>NC_080632.1:19325466-20720693 GCF_027887145.1 Ammospiza caudacuta
AAAAAGATAAAAAAATAAATATTCACATCACTTAAAAAGAGATATTTAGTGAAGTAGCTACTACCCTCAGTATAAGCTTACTAGAGAAATATGCACCCTTAGCAACCAAGAGGACTTTCTGTGTAATGAAACAGCACAATTCATTACACATTTTACTGCAGAGTATCATTAATAAAATACCACTGCACCAGCCCTTCTGGGAACTCAAATCTGACAGCAGTAGTTAATTGCTTTCAGGAGGAACACAAGTAGCTTAGAGAGGCTGCAGAATCTTTTCCTACAAATACATTGGTTTGCAGCAGAGTTGGGACAGAACGAAACACAGGCATTGTTTCCCCATTTTTCACAGACTACCTTGCCAATTACTCTTCACCAAAGGTATTATCACGCATTTCTTATCCTTCCATTGTCTATGCATTTATGACAGAAACATAATTCAGAGGTAATCATGACAACCAATACTTACCATGTTGAACCTCTGTGCATGATAATCATATATGCATATGGACAGCGAAGGATAAAATCCTCATAATCAAATCCAAAGTGAGGGGAAACTTAATGCTCTTTTAATTGATAAACAAAGTAATAAAAAAGAAAGATGTATTTTATCAGACACTGCAATACACAATGAACACATTCTTTTACACCACATATAACCCATCTACAGAACAGAAAGAAAACCCTCCATTTAAGGTGACTTACAACAGATTTCTAAAACCAGCACAAGCATGACACAGTTAATAGGCTTTGGGAGAAATCAGATGAGATGTGTCAGAGTCAACTGACCAAATAGCACCTTATGGGGCATATGAACTTTTCTAATGCAGACTCATTTCCAAAAACTGGAGAGAGCAGAATCTGTTCCAGTTTAACATTCAGTAATTAACTTTCAAAGTACTGTCTGTACCTAAGGAAAGTACTGTGGTTTATAAAAAATAATTGTTCACTTACAAAAAACAAAACATGAAGGAAGTGTCCCATTTAAGTACAAAATGGTCCTGAGAAAAATTCTTGCTCTGATTGCTTCCATGTGCTACTGTCTAAGAAATAGCTGGTTACCTCTTCACCAAGAGTAACCTGGAGTTGCTTTGCTCTCACATGGTGCTATCAGACCTTCATTCTGGAAGCCACAGTGGTCTGGTGCTGATGAAAATCTACGAAGGGCAACTCTGACCAGGTTCTGTGATAGGTGACTTGACAGAGTGTTTGGGAGACAGAAGTGGATGTTGCACACTAACTTTAGCACGCCCTTGACATGATCATGTGAAGAGTCCTTGTAGCCAAGAGAATGTCTAGGCTAAGAATGGACAAGAAACAGTGAGAAGAAAATGCTCTGGAAAAAGGCACTTAAAGTGTGGGAATCAGTGTTACAATGCTCAAACAGTGGATGGTTAAGAGTGACATTGCTCTGAGACTGATACTGAGTCCAAACCATCTTAGTGCCTTCATTGCCTGGTTGGATGGACATCAAGGCAATGACAACAGTGATTGAGGGGGGCAGAATATTGAGAGGAATACATTGTGCTGGAGAGTAGAACTGTTATTTAGAGGAATTCAATCAGGCAGAAGAAATGAGCTGCAGTTGGGGAAAAGTAAGGGATGTAGTAAGTAGTATTAGTGATGAACTACTTATGGAGTTCCACAAAGTCCTGGAAAGTACTCACTCCTGCAGCAGGACAGGTTGGGGCTCCCTGAGCAGAAACAACTGCAGAAAAGACACCGAGAGGCAGTAAGTTCCTGGGAAGCAGCAATCTCTTCCCAGGAAGAAGTGCACCTGGGCAGCAAAGCATCCCCTGAGTCTTGGGATTCACTTGCACAGCCACAGCAGCAGGGTCAGGCACAGATGCTGCTCTAGTGTTCAGCACCAGTGTGATCATCCGAACAGTGCAGGGTCCTGGGATTTGGCACAGGACAGACACTGACATACAGGAGTGATTTCAGTCGAGTTCACCGTGATGGCCAAGGCTACAGCATGTGGATGAGAAATATGGGTTTCTTCAACTTTAGTGAAGTGAGATTCAACTTTAGTGAAGTGAGGAATGAGGAAGAAGAAAGAAGGTAAAGTCAGAAAAAGCACAGCTTGGAACATGGGAAATTCAAGTTCAATATAAAGAAAACTTATTTGACATTTATAAGGGTTGTCAAAAGTGGAACAATACATTTGTGGAGACTATGGCATCCCTTTCCTTGGAGATGCTTAAACCTAAAAGAAGACCTAAGCAACACAGTCAAACCAATACAGATGTAATACTCTTGCAATCCTACTCACCATTCAGTTTTGTGTGATGTCCTCTAGGATATTTAAGAACTGTTGTAGTTGCCCTTTGCATGATTCATGCCAGTAAGTAGGTTTGTTGTCCTTGTCATTTTATTATGGCTTTATACTTCTCATGCATCAAATCAGTGTATTATGGCTTTAAACTGTCATGCATCAAAGGTAGGACAGACATGAAAAAATAAGTTGAAAATTATCAGTTGTCTACCTTTTTTTTTATTTGATAATTCAACTGCTATTTAAAAACACACATTTTAAAAATTCTAACTCCTAAGCTACTTTTCTGAAAAAAAAGGTGACTTGGATATTATATGCTTGTATAGTATGCATGGTACACAATTTACTTTATAAAACCCATTCTGTAGAATCGCTGTGTTCTATTGATTGTCTTCTCAAAGGAAAAAAACAAAACAAAACAAAACCTAAAGACAAGAGGCTGTTACAAGGTCCTTGCAAAGATGTGTTTGACATATGACTATTTCAGCAGTATATACACTAGTTTCTACTTCAGCAGGTGTAATTGGAAGACGTCATTAGCAGATGTCCTTCACCAATGCACTTGCTGTGACAAAGAACTCCAGGTGTATATCCTATCAGCTCACATCTAACAGTGCACAGCACTGCAGAAATTCTCTTTTGTGCCTCAGCAGAATGTGCCATTTGATGGGAAGGAAGGAGGAAAGGAGTCAGTCATGAGAAAGCTTCTGAACTTCTCCTTACAGCAGTTCCAAAGTAGTAAGCCCCTTGATATTAGTGGAATGCAAACTCAACTAATGTAAATTGACATAATCACCAGTACAGTGATATCTCAACTAAATCCTTCATTTCAAGGTTTCTTATTACACAGTGTAGCATCTGTGATAAGTTCCTTGTTCCATTTTTCATCTAAATGTTTCAGCTAAAATAGATTATACTTTCAGTTAGGACCACACTGTTTCATTTCTCAAATATGTATTTTTTTAAAAAAGTAGATGGGGAAATGACCAGCAGAGTGCATTATGAAAAGAAGTTCTACAATTTGCTTGTGTTGCATCTGTTACACCTTGAAGACTCTGTACAGCAAGAAAAGATACTCCCTTACTGATAAGCACAAGAATATACCCAGAGTCCTTTGTTCTTCTGTTCATATACCACACAAGCCAAATGACAGATTGTACATTATACCTGTTGAGCAAAAGCGTACTGCTCACAACTTGGCATTTCACAAATAAGTTTAACCTTTCCCTCCTCTCTCGCGCCACTGTATCAGCCTCTCATTTTTTCTGACTTAGTCTCTTAGACATCTGAGAAGGTTTACATTAACATTTTTAATGGTCTCATGAGAGAGAATGAAATTCAACCATCTATCAAAACTCTTCTTGCAGCCTTCTTGAGAAAAAACCAGCAGTGATACACGAAGAGATCTTTTTGAGTTAACTTATTTTTTTATATTGACACTCTAAAATACAAGAGAGAGCCCTGCTTCTGGAATTACTTCACTCCAGTAAAGACATTATAGAGAATGAGATTAAAGAATGCACATTCACAGAACCACACTGGCCTGATGTCTAAGAGTAGCCATTCTCCAGAGTTCAGCACAGGACATCTGCTTTTATTGGCAATAATTTTGCAATTTGATCTGCTCTCTGTGCCACCATTTTCACACCCCAAATGTTTTTAGGCCTTCACCAATTTGGAGTGGTAATTCCCAAGATTAGACTACTTTACATGCTCAGCAGTGCAAACTTTCTCGTGTCTAAAACATCTAGTGGGAAAAAAAAGTCTCCTGGGAAAAATTCAAATAGAGAAAATATTACTTTGTTTCCTAAAATTATATAACAAAGACATCAGCAAAATTCTCAGTGTTTTTTTCTCTTCTTTCCTTTGAGAACCAAGTCCTTTCCTGCTTCCTGTGGTCTGATAATGAAAGGGAGTCTACAAAAATTTTCTCTGAGCTGGATGTTAAAATTGAGAATTTATGTTAAAAACTGTATTATAAAATAGAAGCAAGAGAAAAACCCCCAGAATTCACAAAATTTACTCTGGAAAGTGTCAAAAGCTAACCTTTCATCTCAAAACTATAAAATATTCTCTTAGAAAATCCTGTAAATATAAGCTACAGGGTGCTTTTAGTTTTGTTCATCCTAATTGGGAAAGAAAAAAACCCTAAAAAACCAACAAAACAAGACAACAACAAACCCACAAAAACCATTATCCAGAGCTTTGTTGGGTGCAAGCATTGTGTTTCTATGACTTCAGTGCTAATTTGTAACACCTACAGACTAAAGCTTCTACCATTTCACTTACTTTGATGGTATTCCCAAGCAGTAAATAATTTCAAAGCATTGTTTAGAGAATAAACAACCCTTTCATAAAGTACTGAAATTATGTTGTGATGAACACAGACTAAATGATAGATTTTAAATTACAGGGTTTCCACTTCATAAATTCTCATTATTTTTGTATATGCATGATTTCCCACATCTAAAAGATGGTTCTAAAATACTTCACAGAAGAGTATACCCAAACACTACATTTTTAGAAGTCATGCATACACAAAATTAGACATATTCATTCTTCAAATGAAGAAGATGACTCTACATAGTCCTACAGAGGAAGAATAAATTATTTATAAAGACAAAATTATGAGTTCAAACAAGAAAACAAGTCCAATAAAAGGAAATTAAAAGTACTGCACCTAGAGAGAAATAACCCTGTGCATCAGTACAGAAGACATCCTACTGGTGGACAAGTTGGTCTTGAGCCGCACTTTGCTGCAAAGTGTGAAGGAGCTATTTTGACTCATTGGGAAGAGGTTTGCCAGCAGGTTGAGGGAGGTGAGTCTTTCTCTCTGCTAAGTCCTGAGTCCAGCTCTGGACTTCCCAGTGAAAGAAAAATGTGGATTTACTGGAGTGAATCCGTTGGAAGGCCACAAAGACAAGGAAAGATGCTGGAGCATTTCTCAAATAAGAAGAGGTGGAGACCTGCAAATTTTCATCCTGCGGAAGAGAAGTATCAGCAGCATCTTATCTCAGTATAAGTACCTGATGGGAGAATTGAAGGGCAAACCAGACTCCCAGAGTGGTGTACATGGATGGGACAAGAGGTAATAGGCACAACTAAAAACTCATGAAGTTTTCATCTCTAAACAAACGAAAAAAATAGTTTTCTATTGTGAGGGTGTTTGGAGACCAAAAACAACTTCCCAGGGAGGTTGTGTTTTCTTCATCTCTGGAAATATGCAGAACTTGACAGACACTCTACTGAGAAACTTGGTCCAGTAGAGGGGTCAAAAGGTGGCACCAAACTCTGTTTATGTGATTTTGTGAAAGTATACTCTCCATTCCTGTGTGAAATATCTCAACAGTGTAGATAACATTTTTTTTTTCTTCCATTTTATTTTGGAAGGAGATACTAGCACATTTAGAGACATGAAACGTCTCTTTCCTTTTTCACTTTATAAATATGGCAATAATCTTAAATCTATACCATTCCAATATTTCACTTCAAAGATACTGATTTACAACCAACTGGAATTTCAAAAAGAAGTAATTTTTGGTTTTCATGTAAATCTAGAGATTGCTTCTGGATTAATTTTTATACCTTCTCTCAGCTATATTCCATTATTTTCTGAATTATATTATCCAGTAAACCATATTTTCTACATATTATTGTAGAGAAAAAAAACCCATGTCTTTTTTTACTGGTTTAAATGTGGCAGAATTTAACAGTGCTGTGTAGATGTCTCTCAGGGATGGACAGGAAAAGCAGAGAAAAGATAATATTTTCACAGAGAAATTTATGCTGAGGAGATCTCAGGATGTAATTATTTCAATATCCTTCTTAAAAATTTCAAGTTAGATCAGCTTGCTCAAAACCTTGTCCATGTAGGTTTTGAAGACCTCCAGTGTATAAGTTTCATAGCCTTGGCAGGCAAGGAAGGAAGACACACCAAATGTATCTCTATCATCAAGCTTTAAATTCAATAATGAATTTTATTTGGACAGAAAAATGGGAAATAGTTTGCCTTTTTAATCATAGAATATAATTTTCTCTTGCAAGATCTGCAAATTAGTCTTTTGTTGGATTTCAGACATGCTGAAATATCACAGTTATATTCCTCTAGACAAGGCTATCTTCCTTTAACACCAGAACCTTATACAGAAAATAAACTTAAAATATTCAATAAGATAATTTCACAGTATGGAGAAATATTACTGAATAACTTTCTACCTTACCTTATGATCAAAATGACACATATGTACATTATTCTAGATATACCCATACTTATTTTCTACATCACAAAATCATTTTAGAAGTTTGTTGATATAATGTATCTAGAAAGATGGCATAACGCTGTCTTCAAAAAGAAGGCATTATGACATATATTTTTCATTTAGCTAATTGTGAATTTTAGTTTTCTGCTTGTTGTACTGTTGAAAGATCAAAATGGAGAACTTTAAAATTACATCAATAATTTTAAAACAGTCAGAAATGGGGATGCATCTCTTACCAGTTAAAGTAATTTGATCTACATTATTTATAGGAAAATGCATTTTTTTATGTTTTAATAATGAGTTATATACTGGAGCAAACCTCAAATCAGGTAATGTTTTTCATATTAAAGGACATCTTAAAAAGCTATACAATATATTTCTGTTTTCTCAAATCAATAAAAAAGTCAGTTCTTGTTATCAGAGCACAGCAAATAATTTGCGTACACTGTGCTTGCGGAAAGTTTTAAGACTGAATTTTTTCTTGAATAATGTAAGAATTAATTATAAGATTTTTAGCTTCATTGGAAAGGGTTCAGAAATGATGCCATTTTCACTTCTGATTTCCAGAAATTGTGTTTATTGAGGCACCTATGAATTATGCTACAAAGTCTATTTTATTTTGATGCTATTTTGGTTTTTTAGCTGCTTTTCTACTATCCTTCTTGTTTTCACTTTCCTGTTCCATCTGCACCATTTTCATTCTTAAGATGCTACTTTTGAATATTACATATTACACAGGACATATAGTTACATTGGTCCAACACTAAATTTCTATCTTCTCTATTACCAATTTCTCTTTGTGTTTTCAAAAACAACCGAATTCTAAGCAAACCAAAAAATAATGCAAATTTATGTTGAATATTATCCAGAGAGAACAAAATGGAAAAAATTGCACTAGATTACTTTTATGTTATTGCATTCTACATAACTAAAATGGAATTAAGTGTATTTACAGTCAAGAAATGTGTACCTTCATTTTTGGCAAGCATAATGTGACATGAGATTGAAAAGGTTGTACAGAATTAAGGTTTTGAAAATAAAAATAAAACAAGCAATTATATTTAGGAACATAAATATATCTCAACACACTGGACCACCATGGTATCCTAAATTGTATCCATCCTGTTATCTTTGGTTTACAGTTACAAACACCTTTAGTTATATCATCAGCCTTTAGTATCAGTACAAAGTGGATTTGGGAAGTGGGCAGGGTCACAAATTAACTAAGTCTGCATTTAGATAGGTGCTGTGGCTGGAAATCTATTTAAATCCCATAGCAGTGCAGTGAGGTAAGACAGCAAATGGGGTTGGTAGCAAGGGTACTCTTGGTATCAGTAGCAACTTTTTTCAATGCTAGACCTTTGTTGTCTCAATTGAATAAAATAATATAGCTTAAATAGAGATAGAAGGTCAATATGGCTGATATAGTGTGAAATGCTAACCCTGTGGGAAATATATTTATGACACACAGGATTCATATGAGTTTTTAATAAAACACTTTGACTAGAGAAACCACTGCGCTTCCAAAGACCCAATTAAATAAAAGTGTAGATGGATGTTTAGTGTAGATGAACATTCTAGACATTTATCTGCTGCATGCTAGCAATGACCACAGAACCAGCACTTGCTTTCTGTTTGTTATTACAGTCAAAACTCCAGTATTTACCATACTCAAACACCCTTAGTGCAAATTTCTACTTCCTGGGAGATACCCCACAACCAGTGCATTCTGCCATTCTTTTTTATCATGGTTGACAACATTTAGACTAAAGATAGCCTAACTGAACCTGGACTAAACACATGTGAAAGTGGTTATACTTAGCAGGCATGGCCTCTCATTTGATTTGAGAGCGTATGGTTTCAACTGTGTATATTGCTTTTGAGGTTGTACTACTTCTGTACAGTTGAGACTTTACAATGGAGTTGGCTGGAGGGAAGTCCTGCATCCACAGCATTTAAAATAGAGTTAAGAAGCAGTGGTTCTAAAATTTATTCCTGGGGAACCCCATTGGTGACTGACCACCAGCCTGATATAACTCAGTTTCCTTACCTCTTGGAGCCTGACCCACCACCCAATGTAGCATGGATTTGTCTGGCTGAGTGATGGACATTTTGTCCAGAAGGACACTGTGCAAAAGAGGGTCAAAATCTCTGCTAGGGTCAAAAAACAACTCATCTACTGGTTTCCTTTGGTCAACTAGATGTGTGACCTTGTCATAAAAACAAATTATGTCCAGCAGTACATTCCAATCGTGAGCCTCTACTGGCTATGACTGGATATTCCTACTTTTTTTTCCATAGAAGATTTCTCAAGTCAGATACAAAGAGTAACAAAACCCACCACCATTTAAACACTTGCCAGTGGATATTTTACCTCTCTTATGCTGAAAATGTTTGAATATTCTTTGTTATAGAGGCTGTGTTATATGAGACAATGAGTTAAATAACAAATATTTTCAAAAAAATCCAAAAAGACTGTGGACTGAATCCTAGCTATAAACTAGATATGGTTTTGCTTTCTTTTCTTGTGACCAGATGTGGAAATGAATCTTTCCTTGCTGTTTTAAAGTAAATAATAAATGGTAAATTCCACTGAATTCTGCAATCTACCGAAAAAAAATCCCTTCTTAAGATTTCCGCTGATAATTTTTTTCAGAGAGGAACCATATTTGCAGTAATATTTCAATCTATTACAGATCATAAGTGTACTAAGTATGTGATTTATGCAAATCAGTGAAAAAAGTGAGTCCAAAATAAATACACTGTGATTAAGACATTTTATGCATAATTTTCCATGTGGCACTAAAGGCAAGCACAACTTCTAGACTCTTAGGGGTAACGAATGCAGGAAAAAGTGACCTGAAATGGTAGACTTCAGAAGGCTTCTTGCTTGCCTGAAATCAGCTCCCTTTTTTATTGTGCTGATTACTTCTCACTCTAGCCAGGACTACAAATTAGGGTTGTTTCAAGCATATTATAAAAAGAAGAGATAACAGTGGAAGGAGAGCCAGCTCAAGGGGGGACATACCTAAGCACAAGAAAAGATCCAGGGAAAAGAAAATGGAGGAGCAAAAATCAGAGTACAGGCCATATATTAAGCAGTATTACTGAGAAGATGAATAAGAACATAAACATTTCACAGATTTTGCATCAATCTTTCGGATACAAAGATGATGAAATATGAAAAGTTGATCCTTAATTGGCCACATATACTTGAAAAATGAGAAACTTTAGACCATCTGCTTAAGATATCTTAAATTCAGGAGATTCTTGCAATGCTTTTTTTGTGCTTTTGGTAGGGTTTTTGTTATATTGGTTGGTTTTGCCTGGGTTTTTAAATTCCTCTTGCTATTATCTCTCCTTCTATATATTACTTAGAAGTGTAATTCAGCTTCTTCTGTGGAAAAAGTGAGAGACAAAAATTGTGGTAAAGTAGTCTGAGTCCAGTCTGTACTTCAAATATGGTCTGCAGGATTCAAAGGATTCCAGTGGTTAGTGTTGACAGAAACTGGAGATAACTTATATGCAAAATAATGAAGGTTATTTCAATTCTTTAAAACAATATATATGCATTTTCAGTACTAGCACAGAAGCTATCTACCTTCCAAGTCAGTTTACCAGTTTCAGGTTTCTTAAGTCTGTTTCAGAGCAGGCTAAAGGAAAGCTATGGAAAAGGAGATTTATGTACATCTGCTCACAGAACCCACATATGTGGAGGCTGCATTTGAATAAGTACTTGTCATGACTCTTATTTTGGTAAAGATGATAGAAATAAAATATGGCGTTTGATATATTATCATGACTCATTCTTTTCCCCATCTTTCTCTGAAATCCTAAAATATTTAATTGTAATTTTCAACAGGCTATCAAATTCAGTGTACAGAAAGGAGGAAAGTGTGTCATACCTACAAATTTATGAAATATTTTAGAAATTTATCAACTTTCAAATATACATTTCCGGGCAATATCTAGGGGGCAACAAGAATGCACTGAAATAATAGCTACTACTAATTGCAAAGTTTCAGACATAAATAATGTCTATCGGACTCTGATGCATAAAAGTGCTCATATTTGTTTAAATGTAAACCTGCAATCAAGCCTGCAGATGTTAATGGGAACATTTGCATGCAAAAAGCTAATCTGCTGCTAAATTAGCTACTTGAGTCAGCATTTAGTGCTGAAATTCCACTAGGATTCACAGGCTGAAAAAAATGTAAGGCTTATTTTATATATTCAGGATAGCTAATATCATGCAGTTCTCTCAGAAAGTGATCAGAAATACCCCTGGGTCAAATATCTACTGGTAGATATTGTAAGTGATGCTTAAAGACACACCAGCATTCAAGGTGACTGAAATATGTCAACACAGCTGTTGTGTGGAAAAACATCTGTTTTCTGAGCATCAAGTATCTTGGAATGATCTGCCTACCCCACACCTGCCAGAAAACCTGCATCATGATGTATCATAATCCAGCTTCAGAACTACCTCTGGAAGGAGTACAGGAATTCCATTTGACAGTGATAACACCACACTTAAGATTTGTTTTCCTTTGTCATCTGGACAAAGGTCATGACAAAAGGTTTTTGTTCATGACAAGCAGTGACCTTTAAGGTTAAAAGCACCAAACCAGCTTGCACTGGCTGCTGTGTGCTTTCTTCATGGAATCTGGCTTCTTTTCAGGCCTCAGCCTTCTTGAATGGTAAAGTCATCAAGACAGAATGTTGGAGCAGAAGATTCCCTGAATCCATGTATTCTTCCAACTTATGTGCAGGTAACAATAGAAGAGTGAATATTTAAGTAGTCAGATAATTGAATTTAAGGAGGAAATTAGGAAAAAGTATAGGCATGCTGCACATAAAATTTTAAATTTAAATATAATCAGGGTTATGTCATGTGATGCCCTGGTTTCCAGGTATTTTCATGCCTGGGAGTTTGCCAGGTTTCCGCTGCTGTTCCACCCTTGCTTTATAACATAACTAGGGGAAAGAAAACCAGCATCTCTACAACTTTCCAGCTTGTGTCCCTCCACAGACAGCAGGAAATTTTGAGTGATACTGACTACTGTTACGACAGTTTTCTTTACTTGCAAGCTTCATGGGTGGGGTACCAAACATCCTACCTGTCATTCATTTACTCCCCTCAGAGAAAATTTATGAACTCCTCATTTGGATTATTGAATTTTCTATGTCTCATTTACTATTACCTCTAAGTCATGTGGATATACTTTCACTGGCATTGTCAATCAAATTGTAGATTCACAGAACTGTAAATGTTGGAAGAGATCTTTAAGGTCACCCAGTCCCACCATCCACCTGGCACTGCCAGTGTGGCCTCTAAACCACTCAACCACATCACCCAGAGCAAGATCCAGGCCCCTCCAACACCTCCAGGCATGGTGACTCCACCACCTCCCTAGGCAACCTGTTCCATGCCTGACCTCCCTGATGGTGAAAAATCTATTTTTTTAATATAAAAACTGATTATCCTCTGTAAATCTATGTTACAAAGCCAAAAAAGCATAGTTCTCTATCTACCAATCAAAGAAAGCTAAAATTAGTAGCATTAATTTTAAAGATGTTCTAAAACTCAAAAAATGTATCATTTTTGCTGGAAATAAAAATGCTCTTTTTCTCTAGTAATGAATAGTACATGGGAGGTAAGATTTACTATTTCTTAGTGTAAAGACATGTATTATATTAGGATTTTTTTGTCTGTTGCACATGCTCAATATTTTTTAATAAAAAAACCACTTTTGATTCTGATGAATTAAAAAGAGTTAGAGATGCATGTGTATTTCACAGTGGTTTAGAAAGAAACCATTTTCATAAATGTAAACATTGATTTAATGCTGGTAATGACACTGGGTGAAATATAAACACAGAAATAGTAAGCACTTTTATGGTAGAACTACATCATCCTATCTTTGGCTAAATCTGATAATTAATGCAGTTTCCTAGAATGTTTTAGAAATTTGAATGCCTTACCAAGAAACATTGCTGCCAAGGTTCTGCCTTAATATATAAATGTACTTTAATGTTACAAATCATTTTTTTGTGAAAAAAACCTGTATTATATTAAACTGAAGATTTTCCAACACTTCAAAAGCATGTCTAAACCTACCTGTCTTCAGAATAGTGTATTACATGGATGCAATCCTTCTACAATATTACACTGAACATGAGGACACTTAAGCATGAGAAACCCTATTTATAAGTGTGACTTATGTTATGGATGATGGTTTCATGGCTTCATTAATAACCAAATAAACATAGATTTTTTCTTTTAATTTAACAGACTTCTGGTCCTACAAAGCTTTCTAGTAGTGTCTAAAGCTCTTCAGGGATATCTCAGCCTGTCACAAATTGAAAATTACAGACCAAGTAAAATTAATTATAAAAGCATGAATAATGAAATAATGACCAAAATGTGCAGAGGAAATCTGAAGGATGTGGACAAGGATTGTGGTTTAAATTCTGGTCCCACATGAGTTATTGACAGTTTAGACTTTGGCTTCCACTGGGGCTCCCCACGGCCGTGGTGACAGCACCAAGCCTGGCAGAGCTCAGGAAGGGCTTGGACGATGCTCTCAGGCACATGGTGTGACTCCTGGGGCTGTCCTGTGCACGGCCAAGAGTTGGACTCTGATGCACTATATGGGTCTCTCCCAACTCAGGATAGTCCAAAATTCTATGCTTTCTGGTTGATGGGTAAATCGAACTACTCATTCCAAGATTTGGGAAGAAAGACTACCCTGAAAGTTAGGAGGAATAGTCTTTGTGACAAAATGACATCCCTTCCATTTTTATTTCAGCTAAAGTTTTGAAGTATGCTAGAATATGCTAGTATCTTCCGATGTCAGATCTACTTCTACCTTTTAGTTATTTTCCCCTTGTAATTTTTTCATGCCACTTTTGGAAATTTCTAAGTTAATTGTAAATTTTTCTTCCTTCAGTTCATATTCAGAATTGCATAGCTTTCTTCAATCAAACTGATAAAATCATCTTTCCTTTCCAAGGAGAACTTCCACAGATTGTTCTGGGACTCTGAAATTAGTCTTGCCTATACTACAACCTGTGAGGCAGCAAGTGCTTTGAAAAGAAGCAAAACAAAAGAAACGTCAAATATTAAAATCCAGGTTTTTTGTCCTATAGACAGACTTTTCAAGATCATCTCATGTCACATTGTTCACTGTTCCTATTTTTTCATAGTGTTAAATACCGCAGGATATAAAGTGGAAAAGAAAACAAAAGAAATAAAAAGAAAAGTCAAGTTTTCAGTTATGATCCATCTGCTTGAAAAAGAATCCTTCTACCTACCAAGTTGATTACTAATTCAAAGAAAGTTTCAAAAAGCTCCACTAATTTTTCAAATTTCCAAGTTGCTATTAAATTCAAAGCTTCAAATAAGTAGCATATAAAAAAATCCACAGATAAATCTGGATTAACTCAATTAAATCCAATTTATCTAATATAGCATAAAATTTTCTTAAAATTTTCTGGTATTTCCTTTATTCCTCTTTGGAAAGTGTAGTAGTCTGTTATATCAGTATTTAAACTGAGTGAGGTCAAGTCTTAGCTGTCTTTTTACTGCTTTTCCAGATTTTTTATATTTTAGTTTGGTTTGGTTTTGCAACAAAAAATGAAGTTATATTCATACTGAAAGCAATAATGCATACATGTGCAGGAAAAAAATATTCTACCATTGAATCTAAATTTTTGTCTCTTCTTTGTAATTTTTATCTATCTAGTGCTTGAAAGCTGTTATTGCTCAATACCTGTGATTAAATGGATTACTGATAGTTGAAGTGCCATGGAATATAGATAATTCACACCACATACACATATATACACACATATGAATAGGGATTATATATGTGTGTGTATATATATATACATATATGGCATTTATATTACATTTATATTAAATATATATATTCAGATATAAATACTGATATATTATATTATATTATATTATATTATATTATATTATATTAATGATATGATGATATGATATGATATGATATGATATGATATGATATGATACGATATGATATTATTACAGGTTATGACATGGTAAGAAATTATATCATATACCTCGGACAGGCAATTAGTCAAGGACACAACAGAAATACAAAAGAATATTTCTACATTGTAAATAAATGATGAAAACTTTATTACATGAACTTTTTCAGGATATATATCTTCTTTAAAACCTTGGAAGTCTAATGCTCATGTGCTCTTTTTCTCTTTTCCCACCTGTCAACGAAACCCAAACCAACCACCCAACCAAAAAAAAAAACAACAACCCCCCAAAAAACAAACAAACAAACCCAAAAAAACCCCACCTTGAAGTTTTAGTTAGGTAGCTGATATTTTTCACAGACATAAAAGATCACACTGATCTGTTACAACCCACACTTTCCGTAAGCTGGCATAGATCATTTGAAAATATGTGCCAGTGTTGACAGACAGCACTTTTCAACTTTTTAAAATTTTCTTAATGTAACAATTCCAAAGTCATGAACAAAACAGCATGCTTTTATGCTTTTTTCCCCAACTGTTCTCTTTTATTTTAATCATTCCATGATTCAGGGGAAAAAATAGCAGAATTGTCAAACATATCACAGGCAATTTTGCATATGTGTTTTTGATACAGTAGGAGAACTCTGAAGTGCAGGAGAACCATAAGAATACATTCAAAACTGAGCAAAACCCTACAGAATTGCCAAATAACCAGTGTGAAATTCACAGACTTTAGAGCTAAAAAAAAAATCAGGAAAACTTGTGTTATAATTTCCTTCTGCAAAAATGCCTTAAAATTCTTTCAACCTTTTAGCATAGGTTTCACTCATTTTGATAAGGTCCTGATAGAATTTTTTCTGAAATTCTGGCCTGCTTTGAAGGACCACAAATTGTCAGATTACATTAATCTCTAAAAATCTACTGATATTATAATATTTGAAAGAAGAGCTAAAGATTAATACCAATAGTAATAAAATAAAATAAAATAAAATAAAATAAAATAAAATAAAATAAAATAAAATAAAATAAAATAAAATAAAATAAAATAAAATAAAATAACAAAATAAAATAATAAAAGTTTCACATACAAAAATGTAGAATCATAGTATCATTTAGGTTGGAAAAGGCCTCCAAGATTATCAAGTCCACCCATTAAGTTACTTTTGCTAATTCCACCACTAATCTATCTCTCTAAGTGTCACATGTATGAGTGTTTTACATAAATCCAGGAATGGTGACTCAGCCACTTCCTGGGTCACTGCTTGGCATCTTCCAGTGCTTGGCAACTTTTGGTGAGAAAATATTTCCTTATCCAATCTAATCCTCCCCTGCTGTAACTTGAAACTATTGCCTCTTATCCTACCTCTTGTTACCTGGGAGAAGAGACTGCCCTCCACCTGGCCATTTCCTCCTTTCAGGGACTTCTAGAGGGTGACAAGGTGTCCCTTGAGCCTCCTCTTCCTCAGGCTAAACAACCCTGTATCCCTCTGCTAGTCCTCATAGGCTTTGTGCTCAGTGAGTGTCCAGTGTTCTGGAATTCAATAAACCTTGACAAAAAGCATTTTGATCATTAGTTTTTACTCAATTTAAATTAATTTAAACAAGTTGGAACAGTATAGCTATTTTTTGTTTCAATCTTATTTTATTTGGGTCTTAAGTCATTTAAGAATAATCATCAAAATTAAGACCTCATACGGGCATGAGTGCTGGGAATCCTAACAAAAAACCTTTACTACAGCAGCATATTGAAAAAAAGATAATTGAAACAGCTATGTCATGCTTGCTACATATATATTGTCACACAAAACTATTAATAAGCAGTTTCATTAGGCTGAAGTGCAAAGTAAGTTATGTTCAAAAGTTAAACATAGCCTCAATGAAGGAATGGAATAAATAGTGATTAAAGGGAGACTTCCTATCTTTCTAGTTTCAATGTCAAGACCCAGAATAAGGAGTCCTTCCTTAAATATTTATATGTTGAATTGGAGCTATTTGACAGTCATAGCCTTTCATATCACCTGCTTACATGAAATGCTTTTATAAATATATATTACATGTATGATTATAAAACATGCATGTGAAGTGTTGTATTATTTATAGAGTTCTGCCTCAAAATTTAAATTATAAACTAAAGATATGATGAGACAACAAGGAGGAAATAAATGTGCATGCATGTTTCAATTTCATGAGGTGTCTGTTACCATGTCTGCATTTATCTCCTTGAAGCAATGTTAATATAACGTAATTAAACAGCACATGGCTGTGAAGAACAGTGCTAAATGCTTCTAAAAATGTATGTTGCTAGGTGTCACAGTGTTTCATTTTTCATATGAAAACGTACGTATAATCAAATACTAACTGAATCGTCCTGTTTCACAATTGGAGTTCAGAGAGAAATTCACATGAAAAGAAGATGCCTGAACTAAGAAGCCTTCCAGTTAAAGATGCCCTTTCTAAAAGGACATTGCAGTCATGGCCCATTGTCATTCAAGGGCTACACTGAGGTAGCCTGATGCCTGCCCTCCACCTGTCCTCTCTGTGTTTCATATAGAAGAAAAACATACGGATTGTCTCACTAGGTAGCTTTAATGGGTCCATCGTCTACATTAACAGCAAACAAATTAAATGTTACAATTTTCTCATCAAGAAGATAACAAAAGTGAGGCCAATTATTTTATTTTACCTGATTTACTGTGGCTTAGTTGGGACCTTATTCTCTGTGCCTTGTTGAAGTGATGCCCTATTTTTTTACTGTATTTTTAACTTATTGATATGTGAGGTTTCCCAATTGGTTTCTTCTGTAAGTCTGATGAAACACAGACATCTGCACTCATTGGTTAAAAAGAAATCTGCCTTCATCTTCATGCTTTGTTTAGACTCCCACAAACCAGTGGCCAGATTGGACATATTTATCATTTCTCTGTCTTCTAATGAACTAACCCTCCCTTTGGTCTTTGGATTGCTTACAAGGCTGAGCACTGAACTTGGCCGACTACCCTTTCCTGTATTAACAAGGTCTGGGGCTGCTTGAAGCATCAATGACCATGAAAGAAGTTGTAATTTTTCAGACTGACTGATAATAGTTAGAAAGCAATAAGAAGGGAAGACAGGCTAAAAAGATGTAATAGAAGTAAAGTCACAACAGAGACAGACAAATGACATGGTCATTACATAAAAATATATTTTGCATTGTTCTTTTGTTACTATTTCCACACTGATACTTGTCTTGGTTGGTGTTTGCTCACTGTCTTGGTCAGTCTTACCACGTCATCCAAATCCAGCCATCTTCAGGCAGAAAAACACTGATCTCTTCAATTATTTTTCCCTCAAAATTAATTAGAATTATTTTTTGTTCTTTACTTAATTTGCAAGCATCTTTTTCTCCCAAGGTCTCATTTCTTTGTTCTCTATGTTATTTGAAATTTAATCTCAGACAGGTAACATTGTATAAATTCAACTGAATTAAATTAAACTTTTGCTTGATGGTTTGTAGGACCATTCATCCGTCTCCAACAATAATTAAATGGAACAATTTGCAAAAATTTATGCATGAAATAGAAAAGCTGAAATGAAAAGCAATACACCAGTATAAATAATCTACTTAATATATTTGCTCATAAACCACAACCATATCCAATATAAATGTAGGATGGCAGCAAGCCCAAACCTTGGCAAAACCAACTTCTATAAAGCCATATTCTTCTTCATGCAGTGAGTAAGGTTACCTGGCACTGACATAAAATAATGGTGTAAACTGAAAGTCTTTGTTGATGTATCTTTGGAATTAAAAACTAAGCTGTTTGAACTATTCCTCTAAGAAGAAAAGATGACTAGATCTGCAAAATAGTTTTCAGAAGTACTTGAATTCTTTCTGTCCATAAAACTATACTGATCGTGTACAATCTCTAGGCCCTAGACTCAAGGAATCAACAACAAAGCTCATCAAGTGTGAAGGCACTAGACACTCAGCATGCAAACCCCAAGAGGAAAATAATGGGGTTTTTTTCAGGCTTTTGTAGAGCAGAAGGGCAGAAGGTATGCGGAAATATAATATTTCAGAAATTCTTTTAACTGTTAGAATCTGACGATGGCCTGATTTTCATGTGATCTATTTATATTTGTCTATAAATCCAAAATAATTATTATATCTATTATTATTAATTATTATATCTAACTGCATTAGAAATCTTTTTTTGTGGCTCACCAAGCATGCTGCTGTAGCTGAAACAGCTGAACAGTTCTATATAGTGACTGCAAATTTCATTTTTATGAACCAACACTGGAATAGGACAATGCTCAGACTAAAGCTTGCTTCAAAATACTGAATACCATATCAGCTTGGAAAAATGAAGAAATCACAGATGTGTTGCTTTGTAGTTATTATTAGAAATAACTCATCTTAAATTTATGAGATATCCATGAATTTTTTTTTTTATGAATAATAAGTGGAGATTTTATTTATATTTAAGAAAACCCAAAAAAAATAAAAGAAGGAAAAAAAAGAAGCAAATAATTATTTTCAGGATTTTGCGGTAATTTTGTTTTTCAGGCAATTTTTTCTTCAGTAAGAAAGGACAGTATTAGTGTAGTATTTTAATTAATAGTCAAAATTACGGTGTTCTCTTTTGGTAAGAAAACAGACAATTTCAGCACTATATATGTTTTAATGAAATCTTTGAAAATGAATACACATAATAAAATAGTAATAAGTTGCCTGTATGAACATCTACATGAAATTCATATAGATGTTCACTGACAAAATGACACCTCAGCGTATTCATACCTAGAGACAAATACAGGGAGTTCTTCAAAATACTAAGATTAAGACATATAGATGATCCATCTCACTTCAGTGATCATTTGGGCAAATGGATTTTAATGTCTCAGGATTAAGGTACTTGATATCAGAATTTACTGATAAAATACCAAATAAATATTGCTCTTGAACTTTTGTTGAGGAAGAACAAGTAAAAGTCTGACTTTTATAGGAGCTGAACATAACCCAAACAAGGATTTTTTGCTCATGGATTTTTTTCCCTCTTTTCCCCTTTGGATACTTTTGACACTTCCAAGGTGGGTGGAAAAAATCACAATGGGGCAAACTAGCAGGGCGCTATAAGCAGAGCTGTCTGAAAGAAGAGCTGTGCAGCAGAATGCGCCCAGACTGTGCGGGGGTGTCCTGCAATCCCCCTTAGCTCGCGGCGTACCCAGCCAAACACATCTAATTCAAGCTTGGAAGAAAACAAGGAGAAGGGAGACTTTAAAAACCAGCCTCAGCAGTTTTTCAATTAAAAAAAGCCTTAAAATTAAATAACAGAATTAAAAACCAGATTTTTCTCAAAACAAAGCCTGTTCACCCATATTCTCAATGATGATGCTGACTAAACAGTGAAGAACCACATTAAAGAGTTTTGTTTGGTGAAAAATGCATAGTCCCTGAATATTCTCTTAAAACCAAGAGAAAAATATATTTATAAATAATTAAAATTTATTTTGTGGCAATCCTAATGACTATGGTAATTTCTTTATTTTTTAAAAAATATGAAAAAGAAACAAAGGTAAGTGAAAAATATTTATTCTCAGAAAAAATCAGCATTTTTCAAGGCATTCCATACTTTTCATATTTCATAATTCTACCTTAATTCCAGGCTTTTCATTTAGAAAAGGGAACTTGTCAATTGAGAAATCTATGTATTGCATCTAGTGCTGTCATTGCTCAAGAGTGGCACCTCTAAACTATTCCAGCTCAAGATAACTATGCTTGATTTCATGATTGCTCAAATCCATGCACAGTAAATGAACTAAGATATGCTACTGGAGTTATAGATTTAGAAGTTATGAAGAAGAGTTTAAGCCCTTTCAGAATTTGAGCCTGCCCTTATTTTCACTACATTTACAGTTACATGTATCATAGATGTAAAAGAAAAAAATCTGTTATAAGATACATTTTAAGAACAATATCTGCATTTTTAAGAAAAAGTGTTTCAATTTATTTCAGATAATTTTTACTATCCCAACTGACTGCTGTACATAACAGTAATACTGTATATAAGTAGTTACCTTTGATTATTTCTGCTGTTTATAAGATGAATGTCTTTTAGAGCAATCACATTTTCATATATAAAAAAACCTGCAGTACTAAGCTAAAATACCTTTTCTGTTTAAAATACAGAAAAAATAATTAGTTCAGGGACAGAAAGGCTGCACATGTGATCACAATTTACCTACCCATTCTCCATATTTAAGAGAGGGCTTTCTGTTTGGTTGGTTTTGGTTTTTTTTTAAACTTTAAAACAAAAACCCCTGAAGGGCAAAAGAGCTGATGGACTGTGGAGACAGGGTTACAAAAAGGCTCCTAATCAGAAAACAAACAAACCACCAAACAAAAGAATAGTTGTAAATAGACTTTTTATTTCTGACCCAACTCAAATACTGCTTTCCTAGAGAAATGTCATTAAGGCAGCCTATGATAACAGTGTTAGTCAAATGCTAAAAAGCACCACAAGAAAAAAAACAAAACAAACCAAACTAAAGAAACGTTAAGAAGCAACTTCACTAAGAAATATGTCCCTAATTCCAAAACAACTTCAGCCATAAAGTTGTAACAAGACAATAGGTAGAGAGTCATTGTCAGGTGGCTTTGCTTCCATACACAGCAGTTTAAATGCAGCTATCTAGCTGTCTCCAGCAATTACTGAAGTGGCACTGCAGTCATTTGTACTAAAGGAATGCAGCAGATACAGCCTTGATAACACAGGAGGATTCATCCAGAACAAACTATCCACAGAGGAGAAGAGAAAGTGTAAATGAGAAGAGATCTTAAGGCCCTGAGGTTTATTATTAACCTTAGTAGCAGCAAAGGAAAGTCGGGTTTTTAGACAAGATTTTTTAACTTAGAGATCTAATTTTAGATGTTAGGATTCTCATGAGTGGCCCTGTTTGAAAAGTTAATTGCTATCCTCCATAACGTCTGGAAAATAAGCTGTTGAGAATGCCAAAGGAGACCTAGACCTGTAATTAATAACAAATGCCATTCTCTGTAGTGTCTCACTTCAAATCTTACATAGCAATGACAAAATATTTCTATATTTTATTGTGATTCTGTGACAAAATTGTTTGAAGCACACTGAGAATGTGAAATTAGCACTTAAAAGGCAGTAAAGAGCTTTGTCAAAGTATTCTTCCTGCTTTGCAATAAATTTCCACAAATGTGGCAGACACTCTGCCTGGACTTCACAATTGGTTTTGTGTAAGCTGGGATGTTAAAGGCCATAATACTCCCTGAACTTTCAGAAGAAGATATAGTCTTGAGAGTTTATAGATATTACCTGCATAAAAATAAAAGACAAGGGTGTCTAACTTCTGCCTTCTAATGTAAGATGATGTTATAAATATTGCTAATCAGAAAATGACCCCTGAAATGCCTTTGTGATTAAAATGAATACTTTAAAATATTTTTGTCAAAGCATTCCATTTTTCTTTAGGAGAGAAGAAGAAAAAAGCTGTAGTGTCCTCTACCTGACTTATTTTTTCCTGTGTCAGTGTGTTGCCTTCTGCTAATCTCTAAAAATTTTAATCAGTTCTAGAATACTGACTAAGCCAAACATCATGATGGTTCATCCTAGATGCATAATAGAGCCTCTATACTTCCTGAAGGAATAACAGAAGCAGAAGGTTTCCAAATAAATATTTCTTAAAGGTTCATAGTTCCAAAAAACTGGTGGTTTGAGGGTTTTTTGTTGTTTGACTATTGCTAATTTTTGGGGTTTTTTTTTCATTTTTTTTCTCTTGTGTTCTGATTAACAATAGGACAATTTACCTCTTCTACAGCTTATACCAAAAACCTTTTTGATCATGGATAGCCCAATATTTGCAGAATAATAAAACAAAATTTATGTCCCTTAAATATGCCATTGCTGAAATTTGCACAATTTCATTGCTTGAGTATGTAAATGGAGCTACAATCTGTGGAGCTCTTACACTCCACAATAAACAATATGACTTCAGTTTAAGGAAGGGGCATGCTGAGGTGTATGACAATTGAGATAAGTATTTGCCAAACTCAAATGTCTTCCTAAACCAACTAAACAGTCATACCCACTCATTTTCCTTGTTAAGCCTTTTAAATCTGTCAGGTAGCTTGCTATATTTTCTTGAGAAATTCATGGAAGTTAAACAAAAATACAGAGGGATTAGTACCCTGCCAGGCTTATGAAATCAAACACCTTGCCCTTTAACATCTAGAATTTCATTTAACACACCATTCATAAAATCGTAGCACATACAAAATTTCCTTAAATCTGAAACACAAAAGGACTTTGTCAAAAGACTCAATGGCTTATTTCTTATTTCCAAATTTTCTTCTTTCTAGAAGATGGAGTATTACAGAAGGTTTTCACTACTTACATATCACGCAGTCCAAGTGTTAATCACTATTAGTATTTTAACTCAGTCACAGTCTAGGGTTCCAGGGGAATTAAAATTCAACACACAAGCAAAAAATAGAACACAGAAAATATTAATGTTCAGATAACACAAAACTTCTTCAAATTTCAACATTGAATGAGCATAACAGCAGTGCAATAATAAGAAAAAAAACACCCCAAAACACTGAACTAGTTAAGCTACTGACTTTTTGCAGTTAAATGTTAGTGCTTTAGCCTGCCAACATCCAGAGAAGGATTTAATTTTGATACTGTAGCAAAATTTAATATGTGAAACTCCTTCCAAGTTTTACAGTCATATAAATACATAATTTTTAACAGAAATAAACACATTCAGTAGAGTATAAAGATAAGATACAATGCTACTCTTATATCTACTCAGAACTTGAGAATATATTGATCAAAATTTTAGACCCAACCATATTGCCTTACTGGCAGTGCATTGGAGGTGGCAATGCAAACCCTCATAAAAAGCAAGACAGAAAATCTTGAAAAAGTCTTGTTAGTATGTAATTCAAAGGAGGAAAAAGAAAGCTGAAAGGAACAACCCTTCCTGGGACTGCTCTTTTTATTTTTCTATTCTTTTTCTCTACAGTGACTTAATGAATTCTAATGAAATTACATGCTGGTGAAAAAGTCTTGAAGGATTTCACCCATTTACTTCAGATACAACTCTAACTTTGGATTTGAAATTCATAGTAATGCATAATGAGAAGAATCCCCTCCCCCCCCCCCCCCCCCACCCCGCCTTGCTTTTGTTTGATATTTTTCTCACAATCAACTGGGAGAGAAGAAATGGACTCTGATCAGCTTCCTAAAGGCACATCACAACCCCAGAGAGCAGCTGGTCCTTTACAAAGGCAAAAATGCATACATCCATGAATGTAGGTATGCTTGCATATCCTTTAGACATCTGCAGTTTCATGAGAATTGATGTATTATTTTCAATGAATATTCTGATTTTATTAATTTTATTTGTTTCCTCTCCTTTTCTTTTTACAGAAAGTTTACAGCTGGAAAATTCTTCTGTATCTTGGTAGGCTACAGATAAATTTTTAATTTGACAACAGCTGGATAGTCTTAAAAGGATGAATTTACATATTGAAACAAACTAGAAGAAATAGAAAGAATATATTCAGTGGCTTTCACGTTCCTGAAAATGGCTGTTGTACATCTTACTATCCGTATTTATTGCCTCTTGTGACACATTAGCCATAATTATTACCAGTCCATTCCTGTATTAATCAAATTTATTCTTTTACTTTAGGTGAGGAAGATTTGTAATTTTGATTATGATGTGCTCCATTACAAAGGAAAGAGCTTCTAGTAAGAGAGTGCACTAGATTTATTTAAAATTAAAATGAATATAAAAATGCAACTTGGAGTGTTCTGGGATGTCCCTTAAGCATGAAAAGAAACAGCAAGAATAATGCTCAATTTTGTCAATATACACTGACAGAGATAGAGAGAGAAGATTAGGGGATAAGAAAAAGTGAAATGAGGAAAAAAAAAACAACTAACAATCTGAAGCCTTAATACAGTTATTCGGAAACATTTAAAAATGGCACAGAAATTGGACACCACTCCTATGACTAAAGGCTGAGAGAGCTGAAGTTGCTTAGCCAGTAGAAGACTCCTGGCTACCATTTAGGCACTGGCCTTTCAGAACTTAAAAGGGGCTTGTAAGAAAAATGGGACAAACCTTTCAGCACAACCTCTTGTGACAGGATAAAGGATAATGGTTCTAAATGAATAATTGAATGATTCTCTAAGAGAATTCAGGTTCCTGAAATTTGCTGAAAACAGTCCTCACATGTACCTGCATCTTCTAAGACTGCCCTGGTTTCATTCTCTGTCCTTGTAGAGGACAGAGTTTATTTAAAGAAGGAGTGTCCAGTGATAGAAGTCCTTTGCCCTAACAAGTGAGGGGGAACCTGAGTGTGTATTCCCTTTTCCTTCATGCAGGATTGTCTTGGGCAATGGGCTCCTCACCTTCATAAGCTCTCTCCCCTCACTGTTCACTCTTGTTTCCATTTATGCAGCAGCTCTCTATTTCAAAGGCTTTCATGCTGGCTATTCCAGATGTCTTGCCAATGTCTCTTTTATTTTTCCTCAACCCCTGCAGTAAAATGGCATGGAGCCAATTGAGTAGAAGAACAAAGCACTCTGGACTTTTTGTCCATGAACTAAGCCAAGGGAGGTTTAGTAAGCAAATATGATCCCTATATTTCTGAACTGTTAATTCTTGACATTACCTCCTTCACTGTTCCATGGTCTGATGAAAGTCCAGCAGAACTAGCAAGAAAATCACAAAATCTTCCTCCAGATTATTTATTCTCCAAATTACAGAATATTCTGAGTTGCAAGGGACCCAGAAGGATCATCAAAAAAGAGGCATCTCCTGAATGAAGAGGTTAAGTAACTTGGGTAAAATTTTCTAATAACTGCATGATATCCCAAAACTAAAGAAAATATTATGAAGGGAAGAAAACCATACATTTCTTATGATATCAGGGAAGGGACTTATGATATTCCTTGTTTTGGAAACTTACAGCTTCCTCATAAATTGGACAGTGGTCATAGTTCTGGGTTACTTTTGCATAGTTATTTTGCATAGTTTTACATAGTTACTATTGCCACAGCTCCTCTCCTACTTTCCGAGCTGATCTCTCCCTGTCATTTATGACCCTTCCACCCCTCCACACCTAGTCTTTGCAAAGTGTGTAAAAACCAGCTTTTCATACCTCTATTAAATTAGCAGATCAAAGAGCAACCTTTCCACAATTATTTCATAACATTTTCACTGTCACAGATGTCTCCTAGACAGGAAGAGCAAGCCAATATGAACAAAAACCCCCTGAAATAATAAAGAAAAAATAGGAGATTCCTTTTCTTAATGCATCTGAAAATGCAAGAAAAGCCCTAGAAATTTTTATTAAAACAAGAGAACAGAGAATTGCTAACCCAGAGTGGCTTAGTTTATTTGATTAAATTGAATCTGATAACGTATACTAACTGAGAAACTGGACATGCCCAGAAGTATCTTCTACAAGCTAATATGAAGAAACATAACAACATAAGAGAAGCATCTTGTGGCTTCTGTATTGAAATAACACAGTGACATGAGCATGGCATGCACCTTTATTCCAGAGCTTTACACCACTCAGTTTACCAATACAGGAACAGAACAAGATCTTGAATATGAAGGTAGGTGTGGGATTCTAAACCTGTGAAACTGATTTTGAAGAAATATATTTGTACAGTTAGTACAGTCATAGTCAAGTAGACTCATCTACTCTTTTCAACCAAGGGATGTAGACATGATAGCTCTTGAAACATTTACTCCAGGCATATTTATGCTTTGTCTCAATGATGGCAGGGTACAATTCTGTATTACTCAGAAGAATCACAGTAACATTTGGTTCTGGGAAATCTCTCTACACTAAATGGAATCTTTTGAAAGCCAGAACAACACAAGGAGCCAAGGCATAAATAACACATTGTCTCAGGACAGCACTTTGGTTCCTTCCCTGTATAAAAGCTATTTATGAAACTGTTCCCATACCTGTGGAAAGACTTCACTACTTTTATCTTCCCAGACTGAGTGTGAAATTTAACATACAAGGTTTCATCTTGATGATACTGCTTGCTACAGTAATGTCATATAACTTTTTAGTATATATATCAAAGACCATAATTATATTAAAATGAAATATTCTAATTTTCTAATATTATAATTCTAATATTATAATACTATAATTCTAATATTCTAATTTCTCTTAAGAGTGTTTAATATTGCATTATCTTTGAAATATTGCTCACAAAACTGATAGTAAATTTTTTACACAACAACAACAAACAACAGTAACAAAAAACCCCAAATCAGCATGCTATACTTAATTATGTGTTTACAGATGCAGTTTCCCAAGTCATCTTTTCTTTCTCATTCCAATTAATAAGCTTAAAAACACATAGACAGCAAAAAAAGTTAAGGACTATAAATCATTGTTAAAGCTGCAAATGAATTCTGTATTAAATGAAGATATTTTAGAAATGCCAAAGAAGATCAAGGTAGGGAAAATGTTAACAGTTATCAATATAGGCTGTCACTGACTGAAAAGAGTGACAGGAATTAGATGGCATTTGGAAGTGGTTAAAAATAAAGGCTTAAATAGTCAATAGTAGTACTTTTTACCTGTTCCATTACTTATGGCAATGCTGCTTTTAAGATTAGTGCTTTTTCAGTAATCACTTTTTCAGTCAAATTACTCTGTTTTCCTTAAACAGTATTTGTCCAGATTTATTTCTGATGCAATTCTTTTGACTTCTAGCAAACTATACCTTGATCATTGCTCCTATGACATTAAGACAGCACTCTACTCTTCTGCACTTAAAAAATGAAGAAACTACATTCATAAAGCCTTTCTTGGTTTTCTTTAGGTAAAGCAACATACAAGTACATTTGTACACTAAAATAACCTTACTAGTAACTTTTAAAGTTACATGTCCATTACTATAAGCTGCTTTTGGAAAAGATGACAGCAATAACTAAACCAAAACAAAGGGGGAATCTCAGAAGTCTGCAGTTGAGTTTTTACCTCAGCTTCCAATTTCCCAAAGGAAGGTGAATTAACAGATTTTCAAATTTCTAGATACAAAATTTGGTTAGAGTTTCCCGTAGTTTACCAATTGCCCCTATTTTAAAAGCAACGGTATGCAAAATCTTGTACCTAAAAGCATGAGATCTTCTCAAAGCTGAGCTACTTTTTCTCACAGTTTAAGTCACTTGGCAATTTCTTTAAGCAGAACATGCTGATATTTCATGCCAGTTTCATTTATATTTCACAATTAATTCCATGAAGTGGTCAGTGAATTTAAGAAAAAATGCTGATAAGACTTTCCTCCTCCTTCTTGGGAATAACTTTAACCATAGAATCAGAAATCTATAAATCTACAGAATGATTTTGAAAGGAAGCACACTTTGGAGGTCATCTAGTCCCACTTGCGTCTTAAAACAGGACTACTTAGATCAAGATGCTGAGGATCATGCCCAATTTATTCTTCAAGGACAGATATCTCATAAATGCTCTAGGAAATTTTCTTCAGTATCTAATCCCCCTCATGGATAAAAAACCAGCCAAGTAGCAACTAAAAAACAAGCCAACCAACTAACCAACTAACTTAAAATCTTATACCTAATGGGAATCAAAGCAAGCTAAAATCTTGAAAATAATTCTCAAAGGTGCATGAATCCCTGACACACCTAAAGTGGAGCATGCTGGTAGGTTTACACAAAATTATCTGTTCTGCATATTGGATTTACAAGCTTTTCCTCCACCAAAGACATCCTATAGATGTTTTTTCACTTTCTGGATGGCAAGTATTTTCAAGAAGGACTGAACAGCTGCCAATTTAAACACATTTAAACACATTTCAAACACCTTGAAGAAACGATGCATTTTTGTGCTACCTGAAATATAAGTGAGAGGTGGCGATGTTAAAGCATGAAAGTCCCAAGTGTCCTGGGGCAAATTTAACCTCTGGAAAGCACTGCTGTTCCCCAGTACCTTCTCATATCATGTGCAGGATGTGCGGAGGGGGCTGGGTCCATTTCCAGTTTGGCCAGTGCGTGCAGCTTTTGCAGTCGGGTGGCGCTGGGCTCCACGTGCTGAGCAATGGCCTGTGAATAATTTTCCTGTCTTGTACACTCTGTATCAGTATAAGCAGTGTTATTTTGCTCTTCTTATTTCATTACTGTTTCCAGTTAACTGTTCTTATCTCAATACAGGATCTTTACATTTTAGTGCCACCCCTTCTCCTCTCCATCCTGCCACAGCCAGGAGGGAAGGAGTACGCAAACAGGGTGTGATCTTAGGTGTTTCAGTGGGAAAACCAAAATTGGAAACATCACTCCTAAACTAGGACAGAGGGGTTTCTTGCTTTGTCATTGTTATGTATTATGCTGTCCAAGTCAGTCCAGAGGTAAAGTACTACTGATTAAGTGTCAGTACTGGTAGTAAAACAGAGAAATCATTGTATTTCCTTTAAAGAAAGGATATAGATCATCAGAGATAGATGGATAGATAGATAGATAGATAGATAGATAGATAGATAGATTACATACATACATACATGCATACATACATACATACATACATAAACATATATACAAACTTAAATTATGACACTCTTATACATATATATATATAAAATTAAATATCATAAAAGACCAGTCTTGACAGAGGGCTGTAACTCCTTATCAGGTCTTTTTTTAATGATCAATTTAATGCATTTATAAATCTGGTTTTATACTATGTTATATATGTGATACCGCAGTTTTTCAGTATTTTCAGATTACGAACTTGAGTTTATTATTCTTTTAAGTGCTGTAATTATTTTTGAATTTCTAAAACTGTCTTTCCATTTCCCAGCACTTCACAGCACACCAATAGCCAAAGGCTGTGTGTATTTGTAAAGAAAACAGAAGGGTTTATTCCAGTCACACTGGGGAATTAGACACTATTATCCCTAAACATTTCATACTACTTGTCCTCCTGAAAGAGATAGCACTACTTTAATTGCACTGACTTTCTTCAGGGAAGAAAAAAAATCCACAGAAAGATTTTTCATAAAAGGAAAACTCACCTGAAGCAAACATTTGTAAGATTGAGGCTGGAATAAATACCTGCTTTAAAATTACAATTTGAAAGCCTAGAAAAGTTGTGGGCTTTTGCCCTTTTTTTTGCTTTATTTTAATTAGTTGTCTTGTTTTTTGGCCAGAGCAGAGTTAATTTTTTCAGTATCCATGAGAGAGCAGAGCCTGGGGCTGTGTGGGTGTGACTAGGTTATTATTCTAAACCACCTAAGGTCATGCTTGGTGGCAAGAGTAAGGGGTTCCTGCCTCTGAGAAGAAAAAAGGCATAGCCTGTGGTCAGCCAAAAAAGCATGGAAGCTCAGAGGGCCTGTCCGCAACTGTTTCTTATTGTCCCAGGCTTTTGAGCATTTTTCCATGTAAATCACCCTCTTTTGCACACCTTTGGTTTTTCATATTTTTGTAATTGCTGTCCATTTTTCTTATCTCATTGATGTTTCCAGTACATTGGTTTTATCTCAACATATAATCTTTGCCTTTTGTCTCCCAGAGGAATGATAGGCTGAGGAGTGACTAGTGATTTGGAGTGCTATTCCTAAACCATGACATTGATAGAATAAATAAACCAGAAAAAAAAGATTTTACACACAGATCCTTCATTTCATAGTTTTTCTCAAATTGCAAAATATAGACCTGACAAAGCTGGGAAAAAGATAGGAGCATTGTATACACACTTAATGGATAAAAAAAATAATTCTATGTGCTACCTACTCTGTCTGGAACTGAAACTACTTGGATCCTTGACAAAAGTGCATCTCAAAGAGCTAATGAGATACTGAGCACTTGTTTTTTTAAAACATAAATCAAAATTTAAGACATTAAGACAGAAATATTACATCAAGAATAAAACCAACAGTAACTGTGATCTTGCTACAAACATAAATGAGAACATCAGTAGGAAAACCATCATCAAGACAACAATAACAAAAAGATAAACTTACCAGGTTGACACTGCTCATTTTTCAGAATTGTGGTGAAAGTCTTCCACTACTTCCTTCTTTCAGACTATCTTAATACCAACCTGATAAGAAAATAAATAACAAAAAACTCAACTCCCAACAAATAAAATGCATAAAATAAAATAATATTTTAGACAAAATGACTTGAGTTACTGAAATCCTTGACTAGATCAGTGAGATGGATGATCTTTTTCCTTTCACTGTTTTTATAGTTCAAGAGTGAGTACCTAGCACATATTTGACATTAAACACTCATAAAAAAGAAAAAAACATGTCTGTGAAAACTGTTAAAGTTGCATATCCATTCAGTTTCTGACTGTTTTTAAAATTTAGTAAATAATAATGGAATCTTTAGAAATGTAATTTATGAAGTTGTAGTCCTACATGGCAGGAGACAAAACTTGTTGCACATTGAAATCTAGGACTAGAAGTAGTCTTTTATGTCTCATTTTTTTCAAAGCGTACTTAATGGTTTATATTACTTAAGAGGTTACACAGCACTATAGCACAGTCATTGATTTAAAAAAAAAAAATTATAGCTTTTTTAATGGAGGGAGGAGGTAGGGTAGGTTTAAAGGAAAACATCACTGGGGAGCTGAAATCTACAGTGTGGTGGCTCTTTAATAAAAATCCTCCTTCTGGTTATATAACAGTTGCAGTATCATTCTTAAAAGTGACAGTACAGATATTTAGTTCATGAAATCAAATAGTCTTCCATATTTCTACCTGGCACAGGGTTTGACTTGAAAATATTGACTTATTTTTAAGATTTTTTTTTTTAAATTAAGATGGCATTTTGGATTCAGGATTTTAAACAACTTCTACCATTTTGGTTTTGAGAAGTACTTGGTTGTACAAGATATCACCAAAAACTAGTAGCAAACTGACTAGTCATTTAAGAAGATCTCAGTTCCTATGCTTTTATTTTTTTCCTGAAATAATAACCCATTGGTTTATCATACTGACAAGACAGGGTTAGATTAGTTAGGTTTATTTTAACTTTGAGGTGCCAGAGAAGTCAGAGAGGAAGGTTTCTTTACTTAGCAAATGTCTTTTTGCATAATCTAATGCTAATTTTTCTCCAGGTGCACTTTTAGGTATGCTCTTCTAAATCACAGCTTTGTAGAAAAAAGAGAGAGGCTTGACTTAGCTATCACGAATATGCTTCCAAAGTTTATTTCTATAACTAACACAAAATCTATTTCTCCACTTTCCATTGTTAAGATCTCAGTCAAGACAACTCTTTGTATTAGAGTAGTCTCTGCTTCTTAAATTCCATTGCCTTGCAGCTTTTACAGCCACAATATTGCGATTCTTGTTGAGAACTGGACCTAACGTACCAGGCTTTTTGAATTTTTCTAAGAAGAAACACAAAGCCACAGAACAATTGTCTGGAAAGGACCTCTGGAATTCTCCTGATCCATATCCCAATTCATATGCTGGATCAAGACTGAATTCAGAACAAAGAGTCGTAAACCTAAGTATTGAAAAGTACATTTTCATGACACATTTAATCTTAAAAGTTAATAAAGAGCTTATCTTTTAAGTTAATCTTAAAAGTTAATAAATTTTAGCAATTCTGCGTCATTTTTACAAATTTATAATTTAGTTGGTTTTGATTACTATTTTAAAATTAATTGTTTAATATAATTTTCTTTTACCTTATTGCTATCCCTAATTTGAGTACATTACATGTTCTATCTATCCATCCAGTTTTAGATATTCCTGCTTCCATATCTGGATCAATGAATACATTAAAATTTGCCCCATTTATGTGACAGAAAAGCTTTTCCTTCAAACTACTTTTAAAGCTAGCAAAAATAGTTACTTCATCCTCTGTATAATGAATGATATGTTTTCTAAGAGTAAATATTTTTTAATAATCTACTTAGAAGGTATAAAGGTTATCAGAATGATTTTTGTGTTGTTTCATGACTTGGAGAATGTTTTTTTTACTGTCATAAACCAGGAACAGTAGAAAATTTCTTCACTGTTCAATGAATTTCTTTACTTTCAGAATGCAATGTTTAAAAAATTTTCCTTCTAAAGTATTATGAGGAATTATGTTGTGTCAGATGCACTGCTAAATGGTACTCAAATATTGACCTGTGTTATGCACAGGTATAATACAGGTCAATATTAGGAACTGAGGAAGGCTGTAAGAATACTCATTTGACTTGTGAGGCATTTTGTAGAATTCTTGACAACAAAAACTAAGCAGCATAAGTGAAATTCATCTGTTAATGAAGATGAAGAGGCAGTCAAGGTGACCCCAAGAGGCAAACATAGAAATAAGCTTTAAGAATTTGGGATTAAGGCAGGCAAGACCTTTGATATTTCTTCTTAAATTATTTATGCCATTCAAAAGATTCAAGTACTGAACTTCTGGATTATGCATAAAGGGTGACATGATAAAAGATTTAAACTCAATATGCTGAACATAAATGTCTGCTAAGAATCCTGTACCTTTTCATACTGAAAAGTCAAGGCCAAGAATTTAAGCTTAGTTCATGTTTCATTCTACACTTTTTTGTCATTATGGTAAGATCAATAATAAATTATTGTCTCACTGGGAAAAGAAGAGAAACAGAGAAAACTGAGACTTTGAGTTATAGTTCTTTTCTGGAGATAATCTAGTAATTGCTTCAGGATAACTTATTTTCTTGTGTTACCTGACTTTGGGCCAGTATCTGAGCAAAACAAGCTATTCACAAACTACAAAATAGTTTAAAAAATTAAAATCTACTCTGGAAGCATGGCTATCAGAGGAATACAAAAGAAATTGTAGTTCAATTTTTACAACCTTTATGTCATGCATTCAGTGTGTACTTGGCACTAAAAAGAAAGCAGAAACTGCCTCTGCCCTCCTCTGACACACCCATCCTGAAGAGTCCCAGCATTTCCATAAAGGCATTTTCTTACTTCAAGCCCATGCCTTATTCCCTCCCCTCAATTTTTTACTAATGAAATTGAAATGTACAGTGAAACTATATGACCAAGACAGCAAAATAATAGGAGAAACAATGGAAAAAAATTAAAAGAAAAGCAGAAACACTAACTGCCAATGTTCAGAGCAATCATTTGAGAGTCCTCCGCTTTGAGTAAAGCCTAATTTCCTTTCATAGAACCATGTTTCTCCAAATATATTTTACTTGACAATTATAATATATTTTACTTGACAATTATAACCCTATTTCATATATCTAACGCAGTTTCATAGACTCATAGAACAACTTGGTTTGGAAGGGATATTTAAAGGTCCTCTACTCCAAATTGCCAATTGGCATTTTCTTAAAATTTCTTTCCTCTAATGAAGTGCTTCATCAAAAAACCTCCCACAAATTTTTCATTATAATCACCAATACAAAGATATAATTGATCTAGCATGATACTTTCCTAATGGACTAACCAGAAGGAATTTCCTCCAGTCCTAACATTAGGGCAAAAACGTTACATGATCAATACAAATATTAATGTCTTGAGACTAACAGAATTAATGGAAAGACTGTGGTAAATCCATGCTTTTATCATATTAGATATCAAATTTTTGGTTTGCATCTGTCTGTGGGCAATGAGTACTCATTTGTTTTTGGATAAACTTACTACATGCCTTGCAAATAGAAAGAGAGCCAAAATTTTTCCTAATACGTGACTGGAATTTACCACACTGAAAGAACAGCTACTTTATGGTCAGAAAGTAATAAAAGAAAAAAAAAATATCTCTCTCTCTCTCTTCCTTTCTCTCTCTCTTTCTCTCTTTTTAGAGAATAAAAAAGGAAAACAGCAAGATATATACTCAATAGCAAATCATGTTCAGATTTTCCACAAAATTTAAGGATTTGACTGTTTAAATAATAAGATAACTGCTTATGAATGATGGCCAAACACAGACATCTTATTATTTTGACTATACTTATGACTTTTAGAGGTTTATTAAACATACAGGTGACATTCAGCTCTGATCTTTAAACTGCCAGTACTAGGATCCAAGAGCATTTAGGAAAAGGTTGCTCATTTTATACAAGAATCCTCACTTTCCCTTAGCAGTATTTGAAACAGACTGCTGCTGAGCTTAACATCTGGTCTGAGTAAATAAAGAAATTCTCAGGGTGAAGAAATCATATTTTGCTAAGTTGTTTAAGTGTCTTCCCAGCTGAGAAATCAGAAATATCTTTCCCATAGAGCAATGTAAAAAATTATGGAGGACATGATAAGCATTTGAATTAGGAGACATTTGAATTTTTGAGGGCTTTTTTTTGTGCTGTGATTTTATTTTTTTACCTATCACAACTAGGAATATTGAGGTGCTGTTACCTATTAAACAGGACCTATTAATTTCAAAAGGACTATTTATGCAAAAACATACTTTCTCAGTGTAATCAAAGAATGTTAAGTGTTGTTTTTAATTGTGTGCCACAGAGAAAATGAAATGGCACCTGGAGAAACAGCAGCTTTCACCAGGAAACCTACTATTAACCTATTAACCAGTTAACAGAACAGCAGGTATCTACAGTCTGACATCCCCAGCTTCATGAAGAGATGAAAATAAACTTTGTAATTGATTTTTCAAATGGCTGCATTAAATAGAATGCTCTTCTGCCTAACAGAAAATATCCCCCTCATTACATTAAAATTGAATGGCACACTTTCTAGAAGGATGGTTTGTGCATATATACGTTTCAGCTGCAAGGCATCTGAGAGATCCTGTCTCTACCCACAGCTGATACCACAACTTAATTTATAACTTGAACAAGATGCAATGAAGAGCCTAAGAGCAGTGGGCTTGAAAACTAAATATTTTATGAAATTGACTATCTTTTTAACAGAAAAATCAGATGACTTGCATGATTTGTTTGAGCACAAGTGGAGGATTCAACGTATTGTTAGGAAATGGTGAAAACAAGATTTCCTATAAGCAGTAAATTAGTTTCTTAATCATTGCCAGCAAAATGGTTTTCAATTCAGACATACAGGGACTCCCTAACTGCGATTTCTTATTCTAAAAAGTCAGTTTGTTGTTCCACATGACCATGATTAGAAACAAAAAAGATTTAGGAAATTTGTCTATGGAATTAATGCATGAGTTATTAGGAGTCCTACTTCTGTACAGTAGAAAACAGGAACAGCAAAGTAATTCTGAAAAAAAATAGACCATTTATTGATAGTATTTGAAAGGGACTCCTGCTAGTGGATCTCTAAACAGTAGATACACTTAAAAAATATTTTACTTTGGATTGTTTTGCATTGAAACCTTTATTACTCTAACAGATTAGATTCTTACATCATAAGGATGGTGTATCTATTGGCAAGTCAATAGACTATCCATTGATAAAGTGCTTTTTTGAGTAATACAAGCATTTTGGAAACAGCTTTTGGGTGAAATTAAGTGAGTTTCAATATAAATAAAGAAATTAGAAATGTGCAAAAATTCAGGGAGTATTCAGCAAGATGTTGCTGTGGCAGATGCAAATACAGGCAGATACAGCATGAATCAGTGCAATGGAATTATTGTTTTCAGTAAAAGATCTAAGAACGGTTGTTATATTATGGAGCTTACTCTAAAATAGAGTGGTATAATCCTCAGCAATTAAATTTTTTTGGCTTCTGACACTGAGATGAAGAGACTGTATGAAAAAAAATACATCAAGCATTATGGTAAGTAATGCTAAAACTATAAGTAATCATGTTAAATCTGTCTTTTGCAGTTCAGTATTAGATGAAAAAATGTATGTTTATTTTAATTGTGTTCTATCTTTGTATAATTTCACAAAATGCTAAATTAAGTTCTATCCTGACGTCTCTTAAAATTTCAGACCCATTTCTTCCTACTTATCATTATTTCCCAGCTATACTCCTCATTTACTAAAGTGAATTATTTTTATCCCAAGAGACATACATTTTACTTAGAAATACACTAGAGAAAAATGCAAATGCAGTAAAATTCTATGACGTGGTGAAGTGTGGGGTGCTCACTGGAGGCAGTCATGAATAGTGACTGCTCTGTCCCTCGGGAAATGGAAGATGGGACAGGCGCAGAGATTTCTATTCATTCACAGCTCATGCTGCCAAATAGTTCACTGCACAAAATACACTTCCCTCACATTTACAGCTTGCATTTTTCATGTTTGCTTCTCTGATATTTCTCACAATGACAAGTCTGAAAGATACCAGAGCATTTCTGAAAGAGCCCTTCCTCAGGGATTTCTTAGACTTCAACCAGTTTAAGCGGTGCCGCAATGATTTTCTGAAGCAGACTTCTTAGTTTACATTATTCCTGCAGTCAAGCTAGTGGTCGGTACCTACGTTTCACAGAGAAAATACAATAAGTCATATTAAGCTGGAAGAGCTAATGTTATTTCAGACAAAGATTTAATCTTAGATTTCTAATTATTTTAATTATGATAATACCATATACTACAGTATTGGGAATTCTACATTGAGAATACTAGAGAACACTATATGAGGATACTACCTTGATCTGTTATCAGCTTCTTCAGTAACTAAAAATTGTCTTTCAAGCACAGATTATTTCAGCCTCCTCTACTAGTACTCTGAAGGGTGCTCAAATCCACCTCAGGGCTGAATCATATCCTTGTATTTATCAGTTTCTTTCTTGATGCTTATTGCGGCAAGATAACCCCCAGCTGGGGAATAACATCCACGATCTCAGAAGGCTGATAGCTTTATTAAGCTATACTATATTATACTGCATACTACACTAATATTATGTTGTATGCTCTATACTAAACTAAGGAAAAACCCTTGACCCCTTACAGACAGTCACAACACAGCTTTGACGTAACTGGTCAATCAATCCAAACAACCATCACCAGAGTCCAATTAACAAATCAATTTTGGTAAACAATCTCCCTAACACATTCCACAAGTACCAAACAACAGATACAGCAAGTAGAGATAAGAATTTTTTTATCTTCTTTCTCTGAGCTTTCTCACTGCCTTTCCAAGGAGAAATCCTGGGAAGGTTGTGCCTGCTGCCCTCTGTAAAGACACCTGTGGCCACAAACACTAACATTTTGTACTTTCCTATCACGTTAGTCAAGTTCAAAATCCAACCTTCATCTACATGGAGTACTTAGGGTTTTATGTTTCCTTAACCTTCTGAATCTCCTTCATCTTCTTAACATGACAGATTTTGTCTTTAAGACTCTATCTATGATAGTAGCTGAACATAAAATTTTTTCTTATTTGCACCCATCATTTCCATCCCAATCTTCTTTTCATTTCTTTGACTAATGTTGTCTTTCTCGCATCAACTCAAAAATAGCGTACTGGAAGGAAAAGCAGAATTTTAACCTGGAATTAAATTTGACAGTACTTATGCTGCAATAATTTCCTTCTGGTGAATTATTATTAGGGAAGGTAAAATTTGGAAATTTTTGGCTATCCACTATCAAAACATAGATCTATAACTGGTTAATAGAAAATTATCTTAATAATTTTGAGGTTAACATTTCCTATTAATCTCCTCAATTTGAATGCAAGTATTAAAAAGGGAGAATTTCACCACCAAATACACAATAGTATTTGAACTCCCCCACTCAAATTTGGTTCTTCTGTAAATTTCAACCCCTTGTGCCATTGTAGGGTGCATTGTGCTAATTTCTAGTTTATTGGCAATTTTACTGTTGTAACATCACCATCGTAATCCAATAATCAATAAAACTTGCTGCCAATTCCTTGAGTAAAGGAAGCAACTTATGGGAGCTTCCAGGTTCATCTTGGCTAGTGCCTCTGAGCAACTCAACCTCCATGACTTAGGAGCACCCAGCCGTCAGCCCCAAACAGAGTTGCATCACTCTGTGACACTGCATGCACAGTTATGTGAGGATATAGATTTTACATACATAATGGTAGCGTGGAGTAATGTGTAGAATAAATCATTAGTGCTACAGTACACTGCCAGTGTGTGAATTTATGAATTACTTGATTTGAAATTTAACTAATCAGATTGAAAAGTATAGATTCATGACATCACAGAATGTTTAGGGTTGGAGGGGACCCTAAAGACCTTCTAGATCCAATCCCACTGGCATGGGTGGGGATGCATTCCACTCGACCAGGAAACTCAACGCCCCTTCGAGGGACTGGGCATCCCTAACTTCTCTGGGCAACCAGCTCCTGTATCTCACCAATCTCACAGGGAGGAATTTCATCCTAAGAAGTGACTGACTGACATACAGTGTAGCTGATATTTTGTCAGTATCAGACACTTCCAGAAAAGGAGTCTTGTGTATAGATATACACAGATAACCCATGCACACAAGTGCACTATCATTTGCAACATAGACCCTGTCCAGCGTCAATTTTCAGACATATTATGTGGGGAAGTACAATATGTATAGTCTAGGAGATCCTGTCATTCTCTCCATCATGTGGAGAGTAAAACATTGATTATTACATACAAGCCTGTTCGCAGGATGCATGTGTAAGCACACAGGTTTTTGTTTCTTTCATTCCATATCTAGATATTTTTTCCAAAGCAGAAAGACAACTGGACTCATTGTTCTTACCTTTTAGGGTGTTGTGAGTCTGTGTTTCCAAAATAAATATTATTTATTTTTAAGTTATTCATCTTAAAAAAACCCAAAAAACCTTCAGTAATTTCAACACAGTTTAAAACATACTTATCGCTGGAATTTTTAAAGGTAATATAATGATAGTAACAAAAAAAATATATATTTGATATTTTTCATACCAAAGGTGAAATTTTTGTCCAGGCAGCTTAACCAGTAGCTTAGTGATTACTCTTTTTTCTGTTTCATAGAGGCCCTTATTTTCAATGATGCGATACTCTTACTAGTAAATATCAAAATACCACTTTGCAGATCTAGTTGTAAACTTTATTTCACTGTAATACAGGTCTTGCTTCAACTAGTTATGCATTACATACTCATTCAGTTAAGCTATATTTTTAGTGTGTGTCTTTCTTATATTTTATAAATATTCATTTTTAGTTTAGTTCCATTCTGTTCTTTATATGCTTAAATTTCTTCAATAAAAAGAGATACAATATTTCTACATATTAAATTTTTTCTTCATTTATAAAATACCATAAACATAATTGGTTCTATGTAGCTATTAATATTTATATTTGAAATATTTTCCAAATATTTTTGTACATCGCTGATATTAATTAAGAAATGTTAAATTCCCAAGACAATTTACACAAGAATGGAAGAATACAGGAGAGGAACAAATCATGAAAGAGCTAGAAATTATAACAGAGATAAGGGGTATGATAAATAAATCAGTTTGTTCCACACAAGAGAAGGCTGAGGTAGTACATCACTTGACATGAAGAGGTTAATAATTAACTGTTTTCAAGTTCCACTGCAAGCTGGACAGCAAATGTTGATTCAACTTCAGAAAACAAACGCTTTGGGCAGTTAAATAACGTAGAAGACTTCTGTCTTGCATAAATCTGGCAACCAGGAAATGAATCTGTCAGGAATGACCTGGATATAATGAAGTCCACCTCAAGCTCTTGCTCACTTGCATCTACTCATTGCATGTTCCTTAGAAACAAAAATCTACCTGAAAAATTAAATATTGTTTCAATAGCATCAGAATCTGTGAGAATAAAGTTTAATATTATATGATATGTGAGCATGCATAAAGCTTGCTTTCTACAGACACAGAGCTTTGAGCTTTCACTGTGGCAACAAAAAGTTTGAATTTATTCTCAAAAAATGTAGCCATGATGCATATGTGTACCTATTAGGTATCTGGAAAAATTCAACAATGACCTTGCAAAGTAAAACACACAATTATTGGAAAGTAAAGCTGGAAAAAAACCCCGTATGTTGACCTCACATTTGTTAAACTTAGAAAGTAACAAAAACCAATTTACAACAAAATCTTTTGTGTATAATTGAATTAGCAACTCATTCAATTTTTTTTTCCTTTATAACCTTAAAGGCACTTGAGACTTCCTCAGTCCAGGACCTGCATAATTAACCCAATTGAATTTCTGAGACCCTGATTTGTGCTCTGATTTCACCAACATAAATCCTCATGCTCAAAAACTCACTCTATCTGAGTTAAATCACATTGCTCCAGGTAAGGCTGAGAAATACCAAAGATTTACTCATCATCCTCTCAGGAAGGTACACAGACAGGGATGTTAAAATGCCCATGAGAAGTAAGTGCCAGAAAATCCCACAGCTCAAGTTCTGAAGTCAACCTTTACTGGGCTGCCTAGAAATTCTCCTTTGTAAATAAACAGTGCAGAGTTTGGGTTTTTTAACTTACATAGGAGACCTACTGATATATTACTTCTGCTCTGAAGGGAGGGGAAAAAAAAGTAAACAGAGGAAAGTGATTTCATTTATAAATTCAAATGCCTCTCATTTTTCTTTTATTGGATCAGCTTATAGGATTTTCAGCTAGATGAAGGTTGCTCCAAAATCTTCAGTCCTTCAGATTACATTCTGAAAAGTCTTGTGATAACCTAAAGGTGACCAGCAACACATTTTAGAATCCAGCACTGCAGGGCATTACAGATAAGTGCTTAAAGTATACAAAAAAACTACAGAACCTGCAGCAAGAGTTTAATCTGTAGACTACTTCAAAAAAGTCCACAAAGATTAATTCTGTCACCTCCTGCAGTTAGAATATTACAAGATGGAGGTTTTCACCAAATATTTCAGTACATGCACATAAATGCTAACCAGCCTAAACTCATTTTCAGATGTTCTTTTTTTGCATTATTTTTTTTTCTTTTCCTTGCCACAAAACTGATGGCACAAAAACAATTTTCATTCACCAGAATGCTTGAATTGCAACAAAGAAGCACAAAGATCTAGTTCCATCAGTGTGAAAGAAACACTGTAATTTGCAGTCCAAAAATCTGTGTACTGAAACTGTAGGAACTTTTACCAGGGGAAAAATATATGGGAATGCTGTGGTTCAAAATTATTGATAAGTAATCTTATCAGCATTACAATCTGAAATCCAGAGGTATCTGCTTTTTGGAAATCATTATTCTACTTCTGTTTTTAAAGAGATCAAAATATAATTTAAAAGTAAAAATTAATTAAAAAAATACTTCCCACACTACAAAATTTTACTATTCTATACAATACAGCACATCAATAAAAAACACCAGTAAAAAGCCTTTAATGCATAACAATAGCTTTTTATTATCTTAGAAATCTACTTTCAAGACTGCAAAATGTTATATTTTAAGTGAAGCTCCTCATTAGACAGTATGAGGCATGAAAATAAGGCATGAAAGGAAGATAAAAAACTCTTCTTAATAGCCCCTGTGCAGATAACATAGGGCAAAGACAATCAATACTCATGCTTCATTTATTTTATGGTTTTGAACATTTAAAGACAAAATGTTAGTATTTTCTGTCCTGTTGGGCTTCACAGACTTGCAGCAGTAATGATAAAACAGCAGTAATGCCAAAAATGGATTTGCATATTTGCATTGCCATTTATATGAATTTATATTCCAGTGGCAGGTGGCTATTATTCCCCAGTATGAAAGGTAACACCTACTCCATTAGTCTGGGTTCACTAAAAAACCACATTGTCCTACTACTTGGGATAGTCATCAAAATGACAAAAAACAAATCCAAAGTATCATAAAAACAGTATAATATCAAATCAAATATATGCCAATCATATAAACATCACATTAAATACCTTCATAAATAAGACTAACCTTTACAGTCTGTGCCTCTACTCCTGACTGAAAAATGAGAATACATAAAACATATATATTTTCAATGCCTTTTTCATGGTATTTGAACAATTATTTTCTGGACGTGTTTAAATATAATTTTGTGTGACAGTTGTACTACCATGTTTCAAAGCCTTATAACCTCAGTCAGATGCAGTTCTTAGAAATAAATATGCTTTATTAGAAACAAAACTAGGAGAGCCAATTTGTGAGAGAAAATTTAAGAAAAGGTTATGCAGGAAAAACAGAGTATTTCATCATGTTCTTTTAAAAACTGAGTGAAGCAATTTTATCATATTTAAAATATACAGCATTGTTAAGATAGAAGCTGGTTAGTCCTCTATACAGTTTTAGCTAATAATAATAGCCTAAATGAAACATTAAGGTTTTTTCTATTATTCAAGAGAAGTAAAAAACACCTTGAACTTCCACAAACTTCTATCTGCAGTTTTCCTGTATATTTAACAGTCTGGGAGACTGGAAAAACGACATATCCTGTAAGCCTCTACATTAATTTTGTTTAAATGACTGGCTTCAGTCTTTCAACCTGCTTGGCAGTGCCCCTATTTTTATCACTCCCCAAAGAAAACAGTTGCTGAATATACACACTCCAGTAATCACTCATACAGATAAGATTTGACCTCTTGTTTACAACAGGTTTCACTAATGTTTAAAAGTCAGACCACACTATTAATCTATTTGCTAACCTATATAATACTACATATAATGACTTGTTTAAGCTTGTGAAGGAAATTAGAATCCAATATAATTAAAATTAAACTGTGTTTCACTTGTGCTTGATCTTTTATGAGCAGAGATAAATCAACAAAGATGAGTTACAACTTCATAGCAAGGCAAGTTATGCTTACAGAATTGAGAGTTTTACCAAGTACAGCTCTGACAGAAGTGACTAAGAGGCTGTAATGGATAAACACCTCCAAGCATGTGTACATGACCACCACAACAAGTGCATGCAGTTCTAGGACTGGTAATAGTCTGCTGAGCAGATTTTATAGCTGAAGTTATTGTCATCTATCTCCCAGAACAGAGATGCAAATCTTGAAGAAAATAAATTCCTTTCTAAAACTACTATCTACACAAAGTAAATGCATTAAAATCTGGAATTCTCCCTGATTTATTGGGCTCTTCCTCTTTGGCACACTAGGCACAGAAACCTCAAATACTTTTTCAATATGCTCTCACTGACTCCACTCACACCAAAAGATGGTGTAATGAATGATTAGGATAAATCATTGGTGGAGCCATTGCCACAAATATTTTAATTTAAAGCTTAAGTGGCAAAGAAATAACACTTCAGTGCTAATCTAATAAAAAAGCTTTGTAATTACAATAAATGGAAATATTTTTATCTTTATATGAGGCCACCAATGGAATGCCTCATAATATTTGACATTAACAGGGTGCTATGCCTTACAGATTTACAAAGCAGAGTTATTTCCAAATCCTGTATCTTAGAATGGCAGCTTTTTCTACAGCAACACAGAAGTTATGTTTATATCTCTCTTGAGATTTCTTGACTGTCAGGGCCTCAACACAGAGAAATAGATATTGTAAAATGTATTTTTCTGTGTCATATAAATTGCTGGAGAATTTGTGTGCTTAAGTTGAAAGAAAGCACATATGCCAAGATATAGAGTACAGGCTGGAACAAGATTTGGGACTCACATCCAATGACTACTGTAATCTAAAGCTGAAATGAAAGGATGGTATCTTAAAAGCTACCAGATGCACAAATTATCTGATACATTTTCCATTAAAAATCTGCTAGAGATACACAAAATCCACTTCCTTCCCAATCTTTTACATATTGTTGATTGTACATTCCTAAATTATGTATCTGAAAGAAATGCCATGGGCAACAATATCCTTCCTACGACAGGACATGACTGTTATAAAAAGAGAGAAAAGAGTGAGAAAGGATCTATCAGCAGTACCTGATACCTACATGATGGTGCTGCAACCAAAGGATGTAATTAATTTCCCTAGAAATCCCTTTTGTAACGCCAGATAATATTTAGTAGCGTAACCACTCTGAAGAATACCATGGGATGAACGAAGCGTAAACAAAACTATAAAAACAAAATTGTCATAAACTTTAAATGTGATATGTTTTTAAGTGTGAGCAAAGAATTTACAGCTACCACACTGCAGTGGTTTTTAAGGATGGTATTCCTCAAATTAGTGTTCCTACTAAACAACACATCTCTGGCTCATTCTGCCTCCCCATATCCCCTTCAAGGATTGAGATGAGAACAATTTACTGGAAACAGCAGTGAGGTAAGAAATGGACAGTACCAATATTGATAATAATGTTTTGTGCAGGAAAGATGATCAATTCACCAGCAAATGCCCACCCCACGAAACCTGATGCTACCCTGGATGGAAAAGACCCCCATGTGCCCACCCACCCGTGTAGGTGTGAGGTGGTACAGGATAACCTCCAGGTCTGAGTTATGCCCCTCCTGGCTATGGCAAAAAATTACCGTCCTGGCCAGAACCAGGCCAAATACTAAACTGCTTTAATCATAAAACTTTTATTACTCACAAGGGAAATATTTGGGAAGAAAAGAAAAAGAGAACCTTGAAAGTAAGGTAGAAATTTAAATAAAATATTCAGTTTCAATTATTCAGATAATCCTTTTTTTATTAATTCTCACTAATTAAGAGTTCCACAAAATGAAAGAGGAGGGTTTTGTGGGTTTTGACCTTGATGAGGTGAGGAGGGGAGATAAAAGACGCAAGAGAAAAAGCTATCAGGAAATATTTAAAAATGCTTAAATAACACTGGTGATCAGAATAAAAAGTTTTGGTTATTTTTGCATGTCTAACAATTGCACCAACAAAATCTGTCTTATGGTTTTAATTAAATAATCCTTCCTAGGCTTGATGTTTCAAATATAGCAAGTTTGAAAGAAACTGGAAAGTTATAATGTTAAGATCTGCATGGCATTTGGCTTCCTATGCACAGCTCTGAGGTATTCACTTGGATCCAATCCATCTTTTTGTAATATCTTTTCACAAAGTGGTGAAACGGGATCTCTAATGTAATCCAAACATTTCACTCTATCCATTATGCAGATAGCTCTGTCCCTCAGACTGGCCTGTGAGTATTGAATATGCACAAATCTCAGAGCAGACTGGGCAACCTGGGGAATGAGATGCTGGAAAGCAGTGCCATGGAAAGGGACCTGGGGGTCCTGGTCAGTGGCAAGCTGAACATGAGCCAGCAGTGCCCTGGCAGCCAGGAGAGCCACCCGTGTGCTGGGGTGCATCAGGCACAGCATCACAGCCAGGCAAGGGAGGGGATTGTCCTGGTCTGCTCTGCTCTGGGGCAGCCTCACCTCCAGTGCTGGGGGCAGTTCTGGGTGACACAATGGAAAAAAGGCATCGAGCTCTTAGAGAGTGTCCAAAGAAGGGCCATGGAGGTGGTGAAGGTCCTTGAAGTGAAGCCGTATGAGGAGTGGCTGAGGTCACTTGGTCTGTTCAGCCTGGAGAAGAGACTGAGAGGAGATCTCATTGCCTTTACAACTTCCTTGTGAGGGCAGAGGAAGGGCAGACACTGCTCTCTTCACTCTACTGACCAGTGAGAGGACTCAAAGGAATGGCCTTAAGACAAGCTGGGGGATATTTAGGTTGCGTATCAGGAACAGGTGCTTCCCCCAGAGGGTGGTTGGGCACTGGAACAGCTCCCCAGGGAAGTGGTCACTGCACCAAGCCTGACAGAGCTCAAGGGGTGTTTGGGCAATGCTCCCTGGCACATGCTGTGACTCCTGGGGATGTGCTGTGCAGGGCCAGGAGCTGGACTCAGTGGTCCTACTGGGTCCCTTGAAACTTAGCATATCCTGTTATTTGATTCTTAATAAATGCCTTTGCAAACAAAAATGGAAGGAAATTTTTTACCAATTGTCAGTAAAATGTCTTGTGTCCCTTTTTCAATTATTTTTTAAATTTTCAAGTCTTAAGTTTTCATTTTGATTAATATACAAAGGTGTAATTTCAGCCTGAAGTATAGGTATGGTGGAATGACAAAATAATTGTTTGTCTGGCCATCACATGAATTCCTAATATACATTTGTGTAATTACTTCTGTCTACTGGGGATCATTTTCAAGGGCTGAAAATAGAGATAATACTTTGTTATGAATATAGGCATAAAAATATTTAATAACTGGTAAATAGCTGTGAGGTGCTTTAATAGGTTATTTTTACACTTGTTCATCGAGGTCAGCAGAGAAGATAAGATAGAGACCATATCCATATGGTTTTCAAGGCTTGTCAGAGTATGTCGTTAAGTATGAAAATTACTGCTATTAATTTCTGCTATTATACTCAGGTAAAAAGAGAAAGAACAAGAACAAAATTCAAATCCTTGAATCAGAATTCTGGTGTTGCACAGTGTGGTTTTACCAAGAGTGCGGACAGGCTCAGACATGAAATATTGTCATTCCTTTATGGAATGATCAACAGTTTCTGCAACCCCATTAGCACAGCATAACTCTTAGCCATAAGCCATTATCTCTGGTGGAAACAATGCCTTGAGGTAAAATCAGTCATAAAATTTATTACAAAAGAAGTTATGGAGGGGCATGTGGTCTCACTGTACATCTTAGTTATTTTAACTATTATTTAAACTCCTTCTCTCTAATCACATTTTATAGTCTTTCAAAACACATGCTTTACAGAGCCTGAAATTTGATGGAATCCACGGGATTTAATGAACTGCATGAATAAATAGCAAATAGGAAACTAAAGTGAGAATATTAAAGTTTTCACTATTAATTTAACTCTCTTCATAAAGAAAAGGATAAGAGTTTTTGCATTGATTTAATGGCAATCGAAGAAAACAACATTTCTTTAGGTTTTTGGGGTGATTTTTTGTCTTCTTTTTCAAAATAAACTTACTCTAGATGTCAATGTAGATAAAAGAACTTTGATTTGAACAAAAAAATTGATCCATGTAGTGAAAGATTTATTCCTGGTGGAAATCACCAATACTTTATTTCAAGTGGATTGATTCACCAAGATCTATGTATTGCTAGACCTTCAAATTAATAACTGAGGAACAGTACCCCCACCTATACAAAACATTAACAAGGGAATGTTATTTCTTTTCATAAAAGACATTAGGACTGTTCTTTGTGTAGACAGGGTAACTAAAAGAAGTACTATAATCCTCTTCCTAAAGAAATTACTCATTGAAATCCATAGCAATCACCGCAACCAAGAACAATAACACCATTAAAATAATTTGGAAAAAAAAAAAAAAAAGTGGTAGTAACCACAAAAAAGTTGAATGTTTGCAAGTATTCTTATACTTAGCAGTAATTTCGCTGTTGACATCTTTCAAAAAGGACCAAACACCAACAGTCTTCAGTTTTTTCTACTACCTTTGATCATACAGTTTACAGAATTCAACTTACAAGGCCTAAGAATCAGCAAGAAATAAATGAGTTATTTTCATTTTTTGCTGACCCAGATTGTGGTACTGCTGAATTGCTCATCTGTGACTAAGCTTTCTCATACCACATACTACAATGTTCTGACTTAGTGATACCTCTTTAGCATACATTTTCTTCTCTCAAACTTTTTTTGAGGTCTGTACCAGTTTTCCTCTTTCAGACTCCCCTTGCTCCTTCTCAGGTGATATCTTATATATGTTGGCATTGCTGCAGTCCCCCAGGAAACAGAAATTCAAGTTTCCTCATCAGTTCAGCTGAGAATTGAGAATCTTTTTCCTATCAAGGAGTGCCCTACTCACTGAACTACTATCTACCATTATTAAAAGCAATTTCTCCTCATCATTCATGGGAAAGAAATCCAAACAACAGAAAAGAACAAAAGAACCTACCATTACTGCATCATCTTGTTTAGCAAGATAGAGGTGTCTCTGTGGTCAAAGCGGATGGTGGTATTACAATACTGGAATTCCAGCACATCACATCATTGAACTACTTGGGATCATACTGGTATGATCCCAAACCAGTGGACGTTTGTCCACCCAGCTGAATCTGCCATCAGGTATTTAGCTTGGAGTGTCCGATCGTCATATACATTGTAGAAAAACATCCTTCATCTGCCCACGCTTAAATGCACTGTCTTTATACATTCTCTCACCATGTTCTTGGGTTTTTTCAATTCTGCTACTGAGAAATTATTCAGCTACATTAGCTCTTTGAAGAAAAGAGGAGCTTATTCCCTTTGTCTGTCTTAGCCGACTTACTGCCTTACATGAGACTGCACAATGCCATTTCAATTCAGCAATTAGCATTTCCTTATAATACCATGGAGTACCATACTAGAGCAAAGAAAATGCTAAATAAAGTAGTATTTTATTATCTGTTTTTAAGTGCTTCTGTCAAAAATTATAAATTCTCAAGCAGTACAATGTATAGACTATTGAAATTTTTTAAAAAATGACAATATCACTTTAATTCTTTGATTTCTGCACTAGATTTATTTACAAGATAGCATTTAAGGAAACAGCTAAAATAAATAGGTGCTAGTGTAAAAACATCCTCCTTGCCCTCTTCTGCTCCACAACTATCACAAAAGTTTAAACATGATTAGAATAGTTCAGTGTTCCTTTATGCTAAACTGATTATCTGTAATATAATATTATAATTATATATATATATATAAATAAATGAAAATATTTATGCGCTCCTCAAGTTTAAACAAAAATATCAATCAGAATTTCAGTAAGTAACGAGTAAAACTAAAAGGAGGAGGCTAAACAGTTCATTGATCTTTCCTGATTATGAATGGAAACGATACTGGCTTCAAATGTCTATGCGCGTTTGTTACTTTTGATTGTTACTTGAACCCTTTGGTCTAAGACTAGAAAGAACATTGAAGAATACCATGTCTTTGATGCACTATATGTCATCTAAAAATATGCATGTCTTCTGAAACACATCCAGAGAATTGCTGCGGTGATTCTGAAGGGTGAGACATAAGTTCTTAACTTATTATTACCAGCTTGAAAAAAGAGATGCATATAAGAGACCAGCATCATCCTAAATATTCGTCAAGAAATTAAGAAGGCCAGATGCTTCAACTTTTTGAGTGTAATTCTCTAGTGCTTAAGAAGACTGCAAAAAATACATTCAAATACAATAACATTCAAGCACAAAGAAATTTGATTAAAAGTATCAATTTGTTGAGGAACTTATTAAAATAGGTTTTGAATAAAGAGGGAGATGGAACCAAAAAAAAAAAAACAAATAAACTCAAAAAACCCCACAAAAACCTTATTGAGTAACAGAGGGAATTCTGGGAGGCACTTTGTTGGTTTTTTCCCCACCAGTAATTTAACAAAAGCTGAGACGCTTGGCAGCATATTTATTTTACATTCACCTTGTTGAAGCTGTGCATTCTGAATGGATGAAAAAAATATGTCAAAGTGAGATAAAATGAATTGCACCAAAATGGTGGAAAAATGCAGAAATCGTTTCATCTAAATAGCACAATTAATAATGAAATTTTGCATATTTTTCCTTAATTTGCATTTTTAAAATATTTTCCTAAATCATCTTTTCTTTTAAAATTAGAATCTAAACTGTAGATTTAATGTAGATTTAAACATCTATATGGCTTAAAATATTAAGCTTCTATTTAAGCACAAGAGTCAGGGTCTCTAATAGAGTCTATAAATAGGTTTCAGAGGTTTGCATTTAATTTTAAGGAAATGAAAGCCCTTCATTATGCATAATAAGTGCTCTCATTGTTGGAAAGAAAATTATATATGGAAACCAATAAAATAAAGCTATCAAATAGAAAATATTGCTTTAAAGACAGTGACACACAATTCTGTTTAAATAAATTGTATATACATAGTTTCTGAAAATATTTACTTCACCCAAAATCTAAAACACAGTTGATCAAATGTCAGGATAGCTTTTTAGCTATCCAGACAGTAGTAAGTAAATATAAGGTTGCTGAGAGCTCCTCACTTTAGACTGTTTAGGGAAAGGTGGCAGTCTTTTATTCCTCTACAACTCCCTTTTTTATTTTCTTCTGATGGACAAAAATATTCAGGGAAAACAAGGATAATTAGTTGGAGTTTTCAACTAGGAACTATTACTTTAAATGGACACACTACATCAACAACAGAGTTAGGAATATGACCTTCAAACTTCAAGTCTGAATTTAGTTTATTGAGCTACAGCTTACACATTGCCATTACTGTGTATACTGTCACATGTTGTCGAATATCTTAGCATATAGAATTAGGTTGCTGCATGACTTTCTGAATATTTCCCCTAGAAGCAATTTCTTCCTAAGCATACAAAATACAGATACTGTGACTTTGCATGCACTAGGAGGTCTCAGTAGGAAATGTGAATTCGGAAAGAATTACATAGGCTTACTGTTCAGCACCAAATTGATTTTAAAATTGCTATATGACAACCTACAGAATAAAGCTCTACACAATTTGGAATCTCTGTTTTTATCCGGACTATTATCTTTAAGAGTTTAGAGGGTGTTGAGATTTGAAGTTGGTCATTTCAAAGAAGTGCACATAATGTTCAGCTGTTATGCTTTTCAATTTCAAATCCACTTCCAGCTGAGGTCTAGAACACAGATTTAGGTTCATTTAAACATAAAATTTGATGTTTTCCATCTGACATCTTCAGCCACTGAGCACTTGTGCTTTGTGTTTTATGTAGCTGAAAGTACAAAAATAAACAAACCTAAAGAAAATTACTTAGCAAAGAAACATCTTGGCTTCCAGAGAGATTCTGCTTGTTTGTCCTTGTGCTGTAAATAAACTTCAGGTTGTTGAAGTTGTGAGATTCTTTTGGTAAATACCAAGGTTTGATCATAGATAGCAAAAAGTATAAACTCATTGTTCTTTCATTAGTCTGAGGATCAGATTTGCAGTATTCATTCATAACAAGAATGGAGATAACAATCTACTGCCTTCCTGTGAATGGATATGAGAGAGGCTGAACCTGAGCAGAGCAAAAATTCATCTGACTGGGGCCAAAGACAGGTGCCTAGAGAAGAGAATAAGCATGATGCAAACATACTTTTGTGATAATAGTAAACTTATATTCTAGCCAAGTTTCTAGTAATGCACTGTTCATAGACATCCTAAGCAAAGGTATTCTCTTGAGGTTTAACAGTCTTGTATGGATTTTTCTTTTAAGTGCCTCCTGACTACATGTAGGTCCAATAGTTTATATCCTACAGAAACATATACATACCCAAAATACAAGCTTTGTGAAAGGGACATATTCTTTCACTGCTTCTGAAGTGACTTTTGGAAATATTTTTAGAAAACAGACATATTGTGGTATTAGTTTGTTATAATAAACATGATTATGTTTCTGCCTGGAAAACCTGATTTTAGGCCAACATGCTCAAAATGTAATACCAAAGACACTCCTTCATTCGTTATTTATATAAATCTCCCAGGGATATCTAAAGATCCAAAACTATATTTTTTCAGACATTACCAACTGACTACTGTCTTCATTCTTAGGATGAAGAGATTTAGCCCATTGTTTTCAAAATATTTTGCAGCAATTTTGATGAAATTTTAGAAAATTATTGCTAACTTATTATAGTTAAAGTATTATTACTAATTAAATTTATTTGACTTAACAAAAAGGTACTAACAGGAGCGATATTGAAGATTGAAGATACTGAAAGATATTGAAGATACTGAAGATTTTTCTGGTACAGTATATTATTGTATCAAAACTCAATGTCTGCAACCCATATCACAATAAGTTTGCAGCATATAACAGATTTTGCTAAATTTGTAGGTAATAGGTACATAATTTCTGTGTTCTTAACTTTGTATTTCCACAATTTACATAAATGTGTCTTTAGAGAGATTGTTAGAAACATATTTCAAATTATCCTAAATTATACTAAAAAATTTTTAATGCATGTTTTTATCCATCTGAAATTTTAGTAAATTTAGTTAGGTTGAAAATTAGCTAGGTTTTCACAAATAGCAAAAGGTCAGTAAAAATGGAAGTTCTAGGGTTGATATAACTATATATATGACTATATTTTTTAGCTGCAGACTTTTCACCTGATACTGTTGAGGTAATCTTGAAAATAATGTATTGCTTTTGCTGTAAATTGTCAATAAATGTAAAAGAATACAGTACCAGTACACCTTGCATGCTTTCCAAAAAACAGCAGTTATACAAAATTACTCTCAAAGCACTGTAATTTAAATAAAAACAAAACACTCTTTAATGAAAATAGAAAATAGTAGTTTTCAATGACCAGAGGTAGTAAAATCAAACAGAATAAATCAAACAAAAGTCCCCCTCAGATTTGATAGTTTAACATCAAGGTTTTAACATTAGAGGTAATATGGCCATCTTATGGAATGATTGACAGAAATTATATTAACATAAGAAGTCTTGCTCTGACTGTATTTGGAAAGCTACAAAAAATTTGTGGTCACTGCAAATTTTGTCAGAAAGGTATATTCCACTTACATGAAAGAATATCAGAGTTGGCTTGAGACTTGGAATAATTTGTTTCTGAGGTACCCCTTTCTTTGGGGAAGAAGCAAAGGAATTTTAAATAGGCATAATGAAAAAATAAGAGTGGTTCAAAATAAGAGAGGTTCAGAATCACAGTAGGTACAGTACAACTGTTATATTACCATCCTTTGAAATATCCAAAATTACTGAAGAAAAACCATAAGTGATCTGGCCTGACTTTGAAGTTAGCCTTGGTTTCAGAAAAAGATTGGACTACATATCTGCAGCAAAAAAAGCTTTCTCTAAAAGCTATATATATCAGTGCTGTGCTTGGCAAGGTGATCAGAAGAATATAAGAAAAATTTATTTGCATATGATTCTGTAATGTAGTTTGTGAGGAAGAAAACTGATCTCCCTACTGACCCAAAGGACAGAGCGTCAACCAGCATTTAAAGTCATAATGTTGCCTCATTTAACAGCTGGGGAATACTCAGAGGCCACTCCCTGTCCAAACTAAGGTAGGTCAACTAAACAAGCATATTTGACTAGCTTCTTTAGTTCTCAACTCACTAGTGTTTGTTTGTACCCTTAATGCCTTGTATTCGTGCATTTGTACGCTACGTAAATGGAACTACCAGGTTCTCCTTCTCTTTCTAGTTCTTCCTTCCTTCCCCAGAGTCATAACACAGGTTACCCTACTCTGAAAAAAAAAAAATGAACAGTCACAATCACAGCCTTTATTTCTGTGCTGGGTCACTTGATTCCAAACAGGAGGAACCTTGTAACACCATGTCACTTCTACAGGAAACATCACCAGCCTTCCTTCCTTCCTTCCTTCCTTCCTTCCTTCCTTCCTTCCTTCCTTCCTTCCTTCCTTCCTTCCTTCCTTCCTTCCTTCCGCCACTTCCTTCCGCCACTTCCTTCCGCCACTTCCTTCCGCCACTTCCTTCCGCCACTTCCTTCCGCCACTTCCTTCCTTCCTTCCTTCCTTCCTTCCTTCCTTCCTTCCTTCCTTCCTTCCTTCCTTCCTTCCTTCCTTCCTTCCTTCCTTCCTTCCTTCCTTCCTTCCTTCCTTCCTTCCTTCCTTCCTTCCTTCCTTCCTTCCTTCCGCCACTTCCTTCCTTCCGCCACTTCCTTCCTTCCGCCACTTCCTTCCTTCCGCCACTTCCTTCCGCCACTTCCTTCCGCCACTTCCTTCCGCCACTTCCTTCCGCCACTTCCTTCCGCCACTTCCTTCCTTCCTTCCGCCACTTCCTTCCTTCCTTCCGCCACTTCCTTCCTTCCTTCCGCCACTTCCTTCCTTCCGCCACTTCCTTCCGCCACTTCCTTCCGCCACTTCCTTCCGCCACTTCCTTCCGCCACTTCCTTCCGCCACTTCCTTCCTTCCGCCACTTCCTTCCTTCCGCCACTTCCTTCCTTCCGCCACTTCCTTCCGCCACTTCCTTCTGCCACTTCCTTCCGCCACTTCCTTCCGCCACTTCCTTCCTTCCGCCACTTCCTTCCTTCCGCCACTTCCTTCCTTCCGCCACTTCCTTCCGCCACTTCCTTCCTTCCGCCACTTCCTTCCTTTCGCCACTTCCTTCCGCCACTTCCTCTCTCCCTCTGTCCCTCCCTCTCTCCCTCAGTAGAATGAAGAGCTGTACAAGTGTGAGTTGTCATATCACACATGATCTCACTATACATCATGCTACCATATCAATGCAAGGACCAATAAAGAACATAATCATCATACTGAAACCAAAGCATAGCACCATTTGAGTGACTAGGAGAAAATTAACTATGCACCAGCCAAGAAGAGGGCACCCCCATACAACATTTTCACAAAGTTCCTACTGTGATTAACCCTGGACCTAGTCTAATTTTTATAAAGCAATGGTGGCTCCAGCCCCTGACTTTGCTGATCCTGTAAAATCCCCATGGGAGTATCTAGAAGCTATTGCTCAGTGCTGTCCTACATTTGAGACTACTCAGTCCAAGAGCATTAAAACACAGCCTTAGACTATTAAAACAAAGCAGAGAGATAGTAAATCAAGAATTTCTCATTACTTATGTTCATGTTCATTTTTCTAGTCGTTTCTGGGGTTTTTTTTACATTTGTCTGGAGGATTTTACCCTTCCCAAACTGTTAGCTTTTCATGCATACACAAATCTAACCTGTCTGCAAGCAAAGTTTGTCCAGAGTCCAGCAAGTTTATGAATCTGTTTCTGAGGGGAAGAATGTATTTGTTGGAAGGCTCAATTATGTAAATCAGGGTTTTATTTAAGGCAGGTAACTGTGGACAGCTGGGTGAGGCAGGCTGATTTGAAATGTGTTTGTAATGTACACCAGCATGTTTTGGAGGGAGAAAGGCCTGGTTTGGATTCTCTGAGCTGGTTGGTGCTTCTCAACAGAAAACTCCTCTGAATCCCTGGATTAGCTAAACAGAACTCAGCAGTATTTCAGGAGATTAGGACACAAAAATTAAATTTATGGAACTTTCAGGTTGGAACGCTTGCAGGAAAGAAACAATGTCATAAAATGGCCTTGTAGATCGCACCAACCTCCTTCTGCATCATAGCCTCGAGGCAAGTTTCTGCCTAGAGCAAATTTTCACAGCTCAGTAAAGAATCCTTGAAAATTAGTGTTTTTAATGTGAGTGCTAACATAGCTCATACCATGAGATAGCTTAGTACTGGAGAAATGCAGAAGACTCAAAATAAAGAGGAAAAATCTGATAAAAAATACATGCTAAAGGTCAAAAGAAAATGAAGATTTAGAGCAATGTAATTTTACAGAATTGCTGACACTTCTATTTCATTTCCCTTCTTTCAACATTTTTAATTTCCAAAAAAAAATATCATTGTACTACCATAATGAGCTTGAGGACACAACTAAGAGGTAAAATTAGATTTAATGAAACCTCCTCATCCCAGATTCCTGCTTTTGATAGGATCAGACCTACATGCAGAACATCTACCTCAATGTGGGAGAAAAAAAGGAAAACAAAAAAATGGGGTTCTGCTGTTGGAATAATGGGAGCAAAGTTCCAAGTGACAAGCTAAAGAACAAAGGTGTTAAGCAATGAAAGAAACAAGCACAGGCATGCAAAAAATAGAAAATTCATTATCTAAGTCCTGGAAGTAGTGGGAACTGAAAAGATTATATCCTTTTTATCAAGGATGTTGCATGATAAGCCAACTGCAACTCCAGTTTTGACCAGTTAGCAGTGGAATTTGCTCAAACAATGACTGTTACTCATTATATAGTAAAAGTACAGCCCAGCTCAGATGGCCCCTGCCCACAAGAGACCACTACATACAAAGCTTGTGTTATTACCTCTTGGGTCACATTCACCTTTAAAGGTGGAAAAGATGAGCCAATAAAAAGCTTAGCCAAGCAATGACTTAAGTGAGGCCTGCTAGTAGCCTGAGATCATAAACACATCTCCTTCTGTGTCCGTGTATTTTCCACCCAGCTTCCTACTTGGGCAGAAGGAGTAAATAAGTATCTCAGCCAGTGTGTGGATAGGCTTCTTGCACAGTGGGTGAACAAATGCCATTTTGAAATGAAAGCCTTCAAAGGCTGACTAGCCAGTAGAAGGTAAAGCCGTGACTCAGTGGTCTGAAATTTGACTTTTCAAATCATGTTGTCCCCTAAAACTCTCCTTCTCCTTTGTTTCAGTGTTTTGTTCTTTGTTTTGTTTTGGTTTTGTTTTCTATTTATTTTTTCTCTTTTTAAAAGGTATTAAATATGTTAATATTCACGTTTTATAAAATAGATACATTTTGATTTCTTCTGTGGATACTGCACTTCCTGCTTAATAACAGTAAGGAGTGTTACCGTGACATGCCTCTGTTTTTCACTTCAGGATTTTCTCCTCCCTAAGGGTTACAATCATTCTATCCTCTTGTTATGGATCTTCTTTCTCTGAATTATCAATCTTCAGTGAAGCGCCTCAGTAACTGACCTTATTTTCAGGTGCTGAGCCCCTTGCAGCTCCCTTTAAAGTAAATGGAAGTTGCCAGAGGCTCAGCATTTCAGAATCAGGGCACTTAAATTTGTTGCCTATCTCTGGATTTAAAAACCTGGCTTGAGGTTCACTTTTCTTTTTTAACTTTGCTCTATAATCCAACATCAAGGGAAAAGTGATGAAAGCTTACTTAACTGCAAGAAAGAAGGGATCCAGCTTTTCTGTCTGTTGGAGTTCATTATTAAAGAGACAGTATGCTTTTAAATAACACCTTTTAATTCAGGCATTTTTTCCTAATATGTTAAAGATATGAATAAAAATTAAGCTTAGGCAGCTCAGAAAGGGTTTTTTCCTTCTTCTTCAGCTTGTTACCTTTATGTTTGTGACAAGACTTTTTGTAAATATGACATTTGCTCAGGCTTGATCAGGTTTACCTGAAATATTTCTAATGGACACATCTTTTAGTTTGAACCAGCCTGTCAATCCTGACAGATCTTAAGTGGGTACTGAACTGCTTTCTTAATAGACTAAAATCAAAACAGAACACCATACCTACAGTGGTAATACTGTATCGTGTTCCAGACCGCAGATATTAATGAAGCAAGGTAATCTCAAGAAATATGTACTTGCTTTAAAGCAGCTAATGCTGCTCAAAAACAAATGATGAATTACTCTCTGTACACACAGGTTACTGGGATGACATTAATCTTTTCTTAAAGCTATTATTCTTCCATATTTTGTACCTTTTTTTTGCTGATGAGTTGTTTGTGACAGCTTTTTAGCTTTGATCCACAGCAAAATACTGCACTTGGACCTGAATAAAAGTAGACACACTTTTTGGGCTAGAATTTTGGGAAAATGAGTCAGTTACTGCTGGTGTTTTCCTCTTTCAAAGGAGACATATATGTAGTTCTAAAGATGCAAAAATTTTATTTCTTCATGAGAATATTTCTTGCAATGTTTTACATTGCATTACAAATGAGGTAATTTACATTCCTCCATTAAAGAAAAATATGTATGCAGTATGAGCTGATGAAGAAGCTACCAAATATGCAAATCTTCATAGCAGAAGAAAACAGGATGGACTTTCTTTATCGGAAATTTTATACAGTGATGAATAGTAAATAACCAGGCAAATAGGAAGTAAAACACTGCACAACTAATTTTAAAGTTATCAGGACTTGAATGATGTGTGAAAAAAATAAGTGAGACTGGAAAAAAAAGAAAAAAATAAATGTCAGGAAAAGGTATTATCTACATCTTCAGCATCTCTGGAGTAGTTCAACGAGCGTGCAAATATCTTATGTATTTCTGATGGTGTTAAGAATTGTGTAAGACTTACCAACTGTGAGTACCTTAAACATTTCCCTTTTGTCATGGGAAATTCTTGCCTGTAGAACTTCTACTAAATGTAAGTGCCTCATACGCAGGGCATTATAAGTACCACTGCCTCCCAAGTAACACTATTGCTCCCCTCTACCAATCAATTTTTTTTTATTCAGAGATTATTTTATACACATCATTTTGAGAATGGACCCCTGTAAATCTGCAGAACTAACTACATAAATCCCAATCGTTCAGTGACATAAATCATGCTGAAGTGAGTCATGTCACTAAAATGTTTTAATACTGCCCTTTAAAGATTTCTTTACTCTTGTTATTAATTCCTCAGTATAAAATCATTAAAACATTTAACTTATTTCTGAATCATTTAGACTCAAAATTTTTAATGAAAGTTTTGATTTTGAAATAGAATTTTATCAAAAAGGAAGAAAATCTTAAAAAGAAAAAAAACTCCCAAATATAAAATAAAATTACATAAGAGCTAGAGAAAAGCTAAGTGGCTCAAATAACACCCCTTAAGAAATAAAAACATGTGTTCCCTTAAGAAATAAAAACATGTGTTACTATTTATGTTAGAACAAGGCAAGCCAGGTTTCTTTCCGTTCAAGGCTATATATATATATATTTAGGTATCTATAGGTAGGTGTGTCTCCCATTGAAAACAATTGAGATATGTCAAAACAGAAAGCAGAGCTTAGAAATTGAATTGTTAACTAACCTTTCTCTTTTCACAGAATCAGTGAATGGTTGAGGTTGGAATGGTACTCTGTGAAAAAACCTATCCAAGTCTTCTCAAACAGGGCTACCCAGAGGCAGTTCCAGTACTATATCTGAATGGCCTTTGAAATCTTCAAGGATGGATCCCAGCACCTCCCAGGCAATCTGCTCTATCACCCTCACACATACCCAGACCTACTTTATGTCAACAGGAAACTTCCTGTGTTTCACTTTTTGTCAATTGCCTCTTATTCTGTCACTAGGCGCTACTGAAAGCAACGTGGCTCAATGATCTAAATTTTATACATCAGTAAAACCCTCCTGAGCATGCTCTTCCTCCGCCTAAACACTCACAGCTCACTCAGATTTACCTCTTATGAGAAATGGTCCAGTCCCTTCATCATCTTTGTAGCCCTCAGCTGTACTTTATGTGTCCGTTTGTCCCTTGTACTGAGGAATTCTGAACTGGACAGAGTACTCTGGTAGTGGCCTCACCCAGGGCTGAGGAGAGGGGCAGGATCCCTTTCCTTGGACCTACTGGCAACACTCCTCTTAATGCAGCCCAGGATACCATTGGCCTTTTTTGCCACATGGGCTCATGTTCAACGTGATATTCACCAGGATGTTTTGGCCCTTTTCCATCTGGGTGGCCCCCAGCATACACTGGTGCTTGAGATGTTCCTCCCCACATGCAGGATATTGCCCCTACCCTTGCTGAACCTCATGATGTTCTTATCAGACTGTTTCTCCAGCTTGCTGAAGTCCAACTGGATGGCAGCATGATTCTCTGAGATATCAGCTACTTTACCCCTTTTTGTGTCATCAGGAAAGTTGTTGATGATATGCTGTGGCCCATTGTCCAGTTGATTAATGAAGATGTTAAACAGGATTAGACCCAGTATTGACCACCAATAACTGGGCACTAATTATATTTTGTGTAGCTGATCATCATCATCTGAGCCTGGTCATTCAGACAGTGTTCAGTCTGATAATTCAGCCTACACATTGACATCTTCTCTCTGAGGATCTTATGGAAGCTGCACCAAAGGACTTGCTGAGGTCCAAGCAGACAATAACCACTTGTCTACCACACTGCCCTTGACACAGCAGTCATTTCATTGTAGAAGCTTAACAAATTGGTTAGGCACTCCACAAGATGGTCAAGTATGACAGAGTAACAAAAGACTTTCTCTAGACATCACTAACAGTGTTACCTAGAACTCACTGAAAGAATAAGTATTTGGTTCATTTATAGAACTACATACAGATCCTTAGCATGCAGGCAGCCAATGCCTTTGGCTGTGTGGAAGGGAGATCCTGCTTTGCCAGACTTTCTTCCCATTTGTAAAGATATTAAACTCAGACCTATCCTTCCCACTGACTTCCCTATCTCAAAACTCTGAGGTGCTCTTTTGTTGCAAAGCTGAATTCTGAAGAGTTGGGGAAGGAAGCAGTTAGGATGGGGTGGCCTGGCTGTCTTATCCTTAGCGCTGGGTTCATGGTGCAGCCAATGTAAAGGCGGCAAAAGCATGGGGACTTTTCTATTTCCTAATTACAAACCATGCTGCAATTCTAAATCTCCAACCACTTAATGGTGGAGGATAGACACTTCAGCTTTTTCTAGTCTGAGTAATGGTTTCATTTTCTTTCTTTCACCTGAAAACTGGAAAGTCAAAGAGAAACATCCTGTGAAGTGAATTCAGCTCATGGGTTGTCGACCACCACATAGTACACATAAAGGTAGCCTGACTTCATAAAAATTAGAATTTTACTGCATGTATAATGTAAACCACTTTTCACTGCTTCTTAAAATTAAACACAAGTGTTGAATTATGTCTATTATATTTATATCCATTTGCACTGTAATATAAGTTCAGGAACATCTACTTAAAAATTGCAACAAAAAAAATCATAAAGTGCAATGCCAAACTTAGATCTATCTTTTGTACTCTGAAATCTGGATGGAGTAATTTACCAGAATGGGAAGATATATAAAAATCTTCTAGAGATTGGCATGAATTTTGGTGTATACTCTCATCCTGGCTGCATAGAAACAGTGACAGCAGAGACTCGGTTGCTTGGGATTAGAAATTCTGTGCAAAGTAGAAGGACAATTAATTCACCTTGAAAATATTACTGAGCTACTTGGCTACTGAGAAAGATGTAACACAGAGTTGTGCCAGCCTCAAAACTTAAATTAATATCCAATCCAACTTATTAATTATCTCATATCCATGAAGTTTTACATTTTTGATCTGCACTATGTAAATACACTAACTAAAGAAATAGAATTAGAAATATTCATTTGGCTTTTAGTTTGCCAACCAATTTATTACAGTTTGCAAACAGATTAGTGAAACATCAAGTAATGTGTTAATTAGTCAAATTTATTTCTTCATAGAATCTATGAAGTCTCATGAAGTGAAAGAGAGCTTAAAGTTCATATATTCCTGCTAGATGATTTGCTATGTATAGGGACACTTTCCATTAGACTAGGTTTCTTGAAGCTTCATCCAGCCTAGCTTGAAAATTTCCAGGGATAAGGCATCATTTGAAACACAAAACAGGGACACTAACTGAAGATAAAATGGCTTGACTTTTACTACAAAAACCTACAGAAGATTTCACAATTTCCTTCTAGAACAATTTTCAAAGAAATAATATCGCTTCTAAAACTTGTGGTGATCCTTCCAGTAGAGGTGCTATCTTACCTATTCTGTCTTGCAGCTGAGCTATCATTTTTCATTGTGCACATTTATTTCCTGATCTTCTTTTTTCACAACACAGTCCTGTATCTCAGTATTTTTTCTGTGAACATAAGCACATTTTGATAATTAAAAAAAAAAATCATCCTAAGATTCAGAATTTGAAACATACTGCTGACATGTAGCAATCTATTTTCTATTCATATTTTTCATATTTCTCTGTGAAAATCCAGTTGGTTTCACTGGGAATTGTAACTGACAGATTTATAAAATTATCAGAACTCTGACCTCTCTTTTATTCACATAAAAATATAATATCATAGAGATACACATTCTTGATAAAAGAATTAAGATAGCTGAAGATCTTCCCATTTCTGTTTTCAGAGACTGACTAATTTAAGCTAAACATCATTTGAAATGGCAGCACAGGGAGTCCATATGTTTGCAGTTAAGGCGTTAGTTTTACAGACTTAGAAAGAATGGAGTCTGCCTAACCATGTCTCGAGGGAGTTTCAAAGCTTCCATTTCAGTTGGACAATTTATTCAATCTCTATATTCTAGTCATCTATGCCACTGTATTTCAATGTCCAAATCTCTTGAAACTTTAGATTAAAAACCTCAAAAACAAAACCCCTAAGATTCATATTAAGTAAATATCTTTTCAGAAAAAAATTCCTATTAAAATGTTTTCAGTGGACATGAGTAGGTCTTGGCGAAACTATAGGCTATGTCTTAATTTAAATGCCTTTCTTCCCTTATCCTGTGTTGTGCTGACCTAATTTTTCATGGAAGAAAAAGACAAAACACAAAATCAATTAGATGATTACTCTTTGATGTCTCTTCCCAATGGAGAAGGAAAAGCTCTCAGGCAAATATTTTAGGAATAGTCATGATCTAATGCCAGGGGAAATCATCCACTATAAAAATACACCGAAGGGGGAAAGTTTTGCAAAATAGAAAGAATCAGAAAAAATTATAGAAGTTGAATAAAAATAACAGTGAAAATTATTACAGAAGTTGAAATCTCAGTAGTATAGTATCTGTGAACAAATTATCTAGCAAAATTTGTAGTAGATCATTTCAGTTTTGTTATTTGACTGGATTCTGGGTGACTGGATTCTATCACTGTCTTCTCTACTTATGGCAGGAATTCCTGTGACTATTTAGCAGCAAAAGAAGTCCATTAAATCCAGCTAACATAAATTTCATACTATATGTATCTGCTAAATCACAGTTCAGTTTTCACTGCCAGTCTTGGATATATAACCACATATCCTGCACAATAAACAAACATTTTCTTTGAGGAAAAAAAAAGCTTGCCATAGCAGTTATCTATTTAATAGCTTTTCCATAGGGGTTCTACCAAAAAAAAGGGGAAAAAAACCACAGCAAAGACAACAACAACAAAACAAAAACACTTATCTCTTCAAACTAGTGGGAGGAACACCTTTTTTTTATTCCCTTTCTCCTGAAAAGAATGTCCTAATGATAAAACACATGATGAGCATTAGAGAATCAAAACCTTGGGTAACTGGTGCTCTTAAATGACCTTTGGTGGTCAGTTGATCTAAAAATATTACATAGTGTATCTCTGGCAGAAGGAAAATAATAACAATAAAAAGAAAAACCACCAAAACTGAGCATGACAGTATTCAGATCTGAGCTTTATCTTTACAGGATGGACCCATCGTAAAGTCCATTCTTGCCCTCTGCATCGTTCTGTGTGTTACACTGACCAAGCATCAAAACAACAGTATGGAAGGCCATAAAATGAAGGCAGCAGCTTAAATTAAAACAGATTTTCTGACTTGCAGAAAGGCATACATAATTTTTCTATAAAAAATATATCTTCATCCTCTATGGAACAGTCAGCTGATGGACTCAGGAATGCTTGAAAATAAGAGTTATCATTTGCACATAACCAAGTCCAGCATTGGGAAACTTTCACTACAAGCAACCAGATGGAGTCGCCTCCAGAATCACACCATTTGTTTGATAAACTGTGGTGACTGTGACTCATACTAAAAAAACAATTCTATAATATTCTATATATTACTTCAATTTGGTTAGTTTGACATTAGATTAAGCTCTTGTTTAGCTTAAACTTTAATATTACTGGCACAAGGGGATCTTCAAAAATTGTTTTCAGCCTGATTGTGTTGCTGTTTCATACACATGTCAACAGCATCTGCTAAGCATGCAATGTAAATTTCTAGTTCAACTTGAAGCTCTAAAACTAGTCAAAGTTCTAGAAAGAGAATGTAAGCAGGTGTTAAAACATTGAATTTGACTAGACTGATCAGCTGAATATACCTTGGAGCTACTTCTGGTCCAGATCCACCCTGTTAGGATTACTACTATCAGGTATAGTGGCCATGAAGTGATCTGTTCTCTTCGGTGGAGATCCTTCACCCTCCTTCCTCTGGAGTCCACATCCTCAAAAGAGCAACTTCCATAGCTTAGAAACACACTATACCACGAAAAAACAACTGATAACAGCAATAAAACTTACTTTCAGATTTGTTTTCAAAACTTGTCTGAGACTACAGAGACTTTGAGTTACATAAAATGTGGATAAATTTAGCTTAACATCTAAGAAAGCACTTTAAAACTCTAATTTTTGAACGCAATTCTTTCATTTCATTTGGCTTAGAAAATTAAAAAGCTCAGACTGTTTTACTGAGACAAAAGTGTTCTGCACACTTTTATCTCATCACATTTTAAACAGTTTTCTAATGTCAGGTTTATTAGGAAGAACCTACTTTTATATAATGTACTAGCAAAGATAGTACTTTCAAACAATTGATGATCTCAGTTAAACATTGCTATTTCCTTCAGCAGGCTGCACCTAGTGACCTCTGCTTCTGTGGTAGCACATTGAGAAAAGCAAAAAAGAAAAGATTCAGCCTTCAAGAAACCCTGATAATCAGACACTTGTGTAGCAAAGTGCCACACCTGTGTGCTGCACTGTGTGGCAAGGCAAAATCAAAGAGGCTGTGCAAAATTCCTCCTGTATCTGAAAGGCATCTGGCTGTAATTCTCCTCATGGCTCCCAAGGACAGCATATTTCAGGTCTCTTTTCTACCCCCATAAAAAACTTGAAAAATCCATCCATGAGATCTTTTGGTGCTTAATGGTTAAACATTTGGCTTGAAATCATTTAACATAACAGTTTTAATCAGTTTATCTTTCATCTAGCTGCATCTTGAGTAAAAAAACAGATCTAAGAAAAACAACCTACAAAGAATAAGAAATATTCTACAACAAAATTGGCCTCTGACAGATATTACATATGAAAGGTAATGAAATGCTCCTGGGGCACTCCAGGCTACAGAGAGACAGCTAGGGAATTCAGTCCAAATAAAAATATACCAACAGAGATATCACAATTAGCATAATTTCTGTTCTTAACAAAGATTGAAACTTCCAAATTATCTTACAAAAATATTCTATTTTCCAGAATGTGAGATTATCCAAAGCTTCTCAGGAAAGCACTATCCTATTTCCAACTTTTGTCTGGTGGCACTTAAGAAAATAGAAATTAGGTTTATGGTGAGTTGTGAATTAGTAATTTAAATTACCATGTTCAATTAAAATGGAAATATTAATGCTTGCCGCACCTCCATCCTTTCAACATGTTTAGTGACAACACTGCTCAAAAACAATATTACAGTATTCAAAGGCAAAGTTACATGAAGAACATTATATTAAAAGTTAATTCACTATTAATTAAATATTACACAGCACTTTTATATCCAGATTTATCAGAAGGGTATTTTATTTCTATCTTACTCTGGAAGCAGTTTAGGGAGGGGATCACAATCTGAGGGGCAGAGTTCATGCTATATCTGTCTAAAGCTGCAACATATCAAAACTTCTTCTTCTTCCTACTGTCTCTTCAGGCTCAGTGAACCTGGAGGGTTCAAAGCACTGTCACTGATCCTCTCTACTTATTTGTACCTGAGAGAAATCAAGGCTGACCACTAATTCACATTCACCTCCAATCCATGCTTAGTGTTCATCCCCATTTTCCTCATATTGCAGAGTTACAAGAACCAGGAATTTTAATGGGATTCACTTCAGGAAAAATAGTTCTTAATCATATTTAAAAAGGAAAATATGTCTTTGGCAACTTTGTGATAGAAAAAAAAAGTCCCTTTCGGAGGAGATTACAAAAACAGGTTCTGAAATAAAATTTCTTTAAAGTCTGCAGTTGGGCTCTATCAAGAGAAGGAATCTTTCCTCGAGGCATTAAGAAAGCTATTTTACTAAATTTGTATCCCCCCCCCTCATTTACATGTAGACATAAAAAGAAACAAATACTACTTTTTGTTGCATCAGTTTCACCTGTTTTTCTGGTTCTTTTAACGTTATTCTTGTAGGTATTTCTGTCTCTTCCTGAACAAAGTGACAATGGCTGTGAAAATGCTACAGGCTGATCATATTTCCTGGAGCTGCTCTCTCTGCAGCTGTGGCACTGGACTCCCCCTTGATCACCTACCCTGGGCATGATCCTGCCCCTACCCACAGTCAGAAATCCTGTCCGGTCTTGCCTGCCCCTGTTCCTGGGAACGTGGGGATAGGGTGCTAGTCTTGTCTCTAGTAGTACCCAGCACTCTGCAACACCCAGGCAGTTGTTTTGGAAAAATTTCACTTGGAAGAGTGCATTGAGGCTGTGCAAACCAGTAATTATCCTGAAATCACATTAACAGTCAAGCACGATGGTGCCCCTGAAAGAGGGTTTTATAGAGGAGGAATGGCATTTGTTTCCAGGCCACCTTATTAACTGAGGTCACCCAACTGAGCTGAGGTAGGCGAGGCCATTCAAGCTGGCCCCATGGAAAAGACTCTGTGTCAGAGCAGCTGACACAGCATGTGGAGATCCCCAAGCAGCAGAAACAGGAATTACACATGGGCTCCTATAGCCACCTGTCCTCAGTCCTGAGGGCGGCCCTCAGAGTGCCAGCATCTCCCCAAAGAACACATGTAGCTCAGAGGCTGAACCTGAAGGTCTGCTCTCTCCTTGCACAGGACCAACTCCACATCCATCTGTGCTGGGTGTGGGGCAGATTCAGGCAGCTCTAGAGCCACAACAGCTGGCCAGAGCTGAGCCTGGCAGCCATGCAGGTGGTACCTCTGGAAAAATATACTTAAGACTGAAAACACCCCACAGGCAGAGGAGGAAGGAGCAAAAGTGAGAGAAACAGCAGTGAAAGCACTGAGGTCAGGAAGGAGGGAGGGAAGGAGGTTGCTCCTGGAGCAGGCATTCCCCATGGAGCAGGCATTCCCCATGAAGAGCCTGCAGAAGAGGTTTTTGCTCCTGAAATCCTGCATCTTGTGGGAAAGAGACCCACTGGAGCAGGGTAAAGAATGAGGAAGAAGAGTAAAGGCAAACCATTATGGGGACTGACTACAAGCACACAGTCATCAGCTCTGGAAGAAAGAAAGGAAAGCTGAAAATGAAAATTGGCAGAGAAAAAAAGGTGGAGGAAGATGAGTGAGGGTACAGCTGGTTGGGAATTTGACAATAGCCACAAACAGCCACAACGGGGAAAAAGTTTCTGCTCTGATAGTATTAGGTTTGGGAGAAGATAAGGGAGATATAGCATGTACACTGCATTAATGTGTGTTATTCTTCTGTGAAATATTTGGATATACCATTACCTGAAGACATTTAAGGTTAAATAAATACACAATGAAATCAGAGGGGCGTCTTGCTTTATTTAGTAAGAAAAAATGCCCTTTATTTTGGGCTTAATTGTTTCTTCTCTCTCCCTCCCTCTATGAAACTAAGTTACACATCTTATCAGCTCCTCCCAAACTTTATTACATTAACCAGATTTTTGAGGCTGTGATAAGCTTACTCCAATTCTTGGAGGCTCTACTAAGCAATTTCAGTTTTTAAACTGAAAACCTATGATGGATTTTCCTTTCAACAAAGTAACTCTTAAATGTAAAGGCTGAAGACTTCCATTAGTGATTGTGACACTTCTGACCTTAAACTGTGGTTTTACTTTAGAAGATATAAAGTACTGACTGCAAGGTGTTCCTGAGTAGAAAATAATTTCATAGTTTCAGTGGCTGGACAACAGGTAGAAATTAACACTGCTATGGTTTGTTTGCATGGAGAACTTAAAATGGAAACACAGAAACATCAGTATTTCAAAGATTCCAAAATTTGTTAAAAGACTAAAGCAACTAAAATTTAAGAAAAAAAAATCCAAACTCAAACCCAAAAGTAATCATCACAGACCAAACCCGTGAATAAGTTTTATAAAGGAATTAGAAGAAACATTTTGATACAGAAGATGTTTATAAAACACTCTTTTCAAAAAATGGCTATTGATACAGATAAAACTGTTTGCTATAGTGGTAATAATCCCTAGTTTAATTGCAGGTTATTTGTAAAGAAAAGATCAACTAGTTTCAAGTTCTGTTGCTGTGCTTGAATGATAAACTATCACAATGTAAGGAGAGCTGAAGAGGATGGTTATACATGGGCATGTTCTGAAACTTGTCTAGAATGTTAAGCTACTTAGAGAAAGAGGATGAGATTTTTCCCAAAGTCAAGGGTTGTACCTTCCTACCATGACTGTGTTTTATGCTTTTCTGAAAATCCTAAATACTGTACAAAAACCTGTGAAAACTTCTTGCTTGTGTTCTTCACCTTCCCAATTAATGAGCTAGAGGTATGGGAAATAAACTTTGAAGACATATTTATTCCTTTTACCTTTTGCAACTGTTCACATCAGAGTGCAAATCAATTTTGTCTAAAAGTCCCAGTAGGTTCCGAGTGACTGCAGCTACTGTCCCATCAAGGATCAAGGTTAACATTGCCCTTTGACAAGTCTGGTACAAAACATATATTTATACAAAACTGTCTGACCAGAGTTCCTTTCTGAGGAATGAGTGAGGAAAGGGTTCCTATGGAGAGAACAGAGTTTACAGCCATAGAGTATCATCAGGTGCTTCCATCTCCTTCTTCAGTGTGAAATCTTTTAAGTAAATTTTTTACTGGAAAATATTTGGATCATTCAGTTTGTCCAGTAAAGTATCTGTAGTACAAAATTCTAGTCCATACCTTCTCCATGAGGTCTCTCTGATAAACATGTAATAGAGTTTGCGTGTGCTAGGAAAAAGTCATTTGGAGCTCCTCACTCTGTGCTCCCCAGGATGGCAGACAGACTGCGATTTTACTCAACAGCTGCAGTTCTACCTACGAAAGGAGTAAGAAGCATAAAAGGGCAATTGAAGGCTCCTTGAAGCATGTAGAAATTCTGCATGTCTGCTGTAAAACTAACTAGCAGCAGACTGTTGTCCTCTGGTGATTGTAATTGGGTCCCTCCATCCTTGTCAAAGCTCCTAGCAAAAATTGCTGAAAATAAGCTCTTCTTAGGGGGTAAATTGTTGCGAACACAGGAAGGTGTAATTTCCACCTTTCTGCAACATCTTTATTGACTTTCCTTTTCCCCTGTACTCAGATGGATTAACATTATACAGTCTTGAATATATCTTTAAAAAAATCCACAAAAACTCAGCAGGCTGCCAGAATTATTTGAAACTGCAATTTATGTTCATAGCACAATGATATATGAAAAGTGTTTATGTGTGTTTTTCATAAAGTTCTTTTCGGTTAATGAGCTAAATGTATGGTAAAGAAAACTCTGAGATATTCTTGAGTCCATTTGTGCATCAGTCAACAGCAGTCTTTTCTTAAAAAAACACAACCCTAAAATTAGTAATGGTCTCACACCTCGTCTGAGTAAGACATTATTCTGACATAATCTGACTACAGGTTCTGAATATTGGAGTTAGGAATGGTATAAGACCTATTAATAAAGGTTGTTTATTTAAACTTCAGGCAGACTTAGCCATTTTGAAAAGTTTTTTCTTAGCTATTTTAATCTTTCAAGGTTTCTAATCACAGTAATTTGCATTTGTATCATAACTCCCCTACAATAAGTACCAAAACCACTTTAAAAATTTATTTACAAACTTGGGAAAACAGTTCTCCATCCATCACTCTGCAAAGCTCAATAGACTTTTAAAGGTTTGTCATATTTAGGTCAGTCACACTAGAAGATAGGATTTAGACCCAAGGATACATGCCCCATATTAGGAGCACCTTTGGCTTAAGGACTGTATAGTTGCCTTCACTTACACACCCATACAGAGCTCAAGAATCCTTTGGACAGTGCTCTCAGGCACACAGTGTGACTGTTGGGGATTGTCCTGTGTAGGAACGGGAGCTGGACTGTATGGGTTCAGCAGGTAACAAAAGAACAATTTAATGTATTATCAGATTTTTCTACAAACTATTCAATTTTTTTAACAAAATTTTCATTTGGTTAAAAAAATCAGACGAAAAAACCAATGCTATGAAAGACAATATGTGGTGATTGCAGGGAAGAAGTGCATGACGTTTTTTTCACCCCAATCAACAAGACCGTTCACTGGTTTATATTAAAACAGCAAAGTAAAATATATTTTTTTCCATTTGATATTAATGTTAATAAGAAAGTAATTCAGAAGCTATGATAGTGTCTAAAATACTAATGGACTCTTACTCTAGCTAAGACGTCAGGGAGCATGATTAAGCAGGATTTTAATAATATTGCGAAGAAACACAATAAGATAACAAATAATTATTTTCCAGTATCAGAGATGTGCATTTCAGCTTATATTCCCCATGGAAAGAAGAAACTAAGAAAAAAAAGATTAATTTAAATTAATAGGCAGTTATCATAATTTTACATTAAATAATTCTTCATGCTGTCCTGCCTTTAGACCTTTGTAGAATATCGCCCTTCAAATTTTAGAATAAAAATGTTGCTGATTAATTTATTCCATTGTTTCCTTAATGTTCAAAGATAAGTTTTTGACAATGTTTTAATTGGAAAGATTTTTAACTTTTATGTTATGCTGGGATCATAATTAAAGCTGTTTATATCGCTATAATTGCATGTATGAAATATTTATATGTTCTTTAAGAAATTATTGCTTATAGCTATCATGAATTACAAATTACATCCCACACATCTTTAGATGTAAACACATCCAAGCAGTCTTTACTGTTAATATAAGCATTGTTGAATAACAGGTAGTTGGTTTACAAAATATTTTGCTGCAATATCCCTAGGTCTAGCTGAGACAGTTGTGCAAGAAGGAATCAGATACTTGGCTATCAGTGAGCTTTGCAGCTTCAACTGTCCAGTTCAGAGAAGCACCAAAATGTCTGAAAATGTTTCTGTGATTCTAGAAATCTGACTGGTGTTTGAGAGCTAATTCTTCTTACTGTGCTGAAGTGTTTAACAGAAATAGCATGAAGGAGAAATACAACTAGAAAATACTCGTATTTCAGAAAGAAGTTTCTCTCTGTAGGGCATACTTCGCACACACACACTTTTATGGATTTTATGGATACTCACACATGTACATGTATAATCCCTTTATAGAACTGTAGGCAGGCCAGGTTTTCAAAACATTACTGGACATGCTGTCATCACCCCACAGAGCAAGCTATAGAGCTCCTGAGACTTGGCCAAGCAGAAACACTAAGCAGCTCCTGGCAGGCACTGCCCGGTGTAACCTATGACACCTGCTCCAAATTTCCAAACTAGCTTAGTTTACCTGAGTTAACAGAGCTCCATATTTGCTATACACCATAAATGAACCAATTAATTAAATTAGCATAGAAATCTTACCTTTCTATTTAAATACAGATAAGTCTTCTTCCTCAGTATTCTAAGATCATTCAAGCACTTCCTAATTTTATATTGAATTTTTGCTCTCTTTCTCCTTTCTGTGTGGATAATATCCCCAAAAATTATCCTAGGTGATTAGTCATAAGGTGTGCAACTGCATAAAGAAGAACAATAGCTTGGTTTCCTTAAGAAAGGTGCAACAATAAAAAGTTTGTTGGAAAAGTCAATAATTTATTTCTGTATGTGTCCTACTTATCTTATTCCTCTGCTACAAAAACTTGAGGTGTCAACCATCATTCAAGATGTCTGCTTCTAAAACAGAATCCTTGCCCAACAGCTTTAAAAGATACTCTCCTCAAATTTCTCTGCAGTCACTATGGGTTTAAACATTCTCAAAATAACACTTTGGTAAAACATTCAAAGGGATTTTCCTCTAAAAAGTGTTGCTAAAAATACAACATTGTAGGAGTCCAGATTCAGCAATTAAAGGGAGTGCAGCCGATTTGCACTGTGTTTTGGTGCTGCTTTTCACTTTGTATTATAAAGAAAGCATTCAATTTTTCAGGGTTTTTGGAAATTTAACACTTTTTAAAATAATTTTTCATTCTGTTTGTTTCTGTCACTTTTGACAAAATTATTTCCTTGTGGCTCTGCCTCTTAAGAAAACCTAGCAGAAAGTTATTGCGAGAGAACATCTTAGCTAGAAGTTACGGGGATGAAAATTTCTTGTTAATGAAGTGGAACAAGCTACCCAGTCTCTATGTCCTCTCCTTTTTCATGCAATTTTGGGTATTTCAAACAAATTTGAACAAATTTGTTTGCAAGACCTTTCTGGCTGATGTTGCAGCAGCTATCTAGCCACAGAGAGAAACACAACTTTCCCAAGCATCATTCTAGTGAAGGCTGTGAGATGATCAGAGAAAAAAATGAGAAACAATTCTTATCTTAACTTGCTGCACCTGGTATTGTGAGCATGTGGAATGTGTTATGTACCAAAGGGTGGTTTCTTAATTAGCCAATGGTGATGGTGTTTTGAGTGATGGACCAATTAGATCCACCTATAGTGAACTAGGGTATAAAAGTATGGGTTTCTTAATAAAGATAATCAGCCTTCTGTAAATGCATGGAGTTCATGCAACTTATTGCCTGGTTCTAATGCCCATTGTGCTAATGCACTGAAGCATAATTGACCATACAGGCCCAAGAAACAACAATTAAGACAGAAGTCATCCAGAGCAAGGATCAGATAAAAGATAGTAGACATAACCAGAGAGTTACTTAGCTCTCGCTAATATAATAGTGAAGATAAACAGGACAGAATGAGAAAACAGGGAAAATAACTTTTTTATAGTTACTAGGTATAGAGGATAGCCAGGTCCAGGGAATATCTCTTTAAGAGGGAATATTCTCTTTTCAGGCAGGGATTCTTCCAGGCCTATCAGAAACACAGATATTTTCCTTTTTCTACTCTTTATTATTGAACAAATGTTTATTCTATTCAGACTGTAATTTCTAGAACAGCCACTTAAAAATATATGTGCTGGATTTCTTCTTTTTTTTCTATTCTTCTCTTCAATTGATGGATCAAAAATGAGAATCCTCATTTCCTAGTACTGATTTTTTAAATTTTACATTGTATTATCTATTTATTTCAAAAAAATAACTTCTGAAAACATTTCATATTCTGCTTATAAAAATAAATGGGCAGATAACATGACTACCTGCAGAGCTCTAACATAAATAAAGAAAATTGTCAGTTTTCTTTTAAAGCAAGCTTCTTGTATTTCACTGTATTATCCCACCTCTCCACCTTTCTTATTCAAGTTGCATTTGTTACAGACAAGCATTATTAGCAATAGGACTCTAATGAGACATTATTATATAAATATGTAAACTGAAAAATGTCCAGGACATTTGATTAATGTCTTTAACAGTTGTAATCATACTTACATTTGAAAAATCTAGCTACCTGTTTTATATATGTTTCAATTATACTATTTTCTGTAATTAAGTTAAATACTATTCAACTGGCTAAATCCTGTAGTTGCTTTCCTATTCCTTCTGCTTCTAGAATATCTGGAGGTTACCTTGCAGTAAGCACAACATACATAGTTGTTATAATCAAAATTGTCTACAATTCTGTGGTATTCAGTGGTCATTTACAAGCAATGTGTAGGGGTTTTTGGCATTGATTTCTCCTCTTTACACTCACAACACATTTTTATGTTCAATTATTTCACTTTAATACTGCCATTATCAAGTATATTATCCCAAAACTTTTTATTATGGATAGTGTTTTCCTTTCCTTACATAAAATTGTTGGAAAGATGTGATGACCAGTATCTTATGAACTAGCAATAAATGTGAAAACTGTAAGTGGAATAAAGAACTGGTGTTTAGAATAACAAAGTATGAAAGTGTACTTTAAAGCCGTCACTTATTGCTCTCTGCTGCCACAATAAATTTATCCAAATACTTTTCTGGTCTTCTATGATGATGTCAAAAGCTTTAGAGCTGAAGGGGAAACAAAAGTTGTTAAAGGCAACCATCATGGGATGAGCTTCCAACACACAGCATCAGCCTTAGCAAGAGGCAAGATCCTCCTTCAAGTGCTCTCATTCTTGGAAACTGATGTCACACTGAAACTGGCAGACCAAGTAGGTCATTGCTTTCTCAGAAAGGCCTCAAGTCAGCCCAGTCTTAAAAGGATAAGTAGCTGCTGTCTTTTCCTAGGAATGACAGCAGCAAAGGAAAATTTAGAAGGTTATTCAGAGGCATGTTTTGAGGCAGAGAGGATTGAGAGGCCTGTAGGTTAGGCAGGGCACAAAAGGCAGCCACACAGAGCCACTGGGCTACTAATTAACTGTGAATTGTATGAGAAATTACCCTTTATAGAGAGCTGCCACTGTCCCTTCCCTGGGAACTGTGGCTCATCTTTTTAAATGGCATGTCTAATTGAAACTCATCTGAAGGAATGGCAAAGGAAGAAGATTATGATCTTTCTCCTAAACTCAGATTTTTGAGGACTCTTCCTTGTTTCCCTAACAGTAAGAGTCACTTAGATCTGTGACACAGAATTTTGTAACATACTTGGTGGGATCAGGAAAAAAAGCATTTTTAGTGCACCTACAGATTCATCCTAAACCATTGATTTAACCCGGCCACAAGCCATAAAAATAACTTGGCAACCATGACAGTAGATAACTTGATAATCGTTATAATTTATTTCAGTCAACTATGTGGATACCCTTCTATAAAATAACTTCATGTGAAAACCGAACTTTCACTTGCTGACAGCAAACGTAAAACAAGTTATCTTAGGTCACAAAGGGCATCTTGTGTTGTCATACAAGTGATCACCATAAGAAAGTCAGCAACAACCCAATTACCCTACCAGTATCTGACACGCAAATTGTCTCTCCACATGTTTCAAACAAGAACTAAACATGGTGATCATGCAGGTCAAAACAAACAAAAACAACCCACCAAAACAACCTGATGTTTTATGCAAATAAAAAAATCTTGTCTGCATATTTAATTCAAGTGCAGTGTCTTGCTTAAAGAAACGTGGGTTTGCCAGAGCTTAGGGCTGGCAGGACTCAGTCTGGGAAACAACATGGGATCAGCACATTTGGCTCATTTTCTGGGTGCTATGCCACCACTTGGCATTTGTGGCCCCCGAACAAAGGGTGTTGATTGAGATGCTCATTTCTGGTGTTTGCTGCTGCTTGCAAACAGTAATGCAGCAGTTTCAAGACAGTTGCACAGGAATGGTCTGGCTGGAATATTTGTCTCCAGCAAGGCAGTCTATTTCTGTCTGCTGTCATCTCATACAGGGAATTAAAGGGAATATGAGTGGAAAAGAAGCAGTATGGAGTTTCTGCTTTTGAATGTTTATTTATGTTTTTCAAAAGGGGTATTGCTCTAATGTTGCCCAAACATTACTCTAAAACTCCTTCTCAATCATTACAAAGATACTCTTTTCCTAGGAAAACTGTGGTTACACCTCCACGTCCTGTAACTCACCACTTTGCATCTTACGCTTGGAAGTTTTCTCATGGAATAATAAAATGGTCTGCTGCTCCACCAGAAAACCTCGATAGCTGTGATGGCTGTCCACTCTAGTTCCTGTGCGCTCAGTCCCAGTGCTCTCGTTAAGGATTCAAATCACAACCATATGTTTTGGCTGGCTGCTCCTGGCAAGAGGACAAGAGCATGAACCTGAGAGAGCCACCTCCTGTCCTCTTCACTGGGTTTGCCTAGGCCAGCACTGGGTTAAGCAGTGGAGAACCTTGATTATAGCAAGGCGCCAGGATGCTGCCATCTATGTTACATATTAACACAACTTTGACATTTCCTATTAGGCATTTATTCGCCTGTGTCTCTCCCAAAGAGTACTTTGGAGACTATGCCAAAAATAATGTACATCCTCTAAAGACTGCCTTGCACAATGTATATACACAGCCCTTCTTTTGACTATGAAAACTCCGCTATTTCACACTTGTGAGAGGGGATACTTAGTGCTGGGCAGATAACATGAAGTTATTACAGCAGCTAGGTTTTAGGTTGGCTATATTATCATTAAAAAGGGGTCTGTGAGTGGGAACATGGACATATATGAAATATTGAAAAATGTAATTTGTGTAAGAAACATTTGCAGCACTGTAGCAGAGACCAGGGTACTGCTGCAATTGTACTCCATGTTTTAAAAATGCAGTGAAGAACGTAACACAATCTGGAGCTCCTATGAACAGCACTGCTCCCATTTAATCCAAAACAGCATGCAGAACATCTCTTTCCCCTCTCCCTGGAGGTAGTTTATACAAAATTTTGTATAAACTACCTCCAGGGAGAGTAATGTCTGTACATAATTTTTCAGGTCCTTTAAAACACTGGATTGTGTTTTCCTACAGTAAGATAGCTGCAGTGTTGTCAGCTCTCACTGCTTACAGGTTAGTGTATTTTAAAAGTCTCAGCTGGGGAATTTTGTCTTGCTTGAGAATTTTAGGGACTCTATAAAAGAACCTGAGATTTTTATTCATATAGCAGCACAGTATTCATGTATGTATGTGACCCTAATGCAGCCTAACTACACCACCAAATAAGATTGATAAAATTTTATCTACTAGAAGGTATCACAGGTTTTGAATGTGTGGCTTTGAACAGCCTCATAGTCATCCTTGTTTACCCAATCAGTCCAAATTTTGCAGCTCTTAAATGTAAGTAGAACAGGCATACATTTTTGTACAACCTCCTCATAAGAGGAAAGATGGTGATACCTTTTAAAGCTGAATCATTTCAATGCTTAACAAGTCACACACAGAAAAAAGCCTGAGAGTTACTACCAAACACAAAATAAGCATGAATGAATGAATGAATTAAAGAATGAGCACAGCTTTCTGCAGCCCTTGTAAAATTTCTTCTATTTGTGAAAACTCATGTGGATTTAATAGCTGGACTTGTTGTTAAATCAGATTATATTATGTTCAGCATGTAGCAAAAGATTATTGTGTAAAAAAATTAGTGATTTATGTTTGACTCAACTATCAAATGTGTATCAATGACTGCTCTTCAGCTGTGAAAATTGCCTCACTTTCATCAAAAAATGCACAATGACTAACATTAAGACTAAAAAAGATGCCACTGTGTTTAGGTTTCTCTTAGAGGAATAAAAACAGGAACTATTATCATTACTATTATTATTATTAATTGTTATTATTTATTTTAAATAGCTGGTATATTTCTATATGTGAATGCATTTCCTAACTTCATATGAACTCTGTTATAGAAAATGCCTTGTTTAAGCAGGTTATATCTTCATCTCTTGAATATAAGGGTTCACAAGCCCCAGGGACCTGCCTGCCTGTAGTCCAGCTGCTTCTCAGATTCCCTCAAGACATCCATGAAGCTTACAGGCATAAGCACAGGCTCAGCCTCAAATCTTTTTGACAGAGGTCAAGACATTACAGTACCTGAGACATAACTATGGCCACAAGGCAGCTTTCAGAAGAAAAAATCTCCTGACTTGTTCTCCCAGCAAAAAGAAACAAGGAGGTCATTTTTTCTATCAGCAGAATGCTCAACCTGGAAAATTTTGATGAAAGGACTCTTTTATTGTGACTATCAGTGTCATTAAACATGCAGAGGCAAGGTTATCACTCCAGGACATATCAGTTGTACTACAATGAAGACAGTCAGCTCTATACTACTTGCAGTTTTCAGAGAATGGCATCTTTAATTTTGTTCCTAGTAATTAATCCTTTCTTTTTTTCATGTTCTGTCCAACTGCACTAATCCACATCACATCAGAATTTCATTCTCCCACTATTTTTCAGTCCCTCAGAACAATACAAATCTTGTTTAACTTCAACCTAACTTAAAGTTGCATGAATTGATGTATGTACCACACTTTCTTTCATGAGGAAATGAATATTAAAAAATTGCATTATGAATTTTGGCTCCAGCCAGTATATTTTAAATGAGCTTTGCTGGAAGGAAGCCAAGGAGAACGTATAAACTGACAGTTTGTGATGATGGTGCTATTTCATTGAAAGATATTTTTTGGTCATTACATAACACCTGAAATTCTCCTGCTTGCCAAAAGAAGTGATAGCTGCAGACAGCACTGACTGCGAACAGTCACCCTTCTCCTTTCATTGTTATGTAACTATTAACAGAGACATAAAAGTAAATCACAAGACCATGTCATTAAATGTGTGTTTGCCCATTTTTTCTCAAAGCTGATATTCTCTGTTAGGTCCCAGTTGAATCCTTAATTATAACCACATGATTTCTGTGAGAGAAAAATTCTATTTAAAAAAAAATTCACTCCATTAACAAGAATAGAATACTAAGTGATATCATCAATGCTGGTGTAGTGATATTCCTGTTAGTACCACAGGTATTCCACAATGCTAAAAGGTAAAGTTAGCATCAAATATATTAGTTATGAGTGGAAATGAAAAAAAGAGAAAAGCCCAGAGTTTTGTTGTAACCTTTAGTAACAGTTAATAAATGCCTAAAATAGGTTTAAATTTCACTCAACTGGTAAAATTTTAAGTCCTGTAAGTTCAAAGACATGGTTGCATTTTGAATACTGAGAAACAATGCTATGTATTAATCACAGCCCCTCTCTTTTGCTCGCTTTCCCTTTTCCATGTATTAATATCTGCAGGACTGCCCTGAAAAGGATCCAAAGATATTACAATCTCTGAGATGCAAAGCAGAGTCTGACCGTTATTTTGGGACCCTCTCCAAGCACAGCTTGGAGCTTTGTGAAGTTTAATATATCCACAGTCAGGCAAAAGGTTATACATGTGATGCACCAAAAACTGAGGTGTTTCAAATAACAATTTCTTACCCTTAGGGTTATTTCATTTCACCAAATGAAGAGATTAAATGAGCAAATGGCCACTAAGATCAAATTACCCTTGTCATGATGAACTCTCAAAACATGAATTATCTACATTGGCAGCATTTCACATCATTTCACCATGATCCTTTATTTCAGATTATTGGCGTACTGTCTGAAAAATTATGATCAAACTTGCCTTGAAGTGCAGATTCAAAGAACCAAGCAGAATCTTCTGTTGGTTGGTATTCTTCCAAGCAGAATAGTCTGTTTGGACTATTAATATACAGGCCAATATCTTACAATCATGCTTGAGGAATGAAATTTACTCTGCTTTTAAAATGATAACTAGTTTCTATAGTCATAAAAGTTTATAATTTTGTCTAAATTTTTAGTAAATAAGAAACTTATCAGAATTTACAAATATTTTATCCTCCTTTAAGTACCAAAATCAAACACATTTTTGTTGCTTTGCAGAGGAAACAGGAACAAAACTTGATATTATTCCCCTCAATAGCAAGAATCCGACCAACATAGTCTGCTAAGAAGGAGGATTGAGCCTTAAGAACAATTGCCAGCACTGTCCCAATAATTACACTGTCATTTAGTGTGGCTGAGAAGATGGAGGCCTTAATTTGCAAATGCCCATATTTCTCCAAACCTTTGTAATGCAGTCAGTTTTATGTTGGGTCACAGATGACAGTCTCTTAGGTTAGATACTAAAAGAAATACTCTTCACCAATTTGCGTAAAATGGTGCAAAAAGGCAGCTAATGATATGATGTTTCTTTAAGAGAATTAAAAAACAAAATTCAAACATTTAATTATTTTAATTATATATAAAACTTGTTGCAGTTTAATTTTTACCTGGAGACACAGAAACAGAGAATTAGCTGTGGAAAGGACCCACAAAGATCATAGAGTTCAACTCCTGGCCTTGCACAGCAGTCACATCATATGTTTGAGAGCATTGTCCAAGCACTTTTTGAACTCTGTCAGGTTGAGCTCAAGCCCTGTCACTGCTCACCACAGATAAGACATCAGTGCCTGCCCTTCCTTTTCCCTCACAAAGAAGTTGTAACTCAAATGAAGTCTACCCTCAGTCTCCTCCAGGCAGAACAGACCAAGCAACCTCAGCTGCTCCCGATATGGCTTCACCTCAAGGCCATTTACCATCTTCCTTGCCCTCCTCTGAGTGCTTTCTAACAGATTCATTTTTTGGTTTGGCTTTTTTTTTTTTTCCTATTGTGTCACCCAAAACTGCCCCAGCGCTGGAGGTGAGGCTGTCCCAGAGCAGAGCAGAGCAGGACAATCCCCTCCCTTGCCTGGCTGTGATGCTGTGCCTGATGCACCCAGGACATGGGTGACACTCCTGGCTGCCAGGGCACTGCTGGCTCATGTCCAACTTGGATACCCAGGTTCCTTTCCATGGCACTGCTTTCCAGCATCCCATTCCCTACTCTGTTGGTACATTCGCGATTACCGCATTCCAGATGCAGAATCCAGCATTTTCCCTCTGTTGAACTTCATATGGTTGATGATTGCCCAGCTCTCTAATTCATTAAAGTCTCTCTGCAGAGCCTTCCTTCGTTCAAAGGACTTGAAAACTCCTCCTAGTATAGTGTTTTTTGGCAAATTTGCTTAGTATCCCTTCTATTCCTGCATCCAAGTAATTTATGAATGTTTCGAAGAGCACAGGGCCAGGGATGACAGAACCCACTAGTGACAGGTCTCAAACCTGTTGCCAGCCCATTCACTGTAACACTTTGTGCCTGTGCACTCAGCCATGTCACCATGCATTTGTCCAGCTATGAGCTGGAGAGTTTGCCCAGAAGGGTCCTGGGCGAAACAATATCTAAAACTTTGCAGAAATCCAAAAACATTACACAACAAGTGTGAACAAGAACTTGAGATTTGAAACAATCAGAAAGAGTCCTTTTGCATGAAAGATGATTGTGTACGTACATGGACAGATGGAAAGCTCATTCTTTTTTAAAATATTCAAAAATGTGTTGTTACGTCATCACTTTTGCTTAACTTCCCTCTGCTTTTCTTGTTTCATTGGGATTTCTGTATGAAGCCAATCAAATTTCAAAAGAGCAAGTCAGATGTACATAGAAAAATTAAACAGAAAAGAGATTACACTTTTTTTCTGGGGCTAGCAGAATCATAACTATGTTTTTTACAACAGGAATGCTGGACCCAGATTCTAATTAAATTTCTAGTCTGTGCAAGAAAACAAGCTAATAGCTACACAGATGTCCTAATCATTCTTAAGGACATTATTATTCATATTAAAGATTGCTTGATCTCATTCTATCTTTTTTCCCTTTTCACACTCTTTTGTTCTCATGGCACAAAAAAAAAAGATGGGGTAAGAGGATGCATGGTCTTACTTCCTTTTTTTGATATTTGAATTATATAGCAGCTTTTCTGACATGTATTGTTTGCTTAGAACATTTAGGACTATCATCTGGTCTCACCTTTGTGACCTGCCTCCCACCTCCTGAAAATATTTAAAACAGGATTGTAAAAATTACAAAGAATTAGAAAGATATCACCTTTCATTTTATTTGGAATTTTCATGCAAGGTAACCCAAATATAATTTTCTGTATTTTGAGAATCATACCATAAAGTATGCTCTCACCCCTAGGGAAAACCATCCTTTACAGTATGATTCTAAAAATAGAGAAAAGGGGGAAGAAAACCCCCTAGGGAAGAAAGGCCCTTTCTTTCTAACAGAGAAGCTTCACTGAAAGTCTTAGAGGGTGATAACTAGGTGTTCTGGTGTCTTTAATTTACACAAAACTTAGATGGAGCACCAGAGAGAGACACACGAGTTACGACTCTCATGGTAACATCAATTTTTATACCTAAAAAAGAACTACCAACACTATAAAGAATCAATACACTTCAGGAACAAGCCTCAAAACCCAAGATAACCTTAATAGTTATCTTATGAGAGCTGGTATATTCCCTGAAGAAATTTGGCGCATCTTTCTGACAGATATTAATACTCTTTCATACATCATCCACTTTCCTTGACACTTTATTTTCCATCTCTGTGATATTTATAAAAGTTTAAAGCTAATAGCACAAAAACTACAACTAATGGTAGTGCAGATGCATGTAAATCTTGGGAAGAATAAATTATAGAGTGTCACAGTAAATTGAAATTAATGGAACTGAAGCTGAGTGCCTGAGAGTAAATAGTTTAGTTGTATTAGAAGACTATCCTCTCAAAAATTGAAGCAAATAACCCTCTTGCTGAAGGCTAATTGCTTCTCTGGCACCATACTATACCATGTTTGTATAAACAAAGAAAAATCATCTAAAAATCATTGGGGGACCTAGTACTGGGCTGGATACAGGAGAGCTGGTAGAGACCTGAAGAAAGGTAAAAGACTTACCTTTCAGGAGTGCAGAATAGATTAAGGCTTTTATCTATATATGGGATGCTAAGAAAAGATCTGCTTAATCCTATATGTCTTCAGGGACACACAAAATACCTCTTTTCCCATCCTTCCCTTTAATTCAACCACATTCTTTGTTATCTGTTATTTGAATTTAAACTCTCCTCTGAAAGGAAGCAGCTAGACCTGTTAGATTAGCCTGTTTCTTACCAAGCAAACTTTGTCTTTTTGTTTTACTGGAGCTGAAGGTCAGTGTACTGCTGTTACAGTCCTCATCCTCTGTCAAGGAGGCAGCATGATACTCATTCCAAAGTGAATCAACTTTGAGAAGAGGTGATTTTAGTCAGCGCCCAAAAACAAGTGAGAGAATCACAGAATGGAATCACAAGGTTGGAAGGGACTTTAAATGTTGCCCAGTCCAAGCCCTCATCATGGGCAGGCACAGCTCCAACTAGATTGGGTTGCTTAGAGCAATCTGGACTCTGCTGTCAAGATGAAGTAGTAGGGTGTCTACAAACATCTCTTTTCTGTATTAGCAGCTTTGTCCTTACCTGGATGGGTCTTAGTATGGAATAAGGGAATAATTTCAAATAAACTGACATTCAGACAACAACAGCTTCCTTATTGAATGAGACTGTCAAAGAGACTGATAGAGTAAAAAGTCTGTGGTATTATCTTTGCAGTTATCCTGAAATTCCCAAAAAGTGTAAAATTCACCTTTTCTTGTACATTCGTGTTTGAAAAATGTCATTGTGTTTATTAGATCAAAGTTAAACACAGAGTATCCATGAGTAAGAGAAAAACAAAATAAAACAAAACAGCAAACCCATTAACCTGAAGAAATATTACTCTGACCCATGGTCTGAACTTATCCAGTAGGAAAACAGAAAGCTAGACGTTTTCCTCTAGCATAAAGACCTCACCCAGCATCTTGAATCTTTGAAAAAAACAATAAGGAAAGCAAATATATAAAAAAACCCTCCATATTTGTCCAGCAAAGCTGCATGAAACGATCAGACTCCAGCTGTCCTCTAGATCCACTGTTCTCACCTGTATTAATTTTTTTAGTTCCATCCTCACGGCAGCTGCAGACCCTATTGCTAGGACATTTATAAGCTGGTGACCTCCTAAACTTTAAACATAAAAGATGAATGCAAAATATAAAGGGTGCCTCAATGCCTTGTCATCTTTCACAAGCTCATCCATATCCCTCAAGATAGTGTGTGCAGAAAACTTTCCTAACACCATGGTAAAATACAGGAAATAACCCACATCTGTTTACAGATGTGAGAGCAGGTGATAATAAATATCGCCCAGAATAACTACCTTCAGATAATTTATTCATCTTTTAGCTCTGTTACATCTTTCTGTCATCCATACAGGTTTAAAATGCATGAGTGAAGAAAATATGGTAATTTGAATGTTAACCTATGTAGCAAGTGTACTTTTAAAACTTCTTCTCTATAGATAACTTCTGCAGAAGTATATTTCACATTTTCATCATAAAAGGATTATAAGTAGAAGAATTGCTTATTTAGAGTTGGAATGACAAAAGCACTGCTAAGAAAACATCTCCCCCCTTATTTCTGACTTTTCTAATTGATTCTTCACTCTTTCACATATTTTAATCTTTGTATACATTAACCATATTTCACACATATTTGTCCTGTTTTCACCCACATCTCAGTCATTTCCTCAAAAAATGTTATTCCTCTTATCTGCTGCAGCATCTCCTGACACTTTGTAAACAGCAGTACCTTTCCATCTAAATTTTTAAAGTAGCCTGTGTGCAGATGGCAAGGGAGTCTGTCTATCAGGAGGAAAAGCTGAGAGTTTTCTTGTGAGATGCTGTTCTGCCTGAGCAGTTCTGCTGGTTACCCTTAATGGAACATAATCCATCCCTGGTGCTCTCCTTAGTACTTGTCTGTCTTTTGTGCCTGCACAAAATTTATCCCTCATTTGTTTTTTCAGACCCTGCTAGTGATATTCTATGCAACAATTACTATCGGCATAGAAGCACTAATGACCCCTGCAGAGAAGACAGAAAAATATCACTGCCACAAGTGGGCAGTGGTAATTTCCAATTAACAACTCAGAGCGGGTTGAAACAGAGCTAACCCGGTGAATCCATTGGAGTTCAGTGAAAATACTCTCTCCTCATTTTGTACAATTTGTTCCTCAGTTTTTATACTAACAGAAGGAGTAACTGGAATGTTTGGAAATTTTCAGTTCTACTCAAATAATTTTTTGCATATTTCTCAAGGATTTTTTTGTCATTATTTCTGACCATTATATTTGGAAGTGCTGTAACTCTGAGGAGAACAGAAAGTCAGTTCCTCCACTAACATAATGAATGCATAATTTGCATTTCCACTCATTTTTTGCAAAAGAGAGGAAAGATCTATAATTGGTGGACAAAGGTTGCTATATGCAATGCAGTTCTCTTGATAGTCTGACAGCTTTTTAAAAGAAAAACAAAAATCTCCTCCTTATGTCTCCAAAAAATCACACTAACCACTGCTTATGAAATAGACTAGAAAATTGATTTATGTTTCAAAATTATCTGTTATAAAGGAACAGAACTCCTTTTACTGAATAGCCATCAAAAAGGAAATCAAAAAGCAGCAACTTCAGATGGGCTTGCTTGAATAATGGATTCCCAAATATATTTCAGACTAATAAAAAACAAATAAACAAATATACAGATTATAATTTGAATAAATGCTATGCTGGCTGACTTTTTGGGATGAAAAATGAAAAATCAAAAAAATAATTTCAGGACTTGCAAATATTCTGGCCCTAGAAACTCATTTTGCCTCTCCACTGAGTAACCTAGTTTTATCATTATGCTTTCATTTTCAAATGAAAGGAAATTTATTATTAAATCAAAAATAAGAAAGTTTTGATTTACTGAATTTTCTCTGCCTTATCTGGGGAAAAGCCATGTGGCAATTTTCAGACAGAGTTAATGAAAGATATTAATTTCAAAGGATTTTATTTTGATCTAGAAGCAATCAATAGGACAGGCTCTGTGCAAATCATAGTAACAAGAAACCAAAGACCGTATAAAAACCTTATTAAAAATTCCAGGGACCAAGTACCTAAATTGTCTATATTAAAATAGTTGCATAACTTCACGTTCCCCTTCTGATTTGACTTCTATAACTCTTTTAATAACAAGATAAAATACTCAACCCTCCTAATAACCTAAACAGGATTGGGCCAGGTTTTAGCTTAGTTAAAATATAATATAAAAATGAATAAAATCTGCCTACAATTACATTGGTTAAATTTAAGAAGGGGCAAAATTTTAAAGTCCCTGCATGTAGAAAAATAAGGCTTCTAACAAATCAAATTACTTCTTGAGTATATTTTTTTCCACCTCTCTCAATGGCAACATTTCAACAGGTTTAAATGGGAGCAGGATTTGACTCTTGCAGATGGAACATTGTGTGTCTCAACTTTGTCTTTTTAGGTTCATCTTTCAATGCATGTTCAGTGATAACAGTAAACTCCACTAGTCATTTCTTATTTTACTAAGTCCATGCTGATTTCTGAAAGAGAAGAGATTAGGAAATGAAAATCTTCCCTACTGACATGACCAATAATGCATAGTTGGGAAGAAGGACTGAAATGAACTGTGGAATTTAATGAAGTTACACAGTATTATACAGAAAAAAATATGCTATGTTTGACTATACTGCAGCAACTAAGGCTGAAATATTCTTCAGTGAAGTAACAGAGGCTGGCAGAGGCTGACATAAAGAGATTTCAAAGAGCAAATTCAGTAAAATCCATTAAAACCCTCACAAAATTGATGAAAAACTGCAAGGAATGTTTCTGTGATAATGGTGACCTTTAACTTCACTTTCAAGAAATGTCCTTATCTTATTAGTGACTTTCCTGGTGTAAAGCAAGATTTTCTGTGGGAAAATTTGACATATACAGAGCATAATAACTTTTACCTAGGCAAATATGCTGTGTTCAAAAGGGGAAATTAGGAATTTTTGCAAAGTTAAGAAACTGCTGGGCATGTATGAAGACTGAGCTGATGGCTCTCAGTGTTTTATTCTTCCTAGGCTAGAATTACTCTGGAAGTAGTTTCTTAATTCACTACCAAGTCATCACACACACACACATGCATGCAACATCTGCATTTAATTTTTCATTCATGCTTATCCAATAAGTAATGAAAAATAGAGTCCCATTAGATTAGAAATAGTCTTATTTGTTCTCATTTATTCTTCCTAAACATCCTGTTCTGGTAGAACAGCATAATATCTTTGTAATCTAAATAACAATCCATCCTTTCAGGAAAATGAACTAACACTCTTAGAATTTATGTATCTGCCCATCACCTACCTTCACCTTTACTTTGCCTTTCTCTGAATTTTCAACACTACTATTTCAAGTAGTGCGGAAACTTACATAAGATTTTTTACAGTGGTGTGGAGACTCACATGTTTATTATTGTACCCAATTCAGAAAGATGCTGACTTAGATTGGTTCTGAAAAGTTTATTATTTTGTTGTTTTCTTAAATGGCAATCTATCCCTAAGTAATTAAAAAGCTATTAGTATTAGGATTCTAGGAATAATAAAAATTTAGTGCATTGAGAAATCCATGTGTTTACTTGTTAGCAGTGAAAAGAAAAAAAGAAACTATTTTATAAATTCAAACTGTTTGATTACCAGTAAGTGCAATAAAGAAATCTTTATATCTGACTTTGTTCCAATTTTTCATCTGTTAAACTCTGAAGTTTTAATCTAACAATGTAATTAAATGAATAGTTTACAAATAAAGGTTTTTTGTTTTCATTGTAAGTTTTATATTTTATTGCTATTATTTGCATTTGAACACATCTTGACTGCCTTTTCAACTGTACCTGTTTGTATTTTCTTCTTTATAGCTTAGATATGATTAAATAAAGCACAAAAACTTATGAATATACTGTTCCTACAGTGTCATTGTGTTATTCTTTCTAGGTCTCTATCTAAACAGTCAGAACTACACTAAAATCAATTGCATTCTGTTTCTTATTATCTGTGTTTTGAAGCATACAATAAGTGCCAGTAATTTTTGTCCTATTCCTAATACACATTTAGATATAGAATAAAATTTTATTAGAAATAATTTTATATATAGTCAATAAAAACTACTGATGATGTGCATGTCTGAGTCTTTATACAAAGGTCTGATAAACTCAATTTAAAAAGTTATTTTCAGTATTTCTAAAGTAAGACTAATCCATTCCATAAAGTAACACAGAATACTCATACATGCATGTTGTTGTTCGTGAAAGCCGTTTATTTAAAATGTTGCAAGCTGATCTAGAAACTAGAATTTTAAAACATTGTCTGCTCACATCATGACATCTCCAAATTGCCGTTCAATAGAAGTGTTCCAGTGTAGTGGTGAATATCAGCTCACTTTCCAGAGGACAATTTCATTATGCGCAAATTCTTCTGTTATCAAATTTCCTCAATGCTCCTGCAAGGTGAAGTACTGGGAAATTCTCTGGCCACAGTGGTTCAACTTGTCCCTCCTTCCTACAGAGCAACTTTCAGAGAATAGTTATAGATTTTTCACTTCTAGGGAGTTCCATCTGTTCATGAATTTTCAGATTATTTCTGTGTAGTTGCCTTTCTTTCCAAAAAGAGACTTTTTGGAACCATGAAAAAAAGGCAGAATCTACTTTTTGTAATTCTTGTTGTGCTTATGCACCTTCACAAAGCTTTAGGTAAGAGGAGTACAACCTGAGAGAGCATTCCTATTTCCAGCAGGGTCTACAGAAATAATATCAGAAAAAATGTCTTTCTACCAAACTCAAAAAGGAAGGTGAACTGTCTACAGCAATCATACCAGCCATGTCAAGATATTTCTATAAGCACGCAGTTTGCTACTTTGCTACGCAGTCTTCCAGGGGATATGGCAGAGTCCTTGTAAAGGCAGCAAAGCAGCTGCCACAACTGTCTCCGGAGACTGGCAGCCACATTTTCAGGCTGTTAACAACACAAAGAGATACTGTGCGACTGTTCTGTGCCCTGCACCAAGAGTTGCAGGGCCATGATTTTTATTTCTCAGTCTTGCATGCACCCAGGTGCCTGAACTGCTCTACAGATGAAGTACATCAGTAAGACTCTTGCCGCCTTCTCCCCGATTGCCCAGGGAGTTGGTGGAGTCACCGTCCCTGGACGCGTTTAAAAAGAAGACTGGATGTGGTGGCACTCATTGCCACCGTTTAGTTGATGAGGGGGTCTTAGGTCATAGGTTGGACTTGGTGATCCAAAAGGTCTTTTCCAACCTAGTTCATTCTGCAATTGTTTGATTCTGTCACCTTTTCCACTCTTGCCTCCAGCTCCTCCTGGCAGCATCTCCTCTGCTGAGTGCCAGCTAGTAACTCTTTGCAAAGCTGCACTTTGTGCTCCCTGACAGGGGCAGTGGAGCTCAGTTGCTTCCAGGAAACAGTTTACTCATCCTATGAAGGAAACTGTTTACTCTTCCTGGAGTACATATGACCAGGGGCAATGCAAAGTGGCTTCTTTATTGTACAGCAAAACGACACTGATACAATGCTGAATACACAGAACCCACATTGTTAATTAAGATCACCTTCTGTTGCCTTGTGCCTGTGATGATTTTGAACAATTTTTTTCCCATCTCCTTTTATGTATAAGATCAGTTATTTATAAAAATTATTAGCTATGAGAAGTAGTTCCTGGAAAGTCCCAGGCATACAATGGAAAGAAATGTACTTGTAGGTTCTTTCAACGCAAGTTCCGTATTTCTTAAAGCCTCAAACCATTTTCTGGGACTTGTTTAATTTTCATATTACCCTATTCACCTTGTGGTTAAAGCTAGAGAATATTTTCTCCTGATAAAATTTGGGTGATATAATATTGTCAATAGTGTATTTTGTTATGATGATTTACTGAAAAGTAAAATAACTTAAAATTTTCAATAGAGATAAAAAGCATCACTAGGGAATATTTCAAAAAACTATTTCCTGTACCTGATATTGTAAGTTGAAATCCAGGTATGGATACAGTGCAATTCTTTTAAGAGCATAGACACACATGATTGGAATTACCAGTTTATTACATGGCCTCAATTACATGGTTGAAAATTACTTTGTTTTGCATACCAAAACCAAATAAATTCAGAGCTCTTTGTCTAGGTGCGATGTTGTGATCTACTGAGAGAAGCTGTTTACTACATTTTATGGTTCGAATAATTGGCTGCTGGACGCCATCTTCAAATTTCTGACCGACTGATGAATGCTTTATTTATGCTTTTTGTATTACTATTCCAGTCTTTCTGTTGAAATTTATTTTCACACTCAGGAACATAAGTGCTATTGTCATTTTGCTATAGTTTGTAAGTTCTGGTCATCCTCCAATAGGAGTTCTTTAAAAATTTACCTGTATTTATGTAACTGTGATTGCTAAGAAATTTGAATTTAAGTTCTGTTCTTTGCAGTGTTATATTTTCTATGCTGCTTAGCTTTCTTCCAGCTCTTATAAGAAGGATCAACAGATGATAAAGGTTCTCAGAGTGGCTAAAACTGGCTGACTACACCACCATATGTTCACTTTTGTAACTTTGTTTTGATGTTCTTAATCCAGATGGTGGTAGAATGCATTCTATGTTTTAGTACGTTTTAGATTTTTTTGCCACATCCTTATATGTTCTTCAGATGGCAGCCAAACCAATTTCTTGTCATGGATTCAAAGCTTTTTATCCTCTTTTGCACTGGGTTGCTACATTGCTTTGCTAATCTTAATTTTGTTATTTCTTTATTTTAGTATCATTTTATCTCTTTAGGTACACAAGAGAGAACCTAAATTTTATGGTCTATTCTGTTATCTAACATACTGTCAGAGCATTAGAACTGCAGAAATGCTTTCTGACATATAGGATACCCCCTCCATCTGCATTGCCTTTATCTATCATCTCAGTATTTTTTGGATTATGTGCAGTCTCTTGTCAAAGTCTATCTTGTGTGTTAGGAAGGGAGCGGCACTTCTGCAGTGAGCCAGAATGTGATCTTGGTCACTATGTTGCGACTTTTCTGGTGATCTGAGCCATAAGGCCTCATTTTCACCTGACAGCTCTGATAGTTGAATAACAGGCATTTTGGTCAGCTGGATGCTTTCATCAATGGCTTTCTCATGGTGCTTTCTGAAAGGCATGATCAAACCTACCTGGTGTGATGATTTTATTCCAAAGAGCAAAGAATATTCCTTTTAAGTATATTCACACACTCTTACTGAGTCTTTAGAGGACCTTTTATCAAATGGAGCAGATTGCCACTTTTCTATCACTACAGCTCCCTGGATAAATCAAGTAGTACATTCTCAATTGCTAGTAATAGGCAGCAACTTCTTTTGCAGGTGCTATTCAGCAGCTTTGAATCAATGCAAAGCCTTAGAAAGAATTGCTAGTTCCCAATAATGTGATTTCATAAAAAAGGTTTAAGTTGAAGCATTTTCTTCATGCTCTGAAAATGAAACAAAGCTATTAGGATTTTCATTCATGAGAAAAATAAGGTAAAATGCTAGCTTTGGAATAGCCAACATGACCAAGATTAGGACACTAGTCTGATACTAATATGTTAGAACAGCCACATTATACACATAGTTTTTCAATTTTTCCTGTTACTGGTCTTCCCTTTTATGAATGTAATTAAATACCCACTTCACTAGGAATGTGTTCATTTTACAACAAAATAATTTGAAGACTAAATAGTGTGGAATCTGGAGAATCAAATTCCAATACAGTCTTAGAGATCAGTCTACTGCCTGAAGATTTTATTTTCTCTTTCATTTTGTTTTATCTCCTAATAAAGCATATAATAATTTAATGGGCATATTTCCATGAAAAAAGATGTGACTATTGTATGATTCCATTTCTGCAATTCCTTACTCACCAAATGCACACCAGAGTGATAGGTGAAAATACTGAGGTTTCTTCTCATTTCTGTGAGTACTTTTCTTTCATAACAGCAGCAGGACTGAACTGAATCCATTTTGGCAGCCACACATGCTATGTTGTGCATTCTGCTTAGAATTTGCAGGTGTTATTTATGTGCCCACTTCACTAAAATGGTTCCTTATGTTGCTGATAAAGGTCCATAGCAACTATTTTTTCACTTAATGATTATCTTCTCACTCTCCTCACATAGTACTGAGTGGTTTCAAAAGGGCCTATTGTCTTGCAATGCTACATGTACCTGTATTTCAAGTCCCATAAAGTCTAACTAATATCACCTTTTTGGGGTCAAGGTTTTTTTCCCTATGAACAGACCTTGACATAACAAGCACAAAGATTGTGCCAGCGCATTTCTGCACTGCATTACAGATGCATTCCTGTTCCCGCTGTGATTCAACTGTTGTTGATTTAGCAATCGAGTGGAAAATTTTGCTGCTGTCTTTGTGTGTTATGTGCACACTGAGAGTCTTAAAATCTGTTAAAGTCATGCTCCAGGAAACCTTCCTTGAATTGCAAGGCTTTAGTCTTCAGTCACCTTCACAGTACTGCACTAAGGAGAGCCCACTACCTCAGAACACAAAATCTGTATGCACCTCAGCTTCCTATATTGTTTACAAGCTTGTTATTGCCTTTGTGCTCTACATGTTCTCTGAATAATTTGGATGGTGGAAACCATTCATTTTTAATTCATCTTTCTCCAATTCCCCTCCCATGTTTCTTGATGTAGTGATTCCATAAATCTGTCCTGAACTGCAAAGGTTAACACTATTCTGTTTCCTGTCTAGGATGAATCACATTTTTCTCCTAGAAGCATTTCTCCAAGGGTGGGCTGGTTTTCTCATGTATGTTTCCAGCAATCTTGAGTTGTGTATGCCAGAACCATATCATAAATATCTGTATCAATTGTGCATTGACAGAGATGGATCTTGAGCTGGAAGGAAGTGTATTCTAAACCATTACAACCAGTTTCATATTCTTAAGCAGCCCTGAAGAAGGTGACCTGACATTCCTGGTCAGTGGCAAGCTGAACGTGAGTCAGTAGTGTCCTGGCAGCCAGGAGAGCCACCCGTGTGCTGGGTGCATCAGGCACAGCATCACAGCCAGGCAAGGGAGGGGATTGTCCTGCTCTGCTCTGCTCTGGGGTGGCCTCACCTCCAGTGCTGGGGGCAGTTTTGGGTGACAGAGAATAAGAAAGAAGTTAAACTATGAAGAGAGCATTCAGAGAAGGGCAATGAAAATGCTCCCCTTGAATCCGCATGAGGAGTGTCTGAGGTCACTTGGTCTGCTCAGCCTGGAGAAGAGGAGACTGAGGGGAGAGCTCACTGCAGTTGCAAGTTCCTCATGAGGGGCAGAAGAAGGGAGGGTACAGATCTGCCGATCAGTGATTGGACTTGAACAAATGGCCTGAAATTGAGTCATGGCAGGTTTAGGTTAGATATCAGGGAAAGACTCTTCATCCAGAAGGTGGCTGAGCATTGGAACAGGCTCCCCAGGGAAATGGTCACTGCACCAATCCTGGCAGGGCTAAAGAAGCCTTTGGACAACACTCTCAGGCATATGCTAAGATTCTTGGGGATGTGCTGTGCAGGGCTAGGAGTCATACTTCATGATCCTGATGGTTCTCTGCCAACTCATATTCTGTGTTTCTATGATAAAATGCCTTTGTCATCAAATCATAATTTTCTTTTTCTTTGTAAACCTGGCATTATCTATTAAAAAATCCTGAAAAGCAGCTATCATTGAATAAAACACAGGATCAGTAGAAGGATGCCGATGGAAACGTTACCAAAAAAAAGGCATGGGGTAGTAACCTCAGTTGTAGCAATTTTTTCACCTATTATGGGAATAGAATTGGTGCTGTCTCACCTTGAGTACTGAGTGCAGTTCTGGTCCCCACAATTTAGTAAGACCATGGTGATGCACTGGAGAAAGAGCTGAATGGTATCTCCAGTGAGGAGCAGCTGAGGGATGACTTCATTCCTCTTCTGCACTGTGAGGGAGGTGAGGCACTGGCACAGGTAGCCCAGAGAAGTAGTGGATGCCCCATCCCCAGCAGTGTTCAAGACTAGGCTGAATGAGGCTTTGAGCAATCTGGTCAAGTGGAAGGTGTCCCTTCACACGGCAGGGGAGTTGGTCTTTAAATCCCTTCCAATATATACCATTCTGATTCTCTGATGCAATCACTGTCTTTCACAAAAAATAAGAAATCCCAATCTTTTTTTGCAGAAGAGAAGTAATGAAAGTGTAGTCCAAGGTAGCTGTGGGGCTGTGGCTTTTTTTACAGATTCTTACCCATTTCACTTCACTCCTCGATGTCTGAGACAGCAGAGCTGATGAGACTGTCTGTGGTCTCAGAGAACAGAATTGCATGGCTTCTCTCAGCAAGTGCAGAAGGATTAAATAATTCTTGATTTTTCTGAACATCTCTTTTGAGGATATGATACTTATGAATTCTTAAGATTGGCAGAGTAATTTCCGTTTTTCAGCTCTGGAGTAAGAATTTTTCTGAATTACTTGATAGGAAGGTATAGGAAAGTTAAGTTAATGAAGCTATTAACAATGAGATGGAAAAGGTAAGATGCCTTACTACTTGCTATTAGCAAAGCATAATCAAAGTCAATAATTTGGAGGATCCAAAACTGCCAGGCTTACTATCAACATAATCTTGAGTGTCAGATGACAGCAACTTCCTTTGAATATTTTATGCCATTTTTGCACATTTTATAGCAGAACAATCCAATATATCAATTTTCATCTGACTTCTACAGGTTGTGCACTTAGATACAGTATGTTTTTCCCTGCCAGGTAAACAGAGATTTAATGATGATAAAGTTTATTTCATGGGCTGGATGCTAGCAAGAATTGTTGACTCTATGACTTTTCGTCTAAAAGGACAAATCTCTACTGGCACATTTAAATCTACCTGCCACAGTGTTTACCATCTCTCCTGTTACTCAGCCACATTCCTGGAGGCACAAGAAGAGATGGGAAAGATAATACTTTGGTTTCCATTCACACTAAGTTAATTATGAAGGTAAGAATAAGAAAACAGACAATGTGCAGCTCCTTCAGTTATCAGAAAGATGTGTTGGGAAATAAAATGCAGCAACAGTGAGAAATTTTTCATTCTATTTTTCCTGCTCTAAAAAATAGAGATAATAGTGGTTTTGGTAATCAATATGTATCATGTTTGTTATGTTATTAATTAGGGACAGACTTGGTTTCCTGGAGCCAGCCTTCGATGCAAGGACATATCATGCTGCCTAGAGCTTCATACTAGTGGCAAAGTGATGCACTTCCTGTTGAGCTGGTCTTTCCATTCTTCCTCCTGATTCAGTTTCCTGTGATGCTATTCTACAAGTAGAGTCACAGAAAGGACTGCTCTGAGAGGCAGCTCTGGGAGTGTCTGAACCAGCCACATGCACTGAGGAGGTCAGATTGGGTATTTTATCAGCATGTTCTTCCATGGTATTTCCATGAGAACAGGGAGCCATGGCTCACACAAATCCCCTGGGGTTCATTCTTTCTGCATTTCCCCAGGGGCAGTGCTGTGCTACAGCACAGGTGAGCACTTCTAGCCCAGGGTGCTGGGAAAAACTGAGCCAAGGTGACAGACTACTGTTCCTAGGAGATTGGAGGCTAGATAGTATTTCACAACTTGAGGTGAGTTGTGCAGAAATGGAAAGGAGTCAGTGACTGATACCCAAAAGATGACAAAAAAAAAAACCCACAAAAAACCCACAAACAACAAACAAAAACAACAAACCAAACCAACCAAGCAAACAAAACAAAAACAAAACAAACAAACACATGAAAAATATATCTGTCTTTCTATCTACATGCAGCTTTAATCAATCTTCTTCTGAGAAGTTCAATTCATGTATGTTTTCCACATCTCTTGTGTTGACCAACCTATGAAGCAGGACACCTAACTTTGTATGTAAATGTGAAACAACCAGTCTTGCCCTGATTTAACTTCACTGATAAATTTCAGTTCTTCCCAAAGCTACATATGATGCTTTATGCTATCACTGATATCAAGAATCCAGCAAGCAGATTTTCCCAGTCATGCTCTTAGCATGAATTGAGATGAAACACCTTGGGAATTTCCTGTAAAGCAAACTCACAAATACATGTGTTGTCCTCTATGCTAGTGTAAGGTTCTACAGGAAGGGTAAAGCCCTGAGATCATGAAGTGTTTTTTTTTTTTCTTTTTATTTTCAATGGTGTCCTATTTTGTGGTATTATTTACAATAAATTAAAATATTAAAAGTTATGTGGACAAAATATTTCATTAATAAAGTTTTTTCTCATGTTAAATAATTTATGCAATGTCTGTTTTTAGTATACCTTTTAATTACAGCAATTTTCCATCAGTAGCTAACTAAACTTGTTAGACAAACAAGGAAAAGCACACCAGATTCTTTTTTTGTGAATCAACTGTATACTTGGTTTTGAGACAGAAGATAAATTGATACTACTTTTGTTTTTCTTTTTTTTTCTTTGCCTTTCAGATATATTTCAGGTCTATATTTATGTCTGCCTCATTTACAAGAGATTTTTAGAAGTAATAATGCACTGTTTCTCTGCATGGTACGGTGACAACCTAAGAGCTAAACAAAGAAAACCTGTCACCTAAAGAATATGAGGCTTTTTAACAAAATTGCTGAAAAAATTTACTGATATCTGCTTCTTCCTTTTAAAGTTTCAAACCAAGGCAAGTCAGTCATGAAAAGATTAATGGCTGCATAGATGTAACTGCTTGTGTTCTGGTCGTGTTGAGTAGCTGTCAAGACAGAGTGGCTAACAGTGAATAGCAGTTGTTCAAATATTAAGAACAAGATAGCAGTTTCAATACACTGGCTACAGTACTTTAAAGAACTAGGTATATATGTGTCAGGGTGGTGGGAAAAATAATTTCCTTTTGTTCAGCATCAGCACTGATAACTCTCCTTGCAATTCTCAGTAGTGTATAAACAGTGCTATGCCCTTCAATGCCCAACTTCACTGATCTTTAACTTGACTGAGTCAACTTGGAGCTGACCCTTAGCCAAACCTGAAGAAATTCATACAGGCCCTGATGGCCAAAGATCAAAGTGATGAACAAACAGAGCTTTTTCTGGTTTCACTTAAATCTAAAACTCTAGATGATGAAATTTACATGAAATTAAATAGACCAAATATTTTAATTAACCCCTTTGGGAACTTCAGGAAAACTTCATAGAGCTTTGCAAGTAATGACACAGAATATGAATAAGGGATGTCCGAGCTACCGTGCCCAGGAAAAAATGTGAATTTCTCATTCCCATCAAAACCTGCATGTGTCTGCTTATACAAACCTGACTTTAACAGTGGTATTTACAGATCCCTCAAGTAACCTTTTACCATCCAAGTGATGTGATTGAGCCCAGCATGGAATCTGTGTGTAGTACAATTTGATGAATAAAGCCAACTAACATTTATGAAATCATCTATTAACGGCAACGATATTTATTTCAAACTCTCAAATGAGACTTCTGCCATTTTATGGGTATCATCAAAGACTGTCTGCATAATCAAAAAGCAAAGAAAAGGGATAATCATTTGCGACCAGTAGATTAGGTGTTCCCTATATCTTCCATGTTGAGGTAAAAAAAGAACACAAAATTTTCATAGGACACTTTGTATCCTGATATAGAGAACATGCAATACAGAGGTTTTGAAGGGTCCACATAGTTATTTACTTAATTTCACTGGGTGAGACAGTGATGGTGGATGGTGCTCCATTTGGGTCTGGGAGGAAGTAGTGGGAGCTCATTAAGTAGCCTACTCAATGGAGAAGCACACTGCTGCTTTTCAAAATGCCTGAATCACGTCCACTCACAGGTTCCCAAAGAACAGTGAATTAATGGGGACGAATGGCACAGCAAAGACATCCATGAACTCCTAGATTTCAAGTTATGGCCATTTAGGTACAACTTTTCCCACAAAAGTAAATTAGCTATTTACTAAAATATTTTGCTTCCCACCATGTCCTTTTTGTCTTTAACCCAGGGTGTTATCAAGTGAAACAAAATACTTGGAATTTTGGTCTTTCATAGTCTTCCCTCTGTCCCACTATCCAAAACACACAAATTTTAGAAAGCATATTTTTGATGCTACTGCATATTCTTGTGTACTTCACACTGCAATTCCCAAAGGAATAGGTCTCCAGCCATTTCATTTGTACCTCTTGTCTTTCTGGGACTTTTGAACTGTTCTCTTGAGATCCATATTAAGAAGTAAAACAAAATGTTTTCACACTGCATTTTAAACAATGCAACTCAGAAAATCACTGAAAATAAGTTACAATAAAATATGAGTGCATTCTTTCTCTAAGGATCTGCTCAGGAGAAAAAGGAAGGAAGAAAGGGGGAAAAAGCCCCAAGTGGTGATTTAACTTCACTATAAATATATAGGCTGGGTTGTAAAAATCCTTAGGACTTTGTGAAGGGAAGTATGCTGCAACTTTAACCTGACTCCATACCCGGAATAAGTTTTTGTCTATTTATAAATTTAAAATATGAAGTGGTTTCACTGACTTTGCTTTGCATGCCTCTTCATAAAAGATGTATTTTGCATGTTAACAGCAAAAAAATACAGAAAAAAAAAGCTTCTTCTAGCCATGAAAAATTCAAATATTTGATGAGTAGAAATTGAACACCTAAGAGATTTTATGAGGTAAAAATGAGCAATTTCTCCATATTTTTGGTTCATGTTTTATTAAAACAGGAGAACCATAAGTGCAATAGTTTAGAGAGGATTAGCTTGGACAGTCTCTGCTGCATGCTTGTTCTATGTCACAAACAGCAGAAGTGAGGTGATGGGTGTTACTACAGCGTAAACACAGCACAATGACATCTGTCAGCCCAGGCACATAAAAGAGAGTACCATGTCACCAAAACCTACTATACTTAATTTATACATGCCATTTTTAATGCAGCTAGGCTTTTTCAAGCTGTTGCTTTTCTTCATGTCTGCTAAGGAGTCAAATTTTCCAACTCACAACTTGATAATATTGACATATTTCAAGGAAATTTTTTATGAAATTATTATCTAAAGCTCTCCAATGAATCTCAGACTCAGCCTGCCCAACAGGCCTGAAGGATCAGCCATTCCTAGCTTTTTGTATTTTACGAAGGATCACCAGTTTCCAGCATTTTTGTGTTCTACTAGTAATGGCACTGCCCCATAAATACTTGCCTCCTGTGTGAAAATAGTAATCCAAAAACTGCATATTATGATGTTTAGGGAAGAAAGCCTCTTATGTTTTTCTAGTTACAATATTTCTGAGACCTAAATTTATTTTACAGAAAGGATGGAAATCGGTCTCAACACGCCTTGGGAAAGTCAAAGAAATTTGCCTTTGGACTAGTGGTATGTGTGAAAATTTAAGAAAGTTTAACCTAATCCTAGATGCTAATTTTAGGAACTTTAGCGCTATTCAGACACTGAAATTCAGAGACAGATGTTTTTCAGTGTGTAAAGACTCATTCCTATTCATAATCAATACCTTGATATTAATATTGTCTTCAAAGGAAAGAGGAGCTGGATTTCAAAGAAATCTTTTACATTAGTTTACTTTAAAATACTCTGTGGAAAGATCACTTGCTGATTTAAATTGATGTCCAAAAAAAGTAGGAGCAATACTAAAGAAAAGCTTATGTATGAAAGAAAATAGATAAAAGAATGAAAGACTGCAATAATAGAAACTAAAATTCAGTGAGAAAAGGAAAATTTAAGTATTAGAGACTGATGCAATCCAAATCAGTGGAAATATGGACCCACTCCTTTTCATCTAGTCCAACATCTATTTGAGAGAGAGACAACAAAACACTGGATACCTGTATAACATTAAAGAAAATGTAATTAAACTGTGTGAAACAAACCCATCAGAATCTGACTACTGGAATATTTATAGAAAGGATGACTAGCATGTGAAACCTATAATGGTATTAGATGCCTGTTTTACCTTTGTAGAGCTAATCCTGTAATGAAAATTATGTTCAATATATTTAGTAACAGGTGTTTACATATAATTTTTTTAACAATTACATTATTTTAATTTAAGTGTCCATAGGTTTATTCACAAATCTAGAGATAAAAGAGGTACAATACTAGAGGTAAAATTTTATCCAAATGGAAATGAAGATTTTTTTTTTCTTCTGCCTGTGTCAGGCCAAATATATGCTAGCCTTAAAACCTGCAAAACAAAATAAAATATAATCCCCACCTCTCCCAGTTCACTATTGCTTTCCTCCAAGCATTGCTAAAACATTTCATTTGGGAGTTAGTTTGAGAAACCATGTGAACTTCCTACCAAACAAGAAATTTAAGTCCTTTGAATTTGGTAAAAGCTCCCATGCAAAATTTTGACTTTGCTCAGCAGTGCACCTAACTTCCTTCCTCTTTCATTTATTTTGAATTAATGAATTAACCCAGACTATACCATGTGAAAAACAAAAAAGAAATAGAACAAGACAATTCCTTTGATAAGATCTTAACCATGCTCAATTAAAAATACACAAAACCAAGAAATAACATCCCAGTGGATTTGGACTTAACAATAATGTTATATATAATGCTTAAAGTGTACTAGCTGAGAACCACTTACACTTTTTGACATGAACCTTGAATATAACCCAGTCTGTCAGTTAATCCATGCAATCTTTTTTCTTTTAATCTGAGCTGACTTCTCCCACTACATAGCTTCCACGTCTGAGTTTATCCCACCAAAAGGCAAAAAAAGCAAGGTTTTAAGGAAGCAACAGCAAAATTACCTTTTGTTCTCAGGTGATGAATAACTGGTATCAGGATGCTAATTCTATTAGATTGTGTTCAATTATTTTATATTAGCTTAGTATTTCATTCTACTCCACTCTATAGAGCAAAAACCTGTTAGTGTCAAGAGATTATTTTCTTTAAATGTAACGAGACTAGGGAGTTATTTAATAACAGTGGAAAACACAATTATAGAGGAGATATTAAACAAAGACTTATACCTACTGCAAGTCTAACAGCCATTATTGTTTTTTGTTGTGTTTAGTATTTTATGCATTTTTCCTAACAGTAAATTCAGTAATATACAGCAGTTAGAGTGGTGAGTCTGTTTTAATGAAGGAACCTCCTGTTCCATTCTAAACAATTAGAGTAAATTAGTGCATTCCATTTATGTCTTTATCATAATATTTCATGGTCAGACTGTGAGATAGGGAAGAGCTGTTTGCTGTAGAGTGTGGAAACAGAATGGAAAAGAAAACAGAAAACAAATAAATGACGCAAGTCAATGCTAATTCCATCCAGTTCCAGTTGGTATAGAATTAATTTTCCTGCACAGCAGGCACAGTGCTGTGTTTTTCATTTTGGATGACAATAATGTTGATAACACATGGTTGGTTCAGTTGCTGAGCAGTGCTTAAAGTAAGTCAAAGACTTTTCAGCTTCTTATGCTGCCCTGCTGAAAATGGATGTGGTGGTGCCCAGGCAGGCGGGAGAGAGCACACCAGGGCAGCCGACTCCAGCTGGCCACGCGGCATCATGCTCAGCACATGAGCTGCAGGGAAAGCCGGCTATGGGCTGCTGCCTGGGGAGTGGCTGGGAATCTGCTGGTTGGCGGTGAGCAGGGGTTCTTTCACTTGCATCCCTTGTTTTTCTAGGGCTTTATTTTTCTCTTTTTTTGTTACTTTCCCTTTCATTACATTTTTGATTATTGTTTTTGTCGCTATTATTTCATTTATTAAGCTGTTTTATTTTCAATCCAGGAGTTTTCTCACTTTTACCCTTTCCATTCTCTCCCCCATCTGACTGGAGGGAAGTGAGAAATTTGTTCTGAGTTACTTAATTGCTGTCTGGAGCGAAATTATCACGTGCATTTCAAAGTTTCTTCTGAATGTCTGCTGCAACTGAAAATCTGCTTATTTTGTTTATATTTATGATCCTTTAGGAAAGTGACATGAATCTGAATTTCTTATTATACATACAGAAGTGCTGTACATACATAAAAATTAAAAGAAACTATACCAAACATTTGATAACCTTTTACATTAAAAATGTCATTTTTTCAGCAAAGAATTTCTTCAATTTCTCATGAATATGTTTGGAGGACATGTTTTTTGATAAAACAAATTTAAAAAAACCAAACCAAACCAAACAAAACCCCAACAAACCAACAAAAAAAGCCCAAAAATAAAACAAACTTTTTTTTCAAAGTAGCTTGATCTGGCATGAAACAGTCTTAAGAAATGCTCTAACCGGGATTAAAATGGGACATCAATACATTTTGTTGTTTTGTACGGCATTTTTTTTTACGTGGAAGTGCAAGGTCTGAGTTGTTCTTTGTAGTTTGTATCAATGATAGTCTTTATCTGCTATTTTTCACCCATGAAATTTCTCACATTTTTTTATTTAAGCTCATTAGAGCATCAAATGGACTGATGACCCCAGATCACAGTCAACAAGTTTAGCTGAAAGCATTACACAGCTTTCCAAAATTTAACCACCTAAGTACTCTTTCTCAGGCTGTATTTAAAGAGTGTGTTTTATTCACATCATTGCTACTAATAATGGACTATCTTATTAATACATCTGCTTCCCCTTAGGAGGCCATAGAGAGATAGGAAAATTGACTTTGTTTAATATGAACATTTATTTTCAGTGTGCAAAATCCTATTAAAGTAATTTATACAGCAGGAATGCTAACAAAAGAAGAGCCAGAGAACCAATTTTACATTATTTGTATCTAAATATCAATGAATTTCACTGCCTTGTGGCAAGCTAATAGTTAATTAAATAAAAATATTCCATAAAAAGTTCTTTAGGCTGAAGAGTATAATTGGTTCTACTCTGCCTGTCTTAACCTCAAGAGACTTACTTACAAATAAGAGAATTAAAAGTCTGTGAACTTGTTCTAGGTGAATTTTATCTTTCTGAGTTTTTTGAATAGATTTTATACCGCTTCAAAAAAAAAAAAAGTGTCCACTTGCAGCTGTTAAAAACAATTATTACTGTGTGGCTCATTTGTGTTCAGTTATCACATACATAATTTGCCAACAATTGTTGATAATTGTTAACAGTGAGATTCATGTAGGAGAGAATTAAAAAAAAAAAAAAAACACCACACAAAAAGATTTGAGTTTACAGTTGGTTTTTGCATTTATGAACTTTTTATTAAGAAAGGCTTGTGTGTTTTATATGATCTAAGTCTAATACAGTGTCACTAATCTGTACAAACAAAGCCAGCGAGACATTGCATAAACAAATGCTTTTATGAGAAAATACCCATTTATTGAAAATTCAGGTAGTATCTGTTTTCTCAAATGTCTTGTCTTGTTCAGGAGGAGAGTGCTTTCTTAAGAAATGAATACTGTAATTATTTTTTAAATTTTATTGATATTTTTAACAAAAGAATTGACCTGAGTTACCTCACAATTGCTTCTGTTAGAATAAAAGTAGTAAGGCCTCTGTTCAAAAATGCACATTAAAATAATTTGCCCTTTTTTCTTTCATAAAGGTATTATTCACCCAGCCTTCATTTGAAAGAAATTATGAAAGAGAATACAGAGGATCAAAAAGAATATATCCTGACTCACATCTCCTGCAATTTATATTAAGAGCAGCACAGAGTGTAGAGGTAGAATGTAATTTTTTCTAGAAATTTGCTCTTAATAAACAGAAGCAAAAAACCAGCAATGCTTATAATGCATAAATGTTTCCACGATCATTAACAATTCTAGCTGTACACAAAAGCAGATGTGAGGCTTCCTATAATTAGAAGTGTAGCACCAGCTCATTAATAAAGCAGTAACTTGTAGCCCTAAAATCACTGTGTTTGCAAGATGATAGAGTAGCTACCAACAGTTACTATTCTTTCCGTACACGAATACATTTTCCAAGGAAATACTCACTGACCTAAAACAAGCATTGTGGTATGTGACACTGGCAACTTAGGTCAGCTGTGTCTGCCCATGAGATGACACATTACGCTATGCACTCTTCAATGGAGCTAATGGCTGCAGTGTTTTCCTCTGTAGAACTTAAGAGCTTGACAAGAAAAACAAGACCCATGGACCAGCTTCACAGGAAAGAACACTCTCAGTTGGATATTGCCTTAAATCATCGGTAACTTGTATGTTAAGCAGCCGTTACTGTGTCTGTAACAGGAGTTTGTGGGATACGTATTTGTAACTGCAATATTCTTGTCAGAAAATTCTGGTCTCTGCCAAGGATTTTTCTTCATTTTTTTCATATTCAGTTTCAAAAAATAATGGAAAACAAGCTACTAGCTTAGACCTAAGGAATTTCAGAATTATTTAAGACAAGCCATATCGTTTTCTATTTCCTTATTATGCAAATCACATGTAAATTTCTGAATAAATAATGGAGGGAAAATAATGCTCTCTCATAAAAGAAGTAAGCCTAAAATGAATTCTGACATAATAATAAGTAATTAATAAGAGTATAAAAAAAAGAATCCTAAGAATCACTGACCAGTCAGCCTCATCTCTGTTCCTCATAAGGTGCAGTTTCTTCTGGAAGAAACTCTGATCTCTGTATGTTGAAGCGTATGGGATACTGGGAAGTTACACAACCAGTGTGACTTCACAGACCAAATCATGCCTTACTAATTCAAACAGTGGCTTTCTGTGACGGAATGACTGAATGGTGGACAAGGAAACAACTACAGTTATCATTTGCCTATGAGGCCTTTGGTACAGTCCTCCAAAACATTCCTGCCACTAAATGGGACAGATATGGGATGGATGGATGGATGGATGGATGGATGGATGGATGGATGGATGGATGGATGGATGGGTGTTTAACTAGGTGAGGAATTGTCTGGATGGCCATACCCAAAAAGTTTTATAGTCATTGTCTCAATGTCCAGGTGGAAACCAGTGATGAGTGATGCCCATCAAGGGTCTATACTGGCAACTATGCCATAAACATCTTCCTTGATGACATAGTGGGATTGAATACACTCTCAGGAAGTTTGCAGACTACACAAACTGGATTTGATGGAGCAAAGAAATGCCATTTGGGGGGACCCTGACAGGTCTGAGAGGGGAAATCTCTTGAAGTTCAACAAGGGCAAGTGCAAAGTCCTGCACCTGGGTTAGGGTAACCAACAGTATCAGTATGGGCTGGGGGATGAAGGGACTGGCAGCAGCCATGCCAAGAACGATTTGGGAGTGGTGATGGATGAAAACGTGGACATGACCCAGCACTCCCAGCCCAGAGAGCCAAACGTGCCCTGGGCTGCATCCAGAGCAGCGTGGGCAGCAGGGCAGGGAGGGGATTCTGCCCCTCTGCTCTGCCCTGGGGAGAGCCCACCTGGAACCTGCATCCAGCTCTGGCGTCACAGCACAGGGAGGACATGGACCTGCTAGTGCAGGTCCGGAAGAGGACCATTTAATGATGCTCCATAATCCATGAATGACCAGAGGGCTGAAAGATCTTCTTTATGAAGGAAGATTGAGAAGACGGAATTTTTTTGGCCTAGAGAATAGACCACTCCTGAAGGCGTCATTGCACACTAAAAGGGAGTCTGTATGAAAGACAGAGTCATCTTTTCTAAGATCCTTAGGGACAGGAAAAGAGGCAAGAGTTTTAAATTGAAAGAGATTTGAGCGTATTTGAGTAGATTTAGTATAAGGAAGATATTTTATACATGAGAATGGTAAACATTGGCACAGGTTGTCCAGAGAAGTTGTGGATACCCCCATCCTTGGAAGTGCTCAAACTGCGGCTGGATGAGAATTTGATCTAGTGAAGGATGTGGATCATGCAGATAAATTGGACTATATGATCTTGGAAATTGGGTACTTTCTAACACAAAATAATCTTTTGTTCTGCTTTCTGTTCAGAAGACCTATACCACCTTAAACTATATAAACAGAGAGCTGGATTAGAGGTTGTGAGTACCTTTTTCAGCATTCTAATGTGTAATCCCAGAAAACTTGTTTCATTTAATCATATTAAAATGAATTTAAAATTTAAAATCCTTTCTGTCTTAACCATTATGGTCTAGTAAATTTCTTATTATCAGAGTGGAAAAAGGAAAAAAATCCTGAAGGTGAAAGCCCATTCTACCAATTTCTTACTAACACCCAGATCTATTTCATGGCCCAATATCACTGAATACTGATAATCACATTACAAACCTGAATATACAAGTAAAGCCAGATCCCTAAAGTTTTCAGACTGAAATTGTATCTGAAAGGTAAGTCTCTTTGCCCTAAGCTACACTTCACTTATTAGCAAGACAGTCTAAAATGATGCCTTGCACAGTGACAGGAAATGGCAGAAATCTTCCTTCCTCTGATCCCCTTGGGGAAACAGCCACCTTGGCTGCCATACAGAGTTACTGGAATTGCACAGCAGTGCTGCAAAGAAATCACTTGTGCTTGCATGCACAGACCTGAGATCCTCAGGCCAAAATATCCTTCTGCTCCTCTGCCCTGGCTCTCACAAGGTGCTCCTGCTTGTTGAGCTGCTCAGTTTTTGAACAGAGCTACTGAGCACCCTACAAGGCTGGTGCAACAGCTAAATATTTCAGTATTGCCAACCCACTTATTCAGATCTCCCTGCCTGAGAGACTGTACCCTGGATGTGGAAGCAAAGATTCTGCTCCATTTCACTTTCCTGTTTGGTTCTTCAATCTAGATACAAATTATACTTAACAAATTCCAGGAATAACCAGTTCCAGAGATTTTCCCTTCTGTGAAAATATTTCCTTTTTTGTGAAAATATTCCCTTTGGAACTCCCGTATTTCTTCCAGGACATTTCTTTGTTTGTCCTTATTTTTCTGAGAGGAAGTGCTTATTTATTCCTATTGACATTGTCTTTAGAAATCAAAATCTCCCACATTCCTGCAAATGTCTTTTTTAATCAAGTGAAAGAGATTTCAGTCTTCATATGGAAGCCCAGTACATCTGATCAATTTATAGCAACTGCTTCCTTTTTAAGATTAGTCACCAGAATTTAATGTATACTTAATTTTTGGAGCATTATAGTTATCATTTTTCCTACTCTTTTTTACACATAATAATAATAACTGAGAATAATAATAACTGAGAAAGGGGACATAATAATTCTCCCTTTGAAAGGCTCTGATAGGAGATAAGACATGTTTTTATCCAGGCTAACTAATACATGTTAATTACTTGAAAAAAAACAAACATACAAACAAACAAACAAACAGGAGAAAACTCATTTCATCTGACTGTCATAAAAATTTGCTCACACAAAGAGACAGTAATTGGGAACTTTTGCCCTATTTCTAATAAAAAATTTCAGTGATACAGATGTTTTATAAGTTCTGTTTTGGTTTCAAATGGTGCCATCAGATACAAATCAAATAATGTCAAAGAAGTTGTAATATTGTTCTCTTTTAACTATAAATGCTGTTTTCTATGTTTACAGGCTTCAGCAGTTTTAGTTTTAGAACTAAATGTGCTAAAAACAAAGCATTTTTCTAGAAATTAAATTTTTAAGCTATGATTTATTTAGTTTGGCTTAAACTTGTTGAACAATTCTTTCTGTCTTTCTTTCTGAAAGCTTTTAAAACTTTCATTTCAAGACTTTTAATGCTTACTTTTATTTTTGTGCTGCCATAAAAGGAATTAATGTGACACCTCCAGGATGGTTTTATGGTGGGACATAAAATAAAACCAAAATCACATAATAATTTAGCTAACACTATTCAAAAAAGAATGAATTCCTATTGTAAAAAAAGAAAATTTCTCCAAAATTGGTACTTCAAAATTCTTCATAAATCTCTGCCTTTACGCATGCTCTGTTCATTCACTCAACACTTAAGATAATAAGCAAAAAAAAAAACATAAACCAAAAAGCAATGTTTAAGGTCTATCTACATAATTGGTCCTGTCTGCAGATTTTATTACACTTTCCAGACATAAAAAAAAGAACATCCTACAGTCTATAGTGATAACATAATTTAAACTACAGGTTTGGCAGTTGTGTTACAGTATTCCTAAATATTTAAGCAAAATAATGCTTTAATGAAGTTTGAAGACCAAAGAATAAACACCTTCTATTAGTACCTGAGGGAAGAAGGGGAGCAAAATCACTGCAAAGAGAAGTTAGTCCTTTGTACCACTTACAGAATTGTGCAGAACTCTCTTATGGAGTTCAGCAGAGGTTCCCTAGTTAGAGAGAAATGTCAGTGATACCTAACAAAGACTTACTTACCTCAAAATCCTTTCATATTCTCTTGAATTTTTGAAAGGTCTCTTTTGAATGCTTTTGTTTACCATTTAGATAAATACAGGCCATAAGAGTCTATTGTAGTAAATATTCTTTAAAATGTGTGTGTCAGGGATAGAAGAATAGCTGGAAAATATACAAAAGAAGGGGTGGGTTTTTTCCCCCTGAGGTCGGTAATTTCAAAATATAATAAGTTCTTTATTACTTTTCATATTTGCAGCAATTATGATTCATGCGGGACTAAAAGGACTAAAACTCTGTAGGACTCCATATCCTCAGTGGTGTTTCCCATCACCAAATAGGATGCAGTTAGAAGACTCATAAAAGCACTGCACTTGTCTAGTCCTCTGTGTCCTTTAAAGGCTACAAAAATGTAAAGCTTTTACTTCTCCAAGTCTTGATTTCAACCAAAAATAAATTAATGAGATATAATAATGTAATCAGACACATTTTACCAAACTACCTAGCTAATTTTGTGTTGTCTATTTTTTTAACCTTTTTTTTGCATGTACTTGAGATCTGAGAACCATCTCATAAGAAAGGATAAATTATTTAAAAACATTAAATATATTCAAGTACAATGTGCTTACTTTGAAAGACTTCAGTAAGAGTGTCCTTAAAGGGAAAATTATATAAGTATTTTCCAACATGTGTTAATTCAAAATTCATTCCTCTGCTAAATACCTATTTGAGAAATCACAAATTTTTTCCTTCTCATAGTTTTTGTTCTTATTGAGTATGCTGAATGTACCACTATGTTAATTTGAGAATGGAGATAAAAATCCCAGCATTTTAACTGGAAATATATCATTAGAAGATTATGTAAGATAAGTATGATACTTTAATTGAAGGAGAACACTAGGCACTGTAGTAAAGACAGAACATATACTAATGGCAGCTTAACTATTTTTATAAATTTTCCTCTGAAATGTTTAGTTTTTCCTTTATGCAGCAGCCTCCAGATAAATACATCATTTTGGAAACAAAATCCTCATCTGGTTTAACAGGAAAAATTCTTCCTCGGATCAGTGAAATGGCACTTATGATTTTCCTTTTCAGTCTTTAGGCAAGACTCACACCTGTCTCTATGAGCAGTTGTTTTTTGGAACTGGTTCTCCCATTCGGCTGTCACTTGTTTGCTTACAGGTACAAACCCAACCTTCCATGTGAACCTCCAAAGTGACTTGGGCAGGAGCACAAGTGCAAGGCAGTGCAACCCCTCCAGTCAGACCCCAAAGGGGCAGGCCCAGCCCCATGGCAGAGTCCTTCAGAGGACTTCAACTTTATTCACAGCTGCTTTGAAATTAAGCTGATACATTCATTGCTGAAGACAGAAAAAAAACTAATGCCTCAGAGCTTGCAATACCCAATGCTGGTCTCAGCCACTCTCAAAGCAATCTTGGTTATGTTCAAGGGTTCACATAATCCTGGAGTGACAGCGTTGAAATTCTTGTTATTTATGTAACTGAAGGGAAAGAAATGAGAGACGGAACGTGACAGCCTTCACAGCATTTCACTGACAGACAGACTATCTGAAACTGTCTGTGCACTGAGGGAGAAATGAATTTAAGGCAAAAACTGGAATTCAAACTGCAGGGGAACAGCCCAGAACCTGGTCAGTTCATAGAGGAAGAAAAAAAACTTTTCTGACCACCAAAACCTGTGTTTTATTTAAGTGAACTAGAATCTCCAATCCACTGCCATAGTAAATCTTCTACCCTTCAATTACTATTTTACCTAAAGTGAGTGAGCTGGCCTTTTAGTGACCCAGAAAATGTGTCTTTCTCCACTGGATGCAGTTCTCCTAACCATTATCTATCTACCTGCTGCTACACATAAAATATACATTTTGCTAACAGTAGCAGTAACTATTTTTTTTTTTGTTTCTGCACACTGCATATTATCTTTGTAAAATGAATTCCCATAAACATGCTTAGTAGAGCTGAGGAACTCTATAAGATGGTTAAATGAAGCTAGAATATTATCACACCACATAATTTACACCTTAAAAAGTGTAAGCTCTTCACACCCAAAGTATGCACTAGCCTTCACAGCCGTACAGTTTAAATAATGCGAAGGAATTTTGCATAGGTAGAATCAGAGTCTTAATGCTAGTGGATCAGAATGGTGTCCACACCAAGTTATTTTTTCCTCTGAGAAATTTACTTTTCTCTTAGGGTTCATCAACCTGTCATCTTTGGCAAATTTTGGCAAATACCACTGGGAATTTCTTTTATACTATAACTTAATTCCACATTTCTCTATATCTTGTCTTCTGTCTATTGTCCCCATTTAAAAAATTGTATCACTTTCACCTTCACTGACATAATTTTAGAATGCTATGAAGATTTTTTAGCCTGTGCACATAGATGTGTTGAAAGTATTTTTTTTCCTCAGGGTTGTCCAAGCATAAAAAATATGATCTCACTACCTTCTGAGGCTTTAATTAATTATTTGTTTGGGTTTTTTTCCTGCTCTGCATCATGTTATTGCATTGCACAACTGCATGATTTTTCACAAGGCCACATAGTAATAGGACAAGAGGTAATGTCACATTGTCATTAACCTGAAAGAAGGAAGGTTTAGATCTGATCCTAGGAAGAAATCCTTTACTGTCAGGTTAGTAAAAGACTGGAAAAGGTTGCTCGAAATTGTGGATGCCTCATGCCTGGAATTGTCCGAGGTCAGGTTGGATGGGGTTTTGAGCAACCTGATCTAGGAAGTGGCATCCCTGCTCATGGGACTGGAACTAGAGGGCCTCCTTTCCAACAAAAATTATTCAATTCTGATTCAATGCTGGTTGTCTGATTATAGTGTATGTTATGGGTCCAATTGACACTTCAAACACTACAGATTCCTTGAATTTTTTTGATTAAAGTTATAAATGCTACAGTTCTGTTTTAATCAAGAGCAGCCCTGCCTCATGAGGGGTCAACTGCCCAATTATGAAGAGCTACTTTCCTTTAAAGGGTGGCTCATGAAAAAGGGGGAAAAGTGGGACACTGTAAATAGCATAAAGTATCTAGACAGATAAATCTGAATGTGATCAATTGTGATAATTTGACATGCAATGAGGAAACTCCATCATAAAAAATAAATCCTTCCTAAAAATAAGAGTGGTTTTCAAACTGAAGGGGGCAAAGGAAGCAAAAGAAAAATCAGGCAGTGCATAAGATAAGCACAGTTTTAGAAGTGCTGACTGTACCAGTAACTGCAGTGGCTCAATATGTCATTACTATTTGGAAGTCTGGTTGTGACAGAATTGAGTCATCTGACTCAAATTATGATTCTGAAAGAAAACATTAAATTCAAATGCCATAATTAATAAAAACATAGAACCACATATTTGAAAGTATGCTGTGAGGTGTTAGGAGACACATAGGCTTAAGATGTTTGCACGGTTTTAGGATGTGCATCCTTAATTTCCTTCACTATATAGCATTTTAGGTCTACTAGGTTTTTTGCATGAAAACAAATAGGTTTGGTGCACTTAGTTTAAGTTTGATTTTGGTTTTGGTAGGCTTTTATTTGTTTTTGGAGGTTGCTTGTTTGTGATTTTTGGGTTTTTTTGTTTCTTTGGGTTGGGTTTTTTAACTTTTTATAAAATTTAGGCAGCTATTACCTTTCTATGGATACTGTAAATACTGATTTTTAAAGTAGGGACAATATAGCTGTGACTTCTTTTTCCTCTCTCTTCATAACATTTGTTAAATTATTACTGATTTGATAGCGCAGTGTAGGTGATCCTAATATTTAGTGACTGAAATTAATAGAAGTATTTTTGGTTCCTGGATACCAAGTGAAGGATATTACTGCATGAAACAAGCTTCTCCTGAATTTTGATATCTGATATTTTTTTTTAGGTAGAGCAAAATCAAAGTCATAGTATATGGATATATCATAGTAACAAAAAAAATCATAAACACCTTCACTCTGAAAATGTTCAAATTAATAAATGTGGCAACTTCTATAAAGTCTTTCATCAGAAATATTTCAAAATATTTCTTCCATGAACTTCAATATAGAGTCAGCATAATTTCCAAAACATAACTTCTTGTAAATGAATATAACTTCAGAGATAACAGGATTTAGATTAGTTTAGGATATGACCTTTAATTTTCATGACAAATTTGACTTTAATGAAAATGGGAAATTTTCATATATGCATGAGTACTGCAGAAATAGCCTGCTTAGTCCTATAATGACGAGTCTTTGATTCTGAAAGGCATCACTGTTGTAATCACAGAATTATAGAAAGACTTAACTTGGAAGGGTCCTTAAATGTCGTCCCATTCCAAAATCCCAGTGTCCAAAGGAAAACTAAAATAATACAGTTCTTGGTTTATTCCCTTTTCTCTATCCACCCCATCTTCCAGGTGCACCTTTATGTCCAACAGAGGCACTGATCTTCTAGGCTAATGTGACATCAAGAGATTGAAATGGCGACTGCTTTCTGCTTAATGTAAATGACAATTTTTAGAGTGAATACGTTTAAATAAATGATATGTCAGCTCTCCTTTCATTGGAATCTTTAAATTTAATCTGTTCTGATTTTGTGCCATTGTTTCCAAATTATTTTTTCCCATTAGAGCACCAAATTTTGTAAAGAAATTATTACAGACAGGTTTCATTTAAATTCAAATTTGCAGAAGCAGAAACACCTTTAAGTGTGGAAAAAAGAAAAAGAATTTTGCACCGTTTTCTTCTGCATGCTTACTAGACTGAGTTCAAATAATGGCTTTCAAGTGGTGTCAGCATGCTTCAGAGACAAAACAGGAACTCTACCTAAATAAACTAACAAATGCAAGAGTAGTCTTGACAAAATCTTGATGATCCTCTCTGAAATTTGAAGATTCTTTCTTTCTTAGTCTTCTACTTAAATATAAAGAAAGGAAGATGATGTTCCTTTGCCTCCAAACTTTCATTAAAACGCTTATATTTTACTGAGATTATCTTATTTTATTATTCCAGATTCACTCCTCATCCTTCATGCTTTTAAGCACAAGCATATGATGACGTTAGAATTTTCTGTTCTAATATTTACAGGGACAACACTTCCAGACTTTTGCAGAAAATACCATTTTCTACATTTTGAATACTCTTAACTCCTTTTCCATGTTCCAGAGAGGCCAAGAACTGTCCTTTCTCGTCTCTCTCCTTAAGTGCTCTCTCAAGACATGTCACATCACATTACTTGGGAGTTCTACTGACCTGTGGCCGTTCCCATTCTCACGCCTGGGTCACCAGTTCTTCCTTGCCCACTAAAGGGGTTTTTACTAGATTTGGGGCAAGGCTTGCCCAGGGAGCTGGCAGAGCTCCTCACTGTCTCTCACTTGATTGTAGCTTTTCAGCATCCTGAGCTCTTGGATTTTCAGGCCTGAGGTCTCACATTATTAAACATTCCCTGTCAAAAAGTCCACTGTATGTGACTAAAATGAGGCAGAAGGCAGCAGCTTTCATGATTAGACTTAAAGGTGTAGTGCATCTGATTTTATAGTCCAAAGATGATTTAATTCATAGTGATGTAGTAAACAAGGATGAAATAAAGCTCTGAAAGTTGTTTTTCAATACTGAGACTTAATGTTGATGCCAAAAGCTTCTATACAATCTCTACTGGTACTGAAAATATTTTACCAGAAACCACAGCTACATTAAAAATAGAGTTTACGTAAAATAATGTAAAGTGTCAAACTGTGGTCAACTATATAGTTATTAAAAATCTGTATATCAGTGGGCTGTTACATAGCTGATTTTTTTATCACAGAACCATAGAGTGGCCTAGGTTAAATGGGACTTTTAAGATTATCAAGGTTATGGTTTGGTTTGGCTTGGCTTTTGCCAGTCAGGAAATAAAGACCACTTTGAGCATGTAAATTCTTCTTCCAAAGTCAGAATAAACCAACTGACTTGCTTCAGTTTTGCAGATTTACATATATTATGTTTTCTACCTTCTTTAACTCTGGTGTAACCCTTGTATTGACAGAAATAGTATACAAAGTTATTGCTTTTTTTCCTGCTCATATACCTTCTGATTAATGAAATGCAGCACAGTATTTTTCTGTGCTGATCTCTCATTTCAAAATTCCATACCAAAGATTGGGCTGGAAAGATAAAAATGCAATCCACAATGATGCACAGTAGGACTGTGAGTGAGGCATGAAGAAAAGTCAGAGAGGCTGGAATTAACTGTTTCAACCAAGATACACAATCTAAAATGATACTTCTCTCTTAAGACAGAAAATGGAAGCATATTGACATTGTTACTAAGATTTGGCAAGAGATCTTCTAGCATTTCTTAAGATGTCTTTATGTTCTGCCAAACATAGGAAGTGTCTTCAGAGTAGTTGAATAACAAAGCTTTCCTACATTTCCAGGCCTAAAGAAAACATCTTTTTATTTGTGGTTCGTAACTTTACTTTTCCAGCAGATTGCTTCTCCAAGATATTTTTTTCATCTCTGCTTGACTTTTCTAAAACAAAGAATACTGGAGTTAAGTTTCTATTTCCTAACCAGCAATTTTAGTACCCTGCAAACATAGACATTGCTTAATGTTTGAAGAGACCAGGGAATAAACTGGAACGTCTTCACTGGATAAACCACATCTCGCCAAATAAAGGCCTTGTTTACTGTATTTAAACAGTTTTAAACATCTTTTGATTATATTGGAATGTGGACTCCTAAAGCCCATGGTCTAAAGCATATTTCTGACTTTCATCTGGAAAATCAAGACTGAGTAAACTTAAGGACTCCAAATAAATCCAAACACTTATTTAAAGTCCAAGTGTAACTTGGATTACAACTGCCTGTTCAACTCAAAATATGCAGATGACTGCATACATAACAGCACAAGATTACACCCAAAGAAAACTGAAATGAATTGTTTTAATTTATTCTAACAGTTTCAAGAATCAGCAGGTCTTGCATCTCCAGTGTAAAGATGTCTCTAAGTGACTTTTTGGATGTGCATTTTGAATTTAGAAGAAGCCTGAATTGCATGAAGGAAATGGTAAGAATTTAGTGAATATCTGTTGGAATCCTTAAGGTTAGACGGTTTTTAGGAAATGGTTAAAAAAGTATAGGCCTCAAACTGAAGTTGTGTTAGCATTGCAAATACAGCAGAAAAGTTTCCCATGCAAGCAGAAAAGTTTCCCAAGCAGTAGACGTGACAAACTACAATAGGTCTTTGAGGAATTGGCTTTAGGATGGCAACAAGGTTATTTAATGTATATCTTTAGAAGGTTAGCATGAATAGAACTCTGTTCGTTGTCTCTTATGAACTAGTCTTTGTTTTAGCTACGATTACGTATGTTTTATAAGATTGGATAGAATGCTCGTCAATATGTGTTTTCTGTGTCTGATTGGCTGAATTCTAGTCTGAGATGATTTTATGTATTGCTGTACCAGCGCTTGGGGGAGACATTTTTTTGGTGTGGATCAGTGAGCTGTCATGTCTCCATTTTGTATTTTGAGACTGATGTGCTGGAAATAAAAGCAAAAATCTCTTCACTGGTCTGGTTACAATGTTATCCATATTTGGATATATTGCCGTGGCCTAGTGGGTTCCTTTTTTAAGGCGTGGGTTCCTGACACAATTGGACTTATACCTGCCCCGTCCCCTGCGTATTGGTGCCCCGTGTGAGGACGTAGAATAGAAGAAAAAAAAAAAAAAAAAAAAAAAAAGGAAAAATCGTGGAAGTACCAGCTGTGGAGACCCAAGTGTTAACAAGGAGGACACTGTATCATCTCTCCCACCAAAGCCAAGAAAATTGCAAGTAACTTTTCTCGGGAGAGCGCTTGGGTGACGTTGGGAAGAAAAATAGAGAAAAAGAAAATTATTAAAAGAATACAAAAATGGGAACGAATTTAACAAAAGTAGAATGGGATGTTTTTCATCAATTAGAGACAATGTTACAAGAAAAAGGTCACTCTGAAATTTCAAAAACTGAGCTTAAAAACTTATCTGGGTTAAAGCAAATACGCAAGATTTAAATTTGCAGTCTGCTTTTACTTTTCATTTTTGGGATCAGATAAACTGGAGAATCTATACTACTGCAGCAAATATCAGACCCCTTCTGGCTGTAAAATCTGACTGTCTGAGGCTACTTTTGAAGGTACTAGATAGAATTGTTAGAGATTATTTGAGCATGTGGATTAAAATACATATTTTAAACCTGAGGGAATTTATTCCCTTTTATTCACCTAACAGCACATATTCATTTCTAGTAATTTCAGCACAGCTATTCCAAGTTTTCTTTACAGTTGAAGAATATCAACTTTTGGTCTCAAAAGCAAAGCATTATGATAACCTTTTCTTATTTTCAGGCACGCTGATCTTCTAACACTGAGAACTATGAGAAACCTTAACTAATTTTATTACCCAATCCCTGGATAGGTACTTTTAATAACCTAGATTTGTAGGTTAAAGAGCAGGAAAAATATTACAATCATCCAGAACCTTTTGTGTTCTGCTTTAGGAGTGTTCTAGAGCCACATATTTTCCTCAATATATAGACACTAATCCACCAAAATCAGAGCATTTACTCAAGAAATGTAGAAATTTAGACTATTAGAAATATGAGTCAATATAGAAGATTTTGGAACTGATAGTAAATTATTTTTATACAAGTACTGCACTGATAAAAAATATAGCTACATTTGGTAATATTAAAATTATCTGTTGGACTGGTAGGCTGAAATTGAGGGTTGGATGAAAAAATCAGTTCTTACAACAGTGTTGGCCTAGGGAAGTAAACTAAGTTTGTCTGCCTGCAAAATCACACTTTCAACAACAGCCATAGTTATACAACACCACCTCTCATCTAGTTTTATTTGAAACATCCTGGGCGCAAAAATGTATGATATTTGCACGCATGAAAAATTTCAGTTTATCAAATCATTCTCTTTTCTCTTTTGAAAAGAAATACATATGCATGTATGAAAACACATTTTGCCCCCCTTTCTTTTTTCCTGAAATGGTAAGAATCATTAAACTTATTGGTATATAATGCTTTACAGCAGCACTTAGTATAATCTAGATCAGTAAAGACAGAAACATTCTTGAGATGCCTAAAACCTACTCAGGGAGGTTTCTAACATCAAATGGAAAGCATAGAGAAAACTTTCACAGCCTCATTTTATGGAAATTCACAGATGTTATGCACTGTGCATCCCAAATTCACCACAAGAATGTTAGGAAAACAAGTTGAATAGTCAGTAATTAATCTTTTCAGAGGGATGAAAACAAAAGGCAGAATAAAAGGCAATTTACTTCCAATAGTTCCTCAAACCTTTTTAAAAATAGAATTTCAAATTACAACTCTGAACCTACCCTTTTGTTTGATTAAGAACATCGCATTACCCCATACAAGCTCATCATCATAAAGATATATTAGTCTATTCTTACTGACAGTGGCTTATTGCTAACTCAAAATTGAATATTATTTGTTATTGTGTTTTGTTATTGAAATGCCAATACCAAAAATTGCACATAAGTCATTAGAATCAATGGCACCTTCAGATTTAATTACACATAGAGTCAAGGAAGACCAGTAAGTCAGAAGTGGATATTATGCATAAAAAGTCATAATACTAGTTTGGAAAAAAATAAATGCTCTTTGCCAAATAGGTTTTAAAACATTATATTATTTTTTGTGATTTCTATCTTACAAAAGCTACAAAATTATCATATGTAATGCAGAAAGATCATCTTAAGCCTGCTGCTATGTCACCTACAGATGCTTTGGAAATTCTACTCATGGTTTTCACTTTCAGTCCTTTTGCTGTAATTCATCCAAATATATCCAAATTCTGCAAGTGTTTAAGTACATTCTTAAATTTCCATTAACCACAATGAAACATAATCATGGAAATTGTGATTAAACCCATGTAAAAATATAGCTTTAGCCATCAGACTTCTGACTCCTAGTGTTTTTCCCTCTTCCGCTGGCTTTGCAAACTCAAGATAGAAGAAAGCTATGTACAACATGACATCTGGGGAATTGCACCAGAACAACTTTGAAATGCACCCATTCTTATTTTTTTTTTTTTTTTTTTTTTTTCATAAATCTGATTGTAAAATGCCTAGCTATCTGCATGGAAAATCATTGTGTCTGGGCTCTTCTTAAAATCTGGAAATTTTCTGCCATTTCTAGTATTTAAAAGAGACTGCCAGACACTTTTTCTTTTTTTTTTAATGTCTTCCATCCTCAGAAGGAGCCCTGAAAGCAATGCTACTACTTTTCTCTTATAATCACCACCCACCATCTCATAGGAAGTTTAACTCAAGCAAAGGCCAAGTCACTTTTCTTTCCTCTTCCTTCTTAAGAAATTCAATATATTAAAATGCCCAGCCTTGGGGATCAGCTTGTTACCCAAATACTGAAGAGAAGAATAATCATTCCCTTGTTCCAGGTGCTGAGAAAGCTGCTGATTTTGTTTTTCAAAATGCCCAATTTTCCACCTTGAACATACAAGTGCTCCCAGTGGCACTTCTGTCAAGAGGGGTAATTCTTTTCCCCAACACAAATTTGGAGTGGCTGTTGCATAGCTTGCTGTTGAGGACACACATAAGAGGACATATTTTGAAAACTTTGTTTCACCATGTCTAAAATAGCAGAAATGGCCATTTCAATGGCAAAAAGACTAGAGAAGAAAGTTATTTCCTAACGACAATTAAGACAATTTCAAAGATAAAATTCAGGGCTGGGACAAGAAAAGTGTCAAAGCAAACAGCAACAAAACCTGGAGGAGGTATTCAGGTTAATATTTTCTTGGTAACATATTTTTTCTGGTAGAAACAGCAGCCTTCCACAGTACTTAATTACAATAAAATCATTATAACAAAATAAACCAGCTTCTCTGAGGTATTCTGAACTCTAGAAAACTAGATTTTCCAAATATAGAATACAATTACCTTTCAGATATCATTATTAAAAGCTATGTTTAAGAGCAGGAATAAGAATCTCTTACTTTGAAAACTATATAGCAATGAAAATTGCACACATAGGCCAGGGGTCTCAAGAATTACCTTCAGTCTTCCTTCTAATAAAGTCACGAATAAACACAACAGTCCCAATAAACACACAATACAGGAAATACATATTGACATAATGAATGCATTCACATTAACCTAGGTTTTTTTTTCACTCAGATTGATGGAAATGTAATAGAAATAACTGAGAAATTCAAAAATTACTTAGATCTTGTCATACTTTTCCTTTCTTCCTGAGAGTGAGGTTTATTTGTTAATAAATCCAAAGGAACTAATTGCATTTATTTAAAGTTGCAAGAGTATTCTAGTAGAATTCACTCTAAAAGTGTAAATTAAACACTGAGCAAGGGTATTTTCTTTAAAACCTAGAGGTACTATAAGTTCATTTAGACATTTAAAATTTTAATAGCATACAATTACAGTCAATTAAAACAGAACATTTACCTTGCAAACCAGGTTCCATAGATACAAGCAGGAAAGACAAAAGAGTTTTCTGCCAAGTTTTCCAGCTCCACGCCTCACTTACTAGGTAAAAAAAAAAAAAAAGAAAAGAAAAGAAAATTTATTTAGTCATCAGTTGTACAGAGATTTTTGAAATGGTGATGGTCTCAAAGAAAATGCCTTGAGACATTTTCAAATTATATTTAGCTCCTGTCCGAAAAGGAACAGAAAAAAATTTCAGAGCCATAAATGTGTCTGCCAAGGTAAATAGGGTTAGAGGCAATTGAAACTTCCCAATAACACCAAAAAATAGAGTGCAGTCATTGGCACTCAAGGGGAGCAGGCTAGTGTGCTGCCTAGGGTAGGATAGAGAGATATTTACTGGAGATCTGAAGGTGAAACTGACAAAGCACTAAACCCAAATAGAGACAAAGGGAAAAAAATCACTCCAGCAGTAGGATTAACTTTTTTTCTCTGCTGGTGATAGAACTTGTCACCTCCACAGATTTCTCCATCCATGTCTTCAACTCTACAGTAAGAAAGGAGGGTTTTAGAATGTCTTGTTGCATTTAATTAAAATCTGAACTTTCCATTTAATTTAACAGGACAGATGAAGAAACACCTGTCTTACACAGTGAAGGTTGAGGAGTTAAGAAAACTTCTCAATCACATGTATGTCAGGACCAGAACATGCCTGAAAGAACCACAGATTGATAAAATAGAACTATAATGATACGAAAGACTAACAAAGACTGCTCTATTTCAAAATTAATGTGAAAAATGCCATAAGCTCTTTTGATCAACTTGTCTCACACAAGCTTTTAAAAAAAACCCAACAAAAATAACAAAATTATTTCTCTTCTTCCATATGCAAATTACTTCTCCAAGACCTTTCCCAATACCTGAAAAAGGTTACCCTGCATATCTACATAAAACATATTGTGATCTATTTGAGATTGTTCTGTAAAATGAAAAACATCATATAAAAAAGAAATAAGAATATTATTTAAAATTATTTATGTTCTTAGGATATAATAGAAATATACAGCAGTTACAGAAAAGATTAGATATCACAAGTAAAGGCAAACTTGATGATGAAATATGTTTTATCTAACTCTCATTCAACTAGCTTGTTATGTGGTATACAAATATATGAGCTAATTCAATGATTTTATGTTATAGTTTGTGGTTCATAATGGGCAAGGTAAATAGAATAACAGCTAAACTGCACAGTACATCTGTAACATAAGGAATTTATGCAATTTGCAGAAGCAGTCGTGAAAGACAGCAATGAACTGTCAGCACTCCAGGGTCTGGTACTGTCTCCACTAAACACAAATATTTCCCTAGAGAAGAAGCTCGGTTGCATATTCACCGAAGCTGTAGTTTTGGCATGATATTTGCATCAATTCCCTAATATCTCTGTAGGACATAATTTCAAGACAAAACAGAAAATTTATTTACACTCACAGCAATATTTTTCCAGGTTTTCTCTTCCTAGAGAATTGTAACTATTTATTGATTTTGAAATGTTTTCTCTTTGAGTTCTTTTCAGAATTAACACACAATGTAATGGAATTGGAAGAAGAAAAAAAACCCAAAAAATTTAATAATAAAAAACCCATAAAACAAAAAAACCCAACAAAAATAAAAAAGTGCAAAAACTCCACAAATAAGCCAATTCATCATGACTCTATTTTTTTTTTTTTTCATTTAGTTTATGCTGACGCCAAAGAGAAATATTTTAGGTATTATAGTTGTTTCCCTTCACCTTTGGTTGGACACACAACAAACCTGAAACAAGGGTGAGCATGAGATTTTGGAGGCTGAGAGAATTAAACTCTGAACCCAGCATTATATTCTAATTAACCTTCAAAGGATATTTAGATATCAGATCTAAACAGGAAGAAATAAATGCTCAGGAAGTTCCACCTGAATATGAGGAAGAACTTCTTTCCTTTGTGTGTGATTGATCACTGGAACAGATCATTCAGAGAGGATGTGGAGCCTCTCTCACTGTAAATATTCAAAAACTGGCTAGATGAAATCCTGCGCCATGTGCTTTTGGATGACCCTGTTGAACAGGGACATTGGACCAGATGACCTGTTGGACCAGATGGCCCTTCCACCTTGAACCATTCCAGATTCTGTGATTTCTCTCCTCACCAAAATGTAGCAGCAAAATGGAGTATCAACATCAAAAACTCCTCCATTAGAGAAGGTCAAGAGTCAAACTGCTGATAACCCAAATGTTGATAACATCTCCATCTCATTACTTCATTATTTCTAAGCGTAAAACTCAAGTGGTAGGGGAGGACTAGAGGGTTGTTGTTATTAAGACCCTAGTGGGAATTCAACAAGGTCAATACAAGAGACTATCAGAGAAGCTAAATTTTTCTGCAGCAAGAAACACCTTCTTCAGAGATAAGTGATTGCCTAACAGGTGAGACACAAAGGAGCTAATCAGTTTTCCCAGCTGCAGGATAACACTAGTATCTCACCTTAAAACAAGCTGCCTCCGGCCCCAAGCTGCTCTTTAGGTTGTACAGAGCTGATGCTGGTGAAACACACGAGCTTACTAACCAGCTGTGGAAATGGAAGAGGATAATCAGTGCCAGTGCGTGTACATGTGGGGGAAAATGGGCAATCACATCGGAAAAAAAATATTGTGTGCCCCTCAGATATAACATCTGGGAGCTCTAGAGAGCTGCTTTATGAGGGCATCAGCTTAGTTGTCAAGAAAAATCTTAAAGGTAAGTATTATTGTGAATGGAAGAGATAAAAAATAAAAAATACTGATAGACAAATATGGAGGGGCTACTGCAATTTTCTACAAAATCTTTAATGGTACCAAGAAGCCAGATGATGTTTTATAATAAAAATAAAAATCCAAAATAAAGTAAAATATGAATTTCCTTCATAGACTGCACATGGAAAATGCGGAATGTTTTGCCCCAAATGCTGCTTAGCCTAGATTTTTGAAGGAAAAATTATCTGCAAGAATTCACCTCTGGTAACTCTGGAATATTTTTGTCTATTGCAACAGTGCGTGTGCAGCCTTAATTAAGATACTGCTTTACAGAAGAGAAAAACTGTCATTAAAATCACCGTTGAAAATTTAACAATATCAAAATCAGCAATTATCAAAACTAGAAGTCACTAAACCATGCTACACAGAGACAGCCTGGAAGTATTGAAGATTTCATTGGATTTTTTTGAGCTACATGCCAAACATGTGAAATATACTAAGACAGTCTTGTTCTAAGATCAGACAATAAACGTGAGCAACAGGAAAATAAGTAATGTGATCTACATTAACCTACATTGAAAAAATTAAATGTCACAGAGCTAAATGTTGAAACACAACCAAAACATGACTGCTTAAACTGCAGAAAAATAAACACAGCAGATTTACAGAAGGATGATCTACACCAGAAGAAAGAAGATCCTCCAGAGCTGTATATTGAAAATATAATGAACTAATTTTATATATAAATGAAAGCATGAAAAAAAATCTTTATACAATAGAATTTTGTAAGGGTACTGGCCATATTTTTCTTAGGATTAAATCATAGTTCAGGATTTTTTTACAGAAAGAGCTGTTACCCAACATACACAGAGGAGAGGAATAGCTTGTTTTTTAATATGTTGTTTTTCAAAATATTACCTTATAAAGTATGTTTTCCTTCAAGCCCTAATGATTTGAAGATAAAAAAAAATTCACATAAGCTTAAGGTAAGAATAGATTTTTGTTGGATTTTTTTTCTTTCTTTCCTTTTTTTGGGTTTTTTTTTTTTTTTGGCTTGGTTTGGTTTGGAGGTTTTTTAATTTTGTTTTTTTTTTTTAATTCAATGCATGCTTTAGATTTCTTACAGTACATACATACATATTAAGCTTAGAGACAGTTTTCTACAAAACCTAAATAACCAGCTAATAAAAAAAGTAAACTATGTGGGACAAAGATGTCACACTTTCTCTGAAGTCAAAATCTCCCAGAGTTGATATTGAAGAAGATAATTAAAAATATCTGTTGCACACCAAGACAAGACCTTCACGAATCAGCATTAGGAATAGGTAGCAAAACTCTTCAGAACATTTCTGCTTTCAGTACAGTTATTAAGTTGTGCCAGACCACAGTAACCTAGAGGCTCCTATATATTCTCCTGTCTCCATTCCACGCTCCCCAGCCACAAGAAGTTCCAGAGAGACACAAAGGAAGTGCAGCTTTGTGAGGGCAGACATTACTCTGAAATATCCACAGCTTCCTATTTGGAGTTAAGGGGCATACTATCCTCTCTGGATATGTAGTTGAACTTCAGCATCCTAAACAAGAAAATACTGGTAATAACAAAATCAGATCTTAAAGCTGACACAGCTGGAAGTATTGAGTTTAAATTGCAGAAAAAAAAAAAAGATCAAATTTCAATGGAAAAATCCTAAGGATGCTTTAAGCACTGAAATAAAGTGTCTTTGGGAGCTGCGCAACACGTATATGGCCAGAAGGCATCACTGGGGTAGGGCAGTGGGTAATAGGCTCTTAAGAACCCATCCCACTAATCTTCAATGACATTTTCAATAATTTCTAATATTTAAACAATACAAACTGGATGTACTTTTTGGTTCATTTTTAATCATCTCACCTAAAATACACATCCTTCATCACTTTATTTGAGGTATCAGAAGTGATCAAAAGTGAACAAAGGCAATATTTTTAGCTTCAAAATCAAGATAAAACTGAAGAAATGTCAAATATTTTCCTTTTAAAATATCCTCAAGATTCATATAATCATAAATTACTACAGTTCCTATTCTAATGATTATGCATGAGATTTTTGAAAAGTAATCAATTTTAGACTTGTGAAGCTAAACTATTATCTCATTTCCTTTCCACAAAGCCCATAAAAATTTATTGATGTTTTCATTCAAAATATGGATGGATTTAGCAATAAAATAATTAACATCTGTTATTTGCTTGATTTTTCATCATCCTATAACCTTCAGTTACAATGAATGCTTAGTAAGTCTAATATTTAATTACTATTACAGATAAAAGTAAAGAAGCTTGTGTTCTCTGTAAAATCATTACTTACAAACATTTATTTTTTATGACTTTAGAAATTTGATAATTTTCCAATGAAAATCACAATATTTGGTCATTATTAAAATGTTGCAAACAAAATTCAAAATTATCAAGAAAGCAAAAAACCTTCACTACAGGATAAACTTCAAAGTGTCAACTTAAAAAATCATAATCATTTGACTCTCTCCTTTCAGTGCTTATTCTCTTTACCATCAAGAGCATTCCTCTATAAATACAATAAAAGTGTTAGTTTGATTCCTCTCCCTACCTCTAGAGATTTCCTCAGGTTTACAGCCGCATGTCAAAATCAACTTAACATGAATCTTGAAAAGCAGAAGGCAGTTTTGTTAATGTCTCGTCAATATATATGTACCATCTTTAGGTTTTTATTTTTATCTCTGCTATTCCAAACATTAAGGTAACCGATATGGATATATGCCTCCTACTCAAATCTCTCCCCAGCCCATCCCACTTCCTCTCATAATGGATGAAACACTGCTTGGTGTGTTACTCATTGACAAAATTACAGCTATTAAGAATTCCCTAAGGACAGACAGATATTCTACATATTTCTTGCAATGAAATATTATCATCAGCTCCCTTCCAATAACCTGTAACACCACCACTTGTCAGATATGTTCTCAAACAGCTTTGAATACCTCATGATGGACCATTGTTCTGTAAACCACTCCTATAATTTTGTTTCATTTTGGAGACATTTAGGAGTAACTAGTTAAAATAGTTGGAATTATTATATCAGTCTCCTAGGAGAAATCATTTCTTTTTACCATGGATAACGGGAAGACACAGAGTCTTAAATGAACAAAAGACTTGATAAAACAACATTACATAACAACTCAAAACTGGCAGAGTCAAAGACAAAGTTTAAACATGTCATATTGAACAGGACAAAGACAACATGAATAACTAAAAGACTCAGTACACACACCAACAATCATCATTTTTAACTGTAGGTTTCAGTCATGCAGAGTTTCACAGACTGTTTTATTTTGTTGCATGATAGTTAGTTCGAAGAAATTGATCTTTGGTAGAAATAAAAAATAAGTTTATGAAATTATATTGTATATACTAAACTGTTGTACAGCCTGTTTTATATTTTTTCCTTTCTGGTTCAGCAAATATGATTTGTCACAAGATAAAATTAAGTAATAGGCATTTCATTCAAGAGTGTTTTCCTTTCCAATCAGAGAGCTGTTGAGATAGGAAGACAGGAGAAATTAAAAGAATAGATATTAGAAAAATTTTAATTTGTATGAGAATAAGTCCAACAACACTCTTGTATTTTCTATGTGATTATAATCTGTTTTTCATGTACCTCCTATCCCTCTATCTTTCCCATCTCTATTATTTAAAAAAAAGAAACATTGCTTCCCATTACATAATACTTATTTCTTGCAGAAGATTGAGTATTTAGGGGTTTTTTTCCATTAAAAACCAAGGACAATTTACTACAAGAACTTTGGGAGAAGTTCATTAAGAAAGAAAAGTTTAATTTCAATGCCACTTGCACAATTACAATAACCAACATGAGACAGCAAATCCTGGAGTTAAGGCACTGCTTGTTGGCTTTGGTGGGTAAGCATCTTTTATCTTTTGTTTGTTTCTCAAAGTTGACCTGCATAATTTCTACAGCTGACAAGGATAAGAAATATGCTATTTGCTTTAGCCATGGATATACAGAACAATTTCAGCGCCAGTGACATGGCTTGACTAAGAGCGGCTAAAATACAGGGGATTACCAAAGGGCAAGAACCAATGAAGGAATTGCTTTGCTTATAGCTTCTCTGCCTTACTCTGAAAGAAAATCAAATTGCCCCTGAGATTGCCTTTCTCTTCCACACCCAGATTTATCTTATTCACAGTCATATACACAAACAAGTGACTGAATTAAAAATGTTACATCTATAAATCTTCAGCATGCATACATAAGAGTTACTATGTTTTACAGCTGTAATCTACCTGTAATGTAATTGATACTTTTTTGCAATATAAAAGAGAATATGGAACTGTCACAATAACTAAATCAACTTTATATGAAGCTCTTACACTAAGCCAAGGGTTGTTCGACCTTGTACTTGTAGCTTGATGGGTGATTCAAGAGCGGGCCTGGTTCATTTCAGAGGACTGTGTTTATAAAATATATGACATTCATCTGCAGATTCGGGAGCTGAGCTCCTGCACTTAAGGTTTGCAGTAGTTTTAGCAGAATTATAATCTGGAAAAGAGTAGCAACACTTTTATGATTTCCTTACCCTTTGGCAACACTATTTTCAGGGTAAGAGCTCTAGCAATAAATATTTTGTAATATAGTAAGAACTTGGTGAAAGTATTGAAGCAAATCAGAACACTCTAAACTCCAGATGCTTCATTTCATGAGTTTACCCCAAAGCAAGCTGATTACCATCTGGGCATATAAAAGAGAAAAATAAAATATACACTTAAAGCAGCCTTTGTTTGAGAGTACAGTGTGTGTAGCATGATCTAACATACTATAAATTAGAAATGTGTTTCATCTAAATGGTATTTGAGACACTACTGAAATGCTGAGCTGATATTTCAGATGAAGTGCAATATGATTTAATTTAGTAGATAATTACTCCAATAAAATAAAATAAATTTAAAAGCGACCAACATCATTAATAACAACTGGACTGGTAATTTATTTTTCCAGATAATTTCAAATATACGGAAAAATAAATTGACATTACTTAAAGTATATTATTTCAAAGAAAGGACTGTAACTGCCCAAGCAAATTGAACTAATTTCCCCAAGTGGCTTTCACAAACACTCTTCTTATCCTCATACAGGTTTAAAGCTCACAGAATAAATACTTATAAAGGAGATCAAAAAATCTTCCCTCATGGTTTCTACATATATGCACATCAAACCTCTTGACAAATGAAAGGATTTTCATAAGGTTTATATTATGTATTATGAATTTTTCTATACAATAAAGAGCATGTAGAAGAATTTCTACTTCAATTATTTTTTTCTACAGAAAGACATTTTATAGCAGCCAATAATCTGAAATGTGGGTAATAATGTAAACTGAAGCCTTGTTTTTGTACCATGGACATGCTTATTTTCTGCACAACAGGGCATAGTCAGAAGCAAATATTGTCTGAGTGAACTCTTTTTGGGAAACAAGATAGATACTTTTGTTCCTGTACTAAAACCTCCCAGCAGTCACTTTGGATACAGATGCTCTCCACTGTCTTGCCAGAAAAAGAAGACATTGGAATCCTGACAAATGGATGGAAAGGCTTCAGGAGGGGAAACTTAATATGTTTACTGATTGGTTACTGCAGATATACTGACTTTGAGTTAATTCCTCTAGAATCTCTACCACTTACTTGTGTTACCGGTGTTAGATGTATTTTCCATTTTGGAAATGGAATAATTTCCATTCCATTTAGATTAATCACATCAGATGTCTGTGTTTACAAGAGTTTATATAGTTCCTGCATATTCCCTGGTGTTTATGGTGTGAACATCTACAGATGTTCAGAACACTGACACTGGTTCAGAGCAATTTTGGTCATATCTGCAGTGCCTACTGTGACTTCCTTTTGTTTATCTCCATTACTTTAGTATAAATCAGCATGAACATGGACCTAATTCTGCTGGACTCAGCCACTAAAATGAAATGCTGGAGTTTCTATTCCATACTAATCCGAGACCCTCAGCCCCCTCTACTCTTTTAAAATACTTACAGAATTTCTATTAGGAGTTATCCACTTGAGAACACTCTTGCCCTTCTTTTCCAGTTCTCCGTAATTATAGTCTTTGTTATAATTGCTCAAAGTTTCTTTGAACTTACAAATGAAATAGATTTAGAAAAGTCTGGAAAAGACCATAAGGTTTCAAGCCTAGTGGAACTAGGATCAGTACACCAAATCCACAACTAACTGCCCTGACCTTGTGTTGACATTGCCTGGTATAGAGAAAAGTTTACACGTTACAGACCTTGTGATACATTGGAAATATCCACTACAAATTTTGAACAGATTGTTGCAGTATGAAGTTTAAGGAGTTGCAACTCCTTACAGCTAAAATGTCTCTTTACAAACTTAGGGGAGACAAGAAAAATGCTGACGATGACCTGTTGAAAAACAATAGTAAGCAGTAATAGTCTTCTCCAAATTTGTCAGGACTTAAGTGGAAATGAATTAACTCTATGGTAGCTTACAGTAGAACTGAAAAAAAAAAAAAAATTAAACCACAGACGGCCTCCCTAAATAAATAAATGCAGTACCAAGAAGTCTATACGGAAATTTGATGACTGTTGTTTGAAGAGCAACATGGAACTTTTGCCAAAAAAACCCTATGTTTAATTTTAGGTCATCAATATAAGCTTCCAGTGCTAAATTAATATTAAATCCTGTTTCTTTAAAACTGTTCTATGCTCTTATTGCTATATTAATCTTGTTTCCCTTCCATTTCAGAGGCATAACAATTAGCTGTCCTCATTTAGGTACTAAATGCTATTTGCCTCCTACAATGAAATATATTTATCTAAAGGCAAGTGTAATCCAAAGAGTAATCTGTTCACTTCTGGAATGCTATCAGATCAGCCTGGATTTGCATCTCTTATGAGCCATTATCCCCATGCAGCAAAATAAAAATTAACCTCTAGGTAAGTCAAAAGAAAAGTTAATTTTAACTCTGTGACTTAAAGCATTTTGATTCCAATTAAAATGAATGAATATTCAATTTAAATTTTACCATGGAAAGCTCAGAATAATAATGAATTGACATATTTTAATTTTTTCAAGAAAGGATTATTCTGATTTGACAAAAAATACTCCCTACTTAAAAATTCTCAACCATGTAATTTGAGAAAGGTTTATCTTCACAACAGAAACGTACGCTTTACATTGAATAACTTCAAGGCCTGGAATTTTAAAATAATATTTTAGCTGTGGTTATATTTATTAGAAAAATATGTGAAAATCACTACTAAAATTTTCAAATTAAAAAAAATCAAAAAATTCAATTTAATAAAATAAAGAACTATTCCTCCTTAAGTGATATGATTTGTACATTAAAAAATTTTTTCCACTATTTGCTAAACTTTCTCCAAATCATCTGAATACGTTCTTCCATTTACATGGATCTTTAGTACATTTTTTTTTCTGGAATGAAGTCAGCAGTCTAAAATAAGAGTTCCCAACACTGGGTACAGAATAAGGCATCTTAATATAAGATATAGTAGATGATATCCCCACTTAATGTTGTCTTTTAACTTAGCCATTTGATTTCCCTGTAAAAGTAGATGGACCAGATTATCTTAAAGAACATTCCTGCCTCAGAAAAATAACAACTGGAAGCAGCAATGGGTATATAAACCAGCTTTTCCTTTTAAGACCATCTGGATATCGTGGGTGTCTAAGTACTGACTGAGAAGGAGAGAAAGAAACACTGTATAAGGAAGTGTTTAATGGCTGCATTCAGGACACAGAAAGTTCGTGATTTCCTTAAAAAATGTTAAGCGTATTGGTTTAATTGTTGTAACAAGATATGTAGTTGTATCCCCAGAAGAGATAACCTATGACAGCTATTTCAAGAAATTTTGCCAAGCTGTTTTCTGCACCCTTTGTTTGAGAGTCAATAGGGGTTTTGGATACTTGGAACATTTGGGGAATAGGCTAGTAGTCTCTACATCTTTCATATCTGGCAACTTAAGTACAACATTTAGTGTCCATGATCTACTTGAATCACAACAAAAATTTTAAGTAAAGAAATGCTAACTGGCATTCCTTAATGCAAATGTTTTAGGAGGCTTAGTACATTTCTATAAAAACATTACTTTTGTTTGCTTAGTCTTCTATTAAAAAATGAGTTCAAAGGATTTTTAATAGTACATTTATGTTTTTGAGACTGAAAACCAGTAAATAACTAATTTATTAAGAATTATTTACTAATATTAATTACATACAAGTTTCTTGTCAGGTTGGAGTGAAAATGAAGGATGGTACAGCTATATGCTGTATATGCTGTAGTCTTTATACCTGAACAGTGTCAAACCCAGAAAGCATATAACCATCACAAAGAAGAAGCTAAGCCATCTGCTCAGCATTTCTATAAGCAAAAATAATTGGTTTTATGCTGCTGATGTATTTTCTATCACTATGTCAGAAAAGCTAATACTTCCAGTATGTTTCAGACATCTGTGTTTAAAACAAAATAACAATTAATTTTACAAAATAACATTCTACATTATTTTCCTGTGATTAATAAACACAGTTACATCAACATGTAATGATTTATGCAAAACACGGACATCCTTTTTTTGTTATATTCTTTTACTTGTTAGCAAGGCTAAAAATTCTCATTGACTTTCCTACAATTTATAGAAGGATCAGAAATGAACTGAAACTCTGGTTTAGATTGACAATAGACAGTCAGGACTATCTTTCTCTCCCAATGAAACCTAACAAACAGTGCTGTTGCTGATTCATACAAACTATGATAAGAAGTAGAACATTTAGGTAAGAAACTACGAACTTTTCAGAATTAAATATTTCAGAGTCACAATGTAACTAGACACTTCAGCAGCTTTTTAAGAGTTTATTAATGACTCAGAAATTTAGGCAAAGAAAAATGCAACCCCATTTTCGAGCATATTCATTCAATATAAAAATGTTTAAAATATGATAGAAAATATTTTTAATGAATTTTGCCAAACCTTAATTATAGAGTCCCATTATTTTCCATAATTAATTTACAGTTGAATAGTGTCTCTAAGAGCACGTGCAAATCAGAACTATGATGCCGTGCAGAATTCCAATCATGCTTGAAGGCCCCCGATATGCCAAAATAAAGAAATCTTTCTGAAAACACTTTAATGAGTAGCAAAAAAAAGAAAGTATTTAAAACTTCAAATTCTGTGTGCTTGCAAAAGGACTCAGACACTCAATTTCTTTCTACAGTTTTAAGAATAATCTTCTTTGGCTTCATAATAAGCAACAGAATACTGTCTGAGATAATTCTCTACAAAACATGTAGGTCTATATAAAACAATTGCTATGTACTTAGGATATTTTGTATCAGAACTGTGGCATCTATTGCAGGGAAAAGATAAATATATTGAAAAGATACCCAAGTTGACTTATAAAGAAACTTTTTGTTGTTAAACAAATACATGAAATCTGTAAAATATTCCTTTCTGTATAAAGAACATTGAGAGCTGCTGATTGAATTTTCATTCATAGTTCCTTTCCAGGAGAGTATGCACACCATATTACGCACCTTCTCTCCCTTGCCTCCAGTTTCCTTCCCAGTTTTTTACATCTGCCGTTAAGGAGGGAAGACACAAACAAGTACAGTTACTCTGTTAACATTGTACAGAACAAAGAAAGAAAAATGAAGGCAGTTCTGATGCATGTCTGCTTCTTGATATTCATTATTCCTATAAATCCCCTTTAAGTACCGAAAGGCTGCAATTATGTTTTCCTGGAGCGTCCTCTGCTCCATGGTCAATCATCCAAGTTTTTCAAACTTTTCTCATAGAAGAATTGCTTCAGCCCTCTGATCATTACTTCCATGGCCCTTCACTGGACCTGCTCTAACAGGTCTGTGACCTCCCCGTGCTGGGAGCCCAGAGCTGGATGCAGGTTCCAGGTGGGCTCTCAGCAGAGCAGAGCAGAGGGGCAGAATCCCCTCCCTCCCCTGCTTTGGATGCAGCCCTGGGCACATTTGGCTTTCTGGGACTGGAGTACTAATAGCTGGGTCATGTCCAGCCTCTCACCCACCAGCACCTCAGGTTGTTCTTGGCAGCGCCACTCCCAGTCCCTTCGTCCCCCAGCCCCTACTGATACTGTTGGTTACCCTGACTCAGGTGCAGGACTTTGCACTTGCCCTTTTTGAACTTTGCACAGGCCCCCTCTCAGACCTGTAAGGGCCCTATGGACAGCAACCCTTCCCTCCAGTGTGTTGATCATGCCTCACATCTTGGTTTCTTCAGCAAACGTTTGGGGGGAACATTCAAACCCACTACATCCTTGAAGAAGATGCTGATGGTAAAGATTCTTCTGTAGACCCTATGACAATATGGTCTTGCAGAAGAAAAAACTTGGCTAACTCATCTAACATGGTAATGACAACTACTAGAAGTCACAGCAAAAGTTATTTCTACTATTATTCAGTTGTGGGGTTTTCTTTTAAATCAAGTCCCATTGTTTTCATTCTATGTGTAATCACTTGCTGCAGATTTCTGCTGGCTCACAGGAATGATTGTCAAAAGAAATGGCTGCCCTTTTCAGCAAATACAGCAGAAGGGAAGTTCTCAATTCATAATTCACCCAGGGAGCATGATTCAAGGAGCTGCTCTATGCATTTAACCAAGTAACAGAAATATATCCTAACTCCTGTGGAGCCTTAAAATTGTGTTTGAGTACAGGACACCTGGAGGAGTACTTATAACAGAGAGTGTGGGAGCAATTTATTTCCTGAAATAAGCTACTCCATTCATGAAAAAATTGATGACAAATAGCACACTATTAGAATTGGAAATAATTCTAGGTATTTTTCATCTGTTAACAAATTATTTACATTATATATATTTCAGACATATTCATTTCAGCAGCCTTCTAACAGTGAATCTTTATCCTCTTCTTATGAGCAGGAAGACATTCTCTGATTTCATATTATAACTATTAAATTTTCAGGGTAAAAATGGATTTTCAACAGCTCTTGTTTGTAACTGTGAGTGTGTGCTTGAATTATGTGAAAATTTCTGCAAGTCAGTAAGACAGTGAGGAGGCTGAGCTCAAACACAGAAAGATATGGTCACAAAAGCATGGTCTTTGCCAATATCAGTTCGTATGATTATTTTAGCTGGAAGTTGATTCCAGGATTATAAGTATAATCCTTGCTGTCAGAGATTTAACTCTAAGAGATCTTCCTGACTTAGCTGAAGACATTGCAACTAAAATCTAAAATGGTAGCTGGAAATATTTCCTTCTCTTCCTTTACTGCAACTGTAATGGTCAAAGTGGAATTTAAAAAAAATGGGATTGCCTTTAAAACAACTCAAATTTTCACTATAAGCACTTGTTAATGCCAAAATCCACCAAGGTTATACAGGTTATAATACAGTCATTTTGACATGCTAGTAAGGATGGCTACCTAACTGAAGTCTGAAATGTTCAACCTGTTGTGAAACTGCTGACCTAAAACTGCTAATTTTGTAGGGACAGTTAGGTGACTAGAATGATTTCTACTTTGAGTAATCTTTGAGTAAGGCAAGTCATTTAGCTAAAAAATTGTCTGACACACCAAGGTATTGAAAAATTTTAATCTTAATACTTGGCACTGGATTTCTGTAAATGTAGTTGCATAATTAAAATTTTTGTTTCTAGCTTGACTGTATATTGAGGATTAACTCATTATGCCTGTTCATGAGATTTTCTGTGTATGAAAGGAAGAACTGTGCATGAATATATATGGAAGAAATTAGAATATCATGGCAATGATCATAATTTAAACAACAAAACCCTTAAAATTATTCATAAAGCTTAAATTTATACATATCAATTCTTAATAAGAGCTTACACATATAAATATTCTATTTTATGAGGAAAAAAGTAAAGAAATAAAAGCTTTAAACTATGAAAACAAACTTCCAGACAGATTAAAAATGCAAACACCTACAGAAATTCATACAGCAATGATAGGCTCAGTTTCAAGGTTATAATCAGAAAAATATGACAAAATCAGATTGTTTTCAGGAAATGCTTGTCATGCTTTATCAGCTATAAACAACTAGTCACAGTCGTTCTTCCTCTATTTAGTGTACATATGCTCTAAAATCTAAATAATACTCTGTACACAGAGTGGCATCATGACTTCAGAAGCCATAGGCAAGACTTAAGGCGGGGAACAATATCTCCAGGTAGGAGGGAAGTAACAATATAAAACCCATATCTCTCCTTGGTATTAACAATGTGGAAAGCATGATTTCTGAGGAAAGATTAAATCACACTGACAAGTCTTTTAAACAGAAGTAATGGAGGAGGGAGATGACAACCCAGGGACTAGTAATGAAATGATGATTAGAATCAAAAAAAAGGGTGCTTGGAAATGGGAGCAAAAGAGACTACAGGGCCAGTTGCAGGATGTCAGGCTCCCACACCAGGGTAGACACACAACTGCACATCGATGGAAACAAAACCACAGTGACTGGAATATGGAGGGAAAAGTCACATGACTGAAATAGGCAGTGCATGAGTAAAAACTTACAGTAAAGGTAGATGGGGAAGAGAACGAGATGAAGAGGCTCTCATTGTGACAGCACCAACACATAGGGCTCTCATACAGGGGCAGATGAGCTTGGCTTAAACCAGGAATGACTTTTGTCTGTGTATTCATTAATGAGGGTTTTCTCTATACTTAAGGATAGGATTCAAGAACAAGAATAATGGCCAGAGGAGGAGGAGCCCACAATTACTGTGAGCTCTAAATAAACTCTCAGGTTTTACTACTACTTAGTTGTGCTAAGGAAGCTGGCTAATGTTCTTGCAAGGCCATTCATCAAGAAAAGTCTTGGAGATTTCTGGGAGTCTTGGGAGATCTCTGTCTATAGGGAGAAAGTAAACTACAAACTTTACTTTGATCCCTGGTACAATCAAGGAGTTGGTCCTTTATAAGGACATTCTGGAATACGAAAGAGAAAAAGGTGATGGGGAATTGTTGTGGTGTTTTGACCAAAAGTTATTCGTGTGCAAACCAGCTGGATGCCTTCTGTTATAAAATGACTGAATTTACAGACATGGGGAAGGTAGGAGCTATCATTTAGGTTGACTCCAGCAAGGCTTCCAACACCTTCCCACAACGTCCCTGTAGCCAAGCAGGATATGGGGTGGGTGCCTCATCAGTGGGGTAAACATGGATTGAGTGGCTGTGCCCAGATGGGGTGGCCACTGGGTCACACCTTCCTTCATTGGTGCCCTGTGTGATCCCACAGGGGCCACCCTGGGGTTGGTTCTGTGTTACATCTCCGTCAGTGACCTGGAAAGGTGACCAAGTGCATCCTGTCAGGTTTGCTGAGGGCAACAAACTGGGGCAGCAGACAGGCCCATATGCAGGAGGACAGGCCTTCTGTACAGGTGGGGAGGTGAAGAGGCCAGTGGGACCTTCAGGTGACCGCAGCAGGTACAAAGGGCAGCCCTGCCCTAGGCAGGGAGAGCATTTCCAGCTGTCACTGAATAAAACCCTGAGCAATTTTCTCTGATCCACAGCTGAGTTTGCTAAGGACAGAATGTTGGAGTAGAATCCTCCTGAAGTCTCCATCATCCTGAATTGTCCTGCAAACCATAAGTATCCATTCCTCAGCAGATTAGTAACTTTTTGGCAAAAATAACTGGGTGGCATTGTTTGGGGTTTTCTTGGCAGAAATAGAATTCCAGGCAAAACCCCAAAATCTTGCAGCACAGTATGCACCTGACTCAAAGTGAAAACAATGTGTTTAGTACTACAGAAATAAAACTACAAAAGTATTGGGAGTCCCAAAAAAGTAAGTTAATGTACTGACACGTGGGGAACTGTTCTTGGGTGCTAATGCCTAAACTGCAAAGCTCAGAGTGTTCTGCCTCGAGACTCCAGACCGTAGCTGTGTGCTGTTCTAACTACTGGCTATCAAACCCAACAGTTACCACAATGCTAAGGATGGTCAGCTCACTCCAGTGAAAATGCAACCAGAAAAACAAAGAGAAAGTATGCCAGGTGGACATGACTTTATTCTACTATCAAGCTCTGCCCCACATATTGTCGAGGTCCTCCTAGGAGAGGTAGATGTGGCTGTTGTTCAAAATTCACCAGTTGAGTTAAGAAAGAGAAGATGAAATTTATTCAGATTCAAAGGGTAGTACAAATCTGTGTGTCATAATTAATAATTTCAAACCTTCTAATAATCTAACTGAAATCAGAAGACATTTCTAATGTCTTCTAGGAACAAGATCTGAAGGAAAAGAGAAGTAATTAAAGAAAAAAGACTGTATTCACAAAGTCAATTTTCACCAAAAAACATCCTGCACATTGTTTATCTCACTTATTATTCCTTTTTTTTTTTTTGGTTTAAACTTCCATGTTTTATAGTAAGCCAACTCACAGTTAATTTGCTGTCCACAAAAACACTGTCTATTTCATTTCTAGAACATTAAATTTTAGACAGACAGATGACTTTGGAAACCACACAAAACAATGACCCAATCTTTGAAGTGCAGCAAGCTTGCTAAATATTTGCTAGTCATAAACACATCCTTGTACCTACAAGTGAGTGAAAAGCCTATGTTTTATGGGACCACAGGAAGAATTTTACAGAAGACCAGTCTGACATCCTGCTTATTTAAGAAATGACGTGGGAAAAGAAGTTGAGAAGATGATCATGAACTTGCATGAGTCTGCCAATTAAGGCATCAGTAAACTGAGGCATGGTGACAACTAGAGGAAGGCAACTTGTAATTCTGTGTTACAGAAGTATAAGGAATGAGTACACAAGGAAAAGAAAGACATATCTCTCATATACAGAAGCAAAGAACAGCTAGACCAAAGAAAGTAAAATAATATATCTGAAGAAAGATTGTAATGGCAACATAAGTTTTAAAAACCTGGATTAGTGCCTTAAAGCAGAAACAACAAGTAATAGTTTATGGCAAAAACTACTCATTGCTAAAAATAAAAGAGAAAGAAGTAAGGTTAAATGCAAGCTCAGGAATGCTGAGCACTTGAAGGTCTCAAAGGAAAAATATTACATATAGGAGCAGAGGAAGCCCATTACAATGAATGGGCTAAACTGGAACACCCTAAACTGGAACCCAAATGCAAATGCAAACCTCAAGGATAATCTTTCATAAATATTTTCACTCTGGATTAAGGGTGATATTCAGCTACAACCAGAAGTCAGGCATTTTGATTTTTCCAGCATTCTCTAATTAAATGCTAATAAATTTCTTCTTATCCCAGCTGTCTCTACAGCATTGACATGTCCTGAATGCAATGAACAAGACTTATAGATTCTTTTATGTTTTATGGAAATGTATGAACTTATTGAGTGACTAAGCTTCTGTAAACAAATGTGTTGAACATGCTTAACTAGATACTAAAAAGCTGTAAAGCAGCTTTGCCACTTGTTTGTCCACAAAGTAATAACTTTCCACTGTTTTCCGAAGACCTCTACACAAGGTCTTTGGTGTGGGTTGACAGAAAGGCAAAAGATTGACGTTTGAAATATGCCTCATAGGATATCTAAACAAGGGTGAAAGAGTGATAGAAATGCAGCCAATTTTCATACTCACAGTGGTTCAATCCGTGTAGGGTCAGGCAAAACCAAACTGCTCAAACACAAATTACTGCTACTTTAAAAAAAGTATAAACATTTTTAATATAAATGCGTATGATTGCATAACACTCCTGACACTTCTTGGTTTTGCAGTTGTATTTACAATAGCAAAAAACCAAAAAAAAATACTAAAGCAGTAAGAAAAAGAATATCATCTCATATAAACTGAATCAAAAATTTAATTCTATTCTTGGCCCAGTATCTGATTCCGTAGATAAAAAAATTTCAAACATATTTCTTCTTGGTTTCCATTCTAAGCTTCTAAAATGAGGTACTAATGCTATATTATTCAAAATTGTAGAGACATGAAGATTGATCAATATCTGCAAATTACATGAAATCCCCAAACAAGACCAAGAAACAGGTCAAATTGAGTCTAATTCTTGATGGTACTCAGGTTACACTCTCTTTTTTCACAGTAGGAGGGTAATGGATATAAGGTGAATGTTCTGTTTTTTAGAAAAAAAATAGTACCTGTTACTGCATTTTGTCCTTTATTCACAACAGACCCAAATAAAGATGAAAGTTACAAATCAAAATGGTTATGGGGTCAAGGATAACCTGATTTTGGAGTATAAATTTAGGGAACAGACACAGAGATGTTCACAAAAAAAAAAGATTCTGGGGATTCTTTTTTACCTTTAGTAACATGTAGCACAATTCAGCTCTTTTATGTAACCATGGTGCATAAATTTCTGTATTTCCTTTTTGACATCCCTCATCTGCAAGGCTGTTGCATATAATGAGCTCTCATCAGTACTTGTGGAGCTTTTAGGATTTCTATGCTGTGGGATCTCAGCACCTCAGGACTGAGGTGCAGAGTGGCCGAGACCACCCTTGGGGGGCTCGGGAGTCCTGGAATGTTGCCAGAAGTGTCTGGTGGCTGGACTTTGATCCTACACGGGAGACGACACCTGTATGAGGATGGGAGGATTTCACTGGGTAAATGGTGAAGGGATAAGTTAATTAGAGTATAAGACACAGGGTTTAGGATTTCTGTACAGGGGGGTCTAAAGAAGTAAGATGGAGGAGTTGGGGCGTGTCCTGTCCTTCTTCTTCTTCTTCTTGGCCTCCATCTTCTGTGGTGATGTTGGCACTTTGGGATTGGTTATTACTAAAAGTGCACTGGTTAATAAGGGTAAAAGGCATTGGGGAAAATTGATAAATATTGTATATGTAACTTTGAGTATAAAGATAGGTGACCGCCCCGGGGGCTCGCAGTGTGCCCATGGCTGGCTGCTGTGCAGACCTCTGCTGGGCTGAGAGAAAATCTTTTAGATAAACAATTAATAAACACCAAGACTGAGAAAAGACCTGAAGCCTCTTCTCCTCCTTTGAAGCGCGGGCTGTCCAAGGTATTTAAGGAATTGCTTAACCTAAAAACTCTAAGTCCATTAAAGGGCCAGATGCCACTTGATGATGGATTAATGGCTGAGGAAGGTGTTAAATCCAGGTGAAAACATTACACTTCTGAAGTGTCAATCTGTTCTTATGAGATTCTCACTGCATACAATCCAGAAAACTCAGTCATATGGACTACTATGATCATCTCAATAATTTCTTTGTATTCTAATCCAATTCTTACCTATCAAAAGGTAGGTAGATACACCAAGACATTCCTATCACATTCCCAAGAAATGTTGACTGAGGTGGGATATGTTTTCAGGCAGGACTATCAGCCACCTAGCACTTGTCATAGCGAACCAGGCAGAACTAAAGCAGTTCAGCAGGAGCTGTAAAATTATAAATGAAACCTCACTGTAAGAACCCAACTCTTTTTACTTCTCATGCTAGTCTAATAAAATTGGTGAAATCACCAGAATGCCAGGTAGAAAGGCAGATCTTACCCAGTCTCAATCTAGATTGTTATACATTGCACACAAAGGACAACTACTAAGATATTCAATCTGCATGGAATTTAGAAAATGAAGACAATGAAGAGTTCTACTGAAACATCTCAGCATGCATAAATACTATCTTAACATCTTCGCTGCACAAAATACTCTCTAGTTCATTGCACAAAATAAGATTAGTGTTAAACAATTTAAGGGATCATCTTGTCTCTTGATAGTATTATTACTATTGTATCAAAGAATGATTATTTTGTATTTTTTTCTATTATTCTGTTAATCCTCATGCTTACAAGTCTTGACAGTAGTACTAAATGTTTAGAAGCAAATGCTTTCTAAAGCAAATGCTTCATTTGCAGAATTTCAAGCAAGAGAAAAAACTGAGACAATTCAAATTTCACTGACTAATTTTGAAAGGTTTCTCCATTTATACTCTACTGGTTATAACTATATACACACAAGCAGAATCACAATTTTAGTACATAAAAATGTAAAGACTATTACTGCAATTCTCTACTGCAATTTAAGAGATAAATATGTCAGAATAAATTCTCCAACTAAACTACTTTCTTACATTTCCTGGGTTCTTCCAGTACTTCTTCAGTTGAGAATATCCTCCTGAAAGGGAGAATATTTTTTTTTTTCATTTGGTATGACTCAGAGAAAAGTAAAATCCAAAGAGACCTCAGAGTCATCAATCACATTCCCTTAACCCAAATTAGCTGTACTTACGCCTTACTTGACTGACTAAGCTACTTCACCCAGATCATCTGTTGAACAAGTACCTTATATGTACAGTTATAATTTATTTTTTAATATATTACAAAAATCACATTGTGATTTGATTTCATTCTGCTTTTTTGACTGACAATGGGAATGAGGTGTACCTTAGTGTAAAAGGCTTTCTTGTTCCCAAAGACAGCTATACAGATGTGCTATAGAGAGTACATATTATGACTTACATGAACAAATCCTACTTTTGTTCTATTTTAACTTTCAGAAAAAAAAAAAAAAACAAAAAACAAAAAAAAAAAAAAAAAAAAAAAAAAACAAAAACAAAAAAAACCCAAAAAAACCCAAAAAAACAAAAAAACCCATCACCTTCTAAAGCTAAAGAAAGCTTTAGCTTTATAAAGCTAAAGTTTGGACTACTGTATCTCTGCAATGAAGCACAGAGCCCAGGTTCTTCTTGTTAAAGAGTTATTCTGCAAGAATAATAACAAAACCATCAAAAGTAGAAGGTGAAACTTCCCATGAATCAAAAGCTTGATACAGATGAGTGAGATGGACATCTATCTTTAGCAACAAATTCTGCTAATTCTTGATAGCCTCAATCAGCTTCCTTGAGAGTATCAGTAATGTGCATTCCTGTTTGATGTCTTTCCTCTTATCATTCATTTGTGAGGCATAAGCTAGAGATAAGTACCTTGTTGAGCTTTTGAGGCATGAGAAAACAAATATTTCTTCCTTATTTTGTCTTTAAATGTAGCTGCCAAATTAGAATATTTTATGTTCATCAAGACTAAATTATTTGCATCTCTCTATACCTTTTTTTGACATCTCTAGTTTGTGATCAATGATAGCATGTAAGGCAGAACTTCCCTTCCAATATTATATTTCAGTACATTAAACCTGACCATCTTCAAAAAAATTTCTAGTAGCATGTCCAAACAGAACTCTTCTCATCACTTGCCTTGGTCCAAAACCTTAAAGAGTATTGAATTTGAAATAAGAAATCTTTCCTTTCTCAATAGAATAAGCTTATCATCGTCCTACAGCTGCAGAGGATATTTTTGTCACTTTTTTAGACATTCATTTCCTTTTACTCTATGTGATACACTGTTTTGGTTGCACAATCTTGTCATGTAGCTGGATGTATTAGCCTGTGCCAAATGCTAAAAGTTTATCAGTGGCTGGGCTAAGAAATTCTGAAGGGGTACCATGGTAACATACCGAGCAGACAAACACGATTTGTTGTCTATCCCATAAAACTATGCTCACTGAAACAAAAGGGTAACTTTACTAACCCACCACAGGATTCCATTTAGACGATTGAGATCTTTATTTCTCTTTGTTTGACTCCTAACTTGGAATATAACCCCGTTTTGTCCAACACTTTTAGCTACATAACCGATTCCCTGGAATGAACTGCAGCAAATGTCAAAAGTTTCTAGTTGTGCGGCCTGGAATTTTAAAAAAGTAGAATATGTCTATCAACCACAAACTTTCTATAATAAAAGCTCCCTTTATTTTTTCCTCATATTGTCCAAGAACAAAAAGTCAGTCTAAAAATAATAAGCTGAATGAAACAACTGATTAATAAAACTGTAAAAAGATGTTACTACTGGTCACTGCCCAAAGCCATTGAAAGCATGTGGTTCTGTGCACACCTCCAGCAAAAAGAACAAGCTAGTTGATTGCCTAAACATAGAAATTAAATATACAGGACAGAACAGATAATGATGCTTCCTGATACATTTCCCTCTCTCAAAAAAAAAGATGTTGTAAATGACAAGGGTTCTGAACAAAGAAGTTGTATTTTATGTCAGGCCCAAAGAATGTATATTGGCAAAAAGGTGAAGAAGGGTGGACTTATTTTAACCAAAAAGATGTTTTAAGTGACCTGGGAAAAGCATAAGGAGACATATTATTCTTCATATAATGGGAATAAAACAATCAAGTAATGATGAAACATAAAAATCTTTCATCCAGCTATGCTGCACAACTTCAACTAAATGTACTTAGACCTCCAGAGTTTTATAAATATATCTATATATATATATAGGCAATTAAAAGTGACAAAGGAAAATGGGTAGACCTCAATTCCCCTTTCTAATGGGAATTATTATTAATAATGGCCTTTGTCAAACTGCTGTACCTCTCTTAATGAATCACTTCATGTTCCTTCAGTTTGTTTCATGTACTTTTTTTAAAACTAAAATCTTAGATGCAAATGTCCCTACATGAAATTGAGAACTAGGTCTGTTTATGTGAAAAACCTCATTGTGTGTAGATTAAAAAAAAATACAATATATCTATGGAAGCAACTTTTAAAATTTGAATTTATCCATCTAGTGCCATCTATGCATCTGTCAAATTAATTGAAAAAGCCTAAATCGAGTTTTCCTCTCTTAAAAAAAAATTGCATTAAACTATGTGTCCAATCGGTGTTAATGATGGCCACATGGTTGATGACAGAATTATGCAAGAATATAATGAAAGTCAATAAATCAAGTGGAATCAGGGGAATATTTGGAAGGGCAAACCTAGCATTTCCAGCAAATACAAACTGCTAAAATTAAAAACTGCAGCTCATACCTTATTGAGCCATGACAGCAAACATTTTTCAAACAAAGGAGAAGAATAACCCCAGAGTAGAGACAGCTCCTGCCTCTTAAATTCTGAGTGAACAGTGTGGTAAGTCTATCTAAATTAACTAAAAAGAGCAACAGAGGGCAGGACTACTGAAGGAAAAATATAGGGTAAAACTAGGATTCCAAATTCACTAAAGCACAGATGACTTTAAAATGCCTGGACAGATATCATATATAAAGACTGCTAGTAAATCTTCCTGCAAGATTGCAAGCCAAGTTAGATCAGTCCAGATCTGGCTTAATACTGTTCCTTCAGTACCTTGACAAAAAAAAAAGTATCTCTGAATATGTTCTGAGGACAGGTGAAAACTTTCTTGATCTTCTTGTCAGGTAAAATATCACATCATTTGGAAAGATAAGCCCTACCATTACAGTACTTATTCTTGAATATACTACTACCTGTCTAGCTTAGCCTGTAACAAAGTTAGCTACTACCACAAGAAAATATTTGCTACAAAGGGGTATTACAGATTCAGTAAAGTTGCTGCAGCGTGTTCATAACTAGATTTACAGATGTTATTATGGATAAACAATTGCCTTTAATGTGGGATGAAAATTACCCCAAATGGCAATTAAAAGGAAGCAGACCTTGGCTGCAGAATACAATTAATCATTGTGGTATATATATTACATAGCTGTTATTCCAGTTGTTGCCCTAATTTTATTACACTGCATTCCCACAGATACCATGTGCAATATTGACCATAATAAAAATAGATATAATCTCCCTGCCTGAACACAGGAGATTATATGAAATATAAAAATATTTACGATGTTAATGAGGAAATAGAATACAAATATTGTTGGCATTTTGCTTACTTCTCATCCTTTAGCCATAAAACATTTAACTGGCAAACAATGACATCACCAGATTATGTAATAATCAGGTAAAGCAATGAGCATTTACTGTAAGATGGAGCATGAGAATATAATCTAGAGCTAAGTGTACTGAAATGTTATTGTTTTGGTTTGCTGGGTTTTTTGTTGGTTTTTGTTTGCTTGTTTGTTCTTGGGTTTGTTTGTTTGTCTTTAGATTTTTTTTGGTCTAATTTGGGTGCGGCTAGAAAAGTTTTGTCTAATTTGGATGCTGTTAGAAAAGTTAAAATAGGAAGCCAAGAAGAGTGCAATGCTTCCTTTGACTCCATTCTTTCAAACACCAGGTATATTACCCTACACAGGTCATGGCTAATTTGTTCCACTTCTTTATTGCCCTTCTTAAACAGAGCAAAAGAAAATCAAGCAAGAATTATTAGTTACCCAGTTGTACAGAACTGAAGCAAAGCTCTTTCCTTACTGGACAAATACCTCTGTTAGGGTTAGCCCAAAAAGACCCTACCAAAACCAACCAGATACTGCTTTTTGGTGCAGTACGTCTGATGTACATCTATGCAACTGGAGGCTTTTGCCTGAAGGGACTACATCTCACCTCCCATCTTGGAACAACCTCTTGTCTGTTGTTTTAGCAAGTTTCCATAGATACATGTATTTTTAAAATACAGAAACAGATCATAAAGTTCTTACAGTTTCATTTATCTACATAGTAAACCTCAGTGGAGACTTTGCTGGCTATCGCAGTAATAGCCACTACAGACCATAAAAAAATGATGTGCAAATGGCAATGCTTTCCAATGTGAAGAATTAAATATTTAAACTTGATAATACATTGTCTATAGTATTCTTGGATTTGGATGCTGCTATTCTACCAAACTTCCAGTAGTGTAAAATAAATATTAAAAGTTCACAGTGAGAGACAAGAATAAAGTTAATTTTTAGCAAATTTTATTAAGACCTATTGTGTACAGACTGCCTAACTACCAATCCATGATCAGCTTCTTTGTCTTATGAATATACATGATACAGCATGGTGAAAAGTGAAATAAATGCAGGAGGCTAAGAAGCACCTTTCCTTGTGTTAGTGTTGATCTAACACTAACACAATAATCACCCTAATAATTGTCCAAAATGAACATATAGCTATAAGTTAGCAAAGAAGTTAGCAAAAAGTTTACGTAAAGGCCATGAAAAGACAAATTGCCTTTAATTGCTCCTCTTGCATTTGGGAAAAACTATAACACAAATTTATGCATTTTAGTCCTTCCTGCATGAGCTGGGACTGAACTTTCTTATCCTAAGCAGGGTGAGAGATGGGGATGAGATATCTCAGCCACTCAGGTTAAATAAAATCAGTATAAAGACGTTCTCTGACAGACTTTTATTACTGCAGCAAAGTCAGTAACCTTTCTGTTTTATGTCAGGTCTCATATGAACCAAAAAGAAAGGGAAAGGAGATGGAAGGAGAAGATAGGGCAGGATTTATGTAACTGATGTACCAAGGCACAATGCATTTTTAAGGCTGAATCCTGCTGTTTCCAATGTGACATCATTTCATCTGGAAGCATCAATTAAAAAAAAGAAAACACTTCATGCTCTTTTTTATAGTTTAACAATTGATGCCTATTCTAGTCTAGGTGTATAGACAATCTCTGCATCCTTTAATGAAATCCATTGCTTCCTAAAATCAAAAACAAAAGCCATCCTGTTATTATAACTATTAAAACTATCTTTTTATATTATCTATCTATAAAAATTGTCTGTCTATAAAAATTCCCATAAATTTTGTCAAACTATCACTAAAAATACAATTCTCAAAGCAGAACCAGTTTACTGGAAATGAACAACACTGAAAATTTGTTGTTAATCTTTGATTTTCTTTACAGCAATCTAGCAGTATGACAGATTTTTTAATATGGTGATTCATTGTCACATTAAAGTATACTCAGTGCTTTCCATGGGACATAGTTGAGGCAAATGGCAAAAGTCCATGAAAGAGTAGACAAGAGAAAGCCTGCAGAAAAAAAAGTGAAAAGACAATAAAAAATTCCCCTGGGACTTCCAATCTGATGAGAGTTTGGGAACTGATTAGAAGAAGAAAGACAGCTGACAGTGCTTTGTGGCATTTCTTTCAAGGACAAGAATATCAGCTCTGTCAGCTGCAAAACGGGCAGTTCAGCTTCATCTCTGAGCCTGTGTGTCAGGGTGTGAATAAGAGGTGACATTTCTACCTGTTTCCATGTTCTTCCCTCATCTCTTTTCTTTTTCACTTATATACACTTACTACTGTGTTCTTTATAGGTGGTCTGAGATTGGAGAAGCAGTGACATGTACCAACTCATCCACCCTGTCCGATCACTGCAAAAAATTGTCACATTGTATGTGATCCAGCGCAACCCTATGGCAACAACTGGGCTGGAACAAATCCTAAATCAATGTCTACATCTTGGGAGGCAAAATTCATTCTTCTACCTAGAAAAATTGAAGAGAAAAACTACCCAGCTTCGTATACCTGTAACCCTACATTGAGGGGAGATTTCCACTAGCAACAGCTACTTTCATGTACAAAAACATTTTTTTTTTTCATTTTTATTATGCCTTTTACTGTCTTTTTTTAAGTTGCCCCTACATATATTATTAAGAGAATGCTGATGAATTCTTACATCAGTGGTCGGAGGTACAAGGTCATGTAGTACGCATGTAATGTATAAGGTCATGTAGTCATGTAGTGAATATTAGAGAAATAATAAAAAAATCCTAATTGCCTTATAATTTTGTTCTAACAATTCATGTACTTGGTTCTTCCTAATAGGTATTATCTCCGTCTCTTACTGAGCCATTCCACAATCACACAGGCAATGAAAGACAAAAGTTCTTATTTCACTTTTAAAATCTTCAACATCAAAACTAGAAACATGAGTAACTGAATGATACCAGGTTAGAATGTCCTTTCTCTGAATGTTGATAGTGAGGAAAGATACCATGATTTTCTTTGGTCTTATGCTTGTATTCATACATTATTTAAGTGGCTGGCAGAGAAGGGCAACTCCTTTACAGTCCAGTCACAATGCTAAAATTAGCTATTTACATTCAGTGTACTGCTGCTAGAGAAAAGGAGTATTGAAGTGTCTCCAAAATGTGTGGTGTTAATTTATACCAACCTGGTATGAGTAAAAAGGCCTTTAATCAGCAGCTCTGTGATGCTCAGTACTCATTTAGTCAGCACTTGATCTGATACCCCTGGTTTGCAGCAAATATCTCAGGATTCATTAAAAGCAGCAGGTAGATTTGAATATTCTCTCTCCACATAACTAACAACATGTCAGTCTTGGCAGGTAAAAGCAGGGTTGTTTGTGCATTTTAGATATTCGAATTTCTTATCATTCCTTCTCAGCACACAGCATTATAAAACATTCAGGTCTTTGGTAGCTCCAAACTTGCAGTTTCCTTTCCAAATGAAAAATTAACCTCTAGCAGGTTATGGTAAATATCATGTTCAATTTCCATATGGACAAGCCAGGTAGCAGAACAATTAGCACACAGGTTTTGGGAACCCTGCTGCTTTTTAGCTGTTGCCTGGATGTACTGTTTCTCTCCTTCTGTCCCTTCTGTACACTGTTTCCTCTTCCTTCTTCGTCTTTCTCCCTCTTTCTCCATCTCTTATTCATCCATGCACACACAGAGTCAACTGCTATTTATACAGCCAGAAAAATCTTAGCATAACAGCACCGAATAATAGGTGTCAGAAACATGTCAAAGCAAAAAGTCCTTGCCCTGCAATCTGATGATATTGTATCGCACTATAATATAAACTCATGGCAAGGAAGTACTGAGAACAGCAAGTGGTCCTTGCAGTCAAAATTTATTTATATTGAGAATAAAGCTATCCCATAAAAATACTAATAATCAATTAATACACAGCAAGATAAGTAGACACCTTTGTCATAATGTTTTAAAAGTTAGAAGAAAATCTGTCATTCTTCTATGTATATCTTCTGTGTTATCACCTTATACTGAATCTTTTTCGTTTTGTTATTCTAACAGAGGATCTACCTGACTTAATGATTAAATTTGTGCAGCTGTTTCCACAGTACATTGCCACCAGTTCTGCTCTAGAGATCAGCCAAAAGAGATAGTAGAAACTTTGTATGTAATTTACTGGACAGAAAAAAAAGCAGAAGAAAACCATGCAAGTGAAATTTTCCTGTTATAGGTACATTGGTTTAATTGTTCACTGACCCTCACAGGTACTTCCTAGACCCATGTCATGCCACACGGATCAGCTCTGGCACTTCCCCCCTTTCAGGTAAGCCAAATGGACTCACAAACATCAAATAAAACTATTTTCTTTCTTGTCAGGTTAACATCCTGACAGTTTAGCAAGATGAATCGGTACACTGAGTAGTCAAAAAAGCACTGAAATCACTGCATGGGAAAAAATCAGCAAGGAGCTTGGTGTCAGAAAGTAGTTGGTAGAGTACATGAAAGAGAAGGGGGAAGCCTTTGACAGTTATGATTTATTAGATCATATCTGCCATCTTCTGAAGCCTCACGACTAACTAGCACAAGAAAAATTGTATGAAATAGAGAGGCATATCCTTTCATTTTTCCAGAGGTCATCTTACAATTTCAGGTTATGTGTCATCCTCACTGAGAAAAGATTACATTACTGGAAGATGAATGCGTCCAACTGTATTTAGCTCTTCAAAGAGAATTAAAAGTTGTTTCTAAATGTAAAAGCTAAAGGTATTCCCAAGTTAATGGGACTATAAAATCTGACACATTTAAATAGAAAAACACAAGCAGAAATCATGATTTGAAAAAATGTTACCAGCGCTCTTTTTCTTTTTTTTTTTTCCCTGCCTGCCTTGTTCCTAGGTTCATCTGCATACTGCTGCCTGTTTCACTGCAGTGATGGAAATGCTGTGGGTAGGAGGACAGGAAACTATCTGCCCTACAGATCTCAGTTCTGAGCAGTGCCTGCAAATGAATATACTGAGAAAATCCTGCTCCAAAAGAAAGTCAAACAGTTTCTTCAACTGCTTCTTTGTGGAGTTGGTGAAACAAAAGCTTTTTTTTTCTTTTCTTTCTATTTCCTCTATGTCTGCAGTGGTGATACAACTGCTTTTTTTTAATTATGAGCAGTCCCAACATACATGAATGTAAATACCAAGCAAGTCTAAACTTTTGACACATTTTAAGGCCAAATAAATCTTAGCCAGCAAAATATTAAGCAGAACAGCACAGATGATGAAATCACAAAACCATGTTCGTATTTTACTTGGAAAATTTAATATGCTATTCCTGACAGATGTGTGTTTTATGTAGAAATTGCTGAAACTTCATAACCCAAGTTTTCTAACAAGAAGAATTTTAATAGCTATTGCCATTTTATAGAATCAGTGAATGTTCTGAGTTGCAAGGGACCTACAAGGTTTATTGATTCCCTGTCCTTGCACAGGATGTCCTCAAGAGCCACACCATGTGGACAAGAGTATTGTTCAAACTTTCTTGCATTCTATCAGCATGGTGGTTCTGTGGCCACTTCCCTGGGGAGCCTGTTCCATTGCCCAGACACCCTCTGGGAGAAAAAAAGAGAAAGGACCATTGTCTGCCCCTTTATTTCTCCTAATGAGGTAGAGACTACAATGAAGTCCCCCCTCAGTCTCCTCTTCTCCAGGCTGAACAGACCAAGTAATCTCAGCTGTTCCTCATACAGCTTCCCTTCAAGGCCCTTCACCACCTTTTTTTGCCCTCCTTTGGACTTTCAAACAGCTCTACAGCTTTCTTATTTTGTAGTGGCCAAAACTGTATTCAATATTCAAGGTGAGACCACACCTTATGCAGAGCAGAGCAGGACAATCACTTTCTCTGACTGGTCTCCTTCCCTTATCTGCATATTCATCCAGGGTTTCCTCAGCCCCCTGCACAATCTGGCATTTTCCCTGGTTATATTTAATCACATTTTACAATTTCTACCTGTTTTCAAGGGCTGAAAAAACCTTCAATAGGTGTAAAGGAACCTATCAATATTTTGGACACAGACATGGACAAAATTTCTGATTTAAAATCAATCTGAATTCTAGAAACTCACACGTTGTATTGCATAGTAGAAAAACTTGATTAGTGGCAGCTTCCTTCATTCATTTTTTTCTGTCACTTTATTATTACGCTCTTTTTCAAAATTCTCTGCAGCTAGTAGGAAGCCAAGAGAGATGTTTATAGCATTCAGAAACAGCTCTCTGATACAGATCACATTTTTTCATTTGCTTGTGGACAGGCCTAATTTTCATTAACAGTTTAATGAGAAGGTTTCAGAAGGATCAGTGTGTCATTGCCAACCAAAATGAGGAAGATTAGTTACCTTTTGCAAAATAATTGTATTGTCTTTGCATAACAAAATTCTCCTAGAATTTTACTAGTACTTTTCTTTTCTAAATATACTCAGAGTAAGACAGTTTCTGGGTTATTTTTTGTAAAGTGCAGCTTTCTATCTTTATACAACATATTAGAGGTGAATTAATCTAAAAATCCCTGGCTAATTAACAATACACACAATGCTTCTGTTTAAATACACAATAATTTGGTTTAATTTGCAATAATTGTATTATCAGTGTTTTCCCCCAATGGTAGGTATTACAAAGAATGAGTTAATCACATTTCTAACCAATCATCCTATTTCTTTATTCCATTTAAGTGATTGCTGCTTTCTAGATTCAGTAACACAGTCTATTTAGGCTATCGACTGTCCACATCCTTGTACCTCATGCAATAGTTTTAAATAAATTATGCCCAATTCACAAATCCACTGTGCTGTAAACAAAACAATTAACATTTATTATTTCTTAGTGTAGTATGGCCTGTTAGTCAGCCCCAAGACCATGGAAAAAAGACAGAGCTAATATATGTGTCTAACAGAACAGCTTCCTCCCACCTCTCATGCCCCTGCTCACTATTTTGGTTCATATTTAGTAAAGCACATGATTCATTTAAAGCCTATGAGTTTTTTGAATTTAAATCACATGCCTAAAAATATTGGGCATTTGCTCATGAGTCCTATGATTACAGAATCTGGGACTTGCATGGAAGAAAGTTAACTTTTTCTGTAAAACAACCCAGAAAACAAACAAAAAATCCCCACAACCCCAATACTTATTAAACAGCCCAAGGGTAAGAAAAGTATCTAGTCAATTTGAAATAATGGATGAAAACAGATTATGATGGAGATTTATCAACTGCTTAATGATGGAGTATATTTGTCGTCACCCATTTTTCAGTCATTCCAAAGGAATGTGCTCTGGGACTGGATTTAGCACATCCATTTGCCAAGAATATCCAAGCCACAAGAGCATTCATCAAAATGAATGGGAAGCTGGAATGAACAGTATTTGCTCACTGTTCCTCCAAAGCCAAATGTATCCTCAGAACACTGACTCCCTCTGCCTATCACAACTCATTGTCTATGCCCCGAATTTAGCACTATGTTAACTATGAAGTTCTCATCCTCTCAAATGTGAATAAATATTTATTTTCAAATCACTAATCGAAAGAAAAGCTCTGCCTAGATAAATGAAGAGAATTTTATTGAATAGAGAATGGCCACTTCATGGCTCCTCCCAATACCTCTCAGAGTCAAGAGAAATTTCTATGAACACCTCTGAAAATGATAAGACTGAGACCTGTGTGAATATTTTTTCCTTAGAGAAAATATATGTGTGTTTATTTTGCTGCTTTGCAATTTGTTAGTTTTTCTGGTTTTTGTTTTGTTTTGTTTTGTTTTCTTGTTTTGTTTTGTTCTGTTTCACTAAAATACCACTTTCCCAAGAAACTCTTGTTTTTCATCAATAACTGACCAACAAACTTTAATTTTCTGGAACTGTGTGAATCATCAAGACAAAATCACAAAATATTTCTCCATATCTCCGTCCTCATAAGATAAAAGTTTTTTTTTTTAAAGACATTTCTATAATTAGTGTTACTTTTTAAAATGAGCAGTGACTCGAAATCATAGTATCTATCTGACCAATGAGCTTTTTCCAGCTGCTTTAGCCAAGTCATATGTACAAATATTTCAGGATATATTTAAAGCTTTTTTGCTTTTCCTAGGACCTCTTTCTGCGAGTCTATTCACTCTAGGTTTTTATTAAAAAACAACAGCAGAGCACACCTCACACTACACCTGGACAAAAATCAAAGTGCTGCTTATGACAGACACAGCAGCACTCACTGCCCTCCACGTGGGTAAAGCTTAGCTGATCACCTATAATTCTGCTCTGCAGTGGATTACAGCTCAGCAGCAAGCAGATGATGGGCAGTAACAGGGACAAGATCAACAACATGTACCCACAGATGCTTCTTAGAAAGTCCATTTGACTTCATTTCTTTCATTCATTAGATCCTTCAAATCAATGCCATCTATCATTACATTTCCTTTCCTTTTCTGTGCCTCATTTCACTGAAAAGTATGTCTAAGTTTCTGGAAGATTCCCAGCACTTTTTCAAATAGGAAAGATTGATATGATATGATGATATGATATGATGTGATATGATATGATATGATATGATGATATGATGAGATGATGAGATGATGAGATGATGAGATGATATGATATCACAAAAAATGCAATCCCCTTGCATGCACCCAGTGTCTCTTTAGGAGAAGTTCTTTGCTGTTAGGGTGGTTAGGCATGGAACAGGTTTTCTGGGGAAGTTGTGGATGCCCCATCCTGAAGGTTCAAATCCAGGCTGGGTGGAGCTCAGAGCAACATGGGCTAGTGAAAGGTGTCCCTGTCCATATCAAGTTGCCTGGAACTAAATGATTTTTATAGTACCTTCTAACCCAACCCATGATCCTATTATTCAAATTATGATAATAAGTCAACCCATGGAATCCCATACTTTAATGTATGAAGAAGGCAAGTACTGTTCTTACTTACCTGACTGACAGAAGGAAAAAAAATCATGGGAACTGCTAGCTTACCAATGAAAGCCAATGAGGTGTTGAAGTAAATTCTGGTTTTCTCAGATTTGTAAAGCTATTAACCATTCACAGTTCTCATTAATTCATTATGCACATAGGCATCATTCTCCAATAATTCATATTTTGATGTATTTAGGCAGAATAAGGAAATCACAAATTATCAAACACAACATAATAAGGGAACAGAGTGCACAAGCAATTAAAAAATCCAAATAACCTCAGTAAGAGCAATTTTGAAATAATTTAATCTGGATTTAAGAAAATATTTTTCCTTTAAAATTAGTCTCCATTAATTCAAAATGGCTTAGAGTTAGTCACTCCTCTAAAAAAAGTTTTAAAAGCAACATCCCTAACACTTACCACAAAGATCAAAGTGCTGTCCAAGGTTTAAAGATCACTCTTATTCTTTTATTATGAAGTCAATAGAGAATAACAGTGATTAATTCTCAATAGAAGAACTTCTACCAATTTGAGGAGCAGGACCATCAGTAGCTGACCCATGGCTAAGAAAAGCTGTCCATAAGAGCAGGCACAGACCGCAGTTTGAGAACACATATAAGATAAGACAGCAGCAAGGGTGGCTACAGGGAATGCTGGGTCTAGGTAAAAAAGCAATGGCAGACCTAGTGCTGCACTTTGGTACTTGTTGCTCCTCTTGATGTCACCTGCAGTACTAAACCTGGAGCTTAATTTAGCAAATTGGAGTTTAGTTGGGAAATACAGGGGTCTAGGTGTAACTGAAATCACTTCAAGTTTCTTTCAGAGAAGAGAAAGATTTTCTCTACTTTAAGCTGGCTACTTCTCATTAGTCAGAAATGAAAACAGTTGAATCGCTCTGCTAATGTTCATAGCTAATTAAATTAATTACCTAAATACTAAAATAAATGAATATGATAAAAGCAAACCACGCTTTTTATTTTAGTCTGTAATTTACAGTAACACTTCAAAAAATTACCTTCAAGATAAAATAAAAACATTCCTTTTCTTTTTGTTGAAGATAATTGAGCAGATCTGCTCTATATCTAACTAAAATATGCATCTATATAGAAAGTGACTTACTATATGAATGAAAAGTATTCATAATTAACCTGAAATACTGATTTATTGTAGTAGCTGAAGAAAACTTTAAAGTAAGCTGGAATCACATTAGTGCAGTACCTTATTACCATTACCTAATTTAGTATTCAGTAATTTTATATTTGCTTAAAAGAAAATAAGCATTTTTATTCAAATCGTTAACAAACTGCATGGCTCTCTAGTAAATGTACATTAAATACACATTAAAATCAGCAACAGTTTTAATGAATACCTTAGACATCTAAAAGTCTTTGTCAACTTACTTTCTAAATGATTTGCCAATTTTTCTTTTTAAGTCAAAATTTGTGACCCTATTTGATAAAGATTCCTTGATATAAATCACGTAAAAAATGCAAATATAAATAGCAAAAGATGTAAAACTTTGATGCAGTGTAAACTAGACTTTCAACCAGATTTTAAATATAATAAGAAGATTAGTCTGTGGGGTAAAAAAACCCAAATAACCGTCCAAAACAAAACAAAATATACTTGTGGGCACCATGAAAAATCTCATATATTCAAAAATTCTGCAGTGAAATCATATTAATTTTAATGAACTCCTAAAATTTAGACATATTAATTATATTATTTAAAAAGAGAAAGTAAAGATATGCAATGATAACATGCAAAGCTATTACCTTGAGGTCTGTAACATGACTACCTCCTGCCATCCAGAAATTTAGATTATTGAAGTTGTCAACAAGAATCATGTACTTGTCTCTTACCCCCTAGAAGATCTGAATAGCCATAAGCTATGTTCCTGCACTGCTTTAATTATGATCACTGCTTGAAATACATCTAACTCTTAATGCTTGTTTTTTAGCTATTTTTTTTTCTTCTTTTGTGGTGTCATACTACTACTATCACCAAATAATTGAATGAATAAAATAATTGTAAGTTTTCATCAAACACACCTTGCCCTGTACTTTTTAATATTCTATTGGCTAAATTTTCAAGATGTATTTTTTTTCAGCTATTACTATTGCATAATGGAATCTTTGTTTTTGCCTTCAAATCTAAATGATATTTCTTATATTACCATATTATCACAGCCAAAGTAATCAGCTACATCATATAATTTTCCAGCAGAAAATCTCCCCTTGCAGTCAAACACACTTGGAAACTACTGATGATCAAGTGTTTAACAAGATTTCACAGGTATCTCATTAGGAGATACACTTTTTAGTTTTTTTAAGATTAATGATATTTCAAGAGACCTCTGCGATTCAAGATACACACAAAATTAAAAAAATATATTTCATGATCCTAATTAGTCATTGCTACTGATGACTTTTCAACCCTAAAATCACAAACCCAATAAAATTAAAGTCTCAAAAGAAGTAACCATTTATTGAAGGTCCTCCAGGTGTACTTAGGATGGAATGCACACATGATATAGGGATCTGATATTTTCAGAATGTTAGAAAATTAGCATAATTGACAAGAATCCCCAGTTAGAAGTACAGTTAATGAAGTAATTCTCCTCTTGGTTTGGCCTCTTATTGAAACCTCCTTTTTGCTTCTAGTCCTACATTTTTTATGTCTAAATCCATGGGAAAATGACATGGTCTTGGTTTACAGAAAAAGCAAGATTAGAATTGGATTCCAGGAATGTGTTTGAATAACAAAGTACTGAAGCTAGGTAAGAAACTATATAAATATAAAATAGACAGCAGAGCTATGAATATATGAAAAATATATAAAAAAGCAAAAATCTTTTGGCATCACTACCACCAGTAGTGAAATGACTGAACTATTTATCTCAGGGCAGTAATTTCCTTTTAATAACGATTAATTACTAAATAATTATTTTAATTTCACCATGATTCTTGGGATAATCTCACCATCATTACTGGTAATTACAAACCTTAACATTATTTGGCAGTAGAGTTTGGATTATATTGCCCTTTACACTAATCTTTTTTATTCTGGAAAATAAATACATCTTCTCCAAAAGTAATTGGTTCACAGTATTTCTACCCTTAGAATGTCTAATAGCCATTTGCCAGACTTCTGTGCTGGACACTTATTTTCTTATTTTCAAATAAGAAAATCAAGGTGATTTAGTACCTAGATTCATACCAAGTGAATATGAAATTGGAGACAATGAACCTTGTATACAATTCCATGCTAAAAAAAAAAAAAAAAAAAAAACAAGGACCTGTTTTTCTGCACCTCTGTCTCTCATATATTCCATACCAAATCATTGAAAATAAACAAATTGTTCAACGCACCAAATTTATAGAGTACACTTTGGGTATCTTTCTCCTTAGCCGTTGTTTGTGAAAGGCTAGACTCTAAGTTTGGATGCTAAATTTAAGTACAGAATAATCATGGTGAAAAACAATTAATTTGACAGAAAAATTCTGAACTATACTATTCAAAGTTCAGACAAGCCTAATGTACTGAGTTAAGCTTTGTCACCTCCATTTTTTAAGGTAACAATTTAACAGAATATTTTGGGATTTGGAAATGAGAGGGTAATGAAGGGAAGGAAGATTTAAGTCCTTAATTACCTCTTTGAATGAGCATACCATGAACTTCAATAGCCTTCACCTTCCCTGGGGTTAAAGGAGGTTTATTGTAAGCAATACTTTTATATTACATTCAGTCATATAGCTTCAGAAATTAGTTATGATATGAACTGTCTTCATGTGTAGTAGTCAAGCATTTCGCCCTACTTTATTCAGTGGCACCTCTGCAAGAAAAAAAAGTAATTACAGCCAATAGTAATTTAAGGGGAATAATTAAAAGTGGTGTCAGAGAGTGAAAGGAATATGATGCCATTTTCTAGTTAAGTGGAGCATTTAAAGACTCACTATCCTATTCTTTGAGCTTAATTAAATATATTAAAATTGGTTGTGAAGCTAATATATTCAAGTTGTGAAAAATTATTAAGAATTAGTAGCTTTTATGAATAAACATACTCTGATTTCTTCACTTACAGAAAATAACTTAAATTTGTAATCAGGACAAAAGAAGTAAAATTTAGAGTTTATGGCAAATTTCAGCCCCGTCATATCTTAATTGTGCTCAGAATTTATTTGTAGTAGAAAACAAAATTGAAAATTAGAGGAAAAAATCTACATCCCTTATGTAGGGTGTTATCAATAGCAATAATGTGGATAACAAGTGCACCACCTACTAGACCAGTATTTTACTGTGCAAATCCCTCTGTTTTGAAGCTGGATTTTACTTGAACTCAATCCAGCACTGCATGTATCTGTAACAACATGCTGATTTGTCAGTAATACCATTGTGGTCTCAGAAGCTCTGTTCTCTAAAACACGCTATTTTGCTAATTAAGTATAGCTTTGAATCCCATCTGTATGATACTTATAAGAGGAACATCCAAGAAGGTGTCTTCCAGAGGCAGATAAGTTTTGATGCATTTGAATAATTTAATGCAGAGGCAACCATTGTGAATACTCATTTTAGAAAAATAAATAAATATTCCAACCAGACTAGAATCTGTTATGAAGTCATAAAACCATAGCCTCCAAAAACCACAGAGTCTAAAAGAGCCTTCTGTCTTTCAATGACACTATTTCAGAACTACAGATCAAATGAAAACATCTGATTGAATAATATTTTAAAAGAAATTCTGATTAAAAATATTTGAACGAATGTTGACACACATTTCTGTATCAATTTCCTAGTTGATATCTGACAGATATTGTTTTCTTTTCATTAAGTAATGTAATGTAATGTAATGTGCCAAAATATTGATGATTCTACTCCAATACTAATTAAATGTTTTGAATGTCTCTTTGGATATGAACGTTTCAGTGGTATTTTTGACAACTGCCATATATTCCATACCAAATGCTTATTCACAGACCTTGAAAAATCTTGCAAACACAATACCACTTTATTTTAGAAGTAAAAGGGGTTTATCTGCATATAAAAAAGGGTTCATGAGTTGTCTTTAGATGTCTGTAGCCTGATGTGCTGGTTCTGTACCTGAGAAATAGGTGTCTGGAAAAAAATGCAGAGACATTTTGTATTATGATTTGCACTGAAATCCAGTTCATTGCTGTAGATGCTCAGGGTCTGGATGAGTGAACTCTTCACTGGGTTAAAAAATGGCTCATTGGCCCAGACCAGAGAGTGGTGGTGGATGGAGTCAAATCCAGCTGGAAAACAGTCAAAAATGCTGGTCTCCAGGGCTCAGTACTGGGGCCAGTTCTGTTTAATATCTTTACCAAGGACCTGGATGAGTGTACCCATGTTGTATGGGAGCACTGATCTATTTGACAGTTCAAAGTCCCTATCTGATGTAATGTAAAGTATGCTATTTTTGGGAAGACATTACCTTTCCATTTAGCAAGAATTTTGTGGCTAAACCAATATCTAAATTCTGGTTTCATTTGCTTTACTGATTTTATGCCACTGACAATGTTTTAGATCACACTCTTTAGATTTAATTTCATAATTTTAAATTTGAGTTTGAGATTGATAGGTCAGTTTAAATATGATGGTGGAATATTAACACCAACAACTAAAGAATTGATGACTGGCTACTGTATAATACAGCTCAGGAGTACAACAAGCACTTCCACCTAAGTCAATGTCCACATGACCAGTATTTATATAAAAATTTTGTCTCCCTAAATGCTACAATTTCCTGTTCAGACGCATCCACTTGGATGAACTATAAACTAAAGGTTATTTCTACAGCCTTTGTAATGAGCTAAGTCTTTCAGTTTGTAAACTAGCAAGAGCATGGAAATAAACTATGCTGTCCAAAGCTCAGAAGTCTTTTTAAAATGAAAGTTTTAAAACTCATGGACACATAAATGGTATCTGAGGAAGTTTTAGAAATCATAAAAAAGAGAATTAGCTTCTATCAACTGTATACTGAAATTCAGTGTAACTTGTCCACCTGGCCAATAGATTTATTTCTGCAGAAGGCAAAAGTATGGATCATCTTCTTCCTCTTCTTCTTCTCAGATCAATAAATAAGGGTGACATTGATATCAGTGCATTATAGGCCTTCTGCACTTAGGAAATGGTACCATGAAGCATTTTGTATGTCAAAATTCTACATTATTTTCAAAAATATATACTTGTCAGACGCTTACTAAAAATCATAGTGGTTTTGAATGTATTTTTTTGAATTCTGAGTTTTTCTAGGGCATGTGATTTTAGAGAAAGGATTGAATGTTGTGTTTTCTTTCCATGGTTCCCCACAGTAGTGTTTTATGAAATAGCTCACTAAAATAACTTATTGAGTCATAGACCTGGTTACTGAGTCCAAATATGAATCTTCATTGCTTTTCAAGTCCTACAAAATGTCCCAAACTTTAATTTTACTTGTATTTTTATTCTAGTACAATTCTTTATGGTACTTCATAAAACATAAATTGTCTTGCATGGGATTTAAGAAAAACTAATACAACCATGACACACACAGTCTCTGCTCCAAGAAATAAAAAAATCATTTAGGTAACCCAAAATTACTCCTAACACTTCACTAAGGAAAAAAAAATTAAAAAGCACCAACCAATGTGTTTTATAAGGAATTAACTTTATGGCAAACCTTTGACCTCTTGCTTGAAATTTCTGAACAGTCACCCAAATTCTGAGCACTTAGGATCTAGGAGTAAATTTTAGGAATTATCTGTCACAGGTTGTCCTCAGCATCTAGACATAGTTCTTATGACTGTAGCATTTCCAAGAAATCTCTCTGTACTTACAGTAACATCCAAGGGTTTAGTTATGAAAAATTTAAAATATGTTAAGCAAACTGCAAATTTTAGATGAGATTACTAAAGCAGCATATATAGAGAGAAGAACCTTAATACACAATGCTTTTAATTTCTGAACACCAGCTCTTTTTAAAACTAATCCTCAAATGTTTAATGTGCTACATAAATCATATAATATGCCACAATACTCTTTGTTGTAATTTATGGTTAAGTCTACTCTTCACATTTCCCAATTCATGCATGTGGAATCATGCTACCCTTCACCATAACTGATTGCCAGAGCCTTAGATTTGTATCGCTGTGGAACAGGGGTCTAGAAAGAGTCAGCCAACATTCCTAAAAGGAGATAATGCCTTTCGCATTGATCATAAAAAATGGTTATTGGTGGAATATAAAGATACATTCAAACTTTATAGTGAATACCTTGAAAAAACCCCCCCCACAATAGTTTACATGTGTATATCAAAGTGTGCCTGCTTTTAATTGACTGAAGGCAGGTTATGACTTCTTTGAAAGGCCATAAGTCATGCTTGGTGCTTTCTCTATAGTTCTCTATCTTGGGCTTTATTCCAAGGTCTCCTCCAAGGGGTCTTTACTTGCAAATCAGGTCTGCTAGCTGTCTTAGAAATACATGAAAATGCCAATTAAACCACTGAGCTTCATGGAGGGAATACTTCCAGTATTTTTGTGATCACAGATTTCATATCTTCAGTCACCTGAGATTCTAAGTAAATGGAATGATCCGGCACACCAATGCAATTTGGAAAGCAGAGACATAGCTGACAAAGTATTTATACTTTTAATTTCTATCCTTAGAGCAGAATCAGTTTGGCCATAGAATGACAAAACAGAAGACTAAGAGCTTTACCAATTCTTCATGGCTTCACATTATGGTCTTTTCTAGGCCTACATTAGCACTGGCAGATACTTCTATAACCATAGAGAGATTGAGAAAGTAATTAAGACAATATGCTCTATGATTAACTCTCAGTATTGCTGATCCTGCTAGAAACACAAATGTCATTAATAGTAACATCTTTGAAACTTCCACTCAATTATAGACAGATAGACTTTTAGATATAGCACTGGACACCAGGAAAAAAAACCAGGAACTATTGGCCCTCTGGTCCTGGCACAAAGCTGTGCTGAGCCAAACTCAGTTATAGGAAAAGTCATAAATATTTATAGTGGTATATACAGGAAAAAGGGATGCAATAACCACCATTGCTGTTTTCTGTTTCAGGTTCATATTTCTATTCCTGTCACCCTAATTTCACAGTGATTTTCTGACACAACTCCCTTCTTTGCTACTAGGCAGTTTTCTTCAAAGAATATTGACTGGCAGCAGCTAAACAAGTTCAATCATGATCAAAAGAAGATACTTTGAAATAATAATGAACATCATCATAACCACTCCCATTAGCTCTTTCTTTTTCTGTTTTTCCTTCCTTTATGAATAAAAATAACTAAAATCTAGTAGTGTGAATAAAAAGAAAAAAAATAGAAGGGAATGCACTGCATTCTATAAGAACATCAAATTCAGTCATTAACACATCACTGCTCAAGTCCACCAATAAGCTATATCCCCAAATGACACATCTAACAGGGATAGAGACTCAACCCTGGGCAGCCTGTTCCATTGCTCGACAACACTTTTCTGTGAAGATATTTTTCCTAATATCCCATATAAACCTCCCCTGGGCAGCAAAAGCCATTTCTTTTCAGCCTTTCACTAGTTACCCAGAAGACACTGACATCCACCTCCCTGAAACCTTCTTTCAGGTAGTTGTAGAGAGGAATAAGATCTTCCCTGAGCCTCCTTTTCACCAGCCTAAATACTCCCAGCTCCCTCAACCACTCTTCAGAAGACTTGGACTTCCAGACCTTTCTACAACTTTATCGCCATTCTCTGGATATGACACAGCACTTTAATGTTTTTATTTTAGTGAGAGATTCAAAACTGATCACAGGGTTCAAGATGAGGCCTCACCAGTGCCAAGCGCAGGGAGGTGACCACATGCTGGTTACACTAACGCTCACAGATTTGCTTGTAGGAAACTTTAGTTATTTTAAAGAACAGGCTCAACCAGTGGAAATATGGTTGGACTTCTGGACTTGAGAAAACGGCAGTGGTTTATATTTACTAGAAACCAAGGTAAATGGGAATCCAGAGACATCCTAGCTGATCAGAATCTGGCAAATATTGTCCGGATTTTCAAAAATGGAAAGAAGGAGGACAGAAACAGGAGGCCTGTCAGTCTCACATGTCACATGATGAGTGATCACCTGGCCCTGTGCTCTTCGGGATCTTCATAAATTACTTGGATAAAGGACTGAAAGGGATACTAAGTAAATTTACAGGTGATTCAAAATTGGGAAATGTTCCTGATTCTCTCCAAGGCAGGCCTTGTAGAGAGACCTGAACAAATCAGAGGGCTGGGCAATCGCCAACCACGTGAAGTCTAACAACTGCAAGTGGGATGAGGTAACCCTGGATGTACAAACAGATTGGGGAATGAGAGGCTGGAAACCAGCTATGCAGAAAGGGGCCTGGGTTGATTACAAGTTGAATGTGAACTAGCAGTGCCCTGGCAGCCAGAAGGGTCACCCACGTCCTGGGGTGCATCAGGCACAGCATCACAGCCAGGCAAGGGAGGGGATTGTCCTGCTCTGCTCTGCTCTGGGGTGGCCTCACCTCAAGCGAGTCCTGTGTGTAGCTCTGGGTGCCACAGTATAAGATAGATACGAAATTTTTCTAGAAAGTCCAAAGATGGTTAAAGGCCTTGAGGAGACACCTTGTGTGGAATGGCTGAGACCACTCTCTCTGTTCAGCTCGGAGAAGAGAAGAATGAGGGGAGATCTTGTTGCAGTCTACAACCTTCCTGTGAGGGAAGAGGAGGGGCAGGCACTGACCTCTGTGGTGGCAGTGACAGAACCCAGGGAGATGGTCTGAAGTTGTCATGTGAGGTTTAGGTTGGGTATCAGGAGAAGGTTCTTCACCCAGAGTGTGACTGGGCACTGGAACTGGCTCCCCAGGGAGCCTGGTCAGAGCACCAAGTCTGACAGAGCTCATGAAGCATTTGGACAAAGCTCTCAGGCACATGGTGTGCCTTGTAGCACATTATGCACATCTTGGGGACAGTGTCATTAAGGAACAGGAGCTGGACTCAATAATCCTTGTGAGACCCTTCCAACCCAGGGTGTTTCCTAATTCTGTGATTCTGTGAAACATTTTTGCCTCTTTTTTAGATACAATGCAAAACATGCCTAGATGAAAAAAATCTGATCCTGCCTCTTAGATTTTCAGGCAAATAAAATCTGATTTCTATATTAGAAGTCTGGTCCCTTAGGGGTAAGAAAACTAACAAGACCAAGCTATCTAGGAATTATGACCATCATCCTGATGTGTACATTTTCTTGATACTTGAAGTGAAATGAGAAAATTCATTATATGTAGGAGCTAAGAAGATACTGTGGCATCAATGAAAAACAAGGAAGTTCCTTGATGCCCTAATGAATACTCTTATTTAAAGCAAATTTCATATCACTGAAATTATACTCAGATTTTTTTTTTGTGTACAGTACTTTTCTAGAAGTTTTTTGTGCAAATCCCAATGGCATTGTTTCAACAATGGTCTTTCCCCTGCAATTGTTTTAACACAGATAAATAAAGTCTCAATTTATTCATGGGCCTGGACGAGTTAAGTTTCATTTTCACAATGAGGACTCAGAATAATTCCTTAGCTAAAGGATTGTCCTTTTTTCTATACCATCATTGCTGCCAAGAGTCTTATCAGATCTGTTGATTTGAGAAATTGAAAAAGGAATTCATCAGAATGCAAACACAAGTGAAAAATAATATCTGCTGCTTCTCAGATTCATGGCTGATGTATTCGGTGTTTGAATTGAACAACCCAGAAAAATGCATGTTTTAAAAATCAAAATGAAGCATATTTAGTATGGCTTCATATTTTTGAGTGCTTGCATTTGCAGATTACATCTTGCTTTCTGTAACCAAGTAAGTTAACCAGAACAATACAGTTGAACTATTGTGAAAGAAAAAAATTTTAATCACCTTGACACAGTCTAACAATCACTATGACAATTATGTGAAAGAGTCAGCTGAATGTTCAGCAAAATGCTGTTAATACTAGGTCTAAGATGCATAGCAAATAAGGGTTTCTGCCCTTAAGAATGTATTAAGAATGCAAACCTAGTCAGTCAGTTAATTACTTAATATGCAGAAGATTCCATAACTTATCCTACACTTCAGATAATGACAAACTTCTTTCGGTGAGCAGTCTGCCTTATCAGTACAGGTACTGCAGGTGTTTCAAATAGCTGGCTGTTTGCCTAGTGAACAGTCCATTTGAACAACTGCAAATTACATGAAGAAAACAGAAAATTACAAGTCTCATAGAAGGAAAAAAAATGCAAGCAGCTTCCTACCCTAGCTAAAATAATGTAGAATACACTTCAAATCCAATTGTAAAATACAATAAATCTTTATAATATGAAATTTAGGGAAAAAAAAAAACTTACAGAAATTTTTGAGACTGCCTGATTATTGCCTAGTGCTGCGAAGTCAACACATAGGAACGTTGTGGAATCTGAAGAGATTGAACATGATTATTAGCTCCTATTAGTTTTCAACTCTAGACAGCATACTGACGTAACCATCTGAATAGATGCTTTCTGCAAAAGAATGTTGTTGTTCAGTATATTCAGATAGTTTCTTTAAAAAGCATGTAAATTGAAATATTCCATATATTGTATGGATGCAGAATCCCACCATTTCCTGGAGACCTTAATGTCTGTTCTCTCATATTTTAGCTACAAAATTATATACAAACAAGAAAATGAAGCAATCCCTTTTCTCTGCTTAACTCTTACCACTACCTAATGGATGTCCCACATATTTCACTTGTACTACATACTTTCCTTGAAGTTCTTCCCTTTATTAGCTTGAACTACTGTATTTCAATTATTTATAACCTTTACAGCCTAATGTGTTTTTTCACTTACAGTCTTTCAAACAAGCAGGTATTCAAAACAGAGCTTCTCTGTGTTGTAAAGTACTTTTCCCTCTAAGGAACTCCTAATGCCGCTCTCTCGACCCAATTCAGATTTCTAGGGTTTCATACAAATGAATTTTCTATCTGATAGACAAAAGATAGAAATATTACTTGCGATTAGAAGCAGCAGTGACATAAGGTATCGCAGTTATCATGAAGGTATCAGAGGAGAAAACAAGCTTGTTTCTGACAAAGAGTATAACCATGTAAACCTTATTTTCATGGAACTAAGATTTAAAAAAAGCAACCTTAGTAATTTCATATAATATAATAATATAATATAATATGACATAATACAATATAATATGATATAATATGATATAATACGATATATGATATGATATGATATGATATGATATGATGTAATGTAATGTAATGTAATGTAATGTAATGTAATGTAATGTAATATAATATAATATAATATATTATTAATATAATATAATATAATGTCTTCCTGAAACATAGACATTATAATTAAGAATATCCATGAAATATGGGAAGGTGTTTAGAAATTGCTAAGTAAAATGGTGCATTTCATAATCATATAATATTCAGTGAAGCAAGACTACACTATATCTTACTATAATGCTAGCATAGAGAAGAACCTTAATTTTAAAGAGAAGAACAAGCAAGCCATTTCAGAAGAAATAAATAAGATAGGAACCAGAATAAAAGGGATAAATGTCTCAGAAGATTGTGAAAACTAGAAATTTTAGATTGAAAGCTCATATGACCTGATTTTACTTAAATACAGAAGATCTGAGAGAAACTGCAGTCCCAAATTTCCCTAAAACATGAATTTCCAGAACGTATACATTCCCATTTTCTTACACTCCTCCTTACCTGAATATTTATGGGGAAAGTCCAGGAACCTGAGACAGGACAAGCTGCTTAATCGATCTCCATGATGGATTCTGAAGTGTGTCACTCCTATGTTATGTGGCTGATATTTTAGAGGGAAGAGCTGTAAATCCAGAGGGGCCTCGACAGGGTTGACAGGTAGGTCTGCACAACCTCATGCAGTTCAGCAAGCCCAAGTGTCAGGTCCTGCACATGCATGAGGACACTGTCTGGACCAGGAGTGATTGGGAGCAGCCCTGAGGAGGAGGACGTAGAGGTGCTGGTGCATGAAACACTGACCGTGACCCTGTAAAGTGTGCTCACAGGTCAGAAAGCCAAACATGTCTTGGGCTGCACCAAAGCATCCAAGTGTGGGCTGCAGGGGACGGAGGGGATCCTTCCCCGCTGCAATGCATTCGGCTCTGAGTCACAAGGAGGATTTGGATTTTTTTTTTTTAACTGAGTCCAGAGGAAGGGACAAAGATGATCAGATGTATGAAACACCACTCCTGTTAAGACAGGCTGAGAAAGCTGGGTTAAGCTCTGCATATAAACAGTTCCCTTGATTTTAAAGGAAACATTTTTAGGTGCAGTACTAATTATCAACATACAAGAGTTTCATGTAGTATAGGTTTTAGACACTCACAAACTGGCTGCAAGGACTGATGTTACCATAAATTGTTTCTTCAAATAGATATTTTTGCAAAAAATCTAATTAAACAAGTCTGGTACTCAGCATTTCCTGATTTTGAGAACTATGGTGATGTGTTTTCAGAAGGCCTTTTTTTTTCAATAGCAGATCCAAAGCAGACTGAAAAGTCAGGCATAATTTCCAGTTGATTTTCATAGACTGAACTGAAGAAAATAATGGAAATACCAGATAAATTTTTTGGTCTTTTTATGGTCTTTGAAAAATCTTTATAAGTGACTGTAGCATGCTCAGTTCTTAGAAGCATAAAAGTAAATCTGAGCATTTAAGACTGCAAATCTAAAATTCAAGAAATGCAGTAAGGGAAATCTAAATTCTTAATCTACTCTTTCTGGACAGCAAATTTTAATTTTTTTTAAAGTTACAATTATTTTTAGTAACAAAATGAATTGCCATCTGACCATAAGTTTATATAGTATGTCTTTGATTGAGCAGTCATTGCATTCTCATGAAGTAGACTAGTGACAAGTCTAATCTGACTTATATTGGTTTCTCAAAAGTATATAAACTACATAAATTTTAATGCCTGAATAAATATTATTAAACCAAAGCATCAAAAAATACAGTCATGGTATTTGTGAAGGAATATGCTGGACTGATACTCCCGAAGCTCCATGGAGTTAATTTCTTCTCAGATCTCAGCTGAGGTCTGTCAACTTCTCTGAACCTTCAACAGAACCTCAAAAGTAAAAAGCATCTACAGTCTTCAGAAAATCCTCAGACTAAATCCCTTAGAGATTTTCTGGTTTCTGAACTGCGTGCATGGAATGATTTTTGAGATTTAACCTTGGCACTACTGAAATAAAGGTTGAATTTCAAATTACTCTAGCTCTTAAGCAGGATTGAAGGCTTAAGTTTTAGATCTCTTCAGTTTTATATCTTATTATTCACTCTGATAAAACAAATTAATTTTTCATCTATTTATAGGTTTTTAAAATATATCATTTATTGTTGATTTCCTGACACCTAATACTTAAAGAAACAAAATAATACAAAATAAAGAAACAATTTAAATACTGCTTATATTTCCCAATTTTTCAGTAGAAAAAAATTAGTCTAGGAAAAACAGGGCATAATTTTATTAAGCCATGATGTATCCCCCTAAAAACTGTTTAAAAATGCCATTTATTTATTAATATTTGAAGAGAGTAGCAAAACTTATATTAAGGTGTATTATGAAGCAACTAGAAATTGCTGTGAAAGCTTAGGTACTTATTTTACTGAGTTAATTCCAGGCAACCTATATTTAATATGAAGCACGTTTGTACAAAACTGTCATAAAATGCATAAATGGGAATAAATCTATTTATGCAGTCGCATTTCATTTTTCTTATAAAAGCAAATATGAAAATATAGTCTGATACATGAATTGTAATTTGTTTACTTACTTAAATCTTACAGAAATTTCTATGAGAATACCCGTAATTTTCAAACCTGCTTGGAAATAAATCTAAGTTTTGAAGTCACTACTACAGAAGAGCAGAAAGTGAGTAGGAAACAGGGTCCACTGCAGTTAGATGTTAACACATACAAAGAAGATTCCCATTCTAGGAGGTGTACTGCCTAAACTGAAAGATTAGTTTTAGATTTTGCAAAGAAAAAAATTAACCAGAAGGAAATGAACAACTTTTCCAGGACCATATGTTGATATGTACGTAGAACCATGATCTAAAAGTCCATCACAGTTCACAATTCTTCTGTTAATTCTGAACTGCTCTCTATCCTTCTAATTAAAGACATCAAATTGCTTATGCTTGAAGCTGTATTTTAAAAGCAACATGTCAAAGCCTCCCAGTGATTCAGATAAAGATATTCTGCTTTTCATCTGACGATGTCTAGATTCTTGGTGACACTTGTCAAAGGGCTGAAGATTGTTCAAGTTTTATCTCAGAGAGAAAATAGGCAGAACTGATACAAACAAAGGGACTTATTGACCCTTTATTTTATAGTTAGTGTTTTCTTATCTGAAAGTTACAGAGCTTACTCTTTCACCCCATCTTAAAATTAAACCTTTCTAAACACATGTATTTGACACAAGGAAAGAGGAGAAGGCAGATACCTGCATTAACAGAAATCAGAAAACTATGAGATTAATTTTAGAGTTTAAACCACAATATTTTCAATTTGAAAGCATTAACAATATGTCCCCAGAAGAACGTGTTTGTAACTCTCACTGATGCCTGAAGAATTTGTAGATCTCTCTGTTCTACAGCCTTTGCTTGATTTTAAATCAGTTTGTCATAACCAAAGCTAGCTACTGCTGTTCCTTGGTTCATAGATAGGAGACCCAGAGTACTAATTGAATTTCTGTTATTTTTATCTCCATTTATCTCCATTTTAATTTTAGCTCCATTATTTTTCGTCTCAGAAGTGAAAGAGCATGGAAGAAGAGAGCAGGTAAACAATGGTTGTGTGAGCTCTTCTGCGACCTCTTAGTGGCACTAAATTACACAGGGAAGAACACAGACTACCAAGAACACCAGGAGTTAGTCCTAATCAGGAGTTTAACTCCATAGAATGATTTGCAAAAGCCTTGCTTGATTCATAGGTGAAAAATCAGGTTTTGCAGCCTTACAAAATCTAGGTCATCACTGTCTATCAAAATCTAGATTATTGCCTTGTCTAATAGCAACACAGGTTCCGAACAAATTCTTACAGGACACGGCTTTGGCAGATTTCTGCAGTCGTGTTTGACTAGAGCTAGACAAGATCACTGTAGGTCCCTTCCAGCTGAATTATTCTGCTCTATCCTATCCTGTCCTATCCTATCCCATCCTATCCTTGTAAATCAAAATAGTAATCTTCAAGATGATTGCCTAAAGGATATATTATTTTTTCATAATATTGTGAATTAGTTGAAGAGAGACATTATGGCACTTCTCAAATCAATTTATTAGTATGGTTTCCCAGGGCTGAGATCAAAAAATTTGACTATGACTTTTCCTATAAAAAACTGTTCTGTTTAAGTAGCAGAGGTTTAGATAGCTTAGAAGATATTCTACTTTTTCCATATACAAGCAACTGGTACTGTTAAATATATTTAAGGTGACTTTCAAAGTAGATCTTATTAGAGATCGCAACATGATTTCAAAATTTTTGGGATTAAAATAAAATCCTGTTTTGAAATAAAATCGAGTACCTATTAGGGAGGCACAAATGAGTAATTTGTAGTTTGATACCTGTAGCAGGTTGGCTGCTGGCCAAACGCCAGTGCACTCACAAAAACCATTTACTACATTGATCTGGAGCAGGACCTATATCAGAATCCTACTAGATGATTTATCACAGGAAAATTGTGTATTTCTACATTGGTTGTGAAATATCAAGTAGTAAAAAAATAAAAATAAAAATCTGACTGTTTAGCCACATAATGTATTCAAAAGAGAAACTTTCTCTTAAAAATTTGAAAGAAAGCTTTTCTCTTTTGTACAGAGAAAGTTCCAAAGAAAGGTTGGAAACATTTCCATTAGTACCTTATAAGAAAGAAAATACAGATAAAGCTTGCATAATCTAATAGCATTTCACAAAGTATAAAAGTATAAGTGGCAGATACATGTTTTAATATTTTCATGAATACAGCCATGATACCTCCCTTAAGCAGTATTACCCATGTCATTATGGATTCTTAAATTAAAATGTGCTACCTTACCCTGTATTTTCTAAAAATTTTTCCCATATATATTACAAATTTGGAGAATATTCTTTATGCTATGTTCAGAAATACATTATTTTTGTTGCTGTTATTTTGTTTAATTTTTCTTCTTGAAATGTGATTCAGTACAGAGGATCATCATGTTAGGAATTGCTGATACTGGTGAAGACGAAACACAAACACCACCAATTACTTAATCACCAGTGTTTTGAATCTCTGGTTTTCTATTACAGTGACTGTCTTTTAATTTATTTAAATCACTGATGTGATTTCTACTGTAGAGAAAATGGAGAATGTGAAATTCTAGTTCATCTAAATCACTGAAAAGCTAGAATGCATTGTAACATGATCTCAAATATCTTCATATAACTGACACAAATGCTTACTGAAGTGACTGCCATTTTCTTGCATGAGAGAAAATATAAAAAGCTTTATAACAAATTTTCAACACTTTATGCAAATATGAGCACCAATACAGAAGCAATTATAAGGTAGAATAAATTGAATAGATGACTTCTACTTTTGATAATGCAGTATTTCTGATAAACTGAGTGCTACTGATGTGATAGGAATAATAATTTTCCATACTTGAAAGCTGGTGTCCTGAGAAAACCTTGGTGTGATCAGCAAGGGAAAACCTTCATGCTCTTAATTTCTTGTGGTTACCATAGGAGAATAAATTAAAACCAGCTTTGTTGGGGGAGGGCAGAAGGTTTCCCAGCTATTTAGAAAACATACAATTACATTAATTCTGAAAATAAAAAACCACTGTATCTCAGGTTTTAACAGGATATAGAAGATAAAAAAAGATGTTTCTTGAACTCTAATAATCCATCATTTCTGCTGTCTGTGGGCTGCAAATTCATTATTCTTTTTTTTCTAATTTTATTCCACCAAATTACCTTATCTAAGGCAATGTAGATGCAACAGAAATAGAAAATCCAAAAAATACTATCTATCTGTTCCTTTTTCTGTACACTCATCATGCCATCACCTTTCTGCAAAATGCTTACAAGGTACTAAAAAGTCAGGGTGCGACCCTGGAGGAGCATTTATCATTGTACGAAGTGAAAAAGAACCATACTTTTGGAAAATGAGCTTTAAAACTTGCCTCTGGAAGACAAACAACTGATTATGGCAATTTCACGATACAAGAGAAAAGTACAAATGTAAAGAAATCAAGATGAAATCTCCAGGCTTCCTGTAAATTTACTAGACCTCAGAAGGATGGTGCAGCTGAAATACTGAAGGTAGTTTTGGAAGCTTCAGGAAGATGAGGGGAAAAACATTTTAAACACTCTGTGCTCTGAGTAACTCAGAAACCTGTTTTGTTTCAGATGTGGACCATCTCAAACCAAAAAACAAATCTAATGTCAGTGTTTAGTTAAGAATTTGGCACCCAATCTTTCCAAGTAGCACAATTCAAAACTACTGCGTCTATCTCATATCACAATATTTTGTGTTAAGAAAATAATCCTCGCAATCTACAACAACATTGCCTAAAATATACATTTAATTATTAATCAAGGTTTTCCCTCATCACAGTCAGATTGGTGTTGTTAGTGAGCTTGCATTCTTTGATATTTGGCCTAGAAGGAATTCAAAGTTGAAAAACATAACAGTTAAGAGAAATAGGGATTGCTGCCCTCATTCTGTAGCTACTATAAAAAGCTGTACCATCTTCTCAGAGGACAAGATGAAAATGGAGTGTATATTAAAAAAAATTAAAAATTTATCATATAGCTGTCAATATAAGCCAGCTATGGAATTTATTGGCTGTGTAAAGACAAGAATTTGGCCTTGCTGGAAAAAGATTGACTTACTTATGAGTATTACTGTTGTAATATTATGGAAAAAACTAGATTTTCATAATTCAGATGTCCTTTTCGCCTCTCAAGTTCAGCTTAACACATTGTTAACAGGCACTTCCTTGTAAGACAGAGTAAATTCTTGTACGACGCAGTGATTCCAGTCTTGCTGAATGTTAAGCATGTGATATGCCTGGTCTGCATTTTCAATGAGAGCAAATGGAGTGCATAAACCTAGACACTACTGCAGCTCTTGATAAGAAGACTGCCAACCTAAGAGCCACAATCAACATCTTGCCCTTTACTATCTCTTCTGTAAAGGTTACTAACATCTCTTGGGACTTGTTTCAACGCAAGTGAACTGTTCAACATTTTCTGCAAGCTTGGTCATTTCTCTTCCAGTTACTTCATCATTTGAAGCAATGACAAGAGACACAGCAAAACCGGTCAATAGGCTGTAATTTAACTCAAACCAATTAAAGAGCTGGTCCTGACAAAGAAAATTATACAGAGAGCATATATGAGACATGAATTTGTCTCATTTAGTAAACCAGATGTATTAGGAGAGTTTCAAATGCATTGTTTTTTAAAGTATCTGTATCTAGCAATGGAAGTACATGGTTATTTCCATAGTGAATCCACATGGACATTGATAAAGGCTGAAAAACCATTAAGGATTTTTTTTCTTGTTTGCAGTCACATTAATTAAAAAAAAAAAAGTTTGGACTGCTATACAGTGGGTGAGAGAAAAATACAGGTATTTCTCATAACATCTGAGAATAAGTATACATTCCATTGACATTTCTGGTACACGATTTTTCTGTTAAATTCTTATAATTTATGAGATAAAAATGGTGTTATTACACAAAATACAAAACACAGCTTCTCAAGCAGATATTTAAATAAAAAACTGTTTACCTCCAGGTTTAATATCTGTTCTACTTTCCCAATCTTTATAAGAGTCAGAGATCTAAATTATGGTAAAAATTTTGCCCGTGTACCAACATTTCTGTATATGATAGAAAAATGGGACTGAATTCAACTATCTGTCTGGTCATGCTGCCTATGAATAAAACATTATAAAAACCCCTTATTCCTCTCCCTTTTCCTCTTCAAACTATAATTCAAATTTTCATTGAAACTTATGTTGTTTTTCTTATTACATTTGATCATAAATAATTTATCCAAATAATTTTCTCTCCAGATATGATATATTATTTTTTTCAAAATAGCAAAAGATATTTTTAAGTTAATGTCACCATTTTTCCTTTTCATCCATATATTTGTAAATAATGCTAGTCACTCCATTTGGTGTCTGAATGTAAGTCACCAATGAAAAAGCATTATTTCAGAAAACTTACATAAAACCAGATAAAGGTGTATTCCCAATATTAAAACACAAAAATAAAGGATTAGAAAGTTTATATAGTTTGACAGAGGCTATGGAGAAATAGATCCAAAAAATCTTGGCACAACCTGTAACTAAAGGCAATCCTATCAGCTTTCCTTACTAAGTGCCAAAATAGGAAAGAAAAAGAAGCACCCTAATGTTGTCCAAATTCAAAAACTATTGTGTGGCATTATATGCTCCTGAGTTTACCTCTCACAGTCTCCAGTAACTCCCAGAAGCTAAACTTTCAAGCGAGAGATCTCCAAAAATGAGATTTTTTCAAAAAGTACATTCAGTTCAGTATGAAAGTCTACTAATATCTAAGGAAGTTCTTTTCTTCTAACATACAGGGCTACAATTCTATCTTTGTGAGATCCACTGCCAATTAAAAGGCTTTAGTCAGTCAGTTGAAGGGAACAGCTACAGAACTAAATAACGCAGAAATAATACTACAAATTATATTCTCACATTTTGATTTTTGAATAGTTTCCACTGGGCCTTTTACTACTGTGTCCATTACTATATGGACTGCTGGCACACAGTTTCTTTATACAGAATCTGAGGAGCACAATTACTTAGTAGAGAATGGATATGATGCAGAGCACAGTGTAACACCAATGGAAAAGGGGTATTCTATTTTCCTGGCTATTTTCTGTTTCAGCACATTTGGTCAAGATGAAAGAAAAATTTCCTTCTTGCATTAGTGTAAAAGGAAAAAAAAAAGGCAATAAAAGAATTACTCATTACAAAAGCTGAAACAAAAGCTGAATATTCCCTTCAAAAACAGACATTGGCCCAAATATAACTTTCCTAGTCCAAGGCGCTTCTGGTCAACACAAATGGTATTGTGTTTGCCAGGAAGAGGAGGAAGAAGAGTATTACATCGAAGTGTATGCACACCCATCTCTAGTGACAACAGTATACAAAAAGATTTCATTCATTATCTCTTTGTTACCACTTCAAATAATAGAATAATTATGCTTACATCTGAAGAAGGAATATTTTTGTCAAGGCAAAAATCTGCCATGACACAAAACACAGCTGTGTTTTGTTTAGGCTAAAAGAAAGAATTTCTCCATTTCTTCTATGGAGAAATACTACCTATAACCCCCAGTCATTATTGTTCATTGCCTTTGAATCGTCTCCAACTGAACTACTCTGTTTGTAATGCAGCAGCATGACTTCCCTCACTTCCACTTTAACATATTTGAAACGAAAAATTAATGTCTTTATGTATTTTTAAAATCTTAACTAAGAAAACAGTGATAAATAAAATGTATTCCGCTCTATTTTTACTGGAAGTCAGGTTTAATGCCTCTAGCACTCTCATTCAGGATGTTTTTCTACTTTTTAAATAATTTGGTCATGTCCATGGTCACTTATCCAGTCCACCAAGTTTGTGTTGAAACTCAGCAAAACTCTTTAATAGCTTTTAAAATAATTTACTGGAGCTATATAGTATTTTTGTAAATAATGTTGTGGGCTACTCCCATTTGATTGTTGTTTTCATTTAGGTAGGTGTGCTTGTACTATGGTGCTACAAATACTTTTGAATTGTACAGATAATGAAAAAATCTAAATGTATGCACTCGCAGAAACAGTAAAAAATCACAGTGGTCATTAAGCATAATTTTTTACAGAAGGATATACACAGTTTTCAGCTACATACAAATAACAATTAACCCCCCCATTGACGGTGTGTTGGATTCTGCCTATAGGTTACTATTTCACTATCTGCTTCTGACTCAAACCAGGGATTGCAATGCTTGGGTCCTCTGATGACTGAAGATGCCAGTAAGAAGAAACTCCAGTAGAGACATGTTGTACAAGAGGTGCTTTCTGGGGAGCTTTAAAACACTCCTTTCACAGATGCTTCATTCAGTTGGCAGGTCATAGTCCTGTAACCTGGCTAATTGAAAAGGCTGAAGCTCCTCTAGGGTGAAATGACCAAAGTGTCACTGCTGCAACAATTCACACTTATGGGAAAGAAAATTATTTCTCCTCAGTGTAAGGCATAAAAGGATATATATACCTGACACTGTGACTTTTGTCAGGGAATTTTGACTGAAATCAGAAATCCTCCCAAGAGTTGCTGGAACAATTTGATTTTTTTCCCCCAAGTTAAGGCAGCTTTTATTCTAGAGAGATGTGGAAATACTACAAGAATATCTACAGGATATGTCGCTAAACCAGAGAGTATACTTTGTACAATAGACTATATATGTTTCTGTAAAGTGTACAAAGGCCTCCAGACAGGCTGTGAAAGGTTCTGTGAAAATTCCTAATGTCCTGTACTAGAAATAGCTACAGATATTCTGTTCACTAAACAGCAAGCTCTGTCACTAAAACACAAAATGATTGTGCACTGAGCATATGCCCTCATCTTGCTTACCTAGCTTTAGCCAAGTATCATAATTTTTATAATATTTTTTTTCCTGTAATGTAAAATCCTTCCTATTCCATATTTGGGAGGAAATTAAACAAATTTTAATGCAGGCATTATTAAAAAGTCTTCTATGGTATGGTAAAACATTTCCTTTTTCTAGCATGTTTTGATTTTTTATAAAATGAATGTGCTCAATATTGTAAGCTCTTTAGAGATTTTATTGTACTTGCTCTAGCTGCTGCATCATGTTGCTACTCTAACTTTCACTTTTATAGACAGGCAAAAAATGTTGATACAGAGTCTCTGCAAAGACTTCAGAATAACCTCAAAAAATATGTGTTCTTTAAAACATATAAAACAGAACTATTTCAGTTACTGTGGAAAAGATGTGGAAAACCCTATTATTTCTCTCCGAGAGAAATAACTTTTCCTACATATTTATTGCTGATTTTTTCTTCCTGGATTTGGATGGACTGCTTCCCAAGTACTTGTATAAAACAAAGGCTCCTAATGAGGTCTTAAGCCTACTTGTGACACAGCAATTCAGTACAGCCACTAAATCTGTGCACAAACTACAGCCAAATACCAGCCTCAATTATCATATTACACTCATTTTCCAAAAAGACCAGCAATAGCTGAATCCTGAGATAAAAATGACACTGTCAATTACATGCAACCTCTATTCAGAAAATGATGTGGTGTTTCCTTATGATAATTGCTATCTAAGTAACTGTGATAAGACACTCATATCACAGCATCACATAAAAAACAGAAGTTTTGTTTCAAAGAATGTATGTAATTTTCATTGCTTATTTTGAATGATTAGTTAAAATAATTTTTTATTATTATTTTCTCTAAATTTTAATTGCTGCATATTAACCAAAAAGAGCAGACAGATTTGAACAGTGCCTTGAATGATCTCTGGTTTTGTCTTTTTCTAGTTCTTGAATAAACTTCTGATGTATGCTTGCTTTCAAAATAAAATTAAATGAAGTTCCTAAATGAGCTTCTGTCCATAAAAGCAGGCTTGCCTTTTCACATTCTCTTGATTTTAGCATTGCTAGTGATTTGATTAGAAGAAACTTGGTGGAATTCTTCATATAGTAGAAAAATTGCCCTATGACTGCTGAAGCCAATCTGAAACAAGTGAAGGTTGCTTTATCAGTGTTAAAAAAGAAATAGGTTGGATACAGAAGAAAATAAATTAGTACTTTGATGAGACTTTTTTTCACTGAGACTAAACCTCCTATAACAAACACACAACAAGTGACACTAGAAAGTTAAACACATTTAAACACCAGCAATAGTAGAATCGAATTTCTTTTATAGCAAGAGTTAAGAAATAAGGTGAGAATGTGGTAATAAAAATATCAATTCCCAGTCGTGTGGAGGCCATCCAGAAAGAACAGAAAACAGTAACAAATTATGTTTATCTTGAAATAATTAATATACCACTAAAATTTACAATGAACTCTGAAACTTCTCACAAAACTAAGAAAATTATTTTTAGACTGATTCTCTTTTTCTAAGGGGTATATCAAAGATACCAAATTTAGTATTTCAAATACAACTTAATGAGAGGAAGTTAATATATGCACAATACGATGTAAGAAATACAACATATATTCAAATATGAAAGGTAACTACAGAAGAGTTCTTTGTAAGATTTTCAGACTTCCAGAATTCAGCAACTAAACAGTACCAGTATCCTTCAGCTCCAACTGGCCAGACAGATCTGCTCAGACTCCTGGAATAGCTTCAAGAGATGAAGCTTCAGGTACCATTGAGAAAAAGTATTTTTGGGAGCTTTCCACTCCAGTTTTCTGTTAGCATCTCCTTATTTTCACACACCAAGAGGATGTGACAACCTCAGCTTTCAAGGTGAATATTTTTAGAATAGTAACCATCTAGAGATCAGCATGACTCAGCTTTCCTCATTTAAAATTTGGTTAATTTAGTCACTTGAGATCCTCTTATCTTCAGTAAAATTCTGTGTCTGAATTACTCTTTGGAGAGGATTATTCAGTTACTTCAATAACAATCAGGATTGCAGAACAGCTCCATACATTTTAGATATAGACAAAACTCTAGCTTGCACGCTGCAATACAACTTTTGGTATAAAACTCCCATGTGTGTGAGTTATCAATGCTGGTTTGTTTTAAGTCTTAATTGTTTTTTGCCATCTTAATGCTCTGCAGTCAGCAGACTGATTCTATCTTTCAGCTACCATGAAACTTTACCAAGTGTCCCTAGGACCTGCCCAAAAACCTTATGCAAAGTATAAAATAAAATTGCCATCAGTTTACAAAGCACTGTTGACAAACCACTACCAGCAAACTCTGCCTGCTTTCTGGCAGCAATAATAAATTCAAGCATCCTGCTGCTTGCAGAGCTTTATCTGAATACAAAATGCCAGTGCAGGCTGATCTCTTCAGGACTATGACAAGTACCGAGAGAGTTTTGCAATTAATATTATTATGCACTTTCTGCCAGGAATGCCCTTGAAACTATGAAATGCTCCCTGCTGTATCTGGGAAAGAGAGAACCACTGAGAGACAAGTAAGAGTTCATTTGATAATCAGAGTTGTCTTAAAATGTTAAACTGTGAAGAAGCAAAATCCTTCTGAAGGTAATTGAGCTAGTCATTAGCAGCACTTTAACCAGAGCCATTTTGGAGAATTGTGACAGGTGCAGGAAAAAGTAAATAGCCTTGATATGTTTCTCATTCTTCCAAGCCTGCGGGATTAGGGGATGCATTTCCATTAGGAATTTAATTCTTATCAGAATGTTGTTATCAAAAGTTTGGTACTGTTCATAGAGCTGTGAATAGAGAAGCTACATTTTTATATATTTTGATTTAAGATAGATCTAATTCCATCTTAAAGAGGACACCCACCCAGTAACCTAACTCAACTGTGTTCTTATTTCTAGCAACGCTGTGAAAAGCACTCCATGACTAAGCACTCCATTTGATGTAAAGCACTGGAGACTCTCTCAAGTGTACTGCTAATGTCAAATCTTTATATAATGTTTCAGTTCAAAGTAAAACAAACAAAAACAAAAAGCAATCAAACAAAAATATGCCAACCCACAAAAATGCCACAAATTTTTTTATGATGGATGGTAGACCATCCAATCGTATTCAGGGCCTGTCCTTAAAAATTCTTAGTTTTTTGTTGAAGAATAAGCTAAAAGTTAAGTCTAGTCTCCTGTATTAAATTAACTGAAACAAAACAAATACATCTAATTATTTGAAAATGACATAAAACCTCAGTTTTTATGAATATTCACTATTTCTTACCAATGTTAAAAATACTGAGAACGGAGGTAAAACCAGATGGTTCTGTATGAAAACAGTAATTATTGCATCTGAACAATGGTTCATTTCCTCACTCTGAGAATAGCCAATAACAGCTGCCTTAATAAAAAGTACAATAAACTCAACAGTAGGCTGTTACTGCTTTTCTCGAATTGAAAACATCACAGAGCCAAGTAATTATTTTTTTCATCAGCAAATTCTCTGTAATGAACACATTCCCAAACTATAATAACTATTTTAAATGGCTGTGCATTTGAGCAAGAAAAAGTAATTATTCTTCAATAATATTTCACACTAGGTTTAGAAATACTCCAGTCATTATTAAGTCACAGAAAAAATGCACAGGAACAAACAAGGCATAATGCCCATATTTTCCACAGGATGCCACAGATTTCTTGGTTATTCAGTTTTGGGAAATTATTTCTTTACAAGCCTTTAAAATATTCACAAATGAAAGATTAGAAAGGTGAGGAAAGGCCAAATTTTCTCTATTAACTTCAAGCTAAAGTTCACATCACTACCATTTAAAATTAAACATATTGATTTAAGCTTCTAAATCAGCACCATGATCTTCCAAGGTGCTGAGCTAGGCAACCCATCAATTACAGATAGATTGTACCAATTATTTCTGCAATCGAGGCTTTAAAAACATTCTCCAAAACAGACAGACAAAGAAACCCATCATCCTCTCTAACAAAAAAAGCAGAACCCTTCTTTGTGTCTACGCAGTGTGACCTGCATATGGTCCACTTCAGATGATCCAGTCACTAGCTATCTCCAGCGATTTTACATTATTACTTTATGGTTTGATGTTGGTATCTCGAAGCATCAATGTTTTTCACTAAAAGATACACAACAAGAGGTTTGCAACCCACCTGCTGAGACTATTTGCTCTGTCTGTGTGGGTGTGCATGTACATGTGTGCATGGCTTGATGCTTAAAGGCTTTTCAGAACCTAATCTGTGCAGGAGCTTAGCTTTCTCATCCTCAAATATTCACTGGCCTTACAATGTTCACAAAAAACCTATTCAACACCACAGAGCCTCCAGTTTGTAGCACCATAAGCTCTGTAACTGCTTTTTCTGCAATGTGAATACTCAAGCCAAGTTATAACCAAAGTCTGGTTTTTACCAAAATATTAATCATATGGGGAAAACAATGACTTAGCTGATATTTTAGCCTAGCTACATTTAAACATTTTGTTAAAGGAAAAAGAACAAGTTATACATACATCACACATCTATGTCTCTGGATATACACAAATATTTGCACTATTAAACCTTAGTAGGCAATGTAGTAAAAATTTCTTCCTGCCTGCCCCCAGAACAGAGGGATTTCTTATTTGGGCATTGCAGGCAAGTATTCTAAATACAGTATGAAGGTGTTGTATCCAACTGTTCCACAGCACAGGAAAACATGTCTCTAATTTCAATTTGACATTTTCTTTTCTAAATGATACAAGATAGCCATTATTTGAAGAGGTATGAATGCAAACTATATCCCAAGAGTGAAAAGATGCTTACAAAATTCTTATATGCTGCCCTGCAATGCCACCCTATTAGAAAGAAACATGATTTTCCAGAATTTCTATGAACAGTCTCAGCTTTTTCTAGAGCTGCAGAGTTTCACTACAGGTAAAACTGTTTGAAGATCAAGCTTTGAATTCAACTACTGCTTTACTAAACCGACCTTGTACAAGAGTAATGTTGCACATAAATAAATGAAAATAATTTTATATATTGGACTGACACCATTGATCTAGAGATTCAGGAAAATCTTCTTGGCCTTACCATAATGCAAAGTGAATTATTCCCTTCAAGTAGAGGTGCACATAAAATTCTATCAACAAAATCATGTCCAGAAAGTTTCCATGTTTTTTTCTTTGAGAACATAAGCTAGGTACTAGCTATCTAATTTCTTACATGTCCACGTCACCTGTTATCTCCCTTGTCTCTCCACCACAACAAGGGTACGCATTGATTGATAGTTCTAGATGATTCACTAGCCTTTACAATTCTGAATATATTAGCTTTGGCAGAGAGATATTTGATGCATAATTCAGTATAGAGTGTATAAAATATTAGGCATGACTATTCAATTGAAGTTGCATAAATATTTCCAGTGAAATATTTCTCTATCAGCCACTTATAACTTGCACTTCACAGGCTGTAACACAGACTCTTGGTCTAGGTCTCACATTTACAATTGAAGCAAAATTAATTTGCTCACTTTGCGTACAAAGGCGTACCCATACCCAGGCTCCCCCTATCTCTGCACATTTTTATGAGAATTGTCACTGCACAGAGCTCCCTCCCTCATAGGTATTTCCCTACTCTTTTAGGGATACGAATAATAGCACACAACATTCAGTACACTAGAAAAAGCAGAGCCTGAGGAAGGATTACAAGTTTACTGAGGGGAGCATCCCCAATGTGGTCGTGTAAAAACCATCGTGTAACCTGTGCCCTTCCCCAGGCAGCGCCTCGCACATAGGCCGTAATCTAACAACAATTCTGCTGTTGAGGTTGCATCTTTGATAGAGAGTTTGTGGCTCTGGACATGATTTAGTGTAATTTTGAATGGTAGCAGACATATTAAGAAATTAGATCTCAGGAGAACACAGATTTTTTCCAAAGCTATTAATTTAAAGTTTGTGTTACTGAATACTTTAAGGAATTCTCTTCATTATTAAGAAAAACCTTGACATTTGTGTGCTCAAGCACACAAGAAAATCTTTTATAAATCAGTGATAGTAAGATTAAATAATTAATTGGTTTTTAACTATTATTAACGTAAACATAGTAGGTTTCTCCATTGCAATGCATGCTAATGGATTGATTCTGTTTAATAACTTTATCAATAAATTGTGTGAGGGGATTGAGTGCAGGCTCAGTCAGTTTGCTGATGATACCAAGGTGGGCAGGAATGTAGACTGCTTGATGGTTCAAAGGCTATACAGGATGGTAAAAGTGAACTGCTCTGTAAATAACCAGTAATTCACAGATGTATCTTTGTAGAAATCCAAGTTATATAAAGTAATTTTTAAAGACTCTCCCCACACATTGAAAAAGATTGTTTTTATACATTTATACAGATAGTATAAATGTCTTTATTACATTTCAAAGATCACAATTGCTCATCTTATTTTCAGTTTTCAGTTTTTCTTCTCCCTTCTATCTTGTTCTTTTTAAGGGTTTGCTTCATAAAACTCAACATATTTTCTAAATTTAAAATGTTCTTTATTCTCATCTTCATTTTACATAATAAATACATACACAATAGCTGCCTCTGCTCTAAACTCTGGTTAAATACTGCAGCAGAGAAAGCCTTGTTTTTTTCTTTTTTGACTGACGTTCCAGTTTCTCATCAAGTTTAGCTTTAGGAACATATAAAACTTGCAATATGCAATTATGTAATCAATCAATTACCCGAAACAATCCTAATGAACTGAATTCTAGCATGGTTCGACAGTTCCTCATTCTGTTTTGAAGCATGAATGCACGCTCATACAAAGCTAATGCCTGCTCCCCATTTCTTCCCTGTGGCCAGTGCCATTCTACTCTGACAAGTGATTTTGCCCTTTACTGGGACTAGATAACACAAAAAGTGACTTATACAAACCCATGTCCTTGAAAAATGCCAGGAGTCTGACAGGAGGTGTTTTTTTGTTTTAGTAATTTGGTTAGGGAAGCTGAAGAAAAATGCTTTTCTCAGTGGAAGAAGGCTGTTCTGCTACTTTCTAGAGGAAAAAAACCCTATGTTTTATGCTAGGTGTTCTTTATGTAGCTAATTTTCCTTAATATTTTTAAACAGTTTAAAATCTCTTTAAGGGTCAAAACTGAATCTAAATATTTTGATTGAGGTTTTCAACTCCTGTTTTTATCCTAAATATCACGATGTAAAGAACTCACCCTATACTTTTTGGGCTTTTTTGGTATTTCAGCAATTCAGAGTATGTTTAAAGTTTGAAGAAGCCATAACAGTTTTTGGTACCCTGATGGTATAAGTTAAGATATATTTTGCAAAATTCTGGCTCACTAGATATGACACAGGAAAGACTATTTTGTCTTGACAGCATATGTGCTTCCTACTGATCTCATTACTAACCTTGCCCTATTTAATGGGGTAGTATAATTTTTGCACCAAGAAAAATTTTCTCCCCCTTACAGAACCTGACATTTTTCTTTCAGACTGTGCACTATATGATAAAAACATGATAGAAAGGTATAAAACTTTGTTAAATAGTCCTTTCTAGCTACCTGTTACCAGTTTGTTTAGGGGGAAACCATAGAAAACATCACCAAAACTGGATCATTACCAGGGATCCAAGATGAACCTTGCTGATACTTCCTGTACATGCTGATGTTTCACTGGCTGTGTTCACAGAGGGCTGACGTTCTCCACAGCTGGTTACCTGTGCTTTACTCTGCCTTCTCAGTCTCTTGGGAGATGGAAGATGTCACTAGAGCAAAGGCTGAGCAGTGCTCACTGCACACTTTGCTGGCCACCCGCTCATTCTAACAGCTATCATCCACCAAGGCAGCAAGAAGTCCAACATGGGGATGTTCTAATGCAGGATGACTGATGACAGCAATTTCAGTACCAGTCAAGAACAGGCACTTTGCTTTTAGCGGTCCTCACAAGGAGGGCAAAGTACTCATTTGAAATTTTCATCTATGCTTGTTCTCTCTTTTTCCTCCAAAAATATAACAATTACTGAAAAATTATTCAGAGAAACCTCACATTCTGATTCCTAAAGAGTTCACTGGCTTGAGTCTAGCATGACAAGGGAATGACACCTCTATGGTAGGGCAATACATAATAACCATCACTGTCTCTAGTAACTACCAATTATTTGCAGTCATTTTCAGACTTCCAACAAAACATATGCTGATGAATACAGCAGGATTTTACTCCTCCTCAACTTGCCACTAATAATTGCATTGCCTGAATTAATCATGTTCTTGTTAGGCAATGAAAAAAAAACCAGTGGCTGTCAGTGAGCAAAGCCCCTGGTGTGCCAGAAACCATGCCTCCTGGGCATGCTGAAGTACCCAGAGCTATCTTTGGCATCTAGTATGTGAGATATAACATAGAAACCTGCCTGGAAATTTTAATGTTTCAAGTAAATGTCTCATCCAACAAAATGTTTTTGGGACTCCTGGGCTGGGCTGTGCTAGAAGCAGAGGGCATAAAGCACAATGAAGATAACACAAGAACAACACCTTCTCTGGGTTTTCTGCACTGTAAGAAACCACTAACTGGGCACACTGGGTCTGCATGTCATGCACCAGCACATTGAAAGCCAAGCTGAATGTCAATAGTTCTGTCCCATTTCCATTGTGACAAGAAGTCAATAGTTGTCCTTGGTGGTTTTGCCTGGGATAGAGTTAATTTTCTTCATTCTAGTATGGAATTCTATTGTGTTGGATCTGTGCTGGAAACAGGTTTGATTACACACTGCTGTTTTTGTTATTGCTGAGAAGGGCTTACACAGAGCCAAAGCCTTTGCTGCTCTTCACCCTCATCTCACCAATGAGGAGGCTGGGGGTGTGCAAGGACCTGGGAGGGGACACAGCTGGGACAACTGACCCAGCTGACCCAAGGGATATCCCACAACATATGGTGTTATTCTCCACATACAAAGCTGGGAGAAGGAAGGAGGGGACGCTCAAAGTGATGATGTTTGTCTTCCCAAGTAACAGTTGTGTATGGGGCAGTCCTGCTTTCCTGGACACCCGCCTGTAGCTGAGAAGTGGCAAATTAATTCCTTGTTCTGGTCTGTGCAGCTTTTGCTTTATCTATTAAGCTGCCTTTATCTCAACCTATGTGTTTTCTCACTTTTACTATTCTGAATTACCCAACAGAGTAGTTTAAGTGAGTGGCTGTGGGGTGCTTATCTACTGGCTAGGGTTAAATATGGCTCATCTATATGTAAATGGTAAGTGTCTGGATAAAAATGTTGGTAAAAATAACATGGCGTAACCACAGCATAGCGTGTAGCATAACACAACATTGTGTGGTAAGTTGACCTCACCTGGATGAGAGGTGTCTACCAAGCCCCTCTATCACTCCTCCAGAGTTGGACACGGAACAGAAAATTTGATGGAAAACAACTTGTTTTCAGCTAAGTTGAAATGAGACAGTTTACTAAAGCAAAAGCTGTAAGTTGTGCCTGCACAAAGAAAAAAATATTTTGTTCTATACTTCCCATCAGGAAGAAACCTCTGGCCACTTCCCAGGCAGTAGGGCTTCTGGAAGGCAAATACTATAAATAATAAATGCTTCCCTTTCTCCTCTTTTTCTTAGTTTCTGTGTCTGAGCTGATGTCATATGGTATGGAACACACCCTAAGTCAAATGTGCTCAGCTGACCTGGTTTTGTCACCTCCCATGATCTTGCCTGCTCCCAGCCTACTGATGTGATGCAGGATGATAGAAGTCCTGCTGCAGTGCTGACATTGCACCAGAATTACCCAAACTATTGGTGTGTTATCAACACCTTTCCAGCTACCAATATAGAGCACAGCACTGCATTGTTATGCACTGCTGCTATGGGGCATTGAACTGCATCTCAGCCAGACCGAATATACGTTGCCACTTATATACTCCCATTTTTGACTCTCCTTGTAGACTAGGACTATCACAGAGTCATAAAATTGGTTTGGAAGAGATCCTGAAAGCCTATGCAGCTCCAATTCCTCTTGCCATGGCCAGGGACAACTTTCATTAGACAAACTTGCTTAGAATCCCAGCAAGTCTGGCCTTGAATACTCTCAGGGAAGAGGCATCCTCAACTTTTCTGGTCAAGCTGTTCTAGTGCCTCACCATCACCACACTGAGGAATTTCTTCCCAATATCTAATCTAAACCTGTCCTCTTTCAGTTTGAATCTGTTCCCCCTTGTGCCATCACTACATGCTCCTGTGAAAAGGTGCTTTTCATCTTTCTTGGTGGCTGCCTTCAAATACTGAAGGTCAAAATTAGGTAAACTGGAAGCCTTGTCTTCTCCAGGCTGAACAATCCCAGTTGTCTTAGTCTTTCCTCATAGAAGAAGAGCTCTATCCCTTTAATTATCTTGGTGGCCTCCTCTGGATTTACTCTAACCAGTCCATGTCCTCCCTTTGTTGAGGACCGAGGACCCCAGAGCTGGATGCAGGGTTCCAGGTGGGCTCTCACCAGAGCAGAGCAGAGCAGAGCAGAGCAGAGCAGAGCAGAGCAGAGGGGCAGAATCCCCTCCCTTCCCTACTGCCCATGCTGCTCTGGATGCAGCCCAGGGCACGTCTGAATTTCTGGGCTGTGAGTGCCCATGGCTGGGTCATGTCCAGCTTCTTGTCAGTCAGCACTGAACCAAGGCTGCTCTTGATTTGCTCATCTCGAGCCTGTGCTGATACCAGGGATTGCCCCATCACAGGTACAACACCTTGAATCTGGCTTTGTGGACCTCCTTAATGAAGATATTAAATAACACTGGTTCCAACACAGACCACTGAGGGTCACCTCTTGTCACTGATGCCATCAGGACCATTGGCCAATACTCTGCAGATGTGAGCATCCAGTCACTTTCTTATCCATCTAACAGTCCATGTAAGTGACATCTGTAAACCTTCTCATGCCCATTGGTGTAGTCACTACCACACAGAAAGTTACTAGTGTTCCTGTCTGACACTAGGCTGGTCAGAGAGGACTTGTCCTTGGTCCCAAATCACCTCCCTGTCCTCCATGTGCCTTAGCACAGCTTCCAGCAGGATCTGTTCCATGATCTTCCCAGGCACAGAGGTGACACTCACAGGTCAATTGTTCCCAGAATTAACTTTTCCACCCTTTGTAAAGATAGGTACAATGTTATTCCTGTTCCAGTCACCAGGGATTTTACTTGACTGCCATAACTTTTCAAACATCATGGAGAGTGCTTTGGCAACAACACCAGCCAGGTCCCTCAGGACTCTGGGATTCATCTCATCACATCCCCTGGAGTAACTAATGTATTCAGTTTCCTCAGGTCATGAACCTCATATTTCCATACAGTGGGAAGGACTTTGCTTCCCTTCCCTATCCCGCTATCCATCCACTCAAGAGATGTGGGAAGCAAGGCTGCCACTGAAGACAGAAGCATAAAAGTTATTAAGTGCCTCAGCCTTCTCATTTGTTGTTACCAGTTTGCTAACACTGGATGCCACAACACAGTACAAAGCATAAAGCCAAAATGTATTTTTTCTGTTATCTCTTAAGAAAACTCTCAGAACAGTGTGTGCAAAATGTTTTACAAGAAAGGAGACCTTTAAAATATTTCTATCTACAAATGCTGTTTGAACATATAGTTATCAAACATGCTATAATGTAATCCATATTAAAATACTGATGTTAAGAATGTCTCATGCCGGCTTCCATAATTTCATTTTCTATTCCCCTAATTACCTGGTAATGTAATTAGAGGTAAGGTACCATGACATTAATTGAAAAGAAATCAAATTATGTTTAACATTTATTTATTATAATCACAATATACTTCACTTTCCAAAGAAGCCAAAGTAATTGGCAAGGCTGGAAATAGTTTATACCCTCAGTCCAATAAAGTATGTGAAGCTTGAAATCAAATGTCAAAGCTGAATTTTGCTCCACAATATGCATCTCCAAATGATAATTTCTCAAAGGGATTATTAATGTTTAATAATCTCTAGAAATAGTGCTTCCCAATTTACTCTTTAATATGCAAACGAACTTATCATCCTGCTGATATTTCCTAAGAAAATACACAGAATATTTCTGGCAAGACTTCAGAATGGTAACACTCAGCTAGGAAGCTGTAACTGCTCAATGCACACATAAAACGCAGCAGTTCTGCTTTTGCATTCCTGCAAAATTATTAAGTTTTACTGCTATTTAAATAAGATAGAACCCCCATAATTAAGAATTTAAAGAGTTGAAGTATATGCTCCATGAGGTTTATGCTGTTCATCTACAATTTTCTGAAATCATCTTGCAAACCCAACCTACTAAAAATACTGTTGACTGCTGTGATGAAAATCAATTTCAATTTTCTTGTACTGTTATAGGTATTAATCCTTGTATCAGGTTGTGACAGTAAAAAACAGAGAGGGCAAGAGGAAAACTGATATTTTTAAACAAAAACAGGGGAGGCCATGATAATCTGCTTTCAAGAAAAGAAAGAGACTTTTTAAAAAGCTTGTTTTGGGAAATAATAATGAAGAATAGTATCTACAATATTTATTTTAAACTTTCATTTTAAACTTTCATTTTAAACTGGTTTGAAGCAGTCAACTGCTTCGCTCTTCTTCCCCTAGATATTTTTGTCTCTTCCTTTTTTTATTCTGTTAACAAATTAAGTTTGGAAGTAAAGAGGGGGTGGACAAGACCTGAGATTCTGAGATTTTTAGGAATAAAAGCTCTAAAAGATGGTATAACAATGGAATAAGGATGTTATCTTCCATCATTAAGCTACATTGCTAGTGGTTAGACAAATATTTGTGACAGCTGAAAAATGCTAAGCATCACATTTCCTTTTTTTTCCTTTGGTGGCATCTGGAATGACAGCAGGTAACAGAGGAAAGTCCAACACATGGGTTTTGAGTCTCCTTCTGGAAGCATATGAGGCTCGGGGAACATGGGTCTGTAGCATATGAAAGACAGCATGAGTTTCTGTGCAGTTTAGTCTCAATATGCAATACCAAATTCCCACAAAAGTAGGCCAAAGATAAAGTCCTTGTGTGTCAGCCTATTCTGAACCATTCCAGAAAGGAAAGCAGCCCTAAAGAAGTTCGGGGAAGACTCTGAAGTTCTTCTAAGTCACGGTAGCAGCTGTGATCTGGCCTGCAATTTTTAACATCCTCCGCTATATCCAAATCCACTTTCTTCATAAGGACTTACAGAAAAATGTTTGTGAAGATGATCTGTGGTGATTTTTCAGAAAGAACTAGAATCATTCCTTCCCTAGATACACTGAAGATGCCAGAATGTTATTCAGACTATTAAGCCAGTAACTCTTTTTCCAAATATGCTATATTTCCTGATATTCCTGTCCTTGGGAAACTTATTTCTTTCCTTCATCATTTTCCTTCATCAAAGGGGAAGCTTGGGTGCATCTTGGGATGCAGTTATGCAATATGGTGTAACTGCCATTGTCTAAAAATGGCCTGTGGGAACAGAACTGCCAAATTCATGGCACCACAGAGATGTATGACAATTGGAAAGATGCCACATACAAATCTCAAAGACACTCACTGCTCTTCTAAAATGATGTGCTTATAAACCCTTTATAGAAAACCATCAGGGTTCTGATGATGATTTAGACTGTTGTCCAAGTTAAAAAAAAAGAGTCAATGCAATCTGTTCAGAAAACAATAGCATCCCAAATGAAGCCCTGTGTTCTTGCCTCACTCACTCACTCACTCACTCACTCACTCACTCACTCACTCACTCACAAGAAAATATTTTTACCTGGTAACAAACAGGAAGATTTGAACCTTCAGGAATATTAAAATATTTCTCTGAACAGCTGAGCTGCAGAGATGATCTCAGGACACAGCTGCTAGTCCTGACATAGTAACTGCATTGCAGCTTTGGCTTACCTCAAAAGCATCTCCCACTGAGACAAATGATGTTAACTGATGCCAACAATACCACAGAGTATTGCCAACCACAACTAAAACCCACAGGCCAAAGACAGTATGTGTCACACCCTGACAGTCACTACTTTCTGTAACAACCTTCCCCACTTCCATCCTGTTTACCTTTGATGCATTGCCCTCTTCACTGCAGATAGTATAGCTGTGCTACAAGGAATTTATATTATCACTTTCCCTTAGAATGCCAACATGTAATCTGGCAACATAAAAATGCTTATGTAAAAGAACACATGTCCTTCCACTTTCTGTTCTCCATTTTTAGGGAGCCAGCTATAAAGAAATGGCAGAATTGCAACTAAATCATTGCCCCAGAGAGTTAGAAATGTAAGAATGAACCCTCTCAAGTGGCGGTTAATTTTTTCTCAGAAACCCTGAATTCAGGATAGTTGACTTTTTGCAGATTCTTTCTAAATTTAAAGAAAAAATAATTAGCTTCACTTGACATTTTTGTGCTCAGTTTTTGTGCTAGCATTAAGTATAGCACATCTGCTGTACTTCAACGGCACCCCAAGGTAGGCATTTCAGGCTAATGTATCTAAAATCTCAGGCAGGAGCCTTATGAACACAATAAAGGCTACATGCGAAATAACATATAATTACTATGGTCTTATGGTCAGTGTAAGCATGAGAGGGATCTTTCATTAATGCTCCAATAAATCTGAGCTGAGTGCTGTGCTCATCAGCTGGCTGCTGATTACACCTAATTAGACAATCCACTAAACTGCAATGTCACTGATGAATGAGCACACTGAGAAACAGAATTTCAGCTTCTGAGATACCATTTGCCACTGCATGCCTACACCTTTGTTCCAGTTCCTATCCCAAATAATTACCTGTGATATGGCACCTAAACTAAACATTTTCTTTTCTGGAGCCTGAGGCTTCATTAAATTATTTTGCCAGACCACAAAGCTTCTGTAAACTATGAAGTATATAAGATAGCAGGTATGTGAAGTGCACACTTTTCATTGAGTAAGCTATTTTTCCTCACATAAGGTAACAAGACTCACTTTCAGTTTTCTTCTGCTGATTTGGTAAAATATATGGCACAAGACAACAAGAAAATACTCCTCCTTTTAGAAGACCTGTTCAACAGCATATCCATTGAGAAAAAAAATACTTCAGAATCACATTCTGTGCTACTGCCCAACAGTGAAGGCATCTTTTCCTCCTTGGGCTGTAAGAATAATTTATTCTTGCTTCCCATAACTAAAAAATTCAATTATCTGCAAGAAGTCATAATCGGGAGAAATTATACCATTCTACAGCATTTGCCTGAATCAAGTTCAGAGCTCTACAAATGGATCTGGTAATAACATACCACATGGCAAGAAACGGAAAATAAACTCCAAAACACAACCTTCACAGGCCATAGCAGTAACTATTCAGAGAAAGCATTCTGGAAACAAGATTTTGAGACAGGAGAAAGTAGTGAAGGAGTTGCAGATTTCCTGCAAACTATCTGCAAAGAGGTTACTTAATAAGACAGCAGAAGCTTCCAGTGATGGGATAGGGTAAAATCTGCATTTGAGAGCAGGATAGAGAAATTGCAAGAAGCTTGAACAAAATTTCTACCAGAGACAATGACTGGAGAAAGAGGCAGCATCTGCATACAAGAAATGCAGAAGAACAAGTCCAGACCAGATAAAATGTTGGGAAAAGCCATGGAATTAAAGATCTAGGAGGAGTAAAGACAAGCCTTGGGGACAGAGCAAGTAACACGGCCAAAACAGAAAGGCCATGAAGGCTCTCTGCTTGCTACGCAGGTAAGGACTGTTGACACATCATTCTGACTTGGAAGTCATTCAGGTCTCATTTTTTTTGTGAGACACAGCATTGCAAACATATGTGGCTGAGACAGCTTGGTTAAAATAGCTCTGAGAAATACTAGGCAGGAGTTGCTGGCCTAAATTTCTATAAGAGACAGGACAATAGAAGAGAGAGCATGAATGAAGAATACCTGCCTGACAACAATGACCCTCTTGAAGGCTACTCAAAAAGATGTAAGCACAACACTAAAACAGGTGAGAGGGGTAAACATGGAAATGAAGGCAAGCACCAATAACCATGCGAAGTATTAATGACCAAATTGGACAAAAGCAAGAAAGGAAGCACCAGAAATGTTGGGATTGGTATGTCACAGGCATGACTTCTAAGAAAACAGAAAAAAAAATTAAAATTGTGGGAAACAAAACAAGTCAAGGTAGAACACAAACAAAAAGGATTACCTGAAGAGTGCATATAAAAACAGTGAAAGTGGGACTTCCCTAAAATATGTAAGCCAGCAAAGCAGTCTGCTGCCTCTTCTAGTTTTGCCATGAAGAAGACAGTTTTCAGTATTGTACAATGTACAAAAAAGCAAACAGAAAATGAACAATGGTGGAGAAATCAGCAGAGAAATCTGCTGTCCAGTCTATTTGCAGACAATTGGACAACTTGAGTGGCTGTAAATCATTACAGTGTCATTAGTGTTAATGGGACTTCCCCTTTGTGTCATTTAATGAACAGAACAGGGACTACTTGGGAATTCAGTCACAGATAGCTAGGAGGACAGCATCCTAAAAGATAATTTTTACAAATAACTGAGAAAATCTAGAGAAAGATTGAAAAATGTAGAAAACCATTCCTCATTACAAAAATATTGGAGGATACACCAGCTCAAAATTTAATTGGATAGAATTTTATTAATCACAATCAGCTCCCAGAATTGGACTTTAAGCTTCTTTTAACTCAATATATTCTATGATTATACAGTAAGAACCCTATGCAGACTTATTTAAGTAAATGTTGAATAGAAAGTACTGTGAGTGTTACTTATACTCTCTCCAATAAGATGACTTTCTTGCCCATGAAATTTTCTCAGGCAATTCAGTTCTTTCACTTTAAAGCTATACACTGCTGAAGCACTGGTGACTGAGAACAGGCACACCAACCTGGTAACAAAAACATTCACCAAATTTACAAAAGAGAAAAATAGCTCGAGAGCTGAGAAGGAGAAATATGTCAAGAGCCAAGTGAAAGAATGTAAATCAAACACCCACCTGCTTGAAAACTTATTCTGACATGGCTTGCTGAAACTGGGCCTAGTTTTTCACTGTAAAATATATAAAGATATGTACACTGTATAATATATAGAGAGATGAAAAAATATTGTAACTTTAATTTTGGACAGATCAACTATAAATATCTCAAAAGAAATTATTTTCAGGAAGGTTTCTGGTATCATATAATGCTCACTGAAATCATGGCATAATTACTTATTAACCCTGAAAAAAATCCATTACTTTCTTTAGGCTAAGAAGATAGATTGACAATTCTAATTGAACAAAGAAGTCTAGGGCTTTGATATGCAGCTCAGAAAACTGTGGAGATGGCTTGAATCACAGGATGGGAGACGGATTTTGGGAGCAGCAACTTGGAAGCCATGCTTATGCTTTTCGTCTTTAAAATTAAATAGTACCAGTACAAACATTGCAATGCAATCAAAGCATATGTACAAAAATATTGCAGTAGATTTATACAAAAGATTGTTTGTTTTAATTGCAAGGCTAAATACTTGTAGAAAAGAAAGTCAAATGAAACATTCTTATTTTAAAACAGAGGAAAGGAATTAATATTAAAAAAAAACATTTGTTCAAAATTATATGACAAAGTATTCCCTTTGAAATTTCACATAGCTTTCTAAATACCCTTCCTACAATCATAAAATATTTTTGATTGAGGTTACAAAAGAGTAATTGCCTATATGCTAAGTATTTCTTAAATGAAGAGAACTAATATGCCATAAAATGATTTCAATGAGAATTTCTGCTTGCGTGCTGAGTCTATTTCAAATGTAGCAACTTTATTTCCACTTTTCCATAATGTGTTTCTATGCAACCTAAGTAAATAAACATGCTGATAGTTAACAAGTCAATTTTATGCAATTTACTGCAAATTATAGCACTCTTTTGTTGAACTTTTTGTATGCGAAAGCAAAAAAAAAAAAAAAGGTCCAAAATATGCACACTTTTTTCCTTTTTTTTCCAATTTTTACTATATCTTATTATTACTGGAACTCACTGTCTTGTTATAAGAAACATACTGCACTTAAAAAAAGAACAAAGGAATGATGCCAGAAATTTCCTTATAACATATAGTGTGGAACAAATTTTTCATTGCTAACTAACAATAAACCAATAATGTAGATACTAGGTTATAGAAATGAAAAATAATGCAAAGTAAATGCTCACTGTGATTCCTGGCACAACCGCTTATTACAGAGGTGATTGTAAGGTACTTCCATTTCATAATGGAATTATGAAATAATTTCATTTTTTTCTTTACCCATATAACTTCCCAGGAGAAACTTCTCTACTTGCTGTTGAATGCATTTTCTTCAGCCTTTCTTTAGAGAAACAATGTATATAATTGTTCCTATAAATAAGTGCATTCTTAGCATTCAACATGTTTCAATAAAATCCAAATTGTCACCAAATGTCGATGGGTGATTCCACAAGACAAAATACTACATTTACCCCTCTTTGCTTATGATTACATCTGAAGCCAGGGGGCTGTGCTGTTCAGTTAAGGAAGATTCTGACACCCTTCCTCACTCATTGAAACACCATGCAAGCCCTGATCCCACCGGGATTTTGAGCATGGTGTTGTTAAATTACATTTGTACCCCTCACTATATAAGGAATGATTTATAAATCAACATTTTTCCTGGTGAAACCAAAGGCAACAAGGCTGCCTCTCCCTTGACAAACTTGCTATGGCTTTCAGTCAGCCTCGCTGTACAGATCAGAACCTGCTGCTCTTTGTCATCTCCCTTCTACCGATCTTCACTCAAGCCTTGACAATCACTCCAAAGTTTGTTTCAAATCAAAGAATAAACCTAAAGTTGTGTTTTTATTGGTAAATATTCTAATGGGTTTATGATGGAAATTTCTGGAATTTTCCTATGCCAAAGGAAATACCTGAATACCAAACAACCATACTAGTTCAAAAGTTTTATCTGTGAAAATATTGCATATAGTTACATTTTTAAAAAGTAAAATGTGTAATTCTCTTACAATATATTTGTCTAAGCTTCTCAGTAATTTTTATGTGTCATGACTGAGAAAACAAAACTGAGAGCAAATAGAATAGAAAATGCATGGGTTTGCCAAGAATTGAAGTTTTTACTAAAAAATAATTAAAAACAAAAACAATTGAATTATAAAGAAGATTTCTGAGAAAAAACATTGATTGCTGCCATCCACCAAAAAGGTATAATCAAACTCAAGAGTTAAACTCTACTTTAACATGCAGCAGGAGCAAGATTTTCAAAAGCTGACCTGGGCTGTGAAGAACAGGTATTTCCTCTACCTTCCCAGCTCAGTGGGAGCTGGATATCAGAAATATCCAGTCTGGCTGGAAATAAATCTTGCCTCTGTTGGAGATAGGATTGGGCTCCCATCTCCTACTGAGGGAAGATCCAGAACTCCCTGTAAACTAGACACAACATAAGACTTGTGATTTTGGGCTCAACAGCTCCCAGTTAAATTAGCCATTTCAAAGAATTCAGCAGAGAGTCTGTAGCTGAACATATCACCTATTAAAAATTTTGACTAGATAAGAAAAAAAGGCATTACTACATTGCCCTATGAAATGAGCTTGCAACCTGATGGCCATAATGAAGACAAGTTTGTTAATTGGCAAATACATGAGTTAATTTGTGGGTGAGAATCCTCATTTTGAAATATTGTGGATAAAAATCCTCATTCTGAAATATTGTCTAATCTGTCATACGATTGCTTCATAAGCAACTGTATGACAGATCAGACAATATTTTTGTGGATGGTGTATAAAGAGACATTATATTCTAACCCAGAACATCTGCTAATTACTCAGTCTATCAATATAGATAGTTTCTCTCTAGCAAAATTCTATTTAGTGCTTTTTATAATAAAAGGACTTGGGAATGAGGAAAACTCACAAACACAACTCTTGAACATAGAAGAGTCTGGCCCAAACTAACATAGAGACAGATTTTTAGTATAGATTATCTGAAAAAAATTTTGTCTCTAATTTGTAGAGACCTGTAGTACCACCGGTTTTCTTTGGTAAGCAACTAAGTCATTATGTTTTTTTACATCACATGGAATCAATGGATATAGCAGTAAATACCACTGACTAAGATGAGACGGTAAGGAATCAATTTTTGTTTCATTTCTGTAAAGAAGTAAAATAATTAACAATCAAAATGTTATTAAGAGTAAGAAGGCTACCCAAAACCTTTTCAGTGTACTTGAAAAAAAAAGTGCTTGACTTCTTTTTGGTTTGATAACCCCTACTTTCTTGTATGAATGTCTTACATGATATATTTCTTAAGACATTGCTACTTTGCATATTTCTTTAACTTTTTTTTAGCTTTTTTTTTTCCTTTGAAAATCAGCAGTACCTGAACAGACTTAAAAAAATCATGGTCTAATTGTGTAAATCAGACTTTTAATGCCATTGGAAACTGACAGGGATTTCTGAAGGACTCATTATATTCTTTGTCTTGGTTATAACCAACTATCTCTATAGCTAGTTGGATGATGGTTAGTTCTTAAGTTAGAAAGAAGAGTTGCAGAGCTATCTTCTGTATACTAGAAACAACCGTAAAAGGTGTCGCCAGCAGAAAAAAACTCCCTATGTTTGCTTATATTTGACAAAATTATGTGTCTTCATGCAGAGAAGGCACAGTCTTTTTTTCAAAAATTCTAATAATGAGATGAAAAATATGAAGACTTTGAATCTCTTCATATTTTCTAAATGTCTAAAAGGACAAAACCCCACATATTTTACATATGTTTCCATGGAAAATGTCTATGTATGTATCCCTTCTTGCATAAAGTGCAGTTTTAAAGTGTTTAAAATTCATTTGCATTTGGGAGTCTAAATATTACAAAAAAAGGTGGGACAATCTATTACTATGTTTAGAAGCAAATATCCTTTTACCTGTAAAATTACAAAATACCCTTCTACCTGTACTTTCATGGACCTTCATAGCCACCTTCCTTGCTCTTACGTGCATTAACAACAAGCAGATATCCTAGTTCAGTAGCCTCATGGGAGTCCATTTCTGCTCTGCCTCTTAGCAGGAGAATCGGTGTCATTTCCTGCTGAAACTGTTTCATTCTCCAAAAAAAGGAAACTGAATGCACTGCAGTCAGTCAAAGGAAACGAAACCATACCATCCAAAACTAGTAATGAAGAAAGAAGAATGATTTCCCGTTTGTGCTCCAGCAATCGTGTGAGTCCTCTCTGTAACATGTACAGTAATCTTCAGGGCTGTGACAATTCTGGACATTTCTGAAATAGTTTTTAGCCTCTCACTTTTGCACCCAGAAAGAAGGATGGCTGAAGAACCAGACTAGGAAACAGAAACATGGAGAACTAGAATACATATCCTAGTGCATATTCTAGTTCTGAGTAAGAGAAAATTATGTGGATGGCTTTAGTTGCATTGACCTCAGAACACTGGTATGTGTTGCTTTATATTTTTTGTAGACTCTATGGTGAAATCAGAACCTGAAGCACTTGTGGACGCCCACAAAATCTGAGGCCATAAGGAAACTTCACCCTGAGAAACGGAGGTGACCACAAAGCTAAGACATGCCCACAATTAGGTGTCCATTGGACATGATATTTGGGGATTACAGTTTGAGACTGAGGTGACTGAAGTGCACCTAGGTTTTCCTTTCACACATGAGACTCAATACAAAGACTTTGGCTTTTAAGAAAATATCACTGTGAAAGAGACAGTGAAAAGATTGCAAAGACAAAACTAATACTTCCTTCATCCTTGTTGTATGACCAAAACCCCCAGTTTTTCCTCTTTTTTGTTTTCTTCCAAAGTAATAAAATAGCATAGGTATTATCCTTTGGAACATATTAATTGTCCTGTGGGATTTTGCTCTGCAGAAGGCATACTTTAGAATGTATCGACAAAGAACTATGAACTGTATTCAAGACCATTACTCTATACTTAATTACTTTTTTCCTCTGGCATTTCAGAGACTCCATAAACCTAAGGGCAAAATAAAGTTTCATTAGAAATGTTATAAAAAGTTAAATTGCACAGACAAAAGCATATTAAAGAAAGTCCTTTACAACCAGTAAAGTTCAGCTAAGGCAATACCACTGGCAAAGTCTGCTCAAAGAATACCATGTACCAACTACAACTGCAGCAAAAAAGGCAGGTCAATTCCATCTTCCCTTTATATTAAGAAGCTGGACTCTATGGGGTCTTCTGACCCAGTGTCTGTCCTTTGCTGAGGCACACTTACATCTAATATACCTCTTTGCAGGAGGATCAATTTTCTCCTTAAAGGTAGTCATGTGGAAAGGGCTAGCAGCGGACCTGTTGGCTAAAGGAGTGAGAAGTAAGAGGAAGAAGCTGAACCAAGGAGATTGAGAGAGGAAAGATGGGAGCCTTCTGCGACTGGAGGGAAACAACTGGAAAGTACATCAGCCATTTTCACTAATAAAGTGTTGCCAACGGTTGCTAACGGTTGCAAACGGTGCTAACGGCTGACAACTGAGACTAACACTGAGTGTGCTTGTGGTCTCTGCTTTAATGTCGTGACCGCCTCGACTGCGACATTTTGGAGACGCCGACGTGATAAGAACATAGTCGGTGGGGGCCCATACAGGGTCCTAGCAATTGGCAACCGTGACCCACTGGGACGTAGTGGGGGAGGCGGCGTTGGTGCAGCTGAGAGTGGCAGGTGGAAGCCATAGGGAGGTCCGGACCTGATTCCCTCCAATCAAGACACCTGGAAGTAGGTGAGCCACCAACTAGTAATAATGGAACAAAATTTATCTAAAGAGAAAGAAAGTGTTCTGTCTACATGGAAAGTTTTGTTAAGAAATAAGGGAATTAATACGTCAGACTACGCACTTCATAATATAATGCTGTGCGCTAAATCACAGAATTTTGGCACTGATCCCAACACAGCATTTAGTGTTAAGGCATGGAAGAAAGTCGGGGACAGACTTTGGCAAGTTATTCGAGCGGGAGATAAAACAGCTGTTGATTTATCAGTAACCTGGAACTCGCTCTTTGAGGCTTTAAAGAAATGGAAAATAGAGAGAGAAACAGGGCAAGATACGGACGAAGAGTTGGGCCTGATAACAGAACCTGACGGGAGGGCCTCTGAGATAGAAGGGGGCTCTGATGGGAAGGCTGCCAAAGCTTCCGGGAAGGCTACCAGAGCTTCTGGGCTGGTTGCCAAGGCTTCTGGGAAAGCTGCAAAAACTTCTGGACAACCTGCCCTAGCCTCTTCTTATCAGGCCCCTAAGCCTCCTTATCTCACACCTGCGCAGCAGCTCGAGATGGTGCCTGTATATACTACACCGCTACGCCAGTTAGCTGAAATGTCTCTAGCAGAGAGAAAGGTCCAGCCGTCTGCCCCCCCGCTTCCCTCTGAGCGGCTTGAACAACCTGCAAGGCCATATCCTCCTTTACCTGACAGTGACAACAACAGTGAATCAAGTGATGAAGAACACGCAGCCAAACATCGAAAGAAGGTATGGAATCCCCCGGACAGCCGAGAGCTGTGGCAGCCGGAGATCTGGGACAGTAGAAGATAGGACAGACGAGAGCTGCGGCAGCCAGAGAGCTGGGACTTTAGACTATCATATGGCCTTTGAATTAAGGAGCTGTAACAGCAGAAAGCTGTAAGAATATGGCCTTTAAGGAAAAGAGCCTTGGAACATCTAGGGATTTGTGTGTGTGTTTAAAGATAGCTGAGAGCTGTGGCAGCCTGAGAGCTGGGACTGTATAGGGATATGTATATGTTCTATGTATGTATCGAAGACAGCCGAGAGCTGTGGCAGCTTGTGGCTCCCATCTTTCCTCTCTCAATCTCCTTGGTTCAGCTTCTTCCTCTTACTTCTCACTCCTTTAGCCAACAGGCCCGCTGCTAGCCCTTTCCACATAGTCAGGATTTTTTGTCTGCATTATCCAAATGGATGGCCTATTAGAGTCATGGGGACAGTGCTGCCAAGTCCAGTTGCCACATGCAACATGACAGAGTCATGAAACTCAAAGCTTAAGACTCTGAAGTCCCTGTGAATATCTTTCACGGACATCAGAACAAATGTGTTACCTTGTGCTGGTCCTGTAATTCAAGGGGGCATTTCTATTGCTGCTGTTTACCTGATATATTTGTACTTAAACCCTGCCACATGGCTGCCTCTGTTTGACCCCTCTTCGCATGTTTGCTGTACAGTCTTTTGCCATCTGTTAACATCTCAGTAAGCCTGAAGCAGTTTGAGTCAACCAACAGACAGAAAAATAAGAAATCAAGCAGCAATCACTAACTTTTTCCTATGCTGTGCTTGAAAAGCGATCAAAAGTTGTGTGATACTGCATATCCAATTTTGAAGCCTTGTGCACTACCACTGTCACATCCTCTGCTTAATAGAAAGGCTACTTGGCAAAGCTTTTCCTATTTCAAAAGAAAAAAAAAATCAAATGCTAAACTAATTCTGGATAGGTAAAAGCAGATTTATGCACAGAAACTGGTAAAAGTATTCAGTGGGGAAAATTTCAAAGGATAGACTGGGAGGAGATACACAGCTGGAAAATACCACAAGTAATTGCAAATCCCACTATGTGAAATTTCTATGGGATAAACTGCAAAATAGAATCAAGGATAGCAACTCAGCTAACTAAAAGAAACTTAGGGTAAAAGTGTAACAGTTTTGAAAAAAGAGAAGATTGGATTTAAAATCCTGCTTAATCTACAGTGCCTTGAGATTTTGCGTCTAAGAGAAGCAATTAACACATGACCGTGGTCTTGATGTAAGTTCCACAACTCACATCAGCTTGTACTGCCTTTTTCATGATAGAAAGGATTAATGTTACTAGGAGACTCCTTATACCTGGAAAGTTACTAGATATATCTCCTTGTGGCTTTCTTTGTTCGAAAGATGCTTGTGTGTCCCAATCCTATGATGAGATCACTACCAAAACAAGCATCTAATAATTCCTTATTTGATGAACGTGAAGCAGTATGTCATGAGATGAGAAAAGGGACTTACATTGTATCAGAAACTCTTTGAGATGAAGAAAAGTACTAAACTTTTAGAGAACTCAAATCACAAAATCATAGCAATTAAAAGAGACCCAGGAATCAATGGCATGAAAGACCTAAACTTCAATGCAAATGCTAGGTATTTTACACATTGTACAGATTTTGATTTGCTTTCTACTTCCCTATTTCAATCTATTGCTTTGTCTCCTCCCACAAAATCCCTACTGACTGAAAATAACATCTGAAATTGCTGATTATCCTAGATACTTCTTAATTCAGACATAAGGCAAAGTTTCTTGTTTCCTAATCTTCATCACGCTGCTGAAAGGATTACTGTGCTGTTTCTTATGCAGTCATTTCTATGTATTTTTTAATCTAAAATGAATATGGAACATTATTTATGCATAGACTTAGCATGATTGGTTAAAATGGAAACCAAATGAGAAGCAATCAAACAAGCAAATAATCAAAGCTTGTCTTTTTCTTCCCTTCCTCCTGCTGCTGCTATTTACACAGTACCTTAAGCTCCTATTAATTAAAAATCATGGTTCAGTTACCTTTTCCCCCGCTAATCATTTATAAGTATAGTTTCTTTCTTTTCCTAGTTACTAAGTTTGATAAAAAAATACAGAATACTTTTTAAATTTATTTCTGTACAATGGTTCTTCAATTATCCTTTTTGGTTTCTTTGTGAGAAGAATGAGTCTGGGGAGGTCCTTGATCCCTGGAAGTTAGCCAACGTAATTTCAGTTTACATGAAGAGCAAGAAGGAAGATCTAGGAAACTACAGACCTTTGAGTTTAACCTGGAAAAAATGGAGAAGATGATATTGAATCCTGTTGAGCACCTGGAAAAAATGGAGAAGATGATATTGAATCCTGTTGAAAGGCATCTAAAAGACAATGCAATCATCAGGCATGGTCAACATGGGTCCACACTGAAAAAGTATAACTAATTAATATCCTTCTACATACCTGCCTCCTGGATGAAGGGAAGGTGGTGGATGTAGTAAAGGTGGATTTCATTAAGGTTTTGACACTGTCCCCTATATCATCTTTCTGGACAAGTTACCCAGCTGTTGCACAAGCAGGTTCAGGATGCTGGGTGAAGAAGTAGCTGAAGGGCAGGCTCAAAAGGTTGTAGTGAAAGGGGCTGTTGACTGATCACCAGTGATGTTCCTCAGAGCTCAGTTCTAGGGCAAGCTCTGTTCAAGTTTTTAAGGCAATGATCAAGATTCAGGAGTTGAATGCTCCAATAGCAATTATACTGATAATAGCAATCTGGAATGTGATTTTTCCCCCTTGAGGGGAAAAAAGGCCTTGCAGAGTGATTTAGATAGACTGAGCACTGGGCAATCATCAGTGGCATGAAATTTAACACTGGATTCTGCACCTATGATGATGTAACTCTGGTCATGAGTATGAACCAGGAGAAGAGTGGCTGGAGATCTGTCCTGCAGTGCGGCTCTGGGAGTGCTGATTGGCAGCAGGCCAACTGTGAGCCACTAGTGTGCCAGGGCAGCCAAGAGGGCAAACTGCATCCTGGGCAAACTCAGTGCAGCCAGATGGTCAAGAAAGGTGATGATTCTGCTGTATTCATCACTGGTGTGGTCTGAGTCCTGTGTGCAGGGCTGGCTTGCACAGTCTATAAGAGGATGTGAAGGTTCTCAAATGTGTCCAAAGAAGGACAACAAAACTGCTGCTTCTATGAGGAATAGCTGAGGACTTTAGGTTTGTCTAGTTTGGAGAAAAGGAGGCTGAGGGATCACCTCATTTCTCTCTACAGCTTTGGGAGGAGAAGTGGAGAGGGAGGTGTTGACCTCTTTTCCCTGGGATCCTGTGACAGGAGATATAGAAATGACTCAATGCTGCATCGGGGAGGTTCAGACTTGACATTGGGAGACATTTCTTTATAGAGAGCCTGTTCAAACAGTGCAACAGACTTCCTATGTTCTCAACAAACCACGTCTCTCAGCGTTTAAGAGGCGTTTGGACAATGACCTTTTTATAAGGCTTTCCTGTTTGCTCAGACTTGAAGAGGTCAGGCAGTTGCATGGGATGATCATTCTAGGTCCCTTCCCATCAAACTATTCTTCCTTTCTTTCCCTTTCTCAATAAAAGGCTATGACTAACCATGGTTCTGATACAAGGATCAAGGAAAAATATCAAATCTCTCTATACATCACAATTGGGAACAACAAACTGTGAAAAGGAGATTAAGAAATTGACAGAATTTCTTTGTTATTTTAAACAATTTTGAACAATAATACCCAATGTTTAGAATTAAGTAGAAAGTCTACTGCCTTGAAGACCTTTACCACAGCACAGGCCCCAAAACAAAGCGGCTTTTTCCAACCTTTCAAGTACCAGATGGTTAGAAAAGGTCCTTCTCTCAGGCCTGAGACCCTCTTCGCCATTCTGCACCTCTAAGGGAATAAAACACCATTATGATAAAATATCTTTTATATGCGTTGATGCAAAAAACTCATTTTTAACAAGAATGCTGACTTAAGAAGAACATGCAGCTTAAGTCTGGATTTGTATAATGGAAATGAGAACATACTCATATCATTCTACTTTCCTATGACCTCAACAGCACGACTCTTTCTCTTTTTTTTTTTTTAACTTGTTTCAAATGCATACCAAATCCAGCAATCTGGATTTGGTATGCATTTGAAACAAGTTAAAGTTTCCAGCTATTCACCCTCTTCCCGCACACAAGCTATAACATGCCCCCATTTTTTCTAAAACCTAAATTTGGTTTAGATCAACAGCAGTCTTGGCAAAATGGATTAAAAAAGATGTACACCATACCTGTCTGGGAAGAGCAAAATTACTTGTCTACAAAAGTTTAATGTAAAACCGTCACCCAGCACAAAACAGACACATTTGCGGTAATGCTCTGACTGTAATGCAAAAATGTAGCCAAGGAGTTCTGGAAAGAAGAAAACATCCTGCTAATGGCTTGCCTTGAGATACAGTAATGTCTGAGAGGAAAGAGGAAGAGGTGGTGACAGAAGGTTAAATCCAGAGCTACACTATACACTATAATAAACATTTATAGCAGCAATAATCAGGGTGATTGACTATCAGATTGAAGGGGAAAAATTATTTCTACTAACCCTTGTCTTTCTCAGTGACAAGAGCCCAACAGAAAATTCAGGACTGGTGATGTACGTCAATTCTGTCTCTAAGTTATGTACATTATCCTAGGGAAAAAAACCCTTTTCATTAAGCACTGCATTAATATTTCTTTGCTTTGCAACAAATATACGGATTGCTAAATTTAAGCAGAACATTTCATAAAATATGACATTTGTGTTTGCTAAGCAATAATCAGTTATATTAGTGAATTGTGTCTAAATGCATTCCCATTAAATTTTACTGTGCATGCATCAGGCAGTTACTAATGAACTGAAATTACAATTTTAATCTGAACAAAAAATAATTGAATATAACGAAGTCTCTGTGTGATCTACCTGTACTACAGAACTGAGTATGGCTCTGATAATTAAAAATGTTACTCACATGAGTTAGTACAAGCATGTCTATCAAAACACAGTTCAGGAAAATACATATAAAAGATTTAAAAAGTCCTTCCAGTCCTTCCACTCTTTGTCCTTTCTATTTTGCTTTAAAAGTCTGGTTAGAAGGTATTGCTTCACATATGATATATACCAGTTGATGCAAATAACAAATTCCATAAAACAGTTTTTAAAATCGTTTTCTCATTTACATATTCCAAAATTACAGAAAATACTTGGAAGATAATTGTCCCATAACACTGTTAAATTCCTAGTTCCTCAGTGCAGAGAAATGCCTTCTGAAATGCTGATAGCTATCAGCTGATCATTGCAGAGAAAGATGACCTTACAGCTTTAAATTTACTGGGGACCTAGTCATTTAACAGATGAGGATGAAGAGCTTCAGGTTGTGGTGCCCTTGTCTTCAAGTGACACATACACATGCCATTCAAGCAGGGATTTTTGGGAATATGATGGTTATATGGAAAGGGCATTCGCATGTGTCTGTCTTAAGATTAGAAAAATCTGGGCTTGGGCCATCAAAATGTCTTCATAGTAAGGGAAGTCTTATTGATGTACTGTCAACATACAATTCAGCTGATGGTTATTAGTTTGCAAAACAGGAAAGTTCCAGACACCATTTAAAGGCTACATACATAATCTCTTCTGTAACACTGGCCAACTACATTTCTGTAAAAATATACTTCAGCAACTGCATAATATCTAAGGATTTAATTTTAAACACAGATTATTCAGACAGAATGCTGGAAAATATGTTCAGAGCTTGGCATAAGTAAGCAACACATTTTTATTTTCTCTTGGTGCAATGTTTAATTGATTCTGAATTTGAAAATAATATTTATCTGATGCTGTGAAACAACATAATTATCACAAAACAATCTTTATTGTATATTATTTTTACCTTATCTATTGTTTTGTAAAGACCCCTTACACTTAGTAAAGGGGTAAAAACAGTAAAAATATCCCAGAACTATCAGAAAAAAAGCATTTTCCAATGAGCAAGGAATGATACCACATATGTAGAGAGACACATTTTTCACAGGTAATTTTTATGAGCTGATGGAGTAGAAGAATTGACATGAGAAAATCATTTTTAGTGCTATTTTAAGTTCATAAACCCATCATAGTTTTAGCATGACAGAATTTTTGAACTCTGGGTTAGTGAGTAAAATAACATCTATCCACACAGCATTGCGAAGAAAGAAGGAGTATGCTTACATTTCTAAATTCAAAGACATCACAGTGTCTTCTGACCATTACTAAAGAGCTTGAAAATACTCTGTTAAATACTGATAAAATAATTTTCAACTTTTCATATTTTACTGCTGGAGAGATTAATCTATATTGCAGGATTTTTAACAAGTATTTGACACAGTACATAATTACTGCATAGTTGTTATAAATTCCATCAGATAACTTAATATGTAAATGACACTTTCAGAATAAAGACAAAAGAGAATATTCCAGATCCAGTACACTACAACACAAGACTATGAAAAAAAATTATATTAACTACTTAAGAGATCAAAAATTCAGGAGGAGATGTGGATATCTGATTCTAACAATAGAATGAGACAAAATTCAATTTGAATCCACTGTTCTCTTTTAAACCCCTCTTACAACATTATGCAATGCATTAAAGTATTTTATATGATGGCCTCATTCTTTCTTTTAAGGTTCCTAGACTTTTCTTTGCTAGAAAAACTGACAATGGAGAAAAATTACTTGACTGTGCAACTTCCATATGTCAGAGATTGAAATTTAAAAAAAGTATCCACAGCTTGCAGACACACAGATGTACTAAATGGTAGCATCCAGTATCTTGTAGAAGAGGTTGGCATGGGAACCACCTGCTCATCCAAATCATTTAATATTTTCCATAAGAAACTTTCAGGCTTGCATCTTAACCCTGAACGATTATCATAGCCTTTAAACCTCTTGAACCTAGTACACTGAAATAGATGCAGTTATATGGAGTACTGAAATCACAAGTTTGCTAAGCTAATGCAGCTAGTTTGAACTTAAAATATGACAAAATAGGTTTTAGGAAGAAGTACCAGCTTGACAGGGGATTGAATCACCTCATTCTTTCAAAGAAACAAACTAAAAACAAACACACTTTTGGAAGTGGTTATCCATGCAAGTGGTGGAATCACCATTCCTGGAAGTGTTCAAAAAATGTGTAGATGTGGTGCTTAAGGACACAGTTTAGTGGTGGAAGGAGAGGTTTAGGTCAATAGTTGGACACACTGATCCTGGACATCTTTCCCAACCTTTAATTGGGAAGATTCGATTCTGTGTTTCTCCCCCCAGACAGAACAGATGGGATAATAGCTCTCAGCAATGTAATGAGTACATTTTAGAGGGAAGCTGTAGGTTTTGCTCATTTCTATTGTTAGTCTGAAAAACTTGCTAATTGATTCATACTCTTGGAGCACTCTTGGAGCTGGGCAGAGAAATACCTAAGGAAGTTCAACAAAGGCAAAGGCAGAATCCTGCACCTGGGGTGGAATAAGCCCATGCATGAGTAGAAGCTGGGGGCTGACCGGCTGGGAAGCAGCTCTCTGTGGAGAACCAGTCTGGGGGTGCTAGTGGGCAACAGGCTGTCCATGAGCCACTGTGTTCTAGGGACCAAAGAGGCCAACAGTATCCAGTGAGGTATCAGAAAAAGCACTTCCAGCAGGAGGTGCTCAACCCTGGTGAGGCTGCACCTGGATTGCTGTGTCCAGTTCTGGGCTCCACAGTTCAGGAAAGATAAAAAAAATACTGGAAAGGGGTACTACAAGGATGATGTGAGGACCAGAACATCTCTCTTAGGAGGAAAGTCTGGGAAACTGGGCTTGTTTAGCCTGGAGAAGAGATGTCTGAGAGGAAATCCTAGCAAGGTCAAGAAATGTCTTAAGGGTGGGTGTCAAGAGGATGGCGCCAAACTATTTTCAGATGCCCAGTGTGATGCCCAACAATGGTATAAGGGACAATAGGCACACACTGAAAGACAGGAAGTTCTATCTAAATATGAGGAAAAACTTTGAGGGTAACAGAGCACTGGAAACAGGGTGCCTGGAGAGGAATATTCTCCTCTGGGTTTGTTCAAAACCTGCTGTGATACAATCCTGTGGAACCTGCTATAGCTAAACCTGCTATGTTAGGAGGGTTGGGCTATGCTCTGTACTACAGAAGAGCAGTACAGAACATACAACCCAGCCACTCTGTGTTACTTCTGCTGCATGAGCATCACCAAAACTGCAACTATGCAACTTCATTTTCAACAGATATTGACCTACAGATAATACAAATGTGGTCAGAGTAGACTTCCTCCTCCAGAGTGGAGCAGCTGGGGGCTCCTGTCTTTTGTGACTGTGTCCAGTAGATATATTTTGTATAGAAATCTCAGAAATTTCAAAATAGAAATTTCCTGATTACTAAATAAATGTAACTTTATAAGTCACTGAATGTTATATTTCCATAGTTGTGTAGCTACAACACGCAAATTCTGATGTCACCTCCTTATATCATACAAAGGAAAGTCAGAGCTTCACTGAATCTGCAAAATATTAGTGTCTGTACTGTATTCAAAACTACAGCTATACTGTCAGTTATAAAAATAACTTACTTTGCTCCTGCTAATAAAGCAGAAAAAAGACAATTTTCCTCAGGCTCAAGAGAGTGATATAGAATCAACAGATATATGATATTTGCCTATTAAATTGTAGAAACATTTTATAGAAATTTGGAAAAGTTTTATGATATGCAGGGTGATAAAGGAGCATTTAGAAATTGTTTCAGTCAGTTCACTGTTTCCAGGACAAACTAGTATTCTGTTTGACTGAATTTTCTGATGGGATGGAAACAGCATTGCTGTTGTGTTTTATCTCTCAATAGAAACTAGACTAAGGCTAGGACCTCTTGTCTGTCACTATGGCAAAACTGCAAAAATTGATTTCACTGAAACTTACAAAGCTAAAATATCTCCTATGACATAGGGAGTTCAGTTTTGTTTTTTTCTTCACTTTCACTTTCAAAACTTAAAAGCAAATTCAAAACTTTTACCACATGGTTGCACAATTAAAAACTAAATGCACATATAATAATTCTACAAAGTAAGGAAGTATATGCATATGTGTCTCCAACAACGTTGAAGAGAAGCAACAGAGCTTAGTACAATTTCAATAGAATTGCTTTGGGTCAACCCTCCAAAAGTTTTTTTCTCATTAAAATTTATGCATATAGATCCCATATATGGGATATATGTATGTATGTATACATGTAGGTCCCTAGGAGAAAAAACATTCATATATATATATATATATACATATATATATATATATATATACATATATATATATATATATATATATATATATATATATGTGTGTATATATATATGTATAAATGTATTTATTCTTAACAAACACTATAGTAAAAGATTTTACCTGAGTACTAATAATATATTGGGATTTTTTTTTCAACTATTTACATTGGATAAACCTGCCTCCATATTCATTTTGTAACTCATGTTCTTTTCCAGCAATAAAGCCTTGAGTTCCCCAGGACACTTCTTGAAGAACAAGGTGTTGTTGAATAGTTTTTTTTTCATCATGGAGCCTTACTGACTACACTGAACTGAGGATGTAACTCACTGTATTAAATCTTACTATAGACATCAGTGGAGCTAGGTTGGCATTATTCTGTTTCAATATCCCTGGATACCTAACTGAAATAAAGATGTCTTATGAAACGAAATTCCTGACACTTTCTGAAATCTGGGGAGAATCTGCCTGGAAAATATTGAAAAAGTTAGTACTTTTTTAGTAAAACAAAGAGAGATTGCTACATTTGTAATCACAAACATTTACCTTAAATTACCCCTTGTGGAACTATTCTTATCAGTCAAAGTTATTTACACATATTACCAAAGTAATGAACTTTGTATGAATATATTAAACCATTGCATTATTTAGTACAACCACATTAACCAGCATTAAATTGTTCAAAGCAATTTAAAAACTCCAGGCGTAATTGAAAGAATGCCACACCATCTGTCATTGCTTTAATTCTCACAGTTAAATACTCTTAGGTTCTACAAATTTTGGACACATTTTGATGACTCAAGGATTCTATCTTTATTGAAAAGGCAAAGCAACAAACTGGTTTTTACATCATTAACATATTTTACTGTCATTGAGATCTCATAGCAAGTCACATTTCTTTTCAATTCTTGGTTCCAATAAACTTTAGGAACTTTTTAAGAATCTTTAGTAAATAATTGGCTTTGAGCCCTGCTAGTTAAGAAAGACAGCTTACAAGTCTTTCCCTTACACATCACAGTGTCAAATACCACAGGACAAATAAAACCTGCTCAAATGGACTTAAAATTAATATTTTGAGAGTATTTTATTGCTTACTTTTATTTTTTGTCAGCAGAGCTCTGTGGTTCATACCTTGAAAACATTGGATGTAGTGATACTCAGGTGGACATGGCTCTGGCTTTATGACCAGCATGGGTAGCAGGTCTCTGTGCTACAACATGCAGATGCAAAGCCTGCCACAATTTAGCAATGTGAATTGTCACATTAAAAAGAAAAAAACTACCTCTCCCAAAAAAAAGTGCAATATGTAGTATTAAAGCATCACCTGCCATCCACACTAAACAACAAAAAAATACATGTGCTTGCATCTGCTGGAAGATCCTCTTAACACACCTTATTTTGACTGCAAGAAATTCAACTCTAGCAACAGTGCAAATGATGTCCTCCTACACAGTTTATCAAACAAGAACACTCCACTAACACTTCTGCCCCAGATACTATAACTCAATCCTCCCATTTGTTCATTCTGCCCTCTGTGGTTTTTTTTTTTTTTTTTTTTTTTTGCTATGAGGTACTTTTTTTGTGGTACTTTTTTTGTGCATGTGTCAATAATTTCAATCCCAAGAATAGGTTTGCAGGTTTGGGCTCTTTTGTTTGTATTTGGCTTCTGCTTGTAGCCTGTGGGCATCTACCCTGTCTTTGGAAGGAACAAGTACAAATGTGTAGGTTTCAGAAAGCTGGTGCAGTCATCCACCAAGATTTTCCACAAGGAAATAATTTGAAGTAAAGAGCAGCGTATGAAAGACAAAGCAACTTGCAGGTTTCCTGTCCAGCACAACTACAGGACTGTGCCATAAAGCAAACTGAATTTAAAAGGATACCAAAAAGTTGAGTTAGAGATTAAAAACCACTACACGATTTACCCTACTCCACATTACATGAAAAAATAAGCACCAAGCAATAACAAAACTGAAATAATGAAATATGAAGAGAGGAACACAAAATTTACATCAAACCTCCTGTGTCCAGGCTTCCATTTCATGACCACAATAACATCAGCCCCAGCAACAGCTTCTGTAACAGTTTTTCAGTGTTAAAACATAAGAACACCTAAATAACTTCCTTCATTATATATGAAACACCTCTTTTCCTTCTCTACTCAACCTATCCAAATAATTAAAACAGATTTTAAATCAGCAGTAAGGTATAAATACAATTCTAAGTACAAAAACAACTAAAAAACAAAAGTCGCAAGTAGTGGACTGATTTAAGGTTTCTTTCACATTGCTTTTCAGCAAGTAGAAGTTTTATTGATGAACAGGCAGTAGAGTGTATAATTATGCTGAGAATGTTATTCTGTGTAATGGGTGAGATTCTTGTTAGAGACACTGCATTAGGGAACTCATTGTGTCTGACAAGGATTAGATCACAGAGACCACAGGTCTAAAGAGATAAACATACACAGTGGGTCAGAATGAATTTTAAATTTCAACATTTTACCCAAATGTTGACCAGCCCCTGAAAATAAATTTATAAATATATTTATTTCAGGTCCTCAGCTTGCCTTGAAGTTGTAGCAGCAGTCAGATTTTTGACTTTCAGTGCATGGTAATCTTAGCCTTACCCTTGGTGGATGGCAAGGGGCTGGAGCATAACATATGTTGCACAAGCAGGAAACAAATAATATTAATTTTTATTTTTTTTTAGTATTATAATATTATTGGGCTGCCATCTTCCTTCAAAGTGTCATTTTCCAACAGAGATTCATAGCCACAATAATGTCCTAATTATACCTGAGTTGAAATCTCCTCCTTAAATTTAATTAGTATCCGTCCACTAGTTCTTACAGTTGTTTTACTGGGCTCCAGTAGGAGGGACAAAGGCTATCTAAATTCATGTGAACATATGGCAACAACACAGCAGGAGACCTATGTGATACCCTACCATATAAGACCCATACACCATGGGCAGCCACAATTTAACTTTATTGTGTATAAAAACAATGGTGGAGGGAATTGATTACTTGGAATGATGAGATAGTCTATAGTGCCTGACTTTTAATGACTTGAAAACATTAATTTCCATGATTTCTATGATCAGTCAGAATTACTTGATGCAGCTCAGTTCTAAATATAAAATACCCAGTACTTTAGTGATTATGACAGTTAGAAATATTTTCTTAAAAAGCAAACTGAGGACAAAGCAAAAAGGAAAGTTGAGGAAAATAATTATCTTATCACAGAATCCTAATCCCCCAATAATTGATTAAATTCTACTATACAACAGAAACGATATCTCTATCTCCTCAACAGAGACAAGAATGGTGATGACTGCTGGTTTACAGTGGAAGCATGATACAGGGACAAACTGTGCACTGATGGAACTCACAACAAATTAAAGAGAATATCTCATAGCTATCAAGTTTTTTAGACCCTCTTTAGTAACAATGTTATGACTCATCTGTATTTCATTCATTTTTTTCACTAAAAAATGGGTGACTGGGACTGAGAATTAAATACTAAAACTTCATGGCTATAGGAAAAATAAAATTAAATCAAGCCTCAGAAAAGGAGGCTTTAGGGGTTTAAACGTGGTAATTACACAAGTCTGCATCATGGTTGATGTACTGTAGCTTCAGAGATCAAAGGACAAAAGCAAAATGGATCAATTTCAGTACGGCTCCAGGCCCTTAGTGCTGCTAAGTGACAGGGTGATGGTCAATGGCAGAATCTGATGCTCAAGAAGTTCCACCTGAACATGAGGAAGAACTTCTTCACTGTGGGAGTGGCACTGGAGATACTCAAGAACTATCTGGATGCAGTCCTGAGCCATGAGAAAACTTTTTTTTTTTTTTAACAGAAAATGTTTACCTAAGAACTACAGGCTTATGACATACAAATAATTTATTTGCATTAGTGCAAAACAATGCATTAGCCCTGACAATGACAATAGAACATCTGTAAGCAACTGGTAGTGTCGGGATATGTTCCAGTATGTTCAGTTACCAGATACTAAGTAGACATGAGGATTACACCACAGAAAGAATGAGGCAATTGCTCATGATTATATGAAGTTATTATATAAAATATATTGTAATTGTCCAGAAAACTGAAATTAAAATGACTAGGATAGAGTGACTTAATTAAATACTGGAAATTTTTTGGAATGTATGATATTATTGGCCTGTTCAAAGCTACAGATGGGAGGAAGTTTATTTGGTCCTTTACTCTTCTTGTGTATATACAATGCATTTCTCAATAAAATGCTTCCAAACAGTGATCAATTCACCACATATGATATCCCAATGTTGTCTCTCCTCTTTTAATTCTCTGTTCCACAACAGAGTTTGAAACTCTGACAATTTTCAGAAACAAACAAAACAAAACAAAATAACTACAACTGCTAGAATGACTAAATTGCTCAAAGGCTTCAAAATGTTATACCAATACAGCTTTATAGTCCCATCACACTTCAGAGGGCCCAGGTAATTGTGTAAAAACTAGCATCTAGAGACTTCTCCGACTTTGCATTTTGGGTTTTTTTCCAAAGTCACTCATTTTGGGTGAGGAAATTGAGATAACTCTAAAAGACTATGATGTAGGTGAAATAAGCCAGAAAATGATATTATTTTAGACCTGAGGATTAGTAGTGTCATCAACTAAATGACAATGTGCTGCAAACTAGTGTAACAGCTTAAAGAGCAGCTACTGTGTAATCACTTGGGTAAACATTGCACTCCCAAGAAACTTTGCATCAAAATCCAAAGTAAACCAAACAAAAAAAACAAGAAGAGTCTCAAACAAACAAAACCGCCAAAACCAAACCAAAAATCACTGTAAACCCTAGAAGAATCATTCTTCCCCAGAAGAATGGTGTGAGAAGTTTGTCATACTTGGATCACAATGTATTCCCAGTATTTTTTCAGGTTCCAGTGGACAGTGGAGACCATATCTTCCAACCCATTACCACTGAGAATTTAACATAAAAAATCATGAGTGAACTTTGATAAAGCATACATAATGTTTGCTGTGATATTTTGCAATGACAGCAATTGACTATTATGGTTTGGAAAATAATTTATCGATTTCCAGAAAATAAATCATACTGAAAGGTTGTTTTCCTGAATTTTTAGAGAAATGTTAAAATCCTTTACAAACTATTATGCAATTTTTCCTAAAGAAACAATGTGAGTACAGAAAATGTCAGAATTTCTACATGAATTTCTACAGAATGCTACAAGTCAATACAAGTTTCAAAAAATCATAAACAAAGAAGGGATAAATAATGAGAGTGGATAACAGAGAGGGAAGAATTCAGTTACAGAATGGATGACACTGATAGCTTTATAAAAGACACAGTTATTCCTTTACATTTTTATGAAGTGTAAAGAGCTCAGAAAATTTCCATTCAAGATCCAAAAAGGTAGACTTGAGTCTGCAACTAATTTCACAAAGATTAGTCAGAATTCCAGTTCATTTGACTTAAGAAGCTTATACAGTCCTTAGTGCCACTGCTGGAGTATCATTGTTTTTTTGACCAGAACTTGACTGGTCTGTTTAACACAATTTTCTGAAGCTTGTTTAATCCAAGCCCCAGCTCTCAAATGAGGATAAAACAGTGATCTCTCTGAAAAGAACATTAGTGTGCAAGCTGCTCGACTGTACCAGCTGTCCACTGAGAAAACTGAGGAAGAAGTGCTCCGAAGATAAAAAGAGCTAAATAACACAACAGCTCATGCTAGGTGTGATTGCAGCAATCTGGTGGCAATTTGTTGCTGTATAATGAATGCCCAGAATATACTGCAGGCAATGAATCAGACACTGAATTTATAAGTTGTCGTTCTAGAAAACTAAATTTAAAAATAATTTTTAATTTCAAAAACTGTAAAAGAAGCATTAAGAAATGACATTCATAAGTCTATACTTTTCTCTTGAAATAATTGAATCTGTTGATTGTCCAAAATTTTAAAACTTGTTTTGCTTTTCCACATAGAACCTCCAAAACTTACAAAAAAGTAATGCTCTCAATTTACACCATTTTACTTATAAGCCAAGCACCGAAATGCCATACTTTTGAAAAGCATTTTAACACAGTGGAGGTCCATAGAGATCCATACCTTCTCCCAAAAAAATGTAGTTCAGCAGTACTTTGGTTGATTTCTCTTTAAATTTTGAACTAGCATTTGCATATTTTGATTCTCCTGATGGCAGAAATTGTCTTAGTATGCCAACAAGCATTTATTTGTGACAAGAAAATAATGAAAAAACCCTCAAAAATAGGAAAAAAAATATCCACAGCCCACTTCATTAGTCTCTGGTGCCTTGAAATTGTGCTCAACAAACTACTTCCAATACCATAACACTATAAACACCATTCTCAAAAGGTTATTTATTTTTTCTTTGTCACTGTAACAATCTGTTTTAATGAAAGAATGTACTGGCAAGAGGTTTTTCTCATGAAAAATCCTATTTTTCTCTTGATTATTACCTTTAATTATTCAAGGAAACACTAAAAATCTTTCAAACTGGGCTTGAGATAATATGCAAAAAGAGATCTCTCCAAAGCAATCATAGATCTGACTTATCTTTCAAATCAGTGGCATTACTTCCCTGATTGTGGAACTCACAGCAATGGGACTTACAGTAAACACTATGTATTCTCATGGCATCAAAACCTGCAAAATACCCCATGTAACTAGAGAAGAATGACATCTGGTCTCTGTCGCTGCTAAGGCACAAAAGTAGCAACATTATTTTGACAGGAATTATTTTGTTATTTTAGCACACTGAAGACCAGAATTTAGCCCAATATGTCAGGGATGAACACTTGTCATTAACTCATTCTGCATGAATGTACTGCTATTCACTTTTTGTCCCTCAAAATATGAAATCTATTTGGCAAGGTTAAACACCTCACCCATAAACATAGCCCTGAGTGTAAGGCAAGGCAGATTCCTCAGATAGTGTCAAATGCAGCATTCACTCTGCCTCTTTCAAAGGAATCCATTTAAATATACACTAAATTAAGTTATGACCTTTATAACCTTGCAGTGTTAAACCCAGCTCAATTTCCTTTTTAAAAACCAAACAGTCAATTTTCAGTTACTATTTAACATATCAGTTACCCATCTGAAAAGCAAGACTTAGCAAATTAATAAGCCTGTAGTAAACCAAGAGCATGAAATGTCAAAAGTACAAAAAAAAAAAAAAAAAACCCAATACCTAATGCTACTAAACTATTTACAGAATGGAAATATGTAGTATAAATCTGATTAAAATGTTGAGGACAAATAAAAGAATAAAAGATAAAACATGATTGAGAAATGGTCCATGAAGTTATTCTGCAAAATAAAGTTTTTACTTGAATCACATTTAGATGACTAGTAAGACTTGGATACTTTGAATACTGCTTGTACCTTTAAAAGTGATCTGAAATACTATAGGTTGGACATTTCGAAACAAACTAACTCTGCACAATTTGAATGTGAGTGGCCTTGTCAAATTCAGGCACATAAAATAAAACCACAGACTCCCAGATTATCTTAATTGGAAGGAACCCATCAGGATCATCAAGCCCAGCTCTTAGCCCTGCCCAGGATGTCCCCAACAACCACAATGTGTGCCTGACACTTTTGTCCAAACACTTAAACTCTGACAAGCTTGCTGCTGTGACAATTTTCCGGTGGAGCCTGTTCCAGTGCCCAACCACCCGCTGGCTGAAGAACCTTCTCCTTATATCCAACCTAAATCTCCTCTGACACAACTCCGGGCCATTCCCTTGGCTCCTGTCACTGTCACCACAGAGAAGAGATCAGTGCCTGCCCCTCCTCTTCTCTCACGAGGAAGTTGTAACTGCAGTGAGCTTTCCTCTCAGTCTGAACAGACCAAGTGACCTCAGCCACTCCTCACATGGCTTTCCCTCAAGGCCCTTCTCTCTTATTTTCTTTCCCCAGTTCTTTGGTGATGAGAATTTATGTAACATATGCCTCAGGTACATGGACAAAATTCCAGTTTTCCTTACACTGGATCATTGACCAGTGTTTCTGAATAAATGTACGCATCTGCATATTTCAAGCACACTATACAGTTATTTTTATTGAACATTTCTTGCGGAACTTTATGCAAGCTATTTTCTCACTAATTCTCAAATTTCCTGAGTAATATCTTGTCTGGTAAGCTAATACTCTTAGTCGCCCTCCTCTGAACTCACACCAACAGGTCCATATCCTTCTTGTGTTCCCTCCTCAGAGTGGGGAGAGCAGAAGGGCAGAATCCCCTCCATGACCCTGCTGGCCATGTTGATTTGGATGCAGCCCAGGATACACAGTGGCAGGGGCTTTCCTACCCCTGCCCTCATTTCCCACTCCATCGACAGGTTGTCATTGAAGATTGAGGCAAAATATTTGTGTTCAGTTTTTTCTCAAATATTAAAGATGACATTGGACTATTCTATTTTTTCATGGTTAAGTCTGGATCCCGAGATAGACGGCTATGAACAGACATGAGTTCTGTTACTGATATCAGCTAAGAACATGAGGTATTTGTCAGGTAGTGAAAAACACTTTTCTGTTCCTTATGACAACATAATATTACTTTTTTTCAGATATGACATGCTCAGAAGAAGTTTATGGCAAAATATAAATGGTCACTAGAGGAAAGCAGAAATCAGCAACATGATGAGGGAATTTTAATTGGCCACAAAATTGAGCTTAAGAGGGTCCTCCAAATGGATAAAATAGGATTAGATGGATGGAGCATCTCATCTATGAGGAAAGGCTAAGAGAATTGGGATTATTCAGCCTGGAAAACAAAAGGCCTTTTTTTAGGGTGACTTAATTGCAGCCTTCTAGCACCTGAAGGGACTCTACTAGAGAGGAGAAGGACTTTTTACATGCTCTTGTAAAAGAGCCTGAAGATGCCCCAATCCTGTGAGTGTCCCAGGCCAGGCTGCATGGAGCCTGAACAATCTGCTCTAGTGAAGGATGTCCCTCTATATGGCAGGGAGATTGGAACTAGATGGTCTTTAAGTGCCCTTCTGACCATGCCCATTCTATGATTCTGCGATTAACATGCCAACTATTATACAGTTAGTTCTTCTAATTGTCAAGACCGGTTATACTGTCAAAAAATAATAAAAATTTAATTTTGTTCTGAAATTAAAATGAAGCAAAATATTTTCCTGTGGTTAATGCCTTCTGACTCCTGGTCTGTAGACAAGTATGCAACCATATTAGATTTGTCAGCAAATGTTAAAGGTAGTATGAGAGAACCGATCTGCATTACATGATTTAGAGTGATTCTGAAAAGGAACTTTTCAAGACGGGAAAGAATATTTTTTTCAATATTCCTGCTAGAATACTGCTCCTGCCGTACCTAATACTTATTCTAAAGACCCACTTTTACTACTCACAGGAATGACAAAATATCACCTGAAACCAAAAGTTACCAGAACTAAATTTTATTTTCCTGCATTATCAGCAACAGCAGCTAGCAGGGTCTTGTTAACACATCATTTATTGCATTAAGTTTTGCGTTACTTTAGGGATTTTGCTGGCTTTGACTTAAGCTGTATTTGTGCAAATTTTTTATTCCAACACTTTGTTTCTAGTAACTGAAAAAAAAATTATTACAAAGGTGTATTTTTAAATTCTGTGCAATTCTCCTACAGTGAGAGGTGGAGATATTTCACAGAATGTATGGGAAACTACAAGGTGATGGAAATGAATAACATTTTTGTGAAGATTTATTTATAGCCAAATTGCCTTTTAAATGAGAAAAGTACAAAAGTATAATTGCAAGCTCACATGAAAATCAATTGTTTCTTGACAAGAATGTACGCTACTGACAGCTCATTTTATTACTAGAAATCTGTAACAAAACAGGTATATATGGTATTACAAGATAAATGGAAAGCTGGCAGCTGCTTTGAGCAACTTTATTAGCTAATATATTAATATATTCATTTATTCTTTTTATAAAGGCCTTGGAGAAAAAAACCCAAACAAATCCAAAACTCTACCAAAACCCCAACCCACCAAAAAATCAAAATCAACCAAAAATAACCCCAAAAGACAGAAAAAAATCCAACTAATCAACCAACCAAGCAAAACAGATCAAACTCTTAATCTATTTCATTTGCTACATATCAAGACATTACTTCCTTCACTCTGAATAAAAGAACATTTTACTTCAAAAACATTCCAAGAGATTATTAAATGTGGACAAATAACTCTAGATTCCACCCATGGCTATGTGTCAATTAAGTTCCAGGTTCACTGTCACCATCTGGCAATTTTCTGTTTCTTTGATTTTGCCTGTTATATAAAACTTTTCTTAACTATACTGGAAGCCTCTCTGCCCCATTACTGTGATGAGGCCATGCTGCTAGCACCATCTGACATTCTTTTCTACTATAGGGGAAATGAAATTAATTGCATTGAGGAGCTCATATTCTTCCTCTGTGCTTGCAGGGCTGGTCTTGGAATGCTCTCCTAGCATTACACTAGGAATTGCAGTTTGGCAGACTTCCTTTCCGCTGCAAGGGAGCCAAAACCAATGGCATGCAAGGATGCAAGGATGGCTAGGAACAGGGTGACTATATGCCAGCCTTGCAAGCAGCTTTATAGTGAGTGTGCTGGGCAGCAGTGCAGTCAGACCAGTATGAGCCACAGAGATGGGCCAGAAAGCCAGATGAGAATCCAGATGTCACTGCTGGGAAAAAAAAAAAAACAAAAAAAAACAAAAAAACAAAAAAAGAACAACAAAACACCACCACCAAAACATTTTCCACATTTCTGAGCTTTCTCTCTGTATGACAGAGTTGCCAATTTATCACTTTAACTCCTTTGAAATGTCAGATGATTCATAACAGATTGATAAAGCTTAGTTCTCTGATAAACATTAATAAAACATGGCAGAGGACTGCAAGTCAAACTGAAAAAAAGAGATTACATTGATCTACATTATGTAAATCAGATTTTTCTGATTCTCTGTCTGAATACATTAGGATCAGACTACAATGTTTGTAAAGTATAAACACCTCTTCATTTATAGCAATTTTTAAAAATCAGTGCTTTGATGACATTATTTCTCAAACAATATCTAAAATGAGTTTACTTGTTTTACTCTCCAATGCAATGCATATGGCAAACACGATAGGTTTGATGCAACATTTTTCAAAATCTCACTGACTTCCCAAACATTCTAATTATGTCTGAAAATGTACATTTCAAAACACCTTTATATTTGTAATTACTGAGCATTTAGAAATAAATGCTCACCTTAAATTTTCAACAGTAGTGTTGCAGTGTCAAAAAGCCTTCAAAGATGTGAACTGTTTAAATTAACACTTCTGTCAGAAATATTTTACTTTTTCCACACCAAAACTAGCACTCTCTTTCAACATGGCACCTGCCTTCGATAACTTAACTAAAATAAAGTTTTAAAAAATAAAATAAATATTTTTAAACTAAAAGTTTTATTTGTAAATAAATCCACTTCAAATATCAAAAAAAATCTGTTGAAGGCTGCTTTTTTTATGCCATATTAGCAAGCCTTCTCTTGAGGTAGTGATACTTGGATATCCATTGCAATAAATACATTTTCTCCCTAACACCTTTCTATTATTCCATATATATTTTCAAATAAGATTCTATACGTGCTGCCAAAAGGCTCAATTAATTTCTGCCCTCACTTCAATACATTAATGCAACCTTCTCCTTATAAGTTATCTTCCTCAGGGTGAAACTGAGATAGTGATGTAAGCTTAGAACTAAAAAAAAACAGAAAATATGTGCATGTTACATGCATACATGTATCTGGATTTTTGCAAGGATTCTTTCATTTAAGATAAAAGGTAGTTTTTATCAAAGATGATGGCAATCCAGTTTGAATCATTAATAAAATTACAACATAGCCCCTTCTTATTTAGATCTGCACAGTACCAAAAGTATCAGAGATATTCAGGATTTCCAATGAAAATTTGGTAGCAAAGTCATATTTTTTAAGCAAGTAAATAGACTTACTGGAAATTTTACATCTGCTTCTAGTAACCTCTGCACTGGGATTGAGCTCTGTTGACATGATTGGAGGGCAAAGGATCAGCAGGTGATCTTAAATAAGTCCTTAGGTAATGATCTATGTTTGGTCTGATCCAGGCGGGTCAACCTGAAGTCTCATGTACATCTACTGTAAGGTCAGTTAATTTCCTTAGAAGACCAGGAGTTCTTACTTACAGATTAAAATCTAAAATTCTGTGGTGAATAAAAATGCATTATCTTCATAACAGACAATAAAATACATCTTTAGCACAGCTATTTACAACTACTACAGATGTCAAAAGCTACAGATAAGGGATACACCACAGAAGAATTACCAAAAACTAATCATATAAATAAATGTTTACGCATAGTATACTCACCAACAATTCTTCTACTAATAAGCACATATTTTCTGAAAAAAATCCCTTAACCTCATAGTATATTTTTGGTTTGATTTTTTAAAGAGTACATTTTCTCGTTGCTAATTGAATTAAGAGATATAAAACTAATTATCTTAACAGTATGCCATGATGGCCTTTCTTGGTAATATGCACCCACATCACAAAATTTTTATAATTTTTCCTTTTTTTTAATGGAGTGTTTTTCACTTTGTAAGTTACATTCATTTATGTGTTATGTTAGGTTCATTTTGGTGTGTTCGTTTTGAAGTCAAACACTATACTGACCTGTTTCCTCTGAAAAATTATTTCCCATTACTTGAAAAAAGGAGAAAAAAATGTTTAACTCTAATGACACCTTTAAATGCACTTGCATTTAAACTGTCTCAATTAAGCTTCAAAATTTGCACCTGCAAAGCTAAGTGGATTGAGGAACAAAGGGTTTCCCAGTTCAATTATTGCAAGATTAGGCTGAGACATCACCTGCATGCTGATTAGTTTACAGCAATAAAACACTTGAACTTAAGAAAAAATTAAATGGAAAGCTGAAACTACCACAAAGTGCTTTTACACAGGAGTCCTGTCTTTTGCTCATACTGGTGCATTTGTCTTATGGCCATGCAATTAAATTTCATATCAAACATGGAGTTTCTAACTATTGCTATGCAATAAATCAGTTTTCTCTCTCACTTTATCTTATCATTTGGATTCTAGATGGTTTTGCTGTGTAGGATTCTGGAGGATTTGAGACTTCTTCCAGAAGATTCTACCTGTATTTTGATGGCTTCAGCTTTCAACAGCATCTGGTTTTTGTGGTTTTTTTTTTTTGTTTTTTTCCCACCACAAAGTCTGTGCCATTAGTCCTGTTTGAAATCAGAGGAAGAAATAAATATGGGAGAAATTTTATTAGTTTTACTACCTTCCAAATTATGTATCCCCTCTATTCATCATGACAGTTTTAAAAGTTCATTAGGGCGTGTACCATATTTTTGTTCATATTCCTCATTCATTCTCTGAAAAGACCTTAAGTGCAGAAAAGTTTCAAATATATTTAAGTCAAGCCTGTACTATGGAACCACACTACACAGAGCGCATTTAACATATATGAACCATTCAAGTATAGACACATGTAAAGGTAGAGAGAAAACAAAAATCGTATGTCTTGTATATGCCAAATGTGAATGATTCTCAAGATGTGTTTACTCAAAATCTTGTATTGCTTACAGAACACATTGCATAAGTACTTTAAGATTAACAATTCCTAGTGGGATTTCATTTTGGATTTTAAAATGAATTTTTTTAGTCGTGAGTTTTCTGTGGATTTATTAGTGCTGATTATAGATCAATAGAAAACTGTTTTCCTAGTTAACTGTATCAAAAAAATATTTTCATAAACAAAAAGACAAAGAAACATAAGGCATCTCTGTTGCAAAAAACTTTTACATATACACCCTATGAAAAACAAGTACCTGTTAAATTATATTTTATAACTACAAAGTTATCCAAAGTGAAAACAGAATGTTAAAATATTTATTGTATCAGCACAAAAGGCTATAGTTTTTCCATGCTGGCCACAATATGTTTTAAACACAGAAATAATCTGGGGTTTTTTGTCCATTTAATCTCTAGAATGAGGAGACTGGGGATTTTATCTCTAAAGCAACATTCATTGAATTCTGGTCCACAGGAAACAGGCATGATAATATGCCCAAATTATTTGCTGTGAGAAAGAGAAAACTCACTGAAACAAAACATATATTTCCATGCATGTAGGAAACAAATTAATGGAAAAATTCTGAAATCATAAAGGATCATGTTAAATTCAGTGTGTTCTGCTTTGTTAGTCACATAGAACAAAACTATGCAAGGAAGGCCATGGGTCTGATTTTGCATAGTTTTTGCCTTCAGGTTATTTGGTTAAAGACATTTATAAGAAGTCTTGAATCTAAGGGTGTGAACTTTTGTATAAACACAGAGGGCCTCATTTTCACTAAGCTTTCCTTACATCAAATAAGGAATTTTCCTAAATGAACATAGATGCTCATGCAGCTCTACAAGCAAACAGACCTGTTACAAACACACTGAACTGTAATAATAAATCTCAGTTCTGTGGCCAGATCAACCTTTCCCATAGGTTTTTACATTTACTCATTTCTTTTACTACTGAATATTCTTAGATGAACGGAAACAAGCTGCTGTAACAGACATGTTGACAGTCGCTCAACAAAAATCATACTTGTAATTGTAAAAACAAAAGTTGATGATGACACTAATTAGCAATTAACATTAGCCATTTAAGTGACTAAGAAAGTGAAACACTAATGCATAATGTTCTTGATGGCGTGCCTGACAATACATACATCACATTTAACAGATGGAAAAAAAGTAGAAATATTATCTTTCAGGAAAACTATTATTTTTCACAATCTATCAACACAAGGATTTCTTAGGAACAAACCAAAATAGAAACATGGATTTCATTCAACAGCAACACGCTAAGATATTCTGCATTCAAATGTCACAATGTTTTGAAGGCTTCCTAAAAGTGTATCACACTTGCAATTCAAGCTTAACTGGGTACAATTCATAATGATACTCTGTCAGTCATTTCAACAAAATTCAGTTGATGTCACCTATGCACTTGGAATTCTTATGATAAATACCAAAATAATAAATTTTAAAATTTCATATTTTCATCTTTATCTCATATTTTAATGTTAATGGAAAGGGATTTCAGTCCAAGGTCAAGAATTTTCTACAAACACCACTGGAATTTACAGGACAGGGAAACAAACTTCCTCATTATAACTAAATACTAAATAAACGTACCATTGAAAATACATAAGATTAAATGACTGTCTCAGGAAAAAAAGTATTAGATCAAACCCCTTAACATGAGTAGCCATTTTTTATGACATTACTTTTCCCATTTTTTTCTTCCTTTTTTAAAACACATTCTTATATTTTTGGAGTCACAGGATTTTACAATTAAAAAATTATATCATATCCTCAAATTTGAAAAACAGCCTAAATCTTCAAATTAATTATAATTTATTTTGTCTATTCAATTAAGTAAAGGAAATTAAAACTGACAGAACATAAGGAAAACACAACAAATACCTACATAAAATCTACAAGCATTAAATTTTTCTCAGATTATTATGAGAATTATTCATTATTAGTATTCTAATAATTAGTATACTCCTGATTTATTTATGAAAACCTTTACATTCAATAAAATCTTAAAATACCCTAAACGTATAATCAGATCAGACCCTAAGTACTGACTCAGATTTCAAAGGTTTCTAAAGAGGTAGAGGTATCTAGTGTAAATAAAAGGCCTGGCAGCATTTGACACCTGTATTATCAAAATATAGGCTGACAAGTGACAAGATGAATTTTCAAAGTGACAGTAAGCCCTTGAAAAATAATGTTACACAACAGTGAAAATAACAAAGTCTAAACTAAGTACAATCCACATGCATAAGGCCACATTTAGTATTCAAAAATAAGACATTCATAATAAAATAAGTGGAGGAAAAAAGCACCTTAGATATCTGAAGCAGGAGAGTAACTCACCCTAATGCACTACACTGTTGCCTTCACTTGTATATTTTTCTAATAACATGATCACGTATGTGTCATATATCTCTTGGACTTTAATCAAATAGGATAATGTAATAAAGCTCATTTTCTCATTTTCTCATCCATAATATCTAAATTTGATGTTCTGTCAGTAAGCCAGTTAAAAAAAAATTTTAACATAATTTAAGAGCAGGTGGCAAAGAAAACTTTATGAAGAAATTACAATTGCTACATTGCTCTATGGCATTGAAGTGAAATTTTATTTATTCTGAGTACTTCTGTGTCCTTTTATTAATAATGTAAAAAGAAGACAAAAAAGGACACCATAATAAACTGTTAAAAGATATAATAAATAATATAACTGAAGATAAAGATACTACTCAAATTGATTAGCAGAAACTGTGAGAAAACCCCAGCCTTCTAGTATGTGTCTTCCTGAAAATATAATCATAAGGATTGGCTCTTCGGAGTAGAAGAATGAGAATATGCTTCACTGTGCAGCAAAGTTTTAAACTACAATTTATGTGCTGTTCTCAGTTTATTTCATAATTAAAATCCAGCCAGAGAAAGGGGAAAATATATACATCTGCCACTGTTGATGGTCTAGACTCTGTTGGAGAACATTTGAGTGTTTTTTGGTCAGAAATTTCACTGTATTTCAATTCTGTGTTGAAGACGTTGTAGTGTCTTTATTCTAACTAAAAATAGGCCTTATAACATCACCGAAACAATCAGTACCCTCTAAAATATTAAAAAAATAGTAGTCCATTTATATGAACAACAAAATTCTATTAAGCTTTTCCTTTTAAGTGGGCAAAAGAAAGTAAATGTACCTTTCAGCCTTAACAGAAACCACGTCAACTACCACCAATTCTTATCCACTTCACTAAAAATGCATTTTTGAAAGAGTAGCAGGTGTACAGAACAACCCATAATCAGTCTACAGAGCCCTTCTTGTGGTCAGAACTGAAAATGAATAGGAGTATGATTCATCATTCAATAAACAGGAGAACCCACCAGTGTCTGACTCAAAACCCAGTAATCTGTGCATGTCTCAGCAGACCCAATGGGTTTGGCTACACTTAAGATGTTCATAATGCTCAAATGGATTATACAGAGATATTTTGGCATTCATACTGAAAACAAGACAAAGAAATTCTCTGAATTCCCTCATATTCGTAAATATATAGTTCAGTTTTCCTAGTGCTTTACCAAAGTTGATTCAAATTATGCTAGGATTCAATGTTTTCAACCCCATGCATCACTGGAGGAAGAGTGGCTGGAAAGCAGAACTGCAGAAAAGGACCACAGAGTGCTAGTTGACATACAGCTAAACATGAGGCAGTGTGTGCCCAGGTGGCCAAGGAAGCCAATGGCATCCTGGCCTGTGTCAGCAATAGAGTGACCAGCAGGACGAGGACAGTAATTGTCTCCCTGTATTCAGCACTGGTGAGACAGAACCTCAAGTTCTGCGTCCAGTTCTGGTCCCCTCAGTTCAAGAAGGACATTGAGGTGCTGGAGCAAGTCCAGAGAAAGGCAACAGAGATGGTGAAAAGTCCAGGGAATAAGTGATATGAGGAACAACTAAGGGAACTGGCATTCTTTAGCCTGGCAAAAAGGAGACTGAGGGGCCTTTACTGCTCTCTGCAACCATCTCAGAAGAGGTTGTAGCCAGGTGGGCTGGCCTTTGCTCCCAGGAAACCAGAGACAGGACACAGGGAAATGGCCTCAAACTGCACCAGGGGTGCTTCAGGTTGGACATCAGGAAGGATTTCTTCACTGCAGGGATGGTCAAGCATTGGAAGAGGATGCCCAGGAAGGTGGTGGAGTCTATCCTGAAACACTGTCCCTGAAAGTATTCAATAAATGATTGGATGTGGCACTTAGTCATATTGTTTAATTGATATGGTGGTTGGATTTGATGATCTTGGAGGTATTTTCTGATCTAATCTAATGTAATCTAATGTAATCTAATTTTATCTCATTTTATCTCAACATTTTATGATTCTGTTCTATTATTCTATCTCAAAAAAATACTGTTAAAATCTTCACAAGAAACCTTTTAGCTAAAACCATCTATTCCCATATCTGCTTCCAAAACCCATATTGAATGATCAAGTTTTATCTTCCTAAAAAGGCAGCTTTATTTTATTTTTCATAAGAGCTGAATTGCATACAAGTCCCTGAACTAATATTATGCTAATTTTCTTGGCAGTGGAATGTAGTCTTCACACTCAAAAGTGTATAGAAAAACACCAGAATCTGGATGTTCACATTAGCAATAACCTTCTTTCACCTTTTTCGGTATCTTTCTGGAGTTGATATCACCAGATGCAACTACAAAAAACAGCTGTCTTTCAGCTGCTGCTTCTAGTCATGCCCTGGCCCTCAAGGCTCCAATAATAAAAGACTTAGGCAGAATTGACCTAGACAGTCTGAAAATATTCACTTGGTAAATTTCATAGCAGTCTGATTTTAAGAGCATTTTGGGGGTGGGAGAAGAAGTAAATGGAATCGTGAAGAAATGATAAATATAACTATTCCTGACAGCAAGTTTGGCAGGTATTCAACACCTTACAGACTCAGGACCACTAGTTTGCACCATTTCCTAGAATGAACCAGAGATTCTATAGTCTGCTGCTGTCACTGTAAATTCATAGCATCATCATGTAGACTATTCCAATGCTTCTAATGCTACCTCAGTAAAAAAAAAAACAAACAAAAAAACATTCAAATACTTTAGAAAAGAAGAAATGGAGAAAAATATAGCAAAGAACACATTGGCAGACATATGTAAGCATAAAAGTCTGTATTTTAAGGTTTAAAGTGACAATTCTACAGAAAAAAAAAAGAATCAATTGTACGGAAATTTAAAAGTTTTAAAACTTTTATTTAAATACATTTTTTCTCAGAATTTTTATTTGCTTTTATGCTTCATAAAAATAAACAAAATCCAGCAAAGAAATATTTTTGACATCATGAACACTGAAGAACTGAACAAATATTACCATTTTGTTTTCTTAGTCTCCAACAACTTATTTGCAAACAAGAAAATAATAGTCAAAATTAATATGTATGTCAAAATAGGTTATTTATAAAAAAAAAAAAGAAAAAATGCTAAACAAGAAAGAACCTCAAACCAAACTAACCAAAAACAAGAAACAAAAACCAAAAAATTCTCCAAAAGTGACCTAAAACCAAACAAACCCACAGAAGATCCTTAAATATTAAGCAACAAATAAATATTTCCAGATAAGTTTTGGCTCTACTATTGCTTTCCAAAAAGATGTCTTCTGGCTATATATGCTGGAAGAGATCACCTAGCTTTTCGTCTCCAAGTATGAAGGTTGTCTGTTGCAAGATCACAGAAGAATAAAATTCTGTTCATCTCTTTGAAATACTGTTAAAAAATAATTTTATACATAACCTATATTGTAAAACATAAATTTATCCTAAAAAATAAAATGCATCATAAAAATCATTACATATTTGAATTATAGGGGTAGAATGATGAAAGAAAATTATATATATTCTGTAGAGAGAAATGGCCAAAATCAGATCTGGAGTGTAGACTTCCATAGTCCATGGTCAAAATTGGATTTTCATCCAAGAAACCTCATATTCAGCCAGTATACTGAGGACATTAGGAAAGGATCAAAGTACTTTTGGAAATATTCAAGACTAGTTTTCTACAAAAAAAGGATAATTTTCCACATGCACTTCTTAAACCTAAATGCTGATTACATTACTTGATTGGTGTACGGAAATGTAATGACAGTAGTTTTTATCACTTGTCTTATAGAACAATTTCCATTGCAAAACAGAATAAAGAGACATTTTAACACACTGCTTATGGTATTCATTTTCAGTACTCTTACATTTCAAAAAGCATAGTAGTCTTGAACAAAGCAGATTTATTCATCAAAGGTGATCACTTAAAAAGAAAGGCTTTCATTTTGGGAATAGTACATGGATAAAATTTTCGTATTTCCAGTAATTATAATCACTCTTAAACTGCTAAGTTCTGTGTCTAGTTGAATTGCAACAGACCAATATGAAAAGCTCACCTTGAACACCTCTATTATACCAAAATTTAATGGAATGTAAAAATGTTTTAACCTTCTTTGAACTATATGTCAAAGTCAATTTGACTCAGCTCAGGGAATGAAATGAACCTTGATATTTTAAAGAGATCTAGAGAAGACCTTCTCAGTGTCAAAACATAACCCTTATTGTACCTTGCCTTTTTATAGGTGTTTCTTTCCAATGAAGTTTTTATAAAGAAACTATTTCCTTGTATATGACCATCTTTAATTTATAATTCTAGTTGGTTTAATGTTAACAATTTTTGCTATTATAAATTTTCCATCATATGCAGTCTTCCAAATACAAACTTTTTGTGGCGTAACTCAGGTGTGGTTCAAGTATGAGCAATATTTCAAGTCCTAATAGTAGTGTTATCCCAAACACAGCTGTATTTCTTGGGTGAAACCAAGATATAAATTAAGAAATTTTGGAGTGCAATTAAAAAACCCACACTCAATCAGTTGCAGAAAGTCTAGGTGCAGGTCATTCTTTACTGCTGACCTCTGGGAGTGTATTTTGAGAAAAACACCATTCAACATTTTCATTAATGGCCTGGATGATGGGCAAATTGCACTCTCAGCATATCTGCTGAGAAATAGAAAACAGGCAGGAGTTGATTGATAGGTCAAATCATCACAGGTCGCCACACTTCTGGTGAGAGTCAGTGGGAAAGTGATGGGTTATGAAATTAAGAGTGGGAAGTTCAAAGACCTCTACCTGGAAAAGAATGACACCAAGAAATAGTTGATGTAGCTGTCTGGAAAGCAGGTCTACCGACAAGGATCTGAAGACCCTGCTGGACCATAAGTTGAGCATTAACCAGCAGCGTGCCTTCAGACAGTCTCCTGTGCTCCATTAGAAGTGCTGTCAGCAGGTATAAGGATGTGATCCTTCCCATCTAACCAGCCCTGGTAAGGTACTCCTGGAGTGTTGGGTCCTGGACTCTTATCTTCAGGAGACATATGGACATTCTGAAAAGAGTATAGTGTAGAGACACAAAGACAATAAAGACCAAGGAGGAGAAACTAAGAGAACTGGGACTGTTGTTACTGGAGAACTCTTAGACAGCAATCTCAGCTATATGGAAAAATACTTAATGGGAAGGGATCAAGAAGACAGAGCTAAGATCTCCAGACAGCTAGCAAATTCAGTGACAGAACAGAAGACAACAGGCACAGATTGAAATGCAGAAACTCAATACAAATAAAATACTTCTCTAGTATGAGACTGACTGAACACTTAACAGGTTGCTCAGAGTCTGTAGTCTCCCGACCTTGGAGTCAGTCAATATTGACCTGGACAGAGCCTGGACAACTTGCTCTAGTTTAGCATGTTCTGATCCAGGAACTTGGAACAGCTGACTTGCATGGGAGTCTCTATCATCAGCCTCTCTGTGATTCCATAATACCACTGTGAAAGCATTAACAAAGACTATGTATTCAGGACTAGTATATTACAGAGGGGAATGACACACAATCAGATGTACAAATGCAAATGTACAGTTTCTGTCTTAAACCAAGTAGATGACTAAACATCATTTCTATCATCAAAACCACTCTATCCTCCCTTTAAAATGTACTGTGAACTGTGAGAGTTTCACATAAAACATTCAGGTCTCAGAAAACATTCAAGACACTTGTATAATTAGTTCATTAGTTGCTAGATATGTCAAGATATGCCAAGGATATACTGAACACCAGGTGTGCACTGGAACATAGCCTCTTTCACATCTATAAAAGGGAGACCATAAAAATAAACAGCAGTCATTGACCTGCTGAATAATAGGAGAGTGTATTAAAGAAGTTGCTACCTTTGTTTCAACCTCATAATTTGGATACAGTACCCCTGCATAAATATGTCAAAATTGTAGATGTTTGTTCTGTTACTAACCTCATGCTGCTTCCCAAGAAGAGGGAACGGTAGAGACAGAAAAGCTATTGCTTTTTTCTTTAACAGATAGGCATCTTATACCATGAAAATTTATTCACCGCAGACAGAGTAGCCTAGCCTTATTATAATGTAATTTACAAAAAATATTTCCCCTTATCTCCTTTAAACATGTGTCCTGGGTAATAAATCCATAAAATGTAAAGAAAACAGTGCCAAAAGAGCAGTAAAGGAATTCTTTTGTAGAAACTGTCCAAAGAAGAATAAACATGGTCTTCTTCTCATATCTTCATGCAATAAATATTTCTCAATTTTTATTTTAGCTAGTATGTTTAATCATATTAAAATACTCAAAATTATATTAAATATTCAAAATTACAAAATAATTTGAGAAATAGAAACTAAATGCCATCAAAAAAAGAGAAGTTCCCCAATAAACGGTTCCTCTTGCGCACAGCTAGAAATAAAGAGCCAGTTTAAGTTGCTCAGAACTCTGAATTGCAATACCAATAAAGAATTATTGAGAATTGATATTTAGAATTGAGAATGGAATATTTATTAAGAAAAATATTATACAGCTATTAATATCTAAATTATACCAGCAAAGTAATCTTAGTACTGCAAAATTATTATCAGCATATCATCAGAGTTTAGTGCATAAGAAATTATTAGTCCTTCCCTTTCTTATGCCTCTGCTTCCAATTCTTATGCCTCTGATTCCAATTCCAATTCCAAATGTGCAGCATTTATGAGAGTCTTTTCACAGCTGTGAGTGTCAATAAGGTGTGCCACAAAATGATTTTATTTCTGTGCTTCTCTTCCAGAAGTGGATCACTTGAAAAAAGAGAAGCTTACTCCTAAGAGTATGCTTTACTAATATAGAGCCAAGGAACCTGAAGTAATCAATAGTCATGTTAGGAAGGAAAAGAAAGAGTGGAACTACTTCATGTGTCTTCAATTTCCCTTTCATTCACAAATATATCTGCAGAAACATATGCATGTGAGGGCTAATATGACTATCCCAATCATATCCTATATATTATCACATTTTTTTCTTTCATCTTTATTTTGCAGTCCGTCATGTGCAGTTTTGTCTAATAAAGACGGGACCCTAATGTGCTGTTGCGCTGCACACAAAACACATTGTGTCCTTCACTACTAAGAACAAATTATTCATTAGGCAGAAAGCCACCCTTGATTTTTTACAGTCAATGGATTTTCTTTGCATAATCACTCAGTTATTCACTGAATGATAGGAGGTGTCCAATTCACATTAGCAAATCCTAACACCAGAAAGAAACTAAGATTTTTCTGGACTATATTCAGGATGCACCTATGAAAAGACATAAAATTAAACTTGTAGTGCTGCGCTTTTCTTCAAATACATTCACTGTGATTTGCACCTGAAAATTTATAATTTCTCTCTAATAGAAAACAATTATGCTCTTATGCTGTATTATTTGCCATGTCAGCTGCAAAATGTGCAGAAAAGGGTGACGCAGCACTGCTGTGCTGCCTGCTTCTGATTGCCCTGTTCTGTGCACAAAAAATATTCAGTTCCTAGAAGGCAGCACCTAATGCTCTTTAGACACCTCTGAGACAATCCTTTAAACAAATACTTCCACATTTTCCTTTAGTTAGAGGTTTTGCTGAGCAACACCTTAACCAGAATTTTTAACTTGGGAATTAATTGCTTGAAATCACTGTATACTTTTTTCTTTGTTTCTTAATTGCTACACTGAATTAGAAAACACAGTACATACATATTTTAATCATACAACTATAAGAAAAAACCCAACAAAAGCAAGATAAGCACTATTTGCTTTGCCATGGAAAGGAAAGGAAAGGAAGTGCTGACACAAGCAGTATAATTGGAAGACAGATACGCCACATTCACTGTTCCACAGTACAATAATTCAGGTATTTTGTTTTGCCTACTCTTCCCCGCACACTGCCTTTTGTTGCTGTTGTAATTTGCAAGTAACTCATGAATATAATATAACCACAGAAGCTCAGATTGTACCACAGCAAGATACCTCACCTTTACCTCAAGGCAAGATCAGCTATGTACGTAATTCAGAATCCATCACAAGATATTTGCTCAGTCTGTCTTTCCAAACTGCAATGATAGACCAACCACAACCTCTGTAAGTAATATTCAGTCAGCCTTAGCAAATTAATGTATTTTCTAACATGTAGCTTACAGCAGGAGCTAAGGAAAGCACTCCAATTCAAATGGACACTACAGAATAAAGATCACATTTTTTCTTGAATAAAGTTGTGGTAATCACATATTTTCTGAACAGAGAGAGACATAGCTCTCTTAAAATTTTCTTAAGAAGGTGTGAGAAGCTGTGAGAAAGCTCAGAGAATCTCTCAATCTCTTCACCTAGCAGACAATCTCTGTTTTTCAAAGACATTTACAAGAGGGAGGTGCCCCTTCTTGACCAATGAGTGAAGATTCCTAAAACCAACCAAGTCTTAAATCCACCATTGTTTCTATAAGAACTGTAGATTTCTAATAATAAAGTACTTTTTTCATACCTTCTGATGATGGAGTCTCTGTATCACCTTTGTCTGTCCCGAATACCCCTTTGGTGATATAAAGTGATAAAGAAGTTAACATAAAGTCTCTTTCTTTATGAATGTTATACAATTCAATTTCTTTGATTATTTCAGTCAGCTGTGTATATATCCTAGAACTGACTCTCTGCAATTTATTGATGTGCAGAACCTCACTCATTTAAGGAAATGAATACATGAACAATATGCAGGGAAGCATCTAATGGTATATTTGAACTTTAATTTTCACCTTTTCCTTTAGTGTTGGATTACTATATTCCTAATGTTTGAACTCCCAGTTTCCAGATGACCATTTTCATTCCAAGTTGACTTTTAAAATGTATGTGATGGTTTTGATTGTCATTTTGGGTGGTCTTTGAGGATTTTAGCAGTAAATGAAAAGTTAATATTGCCACCATAAGCAAAAAATTAATCTGACCTTTTCAGGCATCTCCAGTTACTAAAGAAGATGTCACTCATGTGACATTACTACTTATGTGGCATTCTATCTGCACTATAATCAAAATTCAGCTTAAATGTCTGAAGGCAATTCTATGATTCTAAACCGATAAAACATATGTCCTAACAAAGCCTGCACAGTGTTTCTCTCTGAAAAGCCTGGCCATTAACAGCTATTGGAGATAGTGTTGATGTCAAATTCAAAATCAAATTAACTCTTATATTCTCAGCAGTAAGTTGAAAGGTGACATTTCCTCAGCAAAATCAAGAGCAAACAATGAAAAAATTTAAAAAAACAAAAATAAAAAGTAACCAGGTCAAGGATATTTTGACAGATAGCATCCTGTTTAAACTGAAGTTATGTTCATTACAAGTGATGATTAAAGCAACTTTTGCATGTCCTAGGGGAATTTTGGTAACATAATGTCAGTAATATTTGCCAAAGATCAACTGGTTCATCTCCCAGATGAATGCAATTTATCTGCTTTTTGTAAAGGAGGGAAAAAAAAGACAAGGAAGTATAGGGAAAGTAGATTAATAATTAAATTTCACTATCTTTTCTATCTGTTTCTTTTAAAGTAATTTTTCTCAACTGTGCACATGTCAGGGCTAAGTAAAAGTTTCCAAAGTTGCATATACATCGTTACTTTAAGTTGAAGAAAGACTATGCATTTTATACAAGCATAAAGTTAAATTTGATCGCAATTCAACATGTTCCTTGAAACAAAGAAGCAGGAATGTTCAGGGGTCTCAAAACAGAGACCTGAAGATTGCTGAATTTCCAGAAAAAAATTAGGGAGCTGAGAAATCAGAGAAGATGTTGAATTTATCAAGCACAGTAGAGGACAAGAAGGTTATTTACTCTAAAGAGTTTTAGAAAATACTTTTTACCTTTTCACTGGTACAACTTCATTTAATTCCATAGTGTCACTCTGGATGTAAAAGCATCAGCTCAAGTATAGAAATCAACCATAAAACTTTTCTCAGCAGATGAAAGTGAATTTATCACATCTGAGAATGTAACTCCACATTTCAAACTCCACATTTAGTCATTGATTTCCTTCAACAGCAAGTAATTCCCTCTCTTTTTAATCTGAGCCATAAAAAAATAACAAAGAAATAAAAAAAGCAAAATGTTTTGAAACATTTCATTCATCATCTGGATTGGCAAAAGGAATATCAATTAACTTCCATTTCTCCAGTTATTAGACTAAGTATTTATTAAAATGTATTTGGTTTCAGTGCCTAAATATCACTTATATCTTTAATAGTTTACAGAAGTGCTCTGTTTCCCCTTTTTTTTTTGTGGTCCCTCTAACCATGGTCCTTCCTCCTCTGTCTCTCTAGGTTACCAGAGTGGAGATTGCCTGCAGCCCATATGAGAGCTTGGTGAATAATATGGTGGAGGAGGTGACTGTTTCCTGAAGGCCAAAAGTCCATAGGAGGAACCCCACAGTGGAGCAGGGCAATAGGGGGAGAAGGAGGGAGCAGCAAGGAAGATCTGTTATATACTGACCACAGCACTGACTACGTGTCCCCCTCTGCTGCTCAGGATGCTGCTGGGGAGCAGGCAGAGGATTTGGGAATGAGGGAGTAGAGGGGATTGTGGGTGAAAGGAGTGGAGCAGTGGGAGGAGGTGGGTTTTAAATTTTGTCTTTGCTTCTCAATATTGAAATATATTTTAACTGGCAACAAATTACATTAATTTTCCCTAAGCTGAGTCTGCTTTGTCCATGACAATAATAATTAAGGGATTTTCCTGTTCTTATTTCAACCTACAAGTTTTTTAATTTTCTCACCTTGCCTCAGGTGGTTGGGGGTCTAGTGGCCAGCCTATGTCAGGCCACCACACCATTGCACGTAGTTACCCATCCAGATAAATTTAACACTGCCATACTATGATTTTCACTTGAGTACTGAAGAAGCCAGCCAGTTGTACATGGCATATTTACCATGAGAGCTAAACAACTTTCCCCTTTTAAGGACCAGAATTGTAATTACAAATTTTGCAGAAGCGAGCATCATAAAATTTTCAGTACTAAAACTGCATTAGGTGAAGCCACCATACTTTCACTGTTTTAATTACCTAAATAAAGAATTCATGAAATGGCAGTATAATCAAGGAAAAAATATAGTTATCTTTTGAAGGTTATGACCAAAAATTGTATTTTGAGTCCATCTATATGCAGACAGACAACAGCTATATTTCAAGTAGTAATGTGTCGTGTACATGCAGACTCTCATACATTTCTCAGGGAGAACTGAGAAAAAGATAGCAGCTCAGGATTCACGTTTTGTAGACACTGCTCTAAAAACCATTACAAAATTCTCTTGACTTTATGTGTATGCTTCCTCCCTTATGCATGGCAATTCACTGTTTTGTTTCTGCAGTCATCCCATGACCACCAGAATCTGAAGCAAAATCAACCATGTAATGTCAAAGCCACAAAAGCAATGTATTGCAGGGGAAGTAAGAAAGAGAAATAAAGACATCAGGCACATACATTCTGGAATACATTCCAAATTTCAGCTATAAATGTAAAGACTTCCTGCCTGCAATTCAGTTTCAGAGACAAAAATTGAAATATATTATTTATTTAGTAGCCTATACATATGTGTTTTCATAAGACTACCAAAAGGACAAAAAAAAAAATTAAACAATTATACTTCAATTTCATGTATACAGGCTGTTGAAGAACATCAGAAAAGGTTTTGCTTACATAAAAAAGAAGTAATTTTATAGTGTTTCTGAATTATCTCTTTATGAAGTTCTAATATTGATTGATATTTAATCAGATTTTTAATTAGTCAGAGGAATGAAACAACAAGTGACATTCACATGTTGCTAAAGCCTTCTCCACCTTGTGCTTGCCAGATAGTGGTTTCAGTATGCCAAAGTACCTTCTGAGACCTTTTATTCTTTAAGCTATATTCTTTGGTGTAATCAAGTAACAGATCTCAGCATGAGTCCCAAATATTATAATGCACAGACCCTAAAAGTTTTGTGTAATCCTTTGTTTGAAACATTCAAATTTCAAAACATACACTTTGCTCCCTGATAGCTATATAAATATTGTCATTATAAATATTATCCTAATTTATGAGGAAATAATTTTTTTTCATCATTATAATGTATCTTTGTTCCTAGTTTAGGAGTGACCATAATTCAGACAGAAATTAATGCTGAATTTTACTTTAAAAAGTTACTCGCTAGAATCTGATAATAGCAGAAAAACCCTACTAAACTACAACTTTATATTCTAGTTATTGGTTGGATTCCCAAAGCAAAGAAAGGACTTGTGATCCTTTGTCCAGAGTAGGTGGAAGCTACGTATTAGCTGCAGGATAACATTTTAGCTTGTTCAAAGGTAAAAAAAAATTCTGAGACAGTTTTTTCTACATGTACAATCAACCGAATATCACATCTTTTTAAATAATAAACTATGCCAGGTTAGGCACAACTGTGCATGTGAGCATGAGTTATCTTATACACATACACATATAAGTTTTCTCTTGTACCTTAGGATCTTGTTAGTAATACTCACAGTTATCATGTTTCCTATTTAGAAATGAGATTCAGCAATCACTGGCTTACTGACATGACAGCATGTAAATCAGACTAGCAAAATACATATTAGGATTTCACAACTTTCTTCTAATTCAAATATTTCATCATCTGTCAAAACATGAATAAGAGAGCTCCGGGGAGGTGCTTCCTTCGCTACCATAGTCTAAAATATTTTACAGAGATTCAAAATCTCTTATGCATTTGAGAGACATATCTTATTTTATAAATATATACATTTCAGATATATACTTTATTTCCTTTCAGGAATGCTAAAGAAACTAGTGTAAGGACTTTGAGATTATGACTTGCTATCAGGATTTGACTACTTGTTGCCATCCATGAGAAAATACCCACTGCCCAGGACTGCGGCTGTCAGGCAAGATCTTTAAAGCTTAAGTATGGCATATGTGGCCTTTAGCATGCACTATCAGCAAAATCAAGTTGAGTCAGCTGACTGATCAAAATGACAATTTTAGGTGTTGTAGTGCAGTCATCAAAAATGAATTCTGTGCATTTTTCAGATGCAGAGGAAAGAGTCTTTGACAGGAAAGAGGGCAGAGTCTTCTCCTAAGAGGGAAGTACAACTCAGGATAAACTGCAGCATTGGACACTGCAAAAGTGTCCAATCAGGAAGGAAGCCCAATTCCCTCATTCATTAAATGGTGGTTCTAAACACAAAGGAGGATTCCAGGGCTCCCTGTCTCCAGGATTTATTGAAGAATAATGCTCACCTCCTTAAAATACTCCTTTAAACTGTAGAAAAGGTACAGAGGTTGGAAAGACTAGCATTTTAACAAATAATGAACAGTGCTCATCTAATTTGAATCTCTCAGCAACACTACCCCTCTTTTTTTTTCTTTAATCTAAGAATCAGTAATCTGTTATATACATAATGTTACTGTGTGGTATATTGATTAATAAGGAAAATGATAAACCATTGTAAATATAAATTTAAGTCCTGTAGATAACATTCCTCTTACTCAATACAATGAAGAGGTGATGTTTTGAAATGAGTACATTAGACTTAATACATCACAAGTTTAAATGACTGTTTACAAAGCCCAGGACAGACAACATTTCAGCACTGACATCCATGATGTACAACACAGATACATAAATTTTAGGGGTTTTACACTCATAATGTCACTGATTATAATTCTAGGGATATATTCCCTAAGTTACTACTGTAAGTTGCTATTGTACCATTGTGCTTTACTGCAGAAGGTGTCTAACACCTACACATATTTTACCATTCCCTTGGTAACAGTAAGAGCAACATAAACCCTGTGTAAAATGTGGCCTGTACAGTACAAAACTAACCATAAAGTTTGATGAACTAGAATTTTTTTTTTTTCAAATGCCCATCAATACCTTTCAAATTTACAGATTATCAGGAGTGAAGTAATTTCACAATGTAAAATGTGCACAGGGGAGTGCAGCATGTACAAGGAGGACTATACTCTCTTTAAACAACAAGAAAAAAAGTCTTCCTTATAACCAGCCCTAAAACCATCATGTGCTGTTTTACCTTCAGAACAGGTAACATACTCTACGTATCTGTTTCATTTAGATTTCACTGTGACTATAAAAACAAAATATGAGACTGGTCTTAAGAGACACACTGCAACAAGCATTTGCCTTAAGTGGTAAAAGAGAAACCAACAACAGGTATACTTACTAAAACAAGTATCTTTCTTATTGCTTCCTGTCCTTTACTTCCTGGTAATATTCTGCTTTACCACTTTACATTAGAATCCAGGGCAAACAATTTTCAAAGCTAACTTGCCAGAATGCAGCCCATCTTGACTGCAGAAAGAGCAGGGTCAATCTTTGCCTAATTCACTAACCTCACTCAGCTCACTCTGATACTCAAAGGTAAGGCTTTCAGGGCAGCTACCCTGTAAATTGCTGAGGTGTGTCACCCAGCTACATCCACAATGTGGCTGTGATGCAGAAGGACAGTTGTATACACAGCTGGAAAAGGAATAAACAAGTGAACAGAAGAGCACAGGAAATGAGATTTGATAAAATAAAGGGAATTTTACACTTCCAAGAAAGTGCAGTAATACTTATTGTGGTGAATGGCCAGACTGTCTCCAAAATCAGAAAGGTAAATTTGTTTCAGAGAAAATGATTCTATCTGGAACATCCAGAGGTCTCAAAGGAGAACTGGAGATAAAAGCTAAAAATGGTCCACTGAGAATGGATAATGTCTGACACTCTGGAGCATGCAAGTGCAGAAAGGCTCCCAAACAGCAACAGCAGCACATCAGCTGAACAGGCAGAAGAGATTTTTTTCCAGTTCAAACTCAAGCTTTACACTTAACTATTCCCATGAAAGCTGTACTAATTGAAGTCCACAAGGGATGTACACTATGACCTCTGATGCTTTTAAGAGACAACATTATGCCTATCAAACACCAACATAGTTTTACAGCTTTGACTTACAATTCATTATACCTTTCTAGCAGTATATTTTGGTGTACATCTAATACACAGAATGAAACTTTTTTCTTATTGAATATGAACATTTCAAAGTCCTTTTAAGTGAGTTTAAATTATTTCAGCCGGCTTTCTATGTTTGTTAGAAAAACTGGGGCTATTAGCATTAGACAGGCAGCTAAACTCTTCAGGTGTTCCTTTATTTTATCTTAGATCTTGGGGTGCAGTTTCAATTTTGAGTAAAAGTTATTCAAGGATAGTTGCAAGTTTTCCTTTCTGTGTCATCAATTTCAAAGGCTTAATAAAAAAAAATCTCCAATCCTTCTTACTAAAAAAAGAGCTGAATTAATCTAATCCATACAGCACTTCTACACTAGAAGAAGATAGAGGATAGTGTAGATAGAGGCTACCAAAAATAATTTTAGATTTGAAGATATCCAGTCATAAAAAAAAGTATTCTAAAGTAGTCCTTTAGCTTTTTAGTAGAAACACTCCCTTCCTTTTTGTTTTTAATAATAACAAATATATTATTTGTTTTTAGGTAAGTCTAGTATTTAAACTGGCAACAGGTAGCACTTACAGTTTAACTATAAATATAAATTATGATGGAGAGTAATTCATGATGTTTTAAAAAAAAGTAGATGTAATTCACAAGAAAAGATTGTTTTGACAAACAACATCTGCATGGTAAAACACATATATTGAGTATAATATTTTTCTGATGGCCAGGTAGATTGCAACAGTTACATTTATAGATATACTTTTTTAAATGTTTTGAGCATGGATTGAATAGGCTTCAACAACTGAAGTGAATCTGCAAGCTATTTAAAAATAAAGTACATGTCAAATGAAAAAAGAAGATCTCTAGTACAACTTTATGATATAGAAAGGCTCTAGGTAATTATTTTCTTTATTCTAATAGAGCAAGAGAGAAAGAGGTAGCAACATAAAATGCAGCAATTCATACTATGTAGCACAGAGGAAGAAAAAAAATGGAAACAAAAATATAGGATAAACTAAATAATAATCCATGAGGTAATATAAAGTAAGCCTCTGTGTGATTAAAGCAACATTACCATGAAAGCAATAACACAAGGTTTAAATATAAATTTAGATATGAAAGTGGATGGGAAGGAATCAGTATTACCTATCAGAGCTGACAATAAAAAGGGGTCAAAAGATATCTTTAAAGATTTTGAAAAAAATACATTTTTCTTATCCTCTGGATACAGGATTCCGTATGAAAAAGATTAACAGTTATAACTGAAAATTGCAATGAAAAACAATGTCAGCCTAGATAACTTCAGCTTTGGGTCCTGTCAGACTACGTTTTCCTAAAAATATATGTCAAAAAAGAGTTTTAGCCAAGGATTTGAAATAATTTGAGTGTATTCCAACAAGTGTTTCCAAAAAAAAGGTATCATGACAAAACATGTATGGCGTTTGTCTCAACAGAGAATAGGCAGACACGGAACCTGGCAGCAGTGTAAATCTTGTTCCACATCTGAAACTTCTTTTGAAAGTTTCTTATAAGTTGGGTGAATTAAATGCCCAAAGGAAGGTATGATTACAGTAACTAAAATTGGCTTTTGCTCTAGTACTTTTTCTATCTCAGTATTTAGATGACAAATTACCACTACCACTCATATAAAAGCACCAATAATTCATCTAAATATATGCATACCTTAAAAGTCACACAGTTGTGGACTAGCTACCATTGTTCTGCATATATAGTGCTACCCTGATCTTAATAAGACTACAAACCTCCTTTTAAAATTATGAAGTCCCCTACCTTACTCTAGGCTTTCATTTTTATTTCAAGGGCTTTGAACCCCATAATAACCTTGAAAAACAATCTGAATTCCAGGGAGTCTACTTTCTTTGTCTTGAGATGCAACAGCCTTTTTTACTGATGAAGCTTCCTCTTAAAAAAGCTCTAACACATAAGTTTGCCTCTGAAAAAAAAAAAAATTGGAAGAAATAATTAGGAAAATAAAATCATTTGAAACTCTGCAAGTTTACACTTTTCTCATCTTAAGATCTATTTTCTCTTCAGGAAAATGTTTGAATTTTACTCCACAATTGAAGAAAAAATAATTACATCTCCGTCCATAAAGCAGATACTCCACCATCTGCAAGGCTCCTAATCTTATTCTTCCTAGCTGTGATCCATTGCTCTATATGTCAGGATGTACCCTATAGAGGTAGGGTAAAGTCATTCATACTACATATGAACAAAAGACCTCTCAGTATTATGAAGTGCTACTTCCATTTTTTTTTATGAACTTTTTTACCATTCTGTGTGGGACTTGCAAAACCATTTCAGTCATGCAACCAAATGCACTTAACACTTCCAATGGGAACACAGTCTTTAAAAAACTTTAGCATAAATATAACATTGGTGAAAAAGAAGATGTTTAACATTACAAAAAGATGAAGAAAGGGAAAACAAAACCTCTGTGAAAGGATCCTGGGAGAACAGGTTCTAAGATTACAGAAAACATGTTTTTAAGGATGATATTATTAGCAAAAAAATTATTAGACTGGGAAAAACCATTCAAGGAGGTGCATCCCTTTCTCCTCCCTATATAAGAGAGATTTGGTATGCTCAGACACAATGTCAAGAACACTATGACCTCCCCTGGCACACTATTACAGTTTTTCCTTAAATCTCTGTTCCTAAATGTGTATCTCCCCAAACCAGCACATCACACCCTGAAACCTTTATGTATGCTGAGGAAAGAAAGACTACTTATATAACTAGTGGGTTATTTTTCTACTTGTTGTTCAGAATTTTTCTACTAATCTTCTTCAAGTTTATTATCCACTATTGCTCTTTTCAAAAGAATTGGCCATTACTTGTATTTGTATAGTTGGCTTTTCTTAACTAAGTGTATTACACCTCAGTCATCCATGTCAAAATTCTCCTTTTCCAGCAATTTCTCGAAAACAGGTGGAAATCTAGTCACAGCACAACTTCAGAATTTGCCATCTTCTTGTCATCTACAAATTCAGAAAGCATCAATTTCAGACTGTGAAAATGTTAAAAAATCATACTTGAGAAAGCCTGTGATACTGTTAATTTAAATGGGAATAGCTATTTACATTTAACATACAGTAGCACCAAGGTCATTCCCATATCTAGGTCAAAGACCCAAATTGTCATGTTGATCCTTTGATGATTTTTCAAAGACTTCCCATGTTTTGTATTATCTACAGAAAAAAAAAAATCCTCTTGCTTTTTCTATTAAATTATTGAATTCCTCCTTTTCCATCGTATATAATTCCTTCACTGCTGAGCTGGGCAAACCTAGTAAAAATGCAATACTAAATCAAGTGAAAGTTGTATGCTACTCGGTGTAAGAAATGAAAGGGCATACTTGGTATAGAGAAGAGGACCAACAAAGTCCAGAGAATAAAGTAAAATAATTTTAAGGAAAAAGCAAGTGCAAGAAAAAAAAAATTATTTCATTCTTGCCTTATAGGAATGAAAACTAGCCAGATAAAATCTAAAACACTTGAAATATCCAAAACCTCTTTTTTCCTTTTTTCTTTTTCTTTTTTTTTTCTTAAATTGAATCTTGGGGGCAGGAATCCATAGAAAGAGAAAATAGAACATTAATCAGTTGTGCTTCTTGCTCCTGCTTCAAAAATCAATTGCATTTTCACAAACAAAACTGTGAGAAATTTTAAATATCTCTTCTCTGATGACCAGGCTGTATTATGTACAATACTTTTTAAGAGCTCATAATTCCTCAAAATTATGACGCAATTCAGTTTACCTGGGTTCATATCCAGGATAATTTTACTTATTGTGGTGTTCATTTTCTATTATATCTTTGAAATAAGCATAGCTTGAGGAAAAACTATTCTCATCTTTTTTACTAGTTAATATACTACAGGAAACTAGACAAAGAAAATACATCAGCAGTGAAATTAATAATGTAAAAGCAACTGCACTATCATTTTAGTCTCTACAGTTATTTGTATTATTCTTAAAACACAAGGAAATAACTCATAATTCTTTTGTAAAATTACAAACTCTCCTTAGGTTAAGTACCATATCTGGAAAAAACTCTTGGTTGCAATCTTCAATTTTATTCTGTCTTTTTCATTCTACTCAGAGACTAAATTATGCAGACACCTAAAGAGACATTTCTTTATATCCTTATGGAGAGCCTCACTCATGTAAATTTCCTTCCAATCCAAGAAAAAAGATCTGTAAGTACTCAAAGGGAAGGCAATACCAGCATTTCACTTTTAGCTCAGAAAATTTCACAAAAATATTTCACTTTGAGCTCAGAAATATTTCTTTTCACTAGTTGTCTTTATTGGTGTTTTTAAAAATCACAAACTATGTGAAGAAAGAAAAATTAAGACTAAATAGTCCAATAAAATTAACACAGAACAGAATTTTAAAGATTCTTGAAAAGCATAGTACATTTTTTCAAATTGACATTTTCATATCTTGCATCTCTACAAATGTGACAACTTCATGAGTTGCCTGTGAATGTCAATACTGTGAATATCAGTAAAAAACAGGAGATCCCAAAAGAAAACATATAAAAAGTACATTGATACATATAATATTGATAGCAGTATTTATTCATAAAAGCAATGTTTAAAGACCATTTAAAACTTTTTTTTCCTCTGGACACAATGGGGTTTTGATGTTTTCTGTGATGGAGATGATTGCTACTTCCAGAAACCGTTATATATTCTTATTGGATTTCATACCTATTTTTAATGTATTGTTGGTATTTTCAATAGCATAGTCTCATGGTATCCCCTCTCATTTCAACAGAGAATTTTAGTAGAAAATTACAAGACAAGTTTTCTTGAACTCTTAGTGTTCAGTGGAGATGACAAATCAGTACATATTAACCTTGGCATCTACTTGGTATTGCAAAGAAGAATGAAACTATGGTGTTCTTTCCTCAAAATTTGGATCAATATTTCAAATCTTATACCTTCAGGGGAAAAAGGAAGAAATATAATGAAAGGCTCAAAAGTCTGCAAGATTTTATTAATAGCTTCAATATACTGCAATGCCATCAATGTTTCAAAGCTGTATTTTCAGACACAAAAATTCTCAATCTTCCTTCCACTTCTTTACACAGGAAAAGAACAAAGCAAATAAAAATGAAAAATTATTTAAAAAATTTTCCTTCAGCATTCCACAGCATACAGTTCAATTGTCCAAAATTTAAAGGTAGAATGAAAAATGTATTTGGAAGTAGTTCAGCAGAAATCTAGAGTAAAATGAAAGATTTTTAGTTTTACGTTTGGAGTCATAAGAAATCTTAAGCTTTTAAAAAATTTCTCTTTACTTTTAGTAAGATGCATCAGAAGTCAGAAACACTAAAAGCTACTATTAAAAACATCAGAAGCTATACTGCAAAATGAAGTAATTGAATCTCATTCACTGTAAATGAAACTGAGAAGGAAAGTCGAGTTATGTTTCAAAGAAGACTAGAACTTCTGTATGTGTATTATAGGAAAGATAACTTATGCTTGAAGGTGCTTTTTTAGGGAGGTTATTTTTTTCTTTATTGCCTGTTCCTTTCTTTTGGTTTGGGTTATTTGTTTCCTTGTTTATTGGCTTTTCTTGGTTAATTTCTTTGTTTTGTGGTTTAGTTTGTTGGGTTTTGGGGTTGGGTTTTTGGGGGGTTTTTTGTTTGTTTTGGGTTTTTTGATTATGTTTTTATTTTTTTCTGAAAAATTAGGGTATTAATAAGGTCTGTAACTCTGGCTTGAAGCTCCAAACTGCAGCTGAAACGTCAATGTATGGGGTAAGTATATCACACCCCTAACTATGGTTCCAGCACTCAAAAAGACAACTTCCCACCCTCAAAAAAAAAAAAAAAAAGAGCAAAAAAAATAAAAACCAACAACAACCCCAAACAAACAACAACAAAAAACCCTAATCAACCAAACAAAAAGGTTTAAGAAAAAAATCAACAGAACAGCTTTCTTGAGCTAGAAAACAGAACCATGATAGTGAATCGTGGGCATTATTTCTGAATTACATTCTAAGATGGGGTTTTGGAACCAGATGAGCTCTAAGATCCCTTGCAACCCAAAACATTGTGTGATTCAATTTCTACTATTCCCTTTAATATATCTGAAGTATCACTATTTCCATGCAAATTCATTGGGGAATAAAAAGTTCAAAATGATAAAGAAAATTAAAATTTAATCTTGTGTCTCACAGCTTCCATATTGAACAGATATTCATCCCATTATTTTCTGGATTACTTTCTAAATAAGGTAACTTTTCTCTGACTGGTCTAGTTTTCTTGTTATTAGATTTATTAATTAAATCAGATTATATTCCTAGAACAATCCAAAAGTACTAATGAACTAATATCTTAATCATTTACATAATACAATAACACAAAATTAAAAAAACCCAAACAAACAAAAACCAAAAAACAACAAACCTACAAGCTACTGTTGGTAAAATGTACCTTAATAAATATTATTATTATTAATTAATAACAATTATTAATTAATAAATATTAATAAATAATATTTTTAGAACACAGACTGGACAGAAATTCTTAGCTTATAAAGAATTTTTTTAAACTATTCAGATTCCATTTTGACACTAAACTACTACAGTTCCTGTGTAGTTCCTCAGGACATCAGTGGAGGCGTAATGAAAATCCAAGACTACTACTGCAATCTTCTTCAAGCAATTTATACCATTCTTCCAGTATAATTTTTAAATTCAACCCAGTATTTCTCCATGAAAGATTTTAATCAGGAAACACTGAACTTGGTGCTGATTTAGAACACGTTTTCAGTCCTACTTGCCCTTTCCCATCCAGTCTCACCACACTTGTTAGTTAACTAAATTATGCATTTAGATTTAATTTTTGCCTCTTCAATTCCATCAATTCTCAGAGCCAATTAGAATGTAGAAATAAATAAAGAAAATAGATAATATCAGAAATTCCATGCAAATATCTGTGAGGAAGCACATGAATGTGGGGGAAAACTCATGCTGTTCAGAACATATCCAAAGAAAGAAGGCATAGTTTTCTGCAGAGTCAGATTTCTACCATGCAGATCACTTGCAGTAATTGGTGAGAAAATAAGAGATTCAGAGGGAATTAAAACAATATGGGATTGCATTTCTTGATTTTTCTCTTTGCAAAACTGTTTCATTTTTATATGTATATATATATATATATAAAACATTTATAATTTCATTTGTGCTTTCACATAATTCCTAAGTAGAAAACCTGAGGGTCAAGCTGCTGTAACACATGACAGTCAATCATTCTAAGAAGTTCTTACATATAATTTTACCTTCAGACTTTTCAAACATTATCCATCCCTCAGTTTTGTATTCCTACTGTTTCATTTCTATTTAGTGACCTGCTAGAAAACTGGAAGGTCAATCTGGCCACTTTTTCTCCTTGGCAGATATGCTTATTTCAACTCTTATCTAAATTTCCCTCAGAAGTGTTACAAAAGAAACAAAGCCATATGACGGCTTCACAATTTTACAACATAAATTATTTTAATACATTATTTTAGGATGCTGTTTGTATTCTAAGTTGACATCTTTTTGGCAGTTTTTTCTTAATGGGATTCTGTAAACAAAAATTATATAGATGAGTTCTGCTGTTTTGTAGTAACATGCTTCAGGACTAAAATAAAATACTGACCAAAGTGAGAAAGGATAAAAGAAAGGATAATTATGACATAAAAAAGATAATCCAATGGATATTAATGATGTTAGGTTTGACTGGAATTGTTCATAATTGTTCATTTTCATGGAAAGATAATGCAAGAAAAAAGAAACAGAGAAAATGTTTTCGCTTTTTTATTGCTTTATTCACATAATTTTACCACTAGTATAAGAAATAATTAAAACCTAATTGTTTCATGCAATGCCTAAATCTCAAAAGACCCAGTTTCTCGACACTGCAAAAATTTCCTCATATAGCTGAAGTTATACCACTTGAGAGGGAATCACTGATTGTTTGCACTGCCATCTCAAGGATGTAAAATAGAATAAATAACTTTTTAGTTGTTTATTTCAGTTACTGTCTTACCAAATACATACTCAGTGCCTAATTAAGAGCATTGTAAGTGGGCAGTGAGGCACAAATATAAAGTGCTAATTTATCTGGCACTCATTTCAATGCTTTTTTTAAAAATCTTGATTGAATGTCATGGTTTAGAAACCACATATTTAAATGAAGTTTCACCAGTTTAATATCTCTGTAAATTAATTTTGTAAACACGTAATATAATGACATATTATGTCATGAACCTATCTTGAAATATAGCTCCACAATGCTAGACTTCACCATATCAGGTTAATTATCAAAACATTCTAAAAGATTAAGAATTAGCCAGTTGTCCTTGGTGGACTGGCAAGATAAAATAAGTTTTATATACATCAGAATTCACTAATTAAAAAGCAGTGTTTCAGTTTCATTTTAATGAGGGACTACAGACATTCCATTTTCTTTTTACACGTCCTCCATTTCATGTAACTGTCAGTCCTAAAGAAATTTAGGCAAACAGGAGATAAAGCAAATGGCTTTAATTTAAGCTTGCAGCTTTCTCCGTTTGAAGTAAGAGGTAAAAAGTAGCTTGAACATTGAACTTATCCTTGATAATAATTTAGTATGGATATTTTTCTACACTCATTTGTTTTCTTGGCCAAGTAGTATATTTACAGCAAATTGTCAACTAATTAGGAACCATCCTAATTTTTGTGTTGTTGGCAACTCATCAATAATGTATTTTAAAATAGAAAATATTAAAGTTGTTGTATTATAAGAGTGTATAAAATATATATTTTACTAGAACTAATAGCTGTTTTACTAGAACTAATTTCCATTACACCAGTCACAAGCTATTTATCTAAGGCCCTGGGGTAAATATGAATGCTCAAAATAATTTCAGACATCTTTTATTTTACTTGCATGATAAGCCAAGTCAGTTTATCCACATGAATAGGGTTTAAAAGATATGATTTGTATCACTGGTCAATCATACAGAAGAATTCCTGGAAAGGTTTATTCAATTTATGGGCTTTTAAAATTGAATTTTCAGATTTTGATATGTCCTTTATAATGAACAAAGTATATAATTCACTTTCACAGGCTTATTATTGTCCATGACTATTTTTCATCTGAAAGAGTGCTGAATAATGTAGTCTTTAACAGTTGTTTTATATATTTATGAGGTTCTGTGTAGGATGAGCTTTGCTGTTCATAGATGAATCATGACTTTCAGCTGAAGGTGGGCAGAGCCCATCTGTCTAACTGAGAGAAAGAAGCCACCATGAGAGGAAGTATTATTTCAGCAACATACCTTTCTTGTTTCTTTAAGACACTTTTAACCCTTATCTATTAGGCACTATTTGCCACAGCAGAATAAAGGAGATTACAAGAAAAGTAATTCTGTTGTATTTCCAGTCTTAAAAGACTTTGTTTGGCATTTGTGCTACCAAATTCGACATCCTATAATTTAAAAAAAGAGGAAAAAGTCAAACAAACAAACCAAAACCAAAAAACAACTAAACATGATTTTCAAAGAGTTTACCAAAAAAGTAAATTTGCAGGAAATCTTGAAAATTAATTACTTGAGGATGAATTAGACAATTCTTTGAAGACAGAAGAATTGAACTGTAACCCAACAGTTACACTTTGAACATTTAAGCAAAACACGTTACTTGATAAGTTTGTCTTGATAAGTTTAGAACCTATCTTGATAAGCTTATCTTTTGAATAAAATATGCTGTAAAAATGAATTTCCTAAGATCATCAATATCAGGGACATTAATAAGTTTTCTGTGACTTGAACACACTGCCTGTTCTACTTTAACAAGTAGTTCAATGAATGTGTATGGCAAAATAATCCACATGTCCTGTATTTCAGGAAACTACAGAATTCTGATGTATATAAATACTTCAGCCTTGGTCTTACCTGGCCCAAGAATCTGACTGTACAGAAGTCTTAAACAGGTCATCCATCTCTTGAGAATGCTGTGCACAGCTAACAATGAAGGAAAGAATGACAATTGGAAACAGCCATGAGGTTTGTTTCAAAAAAAAAAATCACACTTCAAATCCAAACAGCTGGATCAAGGCAGGAATACCCCATGGTGGCAGAAGGCAAAACTAAGTGGCGATCCTAGTCCAAAGAAAAAATCTGATATAAAGAAATTTAAAGTATTCCAAGATCAAATATTATGCAATAATCATAGAATGGTTTCTGTTGAAAGGGACCTTACAAATTATCTAGTTCCGATCTCCCCACCATGGACAGGAATACGAAGATGCTTTGTCATAGAAACTAGCATTTATATTTGTTTATGAGCTGTCACATGGTTTTCAGAACACTGGCAGTTAATACATCACTGAAAAAGACAGTATTTTGCTCTTGAAAACAAGCTATTATGTAGACCAAATTTATCCAGAGCTTATGAAATACTGAGGCATGATATAACTACCTATTACAGTTTCTCACAAATGGGGAGTTCATTTAAAAATCATACTCCTCAAGAAGAGGAAAAAAGCTGCTAAAACCCTGGTATTGCTTCTGTGCAGCATCTGCATCAGTTAGAGAGCTCCATTTGCTCAGAATCAGTGGCAGGTAAAAATACAACATTCATGAAATTTGGACTCTGTTGTAGTTATTTTTGAATGACTTGTAGAAGAAACATTATTAAAACATATGTTTTAATATTCTTAAAACATATGTTTTAAGAAAAGCTAGGCACTGTGTTTCCGTATAAACTACAAACAGGCAATGTGTGTTTATATGCCTCTATCACACAGCATATAGAGAGAATGTATTAGTTTCCCATAAAAGTCTTTGTGTCAAAGTATAAATGAGACAATTACAGTACCATTTAGAACAGACACATTGACATCCTACATTTTTACTAAACTACTTGAGTAAGAAATCTATAATAAATATTTAGAAAATTATTACTCTGTGGTGGAGCTAGAAGCAATTAATTATCAACAGCTCTATTTAAATTTTACTTAATTTTATTTCTCTATTTGTATTTTCTAAAAACCCTGTATTTTTTACAATGATCGGAATGTAGAATAATGAAAAGATATTAATCTTGCTGCTAAGTCTTCATTGTGTAAGAACTCATATGAACCTGATAGCAAAACCAGCATTCCTACTTAAAGTTCATTTTGATGAAGTATATACATGTGTGCCTGAGCAGTACCTGACATATTTTTCTTCTCAATCTTGAATAGAAAGCAGATAGATAATAGAAAAACATAAGACACTAAGATATTTCAAGGTATTTGCATTATCTTAACTTTAAAACTAACTTCATAAAAAATTGCTTTATTTATCTGTAATTTTAATCTAATGGAAGCAAAGAAAATCACAGAAACTGGAAATAACCAAATACAACAAAATGTTATACGAAAGCAAACTAAGTACTGTATCATCAAGGTAAAATGAGAAATCTACTTTAATGATGAAAGGAAAGGAAGTGTAATAATATACTTGCTCTATACACCCAAGTAATTGCAATGATGAACAAGAAATTATTATTAACACTAAAAACTGGCAGATAAAGATCTTGAATAAGGCTAAAAGTGTATTAAAACCACATCTAATTTTCTGAATTTCAAGGTTTTGTGTAAAATCACCACATCAGGCTTCCTTAGATGTCAAGGAACAAAATTTTTACCTTGCACAGCCTATGCAGTAAAGTGACCATTTCTTCATTGCAGGAAATTGAAGAAAACTGATGAAGTATCATGGCAAGACTGCCAGAGACCATATATTTTATTTTGTTCTGACTGAACTCTAATTTCATATTCAGCTCAAAGTGCAATGATGCTGACTAATGAGATGTAACACAGCAGGTGAATGCATAAATTGAAATATTTGTAAGTTGGTTTTAAGTCAAAACTACCAAAATAATCTTTTAATGCCTACTGATGCTTGTATCATTCCAAGATAAAGTATTTCCCTAGAATGGAGTTAAAAGATAGATCAGAAAAATCATACAAGTTCTTCTGACAGATCACTGCCAGTCATTAAAACATACTCCTTTAGCTGTTTAAGTATGCCCTCCTTTTGACACACAGGACAGGTATTTAATTACCTAAATTTAGTTTAGACTAATACAATTACACTAAAACTTAATGTCTTGTTACAGAAATCTTTCAGCAGAATGTCATTCCAATAACAGAGTGAAAAGTTAGCACTTTTATGTGAAGTGTCTAAAATTATCAGTGAGACTACATGTAAAAGAAATGATCAGCAGGATTTGGCAGAGCTTCCATAATACCCCTTAAGCTGGTATTGCATGCAAATTGTTCTTAAAACATTTTAAAATACTATTTATACAGATATCAACATTAGAACAGTCAAGAAACATACTATTTCTTCTGTGGAAAAGAAAAATGCTAAAGAAAAATTATAACTGTGTGCAGAATGGCACCCATGTTTACCAAGTCTCAAATTGATAATATTCCAGCTTTTTGCTTATGATTTTTTCCAAAATAGTAAAATTTCACAAACAGGAAACAAACAAACAAAACAAAATAAAATAACTAACCAAGCAAATAAAAAATACAAGGACTAACTAACTATGAGTTGGCCCTACTTGCTTAATTCCACTCGTTTATTTTGGTAAAATTCATCTTATGAAAAGGAAAATAAGCACCTCTTGCCAGTTCCACATGTAAAGACTGTATTATGAGGAGAATCCTCATAATAATGCAAATCAGACTACAATTTCTGCACCGAAGTGGCATATTCTAGAGCAAGGTGAAACCACATGACAAAACCAGCATACCCAGATGTTCTCTGCCTTTTTTCCCCATTCACATTTTAATGACTCAGACATGTAAATATACAGTTATGGTTAGTTTAGCTTTTAAATGAGCCTTTTGGGTGGGCAACCTACCTACTGACTTCTCCTGAATTTTTGTGTAACAATGAAAAGTGGAAGTTAGAATATGTATACTAAGGAAAAATTTTTCATATAATAAAAACAATTAAAACTATTATAACACATCTAAACAAAAACTTTGCAGGTTGATAGACTGTGGGCTATTGTGCCACATCACAAATTCCAGTGATGGGGGTCACAATCTGTAGTTCCCAAGTCATCCCTTTTGGACCTACTAATTTGTTTCCAAAGAGCGTACAAATTAGGCAGTAAATATTCTGGATTTTTCTCCCTGTTTTGTGTATGGAATGCGAAATGCAGAATTCACTGCATCACATACATTTTTTTAAATTGATGTATTCATTGCAGAGAAGGTTTATCCTTGCACAAAAATACCCACACACAAAATTTTGAAATATGTTTCAATGCAGCTTTTGCTGGCTGAACAATATACTATGTTGTATTAAGAATTTTTAATTATTCTGAGAGTATTAAATGTTTTAGTTTTGCTGTCATCACTGCCTGTGTACACATTCTGAATGCATACTATTTCTATCTAAAAGTACATTCCAGTTTTTGATTTTGTATTCACTTATACCAAATATGTACAGTCAGATTCTGATTACACATATGTACATTTTATGGGAGTGCATTTCAGCACAGCAGGAACAGAAATTAATTTAGAAAAGTATGGCAGTTTTAGATGTATATATTCCCCAATGGTGCTCATCTTTTTAAAAGGTAAAAAAAAACAGTTTCTATAGTGTGTGTAGTGCTTTATGTTGATTGAACATCATAAATTATTTAAATTTTCAAATAAAATTTCTCTTCTGTATTGGAAGTGAAAAATAGCTTAAAAGTTTTCAGTGTTAGGACTACACATAGTAATGCTCATAGAATCAGTCTGAAAGGAAATCATGGTCTTCATGGTTTCCAGTTATGCTTCATATTTTAGCAGTGTTATTACGCAGTTGCTTAGTGTTCACACTCAGAGTTGGAAGTCACTGTGTTAAACACAAGTCATATATTACACCCTAAACCCATACGTTTCTAAAACATTTTAACAAAATCCATTTTTAAAAACAATTCAGCACTGAAAAAAGGTTTTAATGAATTAGCTTGAATTCTATACATACAGCAAATTCCTATCTAATTCTTGGTATTAGAGGCATAGTAGTAGAATAAATTTAAATAGTAGAACCTAAATCAATTTAGATTAGTTTAAAAAATATAATTGAATTTTAGTGGAGAACTGATAGAGACTTCCATCATACCTGGAGAAATAGAGGCAAAAACTGGATGTTAGAGGTGGGGATGGGTTTGCTCTGGGGGACAGAAGCAGCTGAGATTGCTGGTTTTTCTCAAAAAAAAAAAAAAAAATAGCAAAAACACAGTGGAAATCACTTTATGAGAATGAATATGAGAGAGAAGCAAAACTCAGAATCACATTCATTGATATATTAATTAGAAAGTGTCTCCATAAAAATATAATGAAGGTGTCCCAACTGTACAAGTAGAACATTTATTTTGAGCTTGCTTGCCTTCTCTCTCTATTTTTCTTTCTCCTTTCCTTTCCTTTCCTTTCCTTTCCTTTCCTTTCCTTTCCTTTCCTTTCCTTTCCTTTCCTTTCCTTTCCTTTCCTTTCCTTTCCTTTCCTTTCCTTTCCTTTCCTTTCCTTTCCTTTCCTTTCCTTTCCTTTCCTTTCCTTTCCTTTCCTTTCCTTTCCTTTCCTTTCCTTTCCTTTCCTTTCCTTTCCTTTCCTTTCCTTTCCTTTTTTGAAAGCGTTGCCCAAAGAACTTACTTCCTTTACCACAGAAATTACCTGATGATGCTGAGAAACCCCAATTTATTTCACAAGGTCTCCAGACAAAACATAAATTCTGATCAGGCAATAATTTAATAAAATTCAGCTGCAGAGGTTAATTAATACTGCCAAGAAGAGAGAAAACAGCTGTAATTTATAATATGAAATGGAACATTCCTATACCATTTTTTAAGAGAGGGGATATGCCATCTGGTATATTCCTGTGAAACAAAAGACATTATCTGAAATGTCTCTGAAATGAGAGCCACACCACCATAAATTCGAAGAGTCATCAGTGGCTTCTCATAGAAGAAAGAGTTTTTGCTAAACAGCATGTCTTTATTAAACATATTAGCTGTCCAAATTTCCTTGTACTGCTAACAAAATGAAGGTTCAATTAATTGTTTTGGCTGAAAGGGACCCAAAGAAAGGTCCTGAAATCTTTTGTGTATCTGGGCACTACTCTTGGAAATTAAGATCTCCAGCAGATAATATAAAAGAAACATAATATTTTTTTTCTGTATTTGCTATTCCCCTATGTTTTACTAAACACCTGTGTTTAATGCAAGCCTTTTGCTAAAGTGAGTCCATAACTGGTTTCATATCCTGTCAGGTTAGAATACAAAGAAAATTTCAGAATATTTTTCATTTAATTATGGTGGTCCTTTAGTTAGAAACAGGAGTCTTTTAATTCCTGTTTCTAATTTAAAAAAAGGCGGAAAAAGAATGGTAAGAACAATGGAACATAATTGAAACACCATTATTTGATGTAAACTACTGACTTCCATTTATGCTAAATGATTTGTAAGCTATTTAGTTCTGCTTCCCACAAGTAAATTATCCATTAAAATATGTAGATATAACTCTGTCTCCTCAAATATCTGAGGTTATCTGATATGGAAACCACAGGTTATCTGTGATGATGTGCCAATAAATGAGCCTTAACATTGCACTTTGAGACATAATTTAATTTTTAATTATTGCTTTTTGACCTTTTGTCTTTCATCCAAACCTACCTAATACATATGCTTGAACACATCAATTATCAGTAGTAATAGCACTTAGAGTAGAGAAAACGCTGAAATTAAGAGAACTGCTGGACTGAGCACTTCATTAAAGACTTGCATATTGTTCACCAGCAGTCTACTCATTAGTGGGCAGTCATGGAACAGAACAACATTAAGCCCATTGCCAAAGGGATGACTACTCTGCTGTGCAGTGCAGCAGCTTGAAGACTACACCAGGTATCATTTTATTCACGCTAATAAAACTTGACAAACAAATTCTCAAGTATTCAGTTGGTAGCATCACTTTCAGGGAAGCAAGATGCTTGATGTTTCAATCAGAAAAGACAGTGAACTAATGCCCCTGAGCTCTGCCAAGCAACGGTACAAATATAGGGACAATGACTGCTGAAACTTCTGCTCTTTTTAAGCTGTGCCATTTTCTACCTCCATTTCTTCCTGTGCCTTGAAGACCATGGCACTGAGAAACAGAAAGACAATGAAGAAAACGGTAACAGCAGGAAATACACTACAAAATATTGTCACTGATAATTCATCTGATAATACATGAGAAAGTGATTTAGGAAAAAAGTAAGTGTAAAATAACAGGAAAACACTGAACAGTTTTCATGTGATTATCTAAAATACTGTGTCACTAGAATCCAGAATAATTTTTCTCCCTCATAGGTCACTTTTTTGCACAGATATTTAGGATAAAGTAGAGAGTGAAGGAATGGAGAAGAGAATTGATACTGCATATTATTACTTGCATAAAAATCGAGTATGGTCAGTAAAACATTTGATTAGAATATGTAGAAACTATTCCAAGAGTTTAATATGCTTAAGCATTGTAAAGTTTCAGCCTAGAGCATAAATGTTTTCTATTACCTAGTATCTGTTTGAATGATATGAAAAGATAATCCAAAATCAACAAGTTTCATTTTTTGGTCTACAGAACTTTGGACACAGCTCTTCCCTTCTGTGTTCATCTTCCTTTTGACCTTTTATCTGGTCAGGTCAAAGACCTTCAACTTCTGCACTAAATTTTCTCAGAAGTGATATGCCATTTTTCTGTTGAGAGCTCTAACAACATTACCACACAGGATTATTCAAACATCTTGGAAGGAAAAGTCCCCCACAGTTCCTCTTTCACTAAACTTCCAGTAATTTTTCAAACTGCTGTAGAAATGGACTCTGTGCCTACAAGCTGGCCACATATAGATAGCTGTTTTTGAAGTGCATGATCCAGAAAATTCTTACACATGTCCATTGGTTCATTAAGATCAGATACAAGATATTTAAAATCTAGTTGCTAATCATGATGGAAGGTCTCTTTTTGTTTTTTTAAATAATAAAAATTTTCCAATGCTTGAAATACATAGCATAGACACAAATTTTAGGAATTAGCATATTATTCTGTTTGTTTAGATGTAGGATCTATGGATCTTGTGAAATAAAACCTTTGCACCAAAAGGTTAATTTTGTTCATGTGATTTACTCTTTTTCTTTGAGGGTGGAGCAGATAGTTAACAGCTTATTCACCTCATTTATTTTATCAATGCTCTCATGTTCTTTGTAATGATTCAGCTACAGTGTCTCAAGTGGGTGAGCTCAGTGAGCCAGAGGCAATGTTGACCAAGCAATGCAGAAGCCAACTAATCAGTTTGTAGATAATAGCTAAAATTCAGAAACATCTGCATTCTAAAACCCAAAGGAAAAATCTCCCTGAAAGAGAAAAAACTATAGGCTTAAGAAATAAAAGGAGAAATTTAAACAGAGAATAATCAGTTATCCTTTGTCAGGTGTAGGTGTACTGGTTTTGCCTGCAATAGAGTTAGTTTTCTCCATAGCAGCTCACAGTGTGTCATGTCTTGGATTTGTGACAAAAACAGTGTTGGTAGCACACCCATGTTGCTGCTGTTGCTGAAAAATATATCGTATCTGCACAATATCAGAGCCATTTCTCTTTCTCACACTGTCCTGAAAACAAGTAGGGCTGGGAATGCAAAGCACAAACTGGAAGGAGACACACCTGACCTCAACTGACCCCCACACCACACAGCATCATGCTCAATAAAAGATAGGAAGAAGGAGGAAGAAGGAACATTTGGACTTTTAGGAATTTTTCTTCACAAGTAAACACTACACAAGGTGGAGCCCAGCTTTCCCACAGAAGGCTGAACACCTGCCTGTTCATGGAAGCAGTGAATGAATTCTTTGTTTTATTTTGTTTGTTAGTATGGCTTTGCTTTACCTAGTAGCTGACCTGATCTTAAAATACAAATTATTCCATTTTTCCCCTCCTGATTCACTCCCCCATCCCACTAGGGGGAAGTGAGTCAGCAACGCTGTGAGCCTTAGGTGCTACCCGGAGTTAAACCACAATAATATGAAAGAAGATCCTTTTAACAGATCAAATTAAATTAAAAAGCTGTAACGAGAAACAAATTATCATAACTGAATCAGAGAACATGCTTTTTATTTTCAAAAGAAAAAAACATTTCATAGTCAACAGAAATGGGGCTTTGTTATCTAATATGTGATTACTACAGACCAGACAGGATAATGATTCTCCTAGCGACTAAATGAAAAGGAACTTACATTAAAAAACCATAATGCAGGTAAGAAGTAATACTGATGGAACACAACTTTATAGAAAATTGAGTGATATTACTGACAGAGAAGACATAAGATAAACCTACTCTACTTTGTAGTCTATGACTGCTAGAGAACACTGTGAGCATGGTAGAGAAACTGAAAAGACTGAAGCATATGGGGGACTATGCCAGCAGATTGCAAGCAGCTAGTATGCTTTTCTAAGGAAACCTTGGAATGAAGACAGGCCAAGCAGTGAATTAGGCACAGGCATTTTCCAACTCAAGTTATTCTATGGTAGAACCAACCATCAAGAACATACACATTAAAGGAATTATAACAAGGACAAAATTATGGATGCACCAGTCTTTGAAAAGTAAATCCTCCTGGATCATAGACTTATGGAGGAAACTCAATTTGGACTGGCTGTATATGGACATGGCTAGGAACCCATGTTCAGAACCTAAGTAAACGCTATCTAAGTAGATTTTTAAATGAGGAAATTAATAAATGGTTGTATACAAAACAAAGACATTAAATTTTTTTATCACATCAATTGCTTAAGAACTGGCAAAGTAGCAGACCTCTGCATGAAGGCATTGTGATTCAGAATCAGCAAAGGAGCTAAAGGTGCACAACATAATTCACGTATTGTAGCTAGAACTGGATGGAAGTATTTGTGGAACTATATCCACTAAATCGATAGCCATAAGCTGCGATTTCACTTCAAACAATGAATATGTAATATTTCAATGACACATGAAACCATGATGATGAAGTAGGAACAAAAGACAACACAAAATATTTCAGATCAAAATGTCACTTTCCTTATACCCTTCATAGAAATAGTACTTCTCAAGTAGAGAAGCAAGTTCTTCAGTATATTTATAAAACAAACACTATTTAAAGTGCTCACAAAGCAGATTTCCAGACTGCTATCATTACCATTAAAAATTTCTATGTATAGCAAAATCTCCCAGTGCAAAATACTGTACAAAAACACAGCCTTTAGATTAACTGATCACTTAAGTCTCATTTATGCAGTGGGCAATGACGTACAGATGTACATGACAGTAGATTTTTGTTGCATGTTGAATCTCAGGGAATCTCTTTTCCCTCATTTACTATTAGATCATTTTTTCACTATTCCACCTCTCTGCCAACCTCCACCCTCCCCACCCTATCTATCATATTGCTCTTCTTTTAAATGCTTTGGACATTTTTACATACGCCTAACATAAAATATGAAAAATATGAAGAAAAAAAAATCAACCAAACTAGAATAAAAAGACTGAGCTACAACTATATTCCATCTCATATATTCCATCACAAGATACATTTGTTAGAATCCAGTTTTCAGTTGGGAGGTTCACTTTGGAGATAAAAAGAAAAAATGTTCTGACAATGTCAAAATTATTCTCCTTTCAGATTACGTCTCCTTTCAAAATCTGTTTATATTAATATATATTTAAATGACACATGAAAACATGAAGATGAAGTAGGAACAAAAGACAATACAAAAATACCTCAGATCAACTGTTATTGATTCATTTTTAGTTGTCTCCTGGAAAATAACAAGTTGAGAAAAAATGGACTTATCTGGAAGGGAACCAATTCTCTAATTTTAAAATCATAAAATAGAAAGAGAGTCTTAGAGCATTACTGCATGGTACAGATGAATGTAAAAGCAGAGAGTGAGCATTTTGTCTCCTAGAGCACACTCTTTCACTCAATAAAAAAAACCCCATGTCTAGCAAGAAGCAGTAACAGATCTTACTTTCCAAATGTCTATGCAAGCTAGGATTTACAACTTTGAGTTTGTTTTGATGTCCTCTTCTTAAGGAAAGAAGTCAAGAAACATTATTACTTAAGACTAGAAGTCTTAAAAACAAACCCCAGTGTCTTCCTCTCCCACTGCAAGCACATTACTGCAAATCATATTTCAGAATCTGGTCTTCAGCTTCGTATTCCCAACAGGGATTACAAAACAACCTAAGTGACTTAAATTGCAAAAATTAATGACTGCCTATTTTCCATTATGAAACAACAAAGATGTATCAGCTTATTTCAGAAGCCAACACAGTGTATGTCCTCTATCTATTATTGTTATCTATTCCTTATTCTGTGTGTATGGACATAACAAACATTGGTAAAAATGGCAATTTATTTATTTTAACTCTCAAGTCAGTCACACATATCGGTCTTTTAAAAGTTACATTTTTTTTCTAATCTCTTTATTTTCTAAGTCAGGTTCCCTCTGCTTTTTGGTTTTTTTTTTTTTTTTTTTTAAACAGGTTATCTAGAGAAAATATTATGTTATGTTCCTTCATCATGGATTTGGGGTTTCCACTCAAATAATGCAGCTGAAATTCTCAGAAGTAATTAAAACTGAAACACTAAACACTTACATGCATAATAATATGCAAAGTAAACTTAATTTCAGAATTAAGATCCAAGCTTCAACACCTTTCAGAGACAAAAGATCACCTAATACCTGAGAAACTGCATGCTGTTCTTGGAAATGGTATATCTAAATGGCAGCTAGTTATAAGTACAGTTCATTTGCCTTCAAGAATCTGAGATTGTCTCGTCTCTCAGCAGATGACCTACACTCACAATTAACTCTGTCAATGTCTCCCACCTTACACATAGTGAAATAATCGCACCATTCTCATTTGCTTCCCTTCTAAAAAAGCTGGAGGGCATAGTTAGATAATGATAAGTTCATCTTTAATTGTGCAAATAAATCTTAATGAAACCTTACTAAGACCTAGTTGTCTGATTTGCCACAAATCTAAGCAAAATCTACAGTCAGTCCTTTCATCCTCTTGTCTCCAAAAACTTTACCTTCCCGCCCCAGCATATCTTTCCCACATTTTAATCTTTTTTATGCTACATATATTAGGTTTTCCAAGGCTGACTGCTCCACCAGAGATGATAAAAAGAGTTTAGAAAACCTAAAATATAATTGATAATCTAAATTCGGAAATTTTTACTTGCATCTATTGAAATTCTAAGTGGTGACAAATATTCACAACATTTCAGAGCTACTGAAGTTTTGGTGATTTGGTTTGAATGAGTTTTTGTGTAGGTTTTTTTCATATCTACTTGGTCCATTCAAGATTTGCTGTCTGTACAGGGTGATTTAGCACAGGAATATTGTCAATGGCACTTACTTGAATTTTAGGAAGAAGAAACAGAAAACAGAAAAAAAACCCAACCAAACAAAAAACCCAACCAACCAACCAACCAAAAAAAAAAAAAAAACCTACAAAACAAACAACAAAGATTTACGAAGAAAAAGCATATAGCTCTAGACCCAGAACACCATTAGCAAATATCAGTTGTGAATGTAAAGTTGTTGCCCACTGCTTTCAAGGTTCCCAGATCATCTGTCTCAGTTTGGTTGAAGTCAACCCACCTCTGTAATGCGACATGAATCATTTGCACATACAACACTGCTCACACAGACTCATGATCAACAAGACCAAACACTTGGCCTACTTGCAAACAAAATCAATTTAAACAAAAACCTCTTTTTCATTCAGATCAATCCAGCTTGGGTTGATCAGAAAAGTATGCCCAGAGGACTATTGACTGGAGAAGTGAATTAGAATATTTACTTTGCGCTGGGTCAATTCACTCAAGGTGAATGTCATCTGAGTGCATTTATCTGTTACTTTTAAACTTTTTCTTCTAATTTCTTGCGCTTTGAAAAAACAAAACTATTCAGTTGCTGGAAGTAGCATGGTAGGTCTGAGGAAATGGATGTGTATTACAGAAAACTGTATATTTGACAGCTATGTTAAGTCTTTGAGATGTGGGACTGGTACTAAATCTCTAAGAAAAATCCTTTTACAAGATGGGATGTGTAAAAATCTTAGTTTCCTTTTTGGTGTCTGGAATAAGGAATCTTGTTTCTCCCAGTACACAATACACAAATGAAGGAACAAGGACAGGAAGGTATGTACCATATGGAGTGACAGGTGAGATATTTCAGGAACCAAAGTCAAACAAAGAAGAGCACTTTAAAAATTTCAATTTCAAAGAAAGAAAATATTTTCAGTCCTTTGGTCAATAAAAGAATAATTACTGGTCAAATATCTCTCTTGGAGGAAATGGCCTCAAGATGCCTCAGATATGGCTTAGATGTGATATTTAGAAAAATTTCTTCACTGAAAGCGAAGAAATTTTTGTAGACCAGGTTGCTCATGGAAGTGGTTGAGTCACCATCCCTGGAGGTATTTAAAGGCAGTGTAGATGTGACACTTAGAGACATGGTTTAGTGATGGACTTGCCAGTGCTAATGATGAGGAAGGGCTCAATGGTCTTAAGGGGTTTTTACCCCAATAAAATATTCTACTTCCCTTCTACAGTGAGATGTTGAGGTTACATGCTGTTCATATTATAAACCTCCAACTCTGAAAAGTCCTGTTATCCATCTCTGATATGACAACAGTATCATTTAGTTTCTTCTTAGTTCATGGAAGCCTTCAAAATCTAAACACCTATAAATCAGGTATTTATCTGCCTTCTATACAACTCAGATTCATGATTTGTGACTTAGAAACCTCAGGACTCAAATATTGACTATCTTTGTGACTGCTTCTTAACCTATCCATGTAAAAGCAGCTGGAAACAAGTTGAAACAGATTATATATAGATTATAGATGATAACAGATTATGTATAAACAGGAGCAAAGAAGGTAACTGTGAAAGAAAGACAGCTGGAAATAAGCTTTCCAACAAGAATACTGTCCAGCCTATACCGTATGAAAGAAACCCACAGGAATTTACCCTCAAACGTCTATCATTCTGATACAAACCTGTTGGATCTATCATGCAGAGTAAGAACTTAAGAACAAAATGACCTACACACAAGTGTCACTTTTAATCTTTGATTATCAACTTGAAGAGCCTGATTTGTCAGAACATGTCCATGTTTACTGGCTTCTCATAAATTTGACTACCTCCATTATTGATTTCAACAGCACTTATCTGGCAGCCACACCTCTTCCTCACTAATCTAAGATAACACTATTACTCAGCATTCCTTAAGACATTTGAGTAATCCACTAGCATCACAGAGATGCTACCTAATGGCAAGGAGGAGATAAAGACTTATCCCTTCACCTAAATGTTATGTTGAAACTGCCTTTTTTATTTTAGATCCTTTTATTTTCAAGAGAAAGTACTGATAAATTCTGGAACCGTCTTGAATGACTTTTGTGATTAACCCTAACCACCGATAACTTCCATTTGTAAAAATCTTTGAGAAAATTTCTGTTTGTTTCCTGATGGCCTTATTAAAATCTAGTTTAAATGAAACAAATTTAATTTCAAAGTCTCTTATTGAAAACAAAACACAGTGGTTTTTTTGAATAGTATTCAAGAAAAATGCTGGGGCTGTTTGGATACAAATTCAAAACGATCAGCTGAACTCAACACAATCTGTATTTGGGGCAAAAATCTTATTTTTTCAAAGAAATTTTATTCAAATGGAAGATAAAAGGCAGTGGCACATAATGTGTCGAGGAAATATATTTATACATGATTCTTACATACAGCAAATGAACATTGATCAAATGATCATGATACTGTTAAAGCTTTTCCCTTTTAAGCCAATTTTTTTTTACCTCTCATACAAATACCCCTCATACAATCATCATCACTTATGACAAAGTTCTAGACAAAGATAAATAATTTCCTACCAGGAATGTGTAGGTTCCAGCCCTACACCTTTTTTTTGTTTGTTTGTTTTGACCTGAAACACATTTTGTTCCCTTGGGCAGAAGTAACATTGGCTCAGTCACTTTCACCAGATGGTATGTTTCTTACTGAATTGAAAACTGCACTGAAGAAAGAGTATAATCTTACTGGCATGACAATTTTCAAACCAGTCCCTCTTGCAGGGATCTAGAGAAAGGAAAGACTTACCTTTGAAAATCAGTTTTTTGTGCTAATAAAACTTACAGAACCTCCTGCTCACTAACTCTATAGAAAAATAAAAATAAGAATTAGTTCAAACAGCATATTGGTAAAAAAATTCTGTGAAAAAAAGAGGCTGAGCAGATATACTTTCATTATGTTTACTAGTAATAAGAACCGATTTTTAAATTTTATTTGTATTAGCCTTACTTCTAGTATGAATACCTACATTCCACCTGAAAAAGAATAGCACTGTTACATGAAAACTTGTCCCAGAAAAGTTTGTAATCATTACATAGTTTGGGTAACATCCAGACAAAAAAGAGTATAACAAAGCAAAAAAGCCTGAGGTTTAAATTGAAGCAAAAGACAAAATCAAAAGATCATCAGTGACTTAAGTTCAGGAAAGAGCTAAAAAGCATGTAATGCCTTTTTTTTAATAGCTGCACATTTTCTTAAGTCAAATGCTTCATGGCTCTTCCAGTAACAATATGAACAAGCTCTCATGTTGAATCAAAGTAAGAATGCTATTAAAAAATTGAGTAAATCTTGAATTGGTTTACAAGACTGTTTTAATATAATAGTTTGTGCCACTTGAATGGCTGTGAAAGTCCAACTGAATTACAGTGTCATAATAAAACAGCCTGTTTAACTGTAGTAAAATAAGAACATAGCAGCATTACTTACAAAGTCCTTTTTAAAACTTTTTGAGCAGAGGGTAATGGTGGCGAGGCAACAGGAGGAGACAGAAGGATGGGAAGAGAGGAGAGGAAAGGAAAATTAATTCAACCACCACTTGGAAAGCTCAGTACTACTTAACTTATATTTACATATTTGTCTACTAATCTAAAATATTGGTCTATCTCCTTCACAGGACTTCCTTCAGCAATCATTAGGCAATAGATATCTTCTTGCTAGGAGTGATTGGTGAAATTCTTATTATTGTGCCTATTTAGAAAACCTGCAAAATTATTTTTCAGTCCAATATATCATTGTAATGCTAATTGTTAAAAGGTAAATAACTAAAAGATAGCCATTGTTATACCTATTGTTCAATAAAAGTTTTTATTTCCATGTAAGGAATATCCATTTTTCTTTCTTAATGACAGAAGCTACAAAGAACTTGTTATGACAGCAGTAAAAGTTTATTCATGTTCCTAAAATAAAAATCAAACTTTTCCAAGAAATGTTAAATTTCTTAACAAAAATACAGAATGTTCTCTATGAATATGTATACATGTGCTTGTTAAAAACTCTAAACTTCTGTTGTACCATATTCGAGTAATGCTTAAAGAAGTGGCAGATAATTAATGTATAATTAAGATAATGGTGTCTTACTTTAATCTAAAGGAGAAAGAAAATACCACCCTACTTAGTGGCCTCTGTACTTGTTTCCTTGTAACACAACCTGAAAGTGTTGTGTCTTCATACTCACTATTCCATGACTGTTTTACTCATATTAATTCAAAGACCCACATATAGATAAACTGGTGGAGTCTGGCTGTTCCCGTGGAAGAATATCCTTTTCCTAAAATATCTATGGAGAGAAGTCTTTGGTTTGATTTTTATCTGGTTTCTTTGAGACCAGCATGCTAGGTCATGGGAAAGAGCTGTACTGTTACCTCTTACTGTTTAAAAAATACTCTGACAAAGGAACAAAAGCTAGACATGCACTCTGTAGCATATGCCTTTTCATAAATTGGTACAGAAAATACTCCTCCTCTCAAATTTACTGTCAGCTGATTCTACTGATTTTACTGTCAAAGATACAGCATTGACAAACTATCTGTACAGATAAGTTCACTAAATTATTGCTATGACAAAAAAGCCACCGTGTTGTACAATACAAAACCAATCTGTTTATTAAATACAATTTAGACTATGTGTTTTAGGACAATTCAGTTAAGCCCCTGAGACTTATACAAAACACAACTTCATTAGATGAATCAACTCATGTGATATTGTAAGCAAAAATTAGTAACATTTGAAATTCTAGATTATTGTGCAATTTACTAAGTACAACCTACTGAAAAGCTTGTCAGATATCTCTAAAACTTCCTCAAGTGCTCTTGTAGTGCACAAAGCTATTTACCACTTCATACAGTTCACCATCAGAAGCATTTATATTCAGCATTTATAACAAAGCTTCACTGTTTTCTACAGCTTCTTAATATGTCACATTCTACAAAGCAGTAACTGTCCATGATAACTTAAACGATTTAATAAGTTCATTTGTTAGGTTATCTAGCTCTATTCACTGTATATAAAAAACTGCAAATATTTTTGGATTGACTGCAGTCATGAGATGCAGTGTAGCAGAATGCCCAGCCTCAGTAAGGGTTAAAGACAAAACAGTTCATGCTTTACCCTATTTTACAAAAATTATCCTTGGGGGACAGAGGAAGGAGAGTTGCACTGCTTTCGGTATTGAAGAATGCTGAGACCAGACTGACTCTTCAATCTCAAAGCCAAATATTCTGAAGATGGGAAGAACAACGTCTTTCTTGAAGGAAACTGGTACCAGTCAATGGCAAAATTTTGGTAAGAGAGCAAACAAGCGATAGCAGTAATGACTTACATAAAGCTTCTGAGCTGACACAGCTGGCCTGAAAGTATGACTGATAGTCAACCACTTTATACAGCAGAGGCCACATCCCACTATTTAATGGAAGGGTCTTCTAATACACAGACTCTTTCTGGAGTGTGTGTGGAGGTTTCTTCCTTGAGTTAGACACACCTGAAGGTGTGTGAACAGGACACACCTCAAGGCTGAGTGAAAAAGGTTTCCCCATAGTCATTGATATGGGTGAGTAACGACAATCTGAACTGAATTATTTTGCTAGTTTTTATAGAATTGCTTCAATACAGTTTCAAAAATATTTCACTATAATAGTTATAACTAACTATATTCTGTAGTTAAAAATTCTGAATTATTTTAGTCTAATCATTAACATGATCACAATCTATTTAAATAATTTTTTTATGTTATCCTTATAAATACATCTGAGTTGCCATCCTTAATCATACAAAGTCATATAAAGGGTCAATCTCACGTAAAGAATCCTTTAGACCTAAAACATTGAGCAAGTCTTACTAGGATTGGCTCCAGATGCACTTAGACTTCTCTCTGAGAAGGTGTTAAGAAGGGTAAGTGATCCTTTCTGAACCTCAGGATTAAATGGCAGGGTCTCTCTGACAAATCTTTTTTGATGCTCCCTTTCTGCTCACAACACTTGTAAAGAAGGTGCTTTTATATATATATATACACATATATATATACATATATATATATATATATATATATATATAAGAAGTGAATTAGACCCTTTTTCTTTTTCAGTTTTAAATTCTAATAGCTGTTATAAAACAAAGTAGCCAATTTTCAGTAACTTTGAAATAAAAATGAAGAAATATCTGAAACTTCCACAGTCTTCTAAGGCACAGTAAATAAACCACTATTGAATATTCTCTGAGGATATCTCCTGGATTACTACTTCATCAAAGAACAACCAAGAGGTCATTTCCCAAGGGAAAAAAAAGTTGTCTATGCTTTTATAGTGGAGGGATTTTCCCCCCCAACTTTTACTAAAATAGGATCCTTATCAGTAAGTTTTCTACAAGGAAACAAAGACAGAAATGCAGCAGCCTCATTCTCCTGCCAGAGTATAAAATGTATGATTGTTTTTTTATAGCTTTAACTGAAAGCAAGGCAGGAAGGGGAGTAGGGGAAGAAGATTTTAGTTTAACTCAGGTCAAGTAAAACAGAACAGCCTTAGGCACAGCAATACTATCCTGTGTTACTAAAATCACTTTCCTAGGTGTATAAGAAAGGGAATAATTTTAAGACATTTCTGTTGTTACAATGCAGTCTATATGATATTTCTTCTATAATTCAGTCATACTTCATCCAGTCTCTTTTAAGATATTCACCAATTATATACATCTTAATATATATCACTATCTCTTAAGATATATCACCAATTCAGTGAACTGTTCTCTGAAATTAATACAGAATGAAGTTCAGATTCCAAGCGCTGGTGAAAAGTACTCATCAACAGGACCGCTTACTCAGGTCCTGGTGAAGAGATGGTTTCCCCACTGCAACACTGGCAAACTCCACAAATGTCATTCTTTAAAATGATACAGCAAATTTGGAAATCAGACACAAGCATATTGTTATACAAACCTGCAGGTGATAAGAGCCAGTAAGTATTCTTGTACTGATATGCCTATATAAAACACTTGGTTTCAGCATGGAGATATCAACAACAGTCTCATAATCTAGGGCAATTAATTCTTCAGCCTAGATTCTTCCAATTCAAAGGTAGCACAAATACTGCCTCCTGCATTCTACTTTTATCTAAAAATACTAACCAAAATCATATGTAAACTGACACCCTCTTGAGCAGAGTGTTACCACGCCAACACCAAACTCAAGCCCCCAGAATCTTCACATCAGAAATGACAGATTATAAAATAAATGAAATTTTATTGATTTCTTTGGAAATCCTCAGTGAAATTCCAAAATTAATAATTTATAACTTCTGCAAAATTTATTTTCATCTAGCTCTCTCTAAGGCAAATGACCATCACCAAAGCCAAAAGTACAGATTATTTAAAATTATTTAAAATTTCACAAGAGTAACCAGATTAAGTAAATGCAAAATGAAATTTACATCCTCATTTTTTGAAGTAATTTAAGAAAAATAATTTAATTTCTTTTTTGTTATTAAAAAGGCAATTTTTGGAAAGCAATTAATGCAAGAACTTCAACATTTTCTGTTAAAGTATCTATAGTTTTGTCTTTGAAAAATATTTTCTGAAAGTTTCAACCTAATTACTGTTTTCTTTATGTGAATGCATTTTTGAAAGGATAGCCACAACATATCAAGCACATAAAATTTCCAAGCTGAAAATAGCCATTCATTTAAAGCCTCACAGTCATTATGTCACACAGTACGAACACATGGGAGTGTAAATTTAATCTTCATCAAAAGCTAGACTAGTAAATCCTGTATCTGGAAATAAGCCCTATAATCACTTGCACAGGTCCAACTACCATCCTAATTCCAAAGGATAGAATTCTTTGCAAATGCCAAGCTCAAAAATTAGTGTCTGACCCTTCAATCATTCAAAATTATACAACGGAGAATGCCTACTGGCTGTCATTAGTGACAGTATTGGCACCTACTCTGAAAGAATCCCGCAGTGAGTTTCATATTAAAAGAATCTCAGTCACTTTCTGGTTAAAAAATGCCTTGCAGTTCTTCCAGCCAGAACTGAAAACACTCCTGAGACAGCTTTACTAGAGATCAAAAGAAGTTCCATTTATATGCAGCCATTAGACACATGTACTCTTTTATACTGTTCTTCAAATAATTAAGGAACCACACAGATGTGGAGCCATGGTGTGCCAGAGCGCCCTAACAAAAAACTAACAAAATACAGGAGTAAAATATACAAATGCATAAGGACTTTTAAGACACACCCCTCTGCAGCAGTCATACAAAACTTGTTACCATTTCATATTTAACTTCATTAACAGTCAGTGATGTTACCCTAAACTTTGAAAAGACACCACACACAAACAACAGCTCCTGCTTCTTTTTATCGACACAGTTCTGTTGCTAATAGTTTTATGTCTGCGAGACCCTTTAATTTTGTAGTTGCTGTCTAGTAACAGTGTTGTTGCAGTGATGATGTCCTAAGTACATTTTTGACCTGTGAATAGAGCAGTCTATTCACAGAAGTGTGTTGAATCAATAGCATCAGCCATACAATGTGCTAGCACTCCAGTGACAGAAGGGATTATGTTGTCTTCTACCTTTTTGTTCCTTGTGCAGTTGGCTAAAGATTGCATTGACAACTGAGCAATTGAAGCTTAGAAAAGCTAGAATTGCCAGCTAGCAAGTTCAGGATTACACAATCACCTTCCTGCCAAGAAGTAAAAGATACACTTAACATGCTGATTTACAACTGGCGAAGATATCAACAAACAGAGAAACTGAAGAGCATTCTCCTTGTGGCTTTTTTTGTGATGCTTCCTATTTTTACTAGTTCAGGAACAGAGATTAACAAACAGCATGCTTCTCCTCATGTCAAACACTTAACTGAAACATCATGTTCAAGGATTCCTCAAAGTATATTTATTCCTCAAAAATATATATATTAAATTTTTTTACAATTTGCCACAAATCTCAGATAAATAATACCACTGAATCAGTAACAATTCATTATGCCATATAGCAGAGAAGAAAATTATCATTTTAAGAAAAGGAAAATGTAACATCTTAAAAAGACCATAGAGCAGTGCCATCTAGTGATTGACACTACAAATAAAAAATGTTTGCATTAATATGTGATGCAGAGGGAGTATTCTTGGTTCTTTACTCAGGCAAAACATTTTTGAAACAAGCTGCAGGGGTAATAACAAATTATATCAGAGGTCATGCACTTACCACTTCAAGAGAGCTCAGCATTTGCATTTCAAAGCAGAAATGCTACTGGTAGCAGATTCAAAGGAAGAAACTACCATCACCCATCACAATGCAGTGTTAAGAAAGGAGTTAATATTTCCAGTGCTCTACAAATAGCACAGAATAAGTATTAGTGAGCAGTAGCTCTGTTGTTCCCTTTGAAGGATGTACTGGTAATTATTAACTGGAATTAAATTGCAGGAGAAAGAGAGAACTACATAGTTCATACACAGGTCTAAATTATTTTCCTGACAGAAGCAGAAAATGCTCCTATTGTACTCTAAGTGAACCCTGACCATAAATATTCTTAAATATTGGATTTCTTGTATAAAAATGTAAGAATCCAAGCATGGAAGATACTGAAAAAAGCTGAAATATTGAGTTTTTTCTTTCACTTTGTGGAATATTTCATTATTACCAGTTGTTCTTAAAAAAAAATAGCATAGGATATCTACTTCTACTATCTTCCTCATAGGATATCTACTAACTACAAGTCATTGAAATATTATTTTGGAATTCAGATCTCAAATTTGCATCAAAATGTATGCAAAACTATATATTAAACTTTTAAATGGATGTACGTTTTTATTATAAGAGTAGCAGGTCATTTCTGCATGTGTGTACATAGACTGGTAGAGCAGAAGTTTCAAAAGAACCTGAAGTTATGCTGCTTACTGTAAATTACAGTAAGTTTTTCTAGTGTAAATCCTTCTGGTTAGTTTAAAATGTAATTGCTTTAATTTAGATCAACAGAAAGGACCACATTACTATGTATATATTACAAGATTACTTTCTGCAGTTTTCTGGTTGCTTCATAAATGCTGAACAAACAGTAAATTATAAAGTTTTGTTAGCTGAATAGCCTATATGAAACACAAGGTACTGGTAACTTGTCATATCCCCAAAGCCATTACCTAATTTCCAGAGTTATTCCCAATTTCAAATCAGAAATATGATCATATTGCCTTCAAATAAAATATTACAGCAGAACATGTTCTATTTTGACAGCTGCTGAAGAAAGCATATGTGTTATATAGCCCAAACTGACTTTGCATGTCTGACACCACATTTGAAGAAGTTTCAGGAACTTCTAGCTATGTTGGCTTTCAGTATCTCATTGCTCTCCTTTTTTACTTCTGTGCTGATCCAAGAAGATGTCCAGAGTGAAAGTACTTGAAGACAGCAATAATGATATCTCTTTCAATCAAACGTAGAGAGTTTAAAAATTGCACCAGTTTTCCACGTCTTCTTCTCTACCATCCTTGCACAGTGCTTTTTTCATATGTCCAGAAAGCATATAAAATACTACTAGTACCAACAAAAGCACCATATGGATGGAATTAAAACAGAAATTTAAGCTCTCAATACATTACAGACACTCTTTTAGTATTCTTCAATTTATCAATAATACTGTGCTAGAATGTGAATAAAATAAAACTTGATTACATGGTGAGCTTGATTACATATTTAAATGTAAATTCCAGCAGCCATGGATGTAACATACATTAGTCATACAGAACATCTAAAATGATGAAGATTGATTCTTCTATATGAAGCATTTCCTTACTTCCAGTAACTCCATTTTCTAGCTAAACAACTGTCTCTAAACTGCAGACCAAGCAATAGCTTCATTGCTCTATAAAAGGCAACAGTGAAAAAAGCCATTATCTTTAGATGGACCAAATATTCAGTACTGTTACCATAATAGAATGAGAAGTTAGTTGTTTGAACCTCCTAGCTGTTAAATCTAACCATAATCTCTTCTCTGCAACTCTCACCTGATGTATATTCAAATTAAAGAGAAAACAAACAAAAAAAAAAAACCCTTATAAAAAGATTTTAAGTAAGATCAAGCAATATTAAACAGAAGTAAAAACTTAGATTTGGTTGTTGTACAACCTAATATCAAGATGGTGTATTGCTATAACACACTGCATGATTATACCAAGGTGTTGATGTAAGTATTTGAAGGCTACTGTCTACCCACACAGCAAATTGAGCTGTTTTTAAGCAAGGCTATGAAGAGTAGCATGTACTGGTCAAACAGCCATGTAAATCAGGTTGGTTAGTGGTGCAGTAACCAATGGTGCAACAATTAAATTGATGGTTCCTACTCTCTGGTACCCCTCCTTCTGAGCAATGTAAATATCTTCAGCCAACAGCTAAAGCCCCACAGGAAAAGATAAATCTCCCAAATCTGGGGAAGCAATTGAGCAACATGGCATAGTGCAAAAGATTTTTTTATGATATTCAGAGCACTCTTATTAATTTTTTTTACTTGTGCTTTGTTCTTCTAGTGCTGTTTAAAAGATTTTGCCTGGCTATAATACCTTTATGGTTTTAGGAAAAAAATCCTGATATTCTTACTTCAATACTGTCTGGTTAATGGACTATTAATTTTTAAATAGATAGTAATTCAAATTTCTTTACCCATCACATTTTTTGTTTGTCTAATGGGGAAAAAATCATAGAAACTAGAATATTTATTATTATATAACTTTATCATATCTCTACTTTTTCCATTTTGAAGCTTTAGCATGTTAATCTTTAAGTACATGCAGGGTTTTAATTTCTTATACATCACAGTGATTTTTTTTTTTCTTTTTTTACCTTTGGCTGTTTTCAAAACTGCAAAAATTGTTCACAAAGGAAAAGTACAAAATGATTACTGAATAAATCTTAGCAAGATTTTTGTAGAGTTCTTAAAATTTTTTTTATTTTCATGTGTAAGACTTTTTAACTTGTCTTTCCCCAGTATTTGTTTGACAGGAGTAATTTGATGACTTATTTTGCAGTCCCCAATGCATAACACTGCCCACTAGTTAATTACTTCTATGTCACAGTAGAAATTATATCTGTTTCTTACAAGAACTAGTTTTTTTCAAAGCCCCAAATGACTCCTATTCTGGAAACTCTATCCCTAAAAGAATAGGAGAGAGACCTAATGGCTCAACACAACTTCCGTTTTCAGAATACAGTCTGAGTAAACAGAGAAGCATTGGTTGCAAAGAATAAAAAAATTAAATTATTTACAATCTCCTTCTTTTCTTAAGAACACCCATGCAATTTTGTTCCTTTAATCAAGCTTTTTAAAACAGTATATGAACAGTTTGAAGAAATGTTATCAGCAAAAAAAGTATTTTATAATAAGAATGCAACTGTACATTCACTTTAAGCCATGCTGGCAGTAGGAATGAAGCTGGACAAGACTATTATTACAGCGTATTTGTATATTTGTCCCCTTAAAGTGGGCAGCAATAATATCCTCCTGATATGTTCATCTAGATATTTTGAGATGTTGACTTCATCTATTTTTCTGAATTACTTCCTCGGGGTTTGACTACTATTCATAAATTCCTGACATAATTTTTCTTCCTAAGTGGCTATCCTCCAGATCAGACATAGCATTTAAAAATAAATTATAGATTCAGAAGTCACTCAGGCCCTCAGCTATGCATTTCCTTTAGAAATCTAGGAAGCAAGCTATTGCAAGCTTATTATTTATTGCAGTTTAATTTCTACAATTGTTCCACTGCCTTTTACCTTGATACATCTTTACACCACCTTTGCAATAACTCTAAGATAATTACTTCCTCCTCATTGTCTATGGAGACAACAGAAACAAGAATTTCTTGGGGTTTAAGCTTATGTGAATCTACTTATCTACTTGATAACCTATTCTAGCAAACTGAATCCATTCCCAATTGGAATGAATTCTTGTTTGCACTAGGGTCTGTTTATGTTGTGAGCACAGAGGAATTTTATCTCAAATTTAACTGGTCCTCTTACTCTTTGAAGGCTTTCACTACAATAGATGAATATATCTGTTTCCACATGTTGCCTATAGCCCAAAGTGCTTCTTTTTCATTGCAATGTGCGCCAGTTTACACTGGGAATAGAACAGTGAAAAGCTGGCATGAGACAGCTATTTTCTCAATAGATTTGGTTACTCCCACTCTGTAGTTCAAAAAAAAAACAAAACCAAAAAAAAAAAATTCAAAAATATACTATAAAGCCTATAGAGCCATTGGCTAATGTAGAATTCTGCATATTCTTCCAGACTACCTCCTCATGTACTGCCACAAACACAACCCATTTCCACAATGGTTCTTCCCCACATACATTATTAACATTACATTTTTCCTGACTTTCAAATCAAAAATCTATTCTGGATACTAATGGTCAAAGTAATACTTCCTATTTAATAGAATGGTAAGTCTCATCTTTTCTTCTTTATAATTGTTCTGGTTTTCATAGTTACATACAGCACTGGAGGCATTCAGATGAATATCTAAAGCAAGTCTTGTACTCACACAGGGCCATTGAAGATGAGTGGCTTTCTGAATCTCAACACTTTCTAACACCTATGAAAGGCAACACAGTCTCTTCTTTCAGGACAATTACTGCTATGCCTGGAAAATTGAACCACAGTGTTCAAGCATAAGTGTAGTTGGTTACTTCTGAGAACATCAAGGCAAATTGATGCTGAGAGGCCACGGGCTTGTCTGGCTCTCTCTTTCCCAGTCACACTCCACTGTTCCAGCTTCAGTCTTTCCTAGTCCTTTCCACTTCAGAAACATGAGATTTTGTCACAAACAGCCACAAACTGTATCTCCTCTTTAATACGTCTGACAGGTGTTATCTAGACCAACTATGGGTCTGCAGAGTTGTAAAATCTCACAATCTTGAAATTTCTCCCTCCTTTTTATTCTCCAGGGCTTAAAGGGAAGCATAATTTCTTCTTCCCAAAGAGTTTGTTTCTGTTTTTTGTCTCTCTTGAGGTTATCTCAGTCTCTATAAACACGATAAAACACAGTTGAGTCTTTGTATGTGTCCTCCCCACACACATTACCTGCCTGCAGAACTCATGCATTCCAGATGTGGTGGAGTTTTGATTATTTTAATGACTTTGGTACATGCTGGCCTGCAAAAGGTGTAGGGCAGACATGGGACAATATCATTGCTGAGGCTCATGTGTGCTGTGAATGGGAATCTACTTGATGACTTGTCACAGAGGAACACAAACCTTTCTACATTAAAGGAAACAGAATCCTGAAGATGCCAAAGTGAGCTTTTCCTCAAGAAATTCTCTCATGAAACTCTTCACAACCAGCATCTACCACTATTTCATAAACACTTCACCAAAACACGAGTTGAAATGCATTTTATGAATTGCAGCAATTGAGAAATAAATACCATTTGAAGAAAACTTTGTGTTTTCTCAGAAACAAGATAAAGTGAAGGAAATAACAGGATGAAAGTTCTTCAGGTTGGAAAGTGAACAGAGGATGACAATCTAAGTAGCTGTCCTGTTCTAAGACCAGACTATTTGGTTTCTCTAGTGACATGATTCCCCATATAAAACTCAGTTACAGGAAAAATACCAGACTCCAGTGAAATCCCACTCTTCCCTTAGAGATGGAGAGCCGCATTTGTACAGCTCAAAGATGGTCTTTGGCCTGCCTCAGTAAATGCCACCCCATGGCTCTTATAAATTTTCAACACTGAAGACAGGTCGGCTTAAAGGGAGCTGAGGGACAGGGAGAAGTGAGGGGTATGGAGTGCTATTAAATTCCTATAAACTTAACTAGTGACCACTGGTTGCTCCTAGGCATTTAACATAAATATCAGAACAAAAGCAGTTTTCTAAATTATAACTTCTAATATTAAAAAGTAAGGGTTAATTTTTCTTACCAATAGTTTTACAGGACATATTTGGGGTTTTCTACCATTTAAAAGAATCTGTGTCCACCTGAAGAATAATGACTTTAAGAAGCCATGCAAATTTTATTAAAAAAAAAAAGTAGAAATAAAACATGTTTATTAAAAATTATAAAATATTAATCATAGTACTGTTGTATAAATACTAGCTAAACAAAAAGAAATAGGACTTTAGAATAATTATTTTTCCTCAATCTGACCAAAGGACAGGCATTTTGCAGTTAATCAAACAAAACGCACAATAAAGAAATATTTTTATAGAAACAATTATTTCTGCTGAAGATGATTCTGTTTACTCCATTGAAATACATCATAGTTTTATTGCCAATGATTACAAAAGTTGAAAAATACTCCATTCCTTTTTCTTTCATTGCAACTTTAGTTTTGAGATTGACAGCTAATAAATTATGTCACTTTATTTGCCCAACTAAAACCGAATTATCTCAGTTTTCTTTGTTTTTAGGAAATGTAACAGGACCATCAGATGTAAATCAAGATATCCATTTCCATCAGAAACATTTATTCTTTTGAATTTCTTTTTAAGAATCACCTACTTTGACTATGCCATTTAAAATACACCAACTCAGGTAGAATTTTGGCATTTACTTGCAACACTTGCCTATTATGAAGGGAATGAGAAAACTATTAGCAGATGTGCAAATCAATAGTAAGAAGCAGTTTAAAATATTTCCACTTTCTATAAAATATTAATTGCAATGCATCCTTATTTCTATTTGCATGTAATTAGGAATAGTTCTGAAAGATGGGTTGAATGGTCCACTAATTCCACCACGCAGAAGAGGTGTTCACTAAATATCCACACTGACCTAATAGGACTTTTACAACAATAATCAATCTGAAAACATTAACAGTATATCAATATAGAACAAGACTGCCTACAGTCTGCTGATACAAGTATCTACTTCCAGTTTCAAAAGCAATAAGAGATTAGACAATAAGAGATCTAGAACAGTAAACAAATAGCAGCTCTGATCAGTATGTTTATAAATAATCTCGTGAATTACTGCTTCATAGAATAGTTTCTGATAGAAAAAAAAAAAAAATCACAAGATTTGCATTTTAACAACAGAAAATGGGCCACCAAAATGTCATTATACAACACAGATGACAGTTTATCTTCCTTCCTCCACAGATTTTCATCATTAAGAAATGAAATTGTCCCCAAGGAATCAAAAGGTTTATAATATGGGAAGCAGCTCAAATATGAATTCTACTCAGCATATCTCATGGGAATAATATTGATACCTCAGCACAGAAAACATTGATTGGTATATTGCATATCTTGAAGACCAGTGTCTATATATTTCAAATATTTCAATCCCATACTTTACAGAGTCATCTCGTCTATTTTAATGTTTTTCTAAGTAACAGAAAGGCCACACTCTCCAGAAAAGAAGAAAAGTCTTGATTTTATGCTTTCAAATTAGGTGAAAAAAATGAGTATCTGGCTAAAACCACATGAGATTAAAACATTTTGGAAAATCAACAGTTAAAGTAGTCACTGTACTAATTAGAAATGAGCAATAATTGATAAAGATTCATAATTAGACACACCTTAGCCAAATCAGCCTTATGACAGAGGCATGTCAATCAGTGGCTACTTAGAAATATAATTTTCTTAAATTTCCTTAATAACTGCACAAAAAATGAAGAGAAAGCACAGAGAATTAGAATGCACTCAGCATAATGTGTCATAGTACTAGTAACCAAATAAGCTCCTTTGCAATAGGAGAATGCAGCAATATACATACCTAATATCATATAGATTTACTGAAACTGATCATTTGTCCATCATCTGGATTTTTAATTACCAGCAACAGCTATAAAGAAATCCACCTTCTCACAAAGGACAAGCCAATAAACCAACAGACAGCTATATACAGAGCCTTTAGAACTCCTTAATCCTTTTGCCCCCACTCTTTTCACTAGGGTTTAGACAGCCAAAAGGTATACGAACAAAAAACCATAACCTCTAAAAACAAGCAAGAGTCATATCAGCATGACTTAGAAAAATCACCACAGGAATCCTCCTAGAATCCTTATCAATACCCTCCCTCTCCAATAACCACACCCACCCTGTATTTATGTTATTTGAATGGCTTTAATACAAGATAGGAAAAAGGCACTAACATAGACTTACATTGTTAAACTCGGCACAGGGCCACTGATATTCCAATCTTCAGACCTCCTTAACTGTCTGTGTTGGAGAAAAATTATACAGCTTCAGAACTACAAAGGGCAAGTTACTTTGGTCTTTTTTCTTAACTGCAGCATACCCAAATCCTTGTATTAGTTCACAGTAGCATGCCAACAGAGTATTAATCACAGTAGTTGCGGACAGCTCCTTAAGCTGACAAGCTTCTCTAATACTTTGTATTTTTTCACCTCTTGCTGCTACTACGCAGGGTAACATTTCCTCCTAGAGCCCTTTCACAGAATGTCTGGATTCTAGAACAGTAACAAAAGATCTGATACCTGTTATAGTACCAAACCACGCTGTTTCTATGTAGCTGATCACACCTTGTGTTATTCAATCTATGTAGGTGTTATTCATACTCTCTGAAGAGGGAATTCAGAGCAGTAAAAGCAGTTTTCAGGGATATTCTGTTTACTTAAAATGAATAGTATCACTGTTCTGATTCACATATATTAGCTACTGTCAAAAACACTCCTTTTCAAGAAAAATAAGGAGGTGGTACAGTAGCTGAGGAGTCAATCATTTTAAGTGCTGATCTGAAGAAAAAATCCCAAATCCCATTTTGACTGGGATATTTACATGTGTGTGTATATATATATATATATATATATATATATATATATATATATATATTAGGAGTAGGATCATATTGATATTAGTGCACTCTTCTGTGTGGCACATTTTACAGTAAGGTAGATCACATAGCAGCTCCGACTCTACAATGAAACACTTCCTGGAAAGGGTGTAGCCTCTAATGGAACTACTGGTGCCTTGATTGCATACAGTAGGAGTAGAGACCATCTCTTTTAATTTTAGGCTTTTCACTGGAAGGTAGAAGCTCAGGAAAGCATATCCTTTTATTCTACCTCCTAGCGCTTTTTTTTTTTTCCTTTTGGAGGCAGCTGTTGTAGTTCTTAATGGTAAATTTAATGCTAGATCATTATTTTAGGGCATATACATTGGTTTGAGGTAAAATCTTACACATACTTTACATTGTAGATCTGTTGATTCCAGATGTGTCACTATAAAAAGTGGGGTAAGGCTTCAGAATTATTGTGTTCGTGGCTTTACAGGTTATGGCTTACCTCCATGAACACTATGCAAACTAATTTTCACTTCCATTCCCCTAGTGCTGTAGTTTTGACTGAAATAAAGACTGCATGGCTCATTTTCATGACAAAGGCACAGAAAAGCTGTGTGCTTCTTTCTGCCCCCATCACCACCACCCAGCACTTGGCAAGCAATGCAAGTTCAGATCTGATTTATTTTTTAAGTGTTCTGTGCTCAGACGTTTTGCTTTTTCTGTGAGAGATTTGTTTGTTTTTTTGTTTTTTTGTTTTTTTTTTTTTAATGAGAAAATCTTTTGAAATAACAGTATTTTAAAACAGCAGCATGTAATAAAAACACACTGCAGTTCTTTGCTTGGCAAGAAATGCTAGATGGGAAAATGCTTAAGAACATTCAAAGCACTGCTGTTTACTCCAGCAACTATAGAACAGGACTTGCAAAATATTATATTTTAGACTCAAGAGACTGGACAATGATGAATCAGTGGATGATTTTCTTGCCGTTGTTTTTCTTCCAGGTATGTTCAGAAGCACCTGCATGTACTTCGAGCAGCTCCCTAAAAGGGGGGTCAATTCTGGATTTGCCGTGCAGAAGGTAAAACAGTGCCTTCACCGTGCAGCAGCACCATCACCCCCCTAGACCCACTTTACTGATGCACGTACTCCAGCGAGCACATCCACCACAGCAGCGGACACAGGTGTAGAAGCATCTCTTCACTGGTGACAAAGGACTATTGTGTTTGTGTCACGTCTCTCGGAGCCCCCGGAGAACTCCTGCTCCCATGGCACTGTTTCCCGCCCGGCGGAGAAAGCTCTTCCCCAGGGAAGGTGTGATGCTGGGCACGGCGTCCCGCCCCCCCAACCCGCCACTGGGGCAGCCCGACACCCCCGTTCACCACGGCGGGCAGCGCCGTCCGCCGCTGGTCCAAGAGCCCTCGGGGGCCCGGGGACGAGGCGGCCGGGGCGGGCGGCGGTGGAGAGCTCTGCTGCACCGCGTCCCGCCGACTCTCGCCGCCCGCAGCCCCCGCATCGGGAGGCGCAGACCCCCGCGACGCGAGGATCCTCTTCGCTTCCAGAGGCCCCTCCGCGAAACTTATTCTGCCCTCACAGGCGGAATCCCCGCGGCCGCCACCCCCGACGGCACCGGGAGGGTTCCCGTCGCTTACCTGGCGGCTGCCGGGGCGCTCCCTCACGGCGAGCGGCAGTGGGGCGCGCCGCAGCCGAGGCTGCCTCTGCCGCCACCTTCACAGCCCCCTCCCGAGGTGAGCGATGCGCGGGGTGGCGGCGGGGAGCGGACGGGGAGCCGTGACATTTAACCGGGGTGCCTCTCCTCCCTGGCGGGCTGGGCGGACGATCACCGCCCTCGTCTCCACGGGCAGGCTGAGGCGCAGGACGAAGCCCAGTCCATTCCCGGAGACCCAGACGCAGCGCGCTGCCCGAGCCGCCGGCGGCTCCACTCCTCTCCTGTCCTCTCCTCCCGCTTGGCAATCGCCGCTGCGACTTCCCTGCAGCGGGGGACGAGAGACGCAGCAGCCGCAGCAGGCAGCGGGGGAGAGGGCTGGGCTGGCCACCTGCCCCTCGGCGGGGCCAGGCGCCAGGGGGACAGCAGCGGGGCGCAGTGGCGAACGGGCGAGGCGCCGGCGGCAGAGCGGGGAGGCAGCGCCAGCTCGAGGTGAGGGCGGGCGGGCGGTGGGGAGGGGAGGAGGGGGCGCGTCTCTGTCAGAGGCGGAGCGGCTCCTTCCGCGCGGCGGCTCACACGCCGGCGAGTCCCGCCGAGGCAGCGGCGGCACCTCGGGGAAGCAGAGCGGTTAGCGGAGTGGCGAGCGACCGAGCCACCCCTATGCCGGTGACTGCTGGGCCGCGCAGAGGCGCCCCCGGCCGCGGGCAACCGGTCGCCGGCCTTTATTAACCCTCCCCACCGGGAGGAGGGAGCGTGTGCGGCGCCCCCACAGCACCGCAAGAAGCGGTGCTCCCGCCTCCCCGACGCGGGCGGCGGCGCGGTTGATCCCCCGTCTTCCACCCTTGCTCCCTCCCCGCCGTGTTCCGGGGAGAGCAGGGCGGCTCCGCGGCACGGAGGTCGGGGCAACCCCGGCTCGGCGGGGTGCCGCGGTTCGGGAGGTGTGCCTCCCCCGGGAGTGGATGGTGCGGGGGTCGCGGAGGAGGGGAGTCCCGCGCGGCTGGGCGGCCATTTCAGGAGCGGCGCGGTGAGGGGGCACGGGTTTGCGGCCGGCGGGACCCCGCGGCTCGCACCGGGACCGTCCCGATGCACGCCCGACGGCGCCGCTCGGGGCCGCTCCGGGCACGCTTCGGAAGAGGCGGCGGGAGACAGGACGGCACTGTGCGGGGGGCGAGGGGGCGCCGGCGCCTCAGGGAGGCCCCGCGGGCGAGGGCTGCCGGGGGTCTGGCGGCGGGCACGGGCTCGACAGGACGGGGGTGCAGCTGCGGAGCGATGATCGTCGCCGTCGGCCTTGTGTTCTGCAGGCGGCCGCGTCCGAGGCTTCCCCGGGACCGTACTGCGGAGAGGACGCTGCCCGCGTCGGTGGTGTGAGGGCGTCTCCAGCCTCCTCGTCGCTTGCTTGGCTTGCGTTTGCTGATGGAAGAGCTGTTGCTGGCTCCGTTCCTCCCTACACTTGCGAAGTTAGTGCTGCGTGGGGTTTGGAGCTCCGTACCTCACTCTGCGTTCTTTGTACTCTTTCAAATAGTCGGATTTAACAGATTTTTTAATGGCGGACACGGAGTGTCAGGTTTACATTGAGCAATTCAGGAGTAGCAATGAGCAGCAATACGAGGTCCCTAACATGATTCTAAGATGACCTGTTGGGGTTCTGGGGGATTTTTTTGGTTTTTGGGTTTTTGTTGTTGTTTTTTTTTGTTGTTGTTGTTGGGTTGTGGGTTTTTTTTGTTTGATTTTTGGTTTTTTGTTGAGTTTTTTTGGTTTTTGGTTTTTGGTTTTTTTTGGTTTGTTTTTTTTTTTACTGGCAGCAAGTCCTATCCCTGTCATATCCCTGTCTGTAGAAAGCTTCTGGAGGCTGCAATCGTCAGAAACCTGCATATTCTAAAACGGATGAAAAACTGATGTAGTTGAGGAATTTTACTTACCGGTAGGAGCAGTGACATGAAAGTTTCAAAGAATCAAATAGTAACTGAGTTGTACAATATTTTGCATTCTCCCTTCATTTTCGTACGTGTATGAGTGTATCTACATACACAGTTTGCACAGATTTTTGCTAACATAAGAGGGTGTGAGGTAAATGTAAACATACATAACCCATATGGTGGAGGACTTAGAATAAAGGAAACTTACATAAGTGAAATATAGCATTTATTCTTTTACCACCAATGTCCAAGGTTAAGTGTTTGGGGTTTTTGTTTGTTTTTTTTTTTTTTTTTTTCAAGCAGTATCCCCAAGCAGAAGCTCTGGTAGCTAGCCATACTTCACAGATAAGAAAATTGTTGTCTTTACAGCAGAAGCTTTTCCATTCTTCTTTAGTCAGCTTTAGGGTTAATTTCTTACCAAGTGTTTAGGGTTAAAGTCTTACCAAGACTTTCTGTTTCCTCTTGGCCCCTTCTGTGTCATAAGCCACCCAAATAGGGAGATGAACCACAGGCCAGCTAGTTACCTTTAACCATTGATAAATATAAAGTTAAAGAACAGTATCTTGGTGTTCATCCAACATATGATCATGCTATAATGCATATAATGCACTCATCAGTAAAATGCAGTACTATTAATCCAGAATCATGCTAAACATCCACATAGGAGAACTTTGGTTTATACTATATTACAGGGAGAAACAATAAGAAGGAATGATCCATAGTGAAATGATTGAGAGTTCCTGCAAAGTTGGGAGAACACAGTAAAATGATACCTGTTTTTATTTTTCATAAAATAAACAGCCTGTTATCTGGATTCAAAAGCAATTAAGTGACTGACATTTTTGAATTAACCCATTTTTATAAAGCACTGACAACATATTGCAATGTTCCTTGAACTGGCCTCAAATTGAGTACCCAAATATGTTATTTAATACTGAGTCCCAGCTGTTGCACAGTAGTTGCAAAACATTTCTATGATTTCTGTGGAGTGCTAGTAGCACAATTATTTCTGAGGAAATTGCACTAATACCCCATAGAAATTGTATATTGCATATAGATGTTTTTAAAATTTGCCAGTTCAGTGTAATTTTTCTGAAGGTGTATAGATAGCAAGATAAAGTAGTTCATCTACTCTAAGTATACTGTCAACAATAAATTAATCTCTTCTGAATACTGCCACCTTTAGTGTGTTACTCTAAGTGGAAGACAAAGCAGGATAACTGTGCATAAAGACTGAATTACTGCAAACTAAAAATAAGAACAGGAAAATGCTCAGGCGATCACTGGGGCCCTTGGAGTTTTTCTTGAAGAAAGGAGATGCTACAGGTGAGATATGGAAAAAATTGAGACTGAAACTTAAGCAGAAGGGATCACCAAAGGGAACTTCATTAAACAATGGAGCAATAGAAAGCTTTAACAGCACTCCTGTGTCTCTTCAGTCAAATCTCAGTTGTGATGACCACTTCAAAGTATTGTGCATATTTTGTGAATCACAAAATGTACTTTTGCAGTAATAAGATGCCCAACCTTAGTGCAGCTTGAGAAGCCTACCATTTCCTTTCACTAGTAGGTATTTGGCTTTCAGAAGAGATAAAACAGCACTGCAGAACAAGAAATCAAATGTTTCCGTACTGCTGGCCATTCAGTCAGGGCTCCATATAAAAATCGAACCAGATGAGACTTGTTTTTTCCTCTCAGGAGGTATGTGCATAACGCAATCTAAAAGCATTTTCAAAAGTGTCCATTAGCTCTTAATTGGAAAGGGACTTTGAAAGGGTGTTGTACTTCTATTTTGCCATAAGGCCTGAAAAAGGAAGGAAAAAGAAGATCACAACCATACTTTCTTTGTCATTACCTCTGAAAAAGGAGTTCCTATAGAAACAAGAATGATTATGCATTTACCTTCAACTGTATTGTAAGTAAAGACTGTGCCTCTTCAAATGAAATTTAAAAAATCTTTGAATCACTGAAAATTTAATATTAAATATTAAATATAAATATTAAATGTATCAAAATGTTTCAGCCATTTTTAGTTGTCTTGTAAAGATTTCCTTCAGTACCTGTACTGGCCCTCAGTAGCAATTCTGTAGCAAGAATTCAAACAGCGCTCTTCCTATTGGATTTGGTATTTACAATAAGTTTCGTTCAGATTTTTTGCAATGCTTAGCCTTATGAATCTCTGAAGAACTGGGCTCACAATGGTGTTTGCATGGTGGTTTTGTCTCAGCATTTAGCATATTATATGGCATCTGGCTAGGATGAAATCATAGGTTAAATCATGGTTTGGACCTTATCATTATAGGTATCTCTATCTTCAAGGAGAGAAAAACACATTAAAGAAAATTAAAAATAAGAAAAATTTATTTAGCATCTACATATGCATATCAGTATATGGCTAAAAGTTTTCAAAAAGTGCTTTCAATGATGAATTAACTCAAAACTTCAAATTTTAAGCATTTTCAAAATATGTGTATTTTAAAAATGCTGCTCACATATGAAGTTACAATTTCTTGAGAAAATATTATATTTTGAAAAATTCATATTCCTTTTGTAATATTCCTAACCATGAAAGAGATATCAAAAAATAAACTGCTAGTCAAAGGTTTTTGGGTTTTTTTTTTCCCATTACCTACCTCTTACACTGCCACTAGTTTAATTCAAGATCTAGTATCTTAGTTCATGTGCTTTTACATCTCCTCCATTTGACTGTTTGAGAAGCAGTTTGAGTGGAATTAACAAATGTTCTGCTGAATTAAATATAGTCAGTGGATTATAAGGAGAACCTGCTTTGTTCCTTTAAAGCCTGTACTTGCAGTGTCTCTGCATGTAGGGTGAAAGCTGGAAATGGTGGCTAAACCTCCAGAACTGAGGGGTGGGCACCACGTGTTGTGTAGGTCTTCTAACTGTGGACAAGGTGTGCTCTCTAGCAGGTGGTGGAGCTGGGTGTCGCCATCCGCACCAAAGGCGACATTCTTAGTTTGCTGAATGAGAAAAGGACCTGTGCTGGAAGTACAACTGCTGCATGAATGGGGCCCGCATTTTTGCACCAAAATAGATGCAATTTAGAATTTAGTGGCATGAGATATGCTATGGGAGAATCATCACGACCACATATCTCTGAGCTCAAATCGTAATGATTACCAAAATAGTACTATTCTGCAGTTCTGCATAGCTTTTGTACATGCTGCAGTAGCTCCTCAGTGGGAATCCCGGAGTTCTTCCTAGCCATACAAGTTTTCACTGCAGTATACCACCCTCTTGCCCCAAGCACCACTCACTGGGGAAGGAGGTTTCATAAAATATGTGTCTATATGTCACTACTTACTGTAAATAAGTTCAGACCCAATGAATAATCTGTTCTGCTTTTTTCATCACAGAGATGAATATTTCAAGATCTTTTACTACTAATCACATATAAAGTGTCTCCATTATGTTAAAAAATATCCAGCAGCTAGAAATCATGTCTTTACAAACTAGAGATCAAAAATTTAATTTTTAGAGATCATCAGATAATTCTGGATAAGAAACAATCCCTCTTAAATACCAGTAGAAAGATAGAAGTAAAACTCCAATGCAAATTACTACACATTTGGCTTCCAAAAGATGGAAGATATGTAGTTTTTCCCTCTCTTAAAAGTTGGTAAGGCCAGAATTAGATGTGTCTCTGACTGAGCAGGAATGATACATTCTCTTTTGTGCTTAATTACCCACCTTTCCTTTCTTTGTTCAGAAGGAGGGCTGTAATAAACATAAACTCTCACAAAAGTAGCATTCCTATTGCTTTAGATTATAGAAGATGGACATGGAGGGGCATTATGTACTTCCATTTTATTTGAGGATTGCATGAATGTTGGAGGTAGAAAGACTTTGAGAAAAGCACTGAACATTCCTAAATCAAAATCATAGGAAATCTAGCTTAAAGAAAACTAGCTTATAATTTTCTTAAATTGTTTTTTTTGGATCTTATTCACTGTTACTTTGCTCCAATTTCTATAAGTATGATGTCAATAACATTAAGAGGATGTAATTTACCAGTGTAAAATAGGAGTATCTTCAGGTGAAGGAAACCTGAATTTTCAAAATTAACATTTTCTCTCAGCAATTTCTCTTAGCTACAGAACATTTGTACTCTTCTAAAGAACAGGATGTAGCTATTGTTGCTGTTCAAAAGCTGCTCTAAACCATAAAATGTTATTTAGGACTAATTTCTAGTACTTGTCATACATGTATAACAGGAGGAGCAATAGTTTTGTTGACAGATAAGGAAAAAAAATTAACATTGTCATTTCTTGAAGAAAGGGCAATTTAAGTGGTCAGCCTAAAGCTGATTGTATATATTATTACTTCCAGCATTTATTTTAAATCTTATGATAACTTTTTTAAAAATATTGACATAGTTGTCAGTTATCCTATCAATGCTTTTGATTAAAATACATGTATACAACTTGAACATGAGGTACATGCAAGAAAACATGTTTGAACAAAAGTTAATAGGTTGTGCCTTGTACCTGCATGAAAGTCCTAAGTATGATGGTATTTGATAGATAACTGGGTCTGCTTGTAGTATTGTAGAAACAAGGGCTCGTGGCAAGAATTTATAGATGCTGTAATGAATAAACAAAACTTATTTTCAGTGTGCTGTGATTTAAGCCAAGCCAGTAACTAAGTACCACACAGTCACTTACTCACTCCCCTAGAGTCAGCCTGGGTAGAGAATTGTTAGAGTAGAATTGAGAAAAATTGTGGGTTAAGACAAGGACTGTTTGATAGGTAAAGCAAAAGCCATGCACACAAGCAAGGCAAAACAAGGCATTCATTCACTGCTTCCCATTGTTAGGTAGGTGTTCACCCACTTCCAGGAAAGCCAAACTCCATCACATGTACTGCTGACTTGGGCAGACAAATATCTTCACTATGAACATCCACCACTCCCTCCTTCTTCCCCCATCTTCATATGCTGAGCACGATGCCATATGATGTGGGATACCACTTGGGTCAGCTGTCCCAGCGGTGTCCCCTCCCAGCTCCCTGAACACCCTCAGCCTTCTTGGTGATGGGGTGGGTGAGGAGCTGCAAAGGCCTTGACTCTCTATTGATAAGCCCTGCTCAGCAATAACAAAAACTTCCTGTTTTATCAACACTGTTCACAAATATAAACATTATCTCATAGCAGCTACTGTAAAAAAATTAACTCCATCCCAGCCAAACCATCACATAGTTATACCTGAAATAATTTATATTTAACTAAGCAGCCATTTTTTGGCAGTGTTCACTGAGTAGTATTGAGGATATTAATTTTTTACAAAATTGTCATGCATTCAAAACAGTTCCTGTAACACAGAGCCATTTTTGCCATCATCAAGATTCTTCACACGGAGATAGAAATATTCCAAAACCATCCGTGCATTACATAATAATCCCATGCTAGCAACTGCAAGACTTCAGTCACTTGGTAAACAAAAGCACAATCTGGTTTCAGTCCTCCTCACATTTTGGATGGGTACGAACAATAGCATCGCTTTTTCTAAGCAGCAGGACTCTTGTTCTAATGTATTAAATAGTCCTGGGGGTTGTTCTGTGGATTAGATGGCAAATTAATGTCCTGTCCACACTCCTGCTATCAAAATCTCACTATCTCCAAGCAAGGCTGGCCGCCAAACTCTGGTGTGGTCCCAGAAATCATCTAGGATGTTGGTTTAGCCAGGCTATTTTTCAGTCTCCTCTCTCTGGAGGTTAAGCTCACCAAGTTCCAGTGCCTGTATCCTTAGACTGCTTATTTTAGTCCTTCATATGCAGCTTCTGTTTACCTTACAAGTTGAATGGTTTAAATTCTTAAAACCTTTGGTTAAATTTGTTCTGTGACTCTGTCACTTGACTGTGGTACCAGATGGTGATAAAGAAAAAATAGACTTTGTTGCAGTTCCATAATCGAAAGCCAGATGGTGATACTAAGGCTGATAGAGGGAAAACAATAATACATCACTGCCCTACTCTGCCTCAGATTTCCAGCTATTGCTATTTAACAGAAAATGCATCTGTTCAGACATTACTCATATTTTGTCAGGCGTTTCTGGAATAGAAATTTCTGAAATTGCTACAGATGCAAACACTAGGAAACCTTATATTTCCAAAGTATATTCCAATAATAATTAAGGTGCAATTTTAAATCCAGTTTTAGTCAGAAGATGAAAATATCTGACTCTCTTCACCTAAAACCAACTTAGTATGGTTGGGGAGACAAATCCTCATTACCTGAATAAAATGGATTTAATCTGAGATAACTAGTCACCTATAAAAAAATGTTCTTTTGCTTTTTATGTAATGAAAACTGAAATTTTATCTCTAAATACCTATAAACAGGTTTATATATGTTGATATGTGAATGATAATTATTTGCTAAAGAATTTTGAGAGTAATTTTAGAACATGCTATGCATAGCTGCCAGGTTCAACTGAAAATGTTTTGACAATTTTTTAAGAAACTCTCCTATTAAAATTTATTCAAGTTTCTTTTACTGATTTGGTTCCTTTTGTATGAGGAGGTTTTCACTAGTCATCAGTGATTGCCTCACCAAAGTAATACAAAAACTGTAGATATTAACAAAAGTTGAAATTGGCAGGCAGACTGTGAGACGAAAGAAACAAAAATAGCAAAAATGTTGCTTATTATTTAAGATTATGTTAATTTCTGTAAATAAAATTGCAACTCAAGGACATGTAGGTAGTTAATTAACTGACTTTTTTTTAAATTATCAGTATTGTTCTTATTCACAGAAAGGGTATCAAAATTTATTTATCCACAAATCTAGCTATTAAAAAATTTTACTGATGCACTAAAAACAGCACCCTGTGATTTTAATTTTAATTTTATTTTGTACCATTAAAAGAAGAAAAGAAAGCACTGGTGTCTGACTTGTTGCAATCCTGTGCGTTGGACGTAGGATTTGGGATGAAATTCACCCTCACTGAGGTGAGTAGAACCTTTTGGGCAAGAACTAGCTGCTGGATTTCATTATTTCTGTGTTGCAGGGGGGTGTGATAGCTAATGTTTTAAGTGAAGACACAAAGAAAATTCTTACTTCCAAAGAACTCCTTCAGTTATTTGAGTAACCTTAACTCCAATTGCTGAAGTCATATGATGTGCTCAGCGTGCCAAGAATTTAGAACAAAAAATGAGAACATTTCAAAAATTGAGGATAAGGAATATTTTTGCTGTGCATCCACTTTCAATTGAAATAAAGTTTGTACAATATTTAATTATTCCAATATTTGTATTCATGGTCAAAATTTGAAAGAGAAAGTTGTGTAATTCATGAATAAGGTGAGTAGATCTGCCCTTAGCAAAAAAAGGGTGTCTGGCTCAAAATTTATGGATGTATCAAAGCATCTTTGACTTTGGGCACACAGGTTGCTATCTGCTCTATCTCTGCTATTGGCAGGGCTTATGTCACACAAAGAGACCAAAACTGGACTCAGTGGAAGAGTATAGTGTTCCTCTACAGGCCTTTTCCAAGCACAAGTCTTCTGATTCAACTGGGAGTTGCAGAAAAGAGGGACCACACATCTGACCTGTGCGAATTCCCATTCACTCCTTCTAGCTTACCTACAAGTAACTTTTAAAGAGAATTGGCCAGGCTTAGAACTTGAGGTTGCATAAACTATTGGGCAATCTGCACATACAAAGACTGATCTTCATCAGCTACATATTGTGGCGTCTTCCAGATGCAGCTTATCTAGTTGACATACACAGGTAGGGCAAGTCCATGAAGTTGTGCTCAAATATCTATTTTTTCCCCATAAAAGTCTGAGTAAGGCAAAACCTGTTGGTTTTATTTTTCTTTGTCTTTTTTTTAGTTTGTTGTGGTTTGGGAGATTTTTGGTTGGTTTTGGTTATTTGTTTTTCTTTTCTGTTGCATTTTTGTTGTTCGTTTGATTGGTTGGTTGGTTGTTTTTTTTGTCTGAAAGGCTTAATACAAGGTAGATTATATTGTCCCTGAAACTCCTTAAAGACTGTGGAGAATAAATATTCCTTGTTTTGAGTTTTGCTGCCTGGAAGGAGCTAGAACACTGGTAACACATTTAGCAGTACTTACCATTGAAATCCCACACCTAAGAACTGGTTTTGTCCTCCACGGAATTTCTTATAGGTAAGAGCTATGTACATTTTGACTCTGTATCAGAGAAGCTACTTACAAAAATGTTAAGATGAACTATATTTTCTCTACTGAACTGGCCTTTATTATCTCTATACCTATGCAGATGCACAAAGAACTTCAAAGAACACTTTAAATAGCCATATTTTAATGGCATAAAAAGGGTGTGGTGAGACACATCTGTTTTTCCTGGTCCAATCAGCAGCTTGGCCCAAGATGTGTTCACAGTAGATACACACATAGAAAGCACATGTGTAGAACACAGACACATATACACATATACACACATGCGCATATATACGTATTTACGTATATACGTATATACATATACACATATACACATATATACATATATACATATATACAAAGGAGGGAACTTAGTATCTGAAGATGAGGAAAAATCAGAAGTGCTTAATGCCTTCTTTGTCTCAGTTTTTAGTGGGAAGATGACTTGCCCTCAAGACACCTGCCCGCCTGGGCTGGTTGATGGTGACAGGGAGCAGAATGGTCCCCCCATTATCCAAGAGGAGGCAGTCATAGAACTACTGAAGTGCTTGGATATTCATAAATCTATGGGACCAGATGGGATTCACCCCAGGGTAATGAGAGAGCTGGCAAACGAGCTTGCAAAGCCACTCTCCATCATTTACCAACAGTCCTGGCTCACTGGTGAGGTTCCGGATAACTGGAAGCTGGCCAATGTGATACCCATTCACAAAAAAGGTGCAAAGGAAGATCCTGGTAATTATAGACCAGTCAGCCTGACCTCAGTACCTGGCAAAATAATGGAACAGTTTATATGAAGCGCCATCACGCAAAATTTACAAGATGGCCAGGGTATCAGACGCAGCCAGCATGGATTCAGGAGGGGTAGGTCATGTTTGACCAACCTGGTCACCTTTTATGACCAGGTAACCCGCCTAGTGGATGCAGGGAAGGCTGTAGATGTTGTTTACTTGGATTTCAGCAAGGCCTTTGACACTGTCTCCCACAGCATACTCCTAGACAAGCTGGCAGCACATGGCTTGGATAGGAGCACTCTTTGCTGGGTTCAGAACTGGCTGCATGGCCGGGCTCAGAGAGTGGTGGTGAATGGTGCTGCATCCAGCTGGCGACCAGTCACCAGTGGTGTCCCTCAGGGATCTGTGCTGGGGCCAGTTCTGTTTAATATTTTTATTGATGACATGGATGAGGGTTTAGAGTCCTTTATTAGCAAATTTGCAGATGACACTAAGCTGGGAACTTGTGTTGATCTGTTAGAGGGACGTAGGGCTTTGCAGAGGGACTTGGAATGGTTGGATGGATGGGCAGAATCTAATGGGATGAAGTTCAATAAGTCCAAGTGCTGAGTCCTGCACTTCGGCCGCAATAACCCCCTGCAACGATATAAGCTGGGGACGGTGTGGCTGGACAGTGCCCAGGCAGAAAGGGACCTGGGGGTGCTGGTTGACAGTCGGCTGAACATGAGCCAGCAGTGTGCCCAGGTGGCCAAGAAGGCCAAGGGCATCCTGGCCAGTATCAGGAACGGTGTGGCCAGCAGGAGCAGAGAGGTCATTCTTCCCCTGTACTCAGCACTGGTGAGGCCTCACCTGGAGTATTGCGTCCAGTTCTGGGCCCCTCACTTTAGGAGGGACGTTGCGATGCTTGACAGTGTCCAAAGGAGGGCAACGAGGCTGGTGAGGGGCTTGGAACACAAGCCATATGAAGAACGACTGAGGGAGCTGGGGTTGTTCAGCCTGGAGAAAAGGAGACTCAGGGGTGACCTCATCACTCTCTTCAACTTCCTGAAGGGTGGCTGTGGTGAGCTGGGGGTTGGTCTCTTTCTCTGGGCAACAACAGACAGAACAAGAGGACACAGTCTCAAGCTGCACCAAGGGAGATACAGGCTAGAATTAAGGAGGAAGTATTTTACAGAAAGAGTGGTCAAATACTGGAATCATCTACCCAGGGAGGTGGTAGAGTCACCATCCTTTGAAGAGTTTAAAAAAAGACTGGATGTGGCACTTGGTGCCATGATCTAGTTGAGGTGTTAGAACATGGGTTGGACTCGATGATCTTAAAGGTCTCTTCCAAACTAGAATTTCTGTGATTCTGTGATACATGTATACATATATATGTGATCAGGCGCAGATGACAAGACAGACAGTCCTTTCTGAACATATGAATCTTGCCTTCCAGAACAGCAAAGGTCCCATCACTAGGGATAGTTTCTGGCTCCCTCAGTTGTTTTAAAGGGTGAATGAATACAACTAAGCAACCAGTTCAAGTAGCACTTGATAGGGCAGGGTGACCTTTTCTGTTCCCGGAATGCGGTATTCTGAATAACTGGGAGCAATACACCGCAGAGGATACAAATGATCTTTAAGAGACCAAGAGCTGTTTGGCCTTCACATAGAGACTTGGTAAATACCTGTCATTCCTCAGAAACTTCATGAAGAGAGAAGAGAAAAGCAGATAGTTTAGGCATTTGCTCATATGAAGACTTCCATCACTCTAAGCATAACTAAGAGATCCTTTAAAAAATCAAAAAGCAATACATGAAATAAAACTGTGCAAAGAGAAATTTTCTATCTTGAATCTCTGACCTAAGTCAAACACTTCTTTATGCTGATTACAACGTATATTTCAGGTACAGCAGGTCAATGTCAAATACAAAACCACATCTCTTTCATATTCAAGGACAAGCCTTTAGTCAAGGAAAGCTTTGTTTTGTCTTTAAAAATCTTCAGAACACAGTCTCTATAAATACAGCATATATGTATGTGTATTTAAAGGACTTTACATTTTAAGCAGTGCAGTTTTGTTATTCTACTTTGCTCTCCAGAGGATGCCCTATGAATTTCTCATCCACCGAAAGAGAAATTCTGTGATGTATCCTAGAAAGTATTATGAGTTTATCTTACATGCAAATAATTTTTTTTAAATCATGCCTAAAATCATGCATTAAAAAATAAGAGTTCATATGCTGGTCTTCTCAACAGCTATGAATTTATGACTGTGTAGCAAGAATGGGAACGACAACAATTTCTGATTGAAAGTCAAGTTGCTTGGTTGTGTGTATCAAATGGCAGTCTACACAGGAAGCTGAAGCTGGCAAAATAAGCCTTAGAAATCTACATCTTCCTTACAGCACTTGGAAAATCTTGATAGTTAAAGGGAGAGGCTGGATTCTGGTGCGACTACACATAATAAGAAAAATACGTTGATAACTGTGATTACTAAAAAAAAAAAAAATTGGTGTACCAAGAATATTTTATCTGTACTTGTGCCTATTAGATTATTGTGTGTGAATCAGACCAGATCACTCTGAAATGCATTAGTTGGTAGAGGTTTACTCTGTTTTCAGTGACTTTTAAAATGTAATTTTAGTGGCAATTGTAACTCAACAATATATGTCCTCTAAGTGCACTCTGTAGCATTTCCCTCCCACACCATATGTGAGCTACATTTTTATAATGAGAACAAAGAGGAATATAATGGATCTTTGCTACTGTTTAGTGAATGGAAATTTTTAGAGTTGCTGGATAGTACTGCATTAGTGGTGGGAAATCAGGTTTTCCCACAGGGGCTGAAATATTCTGACTGACAACTTTGGCTTAAGGATTCACTCAGGAAGGAAGCATGCTGCATGTTAGAAGACAATCCCAGTTATTACTGTGCCACAGATGCTTATCTGGATGTATGTAATTCCCATTGGGCTGTATGAGTGTTTCACAAACACTGGGATAGATTTAGCCTCCTTTCTCTTACTAAAAATAGAAAAGTTAGGAGAAAGGAAAGCAGCAGAACTACAACTTTTAACTATCCTTAACTATCCAAAGCTTAACTGTCAGTAAACAGGAAAGATTAATGAGACTGTGAGAGTGAAAATTGTCTTCCTTTCCTTCTAAATAAATGAAATTTTCTTACTTAAACAAAACTGAGCACAAAAAGTAAAATAATACAGAATTGATATCTCACATTTTTTCTTCACAGAATGCCTGTAAGAGATAAGTAAAACAGTGTCCATATTTCCTGTCAAAAACTTAAATTTTCTTAACCTGGAATTGTTTTGAATTATGACATAACTCTTTGGGAACTGAAGACAAATAAATTGATACTTTACATCTTTCCTTCAGATCCTTACACAGACATTAATTTATTCTTTACAAAACTAGTATCATTATAACAGACTTACTGGAGTCTTAAGATTCATAGTGTAGTATATGGTAGAGATAATTGATGCTATTAATGTATAAAATATTGTAAAATTCAAGCTATGTCTTTTGACCACCCCAGCCGGGAGATGAGTCCTATTTTTATTCAATTAGTTCCTGGACAACGTTAAGATAATATCGAGTTTATTAACGATGAATGGAACCTTCCTGAGCGATGATCACCGACTTCCCTGGAATGCAGGAGTGATCTGGCACCTCGAAGGTTGCATCTACTGCACTGAGTACCGGCGCCACCCTGTCACATGTGAATGCCGACTTCTCCGGAGCGCTCTGACATCATCTGGACACCTGGCACTGGACTTTTGTCTAACTCTGCACATGTATGGCCCCGGTTCTGCATGTGAAGGGACACAAAGGAGCATTCGGTCATCTCTGCCTCAGGCAGAATGAACTGTACAAAAGCTCGCTGGGTGAAGCAGCCGGGGTGAACCGAGGGGGAGACTCTGACATTTTGGCGGTCAGATCCAGGTTCACCCAGCGCCGATCCCGGGCTCAGCACTGCCTTGGCTGTGGTGGTTTTTTTTTTTTTTTCTGATCAAAATTCTGTTTCACTGACAATCTAATAAATCATTGCTAAATTTTCTTATAAATTTGGCTCCCGATTCGATTATTCATAACAATTGTCTTCAGGCTAAATGTTCATTAAACTTTTTTCAGGAAATTTTCCCAAGGAAAATGATAAAATCTGGCGTTTATAAAATAAGGATTGATTTTAAGTTTCAAATAGAAAATTTTCTATCATCTTACAGACACAGAAATAATGGGAATTCAATTTAGTTGAGGTCAGAGCAGGAGCAGTTTATTACTAAAGCTATTGCAGAGTTGCAGGTGTATATACCTCTGGGATGTACAGTCTGTTCTTCACCATACCCTGTCAGATAAGCAGGACTATAGTACATTGCAATAAAAATAAGTGATGTGTGGGTTAGTTCTGGAGACTCCAGGCATTCAGATAAAGAAGTGGCAGTAGGAAGTAGCCCCTCAGCAGTAGCATGGTTTTACAAATAATTCACTGCCTTGTTAATTAATTTGTGCTGACTCGGTTAGGTCAAGCTGATTTATATTTCCTAACTAGTGGAGTCTGCAAAGGATTCAAAGCCACTGTAAAGTTCACACTAAATTTGAGAGTGAATATTTCTGTTCTTGAAGGCTGCTTTTCACAAAATTTTGTTGTGAAGATTCATTCTGTTGTGGTATTGCACAGAAGAAGGCCCCTGAGACTATTTACACATGAAAGATTTTTCAGCTCTGGTGAGGAAAAAAAAATTGTGGTTCCTACTTAAACTGGTACAAACAGTATGCTTTTCATCAATTCAAGGTGCATGTGAAATTATTTTTCCTTGACATTTCTGTAGTAATGATAAGCACTTGGAAAGAGCTAGTAATGTGTTAAAAATGACCCAGATCATTAATCCTATGGAAAATGGGTGCAGGCATGGGATGAGCTTAGGGCACAGTCACCTGCCAACCCACAAATACCATGTAATTTGGCAAAAGGGGCTGTAAGAATAGAAACCATTTTGTCAATTCCTTGCTTGAGTGACAGATCCTAAATGAGAGAAGGACTGAAAAACTATTGTGTAAATCCAGCTCTCAGCATAAATAATCTCAACGCCCAAGACTTTATCCTTCATGTAATATGAAAATGTTGAAATACACACTATATTTTTATGATGAATAGATCATGTGTCAAATAGATTGAGGGACATTTCAGGAAGAGACATAAGTAGTCTTTAATTTTTTTCAATCAAAGGAACCATAAAAAGTCCTAGCTAGTTTTGCTGAGCTGGTTAGGCATAGAACAAATTAATATTCAGTAAATACGCACACTTCCTTTGTTCATGAAAGATTCCTTCCACACAGCAGATTCTGACACAAGTCATCAGCCACTCTCCCAGTCTGTTCCTCAAAATGCTATTTTAATGGTCGGCTTTTCTCTCCCACTTAAATAGCTTTTAGCCAGCCATTATGACTTAAACAGCAACTGAGTCATGAAAAACAAAGTAACTGTAGTGTGAAGGTTAGATCAAATGACAAACCATTGGCATCTCACTGCTGAATTTCTTCTTTTATCACAAACCGCTGTTTTCTTGTTACTGAATTTTTCACATATTATTTTTAATGTAAAAGGAGGCTACTCATGTAGAAATGGCGGTATGCAGTCTTTTCAGCAGTCTTGGAATCAATGTTTGCCATGACCACGGAAAATATTCTGAAAACTATCATTTATGCATTTGGTGTAAGTTTATTGGATATGTTTGGGGAAAATAAAATCTTTCTTTCTCTCTCTCTCTCTCTCTGTGTCTCTCTTTTTTTTTTTTTTTTTAATGATTTCGTGAAAGATTAAGACTCTATGAGGAAAGAGAAGTCAATGAGTGTTTTCACAGGCAAGATACTTGATAATCTTTGTGGACAGGAAAATGCCCCTTTTCCATTACTTCTCCATATCTACACTCCACATCTAAGTTTGAAACTCTTAAAAGAGGAACTCGAGGATCTTATTTTGTTTGCTTGATTCTTTTCTATATTCCAACTATTTATTAAAAATTGTCTGGATTGATTAATGCTTTTATAGTCTCAATATCTCACTTGTTAGCTTATGAATAAGTTCAACATCTCACAAGTTAGCTTATTAACAAGCTTATGAACAAGATTGGAGGAGTAAAAAGCCAGCATGGGAGGTTTGTTCTGTCCAGTCTCTCATTGCCAGTCATGGCAGCATTCAAATCAACTATTTGTAACTTAGAGTTTACTAATAGCACGCTCAGCTCAGAAAGACTGACTAGATTTAAAAAAGTTCAACTTAGTCAGTTAGGAATCCAGAACTATGAAAATAGTTAAGCAGCTTGGCAGCTTTTCTGTCTATATGACTGTCAGCTTATAGTCCCAAAAAACAGGGCAGAGTTGAGTTAATTTAATCTCTTGTCAGGAATCTGGATGAGAGAAAAGTAATAGTGATAATCACAAGTGAATTCAGTTGGAAGTACATAGGAACACAAAAGTTTGCATACTCTTCTTGCAGCAGCTGTAGTATATCCCTCAGTGGAAAGTGTCCCTATAATCAATGCCTTTCAGAAATGCCCTTCTTTGTCTCCTCAGAAATAAAAAAGGGGATCACACACACAAAAAGATAATAGACACAACAGGTACAATTTTGTTTGTTGGTGCTTAAGAGGGAAATACCTGCCTTTTAAGAGCTGGAGCTCATTTAAGGTGCCATAACAAGCCAGCTGGTCCATATACACACTTTGCTCATGAAATTTAATATGCCTGACAGAGTATAAATTAGATGTCAAGGTCACAGGCTACAGCACCTGTTTAAGCTGACAAATTTCTGTCTTTAGAGTGCAGTAGTTTTGCTGCCAACAGTAGTCTGTATTTCAGTTGGCGGTTTTCCACACAGACAGAATGATGTGCTTATGCTGCAACTGACTTATAAACACATCATGTTAGCAGAGTAATTATAGACTAACACAAGCAAAACAGTTTGCAAAACAATTTTTATACTTCTCAGTGCTAGAAGGTTTCATGTTATTCCAAAAAGTAATTCCAAGTTTAACATATCTGTTAATACTTTCTGGTTTGCATTTTTGAAACAGAAATTTTAGAGAGAAGCATAAGGTTCATTTATCATAGAAAGATGATACAAAACTTACTGATTCTGTCTTCAGGGGTGAATTGCATGCTAAATCCACATAAAAGAATACTGTGAGCAAATATCAGACCTGTAAGACTCAGAGTTTCATTACATATGGACTGAAAAACTAGTATTTAAATAAAAAATATGAGCCACAAAGCATTCAGGAATGGATTCCTTATAAAGAACTGAAAGATTTCTAGGTAAACTGTCTTTATAAAATTGTGAAAACTCACTTTCAAAGAACAAAAAAAGAAAACATAAATCCAGCAATATAGCATGCAGAATCTTGAGATTGAAAATCTGAAACACAACGTGATCTTTACTCAGACAACTTGTTCAGATTGTGATCAACACTTAGTATCTGGGGATGTATGAGCTCCTCCCCCCATTACTGCAATGATCACACCCCACACTCAAACAAACTCCATCTGGCCAAATATATCCAAACTACTTACTGTATCTACATGGACAATCTGTTTCATTTTGGACATGATATTTAATAAGGCTTATTTAGAATAGACTTGGCTTAAAATCCTCAAATGTCTTGTGTAAATACCACTTGTGGAATATCATAGTAGTGTAAAGTTAACAGATGGAGAGTGTCAAATAATGTAACATCTTTGTTAATATTTTTCTCAGGAGTTCAGTTTTTTTCCAGGATTACAGTTTGGGCACATGCCTGTTTAAAAGGCTAATAATCCAAAAATATCTTTCTCTAGTTACCTATCATAATATGGTTTTCACAAGAGTTTCATGAGTCTGCAAATAGTGATGCCATAATACAACTGAGTGCATGAGAAGTCCTCAGTACAATATTTGTACCTTTTCTTCTGAATATACACTGCAAGATTTCTAACAGAAAATACTGTAGAACTTGTACACAATAGTTCTGATGTATTTCAACATTCAGGGAAGTGTAGTACATGCCTAAAGTAACTGGAAACTCTTGCAATGGTGACTGAAGATTCTTTGTGTGGAAACAGTTATCCCTACCACTGTAGGCATGAGTGTAGCTTTTCTCAATTTCCCTGCTCCTTCTGCCCTGCTCTCTCTCTTATTGGTCACAGATAATGCTTTTTCTCAGGACAATGAACAGGACTATTCGGCCCTTTTTCTTGGGCTGTCACTTAGCATGACTTACATACTCAGCTTTCTGGAGGCTCAACTTATTTGCCTTTCTGGAATATGACAACAGAATTAACTCTGGTGATCACTGGAGAGTGCTGACAACTTCAAACTGGTTTAAGTGATGACCCCTGGCTCTACCTCTGTGTTTCTGTTGGTACTGGAGCCCATCTTCCTTTCAAAGAATCCTAGTCTCTTTCCTTTCTCATTGTCCACGTTTTCAACAGTTTGTGAGACCTCATAGCTTCAGGAGGTGGCACCACTGCAATAAATTTTCATCCACATGATCAGCTTCTCACCACCAACCCCACAGGTCCCATCTCTGCTCTTGTGCTGGTGGGACATTCCTCTGTTTCTCTTCCTTTGGGTCAACAGCAGGTTGCTAGTCCTATTCACTCAACAGTAAAGTTCATTTTAAGCCACATGTCAGGAAAATTCCTAAATTTCAGGAATCAGTACAGTTTGAAAGCTAGTGTTGCCGTCCCTGGGAAGACTTACAAACCCATGGATTTTTTTGTGTCCTTCTTGTATCAGGACCCACTCAAAAAACCATTTTTGATTCATGGTTTGAAGTAGGAGGAAAGTAAGGGTGAACAGTAATCTCATTTCTTTGCACTATGGGTGAGGCCCAAGCCCCAGCTGACTTCCAACGAAACAGATGGTATTTTTTAATCTGTAGCATGTAAGGATGTCTCTTATTAAGAAATTCTGCAACTTACAGAGATTCTCATAGCCTAACATAAAACTGTATTCAAGTACAAAGTACAATCTTCCAGGCTGCTATTAATAGCAGAGCGCATGATAGATTGCCTCAAAATAATACATTGGAAAATATGCCACCAAACATTTAAGAGGCACACCGATCTTTTGTGTAACAGTTCACATACTTAATTTGAACTTAAACCTCATTTTTCTTTGTGTTAAATTTGGCTTATATGTTGGGTTTTCTTCTTTAATAGTTAAAATGTTTTTCCTCTTTAAATATTTATGTCTATACATATAGCATACAAATAAAAGCTTTGAGTATTTAAACATGTAGCACAAATGTTGTATAAATTTCATGCTTCCCTCTTGATGCAACTACACCAGTGGAACAAAGCTGATTTGTAAAGCTGATTTACATTAAATTAAATAATATAAATTTCGATGTTCAGTTTCAAATGTAAAAATCTTAAGGCTATTGTTTCCAGTTCCTCAAACAACCATATACTTGTATTAGCTTTATATTGGCTTTAATTAAAATTCAAACAGGTGGATCTAGATATGGGGATGTGGCTGAACTTCAAATGTCTTTTCTCAGTAAGGGACAAGCTAATGATAGGGTCACCTTTACAAACAAGTAACACTGGCTCAGAACTATTCCATGTCAATCCTTCAAGCAATGGCTGATATCTAGACATAATCTAAGACTCAAACCACTGCAGTAGAATATGGGGTCCTTTTCTGCCTGTTCATCAGCTATGCCACCAGTTTTCCATCATGCAATGCAAAATTCCCCAGACTCCCATGAAGCAGCCTTTGCTACTGATTCCTGTGTTTTCAGGCAGGGTCCTCTTCTTTATATATATGTAGTAGGTTGTTTCCTCTGTATTTTTTTTTAAGAACCATGGTGCTAGATAAGAATGAAAAAATGCCAATTACTATATGCTCTTGAAATTATGAAATTCTCAGTATTAAATTGTTTTTCTATCTGCAAGACATAGAATCAGAAATAAATATTTGCTGGTAATGCAATTGTATAGTCCCTGAAAACACTGTTGGAAAGTTGTCCTCAAAATGGTTGTCATGGTGTTTTTGAATGCATTAACTGTGTAGCCCATTGCTCAGATCTTATCTTTGTTGGTGAACCTCTCATGTTCAGAAGATGAATCAGAGTAGCATGTATGGGTGTCAGCATCTTTCAAATACAACGAGTATTGCAAATCACTTAAAGCCAGTAATATAATTTTTTATCTTTAGTCTGTAATGGGAGGAAAAAAGTTATAGTTGTAGGCTGTGACAATAAATACTCCTTTCCATGTGTGTGCTCTCGCTTGAGCCAAGCAGCAATATGCCAAATTAACTCCTCCAAAGGAAACTCTAAAGGCTCTGCAAGTGTCTCAAAATCCTCTTGGCCCTAACTCATGGTACAGAGTAAGAAAGTTAATTGATTCCTGGCATTTCAGATCTAGCATAGGATTACCCATGGCCTGACTTATGGAGATGCTGAGTATTCACGATATGAGGATGTTAAGAAAAGGAAAAAAAATATTCAGGAAAAAAAAATCTTTAAAAACAGACTTTTGATATCTGATATCTGGGGATCCTTTAGCAAGAATTTGAAGCACCAAAGTTCTGTAACCATATTTGAAAGGTCTTATGTGCGAGATAATAACAGGAACTTTGTCTCTTACACCAGCAAGGGAAAGAGGCAAAAAGCAAGAAACACACCCAAACAATCCGGAGCATTCTATACAAGCACGTTTCTCAAAATCACTCTTCTGTCTTACTGTTTAAATGAATTCCTGATGAATATATGTGGGTTCTGCCAGCTCACCTGGCAAAGGTGACTTTGAGGAAAAGGACACAATCATCTTCAAAGTAAATGAATCTTTGCCTCTGCAAGCTTGGTGTGTCATGTATTTCTGCTGTACAGGTTCTTGGGCAGAGGAAGGAGTAAACTCAAGGTTGAATCATTTTGGTGAAGTGAAGCAGAACAAAACCTGGAGTAGTTTCTGCAGATTTGCTCATTTCTGTAGCATCTCTACTTGGTTTGGTAAAAACCTTTGTTCTTCTTAATGTGTGCTATGTAGCCAAGCTTGACTGTATACTCTGTCTCTCATGTCTTTTTTTCTGCTTGTAGCTGTATGAAAAATTAAAGAACTTATTCATCTGTGTACATCCTACCATCTATTTTCACATGGCTAGTCCAGTTAATTGATCCAGCAAGAGTGCACTGTCATGCCTGAAGCAGTCCAGGCTTTAACAGATGCCTTGAACCTCAGCTTCTCCTCTGCTGGCCTTGGAATATTTGTGTGTTTGTCATAGGAAATATTATGAGATTTTTTTCCCCCTGAGAACTATGCTAATACAAAAAAATGCTTGAAAACATTTAGCTTTCTGGAATTTGAAGAGGTCCCAGGACTCTGGGAGCACATATCAAAAGGAAAAAAAAAATTGTAAGAGCAATTCTGTAAATGCTCTCTGTAGGTATTATTATTATTATTTTTGGTTGCTTGTTTTATTTTTTTTTTCTGAGCTGAGAATACTCAGGTTATTCCCACAGAGTAGGAACTGCTGAAAAACTCAGCAGCCACAGTGGCAGTCAGGCTTCCAAAACAGTTCACTTCTCCTTTTAGACATCAAAATAATGGCACCCTCATTCATAAAATTATACAGCATGCTGTAGTGAAGATATTTTGAAAATGAAGCTCTATGTGTTTTATCTATATGACAAATTGAAGTTGATTTTTTTGTTGTTGTTTTTAACAGGAAAGACTGAATAAGTAAAATTAAATAAACATCTGAAAAAACCCCAAAAACCTCTTCAGTCTCTGAAAAACCAGGTCTTCAGTGGTAACCATGGGCTTTTCTAATAGTAGAGCATGAGAAAATTCTCATTTCTAGGTTATTCTTGTTTCCTACAAATTCAAGTGCACCTTTCATCTTAAATCATTTCCATGTCGTATCCATTATTAGTTCTTGCTTCTGTGGTCTGCTGAATTCACCCTTTGGAGATGGGTCATTCTCAGAAATGTCAAAAAAGCTAAACAAAATGTAGACAACTGAACCCAGAGTTTGCGGCAAATGTTTTTCCAGATAAAAATAGCTGTTGTATCCTTCAATAAAGACAGAGGAGGAAAAACGTACTATCACAGCTAGCCATAATTTTTTTTTTTAATTCTATACTGTTAGTTTTCCAAGAGACTGTGCAGTAGCTAAACACTAGATGCACAACTCTGCCTAAATACGTAAGCTGTTCTATTCGTAGGCCAGAATAGCCCTGGCACATCTTCACTTTTTTTTGTGAAAAATGGATAATATTGTTTTACAATCACTGCATCACAGGAAATTCTAAAGCTAGAGCTTCAAACGCAGGAATGAAGCTTTATATACAGAGGAACCAGTATTAGTAATATTATCAGAACCATATATCCTTGCCCAATATTCTCAAGACTTCAGTGATCTGCCAGATTACTGGCCACCTAAGTTGTGGATCCAGGCACTTTAAATTCCTCTGCCCTCTTTTATGATAACACCACTTCTCAACATCTGGCTGTAAATGTGTAGTCTGCTCTTAGCTTGGTGAAAGATTTTCTTTTGGCAATAGTGTCATGTAATACCTACAAAACCTAAATCCACCCCTCTAAATCCTGGCCCAATCTATCTGAACAGAAATTCAGCTGTAGAGTTTGTGTGTCTGGCTGTGTAATTAACAAAAAACAAAAACAAAAATAAAACAAAAAAAACCCCTGAAATTGTATATATTGCTAGTTTTTCCCCTCACTTATGAGAATGCATCTCCCAGCTATCGCACCATCAACCTAACAAAAAGAAGGAACATGGCAAAATATTGTTATTGTTAGTTTAACCCAAAATTTTCCTTTGAGCAGAAACAGCACCATTACCTAATTGCCAGCATGGTTCCATTATTTCAGGGGTATCAAAAGAAGGTTATCTTCTCAGAGTCCTGTGAGTGCTCACAAGCCTTAGTGAATCTCACTAGCTTCCCATGGAACCTGCCACAAACCTTGGCCCAGCAGCCCCATTTCTACACCCTCAGAACTGCATGTTGGGGAGGACACAGGTGTCACTGGGATTGCCATAGGCTTCCATGCACAGGAAGCACAGCTCCTGCTGCTTCTGGACCATACCAAGTTCATGCCATTTGAGTTTTTTCTTCAGAATTAACATGGAATTTCACTCACTGCTTTGTTTAGAAGAAATGTGAAATTATTACCTAGAAACTGAGTAAAATACCATCAAGCTATCTTAATGGAGCATCAAAATGTCAAGTTATCAGGTAATAATTAGATGCACTCGTTTTGGAACTTCTGAGAACATTGTGTGTGTATATATAAGCCCTCACCTGGACAAGTGTGGGATTGCTTTTGCATGTAAATGGAGGTAACAGGCTGTTATATTCTGGAGAATCACTGTAAGCTCTTGTTATATGGAAAAGCAGAGAAGAAGAAAAACATTGTAAATTTCCTTTCTTCTCTTATTCAGAGAATTGCTAGAGTTAAACATTGAATTTTGCTGGATTTTACAAAGAAAGGGGAAGATCATTTAAAAAATCCTCCAAGAATGCCTTTAAGATTAAGAACACAACTTTCTACTGAAGAGTATTACTGCAGTTGTTCCAGAGCCAACTATAGTACATTAATTTATAATACCAGGTTATTCATGATACTTTGCAAACAAATGAAAATGCAGACATTCCACTTAAATGGGGCTCTTGCTGTATTGTTCCTTACAGACATACATTCACATTCAACAGAGCCACAGAGAACATGTTTGAACAAGAGGTCAGACAAATTTATGGAAAGGTATGAAAATTTTGTTATTACTCATGCAGTGCCACATGCATTCTCAAAGACTTTCTGTCAGAGAAGAATAAATTATGAAAGCAGAAAACAATGTCCTTTGGCTCAAAGACTTTCCTGCTTCAAAGTGCTAGAGTACAACACACTGGATATGAAGCTGATGCAGATTTGGGAGTTTTTTTTGTGAATAGGTAAAAAAAAAACTGCGAAAAAAATAATGTTCAAATTATCTAAAACACAGAGGTGAACTCATGCTTCCTGTAGTGCATTTTCCAGAGCATACTGAAGTTTTTAAGTCTGAAGGTCACTTTTGACACAGCCCTTGCAGAGCGAGCAGATGTGTCTACTTGGTGAAATGGAAAATATTTATTCACAATCCTTTCCCTATTCCCTCAGCCCAGCCTTGCAAATTAATTCTTTCAGATTGATTTGAAATGGCCCACCTTCTTAAGTGGGAATAACCATTGTCCAGTCATTACTGGTAATCAGGAACATTTTTTCATGCTTTTCAAAAGCCTATCTGTCTTCTCCCAGGGTTTCTCAGACTTTGTTTAAAAAAAAAGCTCTTTTCATTGCTGGATCCAGCTCTGTGGGCCACAAATTTCACAGCTGGGCAGACTCATGGCAAAGAAGACACTCTAGCCAAAGGATGTGCTTGACCTCCTCCTCCTCCAAGAGTTTGACCCAAATAAATAACCTGGTAGGTCAAGCATTCATTGTCTGGCTGATACAAGTATATGCCCAGGAAATCTCCTTTCCTTACTTTCCTGGTAATTGTTATTATGCTGTGAGGTCAGATTCTGATACTTCTGTGTCAGAATCAGAGTAAAGGCAAGGGGAGCTGTATAAGGAGAAGAAAATACTGATTTGGGTAGGGATTGTTTTATTCTTATCCCAGTTCAAGGCCTAATAATATTAAACTTTGGGATTTTTTCATAATGAGAGTATTTATTTACTCCATGCCTATTCATTTTTTAATTTTGGTGAGCTATATGGCAAGACAAGTCATATTCTGCTCCATAAATGATCCAGAAACTGAAAGAAATTGTAATTGGAAAGAAAACCATGTAACTTCAAAGTTATAGAACTTACAACTTGATCTTTAAATAAGATTTCACATGTGAACAGCCCAAAAGAACTTAAAGAACTTTATCTTAAAAAATTATAAACCAAATATATCCCTTTATGATCATTCATATACTTAAAACTTCAAATTCTTAAATAATTAATTAAATAATTATTAAAAACTTCAAATACTTAAAACCTTTTGTTTTGCAAAATATGACAAAAATTCTTCAAATCAGTTGTATGCTATCCCAGCAGAAGCTGGACTTGAAGTTTCTGAGAAAGATAAGAGATCTTATTTGAAACATCTGAAGTTCTAGACAAAAGTTAAACCTTTTTTTTCTTAAGTTAGGAAGATTAAATGCCTGATCTGTGGGACAGTCATTGAATGCCTGTCTGTGTTCTTATCAAAAGAATATCAAAAGCAATACCTGAATTACTGGAAAAAATTCAGTGTTGTTTATTTTCTTACGAGAGTGTCAAGTGTAAAAATGTGAGTAGTGGAATATTTCCTCCCAGTTTTGTTGCTCAAGATTCGAATTCTAAAAGAAAGTGAAAACATAAGTAGGAAAGAGTGATAGACATTATTAAAAGCTAGGACCAAAAGTTAAAAACTAGGGAAAAAAATATTGTCTTACACATTATTAAACACAATATTTTACCTAATGCTGTAAGTTAGGCAGAAGTTAAGGACCCTGTGTCTCTCTTTCTACGTTTGAGTGTGAGCTTCTCTCTCTTAGCAGGATTTAGGCTTGTAATATTTTTTGCTTTTTTAATTTTTAGAGTAAAAGGTATGAGGTCACAGAAAGACATAATAACACAGGCTCTGAGATCTAAAAAAAACAGCGCCTGGTGCACTTTTTGCTAATGTTCCATGTCTTTCTCTCTTGTTTTAAATAAATTTTTCTGAGGAGTTGAGGGGAATAAATAATTCCTTCAAGTATGGATGTTTTAGAAATCACTATTATGTAGTATTTTCTATGAGAAAGATATTAGTTCCTATTAGGTGCTATTTGTGTGACTTCCTCTCAACATTACTTGAATGATTCTTCTTAATTTCCTGTAGTAGCGGATTTGCAAAATGCAAGGAAGAAATACATATGTAATGGAACTAGTCAGCACCAACTTTGGAAGAAGTTCCTGGACAAGTAGTATGATGATATTTTACTACTTGCCACAGTCTGCAGCAGTGAGCTACATGCAAATACTTCAGAGAATTGCAGGCAGGCACATTAGGAGACTTTAGGTGATCAACATTGCCTTCCGTTCACTGACGAACAGGTTATTGCATAAGAACTCTTGAAAAATGTGGCACTAGGGAGTCCCTGGTAGAAAAATACGTTTTATCTATGTCTACTGACTTTAATATCAAAATCAGGGTGACAGCTCCTTGTAGCAAGACTGCATTTTCTAAAGAACTTGAAAACAAAAAAAGGCTACATTTTAATTTCTTTACATCACTCCAACAGTGTCAGGCCAAATGAAAAACTAATGGGAAAAAAATGTGGTCTTTCCCAGTATTTCCTTACAACATTTTAGAGATTCTTTTCTGTGGCAGACACTCAAAAAATGTCTGTTCTTTGTTATGCACCTCATGTGAGGTTCAGGGCAAGCTTTTAATGAACGAATAAATATCTGTGGCAGAGAATAATACATACCATAGGTCTCACAACAAGGACACCCATGTTAGCGCTGCAGAGTTAGAGCAATCACCTTTTTAACAGAGCTGATCAGCTTGCAGAGAATACTACCACAGTGCTGCTCCATGTTCTTGGTCCACATAGAAGCACTTAGAGCGTCTTTGCAAAACAGCATACATGTATGACTTAAATCTTTTTAGAGATAACTGAAACAGGAGTCAAGACAAAAGTGAAAAAAAGGAGATAATTTTAACAAACATTAGCATTTAGAAAGACAAGAAAGCAAGAATATAAACAATATAGGACCCTAGCTTCAGTAGCCACTGAAAAGCAGCTGTCTCCTAAAAGATGTTACTTGACAGTGAGATTGATGATACATGAATTTTCAGTGTTTTACATTGAGCTCCACAAGCTTGTTCTTGTTGTGCCCCCAACTCTAGGTTCATATTGCACCATGCTTTCTTCTTAGCCACATTCTCCCTGCAAATTAAAGTTTTTTTAAGTGCTTTACTGTGGTGCAAGGCTGTGGTTAATTCAGAGTACAAACTATCACACACTGACTTCTACAAGCTGACAAGCCCTGAGATTTCTGGAAAAATAATTGACTATCACACCAGGTATTTTGAAACTGCTTTAAGTAGGGTTTTAAAGCTTAAAACCAAATTCAAAAATGATGCTTGGTAGATAAGAAAGCATAGGTTTAGTTTTAACTTTTCTGAGATATAGACACAATTTGAAGTATTTTAGATTTGAACATTAATATTTTGCCTGTAATTTTCAGAGGATGCAAGGCCTCAATGTATAAAAGAATATTGATGTCTTGGTCATCCATTTAACCACTGCAAAAAAATGTACTTGAATGGCACTGGGTTTTTTCCTGCCATTAAACTCAGTAACTTTTGTGTACACCCTCTCTTTTTGCACTGAAGATCATGTCACCAGGACATGTACTAGTATGTCTCAATAAGCACAAATAGTACAATAATATGGAACAAGGTCATTCTGCTCTCTGTTGGTCTTTTGTTAGGATATTTGGGTTTAAAAACCCATTTTAAACCCATCCACTGGGATAGTGGATGGCCAGTCCATGGAAAAGTAACTTGGGAACATGTCAAGTGCTGTACTCCTAAACTGCACCAGGCACTTGAGCTTTGTTGAGTGGGTGAGAGAACATTAGGTTTGTTTTTTCCTAGCTGCATCTAGATCAATAAATAATAAGTATTAGTTCAGAATATCATCTGTTCTTCAAATACACCTACAGGAAGTTCTGTAAACAGTGTAGCTGACCAGATTTGCATTGACAAATGTATCCATCAGATACATGTGGACTTCTCCCTACACAGAGGTACACTGACAGTCATACCAGAGCTTTTTGCTATGCAACAGCAGTTTGGCTGTATGCTTGCATATTTCTTAAATACTGGGTGAAACATCATTTTTTGGCATTTTCATTATAGCAGAAAGACATAAGGGTGGAAAATGAAGGGGCTAGACAATCTGCTCTCTGGCCACAAGGAATTTTAATATTGCAGAAACTGCTTTTTCATTAACATTCAGAGCAAACAGACAAGTTAGGACATTTGTGTAGAGGGAAACACTGAGTTTTTGAGAAAGTGCTTCTCTTACATTACTGCAGTATTATTAACTTAGAGATTTAAAATTAATGTAATTTATTTTATTAATGTGGAACTTGCAAAGATCATGTAAATGTAAAATCAAGCTAAGTTCACAGAGAAACGTTTTCAAGTAATTTTAAGCTTTTAAAATCTGGGTACTGTAAGATGTTATGTTTTCTTCAGAAGGATGCAGCACTTCTAGGAGATGTTAATATCTGGGTCTTTTCCTCTGGAAAAAAAATTATCTTTTCTCAAAGTGTTCCAAATTTGGTATTTTTATTAACTTACATTATTGTTTAATTAAGAGATGCCTTTAACAAGAGAAAATTCATAATAAAAAATTTCAATATTTAAACTCCTTTTCCCCTCAAATATGATTTTTTGTTAAGTTTACAAAAGGACATGCATATACACTGATGCTGCCTTTGAATGTCACTAGCTATAATTTCAACAATTTTCTTTGCTTTTTCCAAATTTTATATTAAAAAAAATCTGCTTGAGTTTTTTCTGCTGTAACTGAAATGATTCAGCTCAGTCAAGGGATAACCAAGCAATTTAAATAGCTGTGCACTCATTATTATGCATACTTTTCTTTACCGAGGGGCTCCTGCTCATTTCTGTTCCTGCTCATTTGCCAGGAGACCAGTAATTTATTACCATGAGTTTAAATTACCATACTATCTTACTGCTCACATTCACTGCAAAACAATTGGGCAGCAGCAGTCTTTTAACACATGTATTCATAGCATGAATAGGAGCTGGGCACTGGGTATGTGGATGAGCACTTGACCAAGAAGTCGCCAAATCTTAGGTCTTCTGACAACCTCAAAGGATCTCAGCTGAATACAGAATTACTTTAGAAAGATGAGAACAAGGAAATTCTGTTAAGTAAAATGTATGGTAAACACCACTGAAATCATAATCAAGGCAGCAAGGGATCCTACTTGGCAAGCTAGCCTCTAACAGACTTTGAAAGAAATTTGCATTCTTTATGACTGACAGGCAGACTGAATAAACTAATATCAGACTGCAATGGATGAAAGAAGACTGCACAAGATTAGAGGGAATAGCTATGGGGTCAAATAAATCCTGCATCTGAAACGTTTTGAATAAAACAGACAGTATTTGTGATGTCACTTGTCTTACTTGTCAAACCACCAAACCAAAACACCAAAATCCATATTATGAAAAGTTTCTTTTGAGAAACGTTGGAGAACTTAATAACTAGCATGACTGACTTAGCACTGAAAAGTCATTTGTTGCAGCAAAAGCGTAGAAATAACTGAAACACTCTTTTTACTTCACTTTTGTGAGTTAAAGAAGAGATCCATAGGAGATCCTCTAGAACAGTGATTTTTATATTGGCTCTAAGAGCTCTAGCACTGTGAAGCTTATTTCTTACTACAGCATAGTGTAGGAAAAAACTTTGTACATTTTGCAGTTTTACTTTGCTATTTTTTCAGTGAGGCACCAGGTTAATACAATATATTAAAAAAAATCTGTATTATTAAAAAAGTAACTGTAAGAGAAAGGCTAAGTCAAAGTAGATTTTGAGGATAGAAAGAACAGTTACTTGTGTTTTAAATAATTTAAACATTTTTATAAACTTCTTAGGTGGCTTTTCCTCGTATGAGGAAATGTAAAACCTGAGAAATAACAGTTAATAATAATGAAAGAAATAAAAGCATATTGAGCTTTAAGTCAGAACTGTGGTATAGAGAAGCATATCATAAAGAAGGCTATCTAGGGAAGGGACAGATCTCAAGTGTGCTGAAGTTTTGCATGAGACCTTCATTTTGAATCTGTTACATGCAACATTACACACAGGAGGATCTAAATGGGTAAGAAGTAAGGAAGTACAGCAGTACTTTGCATTTAGTCATGCTTATTTCCCTGACACAAGCAAATTCAAACTATTTCTGTGCAAGATTTTAAGAGCTGAGGCTTGGGAGACATATTGGACTCCATTGTGAATACACATCAACAATTATGTTACCTTAGTAACAGCCAAAAAATCCATGCTGTGAATGGTGATTTTTGAACTAGAATTAATTGACCTGACTTTGTAATGTTGGTAGGTAAAGAGATAATAATTTTAGTGCTACTCTGAAAACTTTCTGTGCCTGTCACTTATATTTCAAAACACACTAGAAGTGAGTCAGCATGTCATTGTATTGTAAATTGTATTTTAGAGGCTGCATTTCAACAACTTGAGAAGATCACTTACCAATCCATTGAACAAACACAAATACAAAAATAAGCCATCTGAAATGTATAAATCACAGAGTTTCAGTGGTGTTTGGGATTCTATATTATTGTTTCAGTATGTGAACACTGGCATTTTTATTCTTTTACAGTTTTGAGGTCTAGTGTGAGTCTAAGGACAATGAGGAAAAGGCTGAGTTATGCCTCCATCCCCATCTACAAATCTGACCACTACAGAATTGAAATGCAGCATTCATTCTTTCCAGTGGAAGGTTCATAAGAAATCTTCATACACATGTAGAGAGGAGGCTGTCTAGCTGGATCAGGCTGGATTTAATTTCAGCTACAATAGCTGAATGTTATAAAACCACAGGATGGAGTTTTTAATGGAATCGGGAATTCTTGGACCATTTTGCTTTCAGCTTAGTATAAGTAGCTGAAGGTGCAGGGGGCGTTTTCTGACCCTCTGAAGAACTCTAAGCAGATTTTATTCAGTTTTCATTTCATTAAAGGGTACATTTACAGGTATTCTAGCTAAATGACCCACATAATGAATTCACTGTAGCCTCCCTCTGAAGAGAGAGAGAATAATTTTATACATGGACACTGTGATATCAAGTAAATAATGATAGTTAAGGCAACACAATAAGTGTAGATTATTTCTTTTTAAATGTTTTCTCCAGCCTTCCACATCAAGCACTAAATTTACCTGTCCATAATTTCCATCTGTGTTTTGGCTATAAAACTCTGAATTAGAACACACAGACCAATGTATCATAAGTTGTGTGAATAGTTCCATGTTTAGGAGACCACTTGTCTCTGGGCTGCATTCTAGAGCGCTGGGTTTCAATGTTACTACATAAATTTATTCAAATTCAGGCTTGGGAACCCTAAAACTTTTCAATTTCCTTGAGTGCTCGATTTGTACATTCTGCAGACAAATAGCCACAAACTGATCACAAGACTGAGTTTTCAGAAGACATAAGTAACCAAACAAAACCAGACAGACCTCTTTAAGTCAATGCAAGAAGATTTTTTAAATGTAAATAGCATATAAGCATGTGCACAAGGCCATAGTCTTGACTTCAGTAACATTTGAGTCCATGGACTAAATTTTAGCAATTGTTACCTAAGATTCCTTGCCTTCTTCCTTATCTAGAGAAATAGAAGACCAAATTGTTATAGTCTTAATTTGGAAGCCTCTATAGATGCAGACATATCAGCATTCTGTAGATGCTGAGGTTTTACTGCCACGTGTAGGATAAGAGGTGGCCCAGCTGAATAACACTGGTAGAAATTAAATCAGACTGAATATTTCATAAAAGTCTAGGAAACTAGGTATTTGGCACTAGTCTCAGTCATTTTGGCACTTTCACATGCTTATATCCCATCAAAAATGCCTTAAAGGATTTGATCACCATAAAAGTTTTCAACTTCACAAAAATAATAGACTTAATTGAAGCAAGGATAGCAAGTCTACATAAAATTACAGAAAAGTACTAGGGAAAGAAATATAGTTGTCATTAACTTCACAACTCTGACAACATCTATGTCATGGTAATCCATCATTCTTGATTCAGTATGCTTTCCCTTTAATGCACTACTATGTATTTAAATAAAGACACAATAGTCTTGTTTTATTGAACCATAGCTTTACAAAACTAATTTTTCTGTGTAAGGATGCCAAAATCCCCCTTTTTCCTGGGGTAATTTTTGTCATTTCAAGTTTCTGCCAAGAACAGATACTAATTCTTACTTCTGTCTCTTTACAAGATTTCATAATACATTCTATGTTCTTAACTGAGGTTCATTTCAAGATTTCTGTTTTAATGCTTCAATACACCTTTAAATATAAAACATGCATTAAGAAGTACAACATCTCTGGAAGCTGGTTAGGCTTTTAAATTCAGTAAACAACACTTTTGCCTAGTCATTAATGATTGATTAATTAATGAATAATGATTAAGTGTAATACATGAGATTCTCTAAGGAAAAAAATAACTTCTAATGGAAAAATATTTGTGCACCATTTTCTAAGATGATCACATGATATTAAATGTACTTTTTAATGATAAAAGCATTTTCCTCTCTCCTTCGCTTTAAAGCATGGAGGAGACTCATGACTCTCAAGGCTATGACAAATAAACTTGGATCTTGCAGTAGTTTTCTTTTGTTCAAGCCTGCAGCTTCAGTTGTCTGTTCATATGAAAATTCCCATAATGTAGTGTTATTAGCTACAGCTTTTTTGTAAGAAGGGGCAGACTGATATTTTATAGAGAAAGCTTTGAAAAAAAATATACCACACAATATACACTGCTCCAAATTAATTAGATTATCGTATTCCATCAGCAATATCCCTAGAGAAGCAGGCATATAAAAGTGTTATCTTTCTTTTGCAGCTGAGAAAGTGAAGATGCTAATTTCTTATTTTCTCCACAAGCTGCAAATTATGGAAGTCCACATATCAGAGTCCCTGGGCTAATTGTACTTTTGATCCATCCAGATTGCCAGAGGCTGTATTTCGACATCAATACCAGTTAGATTGTGAGGCCTCACTGCACTATTCTTTCAGGAGCAATCACTGCGATAGAAAAATGCAAAAATTCTCTTAAAGCACAACACGATTTAAGTAGAATGAAAGAATCAGAGAGAGAAGAGGTATCCAAAGGAAAAAGAAATAGGCTATGTAATATATAAGCTCATTGAAAATGTGATCTTCTTCTATATGACAACTCCAACTGACAAAGCTTTCCTTTCTTTGTTTACATCATGGTGGAACAGTTTGTCATTTTGCTTTTCCATTCAAATTTTCCTTCAACTCAAACACTCAGTGAATGATAACTAAATTTACACACGATCTTATCAGATTCATCATCCTGCTATTCTATGATAATTCGCGACAGCCACACAACTGTTAACAGGAACACACATTTAAGTTTTGGGTTTGCCAGTTTTCTTGATCAGGGATGAAAATCTCTTCATTTTATGATTTGCACTGTCTCTGTTTGAGCTAGTAATACAGCTAAGATATGTTTTATTTAGAAAATATGTTCTCATTAGATGTTTCTCCTTTAGGTTTTCAGTAGTACTCCAGATTTCAGTTAGAATTTAAACCTTTAGTAAATACAATACACAAATAAACATATGCTTTCTGTGTAATTTCATGACATATGAGGAAGTAATAAAGCTTAAAGGAGCAAAATTTACTTAAAAAATATTAATAAGCAAATAGACAGGACCTACTAATCAGATACAGGGGAATCTAAACCCAAACAGGTAGATTAGCAAATAAGCAATTTTATATAAAGTGGTTAGTATAAAAAATATTGACATTGAGGAAGTGATTATCGTATAAGCCTTTCATAAAAATCTTCTTTATGAAGGGTGTGATTAAATTAGAACTTGCAAAGATATGGATCTTTTAGAGTTTTCTCAAGGCAAAAGCTCTAAACAGAACAACACTGCACACATGGTACTGTGATCATCACCAGGTATTTCGTAGCTACAGCAAGATTTTTAGCAGATGCTTTTCAGTCTCCAGTTACTGTAGAAGAGCACTCTAACTGATAAATTTGTATGCCACATAGTGATGCAGAAGGTACCATCCTGGTAGAACTGCTCAGAGAATATGACTCAATATGAGATTAGGTCAGAGGAATTAGTTGTGCCCTGTTACTTCTGCAGAGATTCACTCTAATTACTGGAATCAGTAGAGATTTGTCACTGATTACCAGGTGCATGAAACATAATAACCCAACACCTACACTTGCCAGGTATAATACTGGGGTCTTAAAAGTCAATTTTCATGGTTGTCAGTTCTGTAGCAAATATTTTACGGAAAATATTTTCAGTTTATATAAGAGTAGCAAAGGAAGACATCACTAAGCATTACTGTAATTCAAATATAATTGCTTATCAATGGTATTTCATCTGAGGCAACTCTTTAAGAGGTGAAACACCTGTCATGATATCAGTGTACACACAGAGACTTGAAAAGGGATGTATTTAAAATGGTGATTTAGAACATTAAAACCTCACTTAAATGGTGATTGAAACATTTTTAGGATATTTTTTCAAGAGAATATTTTTACCTTTTACATTACTCAAACTGAACATAGATATGTGTATTTCTATTTTATAGCTTTTCATCTTGCAGTTTGAAGTTCATAATAGCATGTTTGAAGAGAAGTGCTGTACACCTATATGTGGATTAACATAGCAGTGTTAAACAGTTCTAGTTTCATTCTTCCATTTTAGGTTTATGATAACTACTCAGGCTCAAGGCTTGTTATTATTAAAATGCACATATATCAGAAATTTAAACTCATATATGTACTTTTGAATTCTGGAAAGGTATTTTCTGCAGAATGAAGAGCAAAAGCTTTGACTTAAGATTATGTAACTCGGCTTCACTCCCTGTTTCATAAAATGGTTTCCTTACATGAGGATCAACTATGTACCAGCTACATTCAGAAAGGAATGATGTGTAAACTTGAATATACAATCACAAATGTTTACCTGGTTTATTGTAAAAACTTCTTACTTGAAGTATTTGAATTATGTTGTGATTTTTTCTTCTGCAAATTTGTTAAATATTTCTTCAAAACTTCAGTGAGACACACTTTTGACTCTGTTGAAAACCTTAAGAGTTCTATTCCTCTTTATTATTGTTGTTATTACTATGCATCAAAAAAGATATTCTATAGATAATTTTTTTCTGTAGATCATAGTCATGAAACTTGTACAAGGTAAGAGAAAACCCTTGGCAGCAGTATTTCTTCAGCTCTTTCCTCTAGAATAGGTTGTATTAAAACATGAGAGAAATGCACATAATATAAGCAATGAAGAAGGAAGTATACAGAAATGAAGTAAGAGTGAAAGACAGAACTATGGATTTGTACCCATTGCTGCCTTCAGGGATGATCCCTCTCAGGACAGCTGACAAAACAATTTCTGTACCTGTGATGGTTTTACTAAAGTTCTATGGACTTCTGAAGGTCATATTTTGGTCTCTTTCAGAGCCTGGCTAACAGAGTTCTCTGGCAATCTGTCCTGAAGAGCCCAGAAAGACTGGGCTGGGCTTCCTTAAAGAAGGAGTCCTTATAAGCACAGGAGTAGGCTGTCCCCATGTGTTGAAAGACGAGCTGGTGAGGAAGAAGATTAGCCTGGCTGACCAGAGAATTTTGGCAGGAATGCAGGGACAAAAAGAGGCTTTATGACCTTCAGAAAAAGGGGCAGACAACCCGGGAGAACTACAACAATGTTGTGAAGTTATCCACAGAGAAAATTAGAAGGGCTAAAGCCCAACTAGAACTCAATCTGACTACAGTCATAAAAGAAAATTGGAAATGTTTATAGAAATTAAGAAAAGGAGAGTTAGGAGAATCTCCATCCAGTATTGGATGCAGAGGAAAACATAGTGACAAAGAATAAGCAAAACTAAGAGATATTTAAGGCCTTCTTTCCTTCAGTCTTTAATAGTAAGACCCGTTGTTCTGGGGCCACCCAATCCCCTGAGCTGGAAGAAAGAGACAAGGAGAAGAATGAAGGTCTCATACTTTTTCTGACAGCTAGAAAATATTCTGAAGGGACAGACAGAGAAGTGCAGGAGCTGCCATTTGTGTCAAAAATGGGGGTGATTGCACAGAACGGTCTTCAAAGAACAACAATGCGCAGGTTGAGAACTATGGGTGAAAATTAGAGACCAAGAAAACAAGGGTGACTTTTGGGTAGGTGCCCAGTAAAGGCCCCCTGGTCAAGATGAGGGAACTGATGAAAAGTTATTTATAGGCTGCAGATAGCATCATGGTCATGGGCTCTGATCCTGATAGGGGTCTTCATCCACCAAGACATCTGCTAGAAAAGTGCAACAAGTAACATCAAGCAGTCCGAGAAAGCAGAGGAGTGCATTAAGGAAAACTTCGTAGTGATTGAAAATCCAAGCAGAGGAGAGGTGCAGCTGAACCTATTATTCAGTAGAAAAGCTGTTGCAGAAGAATTTATCAGAGGTGGGGTTAGAGGTAGAACAAGAAGTCAGACAGGAAGGGCTAGGTCAGTATGGCAAAGTCAATACCTCTTAGCCAAACCAAAACACAAAACAAAGTGGAAAGCACTGGAGACAAGGAATATTCATCTTGGAGAGATGATAGGGATGTGGCCTGATAGCACAAGGTGGAGATCAGAAAATTAAAGGCACAGATGGAACTGAATTTACCTACAAATGTAAAGTATAATAAGATTTTTTCCAGGCACACAGACTGACAGAAGAGGATGGAGGAAAGTGTACCATCTGCCTTGAGCAGTGAAATGGGGGACTCAGTTACAACAGACATGAAGAAGGGTGAGGTATTCAAAATTGTTTTGCCTCAGTCTTCACTAGCAAGAAATTTAGCCACACAACCCAATTCACACAATCTAAAGGAAGAGACAGCAGTAAGATCAAGCTCAAACCATCTCGGGAGCGTCAATATACTCAAATCTGTGGGACCTGATGAGATGTATCTAAGAGTTCTGAGGGTACTGGTGGAAGAAGTTGTTAAGCCCTTGTCCATAGTACCAGTGTGGCATTCTGGTGAATTTTCCAGTGATTGAAAAACATATTCTCCATTTCTAAAAAGAGAAAAAGGAACATTTCAGGAACTACAGCCCCCTGAATATCAAATCTGTGTCTGACAAGATCATGGGGCAGATCTTTCTGGTAACTATGCCAAGACACATTGAAAACAGAAAGTTGATTGGTGATGGCCAATGTAGCTTCACCAAAGACAAATCATGCCTCACAAATTGAATGTCATTCAGGGATGTATTACAGCATTTGTGGAAAACGAAAGTGTGACTGATATCATCTGCCTATACTTGTTCAATGTGTTTGATACTGTCCCATACAATGTTCTTGCCTCTAAAATGAAGAGGAATCAATTTGATAGAAGAATGACTTTGTTGAAAATGAATGAGCTGGATGATTTCATTTACAGTGTGCATGCAGCACATACAGGTCAGTGGTATCAGGTCCAGTCAGAAGAGGTTTAGGAAAGGCATGGTACAGCTTGACCAACCTAATCTCCTCCACAGCAAGATCACCTGTTTATTGGATGAGGGAGAAGCTATGTGGATGTTATTTACCTGGACTTTAGTAAAGATTTTGACACTATTTCCTTCAGCATTTTACCAGAGAATTAGCCTAATACCTAATCAGACTCAAAACTTTAGTACTGTTGGTACTACACAAACCATAGAAAGCCCTAACAAGAGTGCCTGTCATTGTTGAGCTGGCCAATTTCATCATATCCACTAGCAAATGAAAGTAGAACAGTTGTGGTGACAGGACGAAACTTGAATTATTAATAGAAACCCAACCCAAAAAAGCAATTTAATACTTTAGAGAAATTATCCTCTATTTACTTAAGAGGACAGAAAATTCTTTAATGTTTAAAGCACACTTTTTCTGAAATTATTTTCTTGTCACAAGAAGAAGAAGAAGAGGAAGAAGATCTGCAGCCATTTTTGCTGGTTAAACACTTAGACCCTTAAAAGTAAATTAAAAAATACCCTTGTTAGCAGTAGAACTTCTAAATATTGCGCAGGGAGGTTCATTGATAAATCATGAGGTCTTTTAGGCATTGCAAAGGACATAATACAAAAAATCATTTTCTAATTCTACATAGGTAAACTTCCATTTAGTTATTTTAAATTCAAAATACAGCATAATTATTACTAGTAAAAGATTCCTTCTGAGTGGTGCAAAATGACAATCTGCAATGATAAATAGGTTTGTTCCCTTTTGTTTTCTGGCAGTTGTCCAATTATTTGCTTTACAGTTATACAAAGATAATATTACATATTGCTTTTATTCAGAGACAAACTAAAAATGAAGCTTTTTACATTTTCTTATTTTCATGCATCAAAATATAAGTTTCAAAGTAACTCAAACTACATTATGTAATCCAAGCAGCAATCTAAAGAGTTCAACATTGAATATTTGACACTCTCCAAACATATTTTTAAAATTCTTAAGGAAAAAAAATCCTCAAACAGAGCACAATGGCAGTATCTTAAAGTAATTAATGCAAATTTCAAACAATAGTTGTGTAACCAAATACTTCATTGAACTTGTACAATTCGTAAATTTATGCTTTTCTAGTACTTTTACACTCAGGTGGTCTGTCTGTGCTTTTCTAGATTTTTCCTGCATGTTCCATGCCACCATTGGCACATTATTGTGTAATGGAAAGAGAAATGATAGCCAGGTGGGCCAAAACAAAGGTATTGGTTGTTTGGAAAAGAAGAAAGATCAAGAGAAACATCTCCGGCAGATATCACTTAACTTCCCATAACAATTGCATTTGGTCATTAACAACCTATCTCACATAGAAGAAAACACATTTCTACAATGATCTGACATTTCAACCTCCAAAGCAAAACTTTGTTATTTGATTGAGAGAAACTAGTTGATTGTGAGAGATTGGCTGTGAAAGCTTGCACAAGGAGACATCTGTTGACCTTCCCTTCAGTTATAGGACTTTTTAATCTTTCCTACAAATGAGCCACAGGTGATTTCTTGCATGCAGCCACGCTCATACAGAAAAGCCTCTGTTCCCCCCAGATTGTCAGGGCTGGGCCATGGAGGCTGTGGACCCAGGATAGACAACACCCTCAGTAGAAGGAAACATCTTTTGCAGCAGAAGCACTCCATGAAGAGGCAACAGCAAGAGAACTACCAGTCCAAGTGTATTGATCTTCATGGGCAACAGTAGCAAAGTCACATAGAGAGTAAACTAGGGCTCAAGTATATTCCCTTTTCTAATTTCTCCTTGGTTCACCTTTGTAATTATTCTTACAAGCTTAGTGTATAAACACAATGGAAACTGAGATGTCTTCCTGAACAGATTTCCTATCTCAAGACACAGTTTTTGAACAGAAAATACAAAAGTCAAACTAAACAACAACGAGGTAAAATATAGGCAACACAACACTCATACCAGTAAAAAAGCAATTAAACAGATGAACAATATAAGGGTCACCTGCATTCATCGGGCAAAGCTTGACCTATGTCTTTTGCAGATTTTGTTTCCAGCAACCAGACAAGTCACCTTTACCCAGACTATGCTGAGTGCCTCTAACAAGGCATTGCTTGAAAAAACCTTTTAGAGACTGTATATGGTAACACATCACTGTGCATTGCAGACGATGCAATTCACTAAAATGAAAACTGTTGCTTCTGTTTGACTTTTGCCCCTTCTATATGCACCTATGTATCTGCACATTCTGGCTGTGGGTTCTGTTGCTCATTGGGAAAAACAGTGACTGCCCAGGTAACAGGCTGCTGGATGCAGAAAAGCAAAGTATGTACCATCAGATGCCAGGTGCAAGATAAGGGTGAAGATGAATCACTTTTGAATATGACATAAAACATCCAGGCACCCTGAAGCCATGTCTGGCCAGGCGCCTATATCATCAGCCTACAGGTTTATTTCTAGTTATCAGTAGGAATAGCAGTGTAGAAGGACAAACGAGTTGGTAGGATGTGGTAGGTGAGAAAACCATGAAAGAGATGTGTGGAGAGTTTATTTCAAGCATGGCCTAAAGAAAAGGGCCATGAAGGCATAAAGTTGAGAGAACAGTAAAAGGTAGTTGCAAAGCAGTTCCAAAAGCAGTTCCCAGGCTGATTTCTATAAACAATTAGACTCTCTCATGCATCACTTTATAAACAATAAGGTTCTCAGGCAGTCTTCCCATAACAAGCGAAACACCCTCTCTGGGAAAAGATGGCACCCTGGGAACAGATATGGAAGTTTTGGGAACCTTTCATATTACAGTGGGAACACTGGTTTTGTTTTTAATAAACAATCATAGATATTGTAAAACAAAGGGAGTGGTTAGAGTTTTCTCTGTTAGCCTATCCTGAACTTGGATTTTGGAATATGCATGAAGTTAATTAACACTGTTATTTAAAGTGACTGATCGATCAATAAATCGGAGTTCGATGCATTAAAGGATGGTCGTCTCCCCTTCACTTCAACAGAGATGCACATCCAAGCTCAATATTAAATGGATATGAGACAGTATCAGACTCAATTATTAATTATTATGTGTAATCAATCTCTTTAGAAGATGCCTTTGTAGGCCTAGAGGCCACAACTTGGAAAGGGCATTGTGCAGCATCAGTAGTTCTGTTAACTCAGGTCTGGGAAGGGTGCTTAGGTTAAAGAGTATAAGGCAGAAGTGTTACTCACAGGTGGCTGTAGGTGACAGCAGCTGTGTGTTGGGAAAGTCCCATGGACCCATGTGGGGAGCCCAAGAGTACCCATGTCCGGGTATTAGAAGGTCCTGAACACCGAGTGATGCTATCTCCCCATTCCCCAGCCTCCTGCTGAGAGTTTCACAGTGTCTCTAGGAGTAAAGGCAGCACAGGTGGTCATGAAACCATGCTTCATAACTATTCCACAGCATGAGAACCAACTCACAAACCCCAGCGAAAATGAGCTGCACAGAACCAAAGCATTTCTTAGCTCTGTAATACAAAGAAACTTAGGAAGGAGAGAGAGAGAAGTGGGGATGCATCCACACTGCTACTTTACTCAAACTACCACATTCACCAGACTCATCCAGATACTTCAGAATCTGCTGTAGACGTCAGCCATCACTACTTTTTTTCACAAGATTAGAGCCAAGCAGTTCTACAGGCACTCAAGGTACAACTAAACATACAGCTGACAACCTGAAAGCTGGCCAGAAAAGCAGAATGTAAATGCAATTCCACACTATGCAAGCAAGCAGTCCCAAGAGAATTTTACAGATATCCAGTCCTCTCTACTCAAAGGTACTAAAAGCCTCTTATAGGACTAGAACCAAAATATATCTCTGGATGCCCTCCTATTGTTGAGGGAAACTGTTGAAATAAAAACATTATGTTTAACAGTGAGAAGAAAAGAGCTTGTTGCTAGAAGTGGAAAACCAAAATACTGCTTTCATCAATATGTCAAATATAGTAAAAATCTGTTGGAAGGTGGTATAAAACAGTAAAAAAAACCCATACCACCAAATCACAGGCATTTTCCTTAAGTATGGCTATATTCGGTGGCTTTGAAATTATATTGTATAGAAAACACAGATATACTGAGATGACATGTCTTTTTGTGAACTTCTAGCTGCTGAAAAGGTTGAAACTTAGTGAAGGAAGAAGGGAGAAGAAAGTTTAAGACAACTGCATTAGATTACCATGAGGAACTTGTTTTTTTAGTATTATTCAAAAATTTTTTCTGGTATATTTGCTTTCTGGCTATCAGAGGAAGCTCAGGATGTGCAATTTGGAGTATTCAGCAGTCTTTCTTATGCTGGTGAAATCAATATTTCTAAAATCCTGAAACCATGTATGTGTTTAAAGTTATACATTTTATTTATTTATTAAGCTTTCCCACACCCTCCTCTCCCCTGGAATTTACTTCATGCTTTAATCACATCTGGATTCTGCTACTGTTCCCAGCAACAATAAGCATCAACAGAATTCCTCATGTAAAACTCTACATGGTGAGAGGTGTAGTAGGTTCAGGCAATAGGTATGTTATTACCTGTAAAACAAAGACCAGATGTTCTGAAACAATGAGAAATGGATGTCTATACTTGTAGGGACACATCTCTTCTATCATTCCCTTCTTGGGACACATTGATTTTGTAGCAAAATATTCCAATAAAAGCTAGTTTGTTTTACAAGTGCTTCTCTGCAACTCAGGAAAATGCAGAATCAACATAAGCAGACTTCCAAAGCCTGCATGTCAGGTCTGTACATGGCCTAAAAGCTCACAAAAATCACCTGTTTTATCTATTAAAATGATTTTTTAACTCTGATATTTAATGATAGTTATTTTTTATATTTATGTTAATTTTCCAAACCTCTCTCTGCCCCACACAATATCAATCAGTTTCTGCTTAAAATAGCAGCCAGCTCCATAAGTCATGTGGAAATAAAATTTGACCCTTCATGTACTATCCCCACTCTCTTAACTTTGGGAAACAATTATACATTTTGAAAAGCAAAATCTAGAGTAATTTCAAATGAGAAAAACATGAAGATAATTTTATCTTTTATTCAAATTTGATACTGATTTCCCCTTAAATTACATCATATCAAATTCATGCTTTTTTCCACTGTGATTTCTGGTGACATATAGAATCACAGAGTCATAGAATGATTTGGATTGGAAAGTATCTTAAAGATCATCTAGTTCCAAGCCCCCTGCCATGATCAGGGACTCCTTCCACTACAGCAGGTTTCTCAGAGCCTCATTCAGCCTGTCTGTACACAGTCCCAGGGATGGGGCAGCCACAACTTCTCTTCTGGCCGATGTGTCCTAGGGCCTCTTCACCCTTGCAACAAATTTTTTTCATAATATCTAATCTAAACCTGCTGTCTTTCAGTCTGGAGCAATTTCCCCTTGTTCTGTCATTACTTGCTCTTGTAAATAGTCTCCCTCCACTTTTTTTGTAGGCTCTCTTCAGGTACTGGAAGGGTGCAGTAAGGTCACCCCAAAGCCTTCTTTTATCCAGTGGGCAGTCCCAATTCTCTCAGTCTTTCCTCACAGAGAGGTGCTCCATCCCTCTAAAGAAATATGTGGTCTTAAAATTGCAATCTTGGCTGCAGAGGTAAAGTGCAGTCCATGGAATATTCTGCAGAGGCTTTCACTTCTTTTGTTTTCAATAACAAGTGTCTATCCCTTCTCTTGAAGCATCCATTATGCAAGAGGTTTTACTCATTTTATGTTCTTCAGGACAGAGGCTCCAGTAGTAGAAATTAAAAATTTACCTTTTTTTTTTCTTTTTTTTTCATTAATTTTTCCACCTTTTTAAATTTGATATTTGGGAGCCTGGAAGTGCTGAGTGGAGCTACAGACTCAACTAGATTTAATCCTGATTAATAGTGATGTAAAAGTAGAATTAAGCTACATGTTAATGACCATATCAAATCCAAATCAATTAGTAGTATTTATCTTGTGGAAAGTGCTAAATGCCAATGCAACAACACTTATCAGCCTTTCAGTTTCTTTTATGAATTGTCATATCATATATTATACTGTTTTTAATTTTCTACCCCAGGCAGTTTTCCTTGTAAGCCAGTTAATAGATAATTCATCTCCTTGTAGCTTGGTTGCCCCTCCAACAGACCCAGTTTAGCCTCAATTTGTCAGTGAAACTCTGTCTAAAGCAGTTGATATCTGGTACTGTCCTCAAGATTCAAGGCTCATTGTATTTATTCCGTGCAATGCTAAGATACATAATTTTGTGCTCCAGTGGACAGACAATCAACTCTGATGATGAAAACTTTTAAATACACCTTCGTCTATAGGGCCCTTCTTGGTGAGGAGGCCCTTTCTTCAATACTTGAGAGCAACTTAATATAGAGGACACAAGCTTCATTCATTTTAGGATTTGATCCTCTTTAAATATAAAAAGAAGATTTTTTTAGACTCTTCTTTTATTAGACTGACTTTTACATTGCTGATGGACGAAATGCTAGTACAGATACCTTCATTTCTGAAGAACATGACTTCTTTGTAGAGATCACCTAAATTGTACTTTATTCTTTAGGTTGTTTTAATAATGAGCACAATACAGTACAACTACACATACAGCTTGATTCTACTAATTCTGGCATTTGATTGGAAAGTAGAAAACCTTTTGTTTTGATTTGATTTGTTTTGTTTTTATTATTTTCAAGGTTTTACAAAGGAGGGAGGAGATTCCTCACTGAGATACATATAAAAAGTATAAATTTCTTAGTTTAAGTTCCACTCAAACTTTCACACAGGAAAAAAATCTCCAAATATTTTATTAAAAGAGCCCAAGTTACAGCATTGCTTTAGAACTTTTAATTACCATATTTTACAGGAAGAAAGTCCAACACTTACTGAAAGAACAACTAGTTACAATAGGATCGGTAACATAACTGTCCAAATTTCAAGGGATTCAACTCATTAACCAAAGATTAAGCACGGAAAGTTTGGAGTACTTTTTCACAGTTAAAACAATAGTAGTACATCTTTTTTTATAGTTTTGACTGACAGCTTTAAGGGAAACACATTATTTTACACATTTCAACATTAACTTCTAACAATATTACGGTGTTATGATGTGTAGACCATTGCATTTTAATTAGGTTTTAAAATTGCAGCTAGGTCTTATTTTATTGTGTGGCCATGCCTTACCTGCTTGGACTTCTTCTTGGATAAATAAAGTAAAGAGGTCTCATCAATGTACTTTTAAAAGTACAAGCTTTTACTTTTCATGAAGTCTTGACCTGAATGCTCATTCTTTCATGCTTCTGTACCATCAACATTCAGATTTATGAATTTTAAGCAAGATGCAGGCCTAAGTCATCAGAACAACCACTAAAATTTTCAGAACTAGAATAGTTCTGATAAATAAATACTCTTATAATAAAGGAAACATTTAAATTGGCATACTGATAAGATTGGTAACACAAACTTGACAACTGGCCTTACAATCTAAGCTGCTGAGTTATACTTGATTTTCCCATTTGTTGATTTCTGTACAACAAAGTAATTTGGCTGAAAATTAGTACACATATGCATTTGAATCAAACCATATTCAGCTCTTCCTCTTAAATACAATAATTTAAATTTTCACACTTTTTTAGCTCAAAATTCCGCACTTCTTATCTTTTCCTATTAACTGTACAGGAAAACATTACTGTCAGAGAAAGGCATTTTTAGAGGTTAGGTGGAGCTTGCCGTGTGAAAGAGTAAATATTGCTAAAGCTCATAGCTTGAAAAGTTACAAACCAGGACAAAGAGCATCACAGAGGTGCCAAGAAGTACATGATACCTTGTCCCAGTAGTACTGCAGAGGTCAATTGATGGTGTTGCTGGTGTCCTAAACTTCTTGCTGAGCCTTGCTTCAGGGATAGAGGCAAACTTTGGGCTATCAGCTTGTCTGGTGTAATTCATGACCACATGAACTATAAGGCTCTGGGAAGTGCTGTCAGGTAGCATCTGAAAGACGGGATTTGGCACAGAAATCACACAATTATAGGGAAGATGATTTCACACATGGCTGGTAGATTCCTCATGGAAATCCCGCCCTGGCTCTGTGGAAGAAGAGTAGCTGTGCTGGGGGGACATCTAAGCACTGTTTATCATGTGAATGCTGTTTTGGGGTTCTAAAGCCTTGCTTCTGCCACCGGATTACCCCCAAATGGGCAGAGAATCTCCACATGGAGTAGTGCTGGGCAGTGCAGAAAAAACCTGACTGTACTCAAGTTCAATATGGTCAACTGATGGTGCAAATTCGTTTGTAACAAAATGAAACACAGGCTTCTTGAAACATTTATAGAGAGGCATGGAATGCATGGTGAGTGATTTCATAGCTGGAGCCATTCTCTCTCCTCCTGGAATGCTGCAGTTTCAACACACAGGTGTGTGAAATAGATGTTCTGGCATTTCTGTCACAGACCACCATGTCTTATGGTCTGCCAATGGCCCATTATTTTCCCTGGCTTTCTGAGCAGGCTCAGATAGCAGAGTTTTATGCAAATTGTTGCAGATTCCTGCTTGGACTGCCATAATTAGTAATTTCTGAATGTGGCATTGTAAAGGGCTTTTGACAAATTACCTGCATTTTTTTCTGGAATACTCACAAAATACAGATCTTGGGTTCCAGCTGCTCTGAATGAGACTAGTAGGTTCACAATTTTATGAGACTTTCAAATTTAATAGTCTTAAATTGATAGAAAAATGCTCCAAACTAAAAAACCTACAAAAAAAAAGAAAATATTTATCTTACATATTTAGGAGATGATCTGCCCAAAACATATGTTTTATGTTGATATGTAAATATGTATGTAAATATGTATGTAGATATGTAAATCTCTGATTTACCTAAACAAAGCTGAAGTACTGTACTGCTCATACAAACTCAACAACATTAAAACCTGTAATAAAACAAGCTGTTCTTAATATGATTCTTCATGTTTCCTGACCATTTCAGAGTGCTGCTAGCACTTCATAGCTCAATCAGTCTGAAAGCATACATATTGCCAAACTTTTTTACAATGGAAAAAGCACTCCGGGATATCCCAACAGTATACATAACTAAACAAGTGTTATAAATGATCAATTGAAAGCCAAATTATAAAAAATGCGAAAAGATTTATTTATGTTTATGCGTGAGCAAAATATAATCCTCAAAGAGACAGTGTCGAGCCCGAGCCCGGGAACGGTGCTGGGTGAATCTGGATCCGACCTCTATGGCATCAAATCACCCCCTCCTCGTTCACCCAAGCCACTTCCAGCAAAGATGTTTTATACAGTTTATTGTGCCTGAGGCGAAGGAGTCCCAATTTCTTTTGTAACTCTTCACATTCATAGCTGGTTCTTTCATTGTGCAGAGCTGGACAAGTGGCCATCTCCTGGTTGATACCCAGTGTTGATTCGGCTATCTTGATTGATATTATCTGCAGGACCATGATCGCTCTTAGGCAGTTTCTGATGACTTGGGATTCCAGTGATCATCATGCTGGGTGTGTCTGTTCTTAGGCAGAAGTGCTGATTGTTGTCTGGCTGCCTTCAGGAATTCTGGAATTTGAATAGACATCCCTCCCTCAGGCTGCTTGTGGTCAGAGATTTGTTTGGATTTCACAATCTTTATAAAATACATTATTTGATAACATGAATTATTTCTAGCATATATTACACAAATAAGGCAAAAGTAATCCTGTTTTGTTACTTTAAATGCAGAATCATTTGACTTGATTTTATGCTTAATAGAAAGACCATGTATGTTACTTTTCACAGATTTTTATGTGGAGTTTTGGTTTTGCTATACCATGCATCTGGATGACACAAGAAAGCTTCTGCTGTTTTAAAGAGTTTTAATTTCAGATACTTTATATAAATACTTCGGATAATTTATATATATGCATAGACACCTTTTATTTTTTCACTCATGAAGACAAAATATCATCTTCTCTAAACAAATGCCAAAGGACCACACATTGACACTGGGTCTGAGGAGATGCTACATTACGTCTTGTTAGAAATGTTCTGTTTTATTCAGCCTGGACTGTAGTTATTTCACTTTCAAAAGATATTCCAGTCAATAAGTTCACACCTAGTGATTTTCTAAGTAGACTTGACTTTGGAATGTGCAGATTTTTAATCAGTTGGAAGCTGTAACAATCTACATAAATTTCATCAGCTTCATACTGCAGTCACTGAGTCAGTTAACGATATTTATTATGTTTCCTACATGCATTGCTTCAAGTTTATATTTTAAAAATTGTTGCAAATACTTATGTTATAAATGATCAAATCGGGAGCCAAATTTATAAGAAAATTTAGCAATGATTTATTAGATTGTCAGCAAAACAGAATTTCAATCAGGAAAAAAACCACCACAGCCAAGGCAGTGCTGAGCCCGGGATCGGTGCTGGGTGAACCTGGATCTGACCGCCAAAATGTCAGAGTCTCCCCCTCGGTTCACCCCGGCTGCTTCACCCAGCGAGCTTTTGTACAGTTCATTCTGCCTGAGGCAGAGATGACCGAATGCTCCTTTGTGTCCCTTCACATGCAGAACCGGGGCCATACATGTGCAGAGTTAGACAAAAGTCCAGTGCCAGGTGTCCAGATGATGTCAGAGCGCTCCGGAGAAGTCGGCATTCACATGTGACAGGGTGGCGCCGGTACTCAGTGCAGTAGATGCAACCTTCGAGGTGCCAGATCACTCCTGCATTCCAGGGAAGTCGGTGATCATCGCTCAGGAAGGTTCCATTCATCGTTAATAAACTCGATATTATCTTAACGTTGTCCAGGAACTAATTGAATAAAAATAGGACTCTGCCCTGTCTGGGGTGGTCAAAAGACATAGCTTGGATTTTACAATATTTTATACATTAATAGCATCAATTATCTCTACCATATACTACACTTACAATATTAGACTTATGCCCTAGTGCTTTTATAAGTCAGAGAGTTTGTACATTTTTGTACAAACTCCTTTAGTTTTGAGATTTTTATCTTTTTTCTCTTGCATGTTCAAGAGATCAGGCCTCTGCCATCACCCATGGCTCATTCCACAAGGATACACAAAAAGCGCCAGAATAATTTTCAAATGGTTTCAGTTTAATTTAACTTAATTATTTTAGGCAATGCAAAATGCTCTTTTCTGAGTTAGATTTTCTGTAGAAACTTAAACTTTAGAAAAATTAGATATGGAGGACTGAGATACCTTGTCATTTTACTGACTGACAGGGTCAGACCACAATTATGTCAGCAGTTATTTGAAAACCTAATTCTGCTTTTGTATTTGGTTTCATCTACAATTATAAGACAGTTCTTCTACATGGCGATCCTCCAGAAAAGAGTGAAGTTAATGCTTTATTTCACCAGAGGTTAGTCCTACTGCAAGGCATTTATTGAATGCCTGTATAGATGCTTTAATTTAGAAGTCACGTGGCTTCAGTGCAGTAGAACTGAATGAAATCTCTTAGGGAATAGGCTAGTGATTGTTGCTTTCCTTCTGAATAAGGGAATTAACATGAAGCCTTAACAGGCTGTAACTTACCCTTATTTTTTCACCCCTCTGGCTAATTTGTGTTACCTCCCCAAAGTAATCATCAATACATTACAAATTATACTTCAGTACCAACATTTTTAATCTGGCAAGTGATAGCTTTTCATTTGGAGCACACATGCTAATAGGAAGTACCTATGTATAAGAAATAATACACAATCCTGCTAAAGAAATAATTGCACATATGTAATGAAAGTGGAATATTAATCTCCTCATAAATACCATGGAGTTTGAACTATCTAGTGGCTTGTAATAATCTGTGAAAATTATAGATAAGCAGGGTGGGAAATAATCACCGCTTGTTTCTTGTAATAATTTTAAGCAATAGCTTCCCTCTGTACCTGGCAAGAAGTTAAAATTGTGTACAAGATCATTCTGAATGACTGAAAAACAATGTAACACAGCAAGGGAATAAAATACTGCAGAAGATGATTCCCATCACCACTACCACCTTCTGCTCTTACAAGACAAATTCTGGGAACTTTTGTCTTAGTAAACTCCCAAGAGAACTTCTGTATTTTTCCAAGGAAGACAGACTTGCAGAATGTGTCCTGTTTCTGAACATTAGGAGTTAGTTTTAGCAGCTAAGCAAGGGTCTGAAAAAATTTACGCCATGTTTTGTCCTTTACATCCTGCTGGATGCAGGATGTAAAGAGCAAAAGAAGTAGCCCTGCCTTGTCAGTGCAAGTGGATGCATATGAGGTCCCGTGTCCCCTGCATGGATCAGGTTGTCTCATGTCAGGCACTTGGTTAAAAGCAGACCAGCTGGAAGGGCAAGCACAATCCCTAAGGCTTTGTTGATAGCCTTTGTGTTTATTCATCTGAATCATGGCATCTGTAGGATACAGAAATGCTCCTAACACCTTGGGAGGAGATTTCAACTTTTGCATTTCAGGCAGTATTCTCTTTTATTTTACTGTCAGGCTGTTCTGAATTCTATATATTCCCTTTCTAAACCTTAAAAGCATGCCAGACCATGCATGGGCAATTTACCTTGTATGATCTATCACAAGGGACTAATCTCAGCAAATGCCCATCCCCTTCCTTCAGATTTGTGTGAACCAGCAGCTGGAAGTACCACACCAGAAACTCTTGAGTCATCTACTGATCCTAAGCTCAGTCCCATCTGGTGCTCCAGAGGCAAAGCAGGTGTGCTGCTGCTTAAAGATCTCCACGAAGACCATACATCATTTCACAGAGAATGTATTATCATTACAGGGAACACTTTCCTTGTATATTTGGAGAGAAAGGTAATTGCTGTGCAAAGACCACATATGTTTTAAGGCTCATTGACCAAATTATCATTTCCTATTTCCCATCTTCAGGCAGAGGAAAGTGAGAATCCTGTAACCTGACACAACAATATGTGAATTGATTTACTCGCAGGCTCCAGAGTTCTGTGAGCTACTAACATAAAAGTCACTAGGAAACTGTTAACACAGATAAATTATTTTTCTTTATTACAGAGGAGTGTAGGTACATATCTCCTGCTAACAGACATGAACTTCTAGCTAATAGTTTCTTTGACAAAATCACACAGTCTTAAATTAATTAAATAAATAAATAAGTGAACAAACAGGAAAACAATTGGCAAAAGAGGACATAATTATAAAGTGTAATTATCTGCAGCTTTGAATATTCTGCTTATGGGAGTGAAACTCAAGGGGCTTAAGAAAGAGCCATAATAGGAAAAAGAAACACTAGAACAATATAAATTCCCTTAAGGGAATTCATACCATTAAAATAATAATAATAAAGTAGAAATACTTGAAATGTTGGGAATGTCTACAGGTATCCAATATAGACAATGTCTACAGGTATCCAAATGTAGACCAGTATCCAATTGTTCTAAGCAGTATTCAGACATGTGGCAAATGTCAGCCTTTAAACTAAAGAATTTGAAATAAGAATCGTATAGGTGGGAAGCTACAAAATATCTTTTTCCCTTGGGCCTAGAGAACTCCTTGGTGTATCCAGATTGCTATGGGTTCTCTGCCAGAGGAGCTAAAACAACATTCTCAATCTTCTATTGCTTTGGCTGGAAGAGATTTCACATCTGTTGCACTTCTAGCATTTTTCATGCAAATTCTTGAATTTCTCAGTCACTGCTTTTAAGGACTCTTCTCAACTCAGATATTTATTTTCTTCATTCACTAATAAAAGAATGCATAAGGTGTCCGTGAAGTGGGATACCAATAATAACATGAAAAAGGACCTCTGAAATTCATTGGGAGAGAAATGCACACACACTGACATGAAATCAGATGTTACACTAAAGGTGTGAGGAGTTAGTGAGATATTTCAACATGACTGCCTTTCATTCTGCTCATTGAATTCCCACCTACTGCCATCATCACTGGTCTAAAGCTCTGTGTAAAATCCAGCATTTCAGCAACAAACACCAATTGACTTTGTCACAGAAAAGCCAGAGTGAAATGTCTGCATTTTCCAAACTTAAGCCTTCTCAGGAAAATCTTAATCATCAAGATACCCTGCCTATTTATTAAAGGTCACAAAGAGAAGACAGCTCAAGAACACTGTAATCTACACACACTGCAGTTAACCAGAGCTATGAAGTCTCCAGAGTTGGAAGACTGCTTCTCTTTCAGGTCACTGCAGTACAGGGTCTCAGCCCTACCTGACAGCCTAGCTGTACCTTGGCAAATAGGTCACTCTCTATCAGGAAAGGTCAGGACAGACATTTTTTTCTCCCAATGAGGATTTTCTCTTGCACTATGAGAGAGCCTGAAGGCTCTCACTGGTAAACAAGGACCAATCTGGGATTAGAGACAATTGTGAGATTCTGACATTAGTACCAGAAGAGGTTGTAATGGCTTTCCTCAACAAAACAGAATTGATATTAACAGCTGGAGGCAGCAGCAAAGAGGGAATAGCAAGAGGAGTGCATGAAACTTTCCATGAAGGGATGATTACCCTTAAGATCACATATGACTAGACAGTTCTGGTGAACTGATTTCAAGATCAGAGAAACAAAAAAAAAAAAAAGCTCTGGAAATCTAGAACTATTAGACAAAATGGTGATTCAGAGATTTCCCTTTTCAGTTTCCTCTCCATAAGAAGTTTAGTAATGTTGGAAATAAAAAAAAAAAGTGGCTAGGAAAAAAGCACTTTTCTCAACCTCCCCATGAGCTCATGCAGAGTGAGGGAGAAGCAACATTTTAATTGATCTAACCTTTAATCACACATGATAAGTTCCTGAAAGCTCATCTTTAGCATTGATTCTTGTTGTGGGTAATTTCATTGTATCTACAATCTCCAATCTTAACTACTACAGTGAAACCAGGGATGGTACTGTGATCTAGACATTTTCAGAATATTTCAACAGCAAGCAGACTTAAAAGAAGTGAGTAGAAAAACAATCAGGTTAGAAACAGTAAAATAGAGTGACACAAGAACAATTTCTTGTGGAAAAAGATGACTGGCACAAGTTTTTCTGAGCTTTTTAGGTTTGTTTGTTTGGTTGGTTTTTTTCCTTTGTTTTGTTTTTTCATTCTGATTCCAGTTTACTATTTGTTCAGCTCAGTTTGCTTCTGGTTCACTTAGTTTTGACATATGACTAAACAAAATTGCCAAGGGCACATAGATGATGGATGACACAATGATGGCAGACTTATTTTCATTCAAATTCTAAATTCTTCTAAATAGGACATTTTTCTTTCTACATTCAATATATTGCATGTATGAAAGTGGAGAAGTTCACCTGATCTCATTGTGAGGGAAGAAAAAGGAAGAGAAAACTGGACTGCAATTTTGCAGCAATATAAACTTTATTTAAATTCTTCACCTCTAGGAGTTCTCATCCCTTACAAAAGTACAAAGAGATATAAGTAAGTGCTTTTTGCTTTCTGATGTGTTGCATAGCAATCTTAATAAGCTTCTTTCTCTGTCCTGTTCAGGAAGCAAAGAAAACCACAGCAGAAACATCACAGGCTTGAAATTGCTGTTACAGTGGTGAGCAGAGTGCTGGAAATAAGTGGCAGCAGGAGAGCAGACTAAGCAGCTCAGCAGGGCCAGCATTTCAGTGAACACAGAGGAAAGGCTGAAGAAACAGAGGCTGTTAGTCGTACCACATGGCTGCTAAAGGAACTTTGGTGGTTCCCTTGTGTGCATCTATGCTACTTTTACCTTTGCCCAGTGGCGCAGCTGCTCCAAAAGGAAAAGAAGGAAAATCTTGCCAAACACACCAGGGGTCATTGTTTAGGCCAATGACATCTTTTCCTTTGTGTCCGACCTCCCCTTACCAGGTCACGGAGAAGATACAGTTTTAATTTTTGCTTGCTTTTTTTTTAAGGCAGGCTTCTCCTGCCTTATCGCTAGTAACAACAGACACTAATTTTGGAGGTTAAATGCACAACTACTCCCCCCTGCAACACATCCAGAGACTTTAAAAAAGGGATAACTTGCTGCAAATTTCTTGCCAATGAAAATGTGAAGGGTAAATTTTAGATTTTTGTGGTGATCCACAACACTTAGGATTTTGATATTAGAATTCTGCACAAACATTTTTTTCTTAAAGAAAGCCTGATAAAACTAAATATGTACCACTGTAACACATGGTTTTCACTCCAGTATTTAAGACAAAATTTTGAAATTCCAAAGAATTCTCTGAAGTGAAATAAATGTGACACATGCCTCTTTTGTCACTTCTGAAAAAAAGGACAAAATCATGGTATCTGTAGACCTTGAAACATTTGTAGGAGATTTTAAATCCTGATAATCTATTGCTTGACCTACAGTTAGACATAACTACAAAAAGCACACTAACCTATTTAGACCACGCAGTAGAGTACACTAATTAGACCTGTAAGTCTTGCGGTCATAAGAAATGACAAAACCTGTTCAAACACCTTTTGAAGTTCTCTTAAATCAATGGACCTCAAAGATCTTACAGACTTGGAAGACTTCTGAAAATACTGCTTTATTGCCCTATCTTTGCACTTTTTCTTTTATACCTTCCTTCCTAGAAAAGCTTACTCCCCAGACCTCTACTGCTATATCTTTTCTTCTTTTCTTACTCGTGCTGTGACCTTCTTTTTCTCCTCAACCTTCATGCTACCATCAATGTAAACCAGGCTGATAATCAGAATTGGTTTGGGCCTATCACCATATCCCATTGATAATTTGGCGTAAATTGGCAATTATTGGCAAAATTATATGCAAAAATTTTGCAATGGTACTAATTTTTTAGAGAAGTGCAGAGAAGATATTGTTTGCATTAAACTTGGACGTCACCTCCTTAGTTTTTTGTTAAGCTTAGCTTGGAGAAGTGTTAAGGTAAGGCAAAAGAGTCAATTTGAACTTTACATCAATTTTCAGGAACAGATGATTTTTTAAAATTGCTTTTGTTGTAGGAGAATTAGAAAAACTTGCTTTCATTAGAATTTTCTAGAGTTATGTAATCTGCCCTATTTTTTAACATAAAATTATTAATATTTGGCAAAGATGCAAATGACCACTTAGAAATTGATGCTTCTATAGGGAAAAATTAACTTGGTGTGCATCCACAGTCTTCAATATTTTGAGAAAATAAGGTCCTGAACAGAAGTGGGCATGAAGTTGAAGAAATAACTTGCAGGAATGTTTGATCTTTGTCTAGTTAATCACATAGAGCACTTAGGACTTTTACCCTTCAAGGTAACTCTGCAAAAGAGCCAATTCTGATAATTTCATTTTGGTTTGGAGGTTTTTCCCCATGAGTTTTTGTAGTTTGTTTACTTGTGTTCCTCAGATTACACACAAAATTAGGTAACAGAAATGGATTTAAATGGTACTAGTGAGATTCAGACCCTCAAATTAAAAAAAAAAAATAAGCAAAAAACAACAGCTCAAGTTTTATAATCATCCTAATTTCTCTGTTTCCCTCATAATTGATAAATCAGACAGTAGGATAATGCTACAATTTCCAGACACATGCAGCTGAAAAATTTAATTGCTGAGTGGGAATAAGAAATTGTTTCAAGCAACGCTGACACTTCTAGAGTGTCTTTTCATTCAGTCCTCGTCGCTTCACAGCAACGGTTTTATTCTTCCAGGCTTCAAACTGAAAAACCACAGCCTTTGGGGAAATCTTTCATACATTGTTTCTAAAACAGCCCAAGCAATTGGTTCCTGTAGTGCTGCACAGTGCTGTCTCGAGTAACCCGTTGTAGATATTTCAGGATAACAGAAAACTAAAAGGCAGAGATGGAAGGTAGGCAGGTAAACTAGTTTGATGTCAGTAGATCAATTCTAAGTAAGGCTAAAGTTAAAATATGCAATGCAGCATAGAGTTAAATATATAGAAACTAGCTCAGAAGGCGTGCTAAACACCATAAAGACACTATTTCATAACCACAGTTCAAATTTTTTACTGTGCACTATAAACGTGCATTGAATTCCATAGAAGAAATATTGATCTTTGAGAACATTTTCTTGCATAACCTTGACAACATGACTTATTGCACATTTCTCTAGGAAGTATTCACTTTTTTAATGTAGCTCTTCATGGAAGATCCTTTGTCCGGCTTTCCTAGACTAGATCTTTCCCACACTCTCCAAAGGCCATTTCTTTCCTGAGCAGAAATGAAAGGTATCCTTCAAAGGTGAGTTTTACTTTAGCCCTGTATGTGTTTGACCTTTTTAATAAGCTGTGTCTGATATGTGGCAAAGGCCAAACTATGAATTGATTTTGGTGCATTCTATGCAGACTCATTATGACCACAAAGGATGGTTCTCAAAATAAAAACTGGGTCAGGATCACTTACTGTCATAATCTGCGGTCAAAACTGTTATTTATTATTTAGCATAGGCAGATTATTTAGCATAGGATAGTTTTCATAGTTTAAAATACATGTTTGCTGTCTTGTCTCAGTCAATTTTATTGCTCAAAAATATCCTGAACAACCTAATCTAGTTGTACTTTGAGCTGAGGATTGAACTTTGAACTCCAGAAATCCCTATCAATGTATGCTATTCTATTTTATGGTATGCTGATCATATATCAATAAATCAGCCAACACTAACCCACAATGTCATGTTCTGTTATACTATGTTTTCACTAAGAGTGACTTTCTCCCTCTTTACCCCAAAACATTACTTAATCAGAGAATTAGAGTCTGTCTTTGATAAAACCTCTTGCTTGAATAAAGGTTAGCATAGAAATTTCAGATCAAGGCATTCAGGGTACCAGGGTGCATCCATTCCTGGTAATACTTAAACAGATAGTCTACCATCCCTCTTGGCAACCTCCTTCAAACTTCATTCTATTTAAATTGAATTTTTCCATATGTCCATTTGGTCTTCCCCATTTTTTATTTATCTCTTCTGTCTCTCTTCCTGCCTGCGGGCACCTCTATGAAGGTTTCAGCCCCTTGATCCCTTCCCCAGAGGCATTGGATTACTGTCAGATGCTCTGAAGCTGTCTCTGCTCCAAGTCCTGGCCCCATAGCATCTCCTCATAGGGTGAGTGCTCCAGTCCCACTGTCCAGTGACCATCCCTGAGCTCCTATAAATTGCAAGCACCATTGACGTGCTGGGAGACTGTAAACTGAATTTGGTAACTGAGTAGGGACTAAAAATCCCGAGTGAAGGGGTATAATCATTTCCCGAGTGTGCTGTTCATACAGCCCAAGAAAAACATAGTCTTAGTTGTCATCTAGAAACACTGCTGGCTGATATTTCCTTACTGCAGAGTTGTAGAGCTGCTCCCTGGCTGATGAGCCCCATGTCTGTATCATGCCAGGAGGCATGATTATTCCATCTCAAGTGCAGGATTTTGCATCTGTCCTTAGTGAATTTCATGGACTTTTTTTTGGTCTGTTCATTGTTTTCTGTCAGATTCCTCTGAATGACCATCTTGCCTTCTAGTGTGTGTTAACTGGTGCTCCTGGGTTGAAGTTATAAATTAACTTGGTGAGTGTATACTCTTTCAGCCTATTCAGCCCTTTCAGTGCTTTAAACAGCATATATTTCAGGACAAACCCTTGAGGAGCATCGCCTGCAACTACCCCCTCCACAAAACATGAACCACCATCTACTACAATGATCCAGCTAATTTCATCTCTTCTTTTTGTCCACACACCTACAACATGACATCCCAAGCTAATAGAGACAGATTATGTCTACCTGTTTCATTCCCAAATTCTGCCATTTTATTGCAAGGTCATTCATGGCACACCCTCAGCAGCCCACACTGACTTTCTCATCAAATTCTGGTTATTAATGTGCTCAGAAAAGTGGTCAAAGATGACCTGCTCCATTTTGAGTCTAAGTGAAGCTGACTAGCCTGCACTTCCCAGCATGATCCTTTTGGACTTTTTTGAATACGGGTGTGACATTTCCCTTTCTGCAGTTGTTGCAGATTGCCTAGAATTGCCATGATCTTTCAAAGATAGCAGAGTGCAGCCTTTCAAAGACACTCTCTGTGCACCCTTAGACATAGTCCACCGGGTCCCATGAAACTTTATGGGTTGAATTTCTTCAAGTGACTCATAAGCAGGATCTTGTTAATTATTGATTGTTATTTTTGAAACTTGCCTTTAGAAAAAAGGCTTGGGAGACCTTGCTGGTGGAAGGAAAACGGGAAAGGAGCTCTGCTCTGTCAGAGGGCAAGATGACATAAAATACCAAAGTGTCAATATGTAAGTAGTAAATAAGAGAGCAACCAACATTGATCTTTAAAGCATTAAGGAACAGAAGCTAATGCACCATTGTGAGACATCATTCTCTTATTGGTTGTATAAGCTTGCAATCATGTGTAAAATTTCTGCATAGGGAAAAGGACCATATTTTATCACCAGTAATGAAAGCATCACTTTCAGGGATCCTGTGGGTATTTGAAGCCTAGACGTTCCTCAGTGCAGTAATTGAAGAATGTTGGTTATTGTATCCAATTTGCAAATTCATTTCAAAGTAATTTCACCTTGAATTCATAATTAAGGTGTATTTTGTGAATCCAGACAACAAAAGGAACATGACTTTTCAGACTAGTTTACAAATTGAAGGCCTCCTTAAAAAATAAGGAAATAAATGAACCCGTATTGGATCACTGCAGGAGCCACAAAATCCCACTTCTGTCAGCAGCAGCCTCAGAAAATAAATCATTCACGTACAGGAAACACCCTTTGTGAAAGAAAGGAGATAATCGTGGGGGGTTTTTATGTTTTACAATGTGGGACCACATATCAGAGAGGCTAAGAACTCCTGAGATAAAAAAAGAAATCATATTGTTCTGTCATAATGATTAGCAATGCTTATGAAATCCACACAGAGACCAGGGAAAGTGATGACATTAGCATAGGCATCTATCAAGTATATTAGGCTTAGATCTCTAAAGCAGCTTAAAGGACTTGGATATCACTACTCAGTAGCATATAGGTCTAACAATTAGGATTGAGCAAATCTAGGGGGAAAAGAGCTGCTTAAACAGCTTCTAAGATTTTGAAAACATAGAAACAGAATACATGGTCTAATTCTGAAAACACCAAAATAGGACCAACTTTTCCCTTGTTAATAATCTCATTAACACAATGGGACTGCTGACATGAATATAATTACCTCATACATAAATAGGCATTTTCAGGTTTCCATGTACCGATACCTCTCAGCACAAAAAAAAAAAAAAAACAGCTTTAATAATGAAATCTCATTACTTGCAAGTGTCTCTTTACAAATGTTTGGCAATAAGCTTAATGGCAGAACAAATATGGTATCAACAGAATATTGCTTAGCTGTGTTTAGGAAATAGTTGAGTACACACATTATAAATTAAGAAAAAAAATGAAGCATTTTTTTTAAGCTATGAGTCTAGCACTTCAGTTACGCAAGTGCACTTTACACTTGGGATGCAATTCAATTTGATGAAAGATCCTTTAAAATAAAAAGGTCCTCTGAATAAGAATACTCAGTGGGAAATAATGATCTAGTAAGAATTTAATTTTGGAGTTTTCCAAACATAAACAAATAAAGAAAAGTTTTAAAGCTCTTTCTTTCAAAGAAATATTATCTGGACACTCCAACAGTTAAGAATTTTTGGTCATCACCAAAAAAACAAAATTTCTCCAGGTAAAATGACAAAACAGATTATCTAAATTCAGGCAGTAAAAAGACATTTTACATAATCCAAAGAGGAGAAAAAAATTATCTTGTCAGAAATCCTGCTGTAGCTGACTCTAAGCAGTCAAAAAGCAAGATGATTCCATTTAAACCTGTGTTTTGTTGCAATTTATATTACAATTTAATCACTGGAGTTTTTAAACTGCATATGTTTCTACCTACTTATCAACAGGATTTAAGGATTTAATCCACATACCGAGGGCACAAAGCTTGAACTCTGTGAGCAACATATTTACATTTTAGAAAGTATTTAAAATCAAAAACCTGCGGAGTAACAGAACATGATGCCTTATGGATGAGTGATTATGGTTCTGTGAGTCATGTTTTTGTGAAGAACCAAAGCAAATGACTGTATACTAAAATCCTGGTGATCGTTGTGTACTTTTATTCTGTAAATTATGTACCCCAACCTGGGGTGACTTCCAGCAATAATTATAAAAATTACTTCCCTGTCTGTGTTTGTCCAACATACTTGCAAAATTGGGCAAAAATTCACTACATGATTACCTGTGCTTTTCATAGAGGTTAAAATAAAACTTCAAGTATATATGTGTTTGAATTTCATTTATTCAATCATTGTACTTGTCATCTCCTCTGTCTTTTGCCTATTGACAACCACTTGAGTGAGAGGACAAACTCCTTTTCACCACCAAACCAACTGTTTTGTTGTATATATACAAAATAGTACATGAAAGGAAGTGAAAATTGTGAAGTAATATAAATAATTTGATTAAAAGACCAGAAAACATACTTATGAAATACATAATTTCTCGGACATTCATTGTCTTTTATTGCAAATAAAGTTTTTTGGGGTTTTCTTTAGGTATTGATACTTATAAAAAATCTTCAGCCTGTGGCCAGACGCTGAATCTGAAATGTCTGCTAACTAATAACAAGGATGCAAGATACCCATAGATTGCATAGTTTTTACATCTTTATCTTTTCTATCACCACTCTCACAGTACCTCATATATGATAATTTCTTAATAGAAGCGGCTGTGGAGGAAACACTTTCACTGGTGGTTCAACAGATTTTAGAGAAGAGTACCAGGACCAAAGATATGTTTCCATGTCATTTTGGTGGCATTATTTAAAAAAGGTCCAAGGACATTTGCAGCAGAAATTATACTCATATCAAAGAATTGAAACAATTAATGTAACTGATGCCTAAAGGTATATAAATAGGTTTGCAGTATGAAGCACTTTTCAGGATTGGATGGATGCTCAGCACCACAGTATGACAAATGTGTATAAAAAATCATGTCACTAAAGATGGAAGAATCACTATTAACCATACTAATTTTGCTGAACATAGAAAAACAGAGACCCCTTCTCTTTTATGCTAAATATGACTATTCTCTTTCATGTCTTTTCTGCATGGAGGTTTGAAATCAAATGCAACAGTGAAGCAGAGAGGACCCATCTTAGCTTCATTGTCTACTGCTTTGCTTTAAAGTGAGTCTCAATGAAGATCTTTGTTCATTTGGATGATGCTCTTGGGCACATGGTGTTGTCCTGTGCAGGGATGGGATTTGAATTTCTGTGACCCTTGTAGGTCTCTTCTACCTGAGGATACTCTAAGGTTCTATTATCCTTTTTCACCTTCAGCAATAATGACTGCTAATTTTCCCCTTTGACTAGTGTTGAGGGAGAAAATATGCATTATCTGGAGCAATTACATTTGCATAAGTATAGGAAATCTCACTAGTTGCCAATAATATTCTTCAGTTTATCTCTAACAGGCTTCTCAGTAATTCATCAGTTTGCCTGGAAACAAGCGCAATCCTACCAAGAAGTCATGAAAAAAAATGAACAAAATCACAAAAGCAGTGAAGACTTAATTGTCATTCACCAAATTCCACAAAGTTAGAATGATGTAGCACTTAGTGAAATATGGAATTTCATGAAAGAGGAAACAATTGGTTTGTTTTTACAGTGAATAATGAACTTGGAAAGTTTTGGAAAAAAGTTTTCCCCTCTCTGAAGGGAAAAACCTAATGTCAAAAACTTGGGAAAAGATTAGACAAATTGGTAGGATTGAAATGCACATACCAAAAAGAATTGACAATGTACATCTAATAACTTTAACCCAAAATTTAAAAATATATAGTCTAATATAGCATATGGAGGATTGAAGATCAAGTTGAAGAATCAATCATATGTTTTATTATGCAAAGAAGATGAGAAGATGCAGTCATGTAAGTTGCATCAATGAGGTACTTGAAGCTTAAGTTTTGGTTCAAATACAGAAATGATGAAGCTCACAAACTCATTTAAAAATTCTTATCCTGAAATATGACATTCATGCTCAGGAAATTTTATTTATATTTGATTAATAATTGTTACTTTTCTTTTTATTTAAAATGTCATCCCAGGTCTTTGACACAAAGGCCATAAATATAGGTTTGTTAGTGAGCTACCGTCTTAAAGGGTTTTTATAAGAAATAAGAATGGTCATATCTTGTGTCACTACTTTTAATTATTATGTGATGTTTTATTTATTAGCCTGCCTTCCTTGTTTTGTTCAGACACATAATTTCATATTGATAGGGTTTTCTTTTTTTTTCTATGTCACTCTAGTTTTGGGATTAAATCTCTGAAGAGCTGGAATAAATGGAAAATGTATGAATGAATACTCCATTAAAAAATGACGTGTTCCAATTTATTTAGCTGGCCAATGAGAAATAAACTTAATGGTAAGAGAGAATATTTCTGGAAACCATCCCAGTAATTATCAATTACTTAAAGACAAACAAGAGTCAAAAGTTCTTTGCCAATTGCTTTGCCCTTTATAAAAATACATGTGTTTACTCAAAAGTGAAAGAGAAAAATCTGTATTTTTCAGTGAAAGGGTTAAAAATTCAACCTTGTATATATATTTAGCACTCTCCCTCAATAATTTTCATTCAAATTACATCTCACTTTACAAAAATATACAAAGAAATTATCAATCAAATGAAAACATCCTCTCTGTTATGTGCCTTGTACTCATTTGTCTACTTCTATCCATTGCTGAAGAGATCTTCTTTCATACATTAAGAAATAATTAGATCTTGCAAAAAAAACTTTAATCAAATTAAGTAGCAAAAAGCTAGAAATATATAATCTACGGAGACTGGTTTCTTCTCCTTGGTCACAAGCCAGGTAATTTTGATTATAATAATCCACACCATGGTCAGAAGCATGTATACATGCTACAAACAGCACTGTTGCATATGATAATCCATGATTCTGAAGTGCCCTATTTGCTCACTTTTTTGAGCATCTGTCTACAATCAATCACTAAGCGAACAATGTCTATCGAAGATCTTGAAAGTGGCTATAGACTTCAAATTTGATAATCCAATGGTAGCAGACCCTTTGTATGAGTTCTCCCCTCCAATGCACACCCTCTGCCCTTTGAGTTCCACTGATGGGCAATGTGATTTGTCCTAAGATAAGAACATAAGGTGGGAATTGCAGGAAGAGCTGTCTGAATGCTCTCCTACCACAGATGTGTGAGCTGTGATTATCGGGATTGACTTTGTTACATTGGCCTGCAAAAGGATATAAAATGCTTCCGGAGACTGGGCAAACAGGGCAAAATATAAGCAACTTCTAAATGGAATCCCTGGCTAAGATCTGGTCACATAGGGAGACAAAATCCTACAGTAGCTCCATAGCTCCTTTGTTGCTTTATAATTGTGCATTCTGCAAGGTTGAAGACTGTAAACCAGTACATATCTAGCAAACAAGTCTAATATCATAACCCTTTAGAACTGCTTGCATTATATACTGCATTGGCAAATAAATCTAATTGTAATGGAAGACTGGTTATCTTATCTTTGGACAAGTCCCACCTGGCATTCTTAGGATAAATTATATTGCCTATCAGAGAAAATTGCAAAGAGGAGTATGCGTATGTGGCTGAAGACCAAACTATTTTCATTGCTGTGACAATCTGGAAGGGAAGAGGCACTGGAGGCCCTCTGGCATCCACTGAGACATTAGTTATCAAGAACTGTAAAGCAAGTGAGCCAAAGTGGGTGCTTCTGAGGCACTAGGACCTTGAAAGCTACCTTTGGTACTATGATTGCTTCTTCTGTCGCAATTTGTGGTGTAAGAAACAAATCTAAACATACAGCATGAGATTAATTTTCCCTCGGAAAGCCATTTGAAGACATCAAAAAAATTGTTTTGTTGAATTTCTGCCACAAACTATTTCTACTCTGTCTTATCTTACCCTAGAAATGGAAGTATTTAAATGTTAAGTAAATGGCAGGCAAATAAATTTTCAAAAATAAGTTCTATCAAATAATTTTGAAAATAAACAAGGTTTATATTTGGAAGTTCACATTTGTTGTTAAACCAAGAATCATCTGGAACAAATCTTGAGCTGCTAAAGAGCACTAGAAAGTTTGAAATCACTCATTTGCTAAAATTTAGCATAACATTTTCAGACTAGATTTACCAACAGAGTGTAACAAAATTTCAAACAAACACCATTCATAGATGAGTCTTTCTTGGTTGCTCATCTTTTCTAGTCTTCTAATTATATCTTGTAATTTTCTTGATTCTCCAAGCTATTTATTTAAATATTAGGTCTGTGCCTGGTTGTAACATTTTTTGTGTTTTGCCTCCTGGTGCTTACAGCTTATGCTTTTTGTTTTGTGCCTTGATCTAATATAACCTTCAGTTGTACTATAAAATATATGTAATATTTTTGCATTTTTCTAATGAAATGAGAACAAACTACCTAGGTAAACACCAGAAGTAATAATATGAAGCTCTTGCTCGAAAATTTAACTTTGAGACTTTTACTTGAAATCTAGTTTTCCTTTAGCACTTTATTTTCTAATCACTAGACTTGTTAATGAAGTGTTAAAGACTATTCAAGGGATGGAAGAAATTGATATGGCAATAATGTTTACAACTTCTGTCCTTCTGCTACAGTGTTCTGAGAAAAATCCACTTATTCAGTTCTTGAAATTTCCTACTAGGCAATTTCAAATTTATCAGCACTGCATGTGTTAACAATTCATTGTAGAATCTTTTACTTTTGGCATCACAACAGCTGATTGCTGTTTATTTCACAAACCAAAATGTTTTAATTCCTAAAGTCCTAAAACAACTTTATCTGGAGGTAGGACTTAGAGATTAAAAATAAAATCAGCAAGAGGACAATATCTTTCAGCATATCCCAGAATGATACAATAAAAACTCTTGACAGATTAGAAAAAAAAAAGATAAGTAGAATTTCAAAGAAGATGAGCTTAAAAATTACTAATATTATGTTCAGTAAAACAATTTGCAAATGAGTACATAGCAAAAAAAAAAAAAGAAAACAACTAAAAATATCCACTCATCTACAGAAAATGGAGGGAATGAGGTGCTACTGCTGCCCATGGACATCACTGGGAGTGCAGACACAGTAATTTTATGTGTGTTTTATGTATAAAATATATTAGCTTCAACCGTCAATAAATGCCCTGTTTGGAATAGCAGATACAGCATTACAGATACACATACCAACTTCTTAAAAAAGCATGCTTTGTTATTCATTTCCATGAGAGTGTAAAAACTGATTGCTATTGTCAGATATTAAGAGCTGAATAAATGAATTTTTCTACTGATCTAGAAAGCTCTTTGTTTCCTGCTATATGCTGTTTCTCCAAATAATTCAGCGAAATAACACTTAATTGTAAAATGTAATGAAACTCCAGCAAGTATAGTAGCCAATAAAAAGAAAAGCTTTCCTTCTGCATGCATATGGAGTCCTTATAGAAAGATTTGTTTAAATTTAGTGTTGGTTTGAAATAAAATGCAAGTATCTTTTTAAATGTTTTCACTAAACAACTATTATAGTTACATAAACACTCTCCTCCCCCACCAACCAACCAACCAACCAACCAACCAATCAACCAACCAACCAATCAAAAACCAAAACCAAAACTCCAGACGTGGTGGAAATAAAATCGTGCTTTAACTGGCAGAGCTTCAAGATTCATATGTGTTTAATTCAACAAGGACAAGGTGCATAGGCATGGGTGATTATTTAAACAGAAATCTGGCTAATATTAGGTATGATTTTAGCTGATAAATGGACACACTATACAACACATTATTGGTATTTTTCCATTTTCAGTGTGCTATAAGTATGGGCTGTTGACAAGCAGGAGGTAATAAAAACTACACTCCCTTATACAGGGAGCCAAAAATACATTACAGATCTGAGGGCTGCACTGCACCAACTAAATCCAAAACAAAGAAGTGTAGTAAAGCTTGTGTGTTGTTTTGTGCAGCCAGGTTTTTGGTAGTGGAGGGCAGTGAGGGGCACTAGTTTCTGTGAGAAGCTGCTGAAATCTTCCACCGCGTCCAGCAGAGCCAATCCCTGATGGCTCTGAAGATGGACATGCTGCTGGACAAGACTGGGCCAGCTAGAGAGGTTGGTAATGCCTCTGTGATAACAGATTTTAGAAGAAAATCAAGACAAAGTGGGGCACACACAGATATTTTTTCCAGTCAGAGAAGAGGAGGAGGTGAGTAGATGTGAGGGAAGCTACATGGGGATGCCAGGGTCAGTGGAGAAGGAGGGGCAGGAGCTGCTCCAGGCACTGGAGCTGAGATTCCCCTGCAGGCTGTGGTGCAGCCCATGGTGAAGCAGCTGTGCCCCTGCAGCCCATGGGGATTCACAGGGATGCAGAGATCACACACAGCCCATGGAGGTGCCCATGATGGAGCAGGTGGATGCCTGGAGGGGGCTGTGATCCTGTGGGAGTCCCGTGGAGAGAGGGGCCCTGGCCCCAGGCTGTCCTTGATGAACTGCACCCCATGGAAGAGTGACCAACATTGCAGTAGTTTTGGTTGGACTGCTGCTTGTGAGATTGGAGCCATGCTGGAGAAGTTGATGGACAACTTCCTCCTGTGGGAAGGACCCCATGGTGTAGCAGTGAAAGAACTCCTCTCCCTGAGCAGTGGAAGACCTCAAGTGGCAAGCTGACCAAAGCTCCATACCCGGTCTCCCTGCACTGCTGGGGGGAAGGAGGGAGGGGCTGGGGGAAGAAAAGTTGTTTTTGAGGGCTTATTTTACTTCTCATTATCCTCCTCTGATTTTTTTTTTAGTAATAAACTCATTTTGTACCTCTAAGAGAGCCTGTTTCCCTTGGAGTGTTTTCTCCCAGTCCTTATCTCAACTCATGAAGCCTTCATTTAAATTTTTTCTCTCCTCTGCCCAACTGTGACAGGAGAGGGTGAGTAAGTGATTTCCATGGCTGCCTGGTGTTGGTTCAGTGTCAAGCCATGACAGCTTGTAAAACAGAAAGAGTGAAAAAGTGAGGCAAATGTATTTCATCTTCCAAATTTTGGGATTTTAAATATCTTTTTGGAATCTGTTATGCTTCTGTTTTTTCTTCCCTGTCTATAACTGAATGAAACATTTCAGGAGACTGTCATTTTGGATACTCGAGTTATACTGCTTCCAGACCACTGGAGCCTATTACAAACAACTCATCATATTACGTGTTTTCTGAAGAAAAGCTTTGTCGATATATATTTCCTATGCACAAAACCGTTCTATCTCCACAAAATGAGCAGTAGAAAAAGCAGGCTTTTAGGACCATTTTGCATAGGACTTGAGTAGGGAAAAAAATTAACTAGAAATATTGCAAGAAGAATAGCAGTGGAACAGAGAGAAGTGTTTTCTCCAAAGCTACAGTTGAACAGCTCAAAATCAGCAAAATCAGTCTTCTAAGTTTTCTCAGAGGCAAATGATCTGAGCTGCATTCATGGGAATCTTTCAGATTATTTTTGTCACCGAGAACATTCCTTGTTTCAGAGTTTGGATCAGTCAAATTCCTTTGGAAGTGTGGACCTGCATTTCATCATAATTCAAAGGAACCCAGCTGTTGTCCTGAAAAGGGGCCTGTTACCTGGTGCAGTAGCACCTCACATGCCCAGGTGAGATATTTCTGTGATTTATCCTAGAGGGCACAAAGGAGGGAGCTGGGTGGTAGCACACAAAAGCCAGGCTCCCTGATCATCTAAACTTTGCACATTTTAACAAACAAAGGCATCAGTATTCATTGGTCAGAGTTTTCACGACTTTTTCATCAGTTAGTACTCAACCCCCTATTTGCTCCTTATATCTCTCACTTCTCATGTTAATTAGTCCTCTGGCATAGTTCTTCCCTTCATCTGACTCTGGGGTCTGTCTGGAGTGGGTGGTCACTGAAATGATGGTCATGATCTCCCACTGCTGGAATTACCTCTGCCCCAATTACTGCTCAATCCTGACTTCAGTCCAGGTGGCTCTCATCCAGACAGCCCATTCATCTTAAGATGTCTTCCCCTGTCCTTGAAAAAAAATATGAGCCAAGAATACAACATTCACACTGCAATTGCTTAATTATAAACCTAGTAAACCCAACATAATTGTCCAGCTAGAGCTCCTGATTAACAATGATTAAAACAAAAAATCTAAGTTTGACTCAAACCTTTAGGGGTTCATGTCTTGAGGAGATCAATTCCACTGTGGCAGAAATTCTTGAAAATATTTAAGGTCTTAAAAAGACATAAATCTATATTTCCTCCCAAGAAAGACCATGCACAACATGAGAGAATAGTGCAAGCTTCTGCTTGCATTAAGATGCATCTCTTATCAAAACTGCTTCCACATTGGTGTTAAATTTTCACTCTTGTAAGACAGTGAAACAACATTTGTGCAACATTTGTTTTATCATGGCACAACTCCACTGTCTGCTGAATTGTTGTTACTGATTTTAAATTAAAGAATAGAAGATTAATTTAATTTTTCACAGTGAAAAGTTGTCTTTTTATCTGCAGGTGTATTTTCCTTTAGATGATGGAAGAATGTTTCCTAATAAAAAAGTAAGGAAAAAACACGAATATCAAATGCAGTTAGGAATATATGTTTTCATAAAAAGCTGTTATGATTGCATATTGATTCCAGAAAAAACTATTTTTAAGCTTCTACATAATATTTCATTTCTACCTGTCATACACAAATATTTTATAGATACAGAATTTTAAAAATTATTATTAATATTGATGCCATATAAACTTCTCAGGACCTTTCTGGATTATTTCTACTTGCGCATTTCTCCTCTGTGTTTGATGCAATACAGGTGGTAGTGTAGCTTACTCACATACTTCTATGTATGCATATGCATATAGTCAAATTAATGAAGAACTGTCTTCTGTAGCGGGAGTATTCTAATTACATCTGTCACAGTTTGAAAATAATCACAACACTGCTCAATAAACAAGGTAGTTTAAACCCCATTCAGAAATCCCTGTCCTATTATGTTGATGTAACAGCTATTGCTTCAGCTGCAGAAAAGCCTGACCCTTTTCTCCTCTTTTTCTGCTCAGAAAATAAATTCAAGACCTGTTAGTCTTATCTTGTTAAGAAAAGTAGGTCAATTATGAAATTTGTGATAATTTTCAGCATCACTCACATAATTTTAAGTTCAGCTTTATTTTGTGGTGTACAAAGTACATTTGGTTCATCAGTAAAAGAAATTGATATAGTTTGACTATGGAGAGAGCCTAATAGTGATGTAAATCAATATAACCTGATATAAGACAAGTACATAAATTTTCCCCAAAGGAAGATTTAACCTGAAGAGTCAATCTGTTCCTCACAGAAGTGTCATTGTTTCTTTTCTGACCACAGCAACCATGTCATTCTGACCTTTGAAAAATTCTTAATGCTATGAAGACTATCCTTTATAGAAGTAAACAGCTCATGGAAATATTCCATTTTATATAGCTGACAGATGGCCTGACATCAGAAGTGGAAAAGAAAAAAATCCCCCAAAACTATGAGTTTGATTTTATCTTCATTTGGTTGTGAATACAGACTATAGCATAATATTTTGGAGGCTTTTTCTGTCTGTTCAAAAGGAAATGATGTGCTCCCTTTCTTTTTACCTTTAAAAACAGAATCTAAAAAGAAAAACCATATTACTTTTAACTGACTAATGCTAGAACAGTATTTCTTTTTCAAAAATGTTTGAAAAACAATGGCTTAAAATCTGTGATACTAATATAGGTTGTATTCCTTTTTTTTAATCAGCAGTGTTTTGATGAAAAACTAGGGATTTTAAAAAATAATGTACTGTATTGTATGAGTGTTTCCTAATATACCATTGAATAATTGGTAATCCCCAGAAATCCATGCATTTTGCTTCAAAACAGTGTTGCAGGTGTCCAAAATTTTGCTCATTTTTGGCTGTCTCTGGAAGCTGTCTCTGGAAGTACATATTTTAGTTGAGCAAATATTCTTTGCTACACTGAGAGGGAAGAAAGCCTTGTGCTCTGGTGAACAGAATTTGGAGACAGGTTCTGGTAAGGATAGGGCCTCAGGAAAATGAACCGGTCATCTCGGCAGTGTGAATGCAAATAACGACTTTTGGTATTTTCTCTTAGTGAATGGATTGACCATTGTCTAACTAATAACTGAATAAATATGAGCATTCAAGAGACTCCTGGACTTGCTGTAAGGAATGCAAAGCCTTTGTCACTTTTCCGTCTCCTGCCATGTCTGTAATACCATGTAGAAATGTCCATTTCCATGAGATACTTTATTAAGCCAGATACCCAAATCTAAACACAGATTTTTCTTTCTAGCTCTCCACCTGTTATATCTATTATTCTTGCAAAACTGATGGTAATGTTCAGTACCAGGAGATGAACAAGGCTACTACCTCCATTTAAGAGATAAATCCACTAAACTGTCTCTTTTCTCTCTGTATCCTGTTGTACCCATTGAGAAAACTTTCACCTGATCACTTACATTACCTAACTGCAGTGAAACAAAAAGCTTTTAGAAAAAGACTCTAAAATTGAACTGGGAATTCCTAGTCTTCCAGAGATGAAAAAGCTTTTCAATAACTTGAAGAAGCAAATGTAATTCGCTTACCTTTTATAGATTAGGGAAACAAGGTTTTATTTACATAATACTTTGTTTCCACTTGTCATGCACAAAAATCAGGACTATATTCCTTTCTTTTCTTCAGTAGTATTGAATGTTTTAAGTCTTTCCTGCCTTACATGATCATTTACAGCAGTGCAAAGCGAGTTCTGCTGCTCCAATTTGCTATTTTCTATTCCAAGTCCTCTCTTCAAGAACAAATTACATATGAATATGAAACCATAGAAAAAGCAATAGATTGCCACTTAGGAAAAAAATGTAATACATAGAGTGAGGTAGACAAGATTATCTGCAGTCTTTAAGGCCCACTTTCAGCTTATGCCTTTAAGGTCCACTTGTAAGTGTGTGGGAGGTACTTCAATTTTAGGACTAGTAAGGGACGTGGAATTTTTTTTACCAGAACATACAGAGCCAACAATCTAGTCTAATCTAAAACTGAAAAATTCTTTTTTCTACAAGTACTTCAACAGGCTTTGGCTTCAATACTCTTACAGTTTTGTATACCACCTATTAATCTTTGTCTATTTAAAAAATAGCTAGCAGTTACTCCAACATTTTGCTTCCTCTTTGCCATTATTTTACAGGATTAAAATTTTAAAAGTTCCACTAAATCTCAGGCTAAAATTTTCCTGTGTTGTTGTCACATGACAATAACACAGTTAAACACATTTTTAGACCTATATGGAGACATGTTCCCCTATACATCTAAGATCTCATTAGAAGTTCCTAATCACTGCATAATCTTTACTTGGAAGATAAGGCCTGGTGTTGTAATCTATATAATCCTTACACCTGAAAGTTTTGTCCGTACCGTGCTAATTACAGAGGGGTACTACATGGTTAATGTCTATCTTATGTCTCAATTACTATCTTATGTGTAGTCTTCTTCTGCCTTCCCAGTTTCATGTCTCATGCAATGAGAAAGATACACATGTTGGTTTCCTCTGAGAACAGCTAGAAAAACATTCTGAAGAGTAATGAAGATAATATACTACAGCAGATCCTACCAACAATTTCCAAGCCGAAGAATACCGGCAGATGTAAAGAAGGAGTATCAGAAGGGTATGCTGACACAATTGTTTTGGTAGCTCTTAGAGAAAGACACACTAACAGAGGAGTGATGTGTTAATCTGGTACAGTTAAAACTGTGCCACTTTTTATTAACAGTGACATGTCCTTGTAGAATTAATTCTATATATTATTATATTCAGAGAGAACTGGGATGGGCATTCATAGAATCAAAGGATAAGAGAATGGTTGAGGATGGAAGGGACTGCTGGAGGCCATCTGGTCCAGTGTCCCTGCTCAAGCAGGGCCACCCAGAGCCGTATTTAGACAGCTTTTGAGTATCTCCAGGGATGGAGACTCCATAGCCTCTGTGACAAAACTGTGTCAGTACTTAGTCACACTTACAGTATGAATTTCTGCTTCATATTCTGAAGCAACATCCTGTGTTTCAGTAGCATTATGCCTCATCTTGTGTTTGATCACAGCAAAAGTTAAGGAATTTTATAAAGTAAACTTTCAGATATAGAATTATCCTTGTTTATACCCTTGCTACCTTTAAATTTCTATCACGTATAGAATGAATATAGGTAAAGTTTGCTGTGTGGAAAAAAGCCGAGATGAAGCACTTTCTTTTTTGTGATAAGTTCCCCTTCATTTTTGGGTTATTTGGGTTTGATATGTAGCAATTTCATCAATACAAGTTTCATTACAGATCAGAATATAGAAGAAAAAAGAAAAATTAAAATGGGCCTAGAACATTCCATCAGTGATATTAAGTAGTGATCCACTTGGGGGAGATGATGAGTTGCTCATATGATAGTGGTGCATAATACTGCATAAGTGTTAATTAAGAGAAAGCAATTTTCTTGTAGCATGGGTTGCAAAAGAAAGTATCTTCCAAATCCATATTTCTGTGACCTTTCTGTGGTGCACCTGCATGAGCTTATACTACAAATGGAAATTAAGAAAATGCAATCCTTGGAACTTTTTTTGAAATCCATTTGGCATACGTAGAGGAAAAACTCAGCACATAAAAAATTCTTTGACTGTATAATACCACTGGTATTTGCCATGAGACAAATACTTAAGTGGCTGTCCATCTACAGCTTCTAGCGCAGTAAAATTCCCAGCAGTCAGATGCCCAATACATGGCATTTTTTGTACACTTCAGTGGTATTGTGTCAGTGTATTACAAGTAATGCTTCAACTTTCATAGTTGTACCAGTAAAAACTTTATTTCAGTAGAAATACTAATCTGAAAATGCTTAGCCAACAATCTATCTGGAATTTTAATTTTTCTGCTGTCAGAATGACAGGTGTCAAGATGCATTCTCTAGAAGTCCATGTTTTTCAAATCTCTAGAAAATTGTTATTATGACAGTGATGACTTTCACTTGAGTCTGAACACTATGAGTGGCTTTGAAGGCACTAAGGAAACAGTGGTGCTTTAGAATCAGATATTTGAAACTGCCCTCAAGTCATATGAGACAATTTATTTGTGTGCCTCTGCAAGAAATGCCACTAGAGGCACATGGAAAAATGCTAAGGCATCTTGAATCAGGAAGACAGAGCCCTGAGTTTCTGATTCAAGCTGCATCATATATTGTTTTAACCTTACGCAAGAAACCACTCCTGTAATTTAAATTTACATTAAAACAACTGAGTCCAGCATTTCAAATTTGCATCCAAATATTATAAATAAGTTACAGTAGGGGTGTGTCACTGCTATTAGATTCAGGCTTACTCTCTTGAGAAGGCTAAAATTTTAAAACTGCTATGGTCAGATTGCTTTCCCTGATTTACACTAGCAACATACTTGTTATAAATGTTCACTCATTTAAAGAAAGGGTAAATGGTAGACAGGCATGTTTGTCATCAGACCATCTCAGCAAGTTTTTACTAACTAAGTTGAAGTAATGTACTTCCTGGTAGCATAATAGTTAAAGATATTAAGTCCACAACCAAGAACAGAAAAGAAAAACATTCCGGCCTCTGCTCATACACTGTTCCAATAAGACCATATAATAGCCAGACAAGTATAAAAATGTACATGCATTAAATCACAAGAATGTGATCTAAATTCCATCACTATTTGTGGTCTTTACAACGCTTGTACACTCATCTTTCCTCCATGCTTTGTCACAAATTCTGCTGCACTATTCTTTATTCTTTTTTTTCTTGTTCAGTAGTAAAGCCTAAGATATGTATTTCATAAGTGAAACCTGAAAGTTATCCTTCTTGACTTATATGTTAACAGACCCTGGATCAATTGCTTTAGCTTCAAATTTTACTGCATTTCAAATGTATTTGTATCTACATTGATATAAAAAATACCCCCCACCATGTACTCTATCTTTGTACTATACTATACAAATACATACTCAATATGTAAGTGCAGTTAGTTGAAATTAAAATAGAGATTGCTAAAATTTGGACTTCTAAGAATATACTGTGATGACCTGACTGAGGGTATTGTCTCAAATCAATATTTACCTCAATTCTGTGAGCATAAAGCAATATTTCCCTGAAATGTCATTTTTCAGTGTTAAGCAATTATATTGCTGAGTGCTTTCCTGGTACAGAGCAATCCACAAAACTAAGAAAATGATGAAGGAAAGGTGTTTTTTTTTCTTTTTTTCCTTAGGCTGTATGAGAAGAAAATTAGAAATATTTAATGGACTGAATAAAGCATCCTATTAACTAATATGAAATAGCTCATTCCTCCCTCTTGTCAACAACATACTTGTTGTGACACTGCTGGAGAACTAGAGATGTTCATTTTCTGATCTTGAATGCTTGGACCAATTTAACTTGTTCTTCAACATAACATGGGGGTGAAATTGTAAAGAGATTACTTCTGCCACACAGAAACTGGTGATGTACCTCTTGGTGCGCAGGTCTACAGATACGTGAAGACCTGATGTAGGGTTGGCTCATCATAAGGACATGGAAGAGGTGCAGGCAAATCCACGTGCAGTGTGACAGCATCTTGGAAAAGGGGAAGCACTCTGCAGTGATTCCTTCTATTTGTTCTCTTTTTTCTTTCTGGCAGAGTGGATCTTCTGTTCATAGAGTCATGACAAGAGTTAAATCAGTCTATAAATTGCATGCTTCTTGTGGGCCTAATGAGCAATTTCTAGTTCCTCTGATTAAAAAGCCAAGTTAATCTTTGAAAAATGGGACACAGAGAAAATATTTGCTCATTGTAAGAAACACTGTGTACACAAATAACATTAGCACTAATATTTATTACCTTATCATTATATATTATATTCCTAAATATTTAGTTATATAATAATATCATAGGAGAACTATATATGCAACATGAAATGAACCAAATCAAATACATCAAACTATATTTAGACACATAAATGCAAACACTTACATATACTGATTTGAAAATGCAGGGCTTAAGGGAGCCAATAATATGTTTTACTGAATATTTTCACTGTAGTTTATATATAAAGAAATATGAAGTCAAATTGCCCACATACCTTGTACCTTAGTCACTACATATAGATTAATTCATTTGGTCATTCTGGTCTATATTTTTTTTTCCTTAATACAAAGAAATATAATTTATATTATCATACTTGATCATAAGGGATACAAAGCTTGTGAAGTTTCCATCCAAACCAGAGAAAAAAGTCATGAAAAGATTTTCAGAGGTAAATTGATATTCGTGATGAGTTTGTGTAAGCATGCTGCCGTTCATTCCTAACCAGAATCTTCATATCTTCATAATAAGTGTGAGAAGCAGGATATACAGAAACGACCTATGAAAGGTTTGTGTTGGAAACCCCTATTTGCTTTCTTTTTTAATCCCCTCTCCCCTGTTCCAGGGAATTATGACTGGCAGACCAATTTTTCTGATTTCTTCTTATACCTCAGAGGAGGGAATGATGGAAATTTTGGGTGATCTCCAGAGGTGTGTATTTGTACACTCTTGTCTTTCAGTGTCACGGGGTGATGACTCAAGGTACAAAGCGATGGAGAATCAAGATCAAGTGTCTAGAAGGTGTGTAGATGATGGTGCAATCAGCCCACATTTGTGAGATCACACAATTTCATTTCAAGTGGATATTTGACGAGCTATGGAATTCATAACAATCTGACTAGCAAACTTCAGAGTGAAATTTCTTGTCTTTCCTAAACAATATGACTTAACACTCTTGGATAAAAAAAGGAAAAAAATATGCAGAAAATTAGTACTATTGTTCACATTTGATTAAAGATAAAGCATGAGAGGAGAAGTGAAAAGGAAATTATTTGAATGTTTTTAATCTGCCAGTGTCTGATTAAGTGATCAAATGGTAGAATTTAAAATTAAAGCAACATGTGTTTCATAAGAAACACTTAATCTATTTCAAAAGTTCTCTTATTGTTCTTATGAGAAGACAGCTTTACTTCATGAAAAGAAATTCTCTTCAGGGTATCACTTAATTACAAGGCATGTGAAAGAATAGTAAATGAATAGAGATGGACTAGACCAAGAATGTGTTTCTCAAAGGTGGTTTAAGAGCTTGTTTTTTCTGCAACAGGATGTAAAGTCAAGTTATTGTTCCAGAAATATCCTCTGAAGAATGTCTTGAGATAAAATATGTTCTGAATTATTCAGTATAATGTCAGGGAAGTACTGGAGCTGTGAGTCTTTATGTTGAGGCTGCTGGAACAAATATGGTCCATATAAACACTAACAGTCAAGACTGATAATATTTGCCCTGTAACTTTTCGTAGCTGTCATAATAGCCATGAGAAATTACTGGGTCCTCTACCATTAGGAGTTTATGGCAAGCTGGTTCTCTCCGGGGTTAGTCTTTTAAATGATTACTCTGTATAGAATATAAATTTTGTAAGCACCTAAACTAGCTGTGTCTTACTGAAGAGCTATAATTACCAGAATTGGATTTTTTTCAACTATCTCTAGTACCTGCCATGCCTTCCTTCTCAGCTGCCACTGAGCAAGATACAGAGCTGCGTTAGACTGCTGGTAGATTGGATGGTCAAGGAGGACACAGGTGGAAATGTACATTCCCATCACACTGCCAGTCCTCCTCAGCTTTATGATATATTGGCAAAAAGTCATTTTTAAGGGGATTCTATTGAGTCTAGTAGGAGTATCCAATACTATGGCAGTTAAAAAAATCCTACCTCCAGCTGAAGCAGGTCTGCATCAGTTAATATTGCAAGGTTTGCTATGTGCTTTGAGACAAGGTAGGGAAGAATGAAGCTTTTCTTGTCTTCTGTATATTACCTCTGCCCTTATGTAGTTGTGTTAAAAGTGTGCACGTATGTGAGCAAAGATTAAGACAGGTTGCAGTAGTTAATTTTTATGGCTAATAACTTTATTCTGACCTTTCTGAATTGAATATTGTAAGGCTTCTCTTTTAGCCTGAAGGAGGTAAGGATGTTGTATGAGTGACATTCTGACTACTGTCTTAATTACAAAGAAAATGTAGTTGTAATACTAAACTGTTTCACCGGGAAAGCTGAATGGGTGCCAGTGTGGGATGACAGTACAGAAGAATACATTATCAGTGATCATAGCAGCGTCTATCCTTTTCAGGGAATTTACCAGGAAAGGATGGTTTAACATGAGTTATTCTTCTATTTACTGCATTTAACTGAAAAGCAGCGCTTTTCTCATATATGTACTTTCCTGTGCATTTCAGTGCTTACTACATATTCCGAAAGACTCAAGTGTTCCTAGAGTTTTGGTTCATAACATTTGGTTTGGTTTCGTAACATAAGCTGTAGATCAGCCTTATTAGCAAAGAAGAAAAAAATCAGTGATTAATCATTCAGAAACACTGAATGATTTATAGCATTTCAGTTTTCACATTGCTTAAAAATCCTGAAAATGTTTTAATTCCTGAGGGACAGAAATTAGTTCTTACTTGCAGAATATATCCATCAGTGGAATATAAGTAATTAGGCTTTGTGTGTCTCAATGTTGGTTGCAGCAGTTAGGATTTTTTTGTTGCATTTTCAGAATAAATAAGTCAATCTTGCCACAAGTATCGGAATGAAAGTAATTGAAACAAGGAGGTTGTGAACAGTTCAATATTAAACTTTGTGATACATTAGTGCATGGATTTGCCTCTGGGATGTCAAGTATGGCAATCACTTGGGACAGGAGAGTTGAAGTGTTGCGTGGCACCAGCTCAGGTTAGTTCACTGTTGTATGGCTTAGTGTAAGTCTCCCACTCCCTCAGATCAGATCGTTCCCATTTTAAAGACATTGCTCTAACTTGTAGCTCAAGCTATGGGTTACAACAGTTTAGAATTACAGAATCAGAGAATGATGAGGTGTTGGAAGGGACTATAAAGACCATCTAGTCCCAATCCTCTTTGCCATGTGCAGGGACACCTCCCACTAGACCAGACTGGTCAAGGTTTTATCCAACCACGCCTTAAACACTGAAAGACATATTTACTATAATCTGTGTTGCTATAGGACATGAAAGAACACAAGCACACTACTGCTCTCAAGGTGAAGGAAAATAGGGAAGTTTATTTTCTGACTCCAATATTTATAGTTTTACAAAAGTGACAGTGGATTGGAGGGTGACAGTGCCACCTCTCCAATGACACTGGTCCAACCAACAGTCCATCAACTCTCTCCTCCTCCATAAAGGAATGCAAAACAATGAATTATTTACAGAAAGTGTGTGAGAAAGTTCACTACAAGAATGTCAACATCAGAAGGCTTAGAAAATCTTATAAAGCCAGGGTGACAAATCTGCCCTTCTGGTCCCTTTGGGCCAGGGCATCATGTTTAATGTGGTAGTGAACTCTTCCCCTTGCCCCTAGCTTTGCTACCAGCAAGGTAGTCCTGCTACAGTCCACCATAAACTTCCATGGTCTTCAAGGGGACAGTCTGCCTCACCATGGTATTCATCATGGGCTGCAGGAGAATCTCCTCTTTCCCTGCTCCACTGTGGGGTTCTCCACACAGAAGACAGCCCTCCTTGAACTTTTTCATAGTCTGCAGTTTTTCAGTAACTGCTCTAGTGTTAACTAGCCCTTCCTTGGAGTAAAGTCCCTGAGGAACAGACTGCTCCAGCATTTCACAAGTCCTGCCAGGAAACCTGTTGCAGTGGGCCTTCTTTCTCCACAGGTCTACAGGTTCTGCCAGCAGCTAGATCCATTGCAGGCTTACCAATTCACAGTCCTCCTCATCTGCATCCACCTGCTTCAGTGTGGGGTCTTCCACAGGCTGTAGGTGGTGGCTATGTGCTCCACTATGTGAGTCCACTGACACTGGGATTGCAGCCTGTTCAGTGCAGCAGCACAGGGACAGCAGCTCGGGCTCAGCAGCGATGCCTTGGCCACCTGCCAGCCCAGGCACGTTGCCCTGGCTGCTATCAGAACGTTCCCAGGCACAGCAGAGGGAGGTGATCAGCAGCACAGCGCTGCAGCGAGTGGAGAAGGCAAAAAGCAGCTGCTAGCAAGCTCGAGAGTCCAGTCTGCAGTCAGGCAAGTGAGCCCCATGGCAAGCACAGGAACTTGCTGATTTACTGCTAAATAGCAATAACAGACATAAATTCAACGTAGCACACCCCAAACAAACCTGCCATTATTTTGAATATGTGAGCCCCATACTCGATGCCAGAAAGGACTGATGCAGTTTAACCCAAGCCAACAAGTAAATGTCATGCAATATCTTGCTTCTTCCTTCCCATTGTGGGATCAGAGAGAGGTCTGGGAAAGTAAAAATGAAAAAAATCCTTGTGGATTGAGATATAGTTAAAGCAAAAGCCATGCATTCTGGCAAGGCGTACAAGGAAGTCATAGAGGGTTCCATCATGTGTAATGGTGACTTGGGCAGACAAACGTCATCCCTCCAAAGGCCCACACCTTCCTCCATTTCCCCCATTTTATATGTTGACTATGACATCATATGATATGGGATATTCCTTCCCAGTCATTTGGGATCAGCTTTCCTGACTGCATTCCCTCCCAGATTCCTGTGCACTCCCAGTATCCTGACTGGTGGGATGGGGAGTAGAAAAGGCCTTGACATTCTGCAAATATTGTTTAGCATTAGCAAAAACATCTCTGAACTATCATCATCATCATCATTTTAGCACAAAGGAAAAACACAGTCCCATACCAGCCATCATGAAGAAAATGAACTCTACCCCTGGCCAAAACCAGCACACCACTGTTGAAAAACAGTGGCTGAAATCAGTGGAATGCTCAGATAATTAAACTCATGATATTATGATGGAGCCTGGAAATCTCATCTTCTTTTACTGTCACTGGGGGGTTACATCCCCACTGGTCAGCTGCAATCATCTAGTTCTCAGTGAGTTCTGCACTCTGGACGAGAGGCTGTACTCCTCTTTTATTGTTTCTTTGCTGCACTTGATAAAGGTCCATGTGTTGAGGTCATTCTTTATGTGAGCTCATAGTCATTAGTCAGTCTCCAAGCCTGTGCTAGATTTGTGGGTTTGTGGTTCTGCAGGTAATTAGGCTTAAAAAAAATCTAAGCTGTTAATTGAATAGTAAAATCCCTTTCTTCCTTCACAGACCTTTGAGAATACTCAGCCTGCCTGTATTACTGTAAAAACCTTGTAATATTTGCCTTCAGAGAAAAATACAATTACTGCCATTTTTCTTTTGCAAGCAAACTAAAAAGAAAATAGCAGTCCTAATGCAGCAACAGGACCTGATATAGCCCCTGCTTCAAAGCAATACTAAACAAGTTCAGATTAGCATGGGCACTTTCTATCCCTTTGATCCAGCTCAGAGCACTAGATTCTCATACCACAGATACAACTACAGAAGCAAAAATAAAATATCCACTCATGCTTTTTAGTACTACCATTTGAAGACATGTTCCTCATGGATGAAAAACAGCTTTTGTACCCCATGTGGGCACTGTATTGACTATGACCCATGAACAAAAGGCAACTATTTTCTCACTGATATTGGTCTAATAAAGAAAATTACTGCTGAGCTGTTCAAAGCATTCCGCTCAATGTGCATGCATAATTTCCTTGGGTCAATGGATACTATCTGCCTATAATCTACCTTTAAAACTCAGATTCATGTTCAGAATTATCTTCATAAACAAATTCAACAAATTCAAATTGCTGTGAAATGTAAAGTTAATTCCTACAATATATATCAGACGCAGACAAGAGATGCATTTTTGTCCCTTTGATGAGTTTTAGGAAAGTAATTCAAAACAAGCAATGTACTAATCCATAAACAAAAGGGAAAAATAAAATTGTGTCAGCTAAAACTGAATCATTGTATATGTGTGATACCCAAATTACATGGTTACTGGGAATGCTTTTGTAATCAATTAATGGAAAAAAACATGAAAAATACTTTCAAAACCAAAGAACATTCATATTTAACTAAACTTTTCTACTCACTAAGGAATCGCAGATTAGTTGTGCTGGTAAAGTCCATCAAAGGTGGCCAGCCTATGGAAAACTCCTTGAAAAATTTCCATAAATAAAACGTTCAATCTATTAAGAGCCATATAAAGCTCTGGATAATTTCTCTTGCCAGAAATTCAAAGAGAGAAGCAACTGAGACATACATTTTTCTAATGGGTATTTCCTGAGAAATCATTATCACCATAAACCAGCTGAGAAGGTTTTTTGACTTCTGTCTGAAATTACCAGTTGAATAAGATCAGGGATTGTGGGCTTCTTTTGAACAATATAGGAATATGGAAAGCCCTGAAGAAAATAAACTTCCTCAGATCCCAGGCAGTCATGTGAATTGCTCAGTAGTTACATTAGTTTCAGTGGCAAATTTTCTCAGGTCAGATATGTCATTACGGAGGTGATAACACTGATCCCAGAAAGTTATTTGAGCTGATGGAGGCAGTGATATTGAGTTAGGACCAAGTCAGAATTTCTTCCTGATGCTGAAAATGTACACACAAACAGTGCATTTTATGAACTGCATTTAATGAAAGATAACAATTAAAATTGCAGTATTTTTGTTTGCAGTTCATGCTGTAGAAATGTAGCTGCAAAAGGACTTCTCATCCTAGGTCGCTTATTTGCCTATTTATTATAACTAATCATCCTAAGTTATTACATATGGCTTAATGATAAACAGCTGATAGGTATACTTCTCCTATTTTTCTTTTACTTCAAATAATTTTATATTCATTTTCAATTTGATATATAGTTGGAGTCTAATGATTTTTTCGCCTTCACTTTATCAAAGAGAAAAGTTTTTTTGTTTTTTTATTGTGGCCATCACTGGACCAGTTTGTGAAGTAAAACATAATTAATAGGACCTTCAAAGTAAATTTTATTCAAATTATTGATGGATTAAGATCTCAAAAAATTGAAAGGGTAAATAATTGCATTTTTTGCTATTTCTGCAGTGAATTCACACTTGTAGTGTCCTAAACTGTGACTGCATTTCACCTGGTTTGAACTAATGCATATTTGAATAGACTTAGACTCATTGGGTATCAAACAATACTCATCAAAAATTAGTAAATGTTCATTGCATATGCAAATTTTCTTTCAAAAGGAAGAAACGGGATATAAAATACTTTCCTATCACAATATCATGCCAAAAAAGGCCTGGTAAATAAGTGTCTTCTAATGTCAGCAGAGAAATTTGGAGCCTACATAGTTCTTCAAAGCCAAAGACGAACAATAGCGTTTCAACACTGAATTTTATGCTGCTTTGTTGTATAGACATAATAAACCTATCATCATCACTGTTGGGTATTATATTATACTATATGCATACAATTGATAATAATTACAACGTTTAGGCTTTTCTAACAATTATTTGTTGAAAACACCCTTTTCTCTACACATGCAAAGAGACAGATTTTAAGAAAAAAATTAAGTTACGAGGAAAGTCTTGGGAAAGCAGAGATAATCTACTCATGGACCAAAAAACCCCAGTAGCTGACAGAGCAATTATTTTGGACCATAAAAGAGACCTGTTTTTTCAATAACAATCATGAACACTGTAGGGAAGCAGCTACTCCTCTTATCAGGCTGCTGTGATATATATAACTGGTTTTTGGGACAGGCAATTTCCTCACATGTATATAAGGTTATATTTTAACTGTGGACTTAAATATTACCCATTCTAACAACTGTGATAGAAGTAAGTACCAAACTACTCTAGTTCATATTTTGTTAAGTTTAACTCATTTCAAAGTGTTTTCAAGATTAGAGGTAGTGTTTTTCTTTTATAATATAAATACTATTTCTGTATTTAATTTTCCTCATTCTCATAGAGTAATAGAATGGTTAAGGTTGGAAGGGACCTTAAAAATTATCTGTTTCCAAGTCCCTTGTCATGAGCAGAGACACTTTCCCCTAGAGCAGGCTACTCAGAACTCCATCCAATCGGGCCGTGAACGCTTCCAGGGATGGGACGCCCACAGCTTCTCTAGGAAACCTGTTCCAAAACATCACCAACCTCACAGTAAATGATTTAGAATAACACCTAACCTTACCTACCCTCCTTCTTCTTGAGGCCATTCCATGATGTTCCATCACTACATGACCTTGTCAAAAGCCCCTCTGCAGCTCTCTTGTAGCCCCTTTAGGGACAGGAAGCTGCCCTGAGGTAACAGTGGAGCCTCCTCCACTACAGGCTGAGCAGCCCCAGCTTTCTCAACCTGTCTGCATAGGAGAGGGTCTCTAACTGCCTGTTTCCATAGATAAGTTTATACTGTTTTTTAAATCCTCTAGCAAACTAGCAGCATGGCTCATAGCAATAGGCTTAATTTGCAAAAATTGTTTTTATTTTTTTCACATAAAATAATGAATTTTATTTATTGCATTTTACTTATCTTTCCCCCTTCTATTGAGGAAAAAACATTCTATAAAATAAACTTGTGAAAAAAAGTTTTGAGAGGGATTTGACAGGAGTTCAATAAATATTAAATTTCTTTCAATAATGCCCTTTTTGTTTAATTTTAGCTCATGAGTGGTCAAGCAGCCACAAATGTCAAAATCTTTATAGAAAGGTGCATAGTGATATTGTGACTTTTAAAAAAAATTTCAATTTACAGTATCCCTAGAAAATGAGTGGCAGAAGAAAATAGTAAAAGATTTTTAGAAATTTTGTAAATGTTGCTTAGTTTGTGGGGGAAGCATATTTTAAGAGTTAATGAGTTAAGTAATAGTAAAAATATATTATTACATTTCAGCTTAACTTTTGGATTTTAAACCCATAGGTATTAAACTGCAAATAGACCTAGTATTTAAGAAAGGATAATATAAGTGTTGTTTCATTACTTCCACTTCAAAATTATTTCAGAAACTTTGGATTTTTCATACTGTTTGTTACAGATCCCACTACAAGGCAAAGAAGGTGATCTTTAAAAAAATATCTGTAAAATATGATCTGTAAAAAGGCCTCCAGTACTGAGTGATAATCAGAACAATTTATATCACATTTATGTTGAGATATTTCTCATCTGAAGTTTTTTTTGCCACATTGTATTGCGGAATTAGTGTTTATTTTTATGATTTTGTTTGTACCATATTACAACTTCTTATTATAACTACAATGCAAACACACTCAGTACTGACCTGCTGGAGTACAAGTCCAGCAGTTTGGGGCAGAAATCAGAGGAGCATCCTGCTGGATGATTAGCGCTCTAATTTGACCTGGTGCCTTTGCATGATATGCAGGTGCTTAACAGTTAAGGCTTTTCCCCTTCTTAGTTGTAATAGTCTGGTGAGCAAATGCTGTAGATTTCCATCTTAATAAATGAGGTTGTGGCGAACACTGGGACAGTCAAAGCAAGGCATTTTTCTCATGCACATCCTTTGGCTAAAAACAGGACCACCAACGTTAGTGCCTTTTTCCTAAAGCAGGTTCAGATCTTGTCTCCTCTGTTTGACTTAAGGTGTCCATCATATTAATTTCTTGTAAACATACTTTGTCCTAGGGTGCTAACTGCTTCACTCTCTGCTTTCCCCCACAAAAACAAGGACAAGAAGCCACTGTTTGAAACTGATAGGAATTATCACACTATCTCAACATATGCATGTCTGATTATTCACCCATACTTTTCCCAGGGTATCAGGAGATAATCTGCGTATTGTTAGGGGCCCAAGACCTCACAGGCAGACAGCATTTCAAACACTTCCTATTCATGACAATATGAAAATATTCTGCTTGCTGTGGCAGCATCAGGAGTATTTTAAATAGAAGACTGTCTAATAGTTCATTTTTTCCCTTTTGTATCAATGTAAGAAATGAAACTATGAATTATAGGAGAGCTTATGTTGATGCACTGTTTATAGTGAAAACAGTTATACTTGCTACCTGATTAAAATTTTCTAACTAGACTTAGAAATAGAAATGCATATCATGAAGACTCACATTTTTCAACAAGCACTCATTGTAAAGATTAGAGTAGAAAGCTGGCCTTTTGGTAAGTGAAATTCTATCCTTTGAATGAATGGATTAACACTGAAGTCAGGAACTTGTGATAATGATCTTCTGAAAGAAAAGTTAGAAAAAAGAAAAAAATAAGCATTCTGATGTTTTAGAATGTCAAAAAGGAAAAATTAATGTTCAAGATCTGATCAAGAGGTCTTGTTACTCATAAATATTTAATCACAAATAATTTGATTTTTGTTAGATATTGCTGTTCATCTCAATGAAATTATTTCTACAAACATAGTACTTGAAAAAGTACTTGCTATTATAAAACATCTAACTATAATTATTTAAGAAATTTTTCTTTAAGAGACATGGAGGGGATTGGGTTGAAGCATCAAGTCTTGGAACCCATTGATTAGTATCAGCTTTTGTGCTAGCTGGCTAACACCCCAAAACTGACACACAGATCCTTCTCTCTTCCTCATAATAATGTTCTTCTAATACTTCTTTTTAATCCATCTCATTGTAGTTATAAACTCATATTCAGAGTTCCTAGTTCACCATATCAAAATTCTGTGTTTAGTAGCAATGCAGGCAGCCTGGCATCACCTGTTGCAATTGCATTGATAAATCTTTGATGTTTTTTGATGTAGGATAAATCTTTTTCTGCTCTTCCCACTAATTTAATAAAAATAAGCATACAGAAATAAATATCTGCAAGGCTTGCCTAGCTGTTTGTTGAAATCTAATATACATATATTTGCAGACAGTTAATACCTTTAGTACTAGGCACAGTGTCAGTTCCCACAGCTACCAGCAAAGCAGAGGTCAGCACCTCCATTTTTGATATGCAGTATACATTATGTAAATGTTTCCATAAATGTGGAATAGCTACCAAACCATTTTTTAATAACTCAAAAATTTTGCTGCAGCATACAGCAAAGAAACATGAACAAGCATCTAATGAACAGCCCTTCTAAAACCTTGAGATTCTCTTAGAATATTAGTAAACTACTGGAAGTGTCCTCAGAGTCAGCTGTAAGAATGATGTGGATTTTCGCAATAATCTTTCAGTCTTTGTAGTTTTACAAAGGTGTTTCTTGTACTAAAGTTACTTGTTACAAAATATTTTTATGCTTACAAGCCATTAAAATGTGACAATTACATAATATCACACTTTAAAATATTACCTTTACTTCTGATTCACTCCTGTAAATGAGCAGCATGACAAATTACACTGCTGTGACCTGACACAAAGTACGTGGGAGTCTCTGGGGTGCATTTCCATTATTCATCAAAGGTTTTGCACATGTTACTTGGATTCACTGTAAATGACAGTAGAGGTATGTTGATAATACTTAAAATGTTTGATCTTGATGATACATTTTAAAAAATACATTTTCCGAGGGAAGATCAGAATTGTATTCATTTTTGTTAGTATATTAGTGCTGTCTCTAGGTTTAATCACCATTTTATTCTCAAAAGTGGAATTAAAAACAAGGAAAACATTTTGAAGGGTAAGGCTTAAGAAGTTCTTAGCTTCTTTAGTAAAAGAATAGACCTGATTTTGGCCATTGGCATAAAAGTAGTGCAAAAAATATTCAAAATCTTCAGAAATGAAAATGCCATTTGCAAATGCTGAAACTGAAAGGTTATGTTGCATCCAAAGAAATTCCTAGTTTTATTAAAGCCACATAGGTCCCATATTTATTGAAGTGTACAGGTGCTAAGTGTACTTGACCGTCAAATATTTAATATACTACTCCAATAAAGCTTGTGCAAAATTTGATTTTGATTACCACAAGTAGCATAAATGCCAAACTAGACACATGCCTCAAAATGAGGGCACTAATAGTTATAATTATGGATTACATATTCCATTAAAGACTGAATTTCAGGCCATGTATTTATTTGTGTATCTGAATTTCTTCACCAGCTTTTGTGACTCTATAATAATTTTGTCTATGATTGCTACTAATTTTTGAAAAGAGATTTCATCTCCAAAACCAGTGATATAATTAAAGGCAACAACTATTTAATGTATCTTTGTGGCAAATTAAGTCTTATATTCTCCATCATATTTTATACGTAAAAAAGTGGATAGAAGGGAATTCATAACATGGCCTGATTTTCTATGCAGCTTCCAGTTATGTTCTTAATATCAAAACTGATTTCTATGCAAATGTCAGAGTTTGAAGCGTCCAGATACAAAGTATTTGATGATACAGAAGTATCTGGATTATCCAAGTCAACTAAAGTGGCATGTAAAGACCTCTATTGAGAAAATCTGCACAGAACAGCTGTATTGCTGGCACAGTCAAATCAGATGCCTCCTTTTCCTTTAGCATGGGATTTAGCAAGTCAGAAATACAAGAAAATTAACAAAACACATGGATTTTTTTTTTTTTTTGTTAAAGACAAATTAAGGCAATAGGCAGAAAAAAGGGGAAGAATGTCTTAGACAAAAATATTTGCCATAGGAAATATAAATCCATAGAAAATATAAATCCACTAAAAAAAATCATCAGTTTGTAAAGTTAAGGTTTGTCAAAAAAAGGACACCATGGAAAATTTTTTGTGTGAACTATTTGTAATATTTAGAAACCATACCCATTTCATCCAACAAATATTTCAATAAAGTTCTATTATTTAATATTAAATTATTGCTTTAAACAGCCTTGTGTTATTATGCTTTTATCCTTGACCTAATTTCTTTCTAAAGGAAAAGTTATGAAGCAGCCATTTCCATTCTTTCCCCATCACATTCTGCCTCTTTCAGAGCAAGTCAATCAGTTTGTTCATTTCCCTTTAAATTTGCCTATTCCAAATTAAAAAAAAAAAAAGAAAAAAAGAAAAGTATTTTTTGTTAATACTGTCCAAGAAGCTGTGGTGAAGGTGTTGGCTAAACCTCCTTGAATTTCTGATGTTTATTTTTCTTTCATTGGTAATCAAACACTGAGAGGAAGTGGAGGAAGAAGCACAACTGTCAAAAGAGTTAATTTTTAGTGAGCAGAAGTTGCCAGTGTCTGCTAATGGTCTTTGCTAGCAAGAGCAGAACCAGAAATAAAGATTTCTTCACACTGTCTGCCTGATTCAAATCTCTCTTCCACATTGTCCAGCTCCCCAGGCACACTGTCCTTGCCCTTGCAGCAATAATTACGGTGGTTCAAAATGTTGAGCTAAAATATGATGAATTTGTCAAAAGCTATTACAAGTAAATTTTGGTACCCATCCAAAATATTCTTTCCTGCAGTCTAGAAGAATCTCTATGACTTGTGGAAGCCTACTTCACCTAAATTTGAATTAACCTTTTCTCTGATAATAGCCCTGCAGTCCGTGATTAAATAATTTGCCAAATAAATCTGAGATTTTGTCGCTGTGTAGTCTGTCATAATCCATTCCATGGTGTCTCTGCTGCTATCACAACCACAGGTAGCTACTGTACTTGACTGAGTACTGCCAGAACTGCAGGACTTTCTGTAGACTACTGAAAAGATGAACTCTCCATCAGTATTTGTGCAGAGATAGCATTCAGCCAGATGGGCAGAATTGCTCAGAAAAACCAAACGTCCATAAAGCAGTCCCCACACTCCTAGTGTTCTTAGCTAATATTCTTCACACTCTTTTCATTAAATCTTGTGTCCTCACAAGGTTGAAGTTATCTAGAACTTCACTGATAAGGTGTGGTGATTCTTTGTGCAACAGCTCACACTTCCATAACTAAACTGGGGTTTTTTAAAGCAAATAACAGATATATCTGGACATATTGACACAGGTTGAAATGAACATCTGAAGAAGTAGTGATAGGAAATTTCACAGGCTGAGTGAGATACAATGCTGACTGGTCACGGGATTCAGCTTTCTAATCTGAGTATCTGCATAGACAGATATTGTTCCCCAGGTAGTTTGGGGCTCATGAGGAAGGAATTCAGGCTGAAAAGTTAGATGGTTGTGATGCACTAAAACCAGGTGGAGAAAGGGGCTAAGGAAACACCTCAGGAAACATCATCAGTCACTTCATCACTTGCAAACTTTACCTAAGGAAGTATGAAATGCATCTGAAAATCAGTGATGCGCAGAGAGGATGGGTGAATAAATTTTCGGCCTTTCTTTTTGGAATATTCTGAAGGAAGGTATAGGGTGCAGTGGTGTTTCCTCAATCCTGATTTTTTCTATGCCTCTTATAATATTGCCACAAATAACCTGTACAGAACTTCCTCTGGCATAAGGCATAGTTTAGGGTGACATACAATAATTGTAGAAGCAAAAGATCTGTGTCTGTGTTTCAGATGTCACATGCTGACCTGAGGTTTCCTTTTAATTTGGGCTCCTTTGAAAGTCTTCAGAGCCAAACATCCTCTTCTATTTGCACAGGTGAGTTTTTTGAGAACATGTTAGCTGCACAGCTGTCAGTCTGCTTTACGAAGTCAGCCACAGCCCTACCTCCATCAAGGGCCTCGTGTAGCTTAAAAGTTTTCTCCCTCCCTCTTATATTTTTAATTTCTTCACCACAAGAGTTGAAGGCCTCTCTTCTCCCAGCATTAACTCATTAGCCTCAATCTTGGATTGTCCCCAAATGTTTATATCTTATTTTTATTTCTCCCCAGTATTTCTTAAAGCATTCTGGTACAGTTAGAGCTTTGCCATCTGCTACCCTCCTGACATTGCAGTAGGGAGCAACTTCTCTGAGCAATGTAAGCCAAATGTGATGAAAAGTGCGTCTGTGTTCTCATTTCTCACTGTGCTACTCTAGCATATTGCATTTCTTTCTTCTGATCTATTACTGCCTGTCTTCAGTCACCAAATGTGGTATCTTTCAGGCAATGCACAATTAAAGCTTACTCATCTCATTGTCCCTTCTCCACTAATTCCACCCATCTTCCTTTTTCCCCACCAGTGACTAATAACTCACTTAATTTCTACCTGTTTCCACTCTCCATGCTGTATTTACAACATTTCTCACAATGTCTAGGATCAAATATCTTACTCTAGACCATCGTTTATTAAAATCTTGTCATAAGACAGTTGTATTTATACGTTTTTCTGAACATTAACACTGCTTTAGAGTTGGGGAAAAAAGAGGTGTGACTCAGTAGCTGTGAAGCATTATTGAACATTTCTACATCAGTAAAGAAGGATCTTCTGCTCTGTACCATCTTTTGGTAGAATATTCAGAGAAACATGGTGGGAATGGGTGAAAATTTTAAATAATGTTAATTCAGGAAGTTTCAAAATTGTTGTGTCTTTATTGGTAATCAAAGTCTGTGATTTGTTACATCCCAGGAAGGAAGAGAAAAAATTACATTTTTACTCACCTTGCTGCTCGAGCCCAAGCCTAATTTCCAAATGACTTGAATTTTTTGGGCATTGCAGTTAAGGAGAGGTCAGACTGGACAACAGCCTCAAGTTAAGAGCTTCAAATAATCTGCCCTGTGTAACACTAATTTTGACACCAATTTGTTGAAATAAAGAAGTCTCTGGGAAACCAAGCTGGCTGATCTGACTCAATCCTTTGCGTTCTAATGTGCATTTGTGAAAATGTTAGCCTGTCAGTTCTGAGATGGTGCCTGCACTCCAGGTTTTTCACTGTGACTGGGAAATCCTAAGCCCAATTTTGTTCTGTTCTAGGTAGCCTACAGAGGCCACCTAGAACAGAAGTTAGACAGAGTTAAAGGAATAAAGCAGGCATTTTTTAAAAGGCCTTCAAAGGATACATCTTAGGCAGCACAAGTACCCAGCCAGGGCTACACCCAAGATCTACCCAAGATGCATGACTGTTCATGAGTTTTCACATTTTCATAGGTTTTGGCCCATTTACCTTTTGGGGTTAATTCTCCACTTACAGCTTCAGGCTATGAAGTCCCATCCTCTCAGATTATTCTCCTCAACTCGCTGTTGTTCATAGTGTTTGGGCCCAAAACTGCAATGGTATCCTTGGTTCTTGGGTTGGAACAGGATTGTTTTGTCTAACTAAGCTGTGAGAACTTGCTGATACTTTATATGAAGTTCAGTATCACACACAAAGCCCAGTACAGAATCTGAAAAATATGAATGCTGGAACTTCTAAACCATCACTCATTTGCATGTGAATGTCAGAAAGATAATCTATGTGTAGACTTATTCTCCCACCTCTAGGAAAAAAACTCAAGAATTCCCCTGCTGCAGAGCACAGTTTAGCGCATATTTGAAGTCTACAAGAAATCATCTCCATGGTTGTGAGAGAACAACATTACACTGGGGTATGCACATTGACTTCATGGAGCATACTGTAGGATGGAGGTCAATGCCAGCTTTCACCTTTCACTGATGTAATCCTACAAGCAAGTGTTAGTAACAATGCCATAAACTCACACATATGTGACAGAGTTACCTCTGGGGGCCAGGATGGCATGCTCACATCTGTGGTTTTAGACTGCCATCGTTTGTCACACCCAGTGACATCCTCACTGCCGAAAGTATTTCTGTATTGGTCAGAGGCTAGAGGAAACACACTTTCAAACTCTGAATGGCAGTTTTGGCTGTGAGATTTGTTTAGATTCTTTATGATTGATCTGAGAAAGGTTGAAAAAACACAGCACTATTTTTGGCCCTCTCTCTTATTTAGGAAATTATTTGTTCTGTCAGATTCCAACTAGTCTTGCTTATGGCGCATTATTTCAATTTGGCTTTAAATGCAATGCAATTGCATTATGAGACTAACCTTAATGGCTGGACAACACCTGAAATCTGAGCATACATTGCAGTAGACAGTCAGTTACCTTGTTGGTTTTCCTGGGTTGTAAGAAGAATGACAAATTTTTTTATACCTCCTTGGTGTTCAGTGGGTAAGTTCTAGCATCATTCAGCAGAAGTTTTAAAACAGGGAAAGCTTTTAATCAGAAAATTCTCCCTTTTTCTCTTAAAGTAATTGGTAGAATAAGACATATAGTTGCGTCGTCTTGCTTATGAAATTTATGATGATTTTCACAAAATAAAAAAAGAAACTTGTCTTTTGATCAACAGTGCTTACTTGAGCTACAACAATCTAAATTGCTGTCCCTAGCATGGTTTTTCTTTTAGATATTTGAGAAATTTTATCACTGTCATGTTATTGAGGATCATACATTTTTGAAAGCTGTGATCCTTGACCTTTGCAAATATTACCTCCTCAACACTATTCACAAGCAGTGACAGATACTGTCCTAAAACTCCCCTAAATTAATCACTGAGTACCGTAAAAGCTGCAAGTGAGTCAGGAGCAAGCCTAAGAGATTTTACATGTACACAGAAGACTCTTACACTGTTGATAGAGGCTTCTGGTAAACTGAAACTGAAACTGGGAGGATGGACTTTTCCTAACTGTAATGCAGATATCTCCAGCTGACACTGCTGTGGTTAAAAATTGTTTTACAGAATATGATCACTTAAGCTAGACACATTATCTAGCTGAATACCATAAAACTTACTTTGGACCTACATGCCATGATGAACCAAATGTGACAGCACAAACTTGAAATTTGGTAGACTTGGCGCTATAGTTTTCTTGAAAATAGTTTCAGCAGATCCAAGTCTCAAAAAATCAAATCTTCACTATTGCACTTTCTCTTTAAGCAAAAAAAAACTTTGGCTGGCTGTTGCTACTGCTTCTAGTCTACGAATATCTTAAGGTGGACATTTTGGGAAGCTACTTAGTTTTACCCAAAAAGCGGGTTTGGGTCTGCAGCACCAAAGAAGTCCTCAGTACAGAAATATCAAGAATAGGTGACCAGTTTCACCTCATGGCTTTGTGGTCTGTAACCTCAGCCTCTGTACATTATTCTCCTCCAGCAATTGCCGGTGATTGTCCTTGAGGCATTCTACTAGAAAAATATTATCACCTACTATAAAAACGAATTTAGTAATTTAAAAAATGATTCATCTCTTGGAATGTTTTGGTGAGGTTGTTTTTTGGGTTTTTTTACATCTAATTATGAGACCTCAAATTCATTTATGCTTTTAATAATCTGATAATCCTAGTTGTGGAATGATTAGACTAAATGCTATTGTTATCATGAGCCTTTAAGCTCATGCTCAAAGCCGTAAGCCTTTGCTTAGATATCGTCAAAAAAATCTTATATTTAAAACAGAATGCCCAAATTTGAACTGCATACGAGTTTTCTCAGGGTGGAGTTTTCTCTAGTTTTTAAGACGGCTCATAAATTTTTCTTACATTCCTGTTTTTGTGTTTGAAATTTCAATTTGTCCTGAGGCAATCATGATTTTGCCACTGTATTATTGTGAAATTATAGTGCTACTAGTAGTATTGATAATATAATCACCATAGGAAAAAAAAAAAGATATAAAATCAAGAATAGAGAATAAGTTTATCTACTTGTAATATTTGAGTTATATAAATTTTGCCTGATAGCCTCGCTTATTCCATAACCTGGGTTTAAAAAGAGATCATATTTGTTAGTGATGATGCCCTGACAATTAAGAACAAATATCTAAAAGAGAGCCCATGAAATTAAAGTATTTTTCTTGTTGCTGCCTTAAATTTAAGAAAGGTTCACTAGAACTGTGAAACACAAGGGTATTTGGTTTAGTGTTGATAGAGAAAATCTGATTTAAATAGATATTGCTGAGACATAAAGTGTCAGCCACCTCTAGTAGAAAATGAAGATAGAGTGTTGAAATTTCAGCCAGAACATAATAAGTCTTTTGCCAATAGCAATTGGCAGGTAAAGTCTTGAATTCTCTTTCTTTCTTCTTCAGGAGGAGTCTCTGTTGTCTCCCAACATGGTTGACCTCATATGTCACTCTCTTTTTCACTGGACAATGCTTTATTTCCCTTTTCCACTCTAAATCTCCCATTGAAAAAGCATCACCATCAAGATCTCTAGCCCTCATTCAAGCTTTGACTAAATTTTACTCTTTTGAAATAGTGCTTGCCTAAAGATAGAATAAATGAGTAAAAGAACATTCTTGTTCTTAAAGCTGAGGTAATGTACTATAGCACTGGAAAAGAAGAAATGTCCCTTTTTCCATTTTTTACTGGAAATTACCAAAATTTCCAAATCAAATCTTCTGGGAGAACAAAAGTGTTGTAGTAGTTGATTATGTTTAAAAATACTACTACTACTACTACTACTATTACCAATAATAATAATAATGACAATGAAGAAGAATTTTAGTATTAGCAGTAGTAATAGGAATAATTATACCACCTCAAAACTGTAGTTGTGTTTTCCAAATGTTCTAAACTGATGTAATCTTTACTTTTTGTATAATGACTATTACATTTTGAAATCATTCTAGTTTTTGAAAGCAATATCGGGGAACTTATCTCTTCCATTTTTCTGATTCAACCAAAATTTATTAAAATTAGAATGGACTTTGACATGGAAGATTACGCTCAAGTTTTGACAAACTCTGGTATTCATAATAAAAATGCTAGAAAATTTGCTACAGGAGAAAGAAACTACATGGAATAAAGGACCACATGGAAGTCACCTCGGAGCCAGGAAGTTCCCATCACACTGTGGGGCTTGGGAGAGAGGTCAAGAGAAATTTGCTACAGTGCTGGCTCTCTTCCTGCTGCTCTCTGTAGGCACCCGCTCTTAAACAATGTTGGAGGCAAATGCGATGAGCTACTGACCAGTAGCCTAACCAATGTAACTGTCCTACTGTTCTATAAAACTTTCACCAACCCACATCTTGGCCTTATTATGAATTACTGTTATTTCCCAAGAGTTAGTTCAGGCATACATCCTTTCTTTCAAGGCAAGTCAGAAGTAAGAATCACTGACAGCAGTGATTTCATATATTTTTTCTCTGATTTCTACTTTACACAACTCTGCAGATTAACAGAAGCAGTAACCTACTGAATTAAGAGCAGTATGTAAAAGTATTTTTTTCCTCATAACATTATTGTTTAAAAAACTTCTGAATAAGAAGAGGGGATAATTCATTTCAGGAATAACAGGAAGTGATTTCTAGGACAGGCACTACTGACTTTTACTAGTTAAATGATACTAGAATTTAAAACCAAACCAATGTCTCCAATCGAGAGTCTGTGACCTCTATTTTGGCCGCTCTCGCCTCTTACATTCACCTTTTAGTTTCTGCAGAATATTTTTTCTATATTTTACCACTTGATGAGAAAATTTTTATCTCAACAGTACCAAAACTAAGTTAAAGACTCTTGACTTCAGTGCATTGATGTGAAAGTTGTTTTGTTCCCTGTGCCACTTTAATCAGACAGAAAAGTACCTTACTTTCAGTGCCAGAAAAGAGGCAGCATCACAGAGTGGCATTGTAATTTAGTTTTTCTTCTGTTTATGTAATGATCAAGAACTTGCCTCTCCACTTTTCAGATCATCTCCTTAGTGATCAATTTTTCTCATGCAATTTTGTTTCTCTTTTAATGCTGAAATGGACAGAAGGAAAATTTAGTATATGTGGCCAAGTGTAGAGAGAAAAATGATTTTTTTTCTGTAACAAAAGCACTCATTTTTCACAGAAATTTTAGGGTGTATGTTAATATACATCCCAATGTATGTTAATATTTAACTAGCTAAATATTAAGTGTATGATAACTTGCAATTCTCTCTCAATCATTGACAAAGAAGAGACAAAATGGGAGACAGAATGGGAAAACAGTATCTTTTAGCTGTCAAACTCACCCTTCTTGCAATGAGGTGAATGTGGAAGAGTATAAGAGTAAAGCATTTCCACATACTGGAAGTGTCTCTTAGTGATCAGTAGAAAATTAGAAATACTTCATATTTTAGGAGTTATGAAATGTCTTATGTTATACAAATATCCAGTCTCGTATTTATCAGGGAATGAAAACAAATAACTTCCAGTATTGTCCAGTAATAACCAAAATTTCTGAAATATAAATCTGATACTACAATCCAAAACTGTAGCTAGACAGGAATTCTGAGAGATTACAGTATTTAAATGTTGCACAGATTTGCTTCACTAAATAATATAATGACTCCTCCTTCCTCTCTCACCATTTCCGATATTTTTTCCAAGTACCTATAAAACTGAACACAATGCTTCTAGAGATGAAATTCTGTCTTCATTTGTTTCCTAATTAACAACATTTGCAGAAAATGGTCTTTAAAAATGCCCTTAATTTTACAATATGTTTACAAATTACAAATAAAGTTTCTAGTGTGTATTTGTAAATTAAAGGATACAGGGAAGGGGTACTACCTAATTTATAATAATTAAATTACTTATATAAATACATCTCAGCTAAGCTACTATATGAAGCATATCCACACCAAATTTTCAGCTTACTTTTTGGGGGAAAAGTTCTGAAAGCACTAAAATATACATGTTAGCATTCATTTATTATTAAATAAAGAAATGTTCTGTTGTTTTTTTTCATTCACACATTTAACAGTAAAATATTTTGATATCAACAGTGCTAGGAAAAAACATAAGGCCCAGTTATCATACACAATAGAAATACAATTGAAAATTTTAACAGATGCAACACCACTTGAATGTCTATTTTAATACAGCAAAGATCTTGGAAAATTCAACACACTTTTAATGGGTTTTTTATTTTGTTTTGTTGTTGTTGTAAACAAATGATAATAAAGTACTTAATTTTTAGATTAAAAATATCAATTCCTTTCTAGTAATCTAATTCAAACGCAAAGCCTTTCTTGTGTAAAGAGAATGCAGACAAAGGAAGTAATATTTTCTTCAATGGTTTACTTGACTCCTAAAATGCATCTAATTAGGGTTCTCACTCTGGTAGAGTGAGAGGAAGTCTTTTCTCTGAAATGGCAGAAGTAAAGAAGTTTGAAATATTTATACTTGTTTGTATAGTTAGGATAATTTAAAGCATGGCTTTCTTAGACAAAGTTCCCCTCCTTACAGGGAGATTGACAAGGGAAACATTACACAGAAGTGCAACAAAAGCCAACACTAACCCTTTTTAGAAAAATAATTATTATTTCAATGGCAAATTTTTTTATTTTTTTTTTTAAGTAGGATTTATAGAAGTCAAATTTTAAATGTGGAAACATATTCAATTTCAATAAAGCAGGTTGCTCAGATGTTAGGTAACCAAATATTTTAGCATCTTTGTAAGCATTATTGCATTCCTGTTGGCTGTAAAACACGGCTGTCCCCTGTCTGTGCCACGGGATTACATCCAGAGGCTGCAGGGCTCTCCCTCATTTCTGGTGCTGAAGGGGAGCTGCCTTGCTGACCACGGTGCAGCCACACATTGCTGCAGCTCCTGCGGCTGCTGCTGCTGTCAGAGACTGTGCAACAGGGCACACCATATTCCAGCACACTCTGCTCTCCCATCTGTGTAAACCCATGCTCAAGTTAGAAATGTTCGAGCTGGGTTTATTTTCTGGGTGACAAAGGCTTAGGAGAAACCCAGATGGCTAGGACACATCCTTGGGAAGACAATGCTGTTTTAGCTAGGCTGTCTTCAGGTCTTGAGCTACCTTTTATGTAGCTTGCCTGAGTATCTCCATGCTTCACCAGAGGCAGAGAAACTTTACACACCATACAAGCAAACATGATGAAGAAACTAGGCTTTTCCATTAGCAGTTTGCCTTGAGCTGCCTTTTTTAAAGAGATTTCTGTGGTGGAATATCAGAGGGTCAAACATACAAATCATGTTACAGAAATCACAGACCAGGTGTCTAAGCTGATCTATGATCAAATTCCCTGTGTTCAGTGCTCTCATTGTCAGAAGAACATCGATGCAGATATAATACTTGGACAAACATATTTCTGTATCATGTTCATTCTTTACTCCATAGGCTGTTTTCCTATTGTAGATAATTTTACAGTTGTCATATAGGAGTGACAAATAGGTTTATGGAGGTTTTTTTTTACATCTGCCAACAAAAAGATATTTACTAATCCTGTTTCTCTGAAATAAATCATGTAGCTCATGGTTAAAATGAGTTTAAAAAATGCTGGGAACATTTGCGAATTTCTTATCTGTTGCAGCAGTTGTCTGACTCTATCTCCTTTGTCATTTGTTATAAAACCTATGGAAAGACCTTGAAAGGTGAGATAGGTCTGGGGCTTGGGGATTTTCTTGTTTGTATTTTTTTTTTACTTCAATAGCATATTTGACACTTATGGAATCTTTATTAACAGTGGGAATGCTAAACACAAATTTTTTATCCAGAAAAAGCTGTCATGTTTCCTGCAGTCATCATGATGACAAGCTTCATCACAAGTCAAAAATTAAGTTTTCATGTCCTGTGTACCTTTGTATAGACTAAATTTCACTTTTTTTTTTTTTCATTTGGCTTATTCCTGGGTATGGTTCTTAATGACTATTGTGGAACTCACAGCTTTGTGTGGCTGGTGAAATTAGGTATTTGGCCTGGGATGCAGAAGACCTATGGTGTATTAATACTTCAATTTATGCTGCTTCTTCAATGTATTTAAGGGTTCACAGTTTTTTTGAAAGGAAATTAACATATAGTATATATTTTGGTTGGATATATTGTGACAGGACATTGTCTCCTGTAAGAATGCAATAACAGTTCAAATAGTTTGAATTTCTGTAATTTAATTCCATTGCTGTGGATTAAAAACTGGTATTAATTTGCTAAGTGCAAGTATATGTGTATGTTCACTTAGATCTTCTGTATATTTAAATTAGTATCAGTGAAGAGGAGTCTAAATTTTAAAATGGCGCATAATACATTTTCAGATTTTTTGAAGCTTTTTTGTTAAGTCAAGTGATTAAATATTTGGTATTAAAATTAAATGGGTAATAATGTTCTTTTCAAAGCTGTAAATCAAGTTAAACCCAGAGAAATAAATAAATACAAGACTAAATCACTTGAACACACTTATTTTAGTTTTTTCACTAAAGACACTACCGTGAAGAACTGTATTCTGTGGTCTTTAATTTGCTTTTTCTGGAATAATCATTTTTAAAAATCTTTCAAAAAAATGTAAAATGCACTTTTGTAAACCACTCCCTTTCTTACTGTTTCAATTCCACAGGTTGTAAAAGATAATAATTGACATTATGAAGAAGTTGTGTTCAGAAGAAACAGTAAAATTTTAAAGTATCAGAGATTTTTACATACTGTAAACAAAATCAAAATATTACAAATTAATATGGGAATCTTAGTTTTGTAGAAGCATGCAATGAGCTATGCCACAAAGTCTTCCAATGGTCAAGACAAAACCAATGAAAAATAAGGAAATTTAGTGTGAGCATCTAAATTGTTATACTACACACATCACTGAAAAAAGATGCATGTATGTTTTTCCAAAATGCTTTAAAATGATAATTTCATCCTCAGAGCTCTCTTGATCTGCAAACCAAAGCTGAACTTCATATTGCAAAATAATTTTGGCATGAATTCAAATTGTCTTCAGGAAAAATATTCTTTGGTGAATGCATTTTGCCTAAGACATTGAAAGTAAAAGTAAAAAATATGTATGTGTTACATATAGTAGCAGGTGCAGGAAAACTGACATAAACTTGAAAACTTTGTCACTGTTAACAGAGTGAATACTGATTGTGGTAGCCATTAAAATGTTATATAACTTTTCAAACTATTTTTTTTTCTGGAATAGTGTTTTGCAAATAAATAAATTGCCATTGTTTTTACATTTTGTTCAGTAGTACATGATGCAAACAAATCAACTTCTTTAAACATCAATAGACATAAAATTATGAAGAATTTCTCATATGCAATATTTAAGATAGAATTACCATAAGATATACTATTGTATCTACTTCCTTTTCTTGTCAAGTGGTCTTGGCTTATGGTTAATATTAGTTTGGCACTTCCTACTTTTCCAAAAATTAGTGATAAATTTAATTTCAAATTGTTATTGAAAAATATGGGAAAATTGTATCAAGATGAATTTTTTACTAATGTGTTTAATTGCAACAGTATTCCCAGTGAACTTCTTACTTAGATATCCAATTAATCTATGACAGCTGACTGTACCTTGGGAGCAGATAAATTTGGGATGGATGTGTATCACCTCTGAGGAGAGCGTTTTCACCACATTTGCTGGTTCAATGGAAAGACATTTTCTACATCCATTGTTTGACAGCTCCTATGCAGCTAATCAGCTATGAGGTGCCACCAAGCTTCCTCTTCTGCAAGGATTTGAAGAGAGCCTGGCCACAGTGCCTCCACTCTGCTTTCTTTCCATCCCCATCATGTGCTTGTGTGGGAAGCTGGGCTTGCTGACTGGATTTCATCCCAGGGGTAGCAACATATTTCTCCCTGTAATTTCCATACAGTTATAATTACAAATCTCCATGCTGTAACAATTTTTTTTCTGTTAAAATGTAGTGTTCCATTTTTCCTCAATTTTCCTCTCAGTCTTTTTTGCCACATGATGATACTCATTTGTGGAGGTTAGGTGGTGAAAAGTGCAAAGAGAAAAGATGGAGGCAAACAAGAAGATATGCTGAGTTAATGCTATGAGTGAATTAATGTCAGAAAGGACAAATACTTCATTAACTGCTTATATATAAAACCCAATTCTTATAATTACATTTTACCTAATAGATCCTGTGGAAGAAACTGTGATTTTTGCACATTTTTATACTAATTTATTTCCTTTTTGCAATTTTTAAAATACAAACATTTTATTCTCATATGTAAACATAGTTCTGGGACTTAATGTACTTTGCAGGTAATGGAGGAAAACTGTAGACCTGATATGGCAACACAAGCTACCAGAAGGATATCCCAGGCAGAAAAATGACACTCACAAGTATTTAGTTCTGCTATGCACCTGCTCAAGAATAATGGCAGCTTGGGTCATCTACAGAGCACTCTCCAATACAGTTGCTTCAAGACACAGACACATAAGAAAAAAGTGAATTTGCTGAATTATATCTGTTGTCTCCTTTTTTCCCTCTTTTTAATTTTTTTAAAATTTTCTCTTTCCTTCTTTTTTTTTTCCTGACAGTAGGTGAGCGGTTTCACTGCAATGTAATATTTCTATGAATTGATGTTAGGAAGTTACCATTAGTTTACTCCATACCAAATTTCTTTATGAAGTGACTATTTATAAACTTTATTGTATTGTTTTTTTTGTACCTAACACAGGTCTTTTTCTGACTTAAAAGCTGATGAACATTTGGATTTTTTGATTTATACTTCTAGTTATTAAATGTCGAATGTAGAGCAAAAGCAGTACTGAAATAGGCAAAGTAGAACTCTAATTTCAAAGAACATAGTTTCTGCGGCAGTGGCTTGTTCTCCACATGTAAAATGATCCCTCTCTCTGTCCTAAATCTAGAAAACTCAAAATAAAATCCAGCTCTTTCCCCTTTGTTTTTCATTGCACCAATATGATGATATCCACAGAATACACAAATTCACAGTACTGCTTTCATAGGGCAAAGACTTAGCAATGGATTTCAGAAAGGGTTGTGAAAGAAAGACTGCTAAGAAAAACAAAAGCTATATGATCATATTTTCTTTGAATATTTTCTCTGCACAGGACAGACCTCTTTAGCAAGCAGAGATGAACAGAAGTTTATCTTATTGTCAGTATCTAGGTGCAAAACCACACTGTAAAGTTAGTGAAGTTGCTGGCAAGACATATCAAATTCATTTTGCAAAGGAAAATGAAAATTATTAATTTTCCACAATTTGACATTATAAGGAAACTCATTACAAATGCATAAATTTTATGTCAACAAGCTTTTGTGAGTCTTTAATTACATCCTGTGATATTTTCAGACTATATTTTAGTTACATTTAATTTTGAAATTTGGTTCCCTCACTCTTTGTTTATTTTCCTTTTCAAGTTGCTCAGAGAAATTTTATTGCTAATGTTGTGTTCTGCATTCAAATCAGGAGAGTAAGCTCTTCACAATACAACAGACCTGCATAGATGAAAAGTTCCATAAAGTTGGACACAGACATAACTAGGAAATTGTCAGAGAAGGTGGATTGGCCAGCATTCACATGACTGTTTTCAAAGTAGAAAACATTGAGGAAAATAAGAAAAAGGAAAAGAGTGAATTGGCATTTAAGAATCTTTTTTCTCAGTTTCAGGGAACTTAGCGTCTGCTGCATATCTGCTGCATATTTTTTTTCCCGCATACAATGTTTAGATCTCAGCGATGGTTTGTCCATGTTCAGTGTATTTCTCCTGCTCCACTCAGGGATAAATGAGGGTTTTGGTCAGCCTCAAAAGGAAACTTTTATCTATTCTAATTACCAACATGGGGAATATATCTCACCCTGACCATAACCAAAGAAAGACTTATTTTATATCCCAACCCTGGCACATTGCAGTGAGAATTGTTAACTTTTCTGTGCTCACATAACTGCCCTTCCAGGTGCTAGCATCAGAATTTCCCCTCACTTTGCCAACTCCAGTCATGAATTTGTTCCTGCCCCTGTAACAGGGTTATGTCACAGCAGGCAGAGAGCTGAGCAGACTCTTCTTATCTACGTCTCTACATCAGAGCCTCATCTAAATTGCAGTCAAGAGCCCAATCCTGAATTGTCATAAACTGGCCCATTTGTACCTAAAAAGAAAGTCTCCAAATAACTGAAATCCCTCCATTTCATAAGTTACAGGTCCCTTCCATGATGCAGTGATGACACAAAGAACCTAGCAATTAATATTTATTAGGTTTTGTTTTGTTTTGATAAACATATTTAACACTTTGCCTAAGTGTCTTGAAAGGTGGATAGAAATCAAGTAATATGTAGAATGACATTAAAGGCAGCAACCTACTGCAAAGATGCAGATTGCCAGGAGTTCATTTTATATAATCTTTAGTACTTCTTAGCAAGTGACTGTTGAGAACAAGGTATTATATTTTAGCAAGACAAATCAGAAGGTGAAAGTGACTTTTAATGATTCAAGTACATTTTCAACATACTAGAATGATGGTACTCATAAATATGTCCATAAGAAAATATCTTTATGTAATGGACCTTTAGGTCTTAGTGTTGTGACCATCATCCATCATTCTATGGCTCAATGTGCTATTCAAATGCTAACTCTGCCCTCTTGAGAACCCATCCCACCCTTCCCCAGAGGGCTAGAATCATACTCAGGACTTAAACAAGACTCAAGTGTCTTTGACTTTTAAGGTGTGTATAGCTTACATTTAAGGTATTGATGTTTTTCTACACTATACAGGTGTCAAATTATTCTTTTAATTTGCAAAAGAATGATACACCTGTGTTTCATAATTTTCTTTATATCCTTTTTAGTTCAAACAAACAAAAAACCCCTAAAAATAATTGTACTAGGTGTCCTACTCTTATAAGTTATTTAGAGAGGGAAATCCATTACATATCACTGTCACTGATTAGCATGTGAGTCCAGCAGAAAAAAAGTAGACATTTTAAAAAATCAAAATTCATATTCTTTGCAAAAGTAAAGAACTTTTATTATAGACTATCAACATTCTTTGTCTTGTCATTGTGTCCCTTTAATTTTATTTTTCCTCATTTTAATTACCATTATTTTTCTTATTCCTCCGTCCGTGTCCCTTCACCTATTATGTCTAAAGTCTGTTTTCTCCATTTACAAGTTTATTTCCACCCTTCTGTACATTTTCTGAACAACTGCTGCATTTGCTTCAGAGGACGTGCAAAACTATGTTTGTGATTGAAAAAAATGAAACATTAAAAAGCTGTGCTTAATCACTCTGGAAAAGTATCTTGACATCAGAAATAGATTATGATTAGCTAGCATGATGAAATTTAAAAAAAAAAAAACAACCAACCAACCAAAAAACAACGAAAAAGCTGAAAATATACAAATAAAAAAACCAGTCTGTTAGAGCTTCTGATTTTCTGTGGAGCAAATCTGATTTTATTTTACTTTAAAACGTTGACTTCAGTAATGACACTTTCAGCACCACTCTGCATCAAGAGACTGTCTCAGAATTTATATGAACCTACATATGAATTGCTAAATTGAGAGAAAAACTCCCAGAGCAACCCAAACCTGCTCACTTTTAAATGAAGCAGTACATACAGGTATAAAGACAAGTTTACAGATTGTGTATAAGTGTTTTCTTAATTCCTCCGTTATTTTAAAATCTCCATTGTCATGCACTGTTGACTCAGGCTGTGTATTTGATATTAAACTGACAAATCCCATATTTCAAAGGTTGAATGGTGATGTTCTAATAAGATTGACACAGTAATCCTGCCTCTGATAGTCCACAAATGGCATTGTGGCATTTATTACTATAGAGAAACCAACAGTTATTCATTCGTCTCTCAGATTTAACAAGCGTGCAAGTACATAGAATAATTTTATTACCATGTTTATCTCAGTAATTCAATAAGTAAACAGACAAAATGTTGAACAAATAGGAGCATAGTTACATTACAAAGTAGTACTGTGAGCATTTCTTAGAAGTAAGGATTTAAGAATATAGCTGCTATACACATCTAACCTAAATTCTGCATTTCTTACTATGATGGGAATTAGAAATAAATGTGAGAGAAAAGAGGTGTCTGTTGTTTAGCTCTTATATACTCCTCTGTCTGCATCACTGTAGCATTATGAAGGATTTAACTTTCAGTGAACTTGTTGCTGAGATATCACCACTTTCATTTTCAGCTTGGATTTTTCATACTCACTTGATAATGCATGCAAATCAATTTCACTGGCTGCCAAGCCTTTCATGTGCAATTCACTATCATTTTGCACTCCTTTTTCAAAAGACAGAAGGTGGATGAAAGGCAAAATAAGACAAAAGAAATAATTACATATTTCTTCACATAAAGTCCTCACAACCTCTCCAACAGATCTGTAAAAAATTAGGAATAAAAAGTGGATAAATTAATAATTTTTATTTTTACTGGTTCTTAGAAAGTAAGGACATCAGTTTATGTCCTTAAAATATCCTCTGGCCCCAGGACACCTGTGCAAGACAAGTTAGAGAAAGTCTGAACCAGCTGAAACAATATAAACACTGCAAATTTCTTCAAATACACAAACATAATACAAAATTCATTCAAATTTCAGGTGCTTTGAAAATTATTTCCAAAACAATAAATTGAACACTGGATTTATGTGCTCAATAAAGATAATTTTTAATTATTTGAATTGATATGCCTATGACTTAAAGAAGGAAATGGTAAAACTGCAAGACCTGTGTCATAAAGGAAATACAGTTCAACATAATATTTATTGTCTCCCTTTTAAAACTGCATTCTTTACAGCAAATGTTTGCTTGCTATTAAAGAAAACTCCTTCAAAGTGAGTACATTTTATGAAGTCTGTATTTAATTTAATTCTGATTCACAGACAAACAATGTACATTCAATAAATATGTATGTTATCCGGGCTAAAAATAATTGTCAAAGAAAATAACCAGTGATTCCTTTCTGAAAAATCAGCCTCCTACTACTTTGATCCTAAATGAGCTGCACAAAATGCATAATCTTGCATAGTCATTAACTATGAGGTGGAGATTTGCAATTTACATTTCTATTTTTATTTAAGCAAGAATTATTTTTGTCTTTCCATTTTGATTGCTTTGTTTTCAAAATCAGTTACGTGATACCAGAAAAGTATTTGACTTTTTACTCAGATTAGCCATTTCAAACCCAGCTTCATGGAGCTATTGTCCACATTATCAGAGAAAGAAAAAGAAAAAATATTATTTTCAGCTTATTATTATTTGTTTTGTCTACATTAATATTTTTTCAGGCTCTGGAAATTATATCAAGAGCATAGACTCACTTCTTTAGCTTTAGATTCAGCAATCATGATCTAGGCATTATGAACTACATAGTGTCACGTGTTACCTTACTGACTAGGCCTACATGCAGAAAGGAAATATTTTTTTGTCATTATCTGCATTATTGTGCCACCATATCTCCTCTAGTACTGGTATATACCTGTCCTGTACCTCCAAATCCTTTGCTGTGATTCAACTAATTCACAACTGAGAAACATGTTGATATGTTGCCAGTTTTTACAAATTTGACTCTTCTCTGCAAGGCCATTATCTTCCTTTTTTTTTATAAAGATGAAACAACAATGTTTTCAATATATCACTGGTGGAAGTGTTGGTCACCAAGGCTGACTCAATGCATCATCTCCTATGGTGTTAGGAATTTTTCTTCATATATTGTTTATATTTTCTTCACTCCTATTAATCTTACCAAATTAAAACCCTCTCAGAGATCTCTTCCATATTCCACAGTGAGCCAAAAGTGCCCTACAAAGGTAAGCTGATCAGGAAATTTCAATCTGCTGTTCTCATGCTCCATTTGCAGTCTACCAGATGACAATTCCTAAAAAAAGGGCTTATTACATTTAATAATGGACATTAACTGATAAATGCCCTTCCACCTGGCCTTGATTGGAAAATTAATTTTGTTCTGCCTCTCTTTTCAGCAAATGGAAAATTTCAAATTCTTTATTCAAGAGATCTAACTTGGAGCATCAGTATCTGTTAATAAAAATATATTATTTTAAAACTTTGGGATAAAAAGTACTAGTATTTGTACTGTATAGGTTAGTTATTTTTTATTAAGAAACATTTGAAATAATTTTTCTATGTGTATATTATATATATACACAGAAATATATATATATATATATATATATATGTAAATGTATGTGAGAGAGAAACAGTCTTGAAAGTCTTGGATTTGATAGTTTAAATCTATCTGGTGTCTCATCTGGTTGACAATGAACTTGAAGTTTTCACAATTCTGCCAAGGAAGTTTTGCTCTGTTGTAATCAGTTCACTTTGTAAGTAGACACAGGAAAAAAAGAGTAATGCATACAGTCATAGCAAAATCTTTGTTCTTCAACAGCTCTTCAGATAATTCAGATATTACCCACATGGAAAGTGTCTCCTGTTGAACACTGGAAAAAATTCCTACTAGTTTCTTTATAGATATTCCTTTTGCAGACAGAAAAGGTGAACAGATTTCTTCTCTTGCTGAAGAATGAAAATCAGAATCCACTTCTGAGTTGAATGAATATAAAAGTTTCACGTACCTTAAAGGCCAATTGAATTTCTTTTTTTTTCTTTTGTTTGACATGTTCAAAAAGTTATTTACTCAAAATTTTATGGCGTTTCCAGTCTGAAATTTATTTTGGTGTTAATGATTCCCCAGTGACATACTTCTGACATGTGCCTTGGTCAGTGTGTACTACATACAAACAGAAGTACTAAATATTTATTCATTAACATCTCTGTGCCTTCCATTATCAGGTCACCCATCTAATTCAGCAATGGCTCCATCTCTTCCCTGGTATTCCTTTTGCTGCTGATGTACTTGTAAAATCCCTTCCTGTTGTCCTTGATGTCCCTTGTCAGACCCAATTCCAAGTGAGCCTTGGCCATTGGCACATCTCTGCGTATTGTGATTATATTCCCATAGTCCTTCCATGTGTCCTGTCCACTTTTCACATCCCATAAATATCTTTGTTCTAGCTGGGATTTCCTAGAAGCTCTCTTGTCCATGCAGATTTTCAGCAACCCCTTGCCTGATTTTTTCACCATGGGGATACTCTGGTTTTGAACTTGGGACAAGGGATGCTTGAAAATTTCCCAGCACTCTTGGCCTGCCTTCTCTTCCAGCCTCCTGTCCTGCGGGATACCTCCAAGGAGGACTTTGAAGAGGCCAAAGATAGCTCTCAGGAAGATCAGGGTTCTAGTCCTGCTTGCTGCTTTGCTTCACCCACACAGGATCCTGAGTTCCAGTCTCTCAGGAATACAAGCTGACACGACTATGTAGCCAAATTCAGGTTGAATTTTCTGAGTTTGCAAAGCTTCTTCTACTTGGCCCAATTACGAAGTTAAACATAAAGAAGGCAGAGAAAGAACAAAGTAGCCCAGCTGCTCTTTCACTTTTGTAAGCCTAGGCACTCTTTCTCCATTACCTATAATCTTCTGGCTTTTTATTCCTTGCAGAGAAGTAATAAGATATGCAAGGCCTGATTTGAAGGACAATAATGATGTCCATTTTAAATTTTTATACTTTGAGGTGGAATTTTCAACTCTGATTCCATTTCAACAATTTTATTTTGTCTAGGATGTTCAAACTTTAATGTTGCTCTTTGAGTGCAACATCAAAATAAGGAAAGTAAAGACTTAAATTAGAAAATAATATTGTTCTGAAGATTAATTGACATATTGAACTGCACACAACTGCAGTAACAGAACAGCGTAATGATGCTAAAGATGTGAGATTAATTGCTCCCTCACATTCATTTTTAATGAAGAGTAACAATTGAGCTGACAGGCTAATTATTATAGTTATCCAGGTCTCTGCTATAATAACAGTCATAATGTAACTCGTCAATCAAAATATAACCCTTATAAGGCTTTTGCTCTTTAAAACTCCAACCCCATTTTATCATTTAAAGGACAGTGACTCCTGACAGTCATAGACCAAGGGCACTTTGACAACCGATCCTCCCTTTTACATTTCAAGTAACAGCTTCAAAATTCAGAGTTGATTAATGAAAGAAACTTTCCAGATTAATTTTATAACTGTGACCTAGGAATGAAATTTAGAACAGATGCCTTTTAGATTTTCCACTATTTAGAACTTTCTACAGATATGTACTTAGGGAGTCCAGGACAGATATCAAGAGCAGAGATGAAACTAGAGTTGGAGCTCCTACATGTCATTGGACATGGTCTATGAATTCTGGTACAGAATCAATAACAATGTTCAACTTCAGTTGTTGGGTTTTTTTTATCAGTTTGGGGTTTTTTTGATTGGTTGACTGGTTTGTGAATGAAAAAGAATATTTCCAGTAATAATTATAAGACAAGACAGGAATTATGAGCACAGCTTAATCAAGTGTCTGCTTGGAAGAAAAAAGTAGCAAAAAATATGGAAAACACCTCAAAATCCCTCATCCTCACAAGTCTAATTTTACTTCCATTGCAATGAACCAGCAGCTTCCTAATGTCATCAGCCAATTTAAGTTCAAGATGTGTAACACATCCTTTCCAATTCAACTTTTTGTATTTTTTAAAAATACTTCAGTTACAAAATGTTCTCCATTTTTTATTAAATCTAAATAATACAGACACCCACAACCTCTTATTTTTTGCTTTAAGGAAAAGGTCTTTGTATCATGAAGGACAGAAAGTTTTCCTAAATCACAGTTTTTACCTTGATCTTGCATTGTGCCTAATGCAATTGAAAAGAACCTTCATATATACAGACCGAATATTCTTAGGCATGTCAAGTCATCCAAGTTGGACCCCATTGCCCAAGTGTGGTTAAACAAAAAAAAAGACAGAGAGAGGAAAAAAAAAATCAGCTATTTTCCCTATGAATAATTTCACCAATAGCACTTACCCATTAAACTGTATTTGTTTTTTCTTACTTTTACAAGTTTGATTAAAAGGAAAATATCAGTTTCTCCACCCTACAGGCTTAAGGCTGAACCAAAGCCTGGCCACAATTACTAAATTGTAATTTCAAAGCAATGCATTTGCAAATACAGTATGGTGAGAAACAGGTCACCTTTTCAGCTCCCTGGTCTGTGAATTTTATGAGGCTGGGGACCTGTGTTGGCACTCGGAACTCACTCAGAGTTAATTTTCAGCACAACTGCTGGTTTTGTCTTTCTTGCATACATATTCTTCCTCCACAGGCTTGTTCACTTCTCCTTAGACCTGAGTAATTGAAAAATAATGTCACCTTTATCTTATCTCGAATTCCCTCAGGTGGCTTAACTCACAGTCCAAGGGTCCCCTCAGGGAGGGGTGGGCCTTGGTGGTTGCAGCATCTTTATAGAGTTTTGCCATAATGGGCAAACAGTCCTTCATAACAATGTTTAAGCTGTTAACCACTACATTTCAGCCTTTCACATGGTGCTTGCTGATGTCATTGCTGAATTTAATTCCATGTCACCCAAGAGACACAGAATTTATGTGCTTGCTAAGCACACAAGGAATACTCCAAGAATGTCTAGGTTATATGGCTGAGCCTGTTGAAGCATAGTGCAGTGACAAATGGCTCTTTGTCTACACAAAGTCACATTTTGCAATCCTTGGAACAGGTCTCAGAGGTTGGTTTGCCATGCTCTAGTCCGACTTTGGCCAAAACACACAGTGCTGAAGTGCTACAGGCTTTTAGAGCATTGCTACTTTTGTCCTTCTCAGTCAATATCTTTCATCTCATCCTGCCAAAGATTTTCTCTTTTATATCACATCCCTTTTGATGTCCAAACTTATTTTTCACTGTTGCCTCAGAGAAATGATTTAAAAGAGCTTTCTCTTTTTTTTTGTGGGTTGACTCTTTCATAAGCTTTTTTCTTACCTGTTGCATTGCTCTACTAACATCTTCAGTAACAAAAATATACAGGCTGTATATAAAATTTTATTAAATAAATTCTATATTCTTTCTCAGCATAATATATTAATTTACTACATATTGCTATTTGATTGTCTGTTTTGTTGGAGAAATAGTTAGACAACAATTATAATGCAATCCTTGATTAATTAATTGGGAAAATACAATGCAGGGGGGAGATGGGGGGCAGGATTTGTTTGGGTTTTTTGTTAGCACTCTTCTCCTTTTAAAAACCTGGGTTGCTATCCCACAAAATCTAAAAGCTGAAATGTGGCATTGACATTTTCTGAAAAAATCCCTTCACCCAGCATTTTTCTCCTGAGAAGCTGAGAAGCCTCAGAGAAAAGGAAAACAATTCTTATCTCATTTGCTTCTCCTGTTTTGCTTGTGTGGAATGAGTTTGGAGACTGTTTACCACAGGTGATCATTTCATTGGATTCTGCTGTGTGTTGTTTTCACTCATTGGCCAATCAGGACCAAGCTGTGTTGAGACTCTGGAAAGAGTCACGAGTTTTCATTATCTTTTTAGCATTCAGTGAGTATCCTTTCTGTATCCATTAATACAGTATAGTATGGTATTCTTTAATATAATATAGTACTTTAAAGTAATAAATTAGCCTTCTGAGAATATGGAGTCAGATGCATTTTTCCTGTCTTTGTCAGGACATTCCCAGCAAATACAATACTGACAGAATCAAACAACTCATTAAATGGTGACTAGAAGACTGCATATGAACTTTAGTTTCAGTAGTAGATGTCTGCAGTTGGCTTTCAAAGTCTTAATTCATATAATGCAAGTGAAGAAATCCACATATTTACAAGGCCTGGCTTTAACTCTGTTTTTCATAATAACATGGAAAATACTCACAGAATAACTTCCTTCACCTGTTTTTCCTGTATCTCTCTTGATCTGAAAATGGTATTTCGTTAATCAACTTATGTTGACTTCATTTCTTCAGGTTCTTGTTTCTGATTAACTTCTCATTACATTAACATTTTTTTCAATAATTGTTGTGCACACTCAGAGGGGAACATTATAAACTGCAAGCTTCCATCACCTACCTGTGGGAGTAGTTTTCCCAAAGGCTGATAATCACTCAATTTCTGTCCTCAAGTTAGCAGCAACAAGTTGTCATAAAACTGAGGAATGCCTAAGGAGACAGCGTTTTTTTCTCCTAAGTATTGTATGAGTGCACAAGGAAGGGTTGCAGTGCATGGTGGTGGCATGTAGGCATCTCCCACAGCACTGAAAAACATTACTTGCCAAACTGAAGTGAGTGGTTTTTGTGTGTTTGTTGGTGTCTTTATTTTGGATGATACCAGTATGGATTTTTTCCTTATTGTTAGGTAGAAGGCAATAATTTTCTTTCTGGTAAAGTGCACCAAAAATAATTAATAGGTTTGTAAGAATCAAAAGCCCCATTAAAGAATATGTTTTATTTTCCTTACTTATCTAAATCAGATATATGTATCTAGTCATAATTTTGAGCAGGTTAATTTTTCTCTTTCTTTTTAATTTTTTTTATTTATTTCTTGACTTGTGGAATCATGCCTCAAAAAGCCACTAAGACCAGAATTACCTATGGAAAAACTAGTAAAAGCAGAAAAACCCATTAAAAAAATAATCCAACATTTAAATAAGTATAGACTGTATTTAAGACCTAATTCTTATGATATTTTTTAGCCCTTTTAGAAAAGTCAACATGATTTTCTTTAATTTGACAAGTTTTAGGAAGGTGCAGCCAACAAATACACAGGAAAAATATAGTGAACTGCAGGTATTGCATTTTCTGCAAAATACCTAAATGCTGGTTTTATGTTTTAAAAATATTGTAAAATTAATGGAAAAGAGAATTAAATTCTCATGGGCTAAAATCTACACAGATAAATATTCTAAAATTACTCTGTTACCTGACCTTTAAGTAATCAAAAGTAGGAGAGCTGTAAGCAGGATAGCACAAGCACATGAAAAAACAGAGACAAGACATATGCAAAGAGTATCCAAAAAGCAGCCAGGATGTGCAATATAAGCCTAATGAGGTAAAGACTGGAAGTCTGCATCCACATCAGGCAGTGATATATATGCACCCTGAGACTCAGTAACACATTACCTTTAGTAGGCAGACTAAAGAAATTATGTCAGAGTTGAGTTAATGATGTGGCAGCATTTGTGGAGGTGCCAGGTAAAATGACAGTGCTTAGCAAATTTATCCTAAATAGTTGCTGCTGCTTAATGGCTTTCTTAGCAACACAAGAACCTATATGAAAAGGTCGGTCCTCCTGCGCTGCAGAAACATAACACACTGTGAAATTAGCTTCTCCACTTTAAAAAATGGCATTTTCATAGAATTTAAATTTCAGACTTGAAAATATAAGGATGAGTATACTCAGAGTCATACAGATCAATGTAATACAAATTACCTGCATTCTTAAACTTTTCCTGGTAATTTTATTCCTGGAACCAAATGCATGACATAGATGAAAAATACGATCAGATGTTATCAAATTACTTCTCTAGGACAACTGTCTCTTAGGAAACTTTGCCAGCTAAATAAAATATCAAAAAGTTTTTTCTTCTCCAAAGATCCAAATCAACATCCACTCAGACATCCAGGAAACTAAAACTACAGGGGTGGATTTTGTAACAACAAGTCCAAGAAAATCAGCCTTAAAGAGCTATTTTTTTTTCTGAAAACTATTTTCTCTGAAAATGTTTTAGTTATTCTTTTAAAGAGTGTCTTATATGAATGACTGGAAAATGTGTTATGTGCCTTCCTATTTTGTTTATCAGGAAAAAAAATATTGTCACATTCCAGATTCTTCTTTTAATTAAAAAACCCATAGCAGATTGAAGCTTACACAAAGTTCTGAAGTACTCTCCTGAACAATAGAGATTGCACTTAGTATAGGGGACTATGTATCATACAACACATATTTTAAAGTATCCATGTTCAGAAGTAAGTCAGCTAAGGATTAATTCTTGTGCACAAAATGACAGGATTAAAATTATGTATTTAAATATAGCTTCATTGTAAACAGCTGATTCAAGTTTAAATAATTTTGGAATAAATCAAGAGTATGTGAAGCTGAGGTTACAGTGACAAAAGTTAAACTTGAAGCTTTCTTACTTCTGAATACTTTTGTCTGCCATCTCAAAACCAAGGATGTTTAACTTGTTTTTTGAAATGAAATGTTTTTATATAGTAAGAGATATGCCAGTAATTAAGGATGTATGGTAATTTCTATTTCCCCATGGTTTTATGTTGATTTCAACTTTCAAAAAATTTCTCAGGTAATTTTGTATTTGCTGTCTTTGCTTGTTGATTGGGGATGATTGGTTGGTCTTTGTTTTTGTTTGTGGTTGTGTTTTTGTTTTTGGTTGTGTTTTTGTTTTGTTTTGTTTGGGATTTGAGAGTTTTTTTGCTTGCTTGTTTTTCAGTTTTCTTAAATCTGAGCAGGAAAAGTTAAAGTAAAATTATTACTTGTTAAAGTTATAACTCCTTAATGTATTGTTACATTTTGACCTAGAAGACTATTCACAGCTTACTACAATTTATCTGAAATTGCTTCTAATCACTTCTGACCAGACTTAGAGGTACACAGTTTATGTAGCTCATTGGCTATAATCATCAATTGTAATTATTTATCTGAGAAGTAATATGAGGAGAGATTGATATAAAGATGCATTTTATTTTAGCATAAAATGAAAAAACAAATCTTTGCCTCTGGATGAAGTGGGAATATATTTTGGTCCAAAATGGAAATAAAGGTTGAATTCTTGTCTCTGTTCTCTAGCGTTACTCTTGAACAATTCTGTTTGAAAACTCCTTATAAATATAAAATATGTTGTGTCTTAAAAACAATGGAGAAAATTTTTTTTAGGTTTAACTGAATGAATGTATTTTATTAGTTAAATTCTGCATGGTGAAAATGGCCCATGTTTCATACTCCTTAATAGTAAACCTATACTGTGTTATATCAAGCAAGCACATTTGTTCTGCTTTTTAAAAATATGCAATTTAGAATATCAAATTTAAAAGAAAAATATTATGTAGATACTATGGACTTATTGTGTAAGTTATGCAAGTTGTCTCCCAAAATAATTAAAAAGTATTTTAAAAGAATAAAGAAAACCAGTTATATACGTCTTTTGAAAAGACAGCTTAGAAATATATTATTAGTAGAAAAAAATTAAAACAGAAACTCTCTGAAAATATCCTAGTGCTGTAGGATGACATCCTACAGCATGTCATGTCAGTGCTACTGACACTGGACTCAGTCTAGGGAGCAGATGGATTAAATTAAACAGTTTCATTTTGCCTCTGAAGTCTAGTGGACAGATGCAGCTGAATCTCCGCACCAATTAATTTTTATCTATACATTTGCAAAATTTAAGGTTTTTTGCTTTTTTAATAAAGACATGCTTTTCCACAGCAGCGTTTCATCTTCTGCGAATAACTTTTTCTTCAGTGGTTGCATGAAGAAAGTTTCTAAGAACAAAATATCTTTTCAGCTGAGATATGGCAATTGATACTGAAATAAATTAGCAAGTGAAATTTTCCAACCTTTATCATTGACTAAACATTTGGAGGAATTTATAAAGAATAATATCTGAAGTTAGGGAAATGAAAAAAAAAAATCAGTGAAAATAAAATATGTATATACATTCTCACCTCTTGAAATTATATATGGAATGGGACTTCAATTTTGCTGTGTATTGCAGAAGTTTAACTTAGTTTCACTGTTCAAAAGAGAGGATACAGAAAATAAGCAACTTTACAGTGATCCATGAGACCAATGTTCTGTTTCCCTCTGAGGATGGAGAGCTCTTCAGATATTTTTATCCATGTCTGAAGTTTTAAAACTGTGATACTAATATTTAAAGTCTAAATAGTCAAAACAAACAGTCAGTTGTTACATTTATTCAGAATTTAATTCACACACTGGTGAGAAAGTACCTAGAGCACTAAATTACTTGAAATTAATTGAAAATTTCATTTAAGTTGTTGACTAGTTTCATGCAAATAAATTATAAAAAGAAACTAAGCCAATAATTCAGGAAAGCCTAAATGAAACAATTTTGGCTTGAAATTTTTGGAGACTGCATACATTAAAATTGCCAGAATGCCACTAAAATATTTACTTCATTTCATCTATATGCTAAGCTATCTTGATGAATTTATTCATGACACAAGTTAAAGAATCAGATATTTTATGCCCCAAAAATGGATACAGGGAAGTCTGTTTTTTCACAAGAATTACCTGAATGGAGAGTTTTCTTTAACTGGATTTCAATTTCAATGAGAAATTTTGGATATGCTATGGAAATTACTGTTTTATGTCATGAAGGAAATCAAATTTGGTTCTTATAGTTGGGTCTCTTCAGTTCTTAAAATGTATTTATTAATCTCAAATCCTGTGTCTGAACATCATTTTACCCATAGCATCTTTGAGAAAATCATATAAAATTTAATTAAAAATATTTTAATAAATGATTTTGCAAAAAATAACCTTGTATCAGGAAGTTTTTTTGACAGTGAGTTACTTTGGCTCTGGTCATGTACACTGTACAAGGTAACAGGAGGAAAACACCAAGAGAAAGAGTGTTGAGGACAGAGAAATTAGTGACTCTGGCTTTCTGAGCCCACTGAAAATACTTACCTGAGTCTGACTCAGGAAATCAACTGCAAATTAATTCATCCGATTATTAATTGCGATATAAAAAAGTGAAACTTTGTATTTTACTGAGACTTATTCTCATGTCTTGTAGAAGACATGAGAATAAGGCTGCTAATGTAGAGTCATATTTCCCCAATTTTTCATGTCTTCACAGAATGCTTCCAGGGAGATGTATACAGGAAAATAAAATGTGACAGCTACTATTTATTTATTTATTTCAAATGTTCTTTTAAAAAAATCATTCATCAGATGTTTGTGCTTAGACCAAAAGAGTATTTTTTTCAAGGAGTTTTGTGGCAAAATCATGCATTTAAGGCTTCATAATTTGTAAAAATCTTGTACTAATATACAGAGTGCGCTGCTTTAACTGTGTCCTATTAGACAGTTTAAAAGCAGTGACAGGTAAGAAATCTTTCTGCTACTAACATATGTCTTCATTTACAATATTATGAGAAATCTGGCACATTGGAAAAGCTTTTCCATACTTTTAATTTTAAAGCACAGGACTATGAAAAGTTAAGAAATAGGAAAGACTTAAGACAGTATATTAGGAAATGAAAAATATATTCAATGGTGTCCTTCTGGAGGTTAGTAGATGGTAAATGAACTCTCCTGCTGAACTGTAAGGGAGACATGCCTTCACAGAGCTCTAAGCTAGATTCTTCAGTGTGAGTTATTTCAAACAAATAGGGCAAGAAAAGTTTAGAAATGTAATTTTTGTAATGTATAATTTGCATACAGCATTCTCCTTTTGTCAGGTAATATTACAGATCTCTGAGAGATCTGAAGATACAAAAACACCTCAAAGTGTCTATGGCCAAGGAAACCTATTATGTGGAAGGAAAGAATAGCAGCTACAACTGTAGAAAATATTTGGATGATATCCCAACTTCTCTCTCACTTCACACAAGGTCTTCACTGCCTTTTGCATTGCTGCTTTCTCCTTCAATTCCTTTTGCCTGGATTTGAACTACCAGATTTCTAGTGGCATGATCTACTCTCCATATTTTCTTTCCTAAAATATTTCATGTACTTAAGAAAATTCTGGTTTTCTGGAATTACTTCAACCTTGTGTTTCCAGCATAACTCCATGGTTGCGCTGCTTCCTCTCTAAATTTTGAAACAGGTTAAAAAACTTCTGGCTGAAGCAGAGTAAAGAATGCCCTTTCTCTGCTTTCATATGTTTTCCAAGCAATGAATTTTTCAGTGGTCCAACTACAAAGGCAGAAGTACAGAATGGCCAACTTTGAGGAATGTGATTCAGTTGGGGATGGTGCTTCCATTCTAGGTAAAAATAAAAGTTGGGTGGTTTTGTTTGGCTTTGATTGTTTGTTTTTATTTGGGTTTTTAGTTTTGTTTTGTTTTGACCTCAGATAATGGACAGGGTAAAGAATGGAAACTGATTAGAAATGGAAGAAAAAATAAAAAGTCTATTACATTTACATGGAAACCAAATCACTGGTACCTGTGGTTCTACAGATGTAGTGCAGCTTAAAATAATGTACAGGAGAACTAATCATTTGGTCCTGAGCTAGACATATTAGGCACACTAAAAGAATGATGAAAGAAAGTAATTGTTGTGCTATTCCAATACTGAGTTAAAGAAACAACAAAATCTTCAAAATAGGCTGTGCTGGGGGTTTTTGGGTAGTTTTCTGTGTCCATGGGATCTCTAGATCAAGTCCAAAGAAACTGACTGCATCAGTGAATAACAGATAATTCCAGGAGAGTAAAGGACCTGGGAAAAAAAGATGAGCATTTACCTTTCATACAGATCTGCTGATTAGGATGGCAATGCTATGTAATGGCTGATGTATAGCTTAAAAGTCACCACAGTTCTGATAATAAAAAAAGTGATCAAAAAAAACCCAAACAAAAAATGAAAATGAACAAAAAAGCAGGAAGCTTGTTAATAAGAAATTATTGTCTTTAAGAAAACTTCTGGAATATTTAAAAATACTTATAGTAACCCCTGTAACAGGTTTTGGTATAATAAATATTACCTTACAATAAAGGTTTGAGAAAACAAAAAATTTAGCATTCCCAGCAAGGTAAAGATTGCTAATTTGAAGCAAGAAGACAATCTTCAAAAGACTGAAGCTATGTACTAAGAGAGAAGAAATAAAAATAAACTCTCACAAATTTAATTAAAATAATTTAGAAATTAAGAATTAACAAAATAAATGTAATATTAAATCCTCTGAAGTGCAGGGAAGCCTACCACAGAGTCTGTAGAGCCAATTGATTGCCTGGATATCAAAAAAAAAAACAAACAAGAAAAGAACCCAAACATTTAGAGAAGATAAGAGTGGTGCAGTGAAACTTAATGTATTTTCTGCATTAAATTCCTCTGTTGGATGTTGTAGTGCGTTTTTAAGTTTCTCTTATGTTTTCCCATTTTATGTATTGTTCCCCCTTTGTACCTTGTAAAATGGTTCTTCCCTCCCCAGTTTTCCCGCCACAGATCTCTTTACAGTTATGTTACTATGGTTACCCCTGCCCCCCTCAGTTGTCAATCGTTCAAATTATGTAACTTTCCCTCCCCTATTCTACCACATAAGTAAGTTTTTCCTCCTCCCTGGGCCCAGTCAATCACCCCCCACTCCTCCCAACTTTCGAGAACCTTCTTCTCTCTGGGGGTTGTGCTTGGCTGGGGTCCCGGGGCTCCTCCTTAACTTTGTGTTTATTGGATATGGTTGTATGTCAGTTATGTTATGCACCTCCCTATATGTTTTCCTATTGGCTAGCTGGGCTTCCCTCCCTTCTCCACCCCTTACCTTTAAAACCTTGCCTCTCCCCTTGTTCCTGGCCATTTGCTGGTCGGTGCCCTTCTTCCGTTGGTACCTGCCATCCTTCAATAAACAGACTTTAACCCCCAGCAAGTGGTCACTCCCTTTCCTCGTCTCGTCCAGTGCATATAATCCAGTCCGCGATCCAGCCCAGCCTGAAGCCACGACGCCAAGGGGGGCTGGCCTCAGATGCAGCGGGGGCATCGGCCGATACCCCTCTAGCTAGCTGGACTTCAGGCCTCATATGCCCTCGCGCAGTTTGGCGCCCAACGTGCGGCCCACGAAGTGGACTATTGACCACCGACCGGACCCCGTGGAGTTGGATTATAACTATTCTTTGGACGCCAGACTACCTCGGGTAGTAGCAGGCCCCGTTGTAGGGGCAGCGTTCCCTGGGGATCGGGACCACAGCCTCCAGCACCTGAAGAGGACAGCCCCGGAGACGAGGACCACGCCCAGTTTTCATTTCCGCCGTCGTCTGATTGGTAAGTCCGGGCCCCGACCTGGGGACTCTCCGGGCTTCTCCCTTGCCTTTTTAAATCTTCCCTAGGAGTACATGCCCTGCTCTGGGGACCTACTCCCTACCCTTTTCCCTTGAGGGCTGTACACCCGACTTGGGGACAGTCCTCGCTCCCTTGCATTTTTTGTTTTCCCTTTCCCGTGAGTGCCGGCTTCCCCAGACTTGGGGCCCGGACTCACCACCCAACATCCTTTTTTCCTTCTAGCTGAACCCCCAGACTTGGGGACAGTGGGGGGAGCAGGGGCTGGCGGTGGGTGGCTCAGTGTTTAAGTTTTCTTTATCTCTGGGTGAGTGGTTTTTCCATCAGTGGATTTTCCCCCTTCTATAGGCAGCAGTTCCTGCCCTAGAAGGTGCCATGGGTGCGGGCTTGGGAAAATCCCAGAAGGGAGTTTATTATGTGGTTAACGGTTTGCTGCTTGGGGGTGGCTATCAGGCCCCCAAGAAGGAGTTGAAGGTTTTGGTTAAAGGGGTCTTTTCGAAGTTCCCCGAAGTTTCCCCGGAACTTGCGAAACAGCCACGGTTTTGGTCAGCCGTTGTAGCTAAACTAGATGAGGCCGTTAACTCCGGGGAAACTAAGTTGGCCACCGTGGCATATTGGGCGGGCGGAGTGTATACCACACTCCGTCCATCTGGGGAGCTGAAGAAAAGTCTGTCCAGTTTGTGTTTGTCCCCGCATTCTCCCGGTTCGGTTGCCCTTACCCCTCAACCCTTACCCTCTTCCCGTAGGCAGGAGCCCTCAAGGTGGATTTTGAAGGCCGACAAGAGGCAGGGGGTCCATCCTGCCCCTGCTCCCCCTTGACCTGCTCGGCTTCCCCCTTTGAGGAGCCCTGGCCAGGCTCTTTCTCTTCCCTCACCCTCTGTCCCAGTCCCCAAGTCCCCGGTTGGTTTCCAGAAGTTCGTGCGGTTTACTGAAGGTTCGCAAAATGGCTCCCATGGAGCTCAAGATGGCGGCGACCACGTGGTTGTTCCCTCCAGGGCTCCTTCTTCTTCCCCCAACACTTTCCTACCCAGCGCCAACCCTTTCCTTCCCCCTGACTCAACCCCTTCTCCTGTTGCCCCTCCCTCGTTTCCTCCTTCCTTCCCACCCTTTTCTCCGCCCTCAGCTCCTCCCATGACTCCTCCTTTTGCCCCACCTGCAGTTCCGCCCCTTGACTCCTCCCCTGTTCCTCCCTCATATTTCGCTCCGCCTCCGAACTCCACCAAGGAGGCGGAGAGGGGTGGTGTGCCGCGCCCACGCCCTCGTCCCGCCTCTTTGCCAGACCCCGCCTCAACCTCCTCTAATTCCAGTTCCCACGCTCCCTCTTCTGGTTCCCACGCTTTGTGTTCCGGGAGGGGGGGGGGGTGGATGACCGGAAGCCGGGGCAGGCACCTATATTGGAAGCTGCTCCGGTCACGTACCACCTGAGCGGAGAGGGGAGTTCCCAGGCCCAATGGATGCCTTTAGCACAGGCCCGGATCAAGGAACTGTGCAAGGCGCAGAAGGAGTATACCCGGGAGTCCGAGTACTTCCGGGGGCTCCTCCGTAACGCCCTTGCACAGGGAGATCTGGTGCCCGCGGATCTGAGGGCTCTCTTCTCTAGTCTCACAGGACCCATGGAGTTTAGGGTCTGGATGGCCGAATGGAGGAGGGAGATCTTGGAGGTTCTCCCAATTCTTTGGGGGAGCCCTTCAATGTCTCATGATGCGGATGGTCTGGTGATTTCAGAAGACCATCTGGTGGGTGAGGGGCAGTGGGCAAACGGGGCAGCACAGGCAAAGGCTCTCTTCCCGCAGCAACTAGTGGAGACCGGCAAGGCTGCAAGCTTTTTCAAGCTCGCCGTCGTCACCTCCCAGTGGGAGGACGAGGAGATTCGGCAGGGGGCGCAGGAACCCTACATGGCTTTTATCGAGCGCCTCAACCACTTCGTGGAAGCACAGGTGTCCGGGGACAGGGAGAGAGAAGGTATGCTCAGAAAGATGGCGTATTACAACGCCAATTCTAAGGGCAGAAGAGCCATCAGGACTCTCCCTCAAAGTCCCCGGCCCACGGTAGAGGCAATGATAGAAGCAGTCGTCAGTAGGGTTCCTTTGTCATCGCGCCCAAAAAGATCGTCTGTGGCCTTTGCCGAGTGTCCAGAGCCGGAGTTCTGCGAAGCCGAAGCTGCCCCCGTCGCCGGACATTCAACACCAGGGTCCGGCAGAAGATCAGCGACCACCCACCCCTGCCACTTGTGTGGCAAGATAGGGCATTGATGACCCAATGCCCAATGAGACTTGATTATTTTGAGTACCGGAGGAAGTGGGAAAAGGAGGAAAATCAGGGCCCAAAAAACTAGGCCCTGAGCGCAGCCCCTCCCTGCGCTATGATAAAAATGCAGTGGGCCAGATAACATCAAGTGGGGAGGAAGGAGAAAAAGGAGAGCCGCCGTTCACCTTGCCGGACTTGACACATTTATCTGACTTGACAACTCCAACCTGTGGTACTTTGTCTACTCCTGCGCTTAACACCATGTCCTCTGTTTCCCCCTACAGGCTGCAGCTAACTAGGGATCTCCATCTCCCTAATAGTGACCTTCAGCTAGTGTCTGTCGACCTGCAACACCTGGGTCGCTGGAGGAAACTAGGACGTTGCAGGTGGACCGTCGTCGGGGACACTAAGCACATGCCGCGAGACATCTACATCGTCCCGGGTTTGGTAACTACCGACCGGGACCGTTTCGCGGTAGGGCTGTACTGTGTCCGACCCCCACTCTTCCTCCCCAAGGGACAGGTTATCACCCAGGCCATCCCAGTTCCACATGAAGACCATTGGAAGGGACACGCAGAGAAGTCATCGCCTCCAACAGTGGCCTGGGCGCAGCTGGTAGGGAGGGAGAAACCCTGCCTGACTTGTCAACTTTCGTTGGGCGGGGACAGAAAGATCGTAAGGGGTCTATTGGACACGGGGGCAGATGTGACGATCATTCCCTCTCGGGAATGGCCGTCGCATCGGGGCTTGCAAAGCGCTGCAGGCATGATCTCAGGTGTTGGGGGCCTTCAATTGGCCAACCAATCTAAGAGCATTGTGCAAATTAAGGGGCCCGACGGGCAATTGGCTTCTATACGCCCGTTTGTTTCGGATTACACCGAGCCTCTCTGGGGAAGAGACCTGCTAGCCCAGTGGGGAGCCAGAATTGACGTACCAAAGGCTCCCCAGGTTTTTCGGGCGGTGGCCACTGAAGAGCGCCAGACCTGGAAACTGAATTGGCTGTCAGATAAACCAGTATAGGTCTTGCAGTGGCCACTTAACAAACAAAAATTAAAGGCGCTCAACGAGCTCGTTCAGGAGCAGCTGCTAAAAGGCAACCTGGTGGAGACCATGTCACCTTGGAACTACCCAGTGTTTGTCATCAAGAAGCCTAATAAGGATAAGTGGCAGCTCCTGATCGACCTCAGACAAATTAATGACCTAATTGTTGAAATGGGGTCTCTCCAGCCAGGGATGCCCTCCCCAGCAATGCTCCCCCAAAATTGGAATCTGGCCATCATAGATATAAAAGACTGTTTCTTTCAAATTCCCCTTCACTCGGACGATGCCCCGCGCTTTGCGTTCACGGTTCCATCCATCAACCGAGTCTCCAGCCAAGCGCTACCATTGGCGGGTCCTTCCTCAGGGCATGAGGAACTGTCCTGTGATCTGCCAGTGGTACGTTGCTTCGCTGCTGTCACCTATACGTACAGCCTTCGGGGATGCCGTCATTATCCATCATTACATGGATGACATCCTCGTGTATGCAACCGACCACAGTCTACTTGCCCATGCGCTTGACCTGACAACCAATGCGTTGGTTGCAGCAGGGTTCGAGCTCCAGCAGGACAAGATTCAGCAGATGCCACCTTGGAAGTACCTGGGCCTCGAAATTACAAAGCAGACCATTGTTCCGCAAAAATTGGCTATTAGGACGAAAGTCCAGACCCTAGCGGATGTCCATCAACTGTGTGGGCCTTTAAATTGGGTGAGACCCTGGCTGGGCATTTCTACCGAGGACCTGGCCCCCCTTTTCAATTTGTTGAAAGGGGGAGAGGGGCTGAGTTCCCCTAGGGCTCTCACCCCAGAGGCATGGGTAGCTCTGGAGAAGATCCAAAAGGCCATTTCGGCCAGGCAGGCCCACCGCTACCATCCGGGCCTGTCCTTCAAATTTATAGTACTGGGAAAGTTGCCACACCTCCATGGCATTATACATCAATGGGTCGACAGTTTAAAGGACCAAGGCTCAGGAGATAACCTCTTGATCATAGAGTGGGTCTTTCTGAGCCATCATCGGTCCAAAAGGATGACACGGCCACAGGAGTTGGTAGCCGAACTGATGCTTAAAGCAAGATCGAGGATCAGGGAGCTAGCAGGGTGTGATTTTGCATGCATACATATTCCAATTAAATTAGAATCGGGCCAACTGAAATTAAAGACCTTTGATGAACTGCTGCAGACTAATGAATACCTTCAGTCTGCACTCGACAGCTACACCGGGCACACCGGCCGGTAGATTGGCCGGCCCACAAATTATTTAATTCGGAGTTCAAATTATCTCTGAAAAAGGTTCAAAGCAGGGAGCCACTGGGTGCCGTGACAGTTTTCACAGATGCGTCTGGAAGTCAGCATCCCACAAGTCAGTGATGACTTGGAAGGATCCTCAGACTCAGCAGTGGGAGACCGATGATGCTGTTGTGGAGGGTTCTCCACAAGTTGCTGAGTTGGACGCAGTCGTTAGGGCGTTCCAGAGATTCCCAGGACCTTTTAATTTGGTGACAGATTCTGCATATGTTGCAGGTGTAGTGTCTCGAGCTGAATCTGCAGTTCTTCAAGAGGTCTCTAACAAAAAATTGTTTGAATTACTCAATAGGCTCGTCAAATTGGTCTCCCACCGCGAGCACCCATTTTACATTATGCATGTGAGATCACATACCTACCTGCCTGGGTTTATAGCGGAAGGTAACCGTCGTGCCGATTCCCTGGCCACGGCTGCTGTTACACAGGGCCCTCTCCCAACGTGTTCGGCCAGGCTAAGATCAGCCACCAACTCTTCCATCAGAACGCGCCTGGCCTGGTTCGGCAATTCAATCTGACACAGGATCAGGCCAAGGCGACAGTGGCCACATGTCCCCAGTGCCAACAAGACCAGATGCCCACCGTGGCCTCGGGGGCTAATCCCTGAGGTCTGGCGAGCTGCGAGGTGTGGCAAATGGACGTGACACATATCCCATCTTTTGGTCGATTGTGTTATGTCCATGTCTCAGTGGACACCTTCTCCGGGGCTATCTATGCTTCTGCCCACACAGGAGAAAAGGCAGAGGATGTTCAGAGGCATCTGCTTCAGGCATTCGCTGTCTTGGGCATCCCTAGGGCCTTAAAAACAGATAACGGCCCAGCATACACCTCCAAGGAGCTGAGGAGCTTCCTGCAGCAATGGGGAATAGTTCATAAGACCGGCATCCCCTATTCCCCGAAAGGTCAGGCCGTGGTGGAAAGGGCCCACCAGAGCCTTAAGAAGATCCTGTCCCGCCAACAACCGGCGATGAAGGTGGAGACCCCCCACGTCTGGCTGTCGAAAGCATTGTACACTCTAACTTTTTAAATTGCTCTTTTGACAGCCAAAATCCTCCAGTGGTCCGACATTTCGGCAGCTACCAGCAGCTGCAGCCTAAAGCCAGGCCCCCGGTTCTTATAAAGGATCCGGAGACCTGGCAGACGGAGGGCCCCTTTGACCTGGTGACCTGGGGGAGGGGATATGCTTGTGTGTCCACTCCCTCACGCCTCCGGTGGATTCCGTCCAAGTGGGTCAGGCCCTTCGTCCCAAAACAGAGGACAAAGCAGGAGGCAGTATCACAGGTCCGGCAGGCGTGTTGGCGGCGGCAGAGAAAGCCCTTCCATCAAACACCTTCCGTTTCTCCAGAACTCCCCTCAGTGGCAGAAGAGCCCTCTCCTCCCGCTTCTCCTCCACCCCTAGACTTGTTAAGTCATGTTTCATCCTATTCCCCTACTGGTCCAGCTCTTTCCTCTCGTACGTTTTATTTGAAGTGGTTGTTTGGGGAAGAACCATTTTTGTGAATACCCTATACTTTTACTGTTTTCTTTTGTTTCAGTTTCGTCTCCCCAATGGTCCCCGCTTTGACATTGCTGGCTCCCAACCCTGGGCTGCTGCTAATGATAATGACTACCTGCGGACTCTTCCTGTCATCATCAGAGCCGTGGGTCATCCCCCAGCCGAAGGTCAACATCTGGCGTGCCTTGGCTCAGTCACTAGGACAGGACAACATCTGCCTTGACACCGGTGCAGCAGAAGACCCGATGTCGTCTTGCCTTGTGGGGATCCCATTCTCTCCAGGCGAGTTTCCCTCTAGTCTATCCTTACCCCTGTTTTGGCCCGGAGCCTCACTATCCTCCCCGGTTTTGATTCCACCAATGCCTGGAGAGACGGAGTGGTCAGGCTGGATCCTGCATCCTCCGAGTCCACAGAGCTATATCTCCTCGGTTCAGCCAACTCGTCTATTTGCTTTCAATTCGATTATACTATCACCCCCATTGAGAAGGGCAGTGAGGTGGTCCAACAATCAAAAATAGAATACCAAGCTAGTCAGTGGTGTCGGGCAGTCCTGAAGATCAGTGGCCCCACCACTACTGGACGGACCCTTTACGCCCTTCCTAGGGGAGTGTTTTTGATTTGTGGCGATTGAGCGTGGGCAGGCATCCCCTCTGGTCTGATCGGAGGGCTGTGCACTTTTGGCCGGCTGACGCTGTTTACCCCCAACATTACCCAAATTATAAATTGGAAAAGGACAAACATCACATCCAAATTGGGCAGAGCTAAAAGAGATCTCAAAGATCTCACAGAGGATTGTGATGATGAAATTACCCATTGGTCACACTCAAAATACGTCACCTTTACCATTCTATTGCCTTGGGTATCGGTGGCGAAGTCTCTGGGTGAATTGGGCCGCCTAGAGTGTTGGGTGGCTAAACAAGTCAGTCTTACTTCAGCCGCGCTATACGACCTCCTTACAGATGAGGAAATTACAAGGAAGGCGACGCTCCAAAACAGAGCAGCAATAGATTTTCTATTGCTGCTTCACCATCACCACTGTGAGGAGTTTGAGGGCCTCTGCTGCCTGAACCTGTCCTCTCAAGCCAAGGACGCCAGACATTCCATCAAGAGACTGCAAGACCTCATCCATCAGGTCAAGCAAGAGACCTCTGACTGGCAGGGGGACATTTTTAAGGGTTGGGGCCTTAGGGGGTGGGCCAGTTCCGTAATAGAATAGGTTTGCAAAGTTGTTCTGAGCTTAATAATACTTTTAGTTTTTATTATCTTGATCCGCGGGTTGGTCCAGAGACTAATGGCCAAGGCTGCCTCGCCAACTGTCAACCATGCCGAAGTCCCATCAGACGAGCCCATCGAGCTGGAAGACCCCTCCTCGGAGGCTGAAGAAGCTGCAGATGAGGAGGGGGCGACTGCACCGCCCTTCAACCATCCATGGGTGGGCGGATTCCAGCTCGAAGAAGGCGAGGCCTGGCCGGACCAGCCGCGGGGCTCTGAATTTTAAGTTTCTATGGACTTCCCATTATTTTCATTTTATTTGTTAAGAAACAGGGAGATGTTGTAGTGCGTTTTTAAGTTTCTCTTATGTTTTCCCATTTTATGTATTGTTCCCCCTTTGTACCTTGTAAAATGGTTCTTCCCTCCCCAGTTTTCCCGCCACAGATCTCTTTACAGTTATGTTACTATGGTTACCCCTGCCCCCCTCAGTTGTCAATCGTTCAAATTATGTAACTTTCCCTCCCCTATTCTACCACATAAGTAAGTTTTTCCTCCTCCCTGGGCCCAGTCAATCACCCCCCACTCCTCCCAACTTTCGAGAACCTTCTTCTCTCTGGGGGTTGTGCTTGGCTGGGGTCCCGGGGCTCCTCCTTAACTTTGTGTTTATTGGATATGGTTGTATGTCAGTTATGTTATGCACCTCCCTATATGTTTTCCCATTGGCTAGCTGGGCTTCCCTCCCTTCTCCACCCCTTACCTTTAAAACCTTGCCTCTCCCCTTGTTCCTGGCCATTTGCTGGTTGGTGCCCTCCTTCCGTTGGTACCTGCCATCCTTCAATAAACCGACTTTAACCCCCAGCAAGTGGTCACTCCCTTTCCTCGTCTCGTCCAGCACATATAATCCAGTCCGCGATCCAGCCCAGCCTGAAGCCACGACGCCAAGGGGGGCTGGCCTCAGATGCAGCGGGGGCATCGGCCGATACCCCTCTAGCTAGCCGGACTTCGGGCCTCATACGCCCTCGCGCAGTGGGAATAAAATCTCACATTCAAAACACATTTTTCACTGGGACTTGTCAAAGAATATATCTGTGAATTAAATGACAGTACACATTAGGCAATAAATGATGAAAGGAATAGACAAAAATTTTGGCAGACCCAGATGGTAGCAAGACTAGAGGTTTGTAGGAGTCCAAAGCAGTAAAATATCTACTAACAGTGTATGATGAAAAAGTACAGAACTGCTTACGTATAAGTAATGAACAAATAAGCTAGAGCTCTTTAGACAGGAAAAAGAGGCAATTTGTTCATAGGTGGGGAGACATGTCAGATTTCTACAGAGAGGCAGGATGCCTGGAGAGAAATCAACTGCTTAGTGTCATTTTTGGTGCATTAAGTAATGAATTAAAGGTATCAGGAACAAATACAAAACAGAGGATATTTCATTCTGAGCTAGTAACCATGAAAATCTAATTGCCAAAGTTTGTTGCTTGCAGTTCAACTTTTTTGAAAAGAAATACACTCAAGATCCTGGACTACACTAAAAAAATACCAGGGAATCCTAGGTATGAAAACAGGCAGGTTAAGAATGCCAGCATCAAACAGTGTGTGTGTGTGTGTGTGTGTGCATGTATGTGTATGGTGACTGTGATACACATATCTCCCAAATTTTTATGTGTGTGTATATATATGTATATATATACATGTATATGTGTGTATATACATATATATATATATATATATATATATATATATATATATATATATATATGTATACACATGTACGGCCAAATATATATATCCATATATCCCTACCAAAAAGTTATATGAGGAAATATGAATATGGAAATAGTGGGCTAGAAAAAAATTACACAGTCATCCTATATCTACAGCAGACAGCAATGAAATACATAATTTAAGAAAATTAGTGAGAGAAGATTCTGTGTACATGTTAGGAGCTCAGAGAGAATAATTTATTTTCCAGGAACAGCAAAATAGGCTTGACATTTTTAAATAATATATTGTAGCTGAGATGAAGAGGCTTTCAAATATGCATCAATGCACACCAGCCTGAGCAGACTGCAACAAACTAAGTCAATAGGACACTCAGTGAAGGAGTCAATGTGATTTGCACTGTTCCTGCTAGAAATGTCATTCAAAATTGATGACAAGATTTCTGACCAAATGCTATCTTAGAATAGTCTTTATCATTCTCTCTTTGACACTACATCTGGTGGCTTTTGACCCTTCTCAGAAAAGTCTCATTTCCAGCTTAAGAATAAACTAATCCCATGACAATGTGTGAAATTAACTTAATGAAACTGTAGGAAGATAAAAGGTACTTTAGAAAGTCCTCTGCAAAATAAATGACTGTGAGCTAACAATTAGATTCTTAGTACTTCAGCTGCTGCTGAAATACCAGAGAAATAGCTCCTATTTTTTTTTTCCAATTTTTTCTTGCTCACAGATGGAAGAATCTTTAATCTTTATGTTCTAAATTACTTTGGAACCTTTATAAAAATAATCACAGATGCTACAAATGCCATTTAGAATATAGCATTATTAAACCTTTTGGTTTTTGGCTGGCAAATTGCTCAGTTTGCTGTAAAAGCCCACATTACTTTCCATAAAAATGTTACTTTATTGCTACCACTGTGAGCATTTTGCACAAAGAAATTATTTCTGCTACCTATAGCTAGAAGCGTAGCTGGTACAAAACTGCTTTGCTGTACCCTGGAAATCTGGCTTTTGGTTAAGTTTTACTTGGTATTTGGAAAGACTTGGTTCACACTCTTTTTGTGGTGTCCGGACTGCCCAAGCACTGCAGGAGACCCTGAGGAAGGAAGGTGAAGAAAGCAATGTACATGACTGATGGAGGCCAGGATTGTGAATATATTACCCCTTATTTAGAAAATAAATCCTTTTTGGTCTCCCACTTCCTATATGCTCACATCTGCTACCAATATACTGTATCACTGGTCAGTTGCACAGAACAGAAAGAACTGGTTTTGGGTGGTAAGCATATCAATACAGAGTAATATGGCTGTTCATGAGAACATTCAGGTCAGTAACTCATACTGGCTATTTAAGAAGACATTTCTGTGCTCATATTCCCTCTGCTCTATATTAACTAGTGTTAAAACCTTTTGACCCTTCCTCCTCCCTTCCATTCAGGATTTTAAAAAATAACTGCATATATTTACTGTGGAGATTTTGATGACAAGGGGGCTTAAATTCTTCATTCTCCTACCAAAAATGTGCAAAAGTGGGTAAAGTGCATATATCAAAAATTTTTATTTTGTCAATCTGATAATGTTAAGAAATATTTAATGATAAGAATAATACAATGCTCAGAATTAATAAATACATAAAGTGCATTACTACAGAGCCCCCTTTATTTAATCAACAGATTTCCTGTATATTATAAATAACCTAGCCTCAGGCCTACTTGACAGGTTTGGTCAAGATGACAATACTATGGTACATATATAGTAAGTATATAGACTATTATGTATAAAGAGAAAAAAAAGTTATTTGAGGTTTACTGAAAGAAGCTGAAACTTCTAGATGGTAGAATGTTAATCTTTGCAAACGACACCTTAAAAATTGCTCCAAGAAAAATGAGAAGCAATTGAATTCCTATGTGACAAAATAATTACCTAATACATAACTCACATAGTTACAATACTGCTAGCATTTCAAACTTTTAAAAAAACCCCAACCATCCAGCCAACCAACCAACCAACCAAAACAGTTAAAAAGTCTAAAATGAAGTCCTCATATAAAAAATACACAGTGGCAAAGGATGAGATTAGTGGGGAAGTACCCCTAAAAGCTAGATGGCACAATGTGGGCTATTATTCTGTCAAATACCCCCAAGTGTTTCATCATAGCACAAACAGCTTAGCTGTGACCCAAAAACCCAGTCCATGTGTTTTGTGTTCCTATCTTTAAGGCAGCTTAATATTTTTCATAAAACTTACATTTAGTAAATGTTTAAAGACTTTGATGAGACAGCATTTGCTAAATACTTTTTAAGGAAAAATGTAAGGCATGCTTTAAAGTAAAATAAAGATGGCTAGAGAGAAGAGTGGAATATCTGTAGCGCTGTAGTGAATTGCTGTAGCTGACTAGACTCTCTTAGAGTCCAGTGAAGAGATTCTCATATCTTAAAATTAAGCAATTTCAAAATTGTCTGGGCAGGTTTATGGCTCTTTAAGTTGTCTTTTTTGTTTTCAGGAAGAATATTGATCATTGAAAATGTTTATTCATGGCATATAAGGCAAGGTTTGCAGAAATAATTAAGTATTTATTAGATCTACAGGATGCAAATGTTAATTGTGGCCTGTTCAGCTTGTTCTCTCACGACTTGTATCACAATAAAATGATTAGGAAATGCTAATTCACCTGCTGGCAGGCAACATACTCACAAGCACCATCTACTTTTCAGTCATAAGGGAATTAAGCATAACATTCTTCAATACATAGTAGAACATGTTCTTTCAACCTCTTCTTCAATCAAGTCATATTTAGTGAATAGAGCTCTGTTTTTATCTGGCAGTGACATAACCTCCCTTTGAAGTTCTCTTTAAGAAGAAATAATGAACTCTTCCTTTATGTAGTGAATGCAATATGAAATCAGACTGCTGCATTCTATGGTTTTCCTCGATGACCTTACTTGCATTTGTCATTACTGTAACTATAACAATTTACTGATTTTTAAAATCAATTTAGATGTTTTTGAAATAAGTTTTAGATCAGGGAGCTTTGCTAAGTTCATGCTCAAGAAAAAAAACACAAAGACACTTCATTTATTTGGAAAAAAAGTGTTCTCCTTGAGAGAGGGTTTGTTCTGAATTGCTTGAGAATGGGAGGAATGGAATGGAAGAAATGACATCACATTGCTATGCATAGGGAAATAATTAACTGCAGTGTATTTGCATATTTTCAGTGTAAGAACTGCATGACTTTCCAGTCATTCAGATATAGGATGTTCTTTAGAGTGTAACCACTGAAGACCACCATTTGTTTTATCTTTTTATTGACCATTTGCCTAACCTTTCTTTAAGTTAACATACATGTATATCTGCTAAGTAAACCAGCTTTGATATATGCCTTCAAGTAGAGCATTCCTATACTTTAATAGAGTATTAAAGATCTGTCTCTCACAAATGTTTCTAATCTCTGTTTCTGTTTTAATAAGGTGGAAAGAAATACATCTGAATCAACAGAGAAACTCAGAAAATCCACAAGACACTGTGATTGGACATGGCATAAACAAGACTTTCGAGGCAGAACTGCCTAGATTTTCTTCGCATGTGATGATAGTGGTGTCCTCCAAGCAGAAAAAGTCTTTTACAGCATAAATTTAAAAAAAAAATATTCATACACTCTGTTCTTGTACTTTTGCCGGTACTTCTTATACTTCTTTGATTATATTTCTTCATCTGGTTTATTGTAAACTCTGGCTGGTGTTTACTATTAAGTCTGTAGCTGCTGAGATTTAGTGGTCTGCTCATCTATGTATTTTCTCTGCTTACCTATGGAGAGAAGCTCTTTTAGCCAGTGGTAATGGTGTCAATCTTTTTGTCTTACAGGTCTTTTAAAACTTTCTTTCCATGCAGAGGGTCATTTTTAATTCTAAAGAGAGAAATACCTTTCCCCTCTTTCACAAGATCTCAGGTAGCTCAGACATAAGTATTTCAGGTTTATAACACAAGAAGAGTGGTTAAAAATATAAACAGATTTAAAATATATTTTGAAATAATACCTGTGACAGATATAAGCATGAACACTCTGCATCCTGCTAAAACGACAACTTGCAAATAGTTTTTAATCTGTAGTTTCAGTGTCTTTTTCAAGTTCAGAAACCAAATTCTTACCAGCTAACATAGTTTATCAAAATGCAAATGGCAATGTATCTGTACACGTGCTCCCTAATGTGAGGTGCAAAGATTGGTGTCAAAAGCTAAAGCAATTTTCAGAAATTACCGCTATTATTTTGGCAGAATATCTTGAGCATGCAGATTTTCTTCTTAAGAATTCTATGAAACCAGCACAATGTAGAATAATTGCACAAACATGGCAAATCATTAGGTATGTTCCCATTTGCTCCTCCTGACTTACTTCAGTCTGCCTTCAAAAAAGATTGACAAAAATGCCCTACTGAACTTAATTCATATAAAGTCCAAGAACTTCTCAACTGTTGCAGCAAATGACCTTTTTGTCATTACTTCAAAATAAATAGTTTGTTCTAAAGCAGCTCCTTCTAACAGAAAAATCTTCCATACAGGACACATTGCTCCCCTAGATTTTAAGATAAAGTAAGTGATATGAGGTAAGGAAATTTACACTGGGTCTGCTCTAGATTGAGTTTATTTTTTAAATAAAATAATTTTTTAAATGTCTTGTTAAATTATTTTTTCATGAGATGATAGAGATTTGGAGGTTTTACTAGATGATCTTTAAACTCAAACAATTCTTATATGATGTATACATATATATATATGACATATGATATTTTTTCTTGTATTTTATTTTTATATATGATTTATATATATAATCTTATATTTTCTTTTTATCTCTAAGATATATATATATATATGTATAATCTTAGATGTGATCTTATATTTTTATTTAAGCCAATACACAGATACAGTATGAAGTTTTATTGAAAAAAGACAATTCTAAATGGTATTTAGACCCATTGATTAGGGTTAGACGTATATAAAAACTATTTAGATTCAAAGATCTTGTTTTTGGAGTCTCTTTAGCCATCTGTTACACAAAAGTCTTCAAGACAGGATTTTTTTTATAAACATCGTCTATTACAGACATTTTAGAGCATGAAAAAGGTTACCTTGAATAAATGTCATTAGATCTTGGAGAGAAACCTCAGAAATATTTGAGCCAGTTAAATACAAATAATTATAGATGGCAGCTGATTTACAAACCACCAACTAACACTAACATTTATCAGACTTATATCTGTATATCTGCATCAGCCCAGGAACGTATTGTAGGCACACATAAATCAGTTCAAATCCCAGAAGAGCCATGCACTCTTGGGCCCAGCCTGAATGGATCTCCCTTTTTACACTGAGAGGGATAAGAGAACTTTAGCACTTTTTCTAGGACTGACATTTGATCTAGCTTTAGATTGATAAGAGAGAAAGAAAGGTAATGGTCAAGTTAAAGCCATTTTTCTTTAAGCCAGAAGTCATAGGTTTTGGGGGCTTAGGATTCGTCTCTTGGCTCCTTGTTTTCTGCAAGAAGAATAAAAGGTCTGAAAGGCAAGGTTTTGAACTTTACCATAAGAAATTCTGTTTCTGGATTTGTGATTTGACACACACCTAGTTTCAAAGGAGCTATATACTGTCATTTTGGAGAATCCTTTTCCCCGTTGACTTCATCAGAGATAAAACTGTGCCTAGGGAAACAACTAAGGAAGTCCTTTAAAAATCAAACACATGTCTTTCTAAGATGTTAAACTTGAAAAACACCGCAGGAAAAACTCAGATACTAAAAATATGAAGGCAAAGATAGTTACTAAAGCCCAGGCAAAGCAAAAATGAGAGTTTGTTTTAAAGAAAATGGTTAAAAGCATAAGTCTTTCAGATACGTAGATTCAAAGTATGTTAAGTATTCAATCAAACATGCTTTTTTATTCTACAAAGTGTATTTTCAGTCTGCTCATGCCATTCCAGTAAAGAAACATTCTGAAAACCACTGTGGTGTGTTATTTGGTAAACTCTTAACCTGAATAAGGAAACAAGCGTCTTCTCACAAAGCAGTTTCCACTGTAAAAAGGAGAACTGAATAAAGTGTTAACCTGTTTAAAATAGCGCAGCCGATAGTCTCAGCAACAGGGTAGGTTTATCCTCCTATGTCTGACTATCTCACATAGTACAGAAAAGTATTGCATTACTAAAACATAGTTTTAATCTTCCAAATAAGTTCATAGCACCTCTGTGAAGCATTACTCTATGGACTCTATTCTTCTGGAGAAGGACTCAGTGCTCAGTCATAATGAGGTGAATATTTTAAGACAGATGGCATTTCTGGAATAAAGGAGTCAAGCTGGCAGCTGCTTTGGTAGGTAGATAAGAATGCTTTTTTTAGTTGGTATGATATTTTGAGCAATGTAATTGAGCTAGGCTTGTTTATAGAGGCCATAGAGGAAAAAAAGTCTTGGGACAAAACAGTAGGGGTGGTCTCACCAGTGCCAAGCAGAGGGTCTAGGTAATTCTGTGCTTGCTGCTGGTCACTCCTCACACAGTGAAATAACATTATTATTCCTGCTCTTTACGTCTAAGGAGTATGAAACTAATTGGTTTTAAAGACTGGAAAACCTGAGAATAATAGAAGTACTTTTTCCTTCGATTTTTATAGCAGTAAACTTCTCATTTTTAGGATAAACATTAAGCTTTTGTTCCTGAAAAAAGTTGCTTAAGTGTAGTCTTAATTAGATTTTTGGTAGTCTCTGATGCTGCTTTATGAATATCACAGACCAGGAGAGCTTTATTCTAATTTTTCAAATAGATATTTTGAAAACACAGAATTCAAAAGCCAAAATAAGACCCAATTTGGTTAACACAACTTGAAAAAAGTCCCAAAACTTTATTATTTTTAATATATTTGGTGTATTTGTTCAGGAGATTAAAGGTCAAAGTCAATGGGAATTTCCTCATCACTGTTGTTACCTGCTCCACTGAACATCTAAATAAGATTTCTGATATTTGAGATTTTTTCCCCTTTCAATTTGGTGTTATAAAACATATGGAATTTCAGACTTTCTTAATCAAAAATCAGGGTCAAAAGTCATAATTTTACTAAAATAAAAAAGAAAGCAGCTGTTCATTGTTTACTAATCAACATGGAAGAAACAGGATGATGTAATTAGCACAGACATGACTCTGAAGAAAAATACATTAAAAAATCCTTTATCTTTTATATCCTGTTATAAATGTTTTATCCTGTTTATATCCTGTTTTATATCCTGTTGCCCTATAGGAGAAATACGTTGGTGTAAGATTCTGACAGGGCAAAGAAATTCCTTTCATGACACCTTCCTTCAGTATGGCCACATCCTTACAATGGAATTTGCAATTCCTCACTAGCAAAATGTATATTGGCAATATACTGTTAAATATACAATATGGTTTACAGCAAATCCTTCAATTTAATAGAGATCATATTTAATTTTCTCAATTCTGCACAAGTTCATTAAACTTTGTGGCCAAAATGAACACAAAATTATCGGTGTGCTGTGCCATACAAATATTGCCATACACCTGGAGAATTTTGACCCAAAGATTTTCTAGTAATTCTCTCAGCATTTCTGTGAGGCAAATAAAGCTCACTGCATTCAGAACTGAGATTCATCTTAAGAGGCGTAGCTCAATTGAAAATCCTCAAAATAGAGAGAACTAAACAATTAGATTGTGAAGTCCTGGGAACCTTTGAAAATCCAAAAAGATTTCATAAATCAATATATTTTATCCTGATAGTATATGCCATTAGTGAAGTGAATTCTTGAAGGAAGATTTTTCAGCCAAGTTTTGGGGACAGTGTTTTCCATGGGAAGTCTGTTTTTTGACTAAATCTGTCAAATTTAGGTCAACTTTGCCTAAAATTTTAGGTTTAACTCAAATGACACAAATGAAATTAAATAAAAAGCTATAACTTTGAAAATGAGACATCTATGAATATAAGTTATACTTTTTCTATTCTTTACTGAGGCCTACCAAATATTTGCTTGATATTTCATTTTATCAGTACTGAATGATTTTCACTGCTTACAGGCCCAATTCCTAGTATTCTACCAAATTAGTTCAGCTTCGGTTCCAATTATGTCCTTGGTATCAGAGACAAATGATAAATAAGCGTTTGTATGGGAAGCATAATAGAATCCATCATTAATAAATGACACTGATATATAGATGTCAAAGAAATCATTCTTAGATTAACAGATGTGGTAGCATCAGGACTATCAGCAGGAACAGATTGTTTTGGGCTGCAGATGAGAAAATAATTCACAGATAATTATTTAGTTGATGTCCTCTGTCTCTGTGGTTACATTCCAAAGTCTTTTTTGCCGCTGCTCTTTTTGCAGGTGTGGGAGGGTTAGAACAACAGACATTGAGACTTTTGAGCTCTCAAGAAGCTGCAACAGATGGAAAGTGATAAGGGCCCACTCTGACCATTTAAAACCTTTGTTTTAGTGGGTCACATAGACTTTGCTTGATTCATTCTTGGGGGCGTATTTATTTTCCTGCTGCAGAGTTGCAGTTTTGTCACATTAAGGAACAAACTGTCTTTTGAAAGGGTCTAGGGTCTCTAGTGGAGTGTTCTTTCATGTGGCAGACTATTTCTGTGTGTGATCCAAATGCTTGGTTCCTGTCACAATACACAATACTAACAGAACATAACCAAAACTGCTCCTGAAAAGTGGCCGTGATGATACAGCCAGGAAAATAACAGGGCAAGCTGATCTTGTACTTTCTTTGAAACCTTTGACTGCCTCCATTTCTCCTCTTATGGGATTGAACTCTCCTCTAGCAGCACAGGCTTCTGGCAAGTAATGAAGGAGTTGTGGTTAATGACAAACACTTCAATAGAAAAGAAAGAGAGGTAGATAAAATGAAGAGGTAGATAAAATGAAAGTGATTACTCTTTCTCTGAGGATAGAATAGCAATATAAATACATTAATTTGAATAGGAAGGTGAGGAATGATAAAACTAATTTGCTCAGTATTCCTATATATTTAGAGAATATCATTATTAAGAAGCACTACACTATGTGCTTTTACAACAGAAGTTAATAAGATATTCTCATATCTTAGTTTGAATTACAGCATGATATAATCTAGATGTCTTTTGGTGATTTAGAATAGCTCACAAAGACAATTTGCAAGACGGGTAAAGCCAGACCTAGAAAAATCATTACCAATTTACTGACTCTTAAGTGTTAACAGTTAACTAAGAGCTACATCCTTCAGAAACTTCCATCAGGCAGCTTTATCAAAAGAGAAAATACACAGATAAATATGACAGCATTTTCCTGATCATGATTGAAGCTTGAGAGGTCCATAAGTATTCAAGAATAAATGCAGTAAGCTATGATATACATACATGAAGCTTAAAGTCAAAGTGTTTCAGTGATTAAAACTAGTACTTCTGTTGAATAAATTAGTGAGAATGTTTAAACTCTGATATCCTAGCAACAAAAGAGTCAGGTTGGAATAAAACAATGCTATAGTTCTGCTAAGGTTTGTGTTAAATGGCAAATGAAATATTCCAGAATTTATATTTCAAATTTGAAAAATTATCTTTCTGTTAAATTTTGTTAGCTGAAAATTTCTAATTATTTCTTGTAGAAAGCTACTTTAAAAAATGTCTATAAAAATTAATAGCATAATAGTATAATTTCATAAATGAGCCTTCTTTGTTTAATATCAATATGCTTTAAAATAGGATAATTGATATCGGCCATTTGAACAAGTTGGCTCTAAAAGACACTATAATGAAAAACTGTGTTATAATTTGGGCTAATTTACTTGAGATACATTTTGTTACTTGGGAATGTAAATTTTATACATAAATTATATTTAGAGTTATCTAAAACACTTCTATGGCATTTATATATTTAGAGTAGCTTCACACTCATAACATTTCTCCTTTTATTGGAACTTCAAAGAAGAAATATGTATGTTGTTACAGATAAAAGTTTATATAAGAAACCTTTTTGGAAAGATTAGATTCTGTAAATTTGAATTCCAGAACAGCTAGTGTTGAATCTAAGTTACAAAGAACCAAATTTCATAGTTAGCAAATAAAATGCATATAGTATGATAAAACTAGGCTCTTGTGTCACAAAACATATGCCACTGTTTGTTAAGAGTGGAACACAGTAATGCAAAAAATGTGAGCTATATACAATAATGGCCACTCCCATTCAAGTCTCCTTTACAGATTTGCTATTGAAATGAAAAAAAAAAATGAAAGTGTTTGGGCAATGATTGCATAGATGTCTACAGACAGTAAGTTAAATTAATGATCTCAGACAGGCAGAGGAGTGCCATACAATTATTTATGAAACCCGGCCTCATGCCAGATTCTTATTCAGAGACAAGCAAGGCAAACACAAGGACCTCCACAGTCTTTCAGGCAGTTTTTCATACAGGTTGTATTTTCATGCTGTTGTGATCAAACCAATAAAAAAGCTGTATTTTTATCTGCTTTAATAGGGAAGTAAGGTCTTCACATAGTCATACATGACAGTAGCATGCGTAAAAGGGCAGTTCAGGCAGGCATGGACTCACGAGTCCCTAGACTGACTCAGTGCTCAGTGGAAATTCACTTATGTGGTCAGACCAAATTTCTCAGGGTTTCATTCCATAGAGGTTGGAAATCTTGGTACAACACCCTTCAACCTGGTCCTGCTGCCGGGCTGCTCATGTAGGAAAAGCTCTTCTTGAGCTTATGGTGAGCACACAACTGAGAGCTCTTTGCTCTTACTTAATCAAGGAGCACCACTCCTTTTTATATATTTAATTCTTCAGGTGATAATGTCATGCATGATTTGCTGTTGACATCCTCAGGGACAGAGTTAGGCTTTATTCTGTGATTATAAGGAACTAAAAAAATTTCTAGGCCATATTCTAACTTACAGTCTCATTTTAATACAAATTAAAAGAAACAAATAGAAATAATTACTTCTACTTTCCCAAGTGCCAGGCTGTGCTAAAAGAGTTTAGTATATATGATCATATTCCAATTGAAATACAGAGTTTTAGCCTTGCCCAGCAATGCCAGGCAGGTCTCTTCAAGCAGAACCATGTCTGCTCTGCTTACACTGAGAAGGAAGCACATGCTCCTGACTCAGTTTGTGCTTGTGTGGTTTAAGCACGGTCTGAGATCATGGCAGTATAACTTTCTGACAAGAAAGGCATGCTATGGCAAGCTGTGTGAGTGTAGTCACATCTAGCATTAGAAGCTGCTATGGGCTTAGCAGAGAGGTGTAATATGTATGGAGGACCTGGATTTTTAGGAGAATATAACTCAGCTCATCTCTCTTTTTCTTTTGAAATGTACAAACACAGTGTCTCTGCACTTGTGACTGCAAAGTGTTAATGTCACCATTAGAAGAATTGGACAGAAGGCAAACTATACCAAGCATCTGTCTCCTCCAACCTTCATTTTTTCAGGTCTTCAGAGGGAATGAAGCAATTCTAAGCACCGATACCCTAACCACTAGCCTTCTTTCTTGGTTCAGTGTCCCTACACTTTACATTAGAAAGATCAAGAAATATCACCGTGAGCCTGTGGTGCACATCCCTAGGTCTCTGTGTCATAACTGCCTGAAAAATTTGGAGCTTAGATGTGTATCTGGTCAGTAGTTACTTATTCATTGATTTAATTACTGCTTGTCTGGTCTGAGTGTGCTGACTGAAGAAGAGTCTAGCAATCATTCTAAATTCTCTATGCCTAGCAGACAGTAACATTGTCCCTTTGACAAGGCACTAAATTTATTTTTGGAATTTGAGACAGTACAGAAACAACTAACTGCAGCAAGATTTCCCCTTGAACTAGTTATCCTTTCCTTTACAAAGAAAAACCATGACAAAACACCAACAAAATAACAAAACCCAAGAAAGAAAGCAAACAAATAATGCCTAAACAAAGCCAGAACCAACTGAACAAAAAACTGAAACAAACAAAACCACTACAATAACCCAAACAAACAACCTCACCACCACCCCCCAAATGAAAAACAAAATAAAACAGGAAGAGTAAAAAAAAGAGAAAGAAACATATTTAAAAATTTGTTGTGTTATTTTGGGAGATGTTATGGCTTAAACTTCATAGGCATCCAAACCCCAGACTGTCAGTATCCCCACTGCTGTGGGGAATCAGAAATATAAAGCATGGTACCAAATGAGCTACCACGAAGAAAAAAGGCCTCTATCCTAGACAAAACCAATGCAGGAGTATAAAAGGGAAATTATTATTTGTTTCTCCATGAAGGCAAACTGATTTTTAACACTCTGTCTAATTCTTGATCTTGGGAGCTGATACTCCTATTCCACTTGTTCGCTGTACAGAGAGATATACCCTGCTCTGCCCTCCCACTCCTGGGGAGAGCAGAGAAAAAAAAAAGGTATGACTGCTTCATAAAAATTAATATTATCAAGAAAAAAGAAAAAAGGCATGCGAGTGATAAAAATGTTAATTGAGATGTTTGCGCACCAGTTTGGTCTCTTTGTTTCAGAGACCTTATTTTATTTTAATGATACTACTTATATTTGATACCGAAGTAAATGCATTACAAACAGGATGTAGAAAATCTGAAACACATCAAATAATCAAGAGTACCTTGATGCTAATTATTCCATTTTGATACAGCATATATATATATATATATATATAGATAGATAGATAGATAGAGAGATAGATATATATATAGATAGATAGATAGAGAGATAGATAGATAGATAGATAGATAGATAGATAGATAGATAGATAGATAGATATACATATACAGTGAAATAATGAACTAAATCACCATGCTTACCAAGCTGCTAAGCATATTTACTGCAGGTTTGAGCCAATTTGATCATAAGTGAAACAACATTAAGACAATCATAAAGTATGTGGGAGACTAGAATTTGGACAGCAATAATAGCTTGTTCCTTCTCTTAATTTCCACTAAATAGCCCACACAGTATTCTTGAGATATTATTTTTCTCAGAAAAATAATAAGCTATCAGAAGCTTTTATAAACTTAAGGAATACTTCAGTGATCATTATTACAAAACATTTTGGAAAATCAGAAATATTAGCTTCATATTAAATTGACATCTCTAAACACTTTTTGTTGTTAAACACCTACAATCTTGTTGCTTTAATTTGATTTAAACAGGTAAGATATGAAGACTCTTTTTCCTACCACAGTACAGCTAACACTATGATTTAAAATGAAAAGGTTATATTCTTCAAAATTTAAACATGTTATTATTTTATATTTCATCCAACTAGAGACAGATTTCTGAGCTCATTAGTGTCTGAAAAATGCTTTGTTGATTTAAACAGATATTGGACTTGCCCATTGCTTTGCTGGCTTTCTTTTTTTTTTTTTTTTTGTAAGTTCTGTTGTTTATTCAACATAAAGTAAGTATCTCTGATGAAATCAGTGATTTTTATTTAGAGACTGTCTTTCATTCTGCTTTGCTCTTAGTAGAACTGGAAAAAAGAATACTGCTGCGGCTACACACTGTCCAAAGGGTAATAGAACCTCTTTGCTTGATTTGTTTATCTCCACTAGAGTAGGCCCCTGACTTAGAAACTGGAAAACAGAACTTCAATGAATCCACACTTGTAGAGAAGGAAACAGAAAACCCAAAACTTCTTGCATATGGCCAGAGATAATCACTTTTTATTTCAACAGGCTTTGAAACACCAACTGTTTAGCACTTTGAGCACCATCTCAATATTTAGCACTTTTCTTATGTTGGAATTTAAAAAATAAGAAAAAATTTAAATAACTACAAATAAGAGTAAGAGAGGAAGAAACTGTATTTTTACTGATCCATCTGACCTGTGCTATCTTTCACATTGTCCTTCTTGGAGGAAGAGGACAGCCCCAATTAAGAAAGGTTATATGAGGAAATCTAAGCAAGTTTTCCAACAGCATAAACCGTTCAACTCAGATTCATAACATCTTTCTGACAACATAAACACAGAAGAGTTAGGTGGAGGCAACTAAACCACTGAAGGAGTTAACTGTGGGGAGAAGACACCTTTAATAAACAGCTATGTAAGTCTTGACAGTGGAAAATATCAAACCGGTGGTCACACCTTCTTGTTTTGTGCATGTGGCCAGGGCATACAAGATAATATTCTCTCTCTCACACCTAGCTTGGGTTCCTCTTTCTGCAGTGATGCATGGCATATTTCTAATATTCCCCTGCTTCCTGTGAAAACTGCAAGTCAGGTGCCTACAGATCCCACCAGTGGCTACAAATTTTAGCCTGAATTCTGTTTTCAAGAGTCTGAAGTTGTATTACATTTTGAGGTCTACATTTGACACATATAAACTCAAAGGATATCAGATTTTATTTCTCATGACAGCAAGAGTAATTGCTGTGATATGCAATAAGACTGATAGAGAAGTTCAGATTTGCTTGCTTACTTCACTTTATAGAACAATCTTTCCTGAAGATCGATCTTTTGATGGATGAATAGGAAAAAAAGGACAATTTTTTTTTCTGGGATAAACACATATAGAAAGATCTTATCTCAGTTGGAATGGTGTATATCTGCCCAAAATGCAATAAAGACAGACCATTTACCTTGGGATTAGAATGTAACCTTTTATGTGAGAAGATAAATAGTTCAGGGCTTAGAAAGTTATCTTTGTTCCCACCTTTGAACAGCTTTCATGAAACTTACATTTCCCATATGTTGGAAATATATATATGAAAGAAATATGCATACTTTCTTAATGTACTCATTTGACTTTGTAAGCAAATCCACCACAGAGAAAAAATGAAAGGCAGCAAAATTTTCACCATTGAGAACAAGTTTATTTTTTAACTCTGATTAGCTGTCTCTCTCATAGGCACTACCAGTTCTTTTTTTTTTCTTTTTTTTTTTTCTTTTTTTTTTTTTTTTGGGTGGGGGGGATTTATAAGTAGAAGTAATACAGAGAAACAGAAAAGCAAATCACAAAATAGAGTCAAAGCAAAGCATAAGTGAATTTATGTCCATTAAGTCCATTCCACACAGAGTACTGGAAGTGTTTCAATTATCAGTAAAACATGGGGCAATACTGAGGAGGGGAGTGCCCTCAGCTGGAAGACCATGACTGCAAGAATTATAACCCCCCAGCTGACCCTGAAATGGTGCAGGATCTGCTGCATCTTCTGTATGCATAAAAAAATCTATGAGACCTGGTAGGATTAATCAGGGAATCCTCAGAGAGCTGGCAGATGTCATCCCAAGAGTGGACTTGGGAACCCAGAGAAGTTCCAGCTGACTGGAAGCTGGTAGACATTGTCCCCATTTCTGAGCGTGGAAAGAAGGAGGATCCTGGAAAATGCAGGCCTGTCAGTGCCTGGTAAAATCACAGAAAAGTTCACCTGGGAAGTATTGAAAATCATCTGAGGGACAGCACAGTTTTCCATTGCATCTGAGGGTCAGCACAGTTTTCCAGCATGTCTTCATGAGGGGAAAGCCCTGCTTATCAAATTTGATTTTCTTCTGTGATAGGACAGCCTGCCTAGCTGACTGAGGAAACCCAACTGATACTACCTTTTTGAACTTCACCACAGCTTTTGACACTGTGTCTCACAGTATCCTTCTAGATAAAGTGTGCAGCACACAGCTGGACTTAGGTGAACAAGTGGCTCAGAATTAGGCACAAAGTGAATGGGGTGACACCAGACTGGTGACCTGTCACTGGTGGGGTTCCACAGGGCTCCATCCTTAGCCCTGTGCTCTTCAACAGCTTCATTAACCACTTAGATGCCAGACTCAGAGGAATACTAAGTAAGTTTGCTGACTACACTCAGCTGGCTGGAGCTGTTGACTCTCTCAGGGGTGGGGAAGTCCTGTAGAGAGAGCACAACAAATTAGGGGGTTGGGCGATCACCAATCATATGAAGTACAATAAGGGAAAATGCTGAATTCTGCACCTGGGATGGGGCAGCCCTGGATGTATGTGACAGACTAGGGCATGAGAAACTGGAGAGCAGCCCCATTGAAAGGTTCCTGAGGAGAAGCTGTATGAGGAACAGCTGAGGTCACTTGGTCAGCCTGGAGGAGACTGAGGGGAGAACTCATTGCAGTATACCTTCCTTGTGAGTAGAAGAGGAGGGGCAGACACTGATATCTAGACTCTTGCGACCAGTGATAGGACTTCAGGAAATGGTCTGAAGCTGAGTTAGGGGAGGTTTAGGCTGGATATCAGGAGCACTGGAACAGGCTCACCAGGGAAGGGGTCACAGCACCAAGCCTGACAAAGTTCAAGGAACTCTTGACATCTCAAGCACACTGTGTGATTCTTGGGGATGTCCTGTGAAGGGACAGGAGTCTAACTTGGTGATCTTCATGAGTCCCTTCCAACTCAGCATATTCCATTATTCTGTGATTTTTCTTACCATCCCCTTTGTTCTGTCTACAAGAAACAAGCAACTGTTCAGAAGATTCATTTTACAGAAAAGAAGGAATTAGGGCTTTGATTCCTGGTTTGGGTTTCTTTGTGTAAATGTTGTTTAAATCTCAAGGTATAAAATTAGTTCTGTTGACCCTATAATAATTGTGAGAGACTGACATCAGTACTTAGAAGATGATTCAAAAATTAATACACTATTTCATTTAATTCTTCACCTGGAAATCAGAAAAGTTTATAAAATATCCAGTAATTTATGAAATGTAAAATAACAAAAAAAACCTGTGCCCCACTCACATTAATTATACATGCTGTCAAAACAGTCGATCTTCAAATGTTCATGTAGATAAAAATTTCATCAAATTAGTGTGACAGTTCCATACACAAAATGTATTAATACACATTTAAGACAGGTGAAAAGGTAATACATTTAGAAAATCTCTTTTTTCTCCTTTTAATTTTTTAGTAGGACTTATACTAAAATAAAGGATTTTCACAAGCCATAATGATGACAAAACTCAAATAAAATAAGTTAGACACAAGAAACCTCACAAACCCACCTATCTGTTAAGGTCTGCCCTGAGAAATAGTAAAAAGATTTAGTTTACATCCTCAGGCTGTGCTACTATCAGTTATTATGCTCATTAGAGTGTTGAGAAGGTTTTGAAATGAAAAAATAATTGTGAATGAAGCTCTAAAGAAGGTGTAATTTTTAAGAAGCATACAAAGTTATCCTAACTATTTGAGCAGTCAAGAGTTGAGGGAAAGAAAACAATTCCTTTCCCCTGTGATTTCCACTAAATGGTCTTATGCTTGTCAAAGCTTTCTCTTTTCCTATTCATGTAGAAGATCCACAAGGATGATTTGGATATCTCTTCTTTAACTATCACTTACGTCTCAGCTCCCAGTCCCAGGGACAACCACCTTTGTTGAGCACAGGTAAAATACCAGCAGGTGCCTACAAAGAGAGAGAATAAATCTATTCCTATGTACTCACAACTGAACCGTTTTTAAGGGGCTGGACCATTCAGTCTATGATTGCTTGGCTTCATAGAAAGGCTGTTAAGAGAATGTGAAGGATGGTGTGTCTTGTCCTTAGCAAATCTAGAAAACCCCATAGGAATAGGACCTAAGTTTCAAGGCATGAGTTTTATGTCAAGTTTTTAATGAAATAAATCTCTGGAAAGGTCCTTTAATGCCTGAAACTTTACTTCATTTCCCTGATTAGAGAATGCCCAACTTCCAAAATGGGACATGGCTGCATAAGAGACCATCCTGTTTTAGGACCACTACCAACTCCTTCAAATCAAGAGCTATGACTCATCTCATTTGCTATTTGTCTTGGAATGGATGTTTCAACAAGGAACCTGACTGGAATTTTGTACAGTTCAATGAAAGACATTTTTCCTTACTTCTACCTCCTTATTTTGTTAACAAATGTTTAATCTGAGTGAAAATAATGAAAATAATGATTGGCAATAGTGGTATAGTTTCTGAATCTAAGATGGTAACATTCAATATCTATAGGGTAACTTTATTACTTTGAATACATTCCAGATATTTCTAGATGTCTCTATGGAAGAGGCACTTAGAGAGGTAGGGGAAGGATGATAGCTTAATTTTTCTCTTTACTGATGCAACATTTTTAAAAAATCTAAGTTATTCCTCTAATCAGCACATTACTTCCAATTAAAAATAGTTACAGTTTTATGAGCTAAAATGAATCTATTTTTCTTATTGTAATTAAATTTGAAATTCTATTAAATTTTATGTTCATGTGTAGATTAAGTCATCAATAGTTCCACCAACTTGAAATCACAATAAAACTTTCTGAATCACTGCTTTACATTCATTACAGCAGATGCAATTTTTCTGCTCTGGCTACACTTCTTGACAACAGTAACAACCTTAAAAGGTTTATGTTTTTTTCATTATATGGTAAATACCAAAATCTCAGTGCTGATGAGTGCTTCACAGTTTGCCTCAAAACTAGGTAGTTTAGAGTTGCATGACAATCTCAGAAATTTACAAGTGGCAGAAGTTAGCTTGAAGAGTCTCTGCAGATACAAGTAATAGATTTAATTGAATATGGGAATTTCTTTAGCTGGTGCAGTTATTGCCATTGCAAAGTGTGTTAGCTCCCTTAGAGAAATCCGAAAGCTGCTAAAAAATTGCTGTGCTTGGAGATGACCCCCAAGGATGTTTTAACAAGCAGACGAAGCCAGGGTCCACTCTTACTTCTCTATAAAGAGAAGGGTTGTTCATGGCACTAAATTATATTGTATAGATTATGGGCCAATGTAACTTGGCACACAGCAATAAAGAGTAAAAACTGAGGTATTTGCCAAGGTCCTACACATGGTCTGTGACAACACTATTTACAATACTTGCAAATCTTGTTTCTTTCCAATAACCAGACTTGATCTGCAGTACATAGGAAAGAAAAAGCTTATGATGAAAATTAGAGCTTCCTCAATTCTCACTTTCTGTACTTAGTTATATTAATCCAATGTTAAAGTCTGGATTCTTATAGGAAGTTCTACAGCCTAATAAGTTGAATTCCTTTTTAAACTGAAGTTCTGTTATCACACCTGCAGGTCTGGGAATTGAAATGACAGTGCCATTATTGATATCACTGTTCTTTATCTACTGAAGGACATTTGAGATAAAGCAGCGCAAAACTGCTATGGTAAATTTCAAAACCATGGCTAACTTACCTAACTTCAGATCTGGTTTAAGAAAAAAAAAAGGGTATTCTGCTATTCCTCTTAATAAGTTTTCCCAAAGCTTTATATTTTTAAGACTATTCAGGGATTAAATTTTCCTGACTTTCTCCTAACTATTCCTACAGTAGTAGTTTACTGTAAGTAGTCCTTGTGGTGTCTTTTTACTTACTCTTGTCTTTTGAAATACAGACAAAACAAAAAAACTTCCTATTGCATGACAATTTTTTTACATTGTCTGAACTAACTTATTCTACTTCAATACTGGTTTTTTTAGCTAGTCTAATGCTTGCAACTTGTCCCAGTTTACTTTGAATAACTCTTGTTTCTCCTGAATGTTTCTCAATTTGTCCATAGTCCCTTGACAAGATTTCTACCATGAACTATTCTGCTCTTTCAAATCTTCAGCCACTGTCATTCTTTCACTTTTTTTCACATCCATTTATATGAATGCATTGAATTCATAGCTAGATATCACAGTTTACTTACAGTTATGGTTTATTCTTTCTTGTCATCAAATTTCTAACTTTATAAAAATCCAAGTGTCCAAACAAAACAAAAACATGAAGAAGGTGTCAATTGCAGTTTTCAGCTTAAACAGCAGTTTTGTTCTAGCATCTAGAAAGAACTTAAAAAAAAAGGCAATATTTTTTCTCTATATCATAGAGTTCCATCCATAATCTTTAACTCTATTTAAAATAATTGAATTTAATCTGAAAAATAAGGTTTTTCACAATGTCCACTGCAATAAAACTATGGGTTTTATTTCACCTTCACAGTCTTTTTTATCTGCGAATGTTAGTATGAAAGTGATTTAGCCTCCAAAACTATTCCAAGAAAAGGCCACATAATGCCACATAATGAAATGCTTTTTCAACTACGTCAGTGCGGTTGCTTAAAATTAGAATCTCCAAAGTTATCACAGAACCTCTTTGATGTCTGTGCTACAGTAGCACTGCAAGAGGAAAAGCAGTGCCCTCTCATTTGTAACAGAAGGAAGTGGTCTATGACATTAACACATGTAACAGCGAGAATTCCTGTGCTTTTATGAACAGTGTGAAAAATGAGTACTGGTGTTTTGTTCAGTAGTTCACATTACACAAGGGACACAGTATCATAAATGAGTGCTGTTTTTTACCCTTTTCTGTGATGCTTATTTCCCCTTGAGCCTTCTCTCTTTCCAAAATAATCCCCTATGTCTGTTTTGAAATGTTGTCCACATCCAGTCTTGTATGAACTTGTTTAGTCATTCTTTTTAGGTGGTAGTATTTTTAAGACTAAGAGTTACACTTGTCAAAAATGTAAAAATGAAGGTTTCTGAGTAAATTGCAGGGTCTGTGGTAAGGAAAATTCATCAAACAAATTTCAGTCTCTAAATAAAGATCTTTATGAGGACTGCATGGATCAAGCTTTATTTTATTCTATGCTGGAACTTCTGGAAAACTGAACTCTAGTTTTGCAGTTGTAATGTTGAAAGAAATGTTTTGTGTGAAGAACCCAGATACTGTACCTCTCACACTGACAACATTCAAAGCACATTCTGGGCTTCAATCTTGTATGTTAGGCCTAAAATACAAGGAAAATACTCACCAAAAATAGGGAAATTACAAGAAAAACAGAATAAGCCAAAGGGAAATAAAAGCTTTGCTTTAGAACCTGAATTCTGTCTCCACATGAGGTAAATTATATTTCATATGACATCTGACATTCTGTGTCATCATACAATACATTTTTTTCCAAAAGTATTTTGGAGATAAGCACAGATCTTATTTATCTAAAGATAGGAGGAATTCTCCTTCAAGCTCTTAAAAACTACTTAATAATGAGACAGCTTGTCATATTGATGTATGCAATATGCTTTTTAAGAATGAAACCAAACTGTGATTTTGGAATGATAAAGCAGACTCAAATTTCATTTACAGTAAATTTTATTGTGTTGTAATATACACTGTAGCTCATATATGTGCTGCTCTTTGACCACATTACCATACCATATTAAAAATTCAATCTGTGCCACTTGAAATTGGCATCTTTATGTCACTGAAAACAATTTCTACTTTTTGATTTTCAGTCTCAAGATCTTAGCATTTGTGGATAAATTTGTTTTTCATATTTTTTTAGTACAGCCAAAGTGGAGAAATTTCTGTTTTGTGAGACCTTCCAGATATGAATGTAAATGTGAATATGCTCTTTACTTCTCACTTCAAATAGCTGTTGATCTGATTTTGTCCTTTTCATTATTTTAACTGTTAAATTAATATACACATTCAAAAAAAAGAATTAATCTATTTGAAGTAATCTACAAAGTCATACCCGAAGTGGATAAAAAGAAATTGCACTGGACTTTGCTTGAAATATGACAATTTTGTAGGTTGATGACTTTTTCTTCTTTGGGTTTTTTGGTGCTTTTTTGTTTCTTTTCTGGTGTGCAGCACTGTAGGAAGTAATTCTTAGAAATGAAACATGAAATAGTGGTCTTATTTTGAGAAGAAACTGTATCATTCAAATAGCAAATAGTTCAGACCCTCATTATTTGTTTTAATATTAAAATGGCTCCCACCTACTGTTTAAATTAAACCTATTTTAAAAAGATACATATGAAATGTAGCAATTGGGACAATGTGATAAAATATTTCTATCCTGTTTTCTATAATTGATAGAACCATAAAATCAACAAGATTGGCAGCCACCTCTGGAGGTCTCTAGTCCAACCCCAGTATTCAAGAGGGGTCCCTTGGGCAGTTCCAAGAAATATCTTCTTGGAACTATTCTTAAAATATAATCATTTTTATATTCAAATTATATTCTGCATATAGGTACAGAATTAAAATTTGACCACGTTAAGGAAAATTAAATTATAAAATAACAGAGATACAATCTACAATCTAAAATTTTATTACTTTTTCCCTCTGGATTTATAATACATTTAATGAAATATCCCTTTTATTTTGTTCAGACCATTAGTTCATCCTTTTTTCCTTTCTCTTTACTCTTAAGTCTCTATACTACTGAGTTTATGCTTTTGCTTTAAATCCCAGCTTCTCTGTTATTTTCAAAGCTCTCCATAGCAACATGCTACCTTGATTTTGATGCTTATCCTTTAGTCTCTGTCTACACAAGCCTTCTTTTAATTCGACATTTTCTTCTTAGTCCAATCCTGTTTAAAACAGCTTCCCACCTAGTTTTCGTTGTTCTTGCCCTCATTCTTTTAACATTTATAGAAATCTACTTCTTCTGAAAAAAAAAACTTTGATTATGTTAGTTAGTTTGATTGTGTTAGCACAGTCATTGGTTCAGAATAGTATTTGCCAATGTTGTAAATGCTCACCTGAACACTTGAATGAATTTGCATAAATTAGTCAATGTTGTGCTTCTACTTATCATGCACAAGTACTCCTGTTAAATAAATTAACAAGGGAACATTTTCTAAATTAGTGATTTTACAGAAGACATGCACTAAATATTAGAAATATATTTTTTTTATAAAGGACACTAGAATATTATTGAAACATTTGATGACCTAAAATTGACCTATCTTGACAGAGAGACTCTGAAGTTAGAAATCTTTATCCTCACGTTACATACAGGAAAGTGGAACACATTAGTTAAATCTACATCTCTAAGTAGGACATTATCTAGTACTTTTTTGTCTGTGAAGCTGAACTGTGGGAAGGCCATGTCTGCACTATAGTCAATCTAGTCTTTTGTGTCTTACAGGCCTTGGCAGCTTTATGAGCATCAGATTTAATGGTCGGTTTTGTGGTTTTTTTCAAAGTGTCCAAAACACTGTGAGGGTGCACAGCAGTCTTGAGAGTAGTACAAAATGAGTAGGTATTGCATTCATGAAGGCATGAAAAAGCGCACAAATCGTTTTGCAGGACTGTGCAGGGTGATAAAGATTTAAATGAATTTTGACTGATCCATTCAGATTATTATTAATAGTGCCTAGCATGTGCCTGTGAACATGAAGTTGGCCAAACCTTGCCAAGGATCTTGTTTAACATTGAATGGGGAATTAGAAGACTACTGAAAAAGTTGTTCTTTGAACTTACCCTTCCTATGTTAAAGAAAGAAAAAAAAATGTGTTGGAAGGCTCATAGAAAATCTGTGGCAGAGCAAAGAACTCTATCTATATTGGCCAAACCTTGGGCAAAAGTCTTAAAATGTGTTTCCCCAATCTTACCTAGTCTAAAATGTAAGCTTCTGGTTGTGTTATGGCTTGGAAAAACCTCAAGTATACATGACAGACAATTCATAAATAGACAGCTTGGGAATCCAAGCAAAATTGCTTGAAGTTTTGTGTGTAGAAGTGTGAACAGAACAGGTATTTTGATTCGTGGCACAAAGGAAAAACACATTCATATTGTTTCTTTTGGGTACTTGATGTAAAAGACGTGGGCAAAGTAATGGCACTTATTTGGTATGTAAATTCTGTTGGGAAGTTTTGCAAGAACAGCTGTATTTGCAAATCCTACCAAAACATGTCAGTCACTCCTGGCAGTGAAAAGAGGTCTTAGTATGTTATTGAAAATAAAAGTTGCTTTCCAAAGCAAGGAGTTTATCCTTGTTCAAACAGCTCAATGTGCTTATTCTGGTTTGCACACAGACATCTCTCTTGGCTTTTTGCCAGTTTTTCACCACTCTGCTTTGTGTCTATAGCACCTGCTGTGTTTGTGGTACAATAAGTTGCATGACACTGGATATTCGATCAATGTATGCAGTAATAGCTCAAAATATGATGTTCAGAAGATGAAATACAGAACTTAACTTACCAGTAAGCTTTGTCTAAAACTTGAATATGCTAGAGGTGCTTGGTTTTAATTAGCTAGTTTGGAACTTTTTTGTTTTTACTTTTGGTTTGACAGTGTATCAAGCAGCTGGCAAGCGAGAGACAAAAGACTTTCTGACAGATCAGAAAGTAAAGAGAAAAATTTGTGGTTCGAAGAAAGTTGTTGATCTTGTTTATGATTCAGATAGTGATAACAGAAAAAACACAGGTTCTTTTTCTATACAAAGGCTTCTGAATGTTCGCTGGTAGGTAGCAATGACAAGAATATTAGAAATATCCTTAATAGTAAGAGGATTATTATTAATGTGGCCATTACAGTACAGAACATGAACAGTTATGTATGCAGGGAATAACACAAACTACAATGTCTTTGACAGATATTAGCAAATAAGTACTATGTTTAAAATGTGGGTGTTAGAATGGTAGGTGCTGCTGCCCCAATTCTTGTTCCCAATGAACCTCTCTTGTTGAAAACAAGTTGAGTTAACATCCAGGCAATGCAGGCAAACCTCCACTCAATGCTCACTGCAACTGCTGCAGCAACAGAGGCAAGAAAGGCTCTTTTTGCAAGGTTCTATTCCAACAGAGTAACACAGCAGCTGAAGGGAAACCCAGCCAGAAAGAGGGTGAACCAGGTGGAGCAGGCAGCTTAGGAAGGGGATGGGGTGGGGAGAGGAGCTAAAGGCTGGGCAGAGGGCACTGGCCTCCAGGGGAAGGGGGCGGCCACCAGGGATGCCAGGCCAGTCAGGGGACAGGGAAAGCAGAAACCAGAGGAAGTTGTGACACAAAAGGTCCATTTGGGAGTCTGTTTTTCCCCACAGGAGAGCTAACTCTATGGTAAGTAGTTACTGCTGTTTCCAAGTTTGGGGACTTGGAGGCTGACCAAGAGAAGAGAGTTCATGGGATGCTAAGCTATGTTAAGCTCTCATATGACATTGAAATTTCACTTTCTACCATTTTGCTATCTAGTTCCTACAGATATTCTACAAGATTTTCTAAACAATCATGCTCAAGAATGACATTAATTTTGTGCCAAGTGTCACTTGTTAAATTTTCAGACAAATAAACAAAGAAAAAACCACCACCAAACCAGAAGAGTGAATATTACCAGTTCATTTCAAATTACCTGAGCTGTGTTATAACTTATTGCTAACTCCCACTATGAGGATTTATCCCATATTTTGCTTCACAGTTGTGCTCAGCATCTATTCTCAGCTGAAACAGGGTTGCTATTATAGAGCATGATTTCATATTGTGGAGATTATTTAATATCCAGTTCAGATATCGCTGTACATCACCATATCTATGCAGTTTTTTCTGGCTATTTACAAATAACAGTGACTTGCTTCAGAAACACAGAATATACAGAAATTACTTTCCACTCTTTTTCTGTTGTTTCTCACAACGTAAGTGGGTCAAGGATTAAGGTAGCACGTGTAGCACTGAAATGGCAAAAATTATTTTTATATAACCTTCATTATGACAGGGTTCTGATAACTTTTTTTTAGTGTTTGATTCTAGAGAGTACAATATAATTAGAATGTGACACCACTTTTCTTTGAACTCTTTACTAACTCTTATTTTGGACAGGCAGATACGCTGCTGAAGCTTGTGAATTGATATACAGGAGAAAGTCTAACCCTTCATAGAGGGTATAGATACCTCACATGCTGCAAAGGAATCAGGAGAAGGCCCAAGTTCAACACCCAGATACTATAGTCCTGCTTGTCTTTGTACAAATCACTTGTCTCAGCAGAGCCATAGCAGAAGACTTCTTGCCTTGGCTTGCCTGAAGACTGCTTGCTGCATTCAGGTGTGTTTTGTTCTTGTTTTGTTTTGAAGTCTGTGATTTAGCATTCACTACAGACACAGACCATTCCAATTGCTGTGGATCCTTCTGTATTGCTGAAACTGACATCTGCATTTTCATTTGTATCTTTGTGAAGGTCCTCACCATTCAGGCAGTAGACAGTAACTTGAGTGCTGGGCAGCCTTAAGATGCATGAAGCAAGTAAAGGTGGTGGGATTTTTCACTCACTGAGTGATGCAAGCCACTGCAATGCAACAGGCAGCTATAGCCAGAAAGCTTCACTGCTTTCTGAAGAAATTTCCATCATGCATTCAGGTGGCAGACTTCTCCTGAAGTCTGATTGACACATAGTTATACACTGCTGCCTTAGTCGTGTTTTCTATGCGACTGTGTCTGTTTCTCAGGAAAAATATACCAAGTATAGAGTAGATGAGTAAGGAGAGCAGAAGGTTTCAGCTTTGGGGGTCTTTCTTGGGAAAGTAAGGACCAATTTATTCCACATTAAGAAAATGTTTGTTAGAAAGGAGAAAATAAATACAATAGGAATCTGTCTTTCAGAGGTCCTTGCAGAAGGTTCTTTAAGAGAAAAATACCTATGGCAAACATATGTTGCAAGGCTTTAATGCATTATCTTTTTTCCATGTTCAGGTGAAGGACTTCCTTTCTATGTAGTTAAAGCCTCAAAGACATTGTCCAACAGAGCTAATTATAGTGAGAATCTGGAAATTTTTGAGACTTCCCTGTTTTTGTGTTAAGCACTTTCTCTTCTCCTATGTATAAAAATGTATTAACATTAAGAGTATAATGACAAAAGCCTTCGCAATTGTGTGGTCAGATGAAGTGCATTCATAAAGAGCTTTGTAAAGGTATAAAACACTGTTAAATCTTGAAATAAATTTTAAAAACCCCACAGCATTACAAAGCCACGTCTCATAATCATGATATTTTAGATTTTCAGATATATAACACAAATTAATGGCTCGTATTTAACAGCTCTTAGGGAGCTACAGCTCCTATCCCTTCTCTTTGTAAGTAATATTTTCTTAAGAATAAACCATAAAATATTTTCAATGTCACCAAATAGTCCTTATGAAACATTTCTTTTGAAATACTTGACAGCCAGATCCCAGCATCATCTACTTGATTTCATCCTGTGGATTTTCTACACTACAGTTTAAGCTTCTTCTATTTCAATCTGCTCTGACTGTCACAGCACTTTTTAACTTTAGGTCTGAGACAGAGATTCGTCATTCTGAAGACTGCTCCGCCTACAGGCACTTCATGTACCTGATCTTGATTCAGAATTACTTATTTAGGCCTGCTGCATTAGCTGTAATTTGACAAGGGGCAGTGGTGGCAGCTGAGCTTTTGACATATTCTAGGTTCTTTTGGTATGATATGACAGTGGTGAAAATCAATGAAATACAAAATGAAAAAAAAAAACCCCAAATATATATATATATATATATATATGTGTGTGTGTGTGTGTGTATGTATGTATATATATATATGTTAAGGAAATATATATATATGGGCAAAACATCTGATTTTAAACTGAAACTAACAAAGTGGATGTATTTTGCTGCTGACAATAATTCTTTGCAGGTTTGGAACAGCTTTTTTATTTCTGAAACAAATCTTTACATTGTGCTTTATGTAAATCTCACGGAGAAATCTGTGATTCTGTGTAATTAAGGACCAATACATTTACAAATGGCCATATAGAGATACAGGAATTCCCCAAAACAAATAATGTATTTTCAGAAGATAATGCAGACCACGGGAAAACTTATCAGTTAGTGCAAACAATGCACAAATGCACTGATGGGTTCTTGATATCTGGATAAGTAAGCATTAACATGAAAAGTCAGAGATTGCTGAAATATCAAGGATTTCATAGAACAAAAATAAAATAAAAGTGTACAAAAAGACATACTACTGCATTTGTACACTCTCTAGGAGACTTTAAAAAAAAAGCAGCAAAGATCAAAACAACATGTAAGGGCACTAACATTGTAGCATTTGGGTTTAAATTGTTGGTGGCTGAACTTCAGTCTGGTGGCTCAGAATAAATGGCTGATGTGTGTGGGGGTAATTTCAGAGACATTGTGCTAGGCACCAGGGCATTACAGACTGCATGCTATTTTTTGAACCCAAAATGTATCTTCAGAGTAGTGTTTCAAAACAGCATTATAGAAATATGCAAGATGAAACTTTAGATTTTTGCAAACAGAAAAAAGACTTTGAGAACCCGTATTAGTCCATTTTCCTGATTATGCATTTCTCTGTAAATTACTGCTTTCATTCTCTGTACCTTGGGCCATTCCAGTTTTGTGAATGCATCCTTCAACTGTCCAAAGCTGGACAGAAGTCCCTTTTGTCAATGAGTTGTCAGTGGTATCACTTTGTTTCACAATGTTTTATCAATCCAATTGATATATTTCCAGGGGTCATTCCCCAGTTTGTCCCTAGGAAATGACACTCTCCTTTCTCATATGATAGAATATGATAGAAAAGAATAATTCATTTTGAAGAGACATAAATTTATCATCTAATCCAACTGTTCTAGTGTTGTTTTTGGCAAACTGGGAAGTTTCCACAAGTCCCTGATTGGTGGGAGGGTATTCGGGAACCTTCTGATTAGCTAGATTATCTGGAACAATTCTCTCTGGATGAAAAAAAAAACCAACAAATAAACCTGCTGTATGACCCTGTTCCGTGTTCTTCTCCAGAAATACCTAAAGGTTATTTGTATATCCTGGTCAGTCAAGTTGGATGTGTCTATATAATCACTGTTATTCAGCAAATTACAGAGAGATACTTGACTCACTGTAAGGTATGTATTGCAGGTCAGGAGGCTTCATGATGCCTTGAAAAGTTCTCTATGGCTTCCAGGCAAGGTGATAATCACTCTAAACCATGCATGTAGAACAGGTAATTGCTTTTTTATATTAATGATGGAGTTTAAATATATTGTTTTGAATTTTAAAATTTTTGTATTGTATTTTATTTGGCTTTATTTATTCTGAAAATCTCAGTTAACTGCACACTTAGCTTTTCAGGAGTAACATGAGGTAATGAGGAATAAAATCCTGTATCCTCACTTTCAACTTTCTCCAAAACAATTAGAGTTTTACTTCACAGAATCACAGAATCACAGAAATTCTAGGTTGGAAGAGACCTTTAAGATCATCGAGTCCAACCCATGTTCTAACACCTCAACTAGATCATGGCACCAAGTGCCACATCCAGTCTTTTTTTAAACTCTTCGAGGGATGGTGACTCTACCACCTCCCTGGGTAGATGATTCCAGTATTTGACCACTCTTTCTGTAAAATACTTCCTCCTTAATGCTAGCCTGTATCTCCCTCGGCGCAGCTTGAGACTGTGTCCTCTTGTTCTGTCTGTTGTTGCCCAGAGAAAGAGGCCGACCCCCAGCTCACCACAGCCACCCTTCAGGAAGTTGTAGAGAGTGATAAGGTCACCCCTGAGTCTCCTTTTCTCCAGGCTGAACAACCCCAGCTCCCTCAGTCGTTCTTCATATGGCTTGTGTTCCAAGCCCCTCACCAGCCTTGTTGCTCTCCTTTGGACACTCTCAAGCATCTCAACGTCCCTCCTAAAGTGAGGGGCCCAGAACTGGACGCAATACTCCAGGTGAGGCCTCACCAGTGCTGAGTACAGGGGAAGAATGACCTCCCTGGTCCTGCTGGCCACACCGTTCCTGATACTGGCCAGGATGCCCCTGGCCTTCTTGGCCACCTGGGCACACTGCTGGCTCATGTTCAGCCGACTGTCAACCAGCCCCCCCAGGTCCCTTTCCACCTGAGCACTGTCCAGCCACACCGTCCCCAGCTTATATCGTTGCAGGGGGTTATTGTGGCCGAAGTGCAGGACTCAGCACTTGGACTTATTGAACTTCATCCCATTAGATTCTGCCCATCCATCCAACCGTTCCAAATCCCTCTGCAAAGCCCTACGTCCCTCTAACAGATCAACACACGTTCCCAGCTTAGTGTCATCTGCAAATTTGCTAATAAAGGACTCTAAACCCTCATCCGTGTCATCAATAAAAATATTAAACAGAACTGGCCCCAGCACAGATCCCTGAGGGACACCACTGGTGACTGGTCGCCAGCTGGATGCAGCACCATTCACCACCACTCTCTGAGCCCGGCCATCCAGCCAGTTCTGAACCCAGCAAAGAGTGCTCCTGTCCAAGCCATGTGCTGCCAGCTTGTCTAGGAGTATGCTGTGGGAGACAGTGTCAAAGGCCTTGCTGAAATCCAAGTAAACAACATCTACAGCCTTCCCTGCATCCACTAGGCGGGTTACCTGGTCATAAAAGGTGACCAGGTTGGTCAAACATGACCTACCCCTCCTAAATCCATGCTGGCTGGGTCTGATACCCTGGCCATCTTGTAAATTTTGCGTGATGGCGCTTCATATAAACTGTTCCATTATTTTGCCAGGTACTGAGGTCAGGCTGACTGGTCTATAATTACCAGGATCTTCCTTTGCACCTTTTTTGTGAATGGGTATCACATTGGCCAGCTTCCAGTCATCCGGAACTTCCATATTTGTGACTGGGGAAACAGTAGCACCAAAGTCTTTGATAGGCTCAGACTCGTTTCTGAAGTAAGATAAGGTGGCATCCATAGGATGAAAAGACTTAGAAGGAAAAAACTAGCTATGGAGTAATATTTTTTTCGTAACAAAGCAAATGAGAAATCTGTCCACAGGAGAGAAAAATGAGTTCTGAAAGATATCAAAGCCAATTGCACAGAAATGGATGAGAAGATAGGATGCTCTCATGTTGATTTTTCCTCTCCTTTTTTGTGTGTTGTACAAATGTTTCCCAGTGTTTGTGACTACAGAGAAATTCCATGTTGGAGGACTCTGCCCTGTCAATGGAAATGGTCACCACTGCCATCTCTGCTGCTAACACAGACAGTGCTTTCATTACCTCTCTAAATATATATTTACATGTCAAATCCTGCAAAATATGCAATCTATGCAATGAAACAATGTTGGCAGAGATGAAATTGCATGTTTTTCATCTGACATCACAGTAACTAGCCTGAAGCTTCATTTATAGTTTGTCCTGACTGCCTTTGAAGCATGGCCCAAGGCATTAATGAAAAATGTTTTCTTAACAGACACCTGCCCAAAAGAGGACCTTCAATGTACTTTAAAGATCCATGTGCTGTCAGTTTTGTTAGGTATTGGAAAATTTATTATTTATGTAGATGGAATAAAAAGAAATTAAAAAAAGGAATGGTGATATGCTGTAATGGATAGAGTTCTGTGCTTCATTTGTAAGAGGGAAGCAACCTTTACCACTATAATGAGTTTTAAAAACTCAATGATAAATGCCACAGTATTTTAATAAGATTCAGTGTCAATGTAAACTTCATTCAGTTACTTCAGAGAAGACAGAGATGGGCAAACTGTCAGGGATACCCTCTCACTGAGTTGTGAGCTTCAGAAGGACTGCTTTCTGAAAGGTCTACTTTCTAAACTCTTTCTCACATTGGGTTCTAGGGATGGTTGGTTCCATGCCAAATCCCAGACTTGGTCAATGATATGTGTTAAAAGAATTATGTATGTGCAATCAATCTTTTATATCAGTCACCTAAGATTTCAAAGTCTAGCATGCTGTCAAAGTTCTGACACTGGCACAAGGCCAAATGCCCCCATGAAAATACACTTTCTCTGGTGTCTGATGTGAGATTTTGACCAGGAATAAACAAAGCAGGCTCCCACTTGAAAAAAAGAAAAATTTATTAACTAAACTACAAAAACAATTACTAAACTACACACAAAAGAAAACAAAACACAAGGAAAATGAAAACCTCACAAAAACACTCTCCTCCTCCTCCTCCCTAAATTCCCAATACAATATGTCTTCCAAAATCACCAGTTCTGGGTCCAGCACCACCCTTTAGAATGCTCAACTTTCAGTTCCTCAAGAGGAGAGGGAGTCCTTCCGTGTGTCATGGTGGCCTTTTCCGTCCTTGTTCTGGTGCTCTCACCACCGAACAAGAATCAGGGCTGCTTCCAGGGTTGTCTTTTTAAGGATGCTTTGTCCAGTTCCAGAAAAGCACAGTATCTCACCTTTGGGACATCTGTCCTCCCCATATTTGATATACCCCCTGGGGCCGAGGGGTACCCACACTGAATCTTCTTTGGCTCTGGGACATTTCTCCCCCTGGACTCAGTCTCTGTATCACACGGAAACATGGCTCTGTCCATGGCTACACAAAAGAGTCCAGCATAAAATGCCACTCCATCTTCTCCATTCTTCCAACATCTCTCACTCTCTCTCTCTCTGGTCCAGACCTTCATCACTCGTCTAGGAAGGGTTAATGTTCTGTGAAGTTTTCATTGTCCAAGAAGGGTTAAAAACTCCTCCAAGCGGCTGGACTCCTGGCTGCACACCCCCCCCCCCCCCCCATCTCCTCAGCCGGGCTGCCTGCTGCCAGCACGTTTACTAAATTTCAAGGTAACGGCCACAAACACAGGCTGTACTCTCTCTCTGTCTGTCTCCAAGGGGGGGGAACAGGCTGCACATTGCTTCCCAGCATTTCTTTACTTCTTCCTTCCACCCTTGGGGGGGCCAGGCCTACCTCTCCCGGGCCGGGCTGCATGGCTTTTCTCCTCCCCCCGCCCAGCCAGCAACTGGGCCGGGGGAGAGACCCAACTCCTTCCCGCCAGAAATCCAAAGAGAGACTGCCAGGGGGAGAGCCCTGCTTTTACCCTGTGTTCTCAGAGGTGGATCCAATGCCCAGTGGTTGGGCCAGATGGCAATATTCAAATCTGAGCACTCATTGGCCCTATCTACAGCATCCCAGAAATCCTGTTTCTGGGTCAAACCATGACACATGCTAATCATCACTGACCAATAGGTTGTGGAAAGGAATCTTTCAACCTTGGTAGGTAACCTTGAGAGGCAACCTTGACCCTACTCAAGGGAGGCAGCTGCGATAAGGGGAGCACAATGGGTTCTGGGATGTCTGCTATTTAGTGGGATGATTGATAGAGACAATGAGCAAATGCTCATTAACATGACATGTGGGGCACCCTTAGAAACAGTGCTTGACTACCACATTGCCTTCCATTCCCAAAGTGTAGATTTACCTGGACAGGGCCACCACAACCTTCATTAGTGGTTACAACCTAACCATGGGGAAGACACACACCACCACATGTATATATAAAATTAAAATAAGGATAATAAAAATGAGGGTGTTGGGATGGTAGATGCTGCTGCCTATTTCTTGTTCCCAATGAACCTCTCTTGTTGAAAACAAGTTGAGTTAACATCCAGGCAATGCAGTCAAACCTCCACTCAAAGATCACTGCAACTGCCTCAGTGATAGAGGCAAGAAAGAATCTTTTTGCAAGGTTTTATGCCAGCAGAGTAACACAGCAGCTGAAGGGAAACCCAGCCAGAAAGAGAGTGAACCCGCTAGAGCAGGCGGCTTAAGAAGGGGATGGGGTGGGGAGAGGAGCTAAAGGCTGGGCAGAGGGCACTGGCCTCCAGGGGAAGGGGGCAGCCACCAGGGATGCCAGGCCAGTCAGGGGATAGGGAAAGGAGAAACCAGAGGAAGTTGTGACACAAAAGGTCCATTTGGGAGTCTGTTTTTACCCGCAGGAGAGCTAACTCTATGGTAAGTAGTTACTGCTGTTTCCAGGGCTGTGGACTTGAGCATTGACCAAGAGAAGAAAGTTCATGGGCTTCTACAATTCTCCTTTTTTATCTTACTAAGAAGATCTCCCTCATGGACATCTGCATACACCTAACCCAACAGGGAAACATGACTAAGATGATAAAAACAATTATTACAATCAAAAAAATTCCTTTGATAAAATATGTAACCCATCCTGTGAAACCCCACTATCTGAAAAGTTCATTGATCCAGTCTGGGTATTTTTCCACCTTTAAGTCCTTTATTTGCTCCCATAGCTTGTGGATGCTTGTGTAGATGGATTCTGAGTGTGAGGAGATGTTGAGGTAGCACATCCCTTCCAATTCTTGGCAGCCATGTCCATGGGCAAGCAGTAGGAAGTGTATGGCAGCTCTGTTTTGCAATGTTGCATGTCTGGTAGCCTCAGTGTCACTAAGGAGGTCACTGAGTGCAGTGAAGGTAGTGTTTGCCTGCTTACTAAGCCAACACTGCACGTGAGAAAGCTCACCGAGAGCCTTAGCTGCAGCCAACCGAGGTCAGAGAAGAGAAACCGTGACTCTCTTTGCTTTGTTCCAATTATAAACTTGGCTATCACAGTTTTGATTGAATCCTGAATAGGATCTCTTTTGGTGTGCGGATTTGCTTCTTTGTTTCCAATTATCTAATAGTGTAATGTTTGGAGTGAGGACAGAAAGCCTACCAAGACTGCAGGGACCCCCTCTTGGAGATGTGAAGGGATCCCAGCCCACACTCAGCCATCACGGATAAAAAACATTCCTCGGGGCAACACTTTAGGATGGAGTGAGGACACAGAGAGTATGTGACTGGTATAATTACACCAATTTTTAGGTTATTATAGGCTTTGTTAATTGGTGATATGTGTTTTCTGTACATTTTTTTTTGCCATATCAATTTTGAGCCAATGTTGACTCGGTCGTCTGAAGTAAAATTTGACACAATATGTTGCCTTGAAGGACCCCAACAAGTCCAATTCTTGGTGTTCCTCTATACCATCTGTCAGAATCTTTGTCCACTCATCACAAGTGCCTTCAGGATTGGACCTCTCCTTGCCTGTGGTGCAGAGGAGATCTGAGTTGGTGACAGGCCAGTCCACTGCTACCAAGGGAATTCCTACCAGACACGTGGACAATGGGTTGCCCATGGGCAGGCAGAGGTTGTTTACTTTATTTACTGTAAAGTCTTGGCTAGTGTGACCCAGATGTTCTGATTAGGCTGAGAGACAAACTGATGGGAAGGTGAGGAGCATCCAAAATCCAGTCTGGAACAGTTGGAGGTTCCCTGCCGCCAGAGACATAACATGATGCTTGGGGATGATGAATTGATCTGTGAGTTTGAGAAAATACATGTGTGTAACTTTAACAGCCCTGCCTACCTTTCCTCTTACCCCTCAGTTTTTACTGAGTAGAAGATGGGTGGGAAAACAGGGGGGATAACAGTGTAGCAAACTAAAGAGAAGTAAAGCCAACAAGAAAAAAAAAGGGGGTAACAGTGCAAACAATGAGTGAATAAAATTCAACAGAGAGTCTTTTGTCTTTAGGAGCAGCGGAGGGTCATCATCTTCTGTGAGGGACCTTTGTGTTGACAGTCTTTTTCCTTCTCCTCCTCCATGCTGCCTGAGTTTGGTCTCCTTCTTGCCTCCAATGTTCCAGGGAAGCATCTCTGGGAACTGCACTTGGCGATTTGATGAACGGCTTGACATTCTTGGCAGGGACCCACCTGGGGCCCAATTCTGTGGGCACGCAAACACAGCCTCTACCCCATGTTGCTACAGGATAAATGTTTCACAAATGAAGGAAATGTCAATTACATCACTCAAAAGAAAGATAAGCACAATATTAGTAGATTGGACAGGTAGAATTTTCTCATAGTAATTTTTTTGTAGAAGGGACTTTGAATTATGTCTAAATTCCTTTGAAATTGGAAAACTGAGCCACCAATTGGAAGCTTTGTCTTTTTCAACTCTATACTAAGCAAAGCTCTTCATTTTTATATTTGTAAGATTTGCAAGACTATTGAATATGGCAATCAGTGTACTTTGTTCTGCATATGAAAGAAACTGCTTTTCATAATTTCATACTTATGTTAGAAGGCACTAATTAATCACTTTTGTTATTTCTTACAAATTAGACAGGAAATCATAGGAAGTTTCATGCAAAGAGTAATTTAGGTCCACCTTATCTTCACTTAAAAAGAAGCTTCAGGACAAAGTTGCCACGCAGGAAAACTGAAGTTTTTTTTAAAAAAGATCTGATGCATTATTTAAAAAAAATACAATGTTTTGAAACATAAGTTACATCGTTATCTTAGAAAATTATTTACATCTGTTTTACATCTGTTGTACATTGCTTCACAGACTACATCTATAAAAAACCTGGTCTGTCATTGTTGGCCACATACGAAGGCTTAATCAAAATTCATGGTAACATTTTTTGTGCTTTTTCTTACTATTTTGAGAATACCCTAAAAATATATGAAATCAAAAGTGGGAACAAATCACTGAGTCAACAGCGTCAATAACAAGTGTATTTTTATTAAAATTGCCATTAAATGGGTTTACGTTCTGAAGTTAAACTCCTGAATTTCAGCCCAGCATTTGGATTCACTGAGACCATTTCCACTTGTGTGAATGCATACTTGTCTACTGCTGCGTGATAAAACACTTTTGTTTTGTCACGTAAACTGTAAAACAGCTGAGCTTGTCTAGCTGTCAGTATGGCTGTGCTTGGAGTATTGAGACCTTTGAACGTGCTTGAAGATAGGAATAGGACAGCTTTTAGATGTTAAAAGCCTTGGGAGACATCATACCTACTTGAGATACAATTTCTTCTCCATGTTTTTGTAAAGGGATGACCTGTTACAGGGGAAATACCCTTTTGAGAAGGCCATGGACTATAATTTCTTTTAATTGACCTCTTGCTTCCTTGATCTTAGCATGAATGGACTACAAAAGTAATTCCTTTGACACTGCAAAGTCAGGAAAAATTAAGGCTATAATGTAGTTTCCCTGGTGTTGAAGTGAGGGGGAGAACGACCATCCTATAATGCATCGAACTCCAATTTATTGATCGATCAGTCACTTTAAATAACAGTGTTAATTAACTTCATGCATATTCCAAAATCCAGGTTTATGATAGGCCAACAGAGAAAACTAACCACTCCTTTTGTTTTACAATACCGACAATTGTTTACACAAACTAAACCAGTGTTCCCACTGTGATATGAAAGGTTCCCAAAACTTCCATATCTGTTCCCAGGGTGCCATCTTTTCCCAGAGAGGGTGTTTCACTTGTTATGGGAAACTGCCTGAGAACCTTATTGTTTATACAATGATGCCTGAGAGAGACTAATTGTTTATAGAAGTCAGGCTGGGAACTGCTTTGGAACTGCTTCACAGCTACCTGTTACTTTTCTCTCAATTTTATGGCTTCACGGTCTTTTTCTTTAAGCCATGCTAGAACTAAACTCCCGACACCCTGGTTTTTTAAATTTTTAATCAGCATGGATATCTGATGTTTTGGGTACTGAACTGAAGGGTTATCAACTGAGAATACAATTTTATTAATATGAATTTATATGATAAGGTTTCACCAAATACTTATGTGCTTGTTTTAATGATGAACAGTAAATGTTTTTGTTTGTTTTTGAAGTTCTTTTAATAAATGAAGAAAGAATGGTAAAGAATATATTTTATTTTAGATGGAGTAAAATAATTGCAATCACTGATTTGATTCCTGGGGACATGCTCAGAAAATACTGATTTTACATTGTTTTTATTATTATTGCTAATAAGGCAGAAGTATATTTCAGACATTTGAAATGAAACAAGAGTCCTGTGGCAACTGTAAGAACACAACCCAAGTGTCATTTCAAAGATTATCAGACAGAATACAATGAAATACTTCATTTATTTCCCTCATTTTACACAGTGGAAATAAGCTAAATGTAGTGAAGGAAAATATGGAAATTTTCCAAGAGGAAATGGAAAAAAGCTTTGCTCCTTCCCAGCTTGGTGATGCCTGCAAAAGGACTGAAGATGCACTCAATTCCTTTGTGCAGATCACAGATAAAATTGTTAACCAGAACTGGTCACAGTACTTAGCCATGGAGAACCTCCCTTGTGACTGAGCTAGCTGTGACACCCCTCATCACTGCTGTCTGGGCCAGGACATCCAGTCTGTTTTTAACCCAGCAAATGTGCACCTGTCCAAGCCATAAGCAGCCATAAATTGCTCCAGAAGGACGCTGTGAGAAACTCTCAAAGGCTTTACTAAAGTGTCGGTAGATAACATCCACAGCCTTTCCCTGGCTGTTCCAAAAAAAGCAGACCTCTGGTTATAGGACATGAGATTGATCAAGCAGGATCTACCTTCCACAATTCCTTACTGGCTAGGCCAAATTCCCTGGTTATTCTGCACATATCTCATGATGGCCCTCAAGATGATGTACTCCATGACCTTCTATGACATCAGGAGAAGTCAGACTGACAAGTCTGTGGTTCCCTGGATCTTCCTTCTGATCCTTCTTACAGATGAGCCTCCACATTTGCTGATCTCATCTGGGGTAAATGATTGAAAATAGCTTGAGAGAGTCCCTCAGTACTCTCAGGTGGATCCCATCCAATCCCATAGACTTGTGTTTGTCTAAGTGGCAAACACACTCTACACTGACCATTCCCTTCCACATTATTCTCCAATCTTGCTATTAAAGACAGGAAAATTAGGCCGTTATTATCTCAGCCTTTTCCCATCCTTTTTCACTGTGCTACTCTCTGAATCAAATAAAGGATGGGAATTCTTAAACGATAAATAAATAATGGTGACTTTTTTTAAAGTGTTCGAAAGAACGTCTGAAGATGGTATACAAATGATCAAACTGAGGGAAAATATGTGCTTTATATTTCCAAGTTTACTCAGCACGTTGCAGGTGATACCTAGGCTTTTAGCACTCAAAGCTTAAATTTCAAAAACACACAGGTTTATTTTTAGCTAATGACTGGAGGAAATATAATTAGATTATGAACTCTGGAAATTAAACCAAAGCAAAACACCTGTTTTAATAATGTCATCCATACCTATTGCAGGTCTCCTATACTACACAACTGCTATAAAAATGAAATAATGCCTACTTCTGATGCCTGAGAAGGCTACCTGGAACAGAGGCTAGACAGAGTTAAAAGAAAAAAGTATTTATTAAAAGGCTTCAAAGGATTCACCTGGGGCAGTACAAGAGCCCAGCCAGAGCTACATCCAAGATGGACACAAGATGGAAAATCAGTAACAATTTTTTACACTTTTTTAAGTTTTGGGCCATTTACATGTTGGGCTAATTGTCTAATTACAGTTTCATGTTATGAAGTCCCATCCTCCCAGACTGGTCTCCTCAATTTGATGTTGTTTATACCTTCTGGGCCTGAAGCTACAGCAGTGTCCTTGGTTCTTGGCTGGAAAAGGATTGTTTTGTCTAACTGGACTGTGAAGAGAACTTGCTAACACTTTATATGAAATTCAGAGTTACATACTAATGCAGTACAGAAACTGGAAAATATGAAAGCTAAAAATTAATGCATCACCTCCTGATATCACATGGCACATGAGCATATGACACATTTAATGAGCAAACAGTCAGTTTAGAAATGGGGATGATGTGTTAGACTGGTTATGGTACAAGCTAAGCTTGGTGATCCTGAAGGGATCCTTCCAACTCAGCATATTCTACGATTTTATGAGTATATTTTTTTTCTGTGAAGTTGCCATCTCATGTTTTGCTTCCTTGTTAAAAAAAAATCCTGTTAGAGAGCTAGGTACAAATGATACCATTTTACCCCACACCCTGGAACTAGTTCGGCCAAACAGAACTTTTCTTCAGCATTGTACCCTATGTATGTCAAAGAATAGATATCAGTAGAAAGGTATCTACACTGAGCAAAATTTTTGGCTTTTCTTTTGCTTCTCACCTAGAATTTATATGTATGTGTTCTATGTAGATTCCTCTTCAGGCTAAATCTCTCTTTTTTTCCCTGTAATTAAAGTATGCACTTTCTCCAGGAGATTTCCTTTGTGTTCACTCTAAATTTTTGTTTATGAAACTGCAATAAAAATACTGAGATTAATTCTACATTTTCCTTGATGCATGAGGAACTTTCTAACCTTTTATCCAAATGACATCATTTTTATAAAAGCAACACAGAGTTTTCCCTGTTCTCTGTGTTTCAGATTAATGAGTCCATGTGGTGATATCATTTCCAATTTGTGTGGGAAAATGCATCCCCTGATTACTCTGATTATGAGAGTGGTTATAAATTCAATCATTTTTCACTTTTGCTTTCTTCTGTAATAGCTGTAATTCTTAAGATATGAACATCGTGACCTGTTTTCTAGGTCTTCAGTTTTATTATCTAAATGATGAATCTTTTGTGAATCACTTGAAAATCTTCCTCGGAAGAAAAGGTAAAGTTTTTCACAGCAGACTCCTTTACAGTTTGTTTTTATTTTTGGGAGGGTTTTTTGGGTTTTTTTTTCAGTTTTCTGGTTAGTTTTTTTCTGTTATCAAGGGTAAAGTATTAATAATCAATAATGACTTGTGTCATACATGTGTACTTTGGGGAAAATTTTCAAAAATGGTAGATTATAAGGGAAGAACAAAGAGTTATCTAGTCTTACCTTATGTAAAACATAAACCACAAAAGAGTAAGTGTTGCAGTAACAATGTTTCTTCCTGTCTGTGCTCCAGGAAGACCCTTTCTTTAAAGATTCAAATGTGAGAAAAGAGGAATGTGCTTTTGCATTTAGTTTCAAATTTCAAGATTAAATGCAAGTGATCTACAGTGACTGATGCAACTCTAGGTGAACTTTCATAACTCAGATTTAAGGGCAGAGGTATCAATGACCTTCATGTATGCTGACCTCCAATAAAAGAGGAGAAAAGAGCAGCAATTGTTACATCAGGAATAGCAAATTTATTTTCTGTTTTCTGTGAGTTGTTCTTCTGTTATTTTATTTTAATTCAATTAAGATATGCCATTAAAGAGCTCTATATTTCTTTTACAAGATTATTACAATACATCTGAAGGTATTATCCAAACTTTCCAGATTGTTTAGGAATAGTAAAGGACATAAGATGTGTTAAACTAAATCATATAACTAGATATATGTTTCCTTCTACATTAGATCATGAGCACTGCATAATTTTACATTTCATTGGAGTCACTATATACTGGAAATATTAAGGGAATTTTTCTTTTCCAATTCGTGTTCAACATTCACATTTTATTGAATTCTGAATTTCCCAGATTCCTAGAATTCTGCAAATGAGAGCTTACAAGTTTGAAGTAGCATTTACCTCTTCGGTGAGTATTGTTAGATATGATCTGTTCCATCAGAAATGCAGGTAATTTCTCAACATTAATATTTTTTATCTTCAATTTTACTTTTCTGCCCTATTTAAGTTGACAAATTCCATTATTGAGGTGCCTTGAAGTAGAGCTAATGGCTTCTCTTCATAAGTTAACCTGAAAAAAGGCTGAAAGTAGAACAATACTAATGAGTACAGACTATATAAGCATTTCCACATTGCACTTCTGTTAGAGAATTCTTCTTGTTTTAAAAATTCTTTCTTTCTTTCTTTCTTTCTTTCTTTCTTTCTTTCTTTCTTTCTTTCTTTCTTTCTTTCTTTCTTTCTTTCTTTCTCTTTCTTTCTTTCTTTCTTTCTTTCTTTCTTTCTTTCTTTCTTTCTTTCTTTCTTTCTTTCTTTCTTTCTTTCTTTCTTTTCTTTCTTCCTTTCTCTCCTTCCTTCCTTCCTTCCGCCACTTCCTTCCTTCCTTCCTTCCTTCCTTCCTTCCTTCCTTCCTTCCTTCCTTCCTTCCTTCCTTCCTTCCTTCCTTCCTTCCTTCCTTCCTTCCTTCCTTCCGACACTTCCTTCCTTCCGACATTTCCTTCCTTCCGACACTTCCTTCCTTCCTTCCTTCCTTCCTTCCTTCCTTCCTTCCTTCCTTCCTTCCTTCCTTCCTTCCTTCCTTCCTTCCGACACTCCTTCCGACACTTCCTTCCGACACTTCCTTCCGACACTTCCTTCCGACACTTCCTTCCTTCCTTCCGACACGTCCTTCCTTCCTTCCGACACGTCCTTCCTTCCTTCCTTCCTTCCTTCCTTCCTTCCTTCCTTCCGACACTTCCTTCCGACACTTCCTTCCGACACTTCCTTCCTTCCTTCCTTCCTTCCTTCCTTCCTTCCTTCCTTCCTTCCTTCCTTCCTTCCGACGCTTCCTTCCGACGCTTCCTTTCCTTCCTTCCTTCCTTCCTTCCTTCCTTCCTTCCTTCCTTCCTTCCTTCCTTCCTTCCTTCCTTCCTTCCGACACTTCCTTCCTTCCTTCCGACATTCCTTCCTTCCGACATTCCTTCCTTCCGACGCTTCCTTCCTTCCTTCCGACATTCCTTCCGACATTCCTTCCGACACTTCCTTCCTTCCGACACTTCCTTCCGACACTTCCTTCCGACACTTCCTTCCTTCCTTCCTTCCTTCCTTCCTTCCTTCCTTCCTTCCTTCCGACACTTCCTTCCTTCCGACACTTCCTTCCGACACTTCCTTCCTTCCGACACTTCCTTCCTTCCTTCCTTCCTTCCTTCCTTCCTTCCTTCCTTCCGACACTTCCTTCCTTCCGACATTTCCTTCCTTCCGACACTTCCTTCCTTCCTTCCTTCTGACACTTCCTTCCTTCCTTCCTTCCTTCCTTCCGACACTCCTTCCGACACTTCCTTCCGACACTTCCTTCTGACACTTCCTTCCTTCCTTCCGACACTTCCTTCCTTCCTTCCGACACTTCCTTCCTTCCTTCCTTCCTTCCGACACTTCCTTCCGACACTTCCTTCCGACACTTCCTTCCGACACTTCCTTCCGACACTTCCTTCCGACACTTCCTTCCGACACTTCCTTCCTTCCTTCCGACGCTTCCTTCCGACGCTTCCTTTCCTTCCTTCCTTCCTTCCTTCCTTCCTTCCTTCCTTCCTTCCTTCCTTCCTTCCTTCCTTCCGACACTTCCTTCCTTCCTTCCGACATTCCTTCCTTCCGACATTCCTTCCTTCCGACGCTTCCTTCCTTCCTTCCGACATTCCTTCCGACATTCCTTCCGACACTTCCTTCCTTCCGACACTTCCTTCCGACACTTCCTTCCGACACTTCCTTCCTTCCTTCCTTCCTTCCTTCCTTCCTTCCTTCCTTCCTTCCGACACTTCCTTCCGACACTTCCTTCCGACACTTCCTTCCGACACTTCCTTCCTTCCGACACTTCCTTCCTTCCGACACTTCCTTCCGACACTTCCTTCCTTCCGACACTTCCTTCTGTCACTTCCTTCCGACACTTCCTTCCGACACTTCCTTCCGACACTTCCTTCCTTCCTTCCTTCCGACACTTCCGACACTTCCGCCACTTCCTTCCGCCACTTCCTTCCTTCCTTCCTTCCTTCCTTCCTTCCTTCCTTCCTTCCTTCCTTCCGACACTTCCTTCCGCCACTTCCTTCCTTCCTTCCTTCCTTCCTTCCTTCCTTCCTTCCTTCCTTCCTTCCTTCCTTCCTTCCTTCCTTCCGACACTTCCTTCCGACACTTCCTTCCGACACTTCCTTCCGACACTTCCTTCCGACACTTCCTTCCTTCCTTCCTTCCGACACTTCCTTCCGCCACTTCCGCCACTTCCGCCACTTTCTTCCGCCACTTCCTTCCTTCCTTCCTTCCTTCCTTCCTTCCTTCCTTCCGACACTTCCTTCCTTCCGACACTTCCTTCCTTCCGACACTTCCTTCCTTCCTTCCGACACTTCCTTCCTTCCTTCCGACACTTCCTTCCGACACTTCCTTCCGACACTTCCTTCCTTCCTTCCTTCCTTCCTTCCTTCCTTCCTTCCTTCCTTCCTTCCTTCCGACACTTCCTTCCGACACTTCCTTCCGACACTTCCTTCCTTCCGACACTTCCTTCCTTCCGACACTTCCTTCCGACACTTCCTTCCTTCCTTCCCTTCCTTCCTTCCTTCCTTCCTTCCTTCCTTCCTTCCTTCCTTCCAACACTTCCTTCCGACACTTCCTTCCTTCCTTCCTTCCGACACTTCCTTCCTTCCTTCCTTCCTTCCTTCCTTCCTTCCTTCCGCCACTTCCGCCACTTCCGCCACTTCCGCCACTTCCTTCCGACACTTCCTTCCTTCCTTCCGACACTTCCTTCCTTCCTTCCTTCCTTCCTTCCTTCCTTCCTTCCTTCCTTCCTTCCTTCCTTCCGACACTTCCTTCCGACACTTCCTTCCGACACTTCCTTCCGACACTTCCTTCCTTCCTTCCGACACTTCCTTCCGACACTTCCTTCCTTTCTTTCCTTTCCTTTCCTTTCTTTCAGAAAGAAAGAAAAGAAAGAAAGAAAGAAAGAAAGAAAGAAAGAAAGAAAGAAAGAAAGAAAGAAGAAAGAAAGAAAGAAAGAAAGAAAGAAAGAAAGAAAGAAAGAAAGAAAGAAAGAAAGAAAGAAAGAAAGAAAGAGAAAGAAAGAAAGAAAGAAAGAAAGAAAGAAAGAAAGAAAGAAAGAAAGAAAGAAAGAAAGAAAAAAAATAAGATGGATGCCACACCTGCTCTCTTTGTTCATATTACATTTTACTGCCTTCATAGGTCTAAGAGTTGTTTGGGAATGTTATTTTGCTGTGTACCAGACAAAAAAAAAAGGCCATTAACACCACTCTCTGAAAATTAAGTATCATTTACTAAAGTACAGGTAATTACAATAAGTGTTGCTAAATGTTTATAGCACACTTAGTCAGAGAAGACTCCCATATAATCTACTTAAATATTTTTATACATCAAGTAATATATTTAATTAATACTTAAAAGAGTATTCCGAGTGTTTTTCTTTTAAATTCTTCCAACTGGATTGAAATAAACATCTTAGTTAACTGACTTTTTGAGAAAGATCAAAACTCCATCTGTCCAGGGACATATTAGAGGCAATGAACTGTTGCAGTGAAAAGATATTGAGGTGCTGATGCATGTCCAAAGAAGAGCAAGGAAACTGATGAAGGGCACAACTCTTATGAGAGGGGTGGGGAGAATTGTAGTGAGGGCATTCTCCTCCTGAAAAGAAGGCTCAAAAGTGTCAATCTCTAGTGAAATCAAAGAGGTACATGACAACATGCATGTCTGGAAAAATACTTTTGAAGGATGCACTTAAAAGACAGTCTACATTCTAGCATGACTAAGCCTACCAGCCTCATTTTTGAGGTGATCAGATTCTTTGTCATCTTCAGAGAGCTGTCAGAGCTGAGTAAGAGACTTATTTTGAAAATGCGTTTCCAGACTTCCAGCTTCTAGAATTAGCAGCTTTTCTATAATATAACATAAAACAGGAACAATTTTTAGTGAGCATAGATAGTTCTTTAGCCAGCTATGCTAAAATAGGAGATCAGTCTGAAAGTGTAAGATAAAGATAAAAGAAGAACAATTTTCAGTGAGCATAGATAGCTCTTTAGCCACCTATTCTTAAGTAGGAGCTCAGTCTGAACGTTTCTCTATATTACTGTTCAAACTAACACAAGACAAGCAAATGGTTTAAGAAAATACATATAGTTTCTGTTGTAGGTCTGTTATAGTTTCTGTTGTTGTCATACTGATATTGTTGTATAAGATAATAAACCAGTAAGAATAACCTATTTGCTATGATTTAACTGAAGAATGTGCAAAAGTGATAGGGGAAGGAAGTTCTGATTATTCTAATTATCCGAAGAAGTAATAGTGTAGTCTCTCTCATATCATAGAATTTTCTATAATATTAGTTTCTAATAGTATAGGGTTTTTTTCCTTTGTACATCTACAAGTATACCAACAAGTCAAAGACATATATAAAATAATGTTTTTTACAGTTAAAATTTCAATGCATTTCTTACTGAATATAATTGGAAAAAAAAAAAACCAAAAAAAAACCAAAACAACATCCAGAATCAATGTGTTAATTAATCCAGAAAGAATTGTAAAAAAAAATTAAATTTATATTTCTACAGCAATATACTACTTGAACACTAAACCATTCTGCTTCAAACTATTGTTTTCCTTAAAAAATAGCATTTTTTTGAAATCTTTATGCTTTTTACAAAAATACTTTTGTATACACATAAATTGGTGGTGAATACAGAAAAAAAAATATTTAACACATTCTTTACAAGTCCAAGTTCAAATATGAATTAGTAAAAAACTTTTCATATTGAGTGTTTCGCTCATTTTCTTTTTTTACTCAGGTCATAGCATTTGTATTTGCTTTACCACAACATTTGTAAATCTTCCAGCTTACAAAGTATAAATACACTGCTGTATTTATGTATATGTTTCTTTGTAAAACGAAAATCTGGAAAATTTAAGAGTGAACAAACTAATGTTAGGAGTGATTGTCAGAAGCTCATGGTTGTTTATGTCTCACTTTTCTTTCCTGTGTCAGTGGATACTGCTGTGCAGTAACTTTTTTCCCTTCTATAATCTGTTATTTGTGGACTGTGAGGGAAAGTAAGTGCAAATGGCTTGAGCTGTCCAGAGTTCAAACAGCAAGACTAGCCTGAAAATACTTGCAGGATTTCAAACTGCAGTAGAAGACAAGGCACAATATTCAGACCTTATCAAACCAAGGATTTTTTTCCTTTCAATCACCTTCAAGAAAACCAAGTTGGAGGCCAAACAACTGAACCGCCAATGTTATCATGCCCCCCTGATCACTCTGGAGCTTCTGCTTCCCCACCAAATCATAATTAAGAAATTCTCCCAGCAAAATATGACTTCTACAATGCAGTTGTACAATAGCAGAGAGCTTATTTCCCCTATCACTTGCATTATATATGTTAATAAATAGAGACATCTATGTGTCACTTGTCAAATTATTTTGGGACTGGGGACAGATGTCAGATTATCTGAGACCCTGATGTGCTTCTAGATGAAACTTTTTTCCATCAATATACACTTCCAGAGAAAGCTATACTGATGGAATATTGCTAGATGCAAGTTTTAAGATAATACATACTTTTATTTGGAAAGAATTTTACTTAACAAAGTCTAAGATAAAATATGCATCTAAAGCCTACAGAGTTCTGTGGGCTGTTTGAAGATGGCTCTCTGAAGATGTACTTTGTCAATAAGAAACATCAGGTGGTGGAATGGGAACAGCTCTGATATTGCTTCAGCTTATTTCCCAGTTACAGCTGAGAAAAGATGGGGCTGATCTCAGCGATACTGGCAGCCTTCTGGCCCTGGAAAAGAAGAAGTGATTGTGGGAATGGTTGGGAGTGTGAAATACAGTGGAAATGGCTCACGATTGGAATGGATGGCCTTCTAAGAGGAGAAAAAATTTCCAGTGAGAAAGCAGCTCATTTTGAGCTACTCCCCTATCCCTTATGGTTTCTACAGTTCTTTTGAGCAACAGAATCCATAAACAGAATAGCAATGTGCTGAAGTAACAAACAGAATATACAAAAATTTGCACAAGGATAAAGTTGTTGCTTGGTTGATTGTTTCTGCAAGAGAGGTGTGGCCCAGTAACCTTGCAGATCCTTACAGTGGTCTTCAACAGATCAAAGAGCACAACCATAATTTAAAAGATTTCTCTCTCTTTGGTTTACCAAAGGATTACCACAACATCTGCGTAACATATTTGATAACGTCACTTAAAACTGGAGGATTTATTCACTTTCCATTCTCTCATTACTTATAAAAGTTGTAGCCTCTTTCATAAAAGATATGCCTGGTTTCTTTACTTCCCAATGCAAACAAGGTTATTGAAGACAACAGTGAGATATTTAAATAGAAAACTATTAAAATCTTTTCATTGCCATAAAGCATCCAGAAGTTTTGCCACACCTGTACAATTATTAATCCCATCTCGCTGCTCTTTCTTCTTTCATCCATTTAAAACCTGCAAATTACAATTATCAGAGATCATCAATACAATGTGGGAAGGAAGAGAGGGGCAACAAAAATGATACTTAACAGAGCAGATACAAAACATACCACAGATATGAAGAGGTATGTCCCTCAGTATTCCTCCTCCTCTAACCTAAAAGTCAGTGGTTGAAAACAAAATAGAAAAAGAACCTGTCTGTGGAGATGAGGAAGAGGAAAGCATTGCTGCTGCTGGCTGACAGACAAATGAGGAGCCATTCTTGATCCCATGGACGTGGGAAGTACCAGAGCTAAACCCTGCATGAGAAGGGGACTGCTCTGCTTGACCGCTGAAAACCCAAATGCTGACCTACCATGAACATAATAAGCAAGTTATAAAAGTCGAATATAATTCATATTAGACCTGAAGTGATTGATAAATCCATGTTGTTTGCCTCATAGTGTGAGGAAGTGTTTTAACCAGTTTAAGAATAACGTAAGACATTAAGACAAAAGCACTTGCATATATCCTAACTTATCTAGAGCAGTAAAGCCAACTTGGTTTTACCTGAGTCTTTGGAAGTCTTTTTTGGCATCATTAAAATTTCTATCAATTAGAGTTTAAAAAAAAATAAAATTAAAAATCGGGATTTAATTACTTCTAAATCCTGAGTCCGTAAGAAATACCTTGAGACTTGTTCTTCTTTCAGTGCTTTACCCTTGTAATTGCTCAACAAGCAAAAGTGTCTGGTCACATAGGAACACTATCATAAAACCAATCACAGCAGCCTGCTAAAATCTCTTACTAAATTTCATAAAAGTTACAGTCTCCTATGTGTTTTCTTGGCGAAGTTACACAGCACAATAAGATATCATGTTAGCTCACAGATATCTCCCCCATATTTTTATAACATGTTATCCTGCTTTAAAACCATAGATTAAATAAATAAATAAAAATTGGGACAATTACTATTCTATGCTATCCAGCACACTTGGAACCTTGCCCTTTATCTTAAGAAATAAAAAAATCATATGAGATACACAAATGATTACAAGATTATTTTTCAAGGTTATTCTCTGATGCAGTTCATGGCATCCGAGAATACAGGTTCGACACTTAAAAATTCAGAGTAGGCTTAATTGGAAAGGAAGCAGTCTACAAAATTATAAGAACTAATCCAAAGGATATTCTGCTCATTAGAGTTTTAAGAGGTTGCAGTTTCAAAGTTTTTCATGCTCAGTTGCTTCAAATCACCCATGTTTATAGAGTTCTAAAATATTCATGGTCTATGGATCTCTGATGGGATAGTACACATTAGGAATCTGACATAAAAATTAGTGTGTGAATTTTATGTATTTAAGTAGTTGAAAGAATATGGTTCAATGTTATCTAAAGTATGGCTCTGTGAATTATTACTGTTGGAAATGATCCCATCCATATTGGAACGAGTAAGAAATACAAATCCAGCAGCAAACAAACCAATCCAGTCAATTTGTACCATGTGGTATGACTAGAAATATTTTTCAGTGATTTGGAGAATCATGTTTCCGGTCTGTAGTTTGTAGAAGTAAAAATAAAAATAGAATAAAAATAATATCTACCTGTTTAAAAAAGACTGACCTGTTACAGCTAGTCTACACACAATTAATAATAATAAAAAAAGATGGGTCATTCAGCTGTTATTTACAAATTCACTCCATAGGGGTTATGGTGATTTATATGGGTAGAGAATCTGCCCTGCAACACTACTTTGGAAAAGGAAAAAAATGTTTTAGAAGGACAGTAATATGATAATATGATGCAGAAACTTTATAAAAACGTGTATTCATTAGTTCTATCACTAGTCACTCATCATTAGTTCATGTAGTGTAATAATCTGTTCCAGAATGAACAAATCCGTTTTTCTTAGTTATTTTTTCAGTTTTTAAAGGAGAACCATTTCTAAGATTCTTTAATAAAATGAAAATTATTAAATGAATTCCTGCTTTTTAATAGATTAGAAAATTTATGTCAATTTACATTTTATTTTAAAACCTGGGAAAAAAAATATGTTCCTATTATGTTGCAACCAGAGTTTAAAATAGAGAAGATTATGCTAGCTTCAGAAGAAATGAGAGTTTAAGCAAGCTGCAGGAATCAGTAGCAACCAAGAGGAAAATGTTCAACAGGTGATAATAGGAATATCGAAGTTTTGCAGAATTTCTAGCCTTGGGTACAATTTCAAAATTCCCAAACACTTCTGTGTTTAGGACCAAATCCTTCCAGGCGTAAATCAGTGTAGTTTCACTGAACTAATCTGAGCTATACTGAAATAGTTTTAAAATAAAATTTAAGGAATTTAAATTCAAAATTTAAATATTTAAAGCAAATACTTTTGTCTCCCCATAGGCTTCCAATATTATCAGCCCCTCTATTCTCTTGTCATGTCTATCTATTAACACTCTATAGGTGTTCTTCAGCTAATCTTCACACATATTTAAAGAAACTGTGTGAAAATCTAAGTTGCACTGGAAAGCAACCAAGTCCAAGTCTAATCTTTTGAGCTTTTATATTGCCCTCATGTTTCCCATTGGATTCTTCTATGGGAAAGACTGGTTCCCTGCCTAAGTATGCAGCCTGGAATTGCGATCTTCTTTTTGTCCTGCTGCTTCCTTTTATAAAGTTGCACTCCATCACCTCATGGTCACCACAACTGAAGGATTCCCTTTCTTCTGATGTAATTAGTCCACATGCTCAGTCTTTCTTTTCTTTTGATTTGGTGAGTTTCTTGGGTGGGTGGGTTTTACATCACAATATCCCCCTGTCAGAATTACCTTTTACCCAGTCAGACACAGTAACTGTGTTGTGACTTCAACACAGTTAATGAGTTGGCTTTCCTTGTGGTCTGTAAATTCTTTATTCTTTTTGTCTATTATCAGTAATACATTCTTCTTCCCATCTTTGTCATCCTCCCCCTAGGTCTGACACAACACCTGGACAATAGTAGCGCTTCTTTCTTATCTCAAGGTCCTGCTGTAGGACATCATTTTCCAGGTATCCATACAGACATATTTGGGTGGGGGAGGAGGGGGGCTTCAGTGGTCAGTCATCACCGATGCCTCAATTTGGGATGATCTTTGATTAGCGATATGCCTGTGAGAAGGTTCTTCATTACACAGTTTACCACAGCGGGAATTATGGTCTGGATGTATTATCTAGGATGTATTAACCAGACCTCACCTCTGCCAGGACTGGAGTTACTACCATCCTTCTGTACTTATCTCATTGCAGTGTAGTCCGTGGCCCGAGACCTTTGGCCCGGCTAGTGAAGAGGGCGGCCAAGAGCCCCACTGCAGCAGGGGGTGTCAGTCCCGGTGGCGGGGCCCCAGGGCTGACAGCTTCAGGCACCCCTTGGCTGCTGAGGCCTCGGGCTGTGCCTGCGGGGACGAGGTCTCAGGGGAGAGCTGTGAATCTGGATGAAGGAAAGGAGAGGCGGACACTTCCTGAGGTGCAAACAGGTTTAAGGCCTGGGGCAACCAGCAGGGAGTGACCAGGAACAGTGGGAGAGCATGGGTTATAAAGGGAGGTAGGAACCAAAGGAGGGGTCTACAGAAAACCAATCAGGAGAGGTCAGGGGATGAGTTTAACTTAACAGACTGGAAGGGAGAACCAATGGATACATTGTATGGGTGGAGCCCCAGAACCACAGCCAATCACGTCTCCCACTGGGGGGAACATTCTGGAAAACTAGGAGGGGTGGGGAGTGATTGACTGGGCCCAGGGAGGAGAAAGAACTATACATATATGGAAATAAAGGGAGGGGAACTTATATAACATAGGGGAAACCATAGCAACTGCTTAATAGACAGAACTGAGGCAGGGCAAACTGGGAGGACAGAACCATCATAACAAAACGGGGGAGAAACAGAACATACCAACATCTCATGACAGAGTTCCTCTGTTGCTTCAGCAGCGTTTGAGACATGCAACCACGCTCTTTAAGTCCCTACACCACACCAGTGAGGACTAAGCCCGTGAAGTGGATGTGCCTTCAAGAGAGCTTCCCCTATTTCTTGGTTAGGAGGTCATGGCAGACACCAACAATACCAATCGCGTTTGTCTGCCTTCTTAGCCCTGAGCCATGTGTCCTCAGCTGTCTCCTGCCCCATTGGCAGCTCATCTAAAAGACCCCAACACAGGACACAGAAACTGATGCACAAAGTCCCATTTCTCTCTGCCACCTATTCTTCCAAATATTATACAAACAAAAATGGAAACTTCAGCAACACAGGCACTTAAGAATACAAAGATATTAGAAGCACAAAGGTAATTGCCTGGAGATAACTACCCATTTTAATTGAAATAAAAAAAAAAAACAAAAGCAAAAAATTATAACAATTCTCTAAGACAGAAATCTAATTGAAGAAATAGGGATACATTTGATCTATATAGTAGGGCAAATAAGGTCATCCTCCTTAATAAAACAGCTCATCACCTGTTGCCACCTCTTATGTTCATGTGTAGAGCACTACAACATACTTTTCTGACTGCAAGCAGAAAGGAAAACTTCCTTATCCACTTCTAATCACAGCTGCTCAAATTGATTCACAAATTAAATAATTCATTTGGAAAATACTAGTCTTCACAGGTAATTTTAGAAGAAATAGTGTTGATGAATTCTTTTTCTGATTATTCTATTGCTGGAATGTTCTCAGGAAGAGCTAATTTCTTCAAGGCTGGGTTAGCTGCTGAGTGACTAATTTGATTAATGTTTATTAATTATTCTTTTATTGAAAATTTAGTTTTTCCATTTATCATATTTCTTAAATATGAAATTTTCATATCTAATGACAATTTAGAGATAAATTTTTCACAGCAGGTTCACATAGGACATGCCCAAAGGTAGTTGAAAAAGCTTCCTAATGTAAAATTTTCATGGATTCAAAGCTATTGGTTAGATGAAAACACCAATTAAATGCCCAGCAGTTAGAGACTGCAGGTACTTGTCGTGCTACATAGGCTGGTAAGATTTAGAGATGAGGAGAAAAATTACAAAGGAAAAAATTGCAAAGGAAAAAGAGGGGTTTGCATGTTTTCATTGCTGCATTTGTTTATAAGTCAAAAATTACTATTTCTTACCATAAAGTTGAGAGGGTCGTTGGTGAAGGAAAGCACATACAATGCATTTTTAATCTAATATTATTTCTGTCTTGAGACAAAATAAATAAGCAATAATTTTTTCTATTTTGCAATGCATACGGTAACCTCTTACATTGGGGAAAGATTGTGGTACCTTTGTTCTAAAGCAGGAAATATTAAATAGCAGCTCTAGTGAAAAAGAAAGAGAAGTTGATGCTTAATCCTGATATAAATTAGGTAGCAATTGAAAAATCAATTCTGTTTTCTACTCCCTTAATTAGGAAGAAATACATCAGAATCAAGCAGCATAGACATCTTATGAAAATTTTAGCCCTTAAATCCAGGTTTGAGTTGGGGGTTTATGCAACAAGTTGCTTAGAGATGAAATAATAAAGGCAGATTTCCCTACTTTTTACATTTCCCAGTCACAATAGTGATAAAAAATGTGCCATAATCTTCCCCTTAATTATATGACAAGGAAAACAAGTTTTTTTCCTTATTCTGGTACATCTAAGTTATCATTCATCAATCTTTGTAGCATAAACATAATGTCTACTGAAGAAATATGAACAACTCATGGATGGTTCACATACTCATGATTGTCTTTTTTCTTTTCCTTTTTATGAAGGAATCTCCTAATTTTGCAACAACGTACAACAAATTTTTTGTCTCATCTTTCACTCTTTTATTACCTCAGATAAAAAAATGGGCTCATCTCTGTCCAAAAGACTGTTAGTTTACTACTAAATTGGGACCTTATTTCCAATTACTCAGTTTGCTACCACTGTTGTTGCTATTGATTTAGGAAAAGTAACATTTAATAAAACTTCCTTTCTTTTAAAGTAGAGACTGTTTAATCTGATAAACCTGGAGTACAAAGTGGCTTTATGCGAAAAATTAGTTATTTCAATATGACTGAAATTTTTCAATTCATTTAATATACCTTAAGTAGTAAGAACTAAAAGTACAATAGTAAAAAATTATCTGTTCTCTTAGAGAATAGACAGATTGGTGCTAAGATGATCCAATTGTAAAGGGTTTATGCAATTTGGAACAAAAAGCAAGTTAGTAAGTTACTCAGAGATATACTGAGGATTACCCATGATCTACTTGAAAACTGTTTATAATTTTGCCATTCAAACATGCTTCTCTTAATCTATAATTATCTACAAATTCAAAAAATCAAGATTTCACAGATAAAAGGTCGAAGACCCTTAACTACAATGCATCATGACCAAGTAATAGTTCAATGAGGGGCACACTTTTAAGACATACTTTCATTGTTGGAGCAGACACAACCCAGATACTATTTCAGGTGGAGAAGAAATCCACTAAGAACCTTATCTGAAACAAAATCATCTGCTTTCTGAAAACAAAGAAACAGAGAAGAAGAGTGTGCTTTTTCTAGCCATAAGAAAGAAAAAGAAGCAGAGAAAGATTACTTACTCCTTACTACTTCAAAAAGCGGAGGAAGCCTCTGGTGAGGGTGGAAGCGGCAACTCTGCATCCTGAAACAATTTAACAAGGTTCATTCTGCAAATGTAGCTGACTAGGGAGTTATACCTAGCCTGCCCAGTAGGCTTGGAATTACCAGGTAAATGTAGGCGCTCTGTGTGCATACAGTCAAACCACAGGCTGGCAAAGAGGTGGTCAAACCTTAAGAACAAAGGAATGGAGCCAAAACCACAGATCCTCGAGCTACACCTTGCAATTATTTTTTGCCCTTGGAAGACAGTAGAAATGGCATGGATAGCATTTTGTCACTTTTCTTTTTTTTCACTGCACCTTGCAGGGAATAAATAAAAAAGAATGAAAATACAGAATTTAGCATTATCCATTTCCTTTATGTTAAAAATAAGATAGAGATTTCTTTTCTAATAGAGCAACACTTATTGTAAGAAGCAAGTTGAAATTTGTTCACATGAACTGCTCTAATGCCCTCCAAAGGATAAGAACTGTTTTAAACGATCTTTTTAGTTGAAAATTTTTCAAAGGTAACTTAATTAGTTGAATTCCGAATTAAGTTGTCCAGAAGACAAACTAAACTAAGACCACAATGTAAAATTTTATTGCAAATAATATCTGTACCTAAATTTTATTTATAACTTCTTAATATCATTCTAACACAAATTATCATGCTTCTGTGATTTTTTGATACATAATATCAAAGAGACATCAAAGTAAAATACTTACCAGTCTGAAAGACTAGTGTGGTGCAAGTAGCTGTCAAATTCAGTGCTACAAGTATATTTTGCAGAAAAACTCTGAGTGGTTTGGGGGGTTTTGCTGCTGTTTTCTTTCCATGAATCATATATTTCTTACAAAAATTTTTCCAGTCTCAAACAATTTGAAACTTTAGTTCAAAATTTGTAGATGTAGCTATTCCTCTGCAACACAGTTAAATGATAATAAAATATTGATATTTCTACTTGTTTAGGTATTTCCTACCATTTCCCCAAAAGAGCAGGGGAGACAAAACCCTATATGTTAAAACATTCATGTGACAGGAAGAAGATGTAGGCTGAAAATCTCCAGGCTTTTAAAAAATGAACATAGTTCTAATAAGGTACAATAATGCTTACAAAATGCATGTGATGTTAGCCAGGATGCCCCATCACTGCCATCAAAACATTTCCAAGCACTTCATAACCTCCTGGAGTTCCCTGACTGAAGAAGCAATTTAAACTGAGACATAGACACATGGACAGGATTATTCTCATCTTCTGAAGCACAGATCAGAAATAAGACAACTTCAGGAGAGACCCAAACTTAGCTGTTTCTACAGAGCCTTTTTTTCACTTTTCAAGTTTTTCTTAATCTCTCTTTGAAACAGGCCTGAAATATGTTTCTTTCCTTATAGATCCTAATTTTTGCTAATTTATACCCTAATTACTCTTTGTAATTAAGCTACCCTTGTAATTTCTGTCTTGACCAGGAATTCATCTTAATTTCTCCTTCTTTACACTGTTGCTTATTTGTGTTATTTGCCATGTTGCTGCACTGTTGGTCCGACCACTAATCAACATTGTTTTAAGTTGTATATCTTTTACCTGATTTTGCTATCTGTTATGCCTTGTAATTTTTCATGTTGTTATCTTGCTAGATCAGCCACAATTCATAGTCAGTGCTCCACATGCATGGCAAAACACAGTTAAAATCCCTAAATGGAAAAAACCTCTCAGAATCCCTAGTCAAATAATAGCTCTTATGAATTTTAGCGCCATTTTTTGTCTATAAACAAATTATTCTCTGCTTTACCAGTATTTATTCTCCATCTGTGAAACTTCCGCATTAAAAATATATTTCAGTAGCAATCAATGACCCACTTCATAGATTATAAAATAATTTCAGTTTCACTATATCATCCTAAGTATCTTCTTCTCAGTGCCCATTATTGCTTTCAATAAAGTGCCAATAAGTCAGATCAGAATTTCTGTATCATATTATTAATAAAAAAAGTCTTACTCAATGTTCTTTGAAATATGTCACCAAGTGGCATCAAGATTTCACAATGTCTTTCCATTTACTTCTAAGACATTGACACTAAATAAACAGCAAAAGAGGAATAGTAGGAACACAGTCTTGTGATTAAAAGGTCTTTGTCTTCCACAAGGCTATTTCCAGGAAATCTAATAACTTATAGATAGTTACAAGAATTAAGTATTTTGCTCCTGTATACACATTGTCATTTCTGACACCATTTATGTTTACTTCTAAATTATTTCTATATTGTCTTTTTAAATAAATGGTTTGCCACCATTCATCACAAGTATCTCTATCTAAACAACATATAGTATTTTCTTTCTTGAATCAGATTCTCTGTGAATTTGTTGAAAGGGGAATTTCTCAGAAGATAATCCCTGATTTTGGCTGCCTGGTTCTACTGCTCTCCAGGATGCTGCTTGTCCTTTTGGCTGCCTGGGCACACTGCTGGCTCGCAGTGAGCCTGCTGCCAACCAGCAACGCCAGACCCTGCTCTGCAGGGCTCATCTCCAGCCACTCCCCTCCCAGCTCATATTGGTGTCCAGAGTTATCCTTCTTAGGTGCACAATCTAGCATTTTATCTTGTTAAGTTGCATGCCAGTGGTGACTGCCCAATGCTCCAAGCTACAAAGATCTCACTAGAAGACTTCTCATGCCTCAAGAGTCAACAGCAACCCCCAGTTTTGTGTCATCAGCCAAAACGTTATGAGTGTACAATTGCTGCATGCAAATTATTTACAAAAGTATTGAACAGAAAAGGTCCCTAAGTTAAAATCTGAAGGAATATTGCTGGTTTCTATTAACTGACCAGACTTAGCTCTTGTCCTGGTTCCTTCCAGGACAGAGATAATTTTTGCAGTAGCCTTGAGTAGCTTGGAGCCTGGTGCCATGTGGGTATTTCTAGATTGGTATTCTGTATTATGTCAGTTGTCAGGGGCAAGGGTAAGTGAGTCTCTGGCTTCAGAGAATGACATGGTTTTCTGGCCAATGTGTCCCAGGGTAGGGAATATGTCTGCCATAGTTCATTATCACCCAGCATCCATGGTAAACATTCTTGTATGTGAATCTCTCTCTGCCTTGCAAAAAGACCAGCCTTAAGAGTCACATCATGTGCTTCTTGAGCTCTGTCAGGCTTGGTGCTGTGGCCACTTCTCTGAAGAACCTATTCCAGTGCCCAACCACCCTCTGAGTGAAGAATCTTTTTCTAATATCCAACAAAACCTCCCATGAAAACAGCTTCAGACCATTCCCTGTCACTGTCACCACAGAGAAGAGATCAGTACCTGCCCCTCTTCTTCTTCTCTCAAGGAAGTTGTAACTGCAGTGAGGTCTCCCCTCAGTCTCCTCCTCTCGAGGCTGAATAGACCAAGTGACCTCAGCCCCTTCCCAAATGGCTTCACTTTAAGGCCCTTCATCATCTTCATTGCCCTCCTTGAGATGCCCTCTAACAGCTCAATGTCTTTTTTATACTGTTTTACACAAAACTGCCCCCAGCACTTGAGGTGAGGCCACTCCAGTGTAGATCAGAGTGGGAAAATCCCGTCCCTTGCCCCGCTGGTGATGCTGTGCCTGATGCACACCAGTACAGAGCCCAAGTGTTGAGCAGAATTTTCCCAGAGGCCGGCACACAATATGAAATATGATACACCCACTCAATCCCATTCTCTCTGGCCCAGGTGTCTATGAGGATCTTTTTGAAATGAGTCCCACTTCTGACTCAATTCTTTCAGGGGTGCCATGTTATCACAGTACATTGACTGTTAAAAATCACCTTGAGAGCAATGGGTGGTGGGATCTTCAAATATTGGGACAGATATTTAGCGTAGGCCACCTGGACAGTTAACACCAAAAGTTGTACCCATCAAACTGTCCCTGCCCAATCAGAACCTTCATGTATTGTAGAAGGGGATAAAATTGCCATGGTGCATATGAAATATATGTTAGGGAAAACAGTTTGGATTGAGCCACAAATTCTTCTGTATTCACAGTAGCAACTCTAGAAGTGAATATTTTCTAATTGTCTTACTGAGTACTATTGACCAGATACCATCTTCATAGAGTTCAGGATTTTCACAAACTTTTTTTGTCATAACTGTTTCATATTCCAATTTGATATCTCAGAAATTGAAATCTCAAGACAAGGACTACTGATTCAGAGATTTCTTCTAATTCGTTGTAAAATAACCTATCTGTGGGTAACCAGCTGGGCTGGGGAATTGGTATGAGACAACCATGACAATATGTCCTCTTTTCTCTATCCCCTGTAACCCAGAGTCTCTCAACCACATCATCACTAATGCTGAGTCTGTGCAGTCAAACCCCTCCTTCTCACTCAGTGCAGCTCCTTCACCTTGCCTTCCTTATCTATCGCTGCAGAACAACCTGTAGCCCTCCATGCCACCACTCCAATAATGGAATTTATTCCACAAAATCTTCCTAACAGCAATGACATCATAGCTCTGAGAACTGTCCAATGTTTCCAGTTCATCCTTTTTTCTCATACTACATATAGTGGCGTAGAGATGTGGGTAGAGTGTGTGTAAAATTCAGGTATGTTCCTAAATCCTTAGTGTTCCTTTGAGCATTGTAAATGCTCCTACCACCTAAATGGTAGAATTAAATCTGAGAATATGGTAAGTTATTTTCAGAATCCATTTAAAATGCCACCTAAACTTTCATATGTATTTATTAATATCTTTTTTGTTAGAAAATCCCTTAAGTTTAGAAAACTAAAAAATGTTTCCACAGTTTTCACAAGACATCCCCAAATATGTTTCTTAAATTGACACAGCCTGAGAAAATACTACCTTTTTTTTCCTAAATACCTTCTTACCAAATAGTATAGATCTACTCTGATTATAAAGTATATTTCTATATCTATATCTCTATAATGTAACTTCTTTTCAAATCTTTATTAAAGTGAGCCTTTGCTCTGTTGCAGATACTATTCATACCAGGGAGGAGAGTATCAAGATAGGAATGTCTAGACAGCTGGCAGAAATCTGTATTAATGTCTTTGAAACAGCTGTTTTGTTGGTTTATTTTCTTTTTTAAACTTCTATCCAAATTTCACTAATACTGTGGAATACTCACATTAATTCAGTGAACAAATCTCACTTAGAGGTATCAGTATTTTCCCCCAAAGACAAGTGGAATAATTAGAGCAGAGGTAATTGTATCCAGTGGAATCTTTTCTACAAGGAACTCTAAAAGGAACTGTCCAGTTGTGAAAATCACTTACAAAAAAGGTGATATTCAGAAAAAAGTAAATAATATTCTAACACATAGAACATCCCAGTGCTGCTCAAAACTTTGTAAATCACAAAAGCAAGTAAAGAAAATAGCCAACTCTGTCACTGTAAAATTTCTGTGAAATCTGAATGTTCAAACCCATAAAAATAGTTTTAAACTAAACCTTTGTTTTCATTCTGTTACAAATAATGTGGGATGACCCTGGTTGCCTTCATCTCACATTTCAGACTGTTAGTTGTTATTTTGTTTTCTGCTCATAGGAGTGAAATTTGTGGTGACTGAAAAGAGAAAAGCACCTCACCTTACTTAACAGTCTATGTTTAATTTGGGATATCTGAAAGCTAATCAAGACTTTATGCTCTGATGAGACCCTGGAGTGCAAAAGAGGAATAGGACCTCAAGAATAAGACAGTTCTTAGGGTTAAATATTACAAAATATGAGGTTTGGATGCTCTTCCTTAATCAGCTGATGAGACCCTTGAAAAGAATATGTTTGGCAAACCATCCTGTTAATATATTATATACACTCAGATCCTACCCTAACTCTGACTTTCATAAATATCCTATAGTACGTATGATTCAATTGCACTCTGCATTTTTCTAAATTAACAGAATTTAGGAGACTTTGTGTCTGTCAACAAATTTTAATAGTGTTTGCTGACACTAACAGAATCTGGCCAGGAACTTGACTCACAACAGTAAAAATAAACGCCTAAATATATACATATGAATATAAATTACTATTTTTTAACCTCTTATAATGGTGCCATCATACATATTTTTTTCCGGCATTAGTGACTAGAAAAAGGCACTACTATTTTAATTTTGCCTATTACCAATGAAGATTTGTATGAGAAGTTAAAAAGTTTTTGGAAAACACTGACAGTTTTAGTACACTCTGCCAGCAAAAGGATTGCACTGCATTTTGTTTTTTGTGGTATGAGGGGTGCAGATTGAGTTATTTCGTCTCTCCTTTGGTCATTGCTACTTCCTGAACATTAATGAACAGATTCCTAAAGGGTGTGAACAGGGGAGATATGTCGAATATATGAAAGGACAGACTGCTTGCTTCATTTGGCTTGATGGATAAAGGACATTCAGTGGTATACAGTACAAAATTGCAGCTATACGGAAGATAAATGAAATTACTGACGAAGCAATGAGTCAGGGATAGCAAATAATTTTCAAAGGAAAAATTTATTGAGCAAAAGTGGGAGACAGCAAAAGAAATTGCATCTTCTGTCAGTAAGAAAACAAGCCCAAACTCTCTGGCAGAGGACACCTGGCTAAAAGGGCAAACCCCACCTCTGTAGCTGTTTTCATGGAAACTTGACAACAGCAGTCACTAAAAAGAAATCAGAGCAGATGAATGAACACTGATTTAAACCAAACAGTATCAAATAGCTCAATTAATTTTTCTATAAGAATCAGTTAACGAGTTTCTCTTTCTCTGTGCTGCCCTGGAAGGTCCTTAGTAGGGGCCAAATGCACCCATAACATGCTGCACCCATTGCATCATCTGAGAATTCCATTTCTCATTTTCCAAGCCTGTCTTTCTTTTTTTTTTTTTCCTTTCCTCCTCTCCTCTGCCTTTTCCTCCATGCCCAAAAAAATGAATACTGTTAAGGATGACTTGAAAAAAAAAGTCTTACATGATGTTACCTTCCCCCTGCTTTTATCTGCTCTTGAACTTAAGGTCAGGACCTCTGGAATGGGACAAGTACCCTGGTGATGGAATGAATGCTTGTACTAGAGGTTACCTTTCTCGAGCTGCATGAATAACATGTTGCAATAAACCATGGCAACAGTGTCACATTTCTTTTTATTTATTCATTACATTATTATAGTAAAAACGTTCCACAATTAGTCAGCAAAGATCCTGCCTTCTATATGATCCACCTCCCATTAGGTCTGTTTAATCTACTTCAGGAGCAGGCTTTAAGTCAAAACAAATCACTTATATTTCTAGGCAAATCACTAGTCTTCTTCCATAATGCTTCTGATAGAAGAACCCAAAATATCCTTCTCTTATCTTAGCTTTTTTAGTGCAAAGGACAGAACAAATAAAGAATTTAAGAGGGAGGTCTTGGAGAAAAAAAGGCCAAGACTTTGCAAGGCTTAATTATAATAACTTCCAATAATAGTATTCTGTCCCAGGAGTAGAAATCTTTCTCTGTGAAAGATTTGCCTCTTTAGTGTTAAGTTTTTAAGCAGATTAAATATGTCCCCACTTATTTCGGTGTTGAGTTGTGTTGCTCAGAGGTCCATACTGGGGTAAGTGCTGTTTAATGACTTCATCAATGATGTAGAGAGTGGGATTGAGTGCACCCTCAGCAAGTTTTCAGACAAAACAAAGCAAGTTTTGTGAACTGTGTGGTACAGTTGATACTCCTGAAGGATGAGATGTCATCCACAGTGACATCTACAACTTCAAGGAGTGGCTCCATGGGATTCTTAGTTGAGAATGCATGAGATGCAACATAGTGAAGTGCAAGATACTGCATCTGGACTGTAGCAACACCTGGGATGAAGACAGACTGGAGGAAGAGTGGATTGAGTGCCAAGAACAGCTTGGGAGTGCTGGTAGATGAGAGGCTGCACATGAGCCACCAATTGAATCCAAGGGTACCTCAAAAGAAACATGACCAGAAGGTCCAGGGAGGTGGTTCTGCCCCTCTCTTCAACCTCTTCCATGAGGAAAATCTGAGAAAGTGGGGTTTGTTCTGCCTGGTGAAGAGAAGGCTCTGGAGAGACCTTAATGTGGCTGTCTGATGCTGGAAAGGGGCTCATAAGCAAGATGGGAACAAACATTTTAGCAGGACCTGTTGTAATAAGATAAAGGTTTTAAACTGAAGGAGTGTCAATTCTGATTAGATATAAGGAATATTTTTTTAAACATGATGGTGGTCAGACAAGTTCTCTAGAGAAGTTGTGGTTGCCCTATCCCTGGAAGTATTCAAGGTCAGGTTGGGCCAGCACAGAAGTCTGGAGCAAGGAAAGCCTATGCTTGATGAAGAGGACCAGATTAGGGGATACTGAAACAAACTGGACATCTATAAATTCTGATGCAGCCATGAGTGCCAAAGGAGTTGGCTGAAAAAGTTTCAAGCCCACTCTCAATAAACTTTGGTCATGGAAATCATGGAGAATTGGAGAAAATAAAATATTGGCTTCTAGAAGGGCAGGACCAGCGTACTACCCAAGGAACTGCAGGTGAGTCAGCTTCACCTCCATTTGTGGGAAGGTTAAGATGCAAACAGTTCTTGAAACCATTTCTGTGCACACGAAGGACAAGAAGGTGCTCAGCAGTGGTCAGCATGGCTCCATCAAGGGGACGTGATACTCAACCAACCTGATAACTTCTAACAATAAGATTACTGTCTTGGTATCTGAGGGCAGAATAAGATATTTTATAGCTTGTCTTTGAACACCATCTCTGATACTATCCTAAAAATTTTTTTTGTTGTGAGATTGACTGAGCACAGCAACAGGTTTCCCTGAAATTTTTTGAAGTCTCTAATCCCCAAAGATATTTAAAAAATTACAATACATGGTCTTGGGCAACCTGATCTAGGTGATCCTGCTTGAGCAGGGTGCTTGGGCAAGATGACTTTTAGAGATCTCTTCCAACCTCAGCCATTCAGTGATACTGTAACACTTGCTGAGCACTTGAGAATAAAGGAATCTCCTTAAATCTGAGAATGTGATATGTTGTTTTCAGAATCCAGATCCAAAAGAGAGAAATCTTATGTGTTAATGGAAAGAGTGCAGAAAAAAAGGCCAATATCTTGAAATTATTTTATCCCTAGAAATGTGGTGGTGCATTTCCCATACACACTCTGCCCTCATACTCATGTCTTGCTTCAAAAGGTCCTGCTAGGCTTTAACCAAACCATCTGAGCAGTGAGGCTTCCCTTGACCATACCAGTCAAGCTGTGAGACACTTCGGGATCATTCCTGGTCTGATTGCTGCCCAGTTAAGGTGGGAAACAAAGGATAAGCAATTATCAGTTATAGCCTTGGTAAAACATATACCTGAATTTGCAGCATAAATAGAGTGATACAATTGTGAATTGTAGCCCTAGTGGAATGTTTGTTAGTGTACTTTGGGAAGAAAGCCCAGTAGTTACTGACTTGGGTTATGGACAGGACGGATCCTTACTGAGGATCACGTCAATCATTTTGCAACCCTATGAGTAGCGGTCCTAAGTGAAGCCCTTTGAACTCTCCTGAACTGCATCAGGCTGAGCCAGTGCCTCCCTATGAACAGAAAGCTTCTCAGCTCTCACAGATCCTCAAGTCTCTGGTACTTGAAGTATCATTGCTGATGAGTAGGCTGATATTCCAACAGTCACATCCATACAGACTCCATGCTTCTAAGGGTGCAATCCTTGTCTGTTTGGAAACACAAAATGTGATTTGGCTATTTCACTTAAACTGGGTGAATTTTTGATAGGGACCTTTATACACATAGGGAAAGTGTACGCATAATTTTATCTCTGTATCTATGAATTGATCTATGCTATGAATATTACTATCTCAAATCTATAGGTATGACATTGTTATAATTGAAGTAAACCCTGTCAAATTACTTTGTAAGTGTAAAAGTACTCAATGATTAAGTACCGCTAAACTCTTTTGCACCCTTATCTCTGCATTTATATCCTTTGCACCCTTAGCTCCTTTCTCATTCTCGTCTTGTCTGTAAACATTCCCAATTGCTTCTAGTTTGATATTCCTTGTATGATTTAACTTGTGTAATAAGTAATACAGTGAACATTGCTAGCAAACTCTGTTAAAATCTCTGATGAGGTTTCCTTAAGGAACCAAACCCTTCATTCACTACACTCCTGGAAAGCAAATGTGCAGATGTCAGCACTCAAAAGCATGAATGAAGTTTTCTATTGAAAAACTAAAATTTCCAGTAGCAATGGCAGAGAGAACAGAAGGAGCACAAAATGTTAAAGTGCCATTTGACATTGAACCTGGTGGATGAACTGAAAGAATAAAGGAACACCAAATATGACCACATAGACAGGGTCCACTCTCCTTTGAGGTGGAATATCAAGTCTCATCAAGACAATTATTTACACAGCTTTATCTTTTGTGGGAAGAGCCAATGAGTTTTGGTATGCCTCAACAAAAATTGTCAGAGGCACGTGAGGCAGGGGTCGCCACATGCGCAATGCCCAGGAGGCAGCCAGGAGAAGATGGAGGAAAGCCTTGTCTCTGGGGGAGCTTTGCCTGGCAAACAGTTCATGTCCTACATGGGACAGGCAGTCAGCAGGGGAATGCTGCAGTCACTGTACCCCAGAGACACTCTGCAATCGATGGCAAAAGGTCTCTGCTGATGGATTGCCCTGGGACATCAGACTGGACCAAAGGTCTCCTGAGCATTTGAGGAGGAGCTGGGGGCATAAAAAATAACTGCACCCCAAGCTCTGGGGGCTGTTCTGTCCCTTGCCCTTTGGCTCTTTTGGGAGCTTTTCAAACCTGCTTTTGGAGTCCTGCCTTTTGGCTCTCCTGCCCTCGCTGGCTCTTTCTTGCCCTCGCGTCTGTCCTGCCTCCCTGTGTTCCTGACCAGTGCCCTGCCTGCTTTTTGTCTGCATCCCTGCCTGGAGCATCTGTGATCCAGCCACCCTGAACCAGCCCATGACCCTGTCCAGGTTTCTGGACCTCCTGCCCAGTCCCCCCTCACCTCGTGTCCGGCGGCTGCAGGAGCTGTCCACGGGCAGGCAGTGTCCACAGCCCTGCCTCGGGACATCAGCAGCAGTCCCAGCGCTAGCACCCTCTTTTCCCTCTGTCTCCTCCCTCTCTCTCCCGCACCACTCCCTCCCCCTCCCATTTTTCTTCCTCTTGCTCTGTCCTCTCTAGCCCTCTTCAGGGTGGTAACTCCTTTTTGTTTTGTTTTTTCATTAGCAGTGGTTCTCAGTTACAATGTTTGTCTCATTTGGTCTAATTTCATTCCCAACCATCCGTTATTAAAACCACTCCTCACAGCTCCCCACAGTGGAATATTACATTTTGGATGCCAGCTTTATTTTTAGTCCATATGTGTGTATTTTAAAGGGAAACAGTTCTTCTTTGCCTAAAAGCTTTAAGAATTATATAAGAAAATTATTTTTTTTATTCCAGAGCTGAGACAAAGCAATAGAATCTAATATTGTTAAAATATTTAAATTGAAATTCATAGTATTTGGTAATACTTGTCAATAAAAATAATGTCTAAATATCTACAAGATAAATGTACATGATCCTTCACATTTATTTTAAAATATCCTTTTTTTAAAGATGATAAATGGAAAATTATGCCATTCATCAGATGCAAAAGCAGATTTTTTAAAAGTCAGCACAGTGAGAACAAAATTTTATAGTTACATAATCTTAAAAATGTGGAGGCTATCCAGAGTTTTCAATGTATCTTCTAATGTTATCGCTGTGGCCTCTCCCATGCATTTGGAAAATCTGATTGTGACAGTGAACTCTAACCTGCACCTAAGAAATAAGGTCTGATTCTCCCTCTTCAGCTTGAACACCCCTGCCTCTTCTCTTCTGGCACTGCTCAAAATACCAGTATCAATATATATGGCTGTTATACAAGGGATATTATATTGCACTCTGGTCTCAAATGCATCCCTACTTAGGAGAGGCTTCAGGATGGCGTACTGGCCGCAGTACACGAAGAAAGTGAAGGTGTCTATACAGACTGAGTATTCTCTTCTGAAATATTATTGTTTCACCGAGATCCAATTCTGTCCCTTGTTTACCAGAAAACCACTTCTATTAGGGTTGTGGCATACCTATACCATATCACATCTGTAGCAACGATCAACGTTGCTGCAATCATCTGTCTCTGTAGCAACAATGAGCGTTGAAAATCTCAGAAATGTGGAACTAAAATATATTCAATTGTCTTCCAAAACACAATTAGAACATCAAGAAAATAATTTCATTTTCTGCATTAAAGTTCTCTGTAGAGAACACTGCAAATTAAAGTTCTCTGTAGTATTCCTGCTCCTGTTAGAAAAGCTTCTAACAACCAATTAATCTATTTTTGTTATAATTCTGATGCAGGATTCCTAGTCCTAGTTGTTTTTATTTGGTTGGTTTTTTTAATTAGTTTAAGATATGAAAATGAAATTTGCTCTTATTTAGTCTGAATTCAGCCAAAGAATTTATATATTTTGCTATACTTCAGACACAGAGTCCTGAATGCAAAAGCATTTTGCTCAATTCGGAATGTTAATACTTTAATACATGTATGTAAACAGTAAGGTCTCTGAAAATGCTTGGGGGTTTCTGTCTATTTACATTCATCCATGACCACGTGGTTCTGACAGACAATGTTAAGGAAATGTTAGCTTCTTGTCACAATTCCTAAGTTCTGTCTTGTCCAGTTAAAGCGCTGGAAATTATGAAGAAAATCTTGAGGATATCACTCACTGTACTTTCCATGTGAAGAGCTTGATGAGATTACAATCTATTTAGTCTCCAGTGCTGTATATGCACCAAGTGCTATCATACTGGAACAGATACTGGCCTAAATTTGAATTGAAGCACTGAATTCTAAAATATCCATCTAACTTGCAAGATCTATGAGGATTTGTCTGTGTACTTGCACTAGAATGGTCAGTTTTCCATGCAGGGGCCATCATGTAACCTGCAGGTTATATCAGTCCCATCTCTAAAGATTTGACTATGTTCTGGCATCCAGGTCTTTCATATTTCAGATCTTTCTGATTTCATGCTGACTGTGAATGCCACCCGAATAGGTAGGCCTGGCAGCTTAAAAGACTTAGTTATTTAACCAGTTACTTAACATTAAAAGATGCTGCTTCATGCAACCATGCTGGAGGCAAAATTCCTTCTTGAGCTTCAGGACTGATCCATAAAAAAGACAACAGTGGTGGCAGTCCCATCACACCTTTTTGGGACAAAGTCCTGCAGTTCTAATGTGATTTTATATGTTGCCCTAGACAGCCTTTCACACTCAATTTACCCCTGATTTGAGGTTACAGACAGTCAAATCAGCAAGCAATGCCTGCAAACATTTGAAGATCTTGGCCACCTGAATCTGATCTTCCCTCAATGAGGATGATTTCCAGCTTGATCAGCCATACCTGTACTGTGCACTGGCTTATAATGAGTTAAAGACCATATAACAGGATCAAAAAATATAACTCATGGCAGTGAGTTTCTCAGTCTGAGCCTGGTTGTTGATTTAAATAAATCCTTCCTATAAAATTACAGAGTAGACCTAATATTTTTGAGGGTAATAAATTCAAAAATATGTGCATAATCTTGATATCTGTCCTTCAGTATATTGTCATGGCTCTTTTATTACCTTCTTCAATTCAAATTTCTTCAGATTAAATTTTTAGTTCATTACAGTCTAAAAAGTAAATAAACACAGTCAATTGGTGGCCTGACTGATATATATATATATGTATGATATACTTATTTCTACACATCATCTTTTCTTGTATATGCACACAAGTGTATCAACGTTTGGGGGTAGGGATGTATACAGAACAGACAATCTTATATATCTAAATTATATCAAGCTTGACATTGTAAGGAATTTTTACTGAATGTATATGTACATTCAAATTTGCAGAATAAACAACTTGTATTTGACATCAGCAGCTGAACTTACAGAAGACTTAAAAAAAGTGTTTGGAAGAGGTCCTTTTCCACCTAAAATTGTATAGAATGAATATTGGTACTGTAACAAGCAACCCAATCAAATTAATTTTACTACAAAATCTGTAAGACTTAGATAAACTTAAATATTGGTGCTACAGATTACTAGAACGTGGAGTTTATGCCAAGGAACCAATGAGTTTTAAGACCTTGGAACTTCTCTCAGCGGGTATTTATGGCAGAAAGATGTTAACCAAAATTTTCAGTATAATTCTGAAAAGAACAGAACAGAGCATACTAGAACAAAATACACAATATTTCAGTTGGAAATGATGTGTCAAACATCATCCAGTCTAACTGTCTGAGCACGTCAGGGCTGACCAAGAGGTATGGCATGTTGTTAAGAACACTGTCTAAATGCCTACTAAACATTGACCAATTTGGGGTATCAAGTACCTCTCTAGGAGTCCTGTTCCAGCATTTAATCACAATGTCATTAAAATAAACAGGCTTCCTGATGTCAATAACCTTCCTGAATCCAGCTTTGATCAATTCCCATGCATCCTGTCCCTGGATCTCAAGGAGAAGAGCTTGGCAGCTCCCTCTCCATGTCCTCTACTCAGACACCTGTAGAAAGTAATGAAATCACCTGTCAGCCTCCTGTTCTTCAAACTAGACAAGGAAAAATCTGGACTAGAAATAAGAAGTAAATGCTTCCTGGGCTTGAATCACCCTGAAAAGAAAACTTCAGGATTTCTGGAGAAGAGATTTTCATCATCTTTGTTCACTTTTCCAGCATTCAGGGAATGTGACCCCTTAGGAAGTTTTGGGATGAGGAGGAGATAAATTCTCATCTGAATTCAGCTGTTTGAGTCAAAAGGTCAGGGCTATTAAGATCTTGCTTGCATTTCTGGGAAAGACAAAAACTTGTGGTAGCCTATCAGTCTCTAGCCTAACCTTTGATCTTAAAATCAAACTGAACTGTGGCCTGAAGCTATAGCAGAGAAAAATAATTTATTAATTCAATAATATGTGGTTAATATTATATAGGACTGTATTTGACTGCTTTTTCCTCTTAAACTCTGTGGGAAAACTGATGAATGAGCTTTTAGCAGAGAAACCATGTGCACACTGGTTTTTTGTACCTACTGTTATTGCAAATCAGGCCGGTGGCACTGCTTGCATTCAACGCTGAACATGTTTTCATCAATTACCACCCAGGCCACTAGATCCACTGTGATAGGAGAAGTTGTGTTTTTCCATAAGATGCTCCTAAACCATGTAACTTTTTTGATGACCTCTTTCCATGACAGATATTTAACTATCCATTATGTGGCTGAAGCTGCTAAAAAATGATTGTCAGACATTGAAATTTTTTCTGCCTATGTGATAAATCTAAATGTTATATTTCAGTGTAAAAGACGCAGTTTTGCCAAAGCTACTCTGACTAGTTCTACCATCAGCATATCAAAACAGATCCTTAAAATTATTTTGAGAAAAACTTAATGGGAGCACTCCAGGACTCAGTTCACTTTTACAGTCAGGTTTCATGTCTTTCGGTGAATTCTTGTGCTTTTCTTGTACCTTTGGCTTAGCAGAACTAATATGGGAAGTAGCATAAGATCCCTGAATTTTGAGTTTTGTGTTTTGGAACAAGAATACTGTCCCACAGCTGCAATGGAATAGCAGCAGAATCAGAGAGATCAGAGGCTGTTAATTGAGTAAGTAACTTAGACATGTTTTGGTTTCTGTACTTTGTCCCATATTCACAGTCAGTGAAACTGAGAGAAAAAGCAGTCTGAAAAAATTCAAGATTTTTCACCAAGTTCATTAGACTGAGCTCAAAATGAACTGTCCCTGAGTACTGCATCTGGTAGCTAAATAATATAAAAATATTAATTTGCTGTTATATATGTTTACTGCAATCCCATATCACAGAGAAATATGCCATCTCCTTCTGATTTTAAAGATCTAACTCAGAAGAAACTACACAGTAGTGCTGGGATTGAAAGTCTTAATGAAAATGTAAAGGCATTTTGTGTGAAGTTATAGACAGAGGCACTCCTAAGGCTAAATGAAACTCTGCTTCCTTCAGTGCTTCTCTATGCTGTTAGCAGAATATAACTTCAGAGATCATGGGAGAATCTTAGCCCTAAGCAAATTACCAAAGTACTGCTACAATAAAAAAGATATTGAAGAGAACTAAAATATCTTGCAAATGTCCTTGTCAACCTGCTGCAAGTTGAAAGTGAAATCTCTGGAATATCATATTGTACAAAGACACAACCTCAATGCATTTAGATCATTCAGGAATCTGATTCAAAGTACTAAAACTATTAATTTTCTTCCCCCAGTTTTCTATTCTGCACTTGTTTGTTTATTTGTTGGGTTTTTTTGGTGGTTTTTTTGTTGTCTACAATTCAGAGAAAAATATTCACATCCTTTAAAAACAGTAATCTGATATTTCTGAGAATGACATCAGTGATCATAGATGCCCAGTGACTAAACAGAATTTCAAAGACTTAAAAAAAGGATACCATGAGGTAAACATAAGACAACAATTTCTGTACTGATTGGGTTTCCAAAGGCTGTTTCTGACAGTAGCACCTATACCGATATTTAGCTGTAAGGGTACAATCAATATGGAAATGACAGGTAAATGCTGAAACTCAGACGGAGAGGTGAAAAAACTGTCTTCAAAAAAGCATTGCATTTCGTTCTTTCTATTATCACAACAGTCAATCTTCACTTTTCTTTCTGTTGTTTGTTTAGCATCATTTTCCATAGGATTTTGTATTCCTTGAATTTTATACAGTGGTTTCTCAGACAGCACTTTCTGTTATTTAACCTTGCAGCATGCTGCAGAACTCTAACAGCAAATGTTAGAGTTCTGTAGCCAAGTTGGTGAAGACTGACAGCAGCCTGTACCAGCAAGAAGCCCACATAGGTTCAGTGGCTTCTGGAGCCCTGAGGTGTGCAGGACAAGTCACAGCCATGCTGCTGCAACCCAGTTTTAAAATTTTCTCTGTTAAGCAAGTCCTGCAGTGACCCTTTACTTTTCTCAGACTCTCAAGGCAATTATTGATTGCATTAAAGGTGCTGTTTTTCTCCTGAATGTTGTGGTCAATAAAGAAACTCCAAATAGAAGACAATTTACCTACTTTGTTAGTTGAATTTCTTGTCAGTATCTAATAATTAGGTGGGATGATAGCTTCACATGTGATGAAATGTGATAAATTGAGAAAAGATGAGGACATATATTAAGCATACTTGAAATAGGCCCTGTCTTGGGTACTTTTCTTCATGGCAACTTTTCCCAGGGAAAAATAATTAATCAATTCCAGTAGAAAGCTCCAGTAGAGTCTGGAATTCCCCAAAGCCTTGTATCACTCTTTATTTTAAAAGTTACTAGTATGCCTTCAAGATTATTAGATTTTTTTCATATTTGACCACATTGTACTACTGAAACTGTCTTGTTTAACACCCTGCTTTGCATTCTTCATGCTGTATCCAATATTTTTGTTTTCTGGATTAATATTTTCCTTTTTAACAGTAGCTAGTGCCTACAGTGGCTCACTAAAATGTATGTATTATGTAAAGGAATAAACAGCCTGGAGTCTGAGACTCTGCACCCTTGATTTTGAATCAATTTTGAATTTTGATTTCTCATCCTGAGAAATAATCAAGGAATTTATTAGTGACATTCAGTGAGTGGCACTCAGTGAATAGATAACATTTGTCTCATCAGAAATAGCCTTAGGTCCACCAACACATTCATGTACACTGTGCTGTATTTATAACTGTCTCCTCTGATACCTGTAATCCTTAGGTGTATCTCAGGTCTGATGGGGCAAGCTGTCATGGGCAGTAAATACCTACTTCTACTCACTGTAAAGAAGGATAAAAATGTATAGTGCCATATATACATTTTTCATTCATCTTCTATTTAAAAATATGTCAATATGACATATATGTAGTTTGAGTTTGATTTTCAAACAAGTGAAACAGCTTTATCTTATATTTTTCCTCTTCTGAGTTGAACTACATCTTATTAAACTGATACAATTTAACACTGTAATCTACTTCTGGGAATATTTCAATTTAGAATATATGGAGTTTGACAGCATTACAAAGCTTCAGGATGGCAGAATGTAGAAGAGGAAAAAAGAGAAAAAATCATTGGTACATATGCAAGTTATATTTGAATATACACATTTTATATATAGGCATTTTTTAAGTAACTTTGTATAGCTAAATTTGATCTAGTTCCAAAATAATAAGCTAGGTTTGACTGCTAACAGGATTCACAGAATGACTAGGTTGGAAGAGAGCTTCAAGGTCATTGAGTCCATGCCCTGAAACGTCAACTAAACCGTGGCACTGAGCGCCACATCCAGTCTGTGTTTAAGCACAACCAGGGCTGGTGACTCCACCACCTCCCTGGGCAGCCATTCCAGAATTTTATCACTCTTTCCATGAAAAACTTTTCCTGATATTTATCCTATATTTCCTTTGATGCAGCTTGATGCTGTGTCCTCTGGTTCTGTCAGTTGCTGCCTGGAGAAGGAGACCAACCCCCACCTGACTACAGCCACCTTTCAGGGAGTTGTGGAGAATGATAAGGTCACCTCTGAGTCTCCTTACCTCCAGGCCAAGCAAAAAAGAAGTCTGTTCAAGACTTGACATAGCATTTTGCATTGCAAAAAGACACATCAGCACTCTTGAGACTGTAAATAACAACTGGAAAGAGGCAGGAGAAAAATGCAGAACTCAACAGTGTACTTTAAATAAATATATACAATAGTCAGACAGAGTTTAAGGTGCAATTTTTGCATGAATACAGCTATCAGTCTCTGAAACTTCACATTAAATCTTGTCCCAAGGCACAAAGTGAAACAGAAAAAAAAAAGGATAGGCATATAAATGCACAGAAATGATGTCATTAAGTAGCACTTTCCCTATCATATATAAATAATATTTATGATAATCATATGCACATTTACTATTGCTCTATTTGTGGCTTTGCTTGATTTAGGTTTTTCTCTGTGTGTGGGTGGTTTTGTTGTTGTTGATTTTTTGTTCATTTGGGTTTGTTTTACTTATTTATTTGCTTTTACTGGTGTGTTTTTGTGTGTTTGTTATTTTTATTTGTTTTTTTTCCTTGTTGGTTGGTCTTGGTGGGGAAGTGTTTGGGGGTTTTCTGTGTTTTGATCGTGTTATTTTTTCTACAGGGAAACCAGTCAGTCATATCAAAATCTTCAAAGCCAGAACAGAGTCTTGATGTAGTAATGGGAATTGAAGTATTCATTTATTTCACCTATATGTAGAAAACAGAAAACAAATTTATCCCAGGTTTTAGGGATAAGATTATTCTTTGTATCCTAAGATGCTTACATATGCACAATTATCCATGACAGATAACTTTGAAGTTACCTGGCAAAATCTACTTTTATAATTCAAGAAAAGTTGTTTCTCTGCAACTATGTGCCAGAATTGTTCAGAATGGTTAATCTTAATGTTGATGAGAATCTTGGGAAGTGTGTTCATCTTGTCAAACAGGGACACCTAGACCCTGTTGCCCAAGACCATGTGTAGGTAGTTTTTTATTATGGCTAAAGATGGAGACTGCAACTCTGTCAGCAACTTCTAGTTCAGAAACCCTCACAGCAAACAAAAATTTCCTAGTGGTCAGACAGAATCTTGTGCTCCTGTGTGTTTCCATTATTTCCTTTCCTGTCTCTGAGGCCCACTGCAGGGAGCCTGGCCTTTTTCTCTTTACATACCCCTTCCCAGGTATTTACAAACATTAACAATATATCCCTGAGGCATCTGCTCCCTAGATTAAATAGTAGAGTTCTTTCAGTCTTTCCTCATAGAAGAGATCTAACAGCTCCTTAATCATCCTTGTGGTTTTTCATTGATCTTTCTTAGGTATGTCCAATAGGAAGAGCCCAGACCTGATGGACAAAGTGCTCTGGGTGCTGAATAAAGGGAAAGTACCAGACCACCCTCAGACCTGTTGAAAATACTTCTTCTACTGTAGCTGAGGACATAATTTTTATTTTTTTTTTTTTTGTTGCAACCTGATATTCTCCAGAATCCCAGATATTTTTCTTTGGAACTGCTTTTCACCTGGCCAGCCTGCAGCACATAGTGGTGCATAGGGCAGGTCCTCCCCACTTCCATTTACTGAACTTCATGGGATCCCCTCATGTCAGTCACTTTCTCCAGCCTGTGAATGTCTCTCTGAATGGCAGGGGTACAATACATGGTTTATTACCCACCTACTACTCCTCCCACTTTGGTGTTGCCTGCAGACTTGCTGGGAGTACACCCTACCCTATCACCCAGGTAGATATATTTAACAGGGCTGGATTCTATTTGTCAACTAAGGTACACATAGCTAGTCACTGCCCTCCAACAAGACTCCTTGCCAGTGATCCCCACCCTTCACACCTGGTCATTCATCAGTTTTTCATCATTTATCCATCCTGTACATCAACAATTTCTCTATGATGATCCTATGGGAGACAGTTTCACAAACCTCAGCAAAGTCCAAGCAGACAGTAACAGACTGTTACTGCAATAGACAGTTACTTCCACACAGGAATTTATCAAGTAGATCAAGCACAGCTACTCCTTGGTGACTGCCTCTGAACTCCTATATGTTCTTAAAAGTGGTTTTAAGAATTAGCTGCTCTCTCAGCACTTTAATCTTTGTGTGAAGTGAATTTGGGAAACATGGAACAAAGGTACCTATCATACAATCCATATTACTGAGCCCTAGTCCATGAACAACTGAATAACATTCATTAGCCCCATACAAATGCACACAGTGTGCAGTTCTGGTTAGTGATGATAGATGATAGAAAAGAATATGTGTCTATTATATATATCTATATTTCTATATATATCTACATAAATCTATATCTACTTCTGTAACTCTACATATATTTATATCTAGATAATCTATTTATATATATATGTATATCTACAACTATGTCAACTATATCAGTCTCTATCTCCAGCCATCTATCTGTCTGTCTACCTAGGTAATTTGCATTGGAAGTAGTGGCAAGGATTTAGAAAGAAATATTGCAGTTGAAACTGATCCTCATAAATTTCCATAAGTCTTTAAAATTAATATTATGAAACAGCAAAAACAAGTGAAAATTTCTACACGCAAATGAAATATCAAATGCAAAAGGTTAAACTTTATATTTCTCCAGAAAATGCACTGAAGATGTTGGAGGATGCAGAGTCCAGAATACTGGACTACTAATGTGATCATGCTGTCAAAATTTTGGACCATAATATGGGGAGATCTTTATAAGCTGAAGGATTTTTATTTGCTGCAACATCTGACAGGAAGTCAAATGTCAAAGACCATGATTTGTGTTAACAGAAGCTTTTTGCTACTTTTTTATGTTTTCTCAGGGAGTGAAAGGATAAAGTCTGAAAAAACAGCTGAACTATTGAATATTGAGCAGCTGGAGAAACAGTTCTAGAAGAAAAGGAGAAAAAAAAAAGAAAGAAAAGGCAGAGGTAATGCTTAGAAAGTTTCCTATTCTCCCAGCATTGTACAGATTCCAATTCATGTGACTGATTTGCAAAAACATTATGGCCATAAATCAGGTGACATTGAAATCCAGCAAGTGGAACCCTGCAGACATAATGCAGGAGATAACAATGGTCCTGCAGTCCAATGCAGGCATAATAATGGCCCAAAAATTTGGATTTCAGTAGGTTCTTGTCAACAATAAATGTTCCTAGTATGAAGGGGAGAACAGCAAACAATATTAATATGTCAGGATGCAAAGAAGCTGGGTGCATGACTCAGATGGCAAAGAGTTAAAATCACTGGAGTAAACAGAGCAAGTGTTATCTGTGAAGCTGCCAAGGCTAATTTATGGCTCCTGGGTGGGAAACAGATGTCAGTTACAAACCTCGCAATTAAAGATCAAAATGAAATTATTTTGGATTTTGATGATCTGAACTCTCAAAGCTGGTGCCTGCTGGAGGGCAGTGTATGATCCTTTTGTTCAAATGTTAACCCAAACCCTAAAAGAAATCCAGAGACTGCGGTGTTCTCACTCTCCTCAGTGCCTGCCAAACCTCTTCCAATAATTGTTTGAGTAGTGTAGAGCTGGATTTTTGCTGTAGCTTGAGTTGGAATTTCTATTCTAGTCAATTTAACTCGACTGACAATAATGCAAAACTAACAGCCACTATATGACCATACGTGTGCTTGAGTATTGATGGCATAATGGAAGATTTTGAGAGAGGAGTTGTTATCACTCATGCACAACCTTCTTCCTTTTTTTTCTGTCTGCCAGGGGAAAGAGTTGAAGATCAGTGAATATGAACTTAAATAATATTTTTTAAGACATTTATGAGGAAAGTCTTCCCTTGGATTATTTAATTTACACAAGCTTCACTTTACAACAAACATCCCTAGATATATTTATAACTTTAAGTATTATTTCCTTGTAACACAACAAGCAAGTTCCAACTTCAAATCCACTTAGAGAGGCAAGCATATACTTCATTTTTTTTTAATGCTGACAGTAAAAAAGAGAAAAGAGAAACCCAAAAAACTAAAACCAAACAAATCAAAACTGTCACTGTGAACAAACAATCATATCAAGATTCATGGAAGAAGATGACAGTTTTTTCTCTTCTTTGTAAAAATGCTTTCCCACATGAAATTGTAAAGGAGACTATCATTCAGTCAAAGAATGAAAAGGGTAGGGTTTTTAGCTTTTTGAGATAGAGTGGTGGTCAGCTAAGTTAAAATCACTGTTAATGAGTATAAACAATCTTGAAACAGAGATTTCAAATAGTTTATCATTACTCAATGTTTTTTAAGCCAAAACCAAAATGTATGTCCTGTTACAAAAAAATGTTGCTTAAAGCTTCTGGTGCTCTTACTTCTACCCAAAGACTACATTAATGCTTAGCACTTAGAGATATATACAGAAAAGAAAAAGAAAAACAAACTGGAAAAAAGTATTCCTGTCATATTTCATGGGCAAAATTTACCACCGTCTATGTTCAAAGGTGTTCATTATTGCAGGACTGAAAAAAAGACAACAGCTTAGAAAAAACCTAATGCTTGTGTTTCTTGTTTTGTTTCTATTCTTAAGAAATGACAGACTACATAATTAAAAGGTGAAAGAATCAAATAAGTTTTTCTTCATGACTTGAAGTAAGTAGACTTCTTGTTACACAACATCTGAAGAGTTCATCTAAAAATTATAAGCGTTGCTGGGTGAATAATGGTATGTTGGTCAACACCAAGAGCTTAGTTTACACCTAGTCTTGTAAGGCATAAATCCTGTCCTGTCACACTGCATGATATGGCATAGTACAGTAATGTATTAGAATTTTATCATTAATAATTTTTTTCTTTTATAGACAGGTGTATTTAAAGACAGTCTTTTTTCAACATACATATTTCCATTTTCCCCCTCTCTTTTCCTTTTAGTATGCAAGATTGAGGATGAAATTTCAAAGCGAATTTGCTTAAGAGCCTCTCCAAAACACTCAAATCCAAAAGTATATGAATAATTTCTAGATTATAACAATTTTGTTAAATAATCATACCAGAAGTTTAAAGAAATGTCATGTCAACTGCCTTTTCTAAACCATTTTTTAAATTTAAAGTATTTCACTTTTTTAAGCTATTAAAAAATTCTCCCAACTTAATAAATTTTGAATTTTCACAGGTTCTATTCTACTTTGCTAGGGGATTGAGAAAAACAAAAATTGAAAGCATCGTATTTTGAAATACATCACAAATATTGTAGAAACCTGTAATTGTAACTCAGTGATTTGATTACATTCAGTTTATTTAATTACTTTAGCATACTGTTATACTCCCACTCCAGCACACCAATAAGCAGCATAACTGCATATAAGCATAGGCAGAATAATTGGAGCAGGCAAGCCATGCCACTCACAGTTAATGGCCCTCCAGCATTACAATTACATTTATGACATTTCTCCTAGCTGGGGTTTCTATTACACACTTCCCTGAATGCAAAATTCCTCGTTAGGTCGTAACTTTCCACGCACTATTGTCTCAGAATATGAAACATTTTCTTGTTTACATTTTAAAATCATTGCTTAAAGACCCATTCAAGTCAGAAGAAAAGTTCTTGAGCTTCACTGAGTTGTGCATGTGCTTCTCACACACGGGATCCCACTACAAGAGGTAGGTAACACACCAGGGACTCAGGGGAGAAGGGATTTTTTGATTGTAAGGACTTATTAGGTGATGATTTGTGAATGAGACAGAGGTGGGGAGGAGAGAAATCATTTAGGGAGAAACAGGTACAGAAAAATAGAGGGATAAAGAGATAAAAAGGGGTCAGTTTAAAAGTAAAATATCAAGATACAGGAACAGCTAGAACGTCTGCATCCATGTTGTGATTTATTTGTTATTGAGGCTATTCTTTGTCTCCCAGAAACTTGTTTTGTCACATCCAATGCCACATAACTAGACATGTTATAAATTTAATATTTGGTATTTTTTAGTTTCATTCTCTGATTTCCTCCTTCGTGTCACTTCAATTTCCTTTGAAAATTTGATCCTTGTTTCTCATAAGTCTAAATATTTAGCTATGATGTGTTGTCATAAAATGACATAAAAAGGGTAAAATACTTGTCACATAAAGAGCTTTCATTGAGAATACCTTCTGGCTCTTTAAAAATTCAGTGATGCATTGTGTGATCATTAAAACCACAGCTGTCATAGGAAATGTATTTATTTAACAATTCAATTATAAAGCATTTCTAATGATCAGAATAGTTTATAAAAAATGGAAAAGTCAAGAAGACATAGATATGAGCTTTTTTAGGAGATCTAAAAATTAATATGCTCCAAAAATTATTCAAATAATTTCTCTTTAAGTTAATAGTATAAGAATATTAGCCTGTGTATATGAACCCTAAAATGTATACTACTTCATCTGGGTCATTCAGAAAACAATTGCAATTCCATTAGTGTTGTGCAGTAGTCATAGTTCCATGTTAATTCTGCATTTTCTTCTGCAGAATAGTGAAAGACAAATATGAGAGGTATGGGCAATACTGCTTGACGTGTACTGAAGGCATGATATTACATTAAAAATTATTAATTTATCCTACTGTTTACTGGGGTTTTTTTATTATCTACTTTATGTCTCAGATAAAATTAAGCAAAGTCCTTAAAAAGACATTTACAATCTTGGTAAATGTCCTAGAAACCTGATGTAAAACTGATTGTTATCACAGAGTAAGTCTAAATAATTCAACAGCAGACAGTGAAGGAATGTCAAGTGGGTCCTTGAGACCATTGTCTTCTATCTGAAAAATGTCCTGTAGCAACTAATAGTTTCAAAACAATTTTGATGGCTAAACATTGTGTGTGCTAATAAAATTTACAAGTGCCACTGAGAACAGATGAACTGGAAGAGCACAGATGCAGAAACAGATTGAGGTGGAAGTCAAAATTGCCTCAATAAGAGAAGACAGAGAAAGTGCTCTGAAAACACCCCTTATAAGTAGATTTTAAGGGTTTTTTTAAGAAGAAATGCTAGCATGCACAAAGATGGAAAGGTTTCTAAATAGAAAAGTGTCTAATTACTGTAGTCCTAATTATGGATCTTCTTGTGAAGAAGAAACTCAACAGTGATGCCATAAAGTTGCAAAATAGCTGGAGTTTGGACAAATTCAAGATGACCAGCAGCAGTGTCCTCTGTATATTAAGTCAGTGTTTCCTTAAGTAGATACTGTGTCAGCTGTTCTGAAGGGAAATTGCAATGTAGTCAAAGCTGCACTGAAAATGATACATTTCTGTACATAATGAAATGGCAAATTAAAGATTTAACTTCAATGGAAATCAAAGTGTACACCAGACAGAGCTTCTATAAACTTAATCACTACCAAACCTAATCCCTCCATTTATATATTAGATGGACTGAGATTATCACACCCACATTCTGTAATGCATTTCTCAAGATTTTATTTTCAACAGCATTACCTGAAAGAAATGTTCCATCTTATGGGAACAACAGGCAAAGTGTTGTACTTAAGTCTGAAGTCAGACTCCCAAGTTTTCAAACCCACTTCTTCAGGAAAAAGTGTGTTCCTTTTGTCTTTAACATGTTGAAAATATGGAAGTTTTAAATATTGATAAAATTTTCACACTTTTTTTTTTTTGCAATCTAGCAGACAGAGAATGCAAATACAACAAAACTGAATGTAAAATCTCTTCAACTATGTGCACAACCCTTCGTCATAGAACTATGCCTTGAGAAATGAGTGGACTGAACTGGACATAAATGTAATAACTGATGTCATCTATGTGTTGTTGTGCAAAGCATTTCATGATACCCTTGTTTTCAAACTGGAGAGCCATGGATCAGATGGGCGGACCACTCAATGGATAAGGAATTGACTGACTGATCACACTGATCAAAGGGTTGTGGTCAATGGCTCATTGTCCATGTGGAGACCAGAGATAAGTGGTGTTGCTTGGAGGCTGTGGTATGACTGACATGGTTAAGCTTCCTTACTGGTAACATTGGCAGACGGAATGACCACATGCTCATCAAGTTTGCCAAAAACATTAAGCTGTGTGGTGCAGTCCACTTGCTGGAAGAAAGGAATGCCATCCAGAAGGATCCTGACAGGCTTGACTCTTGGGCCCATGCACTCCACATAAACTTCAACAAAGTGAAGTGCAAGTCCTGCACCTGGGTCCAGACAACCCAAGCTGAGCTGAGTGAGAATTGATTGAGAGCAGCCCTGGGCAGAAGCACCTGGGGGTGTTGGTAGGTGACATAATCTGTCAACTCGTGCTCAAAACCCAGAAGGCTAATGGGACCCTGGGCTGCATCCAAAGCAGCTTGGCCAGCAGGTTGAGGAAGGGGATTCTGCCCCTCTGCTGTGCCCTTGTGAGATCCCATCCAAAATGCTTCATCTGTCCGTGGGGTCCTCAGCACAGGAAGGACATCAGACTCTTGGAATGATTCAGGACGAGGATCAGAAAAATCATCTGAGGGTTGAAGCACCCCTCTTGTAAAGACAGGCTAAGGGAGCTGCGACTGTTCATCTTGGAGAGGAGAAAATTCTGTGGATAACTTATTGTGGCCTTCCCCTACGTAAACAGGGCCTAGAGAGACTATTTACAAGGACATGTAATGCTAGAACATGGGAGAATGGCTTTAAAAGGAAAGTGAGTAAGTTTAGACTAGATAGTAGGAAGAAATTCTTTTCCATGAGTATAGTAAGGAACTGGAAGAAATTGCTTAGAGAAGTGGATGCCTCATCCCTGGAAGACTTCAAACCCTGGTAGGAGGGGACTTTGAGCTGCCTGGTCAAGTGAAAGGCATCCCTGCAAGGAGGGTGGAGAACTGGATAATCTTTAAGGTCCCTCCCAAACCCAGATATTCTACGATTCATTTAAATAATTCTGACTTTAATGACATTCAATCACTTGGACAAAGCGTGTAGTGTAAGAGTTTCTTGATAAAGAAAACTTGCACTTGACTTAGAAATAATAACAATTATTGGAACTAATCAATGTAAGCTCATATTTTGCTCAGACTGGCATGATGGTATTGTTTAACTGGTTTCCAAAGAGCTCAAACTACTTGATTTTTTTTTTCATTGAATGAATGTTTTTATCTGGTACCATTTCCAAGTTATTATTGAAAAAAAGATGACAATTCAAAGAAAAAGAAAATGAATTAATTAAAGAAGAAGAAATTAATAAATTTCCTTATTTTATCTTAAAATACTCATTCTAGAAAGATTAGAGTAATATGTTCTCTTACTGCCAGCTGAAACCAGCATTGTTTAATTACATTTTTAAAAAAATTGTATTGGCCCTTATGCCTAGAACTTTTAAACAAGTTTAGGGGACTTCAAGGGGGTTTTGTTAGGTTGTTAAATCTACTTGAGAGATACCATTGTATTCCAGTAATTTCTCACAGATTTCAATGAACTCCGTCACTAATATGACTGGTATATTCACTTATTTACTGGTATATTTACTTATTTAGTCTGGAAAAATAACTACATAGTCCATGCATAAACTATGCATGGACTTTGTAAAAAAAAAAAAAAATCAGAACAACACAAACCAAACCAAATCAATAAAAATCTCACTCCCCCCAGAAATACCCGAAAAAGACCCCCCAAAAAGCAAGGAAACAAAAACTAAAACAATAGGGGAGAGAAGAGAGGAAGTAATTGCCTGTGATAAAAGAAAAATAATAGAAGCTCAAGTGATATGTGCATTTAGTAAGACAATTAAATATTTATGATGGAATCAACATACTTTGAGAAAAAGTGATTACCTGAGTTGGATGGCATAGCTTTCCTGGCACAAACCACATTTGATCAGCCCTCAGGTAATTTTAATAGTAATTTAAAAGTACTCAGGACTCATCATTTTATGTCAGACGCTCATTTGAAGACATTACCTAAAATGATATGAAGCTCTTATATCCTCATCTCAAAATACATTAGTGATTTCTGCTTAAGCATTTATAGTGGCAGACTTCTCCAATTTGTAAAATAGTGAGCTGAGATGAAAACAACTTATCCAAAGTCCTTTTCTGTTAAGGGTTACTTTTTTATTTACCCTCTGGATATGGAAATATATTTTTCCATTTAAGAAATAGGTTAATCATAATTTTACTTCCTTTGAACAGTGAACTAAATTACTATAATAGTGATACATGAAAATTGTGTAACAAAGGCATTATAATAAAGATAGTGAACAAAGTGCTTCTGAATTATCTCTTTGGATATTTTTAAATTAAATAAATGAACATTTCATGTTTTACTAATAGAGCTTACCATCTAATTTAAGTCAACAGAGTATCAGGTGTAAAAATCAAACTTATAGGTCCAGAGCTGAGAGCTGATTCATAGTAATCAATATGATATTTAAAAGAATTTAGGATAGTAATCAATCTCATCTCTTCCAGCATTTGGTATGTGCAATCATACTATAGGACTCACAGGAAACTGAGCAACTATTTAATGTTTATTTTTTTCATAATGACATGTCCTGATTGTGACTGTGCTTGTTCTGATTTCCTGGTCTGAGGTAAGGCTTACTGAGAAAGCAAAGCAATTCATGTTTATGCATAGGACACATAGGAGCAGTTAGCTCATTGCAGTGTAGTTATTTTACTCTCATTTTTTATAGGTGCTTTCATGGATAATACAGTTGCAATATTTTGATTGCAGCAAATTATCAAAGCCAGCTTGGAATCCAAATCTCTTTCATACTGCCATATATTTTCACATATTCTTTTCTCTTTTTGTTCCTTATTCTGTTCTTTTTCTTTTTCTGACTAGCCTGACAAGCCACTTGATTAAAGCTATATTGTGTTCTATATAATAATCTTAAGAGGAGATTTACAGGAATGGAGATGAAAATGACCAAGAAATTATATAAGTTACGAGAGAGAAGCTGTAAAGACAGAAATTGTTGGTATCTAGTTAATATTATCAAACTAGAGGAACTTTTTTTCCTTACTGAGAGCATTCTACACATTCGTCCCTTTCATTCTTTACTCCTGCAAATGCTTTTAAGGCTTTTTTTGAAAAGCCATAATTTTCAAAGTACCCATAAGAACATGTAATCCCTGTATAATTATTTTTAAATTGCTCTTTTCTAAAATAATGGCAATTTTTCAAATTACTAGTTTACACAATAAGGAAATGCTTTAGACACACTTCCAAGAAGATAATAGAGTAGAGACAAATGATTTATTACATAGTTTGGATGGAGTACATTGCTAACAAAAAGAAAAGTAGTCACATTAATATTTACAAAAAAAAAAAACCAAGCCAGAAAAAAAACCAACAAAAAGCCCTAGTATCAGACTTCTGAGTGCTGTTGGGGAAGAAATCACAACATTATGCTTCAAGGTTTTCCAAGACTTCCTGAAACATTCAATATGATAGGGACCTAACACTTCTGTACTGAAGAATAAGAACAAAACATTCTGAGAGGGGTAAAATGACAAGGCATCCTGAGATGATGAATCAATCAAAAAGAATTCCATTGATTCCAGTGAGAGATTTTGGAGATTCTCATAGTAATGATTATAGGATTAGTCTGCATCAAATTTAACATTAACTTGGTATTACTTTCTCAAAATTCATTTGCAATTTGCTGAACTAGTATTTGGATATAAAATCATGCAATTGCCAGCTTTAGATAATTCTTGTTTTGTAGATAAGCATAAATACATGTGCTGAGAAAAAGAAAATTATAAAAATTATAAAGAATATTTGCTGTTTTAATGCTTTATTTTTGCTACTTTCCATAATTTGGAGAAGTAATCATTTCCAGAATACGTCACACAGACTATGGTCATTACAGGTTAACCCATGAATTATTATTTCTTTTGACTAGAAAATGCTGGAATGTTCGTATTTATGAAATTTGAATAACATTAAAATGAGTCCCAAAAAGTAAGGGAGAGGTATGTCAAGGTTTCACACTGGCCCAATGCCAGGCACCCACGAGAGTCACTCGCTCACTTGCTCACTCTCCCCTGCCACAGCTGGGCAGCAGAGAGGGAAGAAAACTAACAAAGTCTTCATGAGTGAGATAAGGATGGGGCGAAACACTTCAAGGTCAAAACAGGCTCAACTATAAGGTTGCAAAGTGAATTTATGCCTAACAGAATCAGAGGAGAATAACGCAAAGTAAAATAAGCCCTTAAAACACCTATTTTTCCTCATTCTCTCCCTTCTTCCCACTGGCAGTACAAGAAGACAGGAGGTAGGGGTATGGTCAGTTCGTCACCTGACATTTTCTTCCGCTGCTCTGTGAGACCGTGGGGTCCCTCCCATGGGAGACAGTTCTCTGTGAACTTCTCCAGCATGGCTCCAATCTCATGAGAAGCAGTTACCCCAAAACTGCTGCAATGTAAATACCCCCAACAGGCAAACAGTCCTCCCAAAACTTCCGTGGCATGGCTCTCTTCCCATGGGGTGCAGCCCTCCAAGGACAGGCTGCTCCAGCCTGGGGCCAGGGCCCCTCTCTCCACCGGGTCTCCCACAGGATCACAGCCCCCTCCAGGCATCCACCTGCTCCAGCACGGGCACCTCCATGGGCTGTGTGTGATCTCTGCATCCCTGTGAATCCCCATGGGCTGCAGGGGCACAGCTGCCTCACCATGGGCTGCAGAGGCTCCAGTTCCCGGAGCACCTCCTGCCCAAGTGACCTTAGTGTCTCCCCAGGTGATCTCCTCTGTTGTAGTGTGTTTTTAAGTTTCTCAGTTAGCTCCCCCATTTTATGTATGTTCCCCCTATTGTTCTTTATAAATGGTTCCCTCCTCTCCAGTTTTCTCGCCACAGAGCTTTTTGCAGTTATGTTGCTACAGTTACCCCTTCCTTTACAGCTGCCCGTCACTTAAGTTATGTAACTTCCCCTCCCCTATCCTACCTTATAAGTTAGTTTTCCCTCCTCCCTGGACCCAGTCAATCACCCCCCACTCCGCCCTACCTTCGAGAACCTTCTTTTCACTGGGGGTTATGGTTGGCTGGTGTCCCGGGGCCCCTCCTTTACTTCATGTTTATTGGATGCATTCTTATGTCAGTTATGTCAGGCACCTCCCCACCTGTTTTCCCATTGGTTAGCTGGGCTTCCCTCCTTTCCCCACCCCCTTCCCTTTAAAACCTTGTCTCTCACCCTGATCGTTGCCATTTGTTGTTGGGTTTTGCCATCCGTAGGTCATCTCAAACCTTCAATAAACCGACGTGTTACCCCCAGCAAGTGGTCTCCTCTCATCTCATTCTGCGCTATATCCAAGTCCGCAATCCAGCCCAGCCTGAGGCCCGGACGCCAAGGGGGGCTGGCTTCTGATGCGTGGAGGGTGTCGGCCATTTCTCCCTCTCAGCTAGCCGGACTTAGGGCCCCATATGCTGTCGCGCACTCCTCCACTGATCTTGGTGTCTCAGTATTCTTTCTCTCACATGTTCTCACCTCCTCCTCTTGTCTGGAGAGAGGAAAACACCTGTGACTTGACTTCCTTCTTAAATATGTCATCACAGAGGTTTTACCGACCATTCTCAATCTCACACAGTTTTGGCCAGCAGCAGGTCCATCTTCAGAGACATGAAGGACAGGTCTGCCTGACATGGTGGAAGCTTCCAGCAGTTTTCCACAGGGGCCAACGTTGTGGCCCTCCTACTACTAAAAACCAAGCCATGCAAAACCAGTACAAGGTAATTGAAATTTTGAACTGAAAATTTATTCACACTATATACTATATTTATAACAACATTTTAGGAAATTCCACTAAACAAGTTGGAGCAAAAAGGAAATAGACCAGAATCAAAAACTGACATCTGTTTATCGGTTGTCATCTGTTTATTTTAAGGATATTTTAAGTCAGATGCTGAGCTCAGCAGAGATGCAAAACCAACCATGTCCTGATAGAGGAGGCATCACTATTTTCTGGTAGTTTTTTTATCTTTCTATCAGTGGGTGATGTGACCTTTGCAGATGCATGTGTAGTCTCTGCTATTTAACCACCATTTCTGATGCAGGAGTTGAATACACCATTAAATTTTATGCTGGTGATATCACTCTGGGGGGTGCTGGGGATTCTCTTGAGGCATGAGAGGTTTCACAGAGGGTTCAAGATAGATTGGAGCATTGGGCAGTCATCAGTGGCATGAAATTTATCAAGTCCAGTTGCAGGATTCTGCACTTAGGATGAAGTAAGTTGGACCCAAGTACTAGCTAGGAGAGGAGTGGCTGGAGATGAGCCCTGCAGAGCAGGGTCTGGCATTGCTGGTTGGCAGCAGGCTCACTGTGAGCCAGCAGTGTGCCCAGGCAGCCAAGAGGGGGACATCAAACACAGCGCAGCCATATGGCCAATAGAGCAGGTGATTCTGCTGTATAGGTGCCACCTCACCTTGTGAGCTGTGTGCAGCGCTGGGCTGCACAATCCATAAAAGACATGAAGGTACTTAAGTTTGTCCAAAGAAGGGCAAAAATCTGGTGACAGGACTGAAGAGCATCCTGTGAGGAACAGATGAGGTGTTTGGTTTTGTTTAGTTCGGAGAAACGGAGGCTGAGAGGTGACCCGATTGCTCTCTACAGCTTTCTAAGAATTGTGTGTGGAGAGGGCAGCACTGAGCTCTTCTCCCTGAGATCCAGGCACAGGATGCAAGGGAATGGATCAAAGCTGCATCAATGGAGGTTTGGACCTGACATAAAGTAATATTTCTCTATGGAGAGAACCATCAAACAGTGGAACAGGCTTTGTGCTTAGAGTGATTTGTGCTCCCAGCATCTCAGTGTTTAGGAGGCATTCAGAAAACATGGATATAGATATTGATATATATCAATATCTATATTTTAACATTAAATTTTTGGTCAGTGGTAAATTGACCAGGAGTTTGGACTGGATGATTGTAGATAGGTCCCTTCTAGCTGAAATAATCTGTTATTTATTACCTATATCTATCTATACAATCAATATCTATATAATTTATCTATATTATCCATATAAATTGCTCTCTATATCTATACTTACTTATCCATCTCTGTCCCTATCTCTAGAAATTATTGTTGCTAAAATAACTTGGTTATACTATAGAAAAGGAAGAAAATTATGGTGTTAGAGAAGAAGAATCTCTGAGCTTAAAGCTAGAAATAGCTTAAACAATAAAATAGAACTTTTTCATTTTAAGGGAAAAGATTATTAGGTTTCTAAGCATTCATTTGTGAAGGAAACTGTTACAATTAATTTGCTCATTAGAAATGTAGAATATATAGTGACATTAATATAATTTCAAATCAAATTTTTTGGATCCACTCAAAATACTATATCTTCTGTTTATAATGTGACATATATATATAATAGATAAATCATAATAACTATTATAATATATAAATTGAATAATGTTTTGTAAAAAGTATTTTTACAAGCTAAAGTGTCATGTGTACCCAGATCTCAAAATATTTTTTTATTTAATGACTTTTTCAAGTGCAAAAAAATAAAAATTCAAATTATAAAAACATTTTCCTCGCTATGGCAGAACATTTAGCTCCAGAGAGGGTAGGCTTCATTAAAGCGGATTTATGGTTTTTTTCAATACTTAATGATATTTTTTAAAAATATATTTGTTTTTAATATTGGGCATTTTTTCTGTTGGTATCAAGCAGTAGAAAGGGCTTTTATCAGTTTTCAAGAATATGTGAAGAAAAAATTCCTTTAATGATTATTTTGCAGTGCAGTTTTAAATTGCAATTAGGAAAACAAACATATTTCTCCAGCAGTCTCAAAACCACTTGAAACTTTTCTGCTTTTTAGAGGGCTTTTAGCAGTCTCAGAACCACTTAAAACTTTTCTGCTTTTCCGAGGGCTTTTGTTGTTATTATTGTTATTAGCAAGCAGTTTGGAGGAAATCTTTCAGCAAATGCATTTGTGCAATTATTGCTTTTTCTAAACAGAGTCACTTGAAACAGAATCAATGTTTATATGTCACATGGAAAAATCTACAAAACATCCTTACATGGGAAACAGAACTAGTAATGCAAATATTGAGAAAGAAAATAAATCCCATTTTTCTAAAAAAAAAAGAGGATATCTATTTTTCTCCCTTATATATTTCCTTAAAGACAAAGAAGCTGAGAAAATATCCTTCTTTTCACCCTTCATAAGATCAAGATATTTTTGTACATAAGTTAATAAAAGAGTCAGGTAATTTGTTTGTTTTCAGGTTAGTTTTTCAACTTTAGCTTTAGAATCATAGAATCACAGAATATCTAAAATTGCAAGGGCCCCATTGGAATCACTGATTCCAACCTCCTTACTGGTCATAGGACTGCCTAAAATAATCCATATGACTAAAAGGATCATCCAGCAGCTCCTTGAACTTTGACAAATTTGGTGTCACGAGCACTACCCTTTGTATTCTCTTCCAGCAACCACCCAGCCTTTTACTGAAAAGCCTTTTTCAAATGTCTAATTTGAACTTCCCCTGTTCCCCTGTTGCCTGTTCCTTGGCTCCAATGGCTGCTCACCAGAGAGGAACAGATCACCACCTCCCTCTCTGCTGCCTCCCTTGAGGAAGTTGAAGATGGCAGTGAAGTCACCCCTCAGCCATCCTTCCCCAGGGAGAACAAGCCAAGGTACCTCAACCATTCCTCCTAAGTCTTGCCTTTCACCATGTTGGTCACCCTTCTCTGGACATGCTCTAACAGTTCGTTGTCCTTCTAATGAAACAGCACTCGAGGTGAGGCTGTCCCAGAGCAGGGCAGAGCGGGACAGTCCCCGCTCTTGCCCAGCTGTGATGCTGTGCCTGATGCACCCCAGGACACGGGTGGCCATCCTGGCCGCCAGAGCATGGCTGACTATTGAAACTGACCTCCAAATCTCTTTATGCAGGGCTGGTCTTCAGCTTCAGCTCCTCAGTTTGTAAGCATTACCAGGATTATTTCATCTCAGATGAAGAATCCAGCACTTGGTCTCATTAAATTTCCTGTGATTCATATGTGACTTTCAATTTGTAATTATCCAGTTCTCCAGTCTATCCAGATATTTCTGGATATATTTCTTTAAGGCCTTGTGACCCCCAAAGGAGACCACAGTCCCTCCTACTTTAGTATCATCGTCTACCTCACTCTGTGTATTTGATTCATGTCCAGATAATTTATAAACACACTGAAGTATACTGTCCCTAAATTCAAGGCCTGAAGGCCCCAGGCCTCCGGCCTAATGTAAAGCCATTCTCTGTAAGGCTTTGAGCCCAGCTTTAGCCTGGGCCCTGTGAAACATAAACAGACAAAATAAGTGGGTCAGGCCTTGTCATTTGTCAAATTTGGCAACCTGTAAATTAGAATTGCAGTTGAAGAATCCTTAATACAGGCACTTCTAACTGTGTATTTGTGAACAGATATCTTCCTAGATGTTCTTCACTCCACAGCACCAACAGTAAGGTGTAAAACCAAATGTCCTGAGGGTTACTGCTGTTGCTGTAGAGGTCACCACTAACCTAAAGTGACTTATGGACATCAGCTAATTTCATCACTGGAAGATAACATGATACCATCAACAAATTTGATTGTTTCCATGGAAAAAAATGGATTCTGTCTAAACAATCCTGGTCAAAAGCTCAATAAAAATTGCATGAATTCTTAAGATAGATTGACACAGGTAAATACAATTTAATTTGGAAAGTCACAAACACATTTAACACATTCTGAGTAATTAGACATAATTATAATGTCCCTAACATCTTAATAACTATTAAAAAATGTATCACTACAAGATTAATGAAATTTCATTGCTTTAATTCTGAAGATCTTGTATATGTTTTTTCTAAATTTTTTGCTGGCTGTTTCTTTTGGTCAAGAAATTTCCTCATCTTGCTTTGCTTCGCCTTGCTTTTCCTTGCCTTCTTTTCCTTTCTGTTCCCTCTCCTCACGTGCAATGAAACAGGCCTGATCTATTACACATTTGTTAAAAATTAAAGGGGACTGGGAAAAAAATCAGTGGAGGTATGTAAGATGTTACACTTCCCTGTAGACATTATTAAACGCACATATTGCAAGCTTCATTTTTTATTGCCGTTGTTCCCCACTTAGGGATCATTTAAAATGAACATTTTCTGTTATTTTTATGATAACCTCAGCAAACTGTTCACATTAGAAAATTTATTGCTAAACATGTTAAATAAAGTTCAATAACTGGAAGGTTATAATCAACAGGGGAGAAATGATGCACCAATAATAATGTTAAATGATACTAATGTGATGATTTTCTTCCACTCTCTCTCATCCATCCCATTTTGGCAGTACAGTAAACAAGCTGCTCTAATAGACAGGGAAAAATAAAATGCCATCAATTCAAGAGTGAGCAGCTGCTGGGAGATTTTATATGACAAAGAAAAAAAAAAAAAAAAAGATAAAAGAAGATCCCAGGGTCTGTTTATATCTGATGAGTTCAGCTCAGAGTACTGAGGAAATTTGGTTTCCTGGCAGGAGCTGGGAGCTGGTTCCTTTCTGGCCTTGTGATGCTGTGTAGATGCATGTCAAGGCGTACCCCAGCATGAGATCTGGCAGTGACAGCGATTGAATAGAAGCAATGCTGCCCAGTTTGAAGTTCTGTATTGAAACGTATCATTAGGTAATGAGTTTTATTGTAACTGTGATACACTGTGTTGAGATAGACCAAAAACTTGCCTGTAATTCTGGTTTCTTCTCTTTATGCTACAATATTACCTTTGCTGCTTGTAACTCTGACAAAGTCATGACCTTGACAAAGTCAATGAGAAAAGACAGTACCTTACATTATGAATAATAATAAGAAGGGGGGGGAAGCAAAGAAAAATTTCCCCAAATCACTTTGATGATAAATACTATCTGAGAACAACTCCAAATTCAACTTATTTTTTTCAAATTTACTGCGATAATTGCTGTTTTGGGTTTTTTCTATGTCAAAAAATGTTCCATATTTCTAAGGGTAGGCTTTTTTTTAACCACTTCATGTTCTAATGGGAAATGTTACAAGCACTAAGGTTAAACTCAGACAAAAATGACTGCTGCACATAATTTCCTATAAAATATTATCTAAGAGAGAAATTCTGAGGTACACCACTATGCATATTTGATTTAGAAATTTTTCTTTGAAACACTTAGTACAGCCAAGGATGTGGTGTACACATCTGTTAAGAAATAGTGGAGCCACACATGTCTTTCCAAAAATGCCCCTACCAAAATTAGAACAAAAAGCCTCAAAAATCCTTAGGTCAGACAGATTTCCACAGATATGAGGCAAAAGAAAATGGAATTTTCTAGACACAGCAGCATGAGCACAAGAACACATGCTGAGTACAGAGACCAGCATATATTGTCTTTTGAGATCTTTAAGCTTGGATTATCATAAATCAAATGATAGTGATGAAACAATTATTGCAGAGAAGAAATTGCTGTAAAATATGACTGCCTTTGATTAAATACAGAGGTAAGATAGAAGTAAGCAGTACTTCTTCTTCTCTGGCATAAATACTAGGCCATGTTTTGAGCTTGTCTGGCTAACTGTAAATATCAAATAAGAATGTGTCATGCTTATTTGCCCTCATCAATTTGATGCTGGAAGTAGATCCAAACTAGTTCAAGGGTTATTAAATCATCATTCAAGATTCATCTAATTAAATTATAAAATGTATCTTTCATCCTGTTGTCTGCTCTACCAGCAGACCATTGTTTATGTTATCTTCACAAAATCTGGGATCACAGATGAAGACAAAACTACTCCAAAAGGATTTTGATAGTGTTGATGAAATATCTGAGCATAAAATAATGTGATTTTGTGTAATTTGACTACTATTTTTATGTATTATGTGTAAGTAATATCGCTTCCTTTTGTAATATTTTAAATATAAACTATATTTAGAGAATTTTTGTTTTAGAAATGTTTTTGTTAGGCAAAGGAATACCTGAACCAAAAGGATTTGTAGCCATGACAGTATGTAACAGATGTGGTTTGAGATCAGTGACAGTTCTCAGTTGTTTGTTTTGGGTTTTTTCTCCTGAGTAGAACGAAAAATAATCACTAAGGGATTTTTTTTTTTGGGCAGTGCATAGAGGAATTGATCATAGTTCTTCACTTTAAAGCCGCCGTGTTAGCATCATGCATGCTAAATAAGTTTACAGTTATGTGCTATCATAATTGGAATTTGGTAAGCTTTGAACTACCATAGTTGAATGGAGGTTTCTGAGCCTCAAGCAAAGCTTTGGCAGCTCAAATGCCATAATGAAAACTGTGAGACAACTGCAATATTTAGAGTCAAGATCCTCTTTCCCTCTTAATCCATCCATTATTTCCAACAGCACCTACCAAGACTGCGGTGTGGGTCACAGTAATGTGTCCTTTAAATTCTTCTTTGCTTGTCTTTCACAATCATTGGAAATCTACCATGCCTGCTAGAAATACTCAGAAGCCTAAAATGAGCCTGTTGCAGCCAAGAAGTGTACAGTGGATGCATGGTCAGTTAAATGCATGGTTTTCTACACGGTGTTAATGTTGATGACGACTGATTATATACACAAGGCTAACAAGGGCTGAGATGTTTTTCCTTTACTCTAGGCTGTCCCATTCCTGTAAATATTTCCCAGGGGAACAGACAAACTGGAATTACTGTTTCAAAGAGTTTCATGGAGACAGTAATTTTTACCTCATCAAAACACTTCTACTCATCCTTGAAATCTCCTGCAGCTTGTAATTGAGGAACTAGAAATTAGCACCTCACTGATTTGTGCCATGCAACTGTGTAGTGGAATGAATCACTACTGCACTTGAAGTTTTGTGTTTCTCTCCATTTTCAATTTTAAGGCAGAAGGAAAGATAAAAGCAACGGAATATTTTTCTTTTAGGAAACTTTTTCAAATAAAATTTTATATATTAAGAGATTTGGTAGATAACATAAAATAACAGGTAATTGTGCAAAGCAGGTGATGTCTTCATCTGTACATCATTTAATGGAACTGAGTGGCCTTGAAACTTCTAGACTGCTATCTGAACAAGGAAATAAAATAGATGAATTTCCAAGTTATTTGAATACCAGGAATTTCCCAAATGTGTGACTTCAAAACACTTCAGAAATTCAATCACAGTGGCATTCTTAAATCAAATGTTCCTTTTTTCTTTACTGAAATGACAGTTCATCAGTTTTGAAAAGTACAAAATTAATTTTGTATTGATCACAATTCTTATTTTCTTATTACCTTATAGCAGTTTTGCTGTTACTGAAATTTTTTTTCATCATTCTCTATTGACCTTTTTTAGATCTGCAGAGTTAGATCTTTCATGTCACCAAAAATTTTCTTATCTGCATTTTCATGTAAAAAGCATATACAAATTGCTTTTTAATAATATTTCTAATGTTCCCAGACAGGTAGTATCTTGCTCTCCCAAAAATGCTGGTTTGCTTTACAGATGTCAAACAGAAAGAAGTCTACTTTGCAGATAATGACAGTTTTTCTTACCACAAAGCTAAAAACTCAAACTTTTGCTACAATAATTCAAATTATATACTCATATCTGTATCAAATGAATATCATTTAAGTGAGGTCTTGTTAAACTAAAATAAGTGTTGATTTAAATGTAATCACTTGCCTTGTGGCAAGATTAATTAAATTTAGTGAACAAATATTGTTCAACAGGAAATCTAAGAGCTCAATTACTTTCCTAATGTTTTCTATATTTGACTTTAAATAAATCTAGTGTTACTTAAAAATCACCCACTACATGGAAGATTGAATTTCACCTTCCAAGGGCTTAGCTGCAACCTTAACATATGTAACCTTGCTAGCAATATTTTGAAAATATTTAGCCAACTTTGTCCTCCATTTAAATAGAAACTGCTGGGAGGTTTGTGGGCAAATTTAAGAAAAATTTATCTATGTTTTTAGTATTTTAGGAAGTTCACTAATTATTAGAAAACTGTATTACTTCTGTATTGGAACAAGACAAAAATGCTTCATTTCAGCTTAGTTAAAATTCAGCTAATTCCACGAATATATCCACTCCTCTCTGGAAGCAGGTACTCATATAATCATTTTCTTCAAATGTCAGCAAATCTCCAATCATATATAATTTCACATGATGAAACATAACTTTAACTTAATGGATTTGTAAACAAAATTGGGTGTTAACAATTGTATCATGGGAAAAGTAGTTCTAGGAACTTCCACCACAGATTATCATGCAATTATAATTCTTTCAGTGTACAACTCTTTACATGAAATTTAGTTTAACGGTGCTTGGAATATTCAAAGAAATTTTTTATCAGTTCAAGAAATAAGAAGGGTATTTTTTAGTTTGATCAACATACATTTGATTTCAATAAGGGGTCTGAAAACTTCATTTTTCTTGCAAATGAAAAAATTCTGAAAATTTTGTGTATGTTTTCAGACCTCAAGCTTTATTTAATTACACTAAATAAACCTATTTGCAAAATTAATTAATTAATTAATGATAATTCAGAATTTTTCTACCGCTAATTACAATATGCAAGTCTCTAAACATCAGTATTTTTAACTGCTACCACAGACATGGAAGAAGTAACTCTGTTAAAGCTGAAAGAATCTTTGGTAACTGACAACTATTGCAGTATAGTGGTATTTAGAAAATGACAGCTGCAGAAATAGATTTGTCTATTAATCATATGAGCAATTGCTTAATTACTGACTGAATAAAAACAGCTAATGCAGCCCTGGAACATGATTAACTGTTGTGCATGTAACTGTCTATTATAAATAAAGTGATAAATGTGCTGTTTTTTTCCCCATTCATAGGCAAAGCAAAGCAAAAATGCATTACATCTACAGAAAACTGGACAGAAATGTCTGCAAAACTATACATACTTACATGTTTTTATAGATCACAGTTTAACATGTCAATTTCTTTTCACAGGGAGATTTGTTCATCTTAAAATCTATGGGAGCATTTTATTCTGGGATTTCAAACACAATATAGAAAAAAAGTAGTGTTTTAAGGACAAGACTTCCTGGTTCTGCTTCATACAGGATGTTTGTAGGGCTCTTTTGTTTTGTTTTACTTTCCTTTGCTTTGTTTTATTTTTGGGGGTGTCTTTTAGACCACTGTATCACTAGTCATAGAGGAAAAAACCCAAAACTATTACATTTATAACCCTTTTGGTTTCATAAAGTCCCCTTTCCTTCAACTCTCACACAGCATCAGTTGTTCCATCCAGCTCCCTGAAAGCACAAATTCCAGCACAATGAGACAGCTCGGTTTAAAACTTGATCAGAACAGCTTGATTCCAGCTACCTGCAACAGTCCTTCAAAGATTTTTTCAGCCAGTGCCATTGCCATTCAAGAATATGCAACACTTGCTTTTATTGCCAAGCTGTAGCAGTCTGACAGTATGAGACATTTTGTTCTAACTATTTTGGGAACTCTAAAGAAATGTTTTAAAAATGTAAAGTCATAATTTGACTCAAAGAAATCCAGGGCCCTATAGACATGTGAATGAGACTTTTTTTCTGATGTAGCAGGTTAAAAACACCCTTTATCTTCATAGGCAGTAGTAGATATCAAGTAAGAAGCAAAATGACAAGAGATAATTTTTAGCATTTCATATTCACTGCTTGCAAATAGTGTTTGCCTTCCATATCACCTTGTATCATTTTGGATCATTAAAAACAATGCGATCAGAAAAAAAAAATCATAAAAGCAAAAACAAAACAAAACAAAACAAAATAACAAAACCAAACCAAAAAATATTATAGCAAATCATTATTAGCAGCTTTTGTGACCCCACATTCAATTATTGATTTCATTAATTTAATACATTTTATTTCATAAAAATATGTAATTTTGCTTCATAGTACATTAAATTTTGTTTCACATATAGATCTTTAAATGAGGAATTTGATAAAATCCAAATAATTGATATAGATCCAGATGTGCCTTTCCTTACTTTGTAACATAGAGGGTGACATACAAAAATGCATACACTAACAATAAGGCAGAAGATTTCTTCCTCTTTTCGATTTTTTTTTCCCTTAGGGAGTCCAAATTGTCACCCATCTGAAAAGAAATAAAACCAATTGCCAAATATTTTTAAAATTGCTTATAATACATTTGAGGACAACAACATTCTGGCAATTTCTATGTGCAAATAGAATAGTCTGGTATAGAAAGAGTTTATTAAACAGTAATAAAATTCTTATTTTTTCACATTATAAAAACATAAAATACAAAGAAAAGAAATTTCTTTTTCTTTCTTTAATGTGTTGTCATGTATTCTTTCAAACACATTCAAAACCAAGCTATACTATATTGACACATAATTTTGACTCTTTTTAATCCTGTATTTTCAGCCTACACAACTGCAGAAACTTTGCAAATATTTATGAAAAATGGCACTTTCATTTGCAATGAAGAATGCTAAGGAATAAGATGAGAAAATATGCTCAAGCTTTCTCTAGAAAACTTGAGCAGTCTGATACATTAGACCCTGAAAGGGAAGAAAGGGTTAAGACCACTTGGCATTTGTTTGTTTCTACTTCTGACACACTGGTTTTCTCCTAGTCATTACCGTGGGAAAAGATATCAGTGTGTTAACATTTAGCAGGTGGGAAAATGTTAAAATGGTATCATTGTCAAGCATAGTGAAATTAGGTTTCAGGTCAGATTTTGTCATCAAAGAGAAAAAATTCCGTTTCAAGTCCCTTCAATGATTGCCAAGAAGAAATTTATATTAGTTATAAAGCATTCAGAGATTTAAAGAATTAACAGACTACCAATTTTCCTTCCTTAACCAGATATCGTGCTATTGTTTTTTGTGTTTGTTGTTATGACTAAATCCTTTCATAAATTTCCACTATGGAATCTCAGCTTGCATTTACAAAACTTTCTCAAAAAACCAAAACTTTCTCAAAAACTTCTCAAACAAAATACTGTGTAGTCACGTGGCTTATTTAAAATTATGACCTTCCCATCTAGTAAATTATTTTTCTACAAAATTACTTTTCTTTCCTCTACAGTCAAAACTGCATGCAAGGAAATTATGTTGTCTAAACTGCTCGCACCTGAAATTTTCTGTTTATAATTGACAACATCTCTCCTTTTTATTGTTCTATGAAGCATCTGTTATGAGACAAAAATTATCTTTATTTGCTCTCCCGATGGTTCATATATCCTTGGCAAATTCCTGCCAAAGACAAATGAAGGTGCATAAAGGCTGGTGCAGCTGCTGGCAGCCGCTGTGCATAGGCGGGAGCACCGTCAGCATGTGGCTCAAAATAGGCTGTCTGTGTGTCCTGAGGGTGAAGGCTTCCCTGCCTACTCCAGTAATTCCCAATTCCAAAGGGCGGCTTACACCTGTGAAGGAGCCATCTACCTACACCTTAATCCACACTCTCACATCAAGGCCTTCTCCTTGATGTCCTTTGTTGGACAGGCTTGGCCTGTAAGTAAAAGCGGGGGCGGGGGGGGGAATCAAACACTAAGGTACAACAAAAATGCTTAAACAACTTAAACAGTCTGTTCTCCATATTACACAGGCAGACAATAGCATGCTCAAAGCCAGTGCCAGCAAAGACGTAATTTACTTTCCTGCTTGCTGAGGGTTTAAAAATGCAATTACAATCTCACATTGTATAAGAAGGTTTATTCCTTTATGCCTCAGAATATCTCTGAATCTGGAAGTTCACTTTGAGAAAATACACAAATCTCAAATCCCTGTCCTTCCATCTGCAGAATATTCAATGACTAGTGGGAAAAGTAAAGATGTCATTCTTGAGAATTGTCTTTCCTGTGACATTCATATTATCATAATAGAAACCCAAATCTTAGAAAAGCTTTTCATGAAAATAAGTGTTATCTACAAGGTAGGCTGAAAATATATGTCCTTCTTTTTATTTTTTTTTTTTTAGGTTTATAAAATATCTGGTATTATAGCAACTTGCATTATATCTAGCACACCTAATCACCTAGTGAGTTTATGTGATTCTTGCTAATACATTTCCAAAAGGAATTTCATAATCATATGAATTTTGTTTTCTTATTTTTGAAAAATTAAAGTTTGATTGTATATTCCAAAGACAATGCACTCAGGATTTGGGTCTTGTAAGTTCAGAATTTCCTGTAGTAAATGACAACCATTAAGACACTCTCTCAGAATTAAATGTGATAGCTTTCATCTTATATAGTAAAGCTGCAAATTTTTCAATAGGGAAGCTGTCCCTGATTATGTGTTTTCACAGCTCTGAGAAGAACAAAGCCTTGACCTTCCAGGGCCATCAGAAGCACCGTGTAATACAAATGCTCAGTTATGAAAGTTAGTGTTGGCAATGCCATTCAGAAAAGATACTACAAATGGACTCATAATTGGCTGATACTTAATTTCTGATATGAACATCTGAAGCAGGTTTCAGTCCCTTGCCAAAAGGTTGTTCAAAAGTCCAGACAAAAACAAAACAAAGCAAGTGGCTTTATCTGCACTAGTAAATTAAGCCTTGATAGAAAACGTTCCAAGTGTTATGTTTACATGTATTTTTCAGCTGGTAGAAAATCTATGTCTAATATATTTTCTGAATGCTGGCAGGTAGTCAGTCTGGGTCAACCATCAGTCTCTCCAGCAATCCCTTGACACCAATATGGTGTTTGAGACCCATCCTGGCTAAGTCAGATCCTCTTTTGCAATTTTAGAAGGGTTTGATGACTCAGGGATGATTCAGATTCCAGCTTTTTTTGTACCAATTGGGCTCAATGTCAGCAAGCACTCCCTAGCACTGTTTTGCTTGGTATCAGAGATGTCACCACAGGGGCCACAAATCATCATATTCTCGCTTACAGTATTACCAACAATAGAGTCATCTGTCACAGCTCTGGAATGTGCTCATCATTTTGTTTAACTGATTTATATTTCAGTGTAAACTGTTTGGTGTCTTCAACTGCATCTGTTCCTGTACATGGCCAGATTGCAAACAGCAGGGAAAAAATTCTATCATCCATAAGCAAGCATTTAATTTCTTGGCTGAAAATTTCACACAGGAGAGAGATCTCTAGTTTGTGTGCTAGTAAATGCATTTACAGTTGAGACACTATCACAAAATGGACTGCCAGTTATGAGAATAACTTTGCACATGACTGAACAAGTCCAACCCACTTGCATTCAAATTATCTAAAATGAATGGTCCCAGTTCTGTTATTCTTCATTCTACACTTGTTTCATGCATAGAGGCTTAGACCTCCATAAATTCATATCAGTTGTTTTACTATTCAAACAGGTTTTTTCAAGACTTTCTCTCTTATCACAGGTATATTTTTCAAAAAAACAAACCCTAACAAATGATTCCCTGATTACTCTAGCTATTGAACAGAAATTAAGGAGAAATTGTGGCTGATGAATCTCCAAAGCTGAATGATTTGGCTCAGAGGGCTCCGTCCTCTATCCAAACAGTAATTTTGAAGTGGCTGGCTAGAAGCCAGGAATATCTATTTGGAGCTCCTCTGAAGTATCTTAGTGAGTGTGGGGGGCTAGAGGATTTTTCCACAGTATATCAAGACAGTGAGGGTAGGAAGTGTCTCCGAAAGAAGTCCAAGAGAAAGCAAAGTCAAGGTCTATTTAATCATTATGGTATTGGGTGAGTTTTGTGGATAATACTCTCTTTATGCCAGACTCTTTCCAGCAAAACAAAGGTAATTCTTACTCTTTCTGTGCGTCGCACATGCAAACTGGAATTTCTTTCCAATTCTATCTGTAAAAGTCTTTTGAGTACTAAAATGGGAAATCCCTCCAGGCAAAAGCTGAGGCTCCACACAGCATGTACAGCTCCCAGTACAGCTGACTCTGACCTACACTAACAGTACAGAGAAAGCAAAGGAACTCAGATATTATGTGATCTGACACTGAGGTTAAACCTTAGTTATTACTTATTTAAACTAACTCATCCATGACAAAAGAAAATCTTTTATTAAAAAAAACCAATCATGATTGTTAGTCATAAGTGTTAGGTCATTTTGTGCTTGTTTTTAACTCTTTTCTGACCAAGTTTTCTTTTTCTAAGGAAAATTTCTGTTTAATGTAGCATTAGGAGTACAAATAACACAATAATACTACTGGTGGCCTTTAGCCATTTATACTGTATTTATACTTTAGCCATTTATACAATGTAGACAGAAAGAGTAATTAAAAGTATCTCCTTTCTCTTGGATGGATTAGTAAATGAATGGCAAATGAAATCTCCTGCCAGTCGCCAAATGGTCCAACTATCAACATTTCTACAAATTTTGTTTAACTGTATGTATGGTTTAATCTTAGGTAAAATGCTTCTTGTTGGTCATGGAGATTTTTATCACAAAAGACAGTGCTTTTTATATGCAATTACTCTAATTGAAACAGTTTCCTAAGTATATATGTTATTGTGATAACAATAGGAAAATACATAGTTTGATATCAGAGTTTCTGAGATGCAACCTAAAAAACTGATTGCTATTTTGAAGTTGGGGATTTCTATCCATAGCTTTATAATTCACACATTTCATGTTCATCCAGTAATGCCATTCATACACAGTAATATTGCACATTTTCATATATAGTATTATTGCACAGTTTAATACATTCAGCAGAAAGACTTTACTCAATATCTTTAAGTACAAAGAAAGAAAGCTCAGCAAGAATGTAATATTACATTCATCCTTTCTTACTGAAAATAAACTTATTGCAGTACTTGTGTATGCACTAATAAATTTAGGAGTAAACACTCAATGTGGTAAAATATTGGAGAAAGAAGTTAACACAACAGCAGACATTGCTGTATTTTTAATGTGCAAAATGTTACTGCACTTGGGATAGGACTTACCTTAAAACAGTTAGACAAATTCAATCATAATTTAAAATTCTAACTCAGATCATTTAGCTCTTACAATAATGGGACCATATATAACAAAAGTAGTGCTGTTTCAGTGCGAAAGTATGTGCTAAAACCTAATTTTCCTATAAGGCAAGTTCAATCAATTGTTCTGCATCCACTGAGCTTGATCATAAATAATACATCCATAATACAAACATGTAGAGCAGAAAAAAATTTGTCCTATTTCATCAGTCTTGTACATTGATGGAACAAAAAATACGTTCCAAAATACACTTATATTTGAGATAGTGTTTCCTGATTAGCAGGGAAATATGTACATATGTGTGCATGTACACTCAAAATTATTTTGAAATCAGGTTCTTAGCCACAGAAATTACAGCTCTTACTGAAGTAACCCAGAAGGAATCCATAAATATACAAGGCCAGAATCTCAACTGCAGTAAATAGAATTATTTACATCCTAGTTCAAAAGGAATGCATACTATGCTATTTCTGACTTAATCAAAAAAATACAGCAGTTCCAATATTCTCATAAAAATAAAAAGATAAACTCACAAGTGTGGCTGAAGTACCTTTGTTCTGCCATGGGGAAAAAGAAAAAGAAAGAAAAAGTAAACAGGAAAAAAGAATTGATTTCTTTTCTGGCCTTGAAATCCTGTTAAGTTTGTTCCTCTCTCATCTGTGTGAAGGCCAACAGTCAGAGACTGCTCAAAAACAAAAGTTTATGGGTCAGGAAATTTCCATATGTGTGATTGCATAACTCAGTGGCGGAAGAGAAACAAAGGACCTGTGATGCATTTAGGTTACTCAAGGAGCTTGTCATTCTGTATTTGGTCTACTTTAATTTCACAACTGTTTCACAGTGCTGAAGATTGTGAAGCAATCAATAGTGGGTGGGAACTAATTCAAGTCAGTAAATACATTACCCTATTGTAACAGTGGAAAGATTATAAGTGGAAAAGAAATAAAACAACAGATTTTTTGCTTGTTTTAAAGTTGATTAATTAAAAAAAAAAAATCTGTCCTGTTTTTCTCTTCAGAAATATTTGTTGATGATGTAGTCAGAACCTTAAATGGAATGCATCTCTTGTACAGTTCAGCATATAAATTTCTAACCATACACTCTTTCCCCAGCAAAGAAAAAGCAAAGAAAAGAAATTTCATTGATACTTACTGCCTGATATAGGTATCCAAAATAGTCCTGGGACATGACCTGAAACTGTAGCATGACATTATGAGTTATTTTGGACTGAAAAGTTCAAGCTTAAAATAAAAATAGCTATAGCCAGAGGTAAAAAAGCAACTAAAGAGAAAAAATAAATGCACTAGAATTGGAAGGGTGGGAAAGGCATACCAATTTGATTTTTTTCCTTCTCCTTGCGATTTCTACAGTATCCTCTGCAAACAGATGCCATAATAAGTATATGCTTAAATTTCTGAATATGTCACAAATATTCAGAATATTTGTGAGAGAAGGAAGCCAATCCAAAAAAACTTTCTGTCTCATCTGAGATCATAAATGTTAATAAAATATAAATGTTGAATTGCACAATTAAAATAGTATAGTTTTTCAATATTAATATTATTTTAGTAATGCTGAACTTCCCTGAGCATATCCATTTCAAGTAAACTGACCAAACACAACTGACTGACCCAAAGTGTCTATTTTACCACTGTTTTTCTTTAGAATTCTTTGTATAAAATTACCACAATTTACTGCCTAACACTGGTTAGGTCTCTTTGGGTTTGTAGAGAGAGCAAGTTCTGACCCTGCAAAGGTTTATGCACCTTATGTCTCCATGCACTGCAAGAAGACTGCTGACACCAGCTGAGCTGTTCTCGACATGCTGAGTTACATGTGGTTTCAAATACTTGCAGTCTCAAGAGCAATCAGGAGAGGAAATTGTTAGTGCCTTATGTCTCTAAAACTCTAAATGCAACCTAAAACCACCACTTACTTTTTTGGAAGTTATCTCCAGGGCACTGGATTCAATTTTGCTTGCAAGACTTGCTTTTAGTTGTCCATTTCATGTAAGGAATATTTTCAGTTGAATCCCTCTTGAATAACAAGTGCAGTTAAGTGTTTTCCTCAGCCCACGCTGTGCTGCCCTGACCTTCACAGTGCGGCAGGATGACACAGTTAAAACCTGAAGAACCTGCACCTGCCTATCCATTTATTCTCAGATGTGATCCTTTGCAATATTACATTGCTGTAACTCCACCTGGGATGTCTTTCTTAAGCAAGAGTGAGAGAAATCTACTTTTTAGATTGTGATTTCTGGAGTGGTAAGCAAAAATCTCCAGAAAAAAAATTGAAACACATGGTCTCTTCTGTGAAATACTACCATCCTTTATTCTATGAGCACGAACTCAGTTTCTCCACTTCTGTAAAAAATTACTTCAACATAGCAATCTGTCTATGGCAGATTTGCCATCCATTTTTCAAAATGCAGTGTAGAGTATTGTACTAAAAATGCCTAAAATGTCAGAATCTGTAGTTTAAAGCTGTCCTTTGAAATATACAAGGTTTAAGGTTGAAAATCATCTCTTTAAGTTAGAAAAGAATACTTGTAGGGTTTCTCCTGGGTCACCAGATTCTGGACACATGAGCAAAGAGAAAATGTTTAGCAATAGATACTGGCAGAGCTACTGCTTCAATAAAGTGGTCGTACTTTGAGATGTCTGATACTTGTAGTTAATGTTTTAATATGATGGGGTTGCTTCTCTTCTTCTGTGTTTATTTTGCACACACACGAACTGGTCCCAAGTTCTGTGACAGCTTGCTCAGGTGAGCCTGCGCACTGAAGATTGTTTTAAACAGATAATTCCTCTGTTACACAGTAGAAGGAATGACAAGTTTTTTAATTAGCGGTCTAGTAAATTTCAGGCTTCATGTGTCCCATGGGCCCCTCATTTCTATTCTATTGGATTTATTGTTTTAACTGAAAGATTTTTAAGTCTTGTTGTTACAGTAGCAGTAGGGCAAAAATAATTTCATGTAAATTTTAGTGTGCTATGTTACTGTGTCATGCAATTGCACAGTCTAACAAACAATAACTCTTTGGTTTTTCTGACCCTAAGGTTTCTGAGCTCTCCATCTGCTGTTAAATTTTGAGTATCATAATATTTTGGTAAACAAAAACATATGTGTTACTAACTTTGCACGTAACACAGACTGGAAAATCTGGAAGGTAGAATTAATGTATTCTTCCAGATTAACCAAAATACTCAGATTGGAGAACCTCCCATAGTTTGAATGAGTGTAAGACGTCAGAAACCATCAAGTCCTTGTTGCAATGCAATGAGGAATGAAGCAGGAAGCTGCTAAAATTCTGCTTGCAGCAGAGAAAAAACTCGATGAAGTCCCAGAGGTGTGTGCCAAAAGGCAACTTTTCTGCTGTCCTCAGAGAGATGAATCAGGAGTTGTAGAGAGCTGCTCAGCTGTGAAGCTAGAATGGAGAAAGGTCAACCCCTTTTCTTTCTCCTTTTCCTCTATACAGTGAAAGGGAGGACAAAAGGTGGTTTTGTTCTGAGGCATGGATTTGCCTAGACATATCCTACAGACTTAAATTCTGTGTTACTATTTTCCTCAATCAACTATATTACTTTGTTTCTCTAGTGAAATATAGTCTGGAGAGTGAAGGCTTTTTTATGTGTTGATGATTTTGCTTCAAAAAAAATTGAAGTAACTCCATCTAATGATGTTGGGCTCTCATAACAAAAATATTTTTATACAATGCCTTGGCAAAAGCTTCCTGCTTTTCCAAATAAGGACCATTGGTATCATCAAATACATTAAACTCATAAACACATGCCAAAGAGATGACATTGTTTTTAATTGTGGGTGCAATGGTTCAACATTTGTAAACAGAATTTCTGAAATTTTACCATTACAGAAGGCCAAAAAAATCCAGGCAAAAAGATTTTGTTATGTTTATGAAGTACAAATAGGAGATTTGCAACCAAAAAATCAGATATTAAGAAGCAACAGAAATTGCTGCATTACTCCTACAATTGCCTATTATTTGAAGGAAAACATTTAAGAAAACACTAACAATTGTGAAAAACAGACAACGATATTCTTTGAAAATCTAATTCTCAAGGCTGGCAGCAATTTGTACCAGCTGTTAGCTGAGGTTTTTTAATAGTGTGTTCACGTAAGCCTATATATTCTTGCATGGAGAAATGAAGATTCTGAATCCTGTCCTTCATGTTTCACCTAGGAAAAAAGGGGAGTCTGGATATGGTGTTCATGAATATAAACTAAGCGAAAAAGATTGCTTTTCAGAACTTTCTGCTCTGCAATGAAAGTGTTTCCGTGATGTTTAATTCCAATTGAATAAAAATAATCTCATATTTACTGTGCTTGCTATATTAACACTAATGGGAGATATATGTTTTGGTATAGGAGATGTCAATAGAGAAAGAATAGACTAATAATACAGTGCAGGTAGTTTGAGCCATAAGGGACTTTTGAAAGATGCTAGAATTATTAAACTGTAATCTGTACCACAAAAACTTGGTCTAAATCTGAAGGGATTTACTTTTATTGACTTTTATAAATGCTAGAGCAGACTGGTTTTGAACAAATAATTTTTCCACAGCCCTTGTTGTCTTTGTTAGTAAAAATGGGAAAAAAATTTAAAAACTTCTTTTCAGTATTACTTTTAATATAAAAAACATTGGATTATTACCTCTGAAAAAAAAGAAAAAAAATTAAAAAACCCTAAAAAAACCCCAATCAAAAGCTAGTTGAGAATCATAAAAATAATGAAAAAAGGTTCTGCAAATTATAATTTTAAAAGAACTCAATGAAAAATTTATTTTCTACAGATAAATAAAACCAAAAGAAAATAAAACCTAAGAAAGCCTCTCAGGTTGGAAGACTTCATTTTTTCCCTTTTTTTTTTTTCAATAAGCTCAAATAACAACTTTCAATCACATGTCTAAGCAGTCTGCATATCAGGTTCCAGAGTATGGAAGACTATAAACTGTACAACCTGGAGCTGGGACAGTGTAATTGTTTATATGTATATATGTGTAATTTAGATAGTATCTTCAAGCTGTTCAGTATTTTTTTACTCTCAAAGCTGTTGCACTCAAGTGTGAGAAGACTCTGGTAGCTCCGGACATCAGTTTTTATAATATAATCATTATTCAAAAGCTTCCTCCAAAATTCAGTCATTCTATTCTCTTTTCTTGTGACAAAAGCTGCTGAAAGTAAAAAATCTCAACAAATCAGATTCATTAATAATATAATGTAATTTAGAGTATTCTTGCAGCCTCTGGAAATGCTAACAATTAGTGGTCATCTTTGATTATGAATTTAAACATTTCTATGCTATGTAAACTCAGAAAATATATCCTAAGTTATCATGTTTGTAGGAGTTGTTTACAGGCATTATCTGCACCAGTCTCTGCTTGCCTTGTTAGATCATCAAAATGCCACTAACCTAGAAAAACATTGGGATTATGTGAAGATTAATTCAAATTTAGTTACTTGTCCCTTGCACATGCGTAGGAACACTGAATCAAAGTTTAATTCTATGTACAATTCCCACTAAGTGCACTGAAATTGTGAAGTCTATGTATCCCAAAGCATTTTTCCCTTTAAAGTCCTAAAAACTATGCAATTCCTACATAAATTACTGTTTGTACTCATAACTGTAGGAATTCTGGGGTAATATTCTGTCATGTTACACATCATCATCCAATACTGATGTTAATGTAATCCACAACTCAAAATATTTTCAGGTAGTCATTTATTAATTTTCACTTTCCTTGTTAAATTAGTAGACACGAAACATTTCAAACCGTCACTTTCTTAAAAACAAAAAAACCTCCCCAAACCCATGGATGGAAAAAACAAAACCCCAGAGTGTTTAATTATGCTGAAATTCTCAAATATAAAAGACCACGTGTTGTAACTTACCTGTGAAGTTAATTCTTTATTTTATAGAATAGAGATGAGATTTAACTGAAGTGCATGAAATATTGTGCCTAGACTGTAATTCCAGAAGTCAAACAGGTGTAAGATTTTTGTTTGCAGGAAATTTTTACCTTAATATATTAGACTCATTTTCCCAAAATTTAATTTCAATGGTGATCTCAGAGTCAGAATTCACACTACAATTACTATAGCAATGATGCGTCATACCATAGTAAAAAATACTTATTACCTGATCTGCCAAAAAATCCTGTTCAGTCATAAAGATTTCTGGAGGAGAAGGGTCTCTTTTTCACTCTATTATTCTATTATTCTTAGTCTGGGTCATGACTTGCATTTGTAAGTTTAGTCTTTGTAATGACATGACAAGTCAATGTAGATAAGTAGTTCTTCTACTTGATCAATACAAGACCATTTTATATCTGACTTTTCCAAACTGCTATATATGCAATACTAAGACATCATAAAGGGTATCTCAAATTGGAGAGTCAGAAGTGGGGATGTCCAACATTAGTCTTCAGGTGTCCACAAATAAAGATAAGTTTTTTATAATTCTGAGTCAGTGGATATAAGAATTTCATGTGTATGTAATTCAAAACTGATTGGAATCACATGAAAAAAATACCTGTAATTACATCAAGTTACCTGAACAAAGAAGAAAATATATTCTATGCCTAAATGAGAAATCTTAATTTGTATTCTGCAATAAACTTTCCCATACATTTTGACTCCATTACAATAATAGTCTCCAAAGAATTTCCATCCATGTCTTTTTCTGTTACCATCAAAACTAAAAGTTATATTATTTCCCATTTCTTGCTTTTTCCATTTCATGCCTGACCCATGGCAAAAGGTGAAAATATCTTAAACAAAATAAAGTATAATCAAATGCTGTATATTCTTCTGCAATTAAATTACTCAGAAAGCCATTGAGCAGGCAAATTTCTGCCCAGGCATGCTCCACATATATACAATGGGAAATGCACAGGGTAAAGAGGCAAAGATGAGTATGTGGCTCTTGTAATAAATTTTGTCAATTTTGGAGGGGTTTATTCTTTCCTAAATTGGTCAAAACACTGTGTGGTCCTCCATCTCCCTCAAAATAGAAGAAAAATAAGTCTATCCAACTTTACCACAAAATAGCTGTATTAAAATTTTGTTTGAAGATGAGAGATCTCATAGCATTTCCACTTTAAGCTGGAAAAATCTTTGAACTCATTCTACACACTTGGCAGGTTTTCAAATTTGAAATCACCTGAAACATAGAAATAATCTGTCAACAAAAGGCATCTGAAAGGTTGGAGAGTGCTCTGAGCTAAAATCCCAGAAAGGTGAGAGGCCAGATGTTCTCCCCACTGGTATTATCTGAAGTAATGTGCCAGACACCTGAGGCCAGAGGGCACCAAGGAAGATGCAGCTGGGAGAAGGGTGTGGAGGGCACTCTGAAAAGCAGGTGGGAAAGGATGCTATCTAAAGGTGAAACCCTGCACCTCTTGCAGCTGCCCCAAGCACAGGGATTTGTGTTGCGCATGGTTGACTTCTCCTGACCTCCGCCTATTGTGGGGCTGATAATAAAGACTCTTCATATTTAAGCAGGAAAAAGAATTGGCATTTTATTAAGATTGTACACCAAAGAGTTTAAAAAAATGTATGCAGATATATGTACATAAGTATATATATTCATAAATAAAGAGAGTTATGCAATAACAAATTATAGAAGGAGTCTGTGTCAAATGATGTGCAAATAAAGCTAGTTTGGTAAATGACCTGTGTCTGTGAACTTCACAAAATGGATGTATTTTCCACTACTCTGGTACTTTTTCTATGAGAGACAAAATATGGACTTGAATTAAATGTTTTTTAATTATTTCTCCTATTATATTTTTACCATTGACAAAAGTGAAGTGCTTTTATTAGCAATTTTAATTGTTTCATTCAACTGTACTTTATAGATTCAGTCCTGCTTTATAGATTTTTGTCTTAGAAAAAATAAAGAAGCTTTATTGTTATTAAAGAAATTTACTGAAATTATCTCTTCTCTGTTTCATATACTTTATTAAAATAATCACAGAACTGGCTACTTGTGCTGAAGTAACTGTATCACACAAGTAAAGTAGGTGGCATAGTTTTACAGAATATTTTACCTAAAGAATGCAAAGCAAAATCTACAAAAATGTAAATAATCTTCATGTCTGCCATTTCCTAAAGAAATACATAACTATACAGAGCAACAATGTAGCATCTGGAAAACAGAATATGAACATCAGAATACAGCGCTTAGTTATTATCCTAAAGAGTAGAAAAATTGCAATGGAAGGACATATCAGAATGCTAGCACTGTTCTAAGCAAATTGTTTGTTTTAATGAGGAACTGAATTGCTTTTTCTTTGGAAACTTCTGAGATACAAAGCTTACTGTGTAGATATGCATTTAGCAAAAGCTTAATTTAACCATTGCATAGCATTAAGCCATAAGAATATATTTTAAAAATAATTTCCAATGTGATAATGCTAAACATATTTCTTTGAGTTTGGATTTTTTTTTTTTTTTGTTTTGTTTTGTTTTCAAAAACTCAACCCCAAAAATCATGGAGAAAAAATATACCAAAATGCTGTTCTTGTAATGCTAGTGGAATAGCTACTGTTTCTTACTGCAGGCAAGAAACACTGTATAGGAAGATCTGCATATAATATGTGTATTACATGTCCAGTATTACATAATTACATGTCCAATCCTGGCATCCTCAGTACAAGAGAGACACGGAGCGGGTCCACACAGGGCTATGATGATGATTAGGGGACTGGAGCACCTCACTTAAGAGGAAAGTGTGAGGCCCTGACCCTGTTTAGCCTGGAGAAGAGAAAACTGAGAGGCGACCTCATTACTGTGCATAATTAATTGAAGGGAGGATGCTGAGAGGATGGATGATCAGTCTTTTCTCAGTGATGCCAAGTGATAAGACAAGAGGCAGTGGGCAGAAACTGATGCACAGAAAGTTCCACCTGAGTGTGAGGAAGAATTTATTACAGTGCTGGTGACTGAGCACCAGAACAGGTTGCCCAGGGAGGCTGTGGAGTCTCCGTCGCTGAAGATGTTCAAGAACCATCTGGGCACAATCTTGAGTCAAGTTCTCTGCAAGAGTCTGTTTGAGCAGGAAGGCTGGATTTAATGACCTGCAGAAGTCTCTTGTAACTTTTACCATCCTTTAATTCTGTGATTTTAAACACTTGGTAGTGTGAGATAGTATGCTGGTTCTTTGTGCTGGATGGTTTAAAGGTATATATGAGTTTTTAGTGTGTGCTACTGCTTATATATAAGTTAATTTAATATCAGCTGAATTCAGGGATCTGGAAAGCTGCCTCTAATTCTTCACACCTAATTCAGTAGTAAAAAGTAAGAATATTTATGTTTTCAGATTTCTTGATTTTGAAAGAGAAATTCCTCAGACAACTTGTTTCGGGAAATAAATATGTAAATAAAGCTGGGATGGTCAATTTTACTCACAAGTGGACTCATATAATTTTTATGAATGATATAAGGCTGTATATTGCACGACCCTTCTTACAGTTTGTTATTAAACAACGCCTTTAGAAACACCTTAATAAAATGATATTTTATAATTTTACATTGTACCTGTGAGGTTATATATATAAAAGACATATTTTATATTGTACTGGGTTTACCCAGGCTAGATGCCAGGCACCCCCCAAAGCTTCTCTCTCACTGCCCTCTCAAACTGGACAGGGGAGAAAAAATACAAGACATGTTTCATGAGTTAAGGACAGAGAAAGTTCACTCACCAAATATCACCTCAGGGAAAACAGAAAATCAGATATATTAGTTGAATTTATTGCTAACAAAATCAGAGAAGGATAATAAGAAGTAAAATCTGACCTTAAAAATGGTTTCACACCACCTCTCCCTCCTTCACACCTTATTCCCCAGTAGTGCAGGGAGATAGGGAATGGGGGTTATGGTCAGTCCTTCTCATGTTATTTGTCCTGCTTTTTATGGAGAGGGCTCTTTCCCTGCTCCAGCATGGGGTGACTCCCACAAGAGACAGTTCTCCATGAATTTCTCCAATGTGAGTCCGTTTCATGAGCTACAGTTCTTGGAAACCGCTGCAATGTAGATCATTCTTCCATGGGGTGCAGTCACAGAATTCCCAGAATTAACTAAATGGAAAAGATCACTGCTATCATAGAGTCCAATTTGTGACCTAACAATCCTTCCAGGACAGGATGCTTTAATGTGGGTTTTCCACAGGGTCACAAGTCCTACCAGGAAACCTGCTCCAGCATGAGCTCCTCTCTCCATGGATCTACAGGTCCCTGCCAGGAGCTTGTTCTAGCACAAAGCTCCCACGAGGTCACAGCTTCCTCTCAGGACTCCACCTGCTCCACCGTGGGGCTCCTGCATGGGCTGGAGGTGGATTTCTGCATGCCCATGGATCCCCATGGGCTGCAGGGGCACAGCTGTTTTACCATGCAGGGGCATGACGGCTGCCCCTCCCTCTCCACCAAACTTGGTGTCTGCAAATGTGGTGCTCTCACACATTCTCACCCTGCTCTTCTCTGGCCGCAACTACAAATGCACAAGAACTTTCTTTTTTCTTCTGCTTAAATCTGTTATCACAGAGGCATTACATTTGTAATTGGCCCAGCCTTGGCCAGGGGCACATCTGTCTTGGAGTTCCCAGAGATTGGCTCTGCCAGACATGGAAGAAGCTCTCAGCAGCTTCTCACAGAAGCCACCTCTGTTTGCTTTTGACCTCAGCAGCAGAGTTAGAGTGAAGGTTATGTGTGATGTTCTGATAATAAATAAAATTTAAGTTGTATTCCTTCATTTCTTCCTTCGTTTATGCTTCAAATATGGTTTGTGGTAAATCTTAACCAATCCTAAGTACCTACACCATCAGTGGATACTTCAACACCAAACTGTCCAATTTGAAATGCTTAGTAGTTATTTTCCATCTTGACATGGAAACTCAGTCTATAGTTGAATGCTTACAATGCTTTAGCGACCAGGATCTCAGAGAATCAGAATCTCAGTGACACAGAGAGGTTTATTGTATCATGGACAGCTACTACAAACATAGTAGGCAGTTGATAAATAAGCCTCTTTGAACAATTTCTATAGTTCTAAGAATAGTCACTAAGTACTGAGTGTAGCAATTGTCTACTGCTTGCACATGGAAATCATCTTGCTCAGAATTATGGCAGCTATCAAAGTTTCAGAGCTTAATCTCTCTTGAGAGCACTGAGGATTTCTCAGTCTTCGAATTTCTAAGCATAAAAAAATGCTCTCTATCATGTGTAACTCAGGTTCAGAAACATTACAACCAAAGCAGAGATTCCTGGCACCAAGAAACTCTGAAAATATATCTTGTATTTACACCTATAACTAATATAACTTCGCCTTGAAAATGAGCACAGGCCTATTCAAATAGTGTAGTTAAGAAAAAATAAAAAATTGTATCACTATGACAGTGATACAATGACAGTCAGACACCATGAATAAGCATTTCACATAAAGTTGTGTTCAATGGGTTCACCAAAGGGGCAAATGAAGATCAGTATAACTGCACTTAAAATGCAACCAAGTGAAAAAGTGGGGGTTCAGATGCACAGAGGGGATTGCACACAAATGGAATCCCCTGCTGAATGCCCCCGAGGAGTGACTGGCAAGCCCACAGATAACAAAATCAGGATTAGCCAGGGACGCCCTCTTGCTGGGGGAGGCATTGAGCCCAGCAGAGCTCAGTGCAGGGAGAGAGAGCGAGGGCAGATGTGCTCTGGCTCTGACAATTCTACAGCTCTTGCTGTGTCAGACAGTGATAAACCATCTTGTGAATGAATCCGTTTTAAAGCTTAAAATTGGACAGATTTGTAAGTCTCCTAAATTCTCCCATTACATTACGCTCTGGTCCTCTGATATGGTATGGACAAAGATCTCAGTATTTATATTCATTTATACATAAACACATAAGTTATATTTACACACAAATTCAGAAGCAACATTAGCACAATGATGATTATTTCAGCATTTCTATGAATGAGACATATGATCCATTTATTGAACTCTCTATTGATATGTTAGCCCTTATTATACAGAGCTAAAGTACCTTGAGCAGCATAAATGACTTTGAAGAAATAATGTATTAAACATACCCATGATAAATTTTTTCTAAACATTTATTGAAAGATGAATTGTTATGACAATCATCAGTTTCAGGGTGTCAAAACATAAGACTTTCAGCCTTAAACATAGTTTCAAATAGCAAATACTGCAGTTTCTCAAAAATTTCACAAGAGAATAAAAGCCAATTTTTTATTACAATGTCTTCCCCAAGATTAATTTATTTTATAAAAAATAATAAATAAAAATAATATCACATAAAAGGAAAAATCTGACCTATTTGAAATAAGGGATCAAATTTTCATCAGCTTTTATAGTCTGTCTTCTAATAAAAAAAAGATATTTGGACAATATAGTGGAGAATAAAAAAGTTGGTTTATTCTTGGAAGTATAAACAATATTTAATTAGAGAAGGTTATAATGGGGAAACAGGTTGAAGAAACAGCAAGTTTTAAAACATTATTCATATTTTCCAAAAGAAAAAAACATCTTTATATTTCAAGTGTTATAGAATGCCAATTATTTATTTTCATTTGATGTCGCATTTTTGTCAAAATATGAAAAATTCAAAGAAGTGAAATAGTTTTCCCCCCTTTAATTCACATTTACATTTTAACTTCTTCCAGTTTCAATGCAAAATAAGATTTTTTTTTCCATTATTTTTTCCCAGCTGGTAGGAACATTATAATATTTAAAGACAGTCATACAGCAGAAAAGATATTTTATAAAAAATTTAAACTAGAAGTCAAGACTTCAAGGATTAATGCCAAAAGTTTTACATTCAGAGGAATTGAATAAAAGGAAGGCAATGCTTTTTATATTGATAATGGCTAATCATTGAGACTATACACATAAAAAGTAGTTATATAATATATAATATTTTTTATTATAGAACTCTTCAAATGCAATTAATTTCTGCACATGACCCAGTTGAAAAATTACCACACACAACTTTGTTCAAGTGGTGCCGAGCATTGGATTCTATGATCTGATATTGCACGTGGTTAAACACTTTAAACATTTTCAGAGATATAATGTCCACACAGGCTTGAGGTTTTATTTCCTGAAGAGGAGATGATCTGTGCCTAGCTTTGCTTTACATAATTATGTTCTTTCCACTGTGTGGCTTTGTTCTTGTTAGTGGATGCCAAGCGGCAGCAGTTTGGCTCTACCAGCCATCTCGAATTCAGTGAGGCGACCAACACAAGACATGAACTGAGACTTAGAGTCAGGAACTTACCTTTGGTTGCTGGAGCTCGGCCGAAGCATTTCCCTTCAGAAATCACTTCTTGTAAAGAAAACATCCTGTAAAGAAAACAAGTAAAGAATCTCAGTGGAGCAGTGTGCTAACGGGAAAATACTACCCAGGGCTCTAGAGCCTCCCCCCTAGCTTATCCCGCAAGAGAGGCACGCTGTCCCAAGAGCCAGATGCATCTTTCCCTCATTTAACAACTTGCAGCTCTGACATTTCCCTGCCTGTCAACAGCCCATTCCGAAGAAAGCATGAAATGGGACTCTTCTGTACATTGCAGGTTTCTGGAAGACCTTCCTTGCCAGCACTTCCCCAGGTATCTGAGTGCACAGCACAACCAGAAAATGTGCACAGCAGAGGATTTTGCACGGCACAATCAGAAAATGCATTTTGTTCAGATGTGACCTGGTGAGATAAAGGATAATGGTCTTCTTCTTGGACAATCTGATATTTTTATATTTTATTATCTTACATATTTGAATCTTTCCTGCCTCCTAAAAGAGATAAAAAGATTAAAAATTTAAAAATCAGTAATATGTTTCCATGCAATTTGTATCTTACCTTCCATGCTTAAGTACCTTCTTATTCTGAGGAAAAGCACACTGGAGAAAAATCTTATAAAACTACAGAATAGTTGATATCCTGCAGCTCATGAAAAGAAAACATTTCATGTGAATGATAACTCTCAGTAAAAAAGTAAGAGAAATAAAAAGAAGCAATGAGTAGAATGATCTGAAAGGGGTTTTTTTCCTGATAGTCATTTAAATGCTGAATATTGCTTAAAAGCTGCCTGTAAAAATGGAATAGGTTTACAATTGTGATTTCTTAAACCAAGTATGTGTAAACAGAGATTGCATTGACTACAATGCACTCTGATAGTCATGTCTCAGTATTTTAAGTTGCAAAAAGATAATATTAGGTTATTATACATTTTGGGGACTGTGAGAATTCAGATAGTTCTATTAAGAACCCACAGATGGCATGAGGTTTTGATTTTGCTTGCAAACGTGTATCCTCCATTATAAAATTTCCAGAAAAGAGATACAAATATACTTTTGATATAATTATTTTGCTCTAATTAATTAATATAGAAACAATTGTCAAATAGGAAGTCAAAAGAGAAATTTGAACATAAAATTTTATCTTTTAATATTTTTAAAAAAAATTTTTTTAAAACCTATTTTAGAAGTAAGAATGGGCTTGAAACTTTAGAAAATATTTCATTAAATGGTGTGTGAATTATTTTATGAACATATTTAATACAAACTTCTCTCCCCATAGGAAAAAAACAAAAAAAACTCCCAAAACCTAAACCAATAAAAACCACTGGAGAAATGTAAAAATAAGCTTTTAAGAGAGAACTGGGCTTCGAGATAATTTCTTTGATGCTATCATTTTCATTTTAGTGCTGCTGTTGATACAGTTTTAAAGAGTTGCAAATATCTATGTGTTTGTACCTTATGAAAAATGAGCTGTCACCTGGAGAGAGAAAGAACTCAGAATAATTTGGGATATGCTTAAGTAAAGTTTAATTCAATATTTAAAATATTTCCACATGATCTTCCCCTAATCTTATTGAAAACACAAAAGGAATTTTCAAACATGACATTTTGATTAAGGTTGATTTACTTATTTCCAGAATGACATTTAGTCTATTTTAATCATCTCAAGACTGGTTATGAAGGAAAGCAGGTGCGTGTGTGTAAATCAAAATTCTCAGTAAGATGGTATAGGGCATAAAATACTTAGCTTACTTAGCAGAATTAACAGTAACACCAGCTAAATAAGTAGTATATGTCCTTCCATAAAATGGAAGGTCTGCTTCTGTCCTCGAAGAGGAAAGCATGTAGATAACTCCTAAGAATTGCAGCACCAGGAAAGGGGAAGGTAGTCTTGGTTTTATTTCCTGGAGTGCCATGCTGGCATGTTGATAAGGGCGCTGTTGATGTCATATAGCAGTGATTATTAAGCAACTTCTAAATAAAAGGACAAAACATTTCAATGATTCCCCATTTTTTTTTTTTTGTCCTTTATAAGATATATGTGTATTCCTTTTTTTATCCTTTCTGGAGAAAAATTCTGCTCAAATCTTAACATTTTCAAAAACCATATTCTATTACACTTTTTTGTTTTCACCTAAACATTATTAACTGAAACCTTTTTTAAGAACCTAGGGGTTGAACTGAAAAAGATTCAAGTCCTGATTTAATACAAGTCTGTGAGACTTGATTGAGTGTAACAGACTTGACAGTTTTGATAAAGAGTAATTGCTTCTTCTACTAATTTTTCAGTGGAAACATCTCTGCAGTTCGCAAATGCAACTTTTCACCGAAGTTTTCTTGATCATGAGGACTGTAATAGTGAACACTGGGACAATACTGAAAAGAAGACTGAGACTGTCATTTTCCAAAATGAAAGTATGAAATGATCATTGGTCATTTCAAGTTGACAACACAGGAAATCATCTCATCCTGTTAGTTTTCTAATTTTTAGTGCTATTCAGAATGCAAGATTTTTCTGTCTGATCTGCTTATCTTCTCATATCATAATATTCTGATGTAAAAAATCCCAACAAAATAATCAAAACCAACACACCTCCCCAACCAAGACCAAAAATTAAAATTAAGGAAGCATTTTACAAACTCCACATTGTAGGCAGCAATATCTCATAACAAGAGACCACTTTTATTTGTCTTTTGATAGGTGGTTTACAATTTCTCAGCTAGAACTTTGGTGTAACATATGTGCTGCAAACCTGGCAGTGTTTCAACCCATTGTAATATGCTCTTTTTAAAAGAAGGCACTCTGTCATTGATGCATAATGAGGAAGCCTGACTGTTTGACCACATTTAAATTCTGTAACAGCTCCCTTAGAAGTTGATTTCTTGTTGTAACACTATCAAGGTGTTGATGCAAACTGTCATGGAACTGTATAATCAGTTATGATGTTAACAACACCGAGAGAATCAGTCTGTCTTCTGTCTATTCCCTCCAGAGTATCTACACAGGCAGCTCAGAAGGACTGGAAGTTTCTCTGGCAATTTGGGGCATTGTGACAGTGACAGTGCAGCCTGACATTCAGAGTATGGGGAGGGGAGAATGTGGGATCAGAGCACTGGCACACACAGGGCTGGAGCAGGGTATTTGTTAAGATGAGCATTGTGACAGATCATTTGCCAGCTTGGAAATCAAGGCAACTCTTATTTAATATAGAAGAAGAGACAGGTGAGGAGGAGGGGCAAACAATACTCTTAATAATTTTGTTTAAATTATTTTTCCCATTTATCAGGCCTTATACTTTATATTAGACTGATAATGGAGCAGCAGACTGTTAATGACTGCAAAAATTTAATATCAAAGCAAAGCATACGGTCTTCTGGGCCAGCAGAGTTTTGTGACGATGTATGCAGAAGGAAGTCAGTCTTCCAAGCTTCATTTACTGAACACCCATGAAAATGGCCATTTTAGAGGCCTCATAAGGGAAATCAAACAGCTATTGCTAACTTCATTTTGCTCAGGATTTCATTGTCTTTGTGACTTTAACAATGTGACTGTAGCTCTGAAATGCCTCTGGTAATGAGTAGTACCTTTAGTTTCTTACTGAAGACATATTGTTAAATGAAAACATACAGTTAAGTAAATTTTCTTCAAAAGATTGAATATAGCAGAAATAATTATTTTTATGAACTCTTAATATATCTTCTTAGAGTGATGTGTTGTTTCATTTTCTTAAAGTAGAATTTAGCTTTTTTTCCAAGGACTTTGTCACTTGGGCACAGTACTATTATTAATCAAAGCATAGCATAAAGTATACATAATTGGCAGCTATGAAATATGACTTTGTTTCAAATAACTTTTGCATTACTTGTTCAACTTTTTAACTGATCTTTTCAACATCACCAGAAAACCACCTGGTTGTGTAATTTAGCATGTAAGGGACTACTAAACATTTTCTCTGCTCAATGCAAGAGAATATTAGACCAGATTGCTGAGTGCTGTGTCCACCTCAAACTGCAGAGACACCACAATTTCTCCAGTGATCCACTCCTGTACTTGACCACTCTTCTGCTGAAAATAAAAAGAAACAAATCCAAACCATATCTCCTCACAATTTCTTAATTATCAACTTATACATATTGACACTTGTTCTACTGCTCTGTATCACCAAAAAGAGTTTGATTTCATTTCCTCTGTACCCTACCCCTATATCCACATGTACTTCACTGTACACACCACAAGTAATGAAGTCTACCCTGCCCCTCATCTTCCCCAGGTTGTACAAGCCCAGTGCCCTCCATGTCTCCCTTCATGTCCTGTACACTGCCATGGTAACCCTCCACTGGACTAATTCCTATACGTCAGGGTCTATCCTGTGCCAGGGCATCAAGCCTGGACTATGAGGACAGTCTTACCAATGCCTAACAATGGCTCAGGATTCTTCTCCTTGGTGGTGAAGTCCCAGTTTCAGAGGCTGTTTAACTACTTGGGTTCACTGCTATGTCCTGATAAATTGCTGGTCCCAGTCTCCCAGCAGTTTAGAATTGGGAACTTGGGATGGGAATTCAATTATCATCATAGAGAATTATCAGCCTCAGCTTACCCTGTTTCAGGGGTGAGCTCAGCTCTCTTCAGTGCCTTTGCTTCTAAGGCAACATTTCCTCTTCTTCTAAGGGCAGTTTCCAAGCAAGTATTTGAGCAGGTCAAAAGACTGCTCATCTCAAAATCAAGGTGGTTGCCTTTGTGAAATACTGCTGTTTGTCTTGGTCACATCTTTCAGGTTATATTTCTCCAGAGCCCTTCAGTTACCACAGTCAAGTCTGCCTTTAACCTCCATACATTCAACAGCTTCAACAGAACATCTTACCTGGCTGATCTGTCAGTCATCTGGGTCAATAGTCTGCCCTGGAGTTGCTTGCATTAGTCTGCCTCTGCATCATTGGTGCAGTGCTGTCCCCTGACCCTTATCCACCGGCTAACCTTTCTCAGGTAGTAAGTTCCATGCTTCCGAGCTAGCCCTTTGCATACATCTCCCCTTCTCTGTCCTTGACAACCCTGCAATTCCAGCAGCACTTGTACCTCTGCACTGTATCTCTGCAGGTGTGAGAGTGCTACCATCGAGTCACTCTCATCCCTCTGAAGTCACAGCTCACTTACTCTGCACGCATGGCTGCTGCCTTCCTCTCATCCCCAGAGCCTCCCCCATTTGTGTGTAAACATTTGAGATGGGTCCTGGGTTGTGCAGCCTTTGCAGTTGATGCAAGACAGCTCTCTGATCATGGTGTCTCCTGGACACATTAGCACTCTTACCTATTTCTACTCTGTAGGAACTCCCCTCCCACATTTCCATCCCTCTTGAAAAGATCAGTGCATTTGATTACAAATATACCCTTGCACAACATTGTCAGATGTACCCCATTCTTTTTCAGTAGCCATTTCAGTAAGAAAAACTTTGCATATTAGTAAGGGAGGAGACATAAATCACAATGCTGGCATTTTAAGCCATCCTCTCTCTCCTAACAGAATGTTTGTGCTTCCACTACATATTTTTTATCAAGAATGAATCGTTCCTGCAAATAACCAAATGCCTTAAGTGTTGAGGATAAAACCTACTTATGCCTAGATTATTTTCAGAGCCTAAAATCCCTTTATAAATCTAATCCATGACATCCAGAGTTCCCTTTTCTGTAATGTTTCAGTTGGAAAGCTGGCAGTAAGAGGACCTCCATGTCTCATAAATATTGCATTATCTGGATTCTCTGATAAGGTTACAATGGAAGAAGGATAATGAAAGCAAAAAATGTTTAAACTTTGGAACCCATTTGGAATGCATTAATTCTAATAACTAACTTACTAAATTTAATCACTAGTAAACAAACTGTTTTTTAAATAAAATTATATTACTGCCTTTTTCAAATCTAGGATTTTCCTCACAAGTGATTACCTAAGATGCAGAGAACAACAGGTTATTTTTCAGATCCCATGTTAAACTTGATGGGCTACTGATTAGAAAGGTTACTCATTGATCAGTATTATGACTAAATTTCCTAGATGTCATTAAGAGAAAAAAAAAAGAGGTAATGCACCAGCCTATTCGAAGCTAATCTTTAGGGAAAAGTTTCTGACAGTAACTGCACTTTAAAATATGTTACCATTACTAATAAGGAAAACACATACTGTTTTTCCTAAAGATAGCAAATCTGCATCTAAAGAGCTTCAGCAGTTTTCTTAGATACTCAGAATGTTTTAGTGAGACAAAATATCTCCCTCTGTTACATGAAGGTTTGAAAAGCCCCCAGACATTACACTGATTGTATGGAGTGGAAAGCCTCAGGTATATTTAACATGAAGTTCTTGTTTACCTGTCATGTCAGCAGGAACACAAAAGCTCAACTCAATGAACCACTGTAAAATCTTACCTTTGAGGTTGTTACATTGAGTTACATACAATAAACAAGAAAGATATTGCTTTTTTTTTTAATAACAGTCAAGTTATATTTCAGTACTTCTTAAGATATAACTGAAATAAGAACAGATGAGATTTACTTCTGGTTTAACCGTAGACAACAACTAAGCACTCCGCTCTCTCAGTCTTACCCAGCGACAGGGGGGAGTAAAAGTGAGGAAATCATGGGCTGAGACAGGGACAGTTTAATAGGTAAAACAAACTTCACAGTCTCAAGCAAAGCAAATCATAGGCAGGCATCAGATGTTCAGACATCCTGAGGGAAGCAGGACCCCATGCTTATTAGTGATTTGGGCAAACAAGCACCATCTCTCTGCCCCTCCCTTCCTTCTTCCCTACCAGCTTTCTATGCTGAGTGTGATGCCTCAAAGCATGAAATCCCTTGGGTCAGCTGGGGTCAGCTGTCCCAGCTGTGTCCCCTCCCAGCTCCCTGCACACCCTCAGCTCCTCACTGGTGGGGTGGTGAGGAGAAGCCAAAGCTTTGGCTCTCTGTTATACCTACTCAGCAATAACAAAAACAACCCTGTGTTATCAGCCCTGTTTTCAAGCATGAATCCAAAACACAGCCCCATAATAGCTACTATTACCTGAACAGAAATTACCTCAGGAGAAATTAACTCAAAACTAGCACAGATATGCAAGAGGGAAAATGCTTCTCATGGTAAGACTGGATTTTAAGATTACACACATTTTGGCTTCAGTAAATCTTGGGCACAAAGCTATGATTTATCAGAGATTTATTTGCATTCTTGGGCCTGTATTGGGCCAATATAAAACCAGTATAATAAGTATGATAGAAACACAATTGAAAACTTCAGAATGTGGTTAGAGTATACCTTAGAATTAATTTTTTATCTCAAGGTAGACTTACATTTTTCTCTCATTTTGTTGAAAATGTCTGATTTTTACTGGGATGAAATGTCTGAATTACATGCCAGATCATTTAGCAGTAGCTAGTATTTCAAGTTATTATTTGTTTTTCTGTTCTAGATTAACAAAATAGCTGAAGTACAAGTCAAAGAAAAATTAGGAAATTTCTAAGTTTAAAAAATTAAATGCACATTTCATAATAACTGAAGATCTGGAAAAAAGTGTATCACACACCTTTTAGTTAAGAGAGATTTTTTTTTTGTTTGTACACTGACTCAGAGTGAGCAGTGACCATCTACAGAGAAACAACAATTTCCAGACAGTAAATGTGGTTGGTTACTTACTTCATGAGTATCCCAGGATGGAAAGAAATATTGGTTTTGCCTCATCCAATTCAAAGATCAACAATATCATTTCCTTTGGTAAATTCCTACCTGGAAAACAATGAAGGAGAACAGTGCCCAGGACTATTTAATTAAAGCACACAAACCAAAGACCTTTTAAGAAAGTCAACTGAATAAATGGATTACTGAGCTTATTTAGTACTCTAAAAAATAATGATTAAATTTTTTCCAAAACAAAATCATATTCAGAAATCTTTTGAAAAGAAAGAACACATACTTAAATTCTGTATATATACATGCATTTAATTTCATTTTCCTTTAAAAATAATGTGTAGCTAGAAAAATCCATTGACTGAACAAGATTGCTTAGACTTGAGCTTTATTTCATTTCAAGCAAGAACCTACACATATTTCAATGAAGAAAACACCTTCTCCTCCCTATTCTTCTGACAATTTGTATTTGAGAAGCCCATTAACAGAATTTATGACTTCCAAAACATAATTTCCATAGCCTCTAGTTTTTTTTTTAACAATATAGACCACATGTAGGTCCTATACCCTCCCTAGAAGGAAGCAATTGCTTTCTGCATCTGCCTAGAAATCTCATGTCTTTGAAATACATCAGAAATGCAAAGCCCCTCTGTCTAGTCAAAGGAGACAGAGGAATATGGAGTCCTTAACAAATACAGTTTTTTAAAAAATATTGCTGAAAGGAGCACCTTGATCAAGCACAATCTAATAATTGTAACTTACATCATCGAGAACAGAATAAACATATTAAATTCTTCTAATAATATTAAAGAATAAAAAAATAATTGTACATAATACCTGCTTGTATTTTTTGCATTTTACATTTTGCATTTTAAACACCTATTACTTTCCCTGGAGATTTTTAATAAGCCTATGAAAGGTAAGAGATTTGTGTTTGTCTTCCCATAGTATAAAATATAAAATAAATGGGTTTGAAAAAATTATTGTTAATTATTTTTAAACTAAGTAGCTTAATGTATTAAAATCTATTTTATCTCAGTTCATTACTTATCCCTTTTAATCCTATGATTGCAGATATACTCTTACAGAAGTCTCATTGAAATACGACTTTATTTAAATCCTCTTTATTTTAGAAGAAGCTTACAAAAATACAACATATGTGATTTTTTATTTACAAGATAAGCTCAGTAAGTAACAGTTATACTAAGTTTATAGCTTTTTATTTGGAATTACTTATATTGGCCTACAGCTATATTGCCTATATATTACTTTAATAACTGTGCAAGTCCTATGATTCTCAATCACATAACAGAATAGAGAGAAAGAGAAAACCCTTTATTCAAAAAAGAACTAAACTTGTGTCACAAAAAAAGATTTCCCAACTCTTCAACAATACTACACTTTTAGGCCCATGATGTGATTCTTGGGTGTGTCCTACTTCAGGACCAGGAATTAGACTTGGTGATTCTTGCAGGTCCCTTCCAAACCAGCATGTTTTATGATTCCATCCCTCTTTCTGCTTTACTGCTCTGTCCTCAAGTGATTATGGAAAAGTTTGATAAGAATGGTTAATACTGTGGCAACTAGTACCATTTTGTGTACATTCCTTTAGCCAGTTTCATGTTTCTGGGGTTTTGTTGTTGCTGCTGGTTTTGTCTGTTTGTTTGTTTGTTTTTCTTTTGGTTTGGTTTGAATTGTTTTCCTATATTACTACATGTATGTGAACTGGTATATACACAGGAAATTCCCACATTTTCAAGCATTTTAGCAATTTACAACACCAAATTGAAATTTGGAAAGCTTGAAAACACTGCAAATCTACAAATATTAACAGTGATCTTTCCCACAGTTACCTTTATGACAACGTCCTATTAGGCCTCTCACAGTTGAGACACATGATATTTGTGTCAGCATGTCTATGTTTAGAGAATGTACACATGAGCAGATTTCTAATAAGAGGTTACAATTTTATGAAAAAAATTGTATTAACTGGGATAGTGTCTGTAGCTTTTTGAATGGCCTACTTTGGCTTTAGAATGAATCATCCTTCTGAAACACGTGTTGGACTTTTTCTATTTAGAGTTTCTCTCTGAAACATATTTACTCAAGGAAAAATTGTGACCTCAAAAAGTAGAGACAGAGACCAGTTTCAAGAAGCATCAATGGTAATCTGAGAGAGAAATCTACATGAAAAGGGTGGAAATTCAGTGCAATTATGGTCAATATGTACAAAAAAATCAAGATATATATATGTATATTCTGTAATGAAAGTAAATTTCTATTTTATAAATCTCAGGCAAGAAATCTCTAGCTCCCTACATCATTATAAGAAGTATATATATGATCCAGACTATTGAACCTGAACAGAATAATAGTATCAATGTAGATGAAAAAAAAATTGATAACATTTTATTAAACTATTATAAGAACTTTGTAAAAGTTAGTGACTACGGTTTCCATGGAGGAGACAGATTTATTTTCAGTGAGGCAAAATTTCTTATACCTGACTAAAGACAAAGGTACAGAATCTTACAGAATCTACAAGAAAAAAATGTGCAGCCATTAGGTGCTCAAAGCACAGGCAGTGTTCCAGGACATGATAGGCTGCTGAGAAAGAGTTATAAAAAACCTTGTATCATTTTGCCTAATTTTGCATTTTTATTAATTTCACAGTCTTCTGGATGCTAATTAAATGAACTAGGAGATTCCAATGTGCCACAAATTGTGTCCAGGATGACTCAAAAGCTGACACAATTTTCTCAGAGCTCACATGCATTATGAACAATTCTACACCATTTTTGCACCACTGAAGTCTTGATGTCAGGCATCGTCTTCTGATTTTGCTCATTTTAAAATATTAAATGTACAAGTAGCTGAAGTGCCAGTTCAGAACACATAATTCTTTGTCCAAATTTCTGTCTGAAGTTTCAACAGATGGATCATCCTCCCTGCATTTTCCTGGCTCTGTATTCCACCCTTGCAGGTTGTACCTGCAAAAACATGTGCTATTTTTCCAGTAAAGCAGAAGACTGCGCAAAATTAAATATTTTCAAACAACTCAGGATGCCTAAAAGTCAAAGACATCTGAAATTGTCCCTAAACATTATTTGAGTAAGTTTGAAACACATTCTGAAGTTAAAATTCATGGGAATGTATAAGTTGTGTGCTACAACAAAATTCCATGAAGGAACAGTTTGTCTGCCTGCTCAAAGACTCTTATCCTGCCTAGATATAAGGAGTTTGACTCCTTAGATAAAATATAAGGAGTATGACTATAGAACACACTAAAAAATCCCAAACCCCAGAAATCAGAATATATTTGCTTTACAGTTCCAGTCTGTTTTAGAGACATAACTGACTTCACAAATGTGAGCTGTATGTCCATATCCAGACAAATAAATGGACATATACTAATTATATTTGCATTAGGGATGATAGTGGGAAATAGGAAGTGACATGAGTTGAACTTCTATTTCTCATATTCTTCAGATATTTTTGCGTATTCTCCCACAATTAATAAAATTCCTTTAATATTGAGACTGCAAATTCATTGCTTTGTGATTCTTTCTTTTGTGCTACTTCATATCAGGTAATTTTATTCAATACCCAGTCCCACACTAGAATTTGGATATATCTTTCAGTGGGAACTGGCTTTATATGGATTTCATCCCCTCCCTCCCTGAGCTGCTCTGTCTTTCATTACTTTCTTTCTGTAATATACTAGCACATGCTAGGTTACTTACTTTCTTCTTGTTTTTATTTCTTTCCACAGCTTCACAGACTGAGGTGTTTTAGAGAATTCTGTAAAGGGTAGAAAAGGGTAGAAAAATATACTTACCTGGTATTACTACTGCTCCTGAGGACATGGTGGGATGAACTCATCACTGCAAGATGATAGGAAAGATGTCTGGGGATACAGCAAAACTTCTTTAATTAAAATTTCCCACCGGCAAATGGGAAAATGGAAGTGAAATGCCAATAAAATCTATTCTGTGTGCCGACATCTGTCTCAATAATTGACAAAGACAGAAAAAAAAGTAATGATTTGGGCAGGTAATGTTGCATTTCTATCAAACACTTTCCCATAGAGGTTTCTGAGAATAGCCAAAGGAGATTAAAATTTACCTCTCCCATCAGAGACTCTCTAAGTTTCTGTAATCTCTGTGGTAGGCCTCTTTTGCAGCAAAATAGTTGAATACTGCCTGAGAAGATTGACTTCTCTAACCAGGGGGAGGACTGAAATCTTTAATGCAAAAAGTCCCAATTACTTGTTATTTGAAGAAGCATGTGTTACAATATTAGAGAAATAAAAAACAAAAATTGTATCAGGAGTAGGATGCATAGGGGGTTCTATTTTCACCTATTCTCATATCTCAAAAGTATGTAGATGAATGTGAAAAAATGTGTTCTCTTCATAAATTCCTGTTTTTCTCTTCCTTTTAACAAGTCCAGGCTGATAGAATAAATTCAGAATGTAAAACTCAGAATGACTCTTGCAGGTCACAGACTCCAAATTCAGAACTGGGGAGGCTTCTGAAAAACAGTTAATGGAATAATCATTCTAATCTGTCAGGTAAAGAATGGCTATGAAAAGGTCTAGGAAATATCTAGTGACTCAGATCAGCTGAAGATTCATGCCATATGGCCAACTTGTTTCAGAATTTTTCTCCCTGATCTTGTAATCCATGTACCTTTAGGGACCTTCTCTGAATCTTAGAAGAATAAGCTAGGATTTGAAGATAATCTTTTTATTAATAAATCTTTTTCATGAACATAGCCATTAAGGGAAAAAGTGAGTTCAGGAAGCAACGATATATTATGAATCAAATTAATTAACACAATGAAACCATAATCCTTTAATCACTAACACTCTTCTGAGTTTTATTTACTTATTAGAACATACAGACTGATTTAAAACCTGATATGAAAACCAAAAAAGCAGACATGCACAGCTTAAAACAAATCTATCTGAAGTTGGCAGAATTGGGTCTTGATCATGAAGTAATAGAGTTACTAAGGGTGGAAAAGTCCTCCAAAATCATGGAGTCAACATTTGACTGATGACGACCACGCTAACTAAGCCATAGCACTAAGTGCTGTGACCAAACACCTTCTGGGATGGTGGCTCCACCACTTCCCTGGGCAATTTATTCCCAGGCTTAACCACAACTTCAGTAAAGAAATTCCTCTTGATGTTCAACCTTAGTCTCCCAAGGCACAACTTGAGGCTATGTCCTCTTAGCATGTCAGTAGCTGCCTAGGAGAAGAGCCTGATAAGCACCTGGCTCTCCCCCTTTCAGGGAATTACAGAGGGTGATAAGGTCTCCTCTGAGACTCCTTTTCTCCAGAACAAACATTCCAGCTCCCTCAGCTGCTCTTTCTATGACTTTTTCTCTATACCCATTACCAACTCTGTTATTGTACTCTAGATATGCAGCAGCTCATCAATGTCTTTCTTGCAGTCAGGGTCCCAAACTGATCATAGGACTCAAGGTGTGGCCTCAGAGTAGCGGGCAGAGTACAGAGGGGACAATCACTGCCCTAATCCTGCGGGTCACACTATTGCTGATACAGGCCGCTATTGCTTCTGGCCACCCCCACTTCTGGCTCATGCTCAGCCCTTGTTAAACAGCACACCTAGGTCCTTTTCTGCCTGGCTGCTCTCCTGCCCCTCTTCCCCCAGCCTGTAGCACTGCACAAGGTTGTTGTGACTCAGGGGCAGGATTGGATGCTTGGCCTTATTGAGCCTCACGCCTTTGCCCTTGGCCCATTGATCCAGCCTGTCCAGATCCCTCTGCAGAGCCTTCCCTCCCTCCAGCAGATCAACACTAAATTTAGTGTAATCTGTGAAACTATTGAGGGTGCACTTTATCCAATTGTCCACATCACCAATAAAGATATTGAACAGGACCAACTCCAACACTGATCCCTTGGGGATAACACTGGTGACCGGCCCCCAGCTGGATGCAGCACCATTCACCTCCACTCTCTGGGCCTGATTCAGCCAGCGTTTAACCCGGGTTAAGTGCACCCATCCAGGCCATGAGCTGCCAGCTTTTCTCAGAGGGTTCCATGAGAAGCAGTGTTGAAGTCTTTGATGAGGTCCAGGTAGACTACATCCTGAGTTCTTCCTTAATCCATCCACTAAACATGTTGCCTGGTTGTGAAAGGAGACCAAGTTGGTTTGGCAGGACCTATTTTTCTTAAATGCACGCTGGCTGGACCTGATTCCTTTGTTGTCTTGTACATGCTGCGATCTCACTCAAGCTGATTTTTTCCATAACCTTTCCATGGACCAAGGACAGACTGACAGTTGCCCAGGATCCCCTTCTGACCCTTCCTGTGGATGGACACCATATTGGCCAACCTCCAGTCATCCCAGACCTTCCTGGCTATCCAGGACTGATGAAAAATTATGGAGAGTTGTTTTTTGAATACTTCCACCAGCTCACACAGTGCCCGTGGGTGCATCCCATCTAGTCCCATGGATTTAGGTCTAATGGCTCACAAACAAGTCACTGACTACTTCCTCCTGGATTACAGGAAGTCAGTGCTGCTCCTGTCTCTGTGTGCCCGCTCAGGGTCAGGTTGCTTTAAGGATAACTAGTTTTTCTGTTAAAGACTGAGGCAAAGAAGGCATTTAGTACCTCAGCATTTTTTGCATCCATGATAATGTTTCCCTCCAAATCTAAAAAAGGAGGAAAAGTTTTCTTTGGACTGCCTTTTGTTCTTATTGTATTTATAAAAACAATTTTGATTTTTAGCTGAGCTTTTGCCATTCTAATTTTCTCTCTACATTGCCTAATGATATCTTTGTACTCTCCCTGAGTTGCATACCCTTCTTCCAAGGATCGTGAACTCTCATTGAAAGCTCCCTGGTCAGTCAGGGTGGTCTTCCATGATTTGCCTTTCAGCACATAGGGACAGCCTGCTCCTGCACCCTTTAAATTTCCTACTTAGCTTTCCTCAATCCCATTGTTATTAAGGACTCTTTTCCAAGAGATTTTTTTAACTAGTCTCCTGAACATTCCAAAGTCCGCCCTCTGGAAATGCTAGATACAGTTTGGTTTATCCCCTTCCTTACTTCACTAAGGATTGAAAGATCTATCATTTCATTGTCACTATGCCCAAGATATCTTCTGACTGCCACATCTCCCACCAGCCCTTCTCTGTTTGTAAACAGCAGATGTAGAAGGACACTGGTCCTACCTGCCATGTCAGGAAAGTCCACAAACTCCAGGGACAGGGCATTCCTAGATTGCCTCCTCTCTGCATTTTGAGTTTCCAGCACATACTGTGCAAGTAAAAGCCTCCCAAAAGAGCAAGGACTAGCAATAGTGAAATGCCATCTGAACTCTTAGAGAGAGGCTGCCCCTTTATCCTGTCTGGGTGGTCTGTAACAGACTCCCCCTGGATGTCTGCTTCGTTGGAATTCCCTGGCCCATACCCACCAGCACCCAACCTTATCATCACTGCCCTTGAGCTCTGTAAGCCAAAACTCTCCCTCATGTACAGAGCCACTTTGCAGCGATGACTGGCCGGAGACCCTGTGACCTGGCTAGCTGAGAAGGTGGCCAACAGTCCCACTGCAGCAGGGGGTGTCAGCCCCGGTGGCAAGGCCCCAGGACTGGCAGCTTCAGGCACCCCTCGGCAGTAATAGCCTTGGGCTGTGCCTGCAGGACGAGGTCTCGGGGTAGAGCTGCTGAATAGGGCGGAGCAGAAAAGAGCCGGACACTCTCTGGGGTCAAACGAGTTTAATGTCCCGGGGGGCGACCAGCAGGGAGTGACCGCGAGAGAAAAAAAAAGTTGGGCATGGGATTATAAAGGGAGGTGGTAACTGGAGGTGGGATTTACAAAAAACCAATCAGGGGAAGTCAGGGGACGTGCTTAACATAATAGACTGTAAGGGAGAACTAATCGATACATTATAAAGGAGGGGCCCCGGGACCTCAGCCAATCACTACTCCCACTGAGAGGAACATTCTGGAAGACTGGGAGTGGTGGGGAGTGATTGACTGGGCCCAGGGAGGAGGGAAAATAATACATATTAGGAGATACAGGGTGGGGAAATTACATGACATGGGGGCAACCATAGCAACTAAGTAATAGACAGAAACTAGGGTGGGGAAAACTGGGAGGACAGAACCATCGTAACAAAGGGGGGGAAGAAACAGAACATACCAACACACCACAACATCTCCCCGTTTTTTGTTAAATAAAATTAAAAAGAACGGAAAAATCTGTACTAAAAGGTTCAAAAGGCTGGATTCCGGGGCTGATCAGTCCAGGCGTCTTCTTCTTTGAAAGACAGCTCCTGGTGGTATAAGGGAGGCGCAGCGAGCTCTTCTTCATCTGCGGTTTCCTCTGCCTCCGAAGGATAGGTGTCTCCCTCTGCAGATTCTCCCGCTACCACCTGGTTGACACTTGGAACTGTGATCTTATTAACAAGTCTTTGGACCAGCCCACGGACCAGCGAAAAGCAAATCAAAAGTAAAAATAAAACTAAAACAACTTTCATAACCGATTCTAGAACAGAACTGGCCCAACTGCCCAAGCCCCAGCCCTTAAAAATGTCCCTCAGCCAATCTGATGTTCTTGGGCGCTGCCACAGCTGAGGGCTGAGCTGGGCCATTCTGGCGTGGTGTGGGCCAGGCAAAGGGAGACAAACTGAAAAAACAAAACAAGCATGGTTATAACTTAAATATTTTCTTAAAGAAATGGTTCTGTCTCAAAAAGTAAATTAAGTTCGGGGGAAGAATCTGAGACAGGGGAGGAAGGTCGGGAATCAAGAACGACTCGAAAAGGGGCGCGAATCAATGGTGGAGAGGAAGGGGACCCGGTCAGAGGGAACCTGTGGAGAAAATAAAGGTGAGAGAAAGTGAGAGGTTTCCTCCTCCGCCGCCAACATGCCTCCTGCACCTGTGGCACAGTCTCGGATGTTTTTGCCTGCTTGGGGAGGAAGGGCTTGACCCATTTTGATGGTACCCATTTCGGCCCTGAGGGAGTGGACACGCAAGCGTATCCCCTCCCCCAGGTAACCAGGTCATATGGCCCTTCCATCCGCCAGGTCTCCAGATCCCTTATCAGAACCGGAGGCCTGGCCTTCGGCTGCAGCTGTTGGTGACTGCCGAAGTGCCGGACAACTGGAGGATTCAGGTTGTCAAAAGAGCAGTTTAGGAAGTTTAAGGTGTACAAAGCTCTCGACAACCTGACGTGGGGGGTCTCCACCTTCACTGCCGCGCGTTGTTTCTCCAAGATCCTTTTCAGGCTCTGGTGGGCCCTCTCCACCATGGCTTGGCCTGTCGGGGAATAGGGGATGCCGGTCTTATGCTCTATTCCCCATTGTTGCAGGAAGCTCCGCAGCTCCTTGGAGGTATACGCTGGGCCGTTGTCAGTTTTTAAAGCCCTAGGGATGCCCAGGACAGCGAATGCCAGAAGCAAGTGCTTCTGGACATCCGCCGCCCTCTCACCTGTGTGGGCAGAGGCAAAGATAGCTCCTGAGAAGGTATCGATGGAGACATGGACGTAACACAACCTCCCAAAGGACGGGATGTGTGTCACGTCCATCTGCCACACTTCACAGCTCGCCAAGCCCCTGGGGTTTGCCCCAGCTGCGATGGTAGGCATTTGATGGGCTTGGCATTGGGGACATGTGGCCACAATCGCCTTGGCCTGATCCTGCGTGAGATGGAATTGCCTGACCAGGCCTGGTGCATTTTGGTGAAAGAGCTGATGGCTGATCTTAGCCTGGCCAAATACATCTGGGAGCGGGCCCGCAGCAGCCGCGGCCAAAGAATCAGCCCGACGGTTGCCCTCAGCGATGAACCCTGGCAGATCAGTGTGTGATCTTACATGCATTATAAAAAACGGATGCTCTCAGTGGGAGACTAATTCTACGAGTTTTGAGAGCAAATTAAACAATTTTTGGTTAGAGACCTCCTGCAGAACTGCTGATTCCGCTCTAGATACTACACCAGCCACATATGCGGAATCTGTGACCAAATTGAAGGGACCAGGAAACCTCTCAAATGCTCGGACGACTGCGTCTAATTCAGCTACTTGTGGAGAGGCCTCCACAATGGCAACATCAGCCTTCCACCGCTGAGTCTGAGAATCCCTCCAAGTCATTACAGACTTGTGGGATGCCCCGGACGCGTCGGTAAATATTGTCAGAGCATCTAGAGGCTTCTTACTCTGAATTCCCTTGATTGATAATTTAAACTCCGAATTAAAAAGTTTATGGGCCAGCCGATCGACCGCAACGCGGCCAGTGTAGCTGTCTAATGCGAATTGAAGCATTTCATTGGTTTCCAGCAGTTCATTAAAGGTCTTTAATCTGAGTTGGCCCGAAACCAATTGAATTGGAAGGTGAATGCATGCAAAATCACAGCCTGCCAGCTCCCTGATCCGAGATCTTGCCTTTCGGATCAGTTCGGCCATCAGCTCTTGTGGCCTTGTCATCCTTTTGGACCTGTGGTGGCTGAGGAACACCCACTCTATGATTAAGAGGGGGTCGCCCAGACCCTGGTCCTTTAAACTCTTGTCCCACTGATGGATCAAGCCGTGAAGATGTGGCAGCTTCCCCAGAATAATGAATTTAAATGGCAGGCCCGGATGGTAGCGGTGGGCCTGCCTGGCCGAAATGATTTTCTGAACCTTCTCCAGGGCTACCTGAGCCTCTGGGGTGAGTTCCCTAGGAGAACTCAGCTCCTCTCCCCCTTTCAATAAATTGAAAAGGGGGGCTAGGTCTTCTGTTGGTATACCTAACCAGGGTCTCACCCAATTTAAAGACCCACACAGTTGGTGAACATCCGCTAGGGTCTGGACTTTCGTCCGGATGGCCAATTTCTGCGGAACAATGGTCCGCTTGGTGATTTCAAGGCCCAGGTACCTCCAAGGTGGCATCCTTTGAATTTTTTCTGCTTGGAGCTCGAACCCTGCAGCAACTAACGCACTGGTTGTCAGGTCAAGCGCATGGGCAAGTAGATCATCTGTTGGGGCACAGACGAGGATGTCATCCATATAGTGATGTAACAGGACGACATCCCCGAGGGCTGTACGGACAGGAGACAGCAGCGAAGCAACATACCACTGGCAGATCACAGGACTATTCTTTAATCCTTGCGGAAGAACTTGCCAGTGATAGCGCTTGGCCGGGGACTCACGGTTGATGGAGGGAACCGTGAACGCAAAACGCGGGGCATCATCAGGATGCAGAGGAATTTGGAAAAAACAATCTTTTATGTCGATTATAGCCAAATTCCAATTTTGGGGGAGCATTGTAGGGGATGGCATCCCTGGTTGGAGGGGACCCATGTCAATTATTTGTTCATTAATTTGGCGGAGATCGGTCAGGAGCCGCCACTTGTCTTTATTAGGCTTTTTGATGACAAACACTGGGGAGTTCCAAGGTGACATGGTCTCCACCAGGTTGCCTTTGAGCAGCTGCTCCTGAACGAGCTCGTTGAGCGCCTTCAATTTTTGTTTATTAAGTGGCCACTGCACTACCTGTACTGGCTCATCTGATCGCCAGTCCAGCTTCCAGGTAGGGCGCTCCTCAGTGGCCACTGCCCGAAAAACCTGGGGAGCCTTTGGGAGGTCAATTCTGGCTCCCCATTGGGCTAGCAGGTCTCTTCCCCACAGGGGCTCGGTGTAATCTAAAACAAATGGGCGTACAGAAGCCAATTGCCCATCTGGCCCCGTAATTTGTACAATGCTCTTTGACTGCTTCACCAATTTTAGACCCCCTACACCTTGTATGTGTCCGGCTGCGTTTTGCAAATCCCAATGTGACGGCCAATCCCTAGAGGAAATGATCGTCACATCTGCCCCTGTGTCCAGTAACCCCCGCACGATTTTACGGTCTGAGCCCAGGGACAGTTGACATGTCAGCCTGGGCTTTTCTCTTCCCACAACTTGGGCCCAAGCAACCGTTGGAGGTGAGGACCCCTTAGATGACTGGGAATCCTGTACCTCCTCCGGCACTGGAATGGCTTGGGCGATGATTTGGCCCTTGGGGAGAGAAAGCGGGGGCTGGACACAGTACAGCCCTAATGCAAATCTGTCCCGGTCAGTTGTTACTAACCCCGGGACTATGTGAAGATTGAATGGTGTGTGTTTGGTGTCCCCAACAATGATCCACCTGCTACGTCCAAGTCTCCTCCAGCTGCCGGGATGTTGAATGTCGGCAGTCACCAGGTGGAAATCAGTGTCTGGGAGATGTATTTCGCGGGTCAGCTGCAGCCTAAAGGGAGAAAACGAAGAGGTGGTGGTTAAAGCAGGTTGAGGCTGAAGCCAACAGGTACAGTAAGTCAAGTCCGGTAAGGAAAAGTCAAGTCCAGTAGAGGCATGTGGCGGGCTTCTCCCTGTTCCCTCCTCCCTGCCTGGTGCAACCTTGCCCGCCTTATTTGTATCATGGCGCAGGGAGGGGCTGCGCTCGCTTTCTAGTTTTTTTGTTGTTTTACTTCCTGCTTCCCAGCAGGATACTCCTTCCTTTTAAATGTTAAAAATTCTTGCCGCAGTGGGCAGTCAGGCATCCAGTGCCCCGTTTTTCCACATAGATGACACGGGTGGGTCTCTGGATGTCTCCTTGCAGCTCCTGGGGTAGACGTTCCAGCTGCTGCCGCGCTGTAATCCTCCTCATCGGCGCTGGAGGTCGACGCGAACGCCACTGAGTTCCGCTTGTTCTTCAGCTTGGAGTCAGGCGCTCCTGGCAGTGGGACTTCTCGTGCCACGACCTCCATCATTTGCTCGATGGTAGGTCGTGGACTACGGGGGAGGGTTCGGATGGCTCTCCGGCATTCAGAGTTTGCGTTCTTGAACGCCATCCGCCGCAACAGGTTTTCTCTTTCTCCCTCCTCGGAAGCTTGAGTCTCCACGTATCTGTAAAGTCTTTCTAAAAAACGTAAATAGGACTCGTGTGGCCCCTGCTGGGGCTCTTCCTCGTCTTGCTGAGAGAAGACCGCTGGGAGCTTGAAAAAGGCCCTCTCTGCAGCCCGACAGGACTCGGTGATCTGCATCGGGAAGAGCACCTGCGCCTGAATCGCCCCACTGGCCCATGCCCCTGAACCCACCAGATGATTCGTGGATATCAGTTGGCCATCTGCGTCATGTGCAGTCGCTTGGTTCTCCCAGAGAGCTGGGAGAACTTCCGCGACTTCCCTCCCCCACTCTACCGCCCAGGCCCTAAACTCCATAGGTCCTAAAAGGCTGGAAAAGAGAGCTCTCATGTCAGCAGGGATCAGATCTCCCGGTGCAAGGGCCAAACAGAGTAGTCCCCGCAAATACTCCGATTCCCGGGAGTACTCTCTCTGGGCCTTGCACAGATCTTTGATCCGATCTTGTGCAATTGGCACCCACTGAGCCTGGGAGCTCCCCTCCCCGCTCAGGCGGTAGGTAACCGGGGCGGCTTCAAAAACAGGGGCTCGCCCTGGCTTCGAGTTACCCACACCCCCCCCCCCCAGAACACAAAGCGTGGGAACCGGAAGGGAAGGCGTGGGAACCAGAAAGGAGGGAGGCAGAGGCGGGGCCTGGCATCTGGCGGGGCCAGCTGATGGGCATGGTGGAACTGGAGGTGGCGGCTGGGTTTTCTCCGCCTCCAAGGTGGAGTCCGGAGGCGGGGCGGAGACAGGAGGCAGGATGAAGGAGGGGCTATTGAGGGGTGGAGCGCAGGGAGGAACAGAGGGTGGATCTTGGGATAGGAAAGGATTTGACTGAGGGGTGAAGGGATTATGGGAAGGAGAAGAAAAATCGGCGGGAAAATGCACGTGGCCGCCCCCATCTTGGGCTCCATAGGAGCCATCTTGTGGAGGCGGTGGGACATTAACTGGGGGGACATTAAACAGAACACTCTTGGGAATGTCAACCGGGTACTGGGGAGGTTGGGAAAAGGGGTAGGAAAACCTGCTCCGAGGAGTCTGGCCAGGATCTCCTCGGAGTCCTCCTTTTGGAGGGCCAGGTCGGACCGATCGAGAGGGGGCAGAGGGAAGATGGAGCCTCTGCTGTGGGTTGGCCTTGAGGACCCCCCTCAAGGGCTCCGACCGAGGGACACGGGGTGAGGTAGACGGGGTAGGGACAACAGAACCGGGGGAACTGGGATTCAACCGCGACACTGATGAATTTTTTCGCAGTTCCCTCTGCTGAGACAACAATTGCAAAACTTTACCTGCCCAGTAAGCGGCCGGGTAAAGCTTTGCCTCCCCAGAGCTGACCTCTTGATCTAATTTTGCTAAAACAGCTTTCCAATAGAGAGGGTCTCTAATTTGCTCTGGGGTAGTGTTGGGGAACTGAGAAAAAATCCACTTTACTAAACTCTTTAAAGCAACCTTTGGGGGATCTAAACCTCCCCCAAGCAACAAACTTCTAACCTGGCGAAAGGCTCTTATTTGAGGAGAGCTCTGACGCGCACCCATCGCGTAAATTAAAAGAAAACGACAGAGAAAGTAAAGAAAAGAGCACTCCTCTGATGACACTGACCGCCTAAACCGAAGTAAAAAAAAAACAACTAAAACAAGAACTGCTCGTCCGCCCGCTCCCACGCTGCCGCTTGCCTAGAAGACCGGTCCCAGAGCAGGCATGAGCCCCCAACAGCAAGACAGCAGGAAAGTGAAGGAAACGAGGGGTTGGGAGCTGTCCCCAAAGCAGGGCTCAGGTCCCGGGAAGATTAAAAAGGTGGGAGGGAAGACCCCCAAGGCAGGGGCTTACCAATCAGACGAACGGCGAAAAGAAGATCCGGTAGAGGCAGAACTCCGCCCTCGGAGCTCTCCTTGGGTGAGAGGAGTTGTAGCTCTGGGTCCACCGGGAGCGCTGCTCCTACAACGGAGCCTGCTGCGACCGGTGGTAGATTAGTGTCCAGAGGTCCGATGACCTCGTCCACGGGGTCCGAGCGAGGGCCACGCGGTGGGCGCCAATCTGCAGCGATGACTGGCCGGAGACCCTGTGACCTGGCTAGCTGAGAAGGTGGCCAACAGTCCCACTGCAGCAGGGGGTGTCAGCCCCGGTGGCAAGGCCCCAGGACTGGCAGCTTCAGGCACCCCTCGGCAGTAATAGCCTTGGGCTGTGCCTGCAGGACGAGGTCTCGGGGTAGAGCTGCTGAATAGGGCGGAGCAGAAAAGAGCCGGACACTCTCTGGGGTCAAACGAGTTTAATGTCCCGGGGGGCGACCAGCAGGGAGTGACCGCGAGAGAAAAAAAAAGTTGGGCATGGGATTATAAAGGGAGGTGGTAACTGGAGGTGGGATTTACAAAAAACCAATCAGGGGAAGTCAGGGGACGTGCTTAACATAATAGACTGTAAGGGAGAACTAATCGATACATTATAAAGGAGGGGCCCCGGGACCTCAGCCAATCACTACTCCCACTGAGAGGAACATTCTGGAAGACTGGGAGTGGTGGGGAGTGATTGACTGGGCCCAGGGAGGAGGGAAAATAATACATATTAGGAGATACAGGGTGGGGAAATTACATGACATGGGGGCAACCATAGCAACTAAATAATAGACAGAAACTAGGGTGGGGAAAACTGGGAGGACAGAACCATCGTAACAAAGGGGGGGAAGAAACAGAACATACCAACACACCACAACACCACTTCACTGCCTCTGCTTGCCCACTGTCCCTTCGGAAGAGCTCATAACCATCATTGCAGCACTCCAGGCATGGGAGTCATCCCACCATGTTTCCATGATGATGACAAATATGTTGTAGCTTTCCTGCTGCACAATGGTTTCTGGCTCCTCCTGTTTGTTATCCACGTGCATTGGTGTAGGCACACTTTAGCTGGGCTGTCCATGACACCCCCAAATCTGGCATGTCACCCCCAGACTCATCTCTGTTGGGCCTGTCCTTATCCGCTTTCCCCTTCTAACCCATTTTAAAGCACTCTCAACCAGCTTTGCCTACTCACGGCTGAAATTCTTTTACCCCTTTTAGACAGGCAAACCCTATCTGTCTCCATCAGGCCTGGTTCTGTATAAATCACCCCATAAATGAAAAAACAAGATTTCAGTTATAACACCAGTCTTTAAACCACATGTTGATCAAGTGGGTTTCCTGCTCCTTTCAGCATTCTTCCCTGTTACCAGAGGGGTTGAAGACAACAAAACCTGTGCTCCCCTCTTCAACCAATCCTCCTAGTATCCTGAGTCCTTTTTAAATGCCCTGGAATTTCTCTCCTCAACCTCAACTCTGCTGACCTGCATGGGTAATAATCTGACAGCTGAATCAGCCCAGGAAATCTTCTTGTACTATGTTCTACAGCTGCTCTGGAAAGACTGTCATCATGTCAGCCTTGCTCATTAGAGCTGTTGAATCTTACCAGGTCTCTCTTGGGCGTCCTTGACTCCAGAAACTCCCTGCCTAGCTCCTTCAAGTATTCTGCCTCAGAGTTTACACTGTTTGTCGCTGCTATTACTGTTGTTACTATGTACTTCACCAGCTGACTCATCCTAAAAAGTAGGATTCTTCAGAAAGGTGATATCTCATTCTTTCTATGCAAGTCTTCAGTTTTCCATTAAGTTCTCATCAGCTACCTATTTGTAGACTGGCTATCAGCCTTTACAGCAAGATTTCAGGAGGCAAACAGAATGCTGGATGCACACCTTGAAATATGTTCAGAACATTTGATTTCTAAGCTGCTCTTTTGCTAATTATTTTTAGTAATGTAAATAAAAGATAGAGCAATAAAATTTAACATTCACAAATATATGGCTTCATTAATGTGACAAAGTGCTAGGCTACATTTTGTTTTACTCAGCAGTGCTTATTAGCTTGGCTAATAATCAGACCACCTGCTACTGCATTTGGAGTATTAACTAAGCAAATAAATTTCTGTCTTTCTAAAGTGGGGACAGAGACACACTGCAGACAAACATCAAGCATCTTGCTTTAAATTATAGTTTTTCTAGCTTTCAAGTGATTTTTCAACTTTTTTTTTCAAGACCCTGGACAGTTCTTGATTCCAGGTAATACTGCTCAGCAACAGGAAAATCATCAGTGTCTTATTAACATAATTCTCATGTTAAACCCAAAACATAGAGCTGCGCCTGCTCCTGAGAGAAAAATTAACTCTCTCCAAGATGAAAACAGGACATCTTCTCTATTTTTCTTTTGCTATATAAACTGAATTATCTGGTTAAGAGAAATATTTATTATTTTGTCAAATTTTGCATCATGTAAATATTTAGACTCACATTTGCTCTAAGACCACTGATAAGAAAATTGAAATAAACCAAGATTAAGCACTGATCCCTACAGTAATTGCACTGTACTGAAGTACTATACTGAAGTATATTTTCTGCTTTAATACATTTACCCTGTAAAATATTAGTATTTATAAACATAATATTCTAGTCTAATAAATAAATGTTTTATAAAAGCCTAAGCCTATTATATTATCCATTCTTACGTCCATCAGTAAATTTCACTATGTACATTTGTCACATTCTGGGGCAATAGTACATCTATGCCTAACTGCATTCTCCTTTAAAAAAAATTTCTTACTTGTCCTCCCTGGTTGTTTACCTTTGTACAGTTTAGAAAAGGTATCAAAGAAGAGCTAAATCTCATAGAAATCTGTGCATGGATTGGACCCCAAGTATTGGACTAATTCATAAATTATATAGAAAAGAGGGCACATTTGCTGAATTCATCATAGTAGTCAGATAAATGAAGATTGAGATCTGTTGTGAAGAATAAAGGAAGAATTTTTGAAAGTCATGACAGTTCAGTAAAAAACAGATTAAATGCAGTATGAAATAATTTTAACTGATTCACGTAATTATGTCTTAACTATCACATTTGCAAATTACAAAATGCATTTGGGAAAAGAATTGAGGTAAAGTAGACAGAAGTATGGAAGAACATACAGGCAAGGAAATATTTAAACAGCCTAAATCTCTTCCTTGAAAAAATGATCACAGAATAATGTATTGGTCTACAAAGAGAACAAAGTATTCAGAAAATAGTCAGGAAAGGATTTCCATGTGAGAAGTAGACATGCATCTTGTAAAATCTGGAGTTGAAATACCTGGAAAAAAATTAATACAATAATATTAGCAATATTTTAATCTTTTGAGCTCATGCTCACTAAGTTTGGGACACTGGAGCAAAAATCTCTGCAGGAAGTGGTTTTACTAAGAAAACGCTTGAGAACATGTCATTACAGCTTGGAGGGCACTGTGAGGAAGTATTTGACAGATTTTCTTGATCTTACACCTTTCATCATGTACATTTATGGACAGAGGATATTAGGTTTCCTGCCCTTGAACATCTATTCTTCCATACTTTGTATGGAAAAATCTGCTCCATACCCTCACTGTAATCTGTCTTTAAGCAGCAATGAAAATCCTTTTATTAGTGAAGTTTGTGGTTTCTTTCTGTTTATTGTAGCTATTCCCTGTGGCTTTCACATAATGTATCAATGAAGCCATTGCCACTGTCCCAAGCCAAAGAATCAGACAAAAACTCCCTCATATTGAACACTGACTAGACAGAGAATGATTGTGCTAAAATTATTTATAATATTTAACAGTTCCAGTATTACTTTTTTGAACTTCTTACTTGTAAGCAATTATCTGTGGAAGTGATAAATTAGATGCATATGAAGTTAATTTTGGACTCTTATTCATCTTACACATTTTCTTATCCTTTAGAAGGTTATTTTAACTTCATATAGTTGAAAATGAAACTATAAATCTTGAAATAAAGTTTTGTAAATGTCAGTTTCCTCTGTAAAGAAAAAGGAGTCACTGAGGCCAGTATGGTTTAAATTGTTCCAGAATTTTATTTGACGACTAAATTTTTAATTAGAACATCACTGGGAAAAATATCAAACTTGTTTTTATACCTTTTCCTTGTGCATATGTTCCTTTATATTATTGAAAACAGCACTTAAAAGAAGTTTACGTCACACTGACTTTAAGCTCACCAGTAATCCAAAAACATTTATCTGAATAAAACACCCGAAAATTTCTCAAGAGTTAATATGAAAAACAGCTATTATAATCATCAGAGATATAACTTTATGAAACAAAAATAACTTTTTCCAACTTCTTGTCAAGAAAAGACAAGATTATTTACACCTGTTAATGATGTGGCATTTCTCTTAATCCTACATATACCTTAAACTGCATTGTGTGTTCTGAGTTAATATACAAGTCACATTTCTGGAGAAAAAGGTATGCAGATCTCCTTTTACAGGCAATCATCACAGCAGAATGATGAAGGGAGGATTCATCTTTTTCTTCATTCTGTTTAAATTAAAAGCATGTTTTTCCAGCTACATGTTGAAGTGCTCACTGTGCAATCTCCAAAACCTGAAGAAATCAATTTGGTCTCCTACAGGACTCAAGTTCCCCTTGTTTAATTGTGTTCTTTGAATCATCTATTGTATGCATCCACCAACAAAGTGGATTTATCACTTGTCCTCAGGAAGATCCAAGGAATGGAGGGAAAAGAGAGGATGGTTCTATACAGCAGATTTTTATTCTTTTGATATTTCATTTAGGCTTTCAAGCATATGGTGCTCCTAACAGTAACATAACAAATTGAAAACAGAAGACGATGTTCTTCACAGACACAGAAACAGATTTGTCTATTCACAATATAGGACTTAGATGGCTGTCATTGCTTCTGATTCTCAAGTAATGCTGGAAACAATAATATTATTAAGGTTAATATACCTAATTATAGTAACAATTCAGAAATAATATTATTCAAGCTGAATAATTTCCCTATTAACTCTATCAATTAATTCTAGGAAAAAGAAAAATATGTGCAGCTGAACCACTTATTTCACATATCACAGACAGAAGGGAAAATAGTCATTGTTTGATAAATCAATATATGAGTAGCCAGGAGGACCTAGAATTCAAAGCAAACTGCCTTTAGATGAAGATGGTTAGGTTATGAAATGTAGTCTGAGGCTTTTTCACTTAGACTCATGACATTTTAATAGCTCATGTCTTCTGCAATGTTAAAATATTTGATTAAAGACTTTCTTGAAATAAGTCACTATTAATTTAATATGTGGGTAAAATAATGGAAGCTTAAATACATTTTTTTTCCACAAGAGAGTCTAGTTTTGATTTTCAGACTTTTAGTTTCCCACTATCTTTTTCACAATGTTTCTGAGGAAAGCAGATTTTCTTTAATCCTATTGGCAAGTGTCTGAGCTCTCCAAGGATACTTTGTCAGCTGTCCAAATTTAATTTGTATCTAAGATAGCCCAGCTAGCTGGAAAGCAATTTTTTTCAGTTTCCTATAAATAGCAAAGTAAGAATACTGCATTTAAATTTTTATAAGAACATTAAATATGGTCTCACTAAATTGTCATGAGAAAAAGAAAAAAACCCTCTTTGCTAGGGGTTCAAAGGAATCTTTGGCAAGTTCAATATTGCCAAATAATATTAATAATATTAATAATATTATTTGTCAATATTAAACGATAAATTTTAACTATAAAAAGTTATAGTTTAAACTATAATTTACAAACATTATAAATATTATCTTTCATTTTTATTTAGTAATAATATTATTATTATCTTAAATAATATTAACATTATTTGAGACAAAATACATAATTTAAAAGATACACCTGTTTATTTGTTTTTTCAAAAACATTTCATTATGCCAGTTTTTTGTTTCACAGTGTTATGTGGTTTACATCGTACACCTAATGAAACACCCTAGTAGAAAACAGGAGATAATAAATGCAGATGTCATTAAAAAATGTACAACCAAACAAAAGGTGCTCATCTTATGAAATTACTTTATAAAATAGCTAATTGATCACATCAATACACAGCATTGGCAAGGCCCATTGGGGTGGCAGAAAAGGTGTTCAAAATTTCAAAGACCAATATGCAAGATATGACAAGAATGAAACACATCACACTGAAATGCCCAAGAGTCCACCTGTCTGAAATAGTCCCTTGGTAGTGCCTTTTTACATACTGGCTACACCTAAGTATCCAAAGATACTTAAATATTATTTCCAATTATTTATTTGGAAACATAAAATCTCCATTTACTCCAGGTTATGGAATAAAACTTTGGTCATTTGTTTCTGTAAATACACTAGCAATTTCAGCTTTGGAAGTCTTAAATTTATTTACCTCCAAGTTATCAATATAATATAGTAATAGAACATAACATAACATAACATAATGTAACATAACATAACAGTAACCTAAGCTGCTCCTCAGTAACCAGACTCTTTCAACCACCATTCTTGTCCCTTTGTACCATATTCCAGCACTTCTCACCTGATTTTCTTTCATGTATAACTTTAAAATGTATGGCAGGAGTAGGTTGCCATTTAAATTTTCCATACTTCTCATCTTCGCATGTCAACACCAACTAACAACAATGCACGGTACCTCAATATTTACAGTTATACACATCAAACTTGTTTTAAACACAGTTTTATCAATCATCTCTTTTATATCCCACTCTATGAGCCATTCTTACCTTCTTCCTTCAGGAAACCACATTAGTTGTAGCTAAAATAATTTCTTTTATCCCTGTTCCCACACACACTGTTGTCAGTATTGACATTAAAACACCTGTTTGTCCTCATCTACATCCTCGCCTTCATCACTTCTCACAATCTGGTCCTTCTTACTTCTTAATCCCTTTATTTAACTGCTTATCAATTATTATTTCCTTTGTCCTCATTTGGGACTTGAGGCCAATAAGTTCAGTGTTCAATACTAAGACTCTTTTTAAAACTTAAAAAACCCCCCAAAAGCCCAAAAAACCACACCCCCTCTCCCCAAAATATTGAACAGAAATATTTTTATTATTAATACAGAATTTGTTTCAAAGAATCAGGCAGTAACTCAGAAATGTGAAAGGTTTGGATGTATGTATGGCTTCTTATGTGAGAAGATTATCTTCATGGCAACACAAAAATCACTCAAACAAATGTTACACCTAGACAATGTCTGTTGAAGTGGGTTCAGAGAACACAGATGAAAACATAAAGTGAGCAATCAGTGAGTACCAGACTGGGTAACCTGGTGTGAATTTATAGTTGATTCTGCTTTGGGCAGAAGGAGGGGCTGGATGAGTATGCAAAAATCTGAAATTATTCTGGAGTCTTACCATTCTGCAAGCCTGTCCATGATCAAAGTGTGTCATCAAAACAATCCCTAAAATTTTAAACCAGTTATGGTCACAGATTTTAAGATTCTGCCATAAACATACTGAAGTCCTAGACTTTTTAAAAAATATTATGAAGAAGTTTAAACATAAGAGCTAGTTTATGAAATTTAATAATTTTTTCTCTTTCATCTTCAAGAATTATGCCTTTTGATTCTGAATGAGAAGGTACAATTATGCATAAGCCTGCAGAAAACAAGAACTTATGGAAACACTGAAAGAAAGAAAGAAAGAAAGACTTTTCAAACTTTAGAGGTATTTAGTATCATGAATGATACTAAATGCCAAATTCATATGAAGTGCCAAATTTGCATATTTGTATTTACAAAATAAGCCCTTGTTGAAGACTTCTCATCTTTTTAAAGAGATGCACAGCTCTCTTTAAAATGTGGGTTTGAATTTCATACTAAGTCAAGAAACTTGGATTGGCCTTCTGCTAAATTCAGATATTCTCCAGGACCCTGCAGGAGATAATCTTCAGAAATAATGGGACTATTAACTACTTTCTTTAAACTGTTATATTTCTCCAGCTCTGAAATAATGCTTAACAGGCTCTCTTGTCAACATATGTATAATGGATGTCCTGGGAAGAAATTTATACCAAAGATAACAGACTATAGGTCCAAAGGAAGCTGGTTTTGCCGCACCATCGTCACTATGAAACATATTGCATAGGTAAGTTTTTTTGGCCTCAAGATGGAAAATCTAGTCTCTTCATTTCCCAGACACTGAGGGATGACTTATAGTCTTGATAAAAATATATAAGATGACAAAATATATAAATAATATTAGCTAAACATAGGTTCTGTACAAAGATGCATAAATGAGCATATATAATACACAGTTTATATAATGTGCAAACATAAACTCATCCAATTCTGTTACAATGAGAAAGATTTCTCATTTACAGTAAAGATTGTCATTTGTCTCACTGATGTTGATGGCTACATGTTAAATCATATGGATTATATGATACAGACACATAAGGCAGATTAAAAGAAATAAAGATCTGAGAAAGAAAAAGATTCAACTAGAATTTCAGCTGATTCATATGAAAGAAGGATACACATCTTAAAAATATTACAGTACTTCAGGAACACTGCTCAAAGGAGAAAATGTGGACTCTGAAATTCAGTATGGCTTCTTAAGGGATCTGTAAGTGGAACAAAAAGGTGCAAGCAGTGAGAATGCTTTAAGATCTGAGGCATAATTTGGCTTGAACATTATCACTTGTAGAGTATTTCTTCTCCAGCTTTCCCCACAACATAAAACAGGCTTTGAATTACTCTTCCTATTTGGAATTAAAATATTTTCTAAAAATCCAAAGGCCTCTGAGAAGAAATAAATATTTCATTCAGATATTAAAAAGATGTCACCATCAAAGATTCTTGTTGGCAGACCAACTATTTATGCTCAGCAAGATCTCTTATGTCACCACTGATGCTACATAGTGTGATTTTGTTTGGCAGCAAGTCATGATGAACCCCCAAGTTTTAAAAGCAATTCTTCCGCTTTTTTGTAATGTTTTCACTATAGAATCTTTGTCCAATTTCATGGAACCTTTTTCATCAATTTTTATTCCACCTTTCTGTTTACAAAAAGCTTTTTGATGTTTTTTTGGATACCAGAAAAATGTTGCTGTCTGAAACAAAATTACATTTCTACATATTTAAAAGATTCTCTTGCTTCTAAGAACTATTGCAAAGATAAAATACTAGCTTAGGTCATCCATCCATAAAAGGAAGTTGATGGGCTTTGTGGGTTATTAAAGACCAAAATGAAATTCAAGTATGCCTAAAATGGCAGCAGCCATTTATGTAGCAAACATTAAAATTGTAAATACTCTCTTTTCACAAATAAGCCCAAAACTACCTGGGAGGACCTGTAAAGGGGAAATGTTAATACTATATTTCTGAAAGCAGTCTCATTGAAGGAACATATACCTGGTTTACCATTGTGTGGTAAATGTATAACTTTTTAGACACCTCAATCTAATTCACTCCTTACACCCCTAGATTGCAGAGACCTCAAATGCAAAGGATGAATAAACTACTTGCACAGATTATCAAAAAAAAAACTTATCTTGAAATGGAAAATAAAATTATTGTAAACAAAACCACTCTAGATACAGACAGTATTCAAAGGCAAAAATAATGCACACCAGTCAAGCTGAAAACAGAAAATACAAAACAAACAGATGATGAAAGCTAGATAAAAAGTATGTGAAAAATAAGAATGAAGGGAAGGGAGATAAAACAAGATCTGTGATAAGTATCATAGAAAACATGTAGAGCTCTGAGATCAAAATAAGCAGTTTGATGCTGTAAATCAAGAAACAAATGTTTGATTCATCATATGAATGAAGTGAAAAGAGGAGGAGGAAAAGATCATCCTAAGGCCAACATTATGAACAAATATTTTAAGGCAGAGGAAATAAATGTGGAAGAAACAAGTTTAAAATAATTAAGTCAAATCAGGACATGAGAAATCATTATAGGCTGGGTAGCAAGATGGAAAACATGCTGATATATTTAAACAGAAAGTTTTAATTTGTGGAGTCCTATAAAGTAGAGGAGTAAAATTTGTATGTACCTTAAAAAATTGGAAGAAATATCTTAGGTTTGTTCAGGGTGGCAGAAGAGGCAAACAAAGCAGAGATAGCATTTTAACTGCTCTCAGACACACAGAAAGAATGGCATATTCACCAAATGCAGAATGTCCTATTCTGGGCTGACTACACCTTCCTCTAGAACACAATTCAAGTGCACAGGATAATTATTTTCTGTCAGCACTCCAGTAAAAGTGGAATATAGCTCATCAGCCCAAACTGATTATTAGTGAGCATTTGAAGTAAGGTTAACTTTTCCTTGGCATTAAATTATGCTTTTCTGAGAAAAAATATACATTTTTCTTTGAAAATCTAATGATATAAAGTTGATGTGTATTTTGAGTGAATGGCCTCATCTTAGCAAATCTTGCTTATTTCAGGCATTATGGACCAGTAGATTTGGGACTTCTGCAATAATGCAAAACTCAGAAATAGCAATTAATAGCAAGAAAATTTGAAAGGTGACAAAATTGATTTTAATGGCAATGCGAGAGGCCAAGTAAATAAGAGATTTCAGAAGGGAAGACAATTTAAAGGGAAGTGTCTGGTTTTTTATTATTTACAGATTAAAAAAATCACTTAAGAAAATCAGCAGAACAACTCGGTATGCTGTTGCAAGTTCTGTATTATGTAACAAATACATAATTAATGATCATTTAAATATTATTTTCTAAAATCTGTTGGATCTCTCATTCTGTTGAACTTTTTGGGACTTAATCTCACCTTCCCTTTTCCCTTCCACTTTCCTAATAAACAATTGCAGGAGTTGAAATGGTTTAGATAATTATTCAAAATTCATATGAATTAAGTAAACCTGATGTTTCATGCCAGGGATTCTGTCTCCATGTCTTTCTTGAAGACTCTAGGGGAACCCAGCTCTTCCAGTCTTCAAGAACTTTCCCCAGCAGCTACAAAAATAGTTGAGAGTGGCCTTGAAATTAAATTGGCTTGCACTCATGGGTCCAAATGGATCTGGTTTTGCCCCTTCAGTCAAATGTTACCAGTTTGATCTCCTTCACCAAAGATAAGCTTTTTTCACTCCAGATTTCCCCTCTGGTTTCAGGCATTGGGGATTCCTGAGGAATGGCCTTACCAGGATAGACCAGTCAAGGATTCTTCTGTTTCCTTTTTCAGGGCACCCCCAAAATATTCAGCAGCTAATCTGTGCTTTCTTTCACTTTGCCGATGTTATTGGTGTACTTAAATAAGACCTTATTGCTGCCCTTCATAGCCAGACTCTGCACCTTACTTGTGCACCCATATTTAAGTTTACCTTATTCACAACACTAGTTACACTTTCAGATTTTTCACAGGTTGTGAACCATTTTTAGAGGCAGAATAACAACTAAATCTCCTTTCATCATAACTGTGAATGTTAGGTTTTACACTTCAAAGATATGCTCAATGAAGTTCTGGAAAATCTTCTCTGACTGAAACTTAAGGAAGCATGCATTTTTCTAATTATAACACTAACCTAGCTCTATGTTTTTTGGTTGTTTTTGTTTAAAAAAAAAATATATTGGTTTTCCTCTTCCTTGCTTTCCATACTTCCATATTTTTAATTCACAGAGCAGGTCATTCCCTTGATATAGTTGAGACAATGAAGTTGGGTTTTTTTCTTAATTGTTATTTTAACAGAGTATTTGTATACATCTTTATCTTTTGTTTCTAAAGTCAGTTGAGAAATAAGTTTAATAGTCACCTGAACTCATAAAAATTTTAAAACAGAATGGACAGTTATAATTTAAAAGGCTTTTCATCTGTTTTTTCACCAGATTTTTCAAAGAACCACAGTTCCAGCACTAAAGATGAAGGAGATAGTCTTTAAAATTCAGAAAGCATTTTCTGTCTTCTGTCCTGTCAAAATTGTGAGTTCTGAGTAAGAAGAACTCTTTGCTGTTAAATCCCAGGAAAAACGGTGCAAAATTCACGGACAGAATATTTCAGTAATGCTTTGAGTTTCTGTGTTTCCCACTGGAAGCATACCTGAGCATGAATCCTTAATGGAATACACTGTTTATACAATACACTTTTTTCTCTAAAATTTTCTCTAGAGCCATTTTGTCATTTAACCAGATGGGAAGGTTTTGTATGTTTTGCAATCTGGAACATAGAACTCAGTCATATAAATGCTCTTTTTAAACATATACTGTCATTAGCTGTTTGTTTTTTAAAACTGGACTGGAGAACTCTTTATATCTATGTGCAGAGTTTGAAGTAAAAGTAAACTCATTTTGAAAACTGCAGGATTTCATATTCTCAGGGAAAACATGGAAAAAGAAGTTAAAGAAATAAATGCCATGTGAACAGGGAAACTTCAACTGCAGAAAGAAAAAGACCACAAACCTGTTAAAAGAAATTAACTCATACCCAAACAAATTTGAAGCATGTGCTTTAAGTAAAATGAAATATTTCATAGTCTGAAATTTCAAGCTCTTCTATATAGAATATTATCCTTCAGCATAAGATCTCCTTAAAATCCTTCCATTAAATCTAAACAAACCTCTTCTACTCGTATTCTTAAAGTAATCTTAACATTAAATTCTGATGTATATTACATACTTTTTTATGCTAAATAAAATCAAATGTTGTTTAAAAATTCTTAATTTCACTATCTCTTCAGGACAGTATTTCTTACAAGATCAAAATGAGATGGTTCTATGTAGCATCCTTCAAGAAAAAAATTATATATGGAATACAAGCTCTTGAGTAAGTAAAAAGTAAATAAAGAACGTGGTCTGAAGAATGACTAGTAGTTTATGCAATTCAAATCAAGTTGTCCTGACCATCAGGTCTTCTAAGATCTTAACACTGATTCATATATTTGCAGGTTTCTATTAAATGGGTATAAAGAAAGAAGATAGCAATGATTTATGAATTAAGGGCTTTTTATCCTTTCTGACAATAACTCCTCCACTCCCAAATCTTTGTTATAGGAACAGTAAAGCCTAAGTCTTTGATCTGCCTGACCTTGCTGCTCCCATCTTCTCCTTTTCTTTCTAAAATAGAAGGTCTTTCCCTTCTATTTTATTTTGCTACATTTGACAGTCATGAATACAGGCAGCAGAGGGGACTTGGCCAGGACAGGTTGATCACTGCTAGGGGATGGGCTGGGCACCAGCCAGCAGGGTCATGAACACCACTTGTCTTTTTTGGGCTTGACCTCTTTCTCACTCTCTACTATTACTATTTGTATTAGTAGTAGTAATAGTAGTACCTATAGTAGCAGTGGTAGTATTACTATTGCTATTATTATTACTATTATTGTCTTTAACATTAACTTGTTCTATCAAAGCAGGTACAAGGGTTGACAATCTCACTTCTTAAAATTTTCATTTATAATTTTCTGCTTTCAAAATTAAATATTCTTGATGTTGCATTTGGGTTTTTTTGGTTGTTTGGTTGGTTTTTTGTCAGAAAATAAAACAAAGTAGCATAATGAGATTATGTTAAAAAGATTGATTGGAAAAAGTCTTCTTTTCTCATGCTTCCTGATAGATCATCAAAACTGATTCACTACTGCATGAAGATTTATTCAGGAATGACATTCCTAAATGAGATGTTCAGTAGAGCTAGATCTTCATGATTGAAATTATGTGAGGTAAATTAGTGCTAAGGCAGGTCAATGATCACATAATTGGCTCAAATTAACACTACTACTAGCTGTGAAATTCTTTATTGGCAACTGAGTGACACTCATGAGAGTGCAGAATTCTCATTTAGATTTGAAAACATCAAAGGAAAATGAAATGTTATTATTTAGAATGTAACACAATGCCAGCTGAGACATATACCATAAATAAGCGATAATATAATAGCAGTTACCACAGAGGCATATAGATTATGGAAACCAAGAGTACTTTTACAGAAACATGATAAATGCATTAAAATTTTATTCCTGTTTTGACAGGAAACAGACTAAATATTAGCTTGGCAATTCACTGATTGCCAAGTTAAATTGCTTGGCAATTCACTGACTGTAATTTTGGTGTACCTGGAGTTTTCTAGATAGCAAAAACACGTACACTTAGGATATCATTCTCGAAAAACTATTTGTATACTATTTTCTGGTCCTATATAGGCAGTCTTTATTCCTAGCTCAGAAATGTTTGAAATGTTGCACAGATATGAACTGTATCTCACAATAAACAAAAAGATACTGAAGTATGGGTCAGATAAGCCCTTGACACTAATGCAAAGGAGAAAACTCAGGAATACCAGTTTCCAAAAATTCTGAATTCTTAGAAAAGTGTCCCATAGATATTGGAAGTCAATAGCTAAGGAGTGAGAAAAGACAATTGCAATTAGTAGTTCAGTAACATATTCAGTGTTATTAACCATCTTGTTTCATATTCCAGATCTCTTAACTGTTAAGATTTATCAGGATGTTTGAAATATTACCACAGTTACTTTTTTTTTTCTGCTTCAAATACCTTGTTTCCATTTTTGATGTTTGCCTTTTTAGAACATTCCTTATTCCTTAGATAAAGCTCAGAAAGATTGCATTTCAATCTTAATTGTTTATTTCTATGTAAGATATTATTGAGTGAGCATAATGTTAATGATAGTGGTACATTAATGTGTAACATATTATTTCATATCTTTCACATTCTAGCCAACTTCCATCAGTGTTTTCCAAATGGAGAAAATTCTCCACTATACAAATTAACTTTACGTAGCAAAATATATCCAGCATTCATTTTCAGGATGTGCTGGCCAGGTTTTGTTTACAAAGTTCTTTAAAAATACTTTAATTTTAAATAAGCAATTGGCTTTTTTCACTGATTAAGTAACTAAGTGTGAAGAATGGGGAGAGTGGGAGGGGAAGGAAGTAAAAGAAGGAAAAAAAAAGTGGTTTTATTGTTTCCCAATTATAAAACTCTCTCACTGAGATTAAGTTTTATTTAGTATGGTTCTGAGTTAAAATTTAGGTTGTACAAACAAGGACATAAAGTGAAAAAGAGAGAAAGCTTAATAACTGCATAACTCCTAATTATCACTCAGGATGGAGACATTAATCATGGTGTCTTTAGCATATGATTGTTTTTAAGTTCTTAACAAAGAGTTCCAATAGAGCCATAGATTCACTCTTTAACACACACTGTACTTTATTTGAAAACAAATGAAAAAGCCAAACCAAGTCGAATTTTACATTTGTAAGCAATTATGGAGACCCTGGTGGCGGGGACATTCCCTAGTCTAGGGAGACACAAGAAGCTTCCCTCAAAAAGTGGCTGGAGCCCATTGCTCCTTCCTCTGTTCCCATGTCTGCTCCTATGGTCCTGAGCCGCTCCTTCCCTATTCCCTTACCTTTGTACTGCCCCCAAGAGCAGGGTCAGCCCCCAGGTCCCTGTAGAGAGAAAGCAAGAGCCTCTCTGTGTGTGCGTGCTGGGACTTGAACACCTCACCACATGGCTGAATAAAACATCTATGGATATTATGCAAAGGTCCTTTTTTCTTCCTTACCCTGGTCTATGCTGGTAGCAATTCAGACAAGTAATAAAGGAGACTTCAAGCTTCACTAGTGGTCTTCTGCATTGAACGTTCAACAGCAGTGGGAGTGAATAAAACTAACACCTCCAGCTTCTACGCACCAGCATCACTCGATGCCATGGCCCACACAAGAGTAGGTGGGATGACCAAGAGACTCAGAAAAAACATTCCTGATCCAACCTGATTTTTTAGCTAATGTTTAGATGTTGGCAGTTTTTCAGGTGGGTACTTCAGCAGAACAGTGAAGGCATCTGCATTTTTTATAAATTTAAGATACAAATTATTTTGTCTTTGTGTGGAGTACTCAGTGACAGATCTTAAATGCCACATTAAGGAGTCACATAAATATCTAAAGTAGGCTGGAATGGTGATAAGTGGCATGATCAGATTCTGTACCTGTAAGTAAAACGAATGTGATCTTCCAGTTTGTATATCTGGACATAATTGTAGATTTTGCTGTCAACTGTCATTAAATATTTCATCCATTCCCAGTGTATTTTGGCACAATATAAAAGAGATTACTTATATCACATGCTGAAAACCAAGTGACTTTGACTGGATTAATTAAGGCACATTATTTATTCTTGGAAGGAATTTTATGCAAAGAAATAAAATAAAAAATAGCTAATTATATAACTATAGGAAAACTAATGTTTACCCAAATGTTGCTTTTCATGAAAAATGTCTTTAATTTAATATAATTATTGACTTTGATTTAATTCCAATTCCAAGTTGGAAGTTATCAGTCCTTTATTTCTACTCCTAGCCCCATTTATTTGCTTTTCCCCCAGAAGATTAATATAATATAATATAATATAATATAATATAATATAATATAATATAATATAATATAATATAATATAATATAATATAATATAATATAATATAATATATATAATATAATATAATAATATTATGGAATATTAAAATCTTCAAGGACCAAAGTATGTGCAGCACACATTCCCTCTTCTGTTCTAGTACTTACCATCTTCTATAAGATCTGGTTAATTTCTTCGGAATAGGGATCACCAACAATAGTTTAGTGCAGAGACAACATTGACTTAATTTGTAACAAGGTTTAAAAGTTGATATTAAATATTCACTCAGAGAAAAACATTGCAAAGTGTTTTTTAATTATAAGACCTGTGACAAAAGGAAGCTTTGATATTTCTCTTTTGGCTGGTCTATGAGATATTAATGTATTTAAAGTACAGTGAAAGGCACAGTGAAATGTACATTGAAATTCTTCATTATTCAAATATAAACATTTTTTCCTATAAAAAATGGTTATGGGTGCTTTTTGCTTAGTTTTTTCACTAGCTGCTCTTTCTTTCCTCACCAGTCTCATTACTATTCTTTGAATTTAAAATCATCTATTAAACAAACCTCTTTAAATTACCTAATTAAACAAATAGATGGAAAATCTAATATTCTGAGTGATACTTGCTACTTTTTGTTGAGCACAACCTATGCAAATCTGCACAGCTTGCCTTCTCAGACACTGTTCTGTAACTGTAACACATAATGACATTGAAATCACACATTAATTCATGAAAATTAGTGCATATTTTTGTTAAAATTTGAAAATAGTACTGCCAAGAAATCCAACTTAAAATGCAAGATTTTTTTTAATATTCAAAGAAAAATTATATTATGTTGCTGAGAAGGTAATTATTTCATTTATTCATTGTAAAACTCTGTTCCCAAGCTTCATAAGGACCATAGCAAAGTGTATACCAGTCTTCTCTGGACACACATTAAGTTTTGTGCTGGCAGATGCATGTAAGGCTTTTTGAAAAAAGTTCTTGAGCTCTAGTGTTTTGAGAGTTCATGATAATGATTCACACAGCTTCACTATCCAAAGTAAATGAACCACAGCACAGTGAAACAGTGTCAAAAATGATAATAAATATTTCTCTAATTAATTGCAGTTTTAATCAAAAATGACACTAGCAAAATGAGTAGCATGCGACATCCAGAAAATTTCTGTATATTAGGACAAAGCAAACAGTAGTACATCAAAAACTGACTAAGTGAAATGTTTTATAATTAAATATAAGTGTAAATGAAGAAAGAGGAGGATTTTAAATTAATTTACAATCACAGTCTCTTCTGTGAGTAGTCATACAACAAGATAAATCTGAGAAACATGATAGAGCGTCAATACCCAGTTCTGAAATCTCTGAATTTTTTTTCCACTTTCAAATCATATACATTTGTTTAAAGCAACAGGCACATGATCCCTTATTACCTAACTTTTTCAAGTAACAATGATTTAGTGTTTCTAATTATGCAGGTTAGTTAAAAGATACATTTGAAACTAGCAGCTGTTTACAACATGTATTGTTTCAATTCCCATGGAAGAAAATAAGTTTAATTTCCTTTCACTCTCCTTCGCAACTGCTGCCAATTCACACTGCAGTTACCGAGGCATCACTTCAAATTACCGCAAGTGAAAACAGAAAGAAATTGGCACTCAGCATACATTCCCCAATAACTTTGTACTGCCCAATTCACGCCTATAAAGGATTCTTTCCTGTCTGACAAGAAACGCAGGTCATGTTCAGATAGATGAAAATAAACATTTTGTTTACTTCCCACAAAGCCACAGATGGAATTGATTTCTGTGTTCCTTTACAAAGACTTGAGGATTAAAGGAAAGCAAAGGCTGGCCCTGCTAAATGGATGACTAAGTATACTTCAAAAATCTTTTTGCACAGTTTTCACAATTATTGATAAAAATTTATTGTTTGAAGTTGTTTGCTTATATTTCTATAACAACCATCAGTCACTATGCTGTAATGATTCAGTCATTAATAAATTGCATAAATTGTAAAATATAACTTTAAAAATTATTTTCATATTAAAAATTCAGTAGAATCTAGAGGTATTTCCTGTTCCCTCAATTCTAGAAGAAGCTGAGAATCCAAGAAGAAATAAGGAAAAAACAGAAGTTATACTTAAAAAAAAATGTAAATAGGCTCTTTCCTCCTTAATTATTGAGTTCTGATTTTTATGATAATTTGGTTCTGCACTGCTCTGTGTATGATGGTTGTTGCTGATCCAACTCCTGATTGTTTTGTCTAAGAAATAGAGCAAAACAGATAGATCACATCTTAATTGAAATAATACTTTCTGTAATTTTTGACTTTCAGTGATTGCATAATTATTTATTCCAAATTAAAATCTTTAACTTTTTTCTTTTGGCAGTCTAATTTTAAGCTTTCCTTTCAAACACTTGTAGAGAGGAGACCTGCTTGAACAAGTCATTTCATGCAACTCAAGAAGTTGTGAGTAGCTGAGAAAAAAAGATTTGAAAATAAAACAGATATTTACTTTATTTTTTGTAGAACAGAAGAACAAGTATGTATAAATTAAAAAAAAAAAAAAAGAGGAAACTCCACTGATTAATTTCAATAACTGATTTCATAAGTCTGGCAATTTTTTTGTCATGCCCTGTGAAATTAAATATCTATAGAGATGGAAATAGAGAAAAAACGGACATATATGTCAGGGCTTCTTCTACCTAGTAGCAATCTGGCCAGTAAAACCAGTTTATTATGATGCTTGACCATACCAATTAATGAGAAAAAAATCAAACAGGCAAACCTCACTGAACCCTGAATTTCAGTTGAAATGGCCTAAGATTAGCTCAACAATTATTTTCTCTTGAATCGTAAGTTGTGCACATCAAGTTGTGTTAACAAAAACATAGGCTTTCTACTTTGCCTGAAGATAAGTTGTTAACTTATCTGCTGTTGTTAACTCTGGTAACACCTATTAAAAAGTAGTCTGAGTAGACCAAACTTCATTTTTATCTGACAATGTATTAGGCATCAGGTAATTTTCTGTAGTGAAATAACTGGTCATCTTGGAGTGGTTGAAGATGCAATGTTGGTTCTGCTGCCAGAATGCCCACAGACATCAGAAATGGGTAGGTTTATCTGGAGATAATGTATATGGATGGGGCGAAATCCCTCCTTGATCACACAATCACTACTTTACAGCAAATGCAAACACATAGCTATGCACCATGTATTTTTGGATGGTGTTTTTATATACTCAGTGAGTTAAAAGAGGTATAAGTGTTGAACTCCATTGAGAGATATTTCATATTCATCCTTTCAGCCTTACTAACTGGATGTTGCATGGCAACTTACACAGGGTTTATTTAGAGTGAAGAATGTTGAGAATGAAAGGTTTTAAAAAACCCATGCCATGACAAACTCCTACATCACTTCTGCCAGACCACTTTTCCAGTACCAGTGGTTTGTGTGCTCTGTTTTTGGACACTGTGGAATTAGGATATAAAAAATGCCCTTACTAGTTTATTTTATTTGTTGATGACTACCATCCTGGTAAAAATTGCTTGTACTCCTCATCAGAAATCTAAAGAAGTAATAGGAGACAGTCTGTGAAATTATCAATTAGAGAAAACACTGAGGAGTATGTTTTCCAGTACTGTATATATACACTCCAAAACTATTTTTCATACAATGCCATGGAAACCAAAAGTGTATATAAGGATTTCAGAAAAGAGATTAGGAAAGTTCATGGAATATAGAATAATTAGGCAAAAGAATCTGGAGGAAGTTAGAAAGAGTGAGTCAGTAAACGTTATGTCTCCAAAAATCGGCAGGGAATGGCAAAATCACTATATACACCCCCCAGCTTGTATAATTTTTCTTTAAATATTCACTGCAATCAACTAGCAGAAATAAGAGCATTTGATCTCATTCAGCATTATTTACACTTACACTCTTAGACTTTTTCACAGGAGTAATAATCCTGGTGTATCCCAGATCACTGATGGTCCCCTTCTGCGGACACTCCTGACAAAAGGAGGCCTTTTCTGTTAACCTTTCCAAGCGTCTTTCTGCAGGAATACCTTTTGCTTTTGGCTTCTGCCTGAACTGTTAAACCAAACAGAAAACCTGTTATCTCTATAGGGACGATTACACTGATTTCTGCCACTGAGATAAACAGATTATAGCAACAAAATTACACTAAAAAACTGAATCATTACTCCTTACATTTATGTGGTGTTGATGAGTATAATTTTCTTTTTACAGTGCTATCAGAGAGAAAGGTTAATGTTCAGAGCATCAGTTAAGATCAAAAAGATAATCTTACTGAAGCTGAACATGAAAAACAGTAGAACTGTTAAAAGTTCAAGTCGCATTCATATGGATGATGAAAAAATATCCAGTAATAGAACATAATGGAAAGCAGAGATATCAGTTGTGTAATTAAAGTGAAATCAGAAGTCAGAGATTATTTCCTTTATGAATATTTAATGATTAAATAAAATTTGTCAAGTTTCTTTAGAGTTTATCTGCAAATTATTACCTGAAAGCAACATGCATTTTTACTCTATTTTATTTTATCTGACTTGGAAATTGCTCTTTCTCTTTTAGAATGTTCAAGGAAACACTTCTTGTATTGCTCTAAATGGTTTCCAGATCTTTCCTGATCTTAAGAACAAGCCTGTTCACATAAACTGTTATGACTTGCAGAAGGAAAAAAGAGCAGGCAAATATTTAACAATTTTGTTTCTGTTGTAACCCTAGATTTAAAGAGATGTATCCAGTAATATTTGATGCATGAGGCATGGACCCTTACACTAGTTTTCCAGTTTGGCTTTGCAAAACCAGGTATTTCAATGATTTGCAAGCACGTTTCTCAAAAAGCCCAGAATACTTATCAAAGCCTAAGAGACGTGGAAATTATTTTATTATCATACTCTTTTTATGCACAGAAAAGCTGTTTATCTGCTTTGGAAAATAGCAGCTTTTGCTGATTTTTTTTTTTTCCCTGGGAAGATATAGTTGTCTGGTTCCTATAGGAACAAAGTGTCTATGCTCTCTTAGATACGCAAATGTAAAACAGAAAAAAAAAAATGTGGTGGTGGGCATGACCAAAGCTTTAATTCTTCTGCATGGAGCCTCTTTTGAGAATCAGAGATAAATTAACAGAAGGCAATTTAGGAAGTAAATATCTGTGACACATTTCAATTAATTTATTTTCAATTTGTTTTGCTTTCATATAAAGACCTACTAGAAACGCAGACATGGAGGGTATTGAAAAACATCAATAATGAAACCACATATGTTATAAGGGGAAGTGAGAGGTCTTTAAAACATGAAATATTTTAAAGATATTTTAATAAGCTCATCAAAACCATGAATAAAAACAAAAATTGTTTAACTGTACTTTCAATTTTCTTGAAATATAAACACATTCATATATAAAATATGTAAGAATTACTATTTTTTTGCAGATTGCATTTATAAAACTCTCAGATAAATTCCTTGCCATGAGAATAGGAATGAGTCAAAGTTCTTCACAAAAGTCACACCTGTTGGGGATTTTTTTGAAAGTTCTTATGAATATAGTTTTAACTTCTGAGAGGTGGGAGAAAACAAGTTCAGATACTATATTCAGTGCTATTCTTAAACTTTACTCCTTCTAGGCATATGTTGGTAACAAATAAAACAGATTGAAATGGGTGCATGATTTTCTAAAACCATTGATCTATCATGAGGTACTGCCGTCTTTTCTCTCACAGTTGCTTGTTCATGCTCCAAGATACAATGTTTTTGACCCTCACTAAGTATTTTATTTACTGAATAATAGAAGAACAGAATAATTGAGTTCCACTCCTTATCCAGCGCAGACAAGTCCACCACCAAACTATGTTCCTAAGTGCCACATCTACATAAGCTTTAAATGCCATCAGGCACGATGCCCCATAAGTGAGACAAAATGGACAAGGAAACTAAGTCAACTCAAAGTAAGGTGAGTGTTAAACCATGCTTGCTCTGCATGGCTTTTATTATTGTATTGAGACTAACACTTTTTTTAACAGAACATAGAATTCCCAGAAATACTCAATTGAAGGAAATGAATGGGAAACTAAGAAAGAGTAATATTAGGTGAAAGTTTTTATCACTTTTAGCCTAGGATTCCAAGAAGGTTAATTAATTTTGTCTGCCTCGACAAGAGAATAATCACTCAATGCTAAAAATGCTAGGTTGTTGGGAAAAAGTGCAATTCGCACAACACTCTCAACCTTTGCTTACTTCAGTGGTTCTTCTTTCATGGTGATTTGATCTAGAGTCTGAGGTAAGTTTGTCATGTACAATTAAGACTTCTGCAATAACATTTCTTTAGCAAGTGTTTTAACGGTAACAGTGAAAAATAGTCTTAAGGTGAGAGTACATTTCTTTTATTCTTTTGTTGTTTAAGTAGAAAATGAAATAAAGTATATGTTACCTAAGCACAATATTTCACCTTTTGTAAGTGACAGTAGCTCAAGAATCCAAATTTTAGCTCCCCTTCAGGGCATTGTCCTCAGGCCTGCTTAGTCCCGAGTTAGAGACTGTCGGCAATGCAGCTAGGTACACAGGCTCATCTCCACAGTCTTTGACTCCACAACTGTGTCTGTGAACCAGCTACGAAGACCATAGAGGTAAAATATTCTTGCTAGTTCCAGATGACATGAAGCAATACCAAAAAAAAACACATCTCAGGAAGCTCAGGCTGAATGTCAGAAAAGATAATTCCATGTGCTGCCATTTGGTGAGACTTGGAGAGGCTGAAGAGCTGTACAGGGAGGAACATAAGTTCAACACAGGCAAATGTAGGATGCTACACATGAGAAAGAATAACTCCATGCACTTGATGACTTTGGGGAGAGGGGATGTGTGTACGTGTGTGTGTGATGTGTATGTCTGTGTGTCTGGAGGATTTTTACATTACAGTAGCTCAAATGAGTAAATTGGCATGATAAAAAGCATTATCCCTGCTTTCAGGTTATGCTTCTTATTACCCTTTTCCTTTATCTGGCTCAAATTCCAGGTTGTATCTAAAGCAAAGATTAGTTTGCATGGTCATCCTCCAGCAGTGGGTGCATACTCCCCCTGCACCTGAAATTTTCATACACAGATCAGAGGCTTCACCATCACATGCCCAAAACCTCTCCTCTTCCCCTTTGGCTCAGGGGTGCAAACCTGACCTCACCAAAGCACCCACTACTTTCACACACGGCCAACTGTTTGAGTCATTAACCATTGCCATTCCAGTCTCTCATGCCAACCTGCTGGAAAACAGCTCTACAGAGAAGGTCCTGGGGGTCCTGGTGGACAATGAGTAGTCCATGAGCCAGCAGTTTGTCCTTGAGGGCAAGAAGACAAATGGTGTCTTGAGAGGCATTAAGAATGGGGACAGGAGGTGAAGGAAAGTGATCCTGCCCCTTTTACTCATTCCTGATGGGGCTGCATTTGGAGCACTGTGTCCAGGTCTGGGCTCCTCAGTACATAAAGGACAAAGTTCAAAGAAGGTACAGTAGAAGGCTATGAAGAGGAGAAGAAGACTAGCACATTTCTCCTATGAGACAAGGCTGAATGAGCAGGACCTGCTTAGCCTGAGAAGATAGGAATGAGAGGTGATCTTATAAATGCCTAAAAATACCTTAAGGATAAGTATGAAGGGGTTTGAGTCAGGTTCCTTTCATCGGTGCCCAGTGACAGTACAAGGGACAATGGGAACAACTAAAACATGGTCCACCTGATTATTGGCCCTAAGCAAGCCCTGGGAAAGGCTGCTGATAGAGGTTGTGGGGTTTCTTTCTCTAAAGATATTCAAAACCCACCTGGATATGACCCTGTACAGCCTGTTCTATGTGAGTCTACTTTATCAAGGGAGCTGGACTTAATAATCTCCAGAAGCTCCCCCCAACCCCAGCCATTCTATGATCATGAATGCATTGCGTTATGTGCAATGAGGTTGCCAAAGAGGTTATGATCACCTTGAAAAATATTACGTGTTTGTTGTATGAACTAGTGACTGACTTAGAATAATAGCAGCTTGAATTGGAGAGCTGTGACAAATGACTTCCAGAGTTGTTTTCAACCAATATTTCTATTCATTTGTTCTGCATGTATGTTAATTTTTTTCCCCAGAATCCAGCCTCATATCTATTTACCTTTTGTGGACAGCTGGTGTAAAAATCTAACAATTAAAAACCCCTAATTTTTAGAAAGTGATACTAAATTATCCAGTTCCTGAAACTCAATAATGAAATCAGTTGTTTTTTTAAAAATATGTATAATAATTAATGTATTAATATAACATCAGTGTTAAGGATTGTGATATAAAGGGTTCCACATCAAAAACCAGAATTCTTAGCTCTGTTTAGAATATGACAAAGACAGAAATCACTTTCAAATCTTCAGAAGATAGAACTACCACAGAATTACTACAAAATAATAATAAACTCATAATTAAAAAAGGTTAAAATAAAGTCATTATTACTTTCTAAAGGACTAGCCATATAATCTATTGTCTGGGTTGCTTTGGTTTTGTTTTTTCTTTTCCTAACACATATAGGAATCATAATTTAGATTAGAATTTATACATAATTCCTTAATTATCTAGTATTTCCCTTCTGGTCTCCAAGTTAAAAATATTGTTTAAATTTCTTCCATTTTTTAAAACTTTGCACAGTGTCCATATAAAAGGGTTTCACTGCTATGTAAATGGCTTATACATGAGCAAAGAATTGCACTGAACAAATCTTTTAGTATGAAGCTTAGTTACATTGCTACCCTTTACCATGTTTGGGTTTTTTGTCGCTCTCCCCTGCTGCTCCCTGGACCTTTCTTACAGAAGCTTCAGTTTGCTCTATGGGTCCCTTCAGCTAACTCTCAGCATAATGATTTAAACATAAGTCATTTCAAAATGAAACTTTAGTTCTTTTATCATTCAAAACTAATCTCAGTGGAAACTTATAGTTAACTTTCTTAAATAAAGTAGAATAATATGATTTGAACCTTTCAGAAACATATTTGTGTTTTCTGTGCACATACAAGCCCTCTCTAGCAGCCTCTGAAAGAATGAAACAGAAAATATGAATGCTCTAAATTTCCTGATAGAAAATCAGTAACAAGCTTTGAAAAATGAGACTATGGATGGTATTTAAAATGGGAGAAGAGAAATACAGCTACTACCAGTTGAACAGCTTCACTTCTTGGGGGAGGGTTGGGGGGGAATGTTTACCTAAATTTGTTAAAGAATAAAGTAGCTACTCCATGAAGAGAAAAGTTCAGACTTCAGAAAAGTTGATGACACAGAAATGTGTCATTTTTTGTGGTTGGAAATTTTGAGTCACCTGAACATTAACCTACAGTTCATATTCAGAACCTTTCACATTTGTACAGAACCTTTAGCACATAAGTGTCCCAATAATATCTTAAAATTACAACAAAATTAAAAATAGCAAATGGAAAAGTAACTGACAAGATTGCTTTGAAGTCATTCTGAAGAAAATATTTCTATTTTCAAGAAAATTTGACAGTGATAGCAAAATAATATCTTAGTGAGTAATAAATTTGAAATAGTTTCTTGATTTAAAATGACTTTAGAATTTGGATTATGATAAAATGTCTCCTTTTTTTTTATTTTATAAAGAAACGTGAGCAGCACATGTTTGAAAACATAGCCCAGGCCTCCTTGTTCACTCAGACGAGTTTATGTGAGTCCCATTTTTTAAACTTTGTAAAGTTTTTGTTTGAACTTATAATCATTATGACTAGAGTATGGAAAGTGGTTTTTGTTCCTCTTTAGAATGTGCTAAATATGCATGTAAAAATAGCGTGAGACAAACACAGAAGAAAAATTTCAAAGCCAAACGAATGTGAAGGAATACAATGTACATCTCTAACAAGGACTTTAAAAGATAATTATGCTTTAATATGTGGTCAGTTATCCCCATAGGTATTATTATGTTGATTGGAATATATTAGAATGGGGCTCCTAACTTATGTAACTATATTTGTCACTACCAATTATAAATTCTATAGTTAGAATTATTCCCAGTTAACAGTATTTGCACGTAATTGTTTGTCTGACAGGTTGCAAACCTGATCTAAAGCCCAGTGTACCAAACTTGGATGTGAGGGAAGGTTTACAGAGATGTGTTGCTAAATTTAGCATTTTTTTTTCGAGTTAGTGGTTTGTCTTCAAAATCTAATTTAAAAACTATCAAATGGATTTACAGGGAAAAAGGCAAAATACCACTGTAATTTCCATTAGAAGCAAATGGCTTAGATAAAAATTATCTACAGAAATAATTTCTGCAAAGATGTTCTGAAAGGAACCTGGGAATAACAGTGTGCCTAGAGACTTGACACTGCAATCTTCCTTGCTGGAAAATACATAAAGTTTGCCTGTCATTTTATTCTTTCTCACTTCTGTTTCCAGTAACATGTAGAAGTCAGATAATAAACAGGTACTCCTTTAGAAAACAGACTGCAGTTCAAGTTCATCTTCTATATGGGACAATATTTGAAAGTGTGGACTGTAACTTGCTTTCCAAAGGCAAGAAATAATTGTGAGTTCACATTTGAGTATCCACTGAGTAATTACACAATAAGTGTAATACAAAGGAAATAGTGAGTTTACTAAATAGAGAACCTCTCCTTTGTCCCAGGGATAGTCCAATTTCTCGGTCATTGGCTCTTGAATTGCCTAAGGCAAGGCAGGAAGGGAAAAAGCAAAATTCAAACCATGAAAATACCTTATTTTTTAGTCAATTACATCTTAATATAAGTACATTCAACTGAAAAACTTAGTTTATATGGGAGAAAAAATCAAACAAAATATCAGATTCAAAATATCAGATTCAAAATATCAGATTCAAACAAAATATCAGATTTCCCTTGTTAGAGACAAAGGGAATTGTTATAGGCTATAACAGAGATAGACTGATGTAACACACTCTTTTAAAAAAATTTCACATGACCACATCGCACAGAATAACTTTATCAAGGAAAAGTTTTCTAAAAATAGTTAACTAAAGAAAAGTTTTTTTGGCACTCTGTTTTTCCCTGGCACTCTGTTTTTCCCTGGCACTCTGTTTTTTTTCCCTGACACTCTGTTTTTTTTCCATTCTAGAGTATCTTTTCACACAGAATCTGTTCTGTGCATTCTCTCCAGCTACATCTTGCTGAGACACTGACCATTATTCCTGCTGAAGTACATTTTCATCAGAAATTGTTAATAGTGTCAGTACAATGCACATACCCATAAGACTCAAAATGGCATTCAGGAATGTCCTCAGCATTACTCACCACATTATGCCATCATGAACTACTGTATTAATGTATTTTAACCTAACACAATATTAATCTAGAGCGAAATGTTAACATTTCACATGAAGGATGATATATTGACTTTTGAAAAAAAGAGCTGTGATATCTGTTATCAGTTCTGCTGCAAATGGGTCCAAAACAACAGTTACTATACAACATCTCCCACGTCTGTAAGCCTTTTCTAAATCTGTCGCAGATATTTGATAGGGCTTTTATTACAAAAAACCTTCTTAAGAGGAATTTCCTTTCAAGATACATAATTTCTCCTTCACTGTTCTCTGATTTCTTGTTCTGACTTCATATGAGCTAGCACTAGGGAGAGATTTCAAATAATTTCAATTGAAAGTACTCATAAAAGTTTTGAAAAATAGAAAAAGAAACTCTTAAGTCACTTACAAAAAGCAGTCTGGAAGATAAGTAAAAAGAAGTTTAAGTGAGTGGAACATGCCACTGCAATAAAAAAATGATCCCTTACCTTCTCATTTTTAAACATACACAGGCATGGACATATGTACAAAAACTTGGTGTGCTGTAAAACATGAAACAGATATTTTGAGGCTCTTAATTTGTCATATTTATGTTTGAAGTTCCATTTGAAATCACCTGAAAACTCTTTCGGGATGATAAAAAATGTGTAATATGTACTAAAATGTACTAAAACTATACTCAATTCTCATTGTCCTGATTCTGAAATAAGTATGTTATTTTTTTTTAAATAAGAAAACTTAATAAAAGACCTTATCTCTCATATCATAAGTTAACTAAGTTAACTAACAGCCTTGTACTCTTCAGAGAGTTTGCTAATATAATTACACACAGTTGTCTCAAGGTAATTGAAATTCTTTTTAGCATATTTAGAGTCCCCTTATTCTTCCCTTAGAACTATGCATTCTAAATACTGATTGTAACAGGACATGACTCATGATATCATGAAATACTAAATAAAAGTTCATTGCCCTTCTTATTTTGTCCAGCAAGACACAAAACATTATATTAAAGTCCAGTTTATATCTTCCTGAACGAAATAAATTCAGCACAATATCTGGCGGCTAGAAAAGTCTTTTTTGCAACACATCAAATGTAATTCCACCTGAACATGTGAGATCTAAAATACAGATGCTCCAAAGAGACTGCACTTTAAAGACCTACAGAAAAAAATATAGGAAAAAATATTTTCTCACCCTTATTGTTGATTTTCTTTCCTACAATGCCTGTTACTGTCCTTCTAAAGATTCCAATACTGGTGTGATAAAAAGAATTAATTAATTCCATGAAGTACAGATTATGGATATACTACAAGTTTTCAGAAAACATATCTGTTTTCATGTAAAATTTCTCAGATACAAGAGAGCACCAAGCTTTCTATGCAATCCTAGTGAACAAGTGTGTAGATGTTAAGAGATATTTTAACCACATACTATTAGTCTGTCCAATTACAGAACTTCAGCTCTCCATTTCTACATCAGGTTCACTGACATGAATTTGGTATGCTACCAAATTCTGATCTCATGCATTAATTTGTGTTTTAAAACTTCTGATGAAAGCAAATTAGTTTTCAGCATGGACAGTTACTTCAGATTAGTTCATCTAAATGATTCTAAGCATTAATTCTTTAATCCATATACTAAAGCAAGGCAAGAACAATATTACCAACCTGCTGGGGACTTCAAATTGGTTTCTCAAAAGAGAGCAGCCCAATACAGAAGAAAAATGGAGGCACTGAGGATATTGAGGAAGTGACCAGACTGAGAAAGCTCTTGTACTTTTTTAGTGAATGTGGTAGTAACACAATGTGGTGAGGGAGTTCACCTCAACTGAGATCATATAACATAGAAAACACATTGGAAGAATGTTTGCTGATGCATTTGCACTGGTACAGTCTCATTGGAATTTAAGAGATTCAGCGATATTAAGATGACTGAAGTCCTGGCAATTATGCACAAAGACTTTTTAGAAGAGAGACCAGGAAAGAAAGGAGAGATTTGACTTCATGAAGCTTTGTCTTGACGAGTGTGGCAAGCAAGTCAAAAGCTAATAGAAAAAGGTCACAAGATAGGTATTTGTTACAGATCAGTTCATCCCAAAGGGAAAGAAATTAGTCATTCTCTAGTTAGTTGAAAGAAACCCCAGTCTCATGTCTTCCCCCATAGTTACGGGAATTTCGACCTCTTGAAATATCCTGGGAGGGCAGAGGGATAGCTGACAGCAGTCCAGAAGTTTGTGGATGTGTTGAAGAAAATTTATTGACATAAGTGATCAAAAGGCCAACTGGCTTGCTCCTTCCCAGCAAAGGAAGAAGTGATTAAGGAGGTGAATATGTAGGGTTACCTTGGCAGTAGTGACAGTAGTGACCATGAGAGTATAAAATTCCATAGAAAATGAACAAAGCACTCAGTAAAATCCCTGTTGAGAATGTCAGAAGAGATTTTTTCTTGCTGAGCAACATAGTTTGCCTTTTCCCATTGAAGATGGTTCTGGATGACAAAAAGGCACAGGAAAGCTGGTCATCTTCACAGAGAGGCTCCTCAAACCACTGATCTGGAAAGATGAGCATTCACAGCAAGTAACTGTCATAGATGAACTGTATTTCAAGAAAATTTACAAAGACGTGCAAACAAAGAGCCGACCCAGGAGAACACATATTATTTCTGTTTTCAAGGCTGGAATTAGGAAAGCCAAAGCACAGCTGGACTTGAAAGTAGTGAGGAATGTGAAGGACAAAGACAAGGACGTATATAAATACAGTAGCTGCAAAAGAAGGTCTAAAGTAAATGGAAAACACTGTTTAGTAGGGCAGGAAACTGTGACCAACAAGGGAAATTCTAAAATAACTTGTGGTTGTACTCCAGTTTCTTTTGTGGAAGAGTGCCCCAAGAATGCCCAGGTCCCTGCAGCCAGTGGTAATGTCACAGTGGAGACTGAGTACAGCCCAGCCTGGAGGGACCATGGATTTGGGACCATTTAAATGCAGCAAGAATAAAGCTTGCACCTCACCTGCCAGTTTTCCACTTGCTCCCTGTCTCCAGCAACCTTACTTAGCCACACTGTTGCTTTTTGAGCCCTAAAATCAAGAGCCAAACAAGACTAGGTGATAAAATGGAGTTACCATTTAATGAAGGGTACACAACATGCTGGCATGCGCAGTGAAAATGCACCAAAGATGCACTCATGAGATAGGGTACATTCAGTTTTATAAGTTTAACAAATTAGCATAAATGACAAGAATACCTAATTAGAAACACAGGTAATGAAGAAATTCTTCCTCTTGGTTCAACCCATTGTGAAGCCCCCCTCCTTGCTAAAAGTTTATGTATTATGGGGAAGTGTCTTGGAAAGGTGTCTTGTCCTTGATTCCCACAAAAAGCAAAATTAGAACAGGCCTTCAGGAATTTTGTTTGTCTAATAGGAAAAGCACTTGTGGCGGAATGTTCCCTTTTGTCCCAGAAGAACTTATCTGTTCCATCAGCTGGTGTGATAAATCAGGGCATCTCCGCCCTCATATAAATCAGTGAAATAACCCAAGCCGGACAGCTGTCCAGTAGTGTGTTATCTCTGGCACCAAGGACGTGGCATTCCCAGCTGACAATAAACATTTTGCCTTGAGAACAAATTGAATATAGGTCTTGAATTTCTGACTGACAGACATTTCACTTTACTGACTATAAAAGCTGCACAAAACTTTCAGAAGAAGTCTTCTACACCTTCCCTGGAATTGTATAGAGCTTTTCCCTGAAGGTGGGACTTCTACTTGACCTTACTCTTTTGGAGTTTGAATGAAAGGACTCTGTGTGTACCCCATCATCAATTCAGTGGTAAGTTATATTGAATCCTAGTCTATACTATTTTTTTGTTACCTATAATGTAGGTACCTCTATATCATGCACTGTTTTATGCAAACCAACTAGTAGTTCTTTGTTTTAACCTGTGTAGTAAGTAACACTGTTTAAGACCTTTTCTCTGTTAATCTTCTGTCTATTCAATAATAACTCATTTTATAATAAATCAGATTTACCATTTTCAAGGACTTGTGCGCCAGGGTGGTTTGGGTGCAGATCTTGTGAATTTAAGCTGCTGCTAATAGGCTGAACCTAAGGCAAGGCTTGTCTAACACTTGCTCAATTCATAACAGTGCTGGAGTTAGGAAACTGTATAACTATCCAATACTAGTCTACAGAGCTACAAATATATATGAAGAAAGTATAAAAGCAAAAATCATTTTTTCATCAACAAGATCCTTAGCGCCCATTCCCTTATAGAAATCACTGCTGGCACAAGGAGGCTTGGCAGAAAAACATGGGACTTGTACTGTACAGCTGCTCACAGGCATCAATTCGAGTGTAAATGTTCACTGTCCCTGGACATCCCTGGAGTTTGTCCTCATGAAGTGCACTTTTTCTGGAACATCACCCCTGCCAACATCTTTTCTCCAGAGAGGGTATTTACCCACCTCTGTCTGAGACTCCCTCTTTCTAAGACTACTTTCTCTTTCCAGTCTTACTTGCAGCCCCTGAGCTTCTCAATCTAAATACTCATTGTGCTGAAGTACAGCTCATGGTCAATCTCCCAACTACAGCTCTGTATTTAGTCCAGTTGTCAAAATTACCAGCACTTTACACTGTTGTAGCTAGCAAGGGTTCTGCTTGGTGAGGTCAAAATCTACATTACAGACATTCATTGCTTATCATTCTTCTCACCCTTGACTGTCTGCCACTTCTCAAAGTTCAGTGTTTCAGACTATATCACAATTTTGACAGGTAGGAAAGCATTTTCCAGGTTGCAGAAAGGTTGACATTGCGACAACATCATTAAATTGGACATGCACAAGCAATGAGGCTGAAAAAGTACCAAAGGAAAGAACTGATAACATTGAAAGGCCAAACTATAATTTTTAATAGAATGGCAACTGGAAGATGATCTCAATGACCAGGAAACAGCAAATGTAACATTTATCTTCAAGAAGGCATAACTGGGGAACTACTGGCCAGTCAATTTTGTCTCAGCACCTGGGATGACCACTGAGGAAATCCTCCTGGAATCCACATCTAGGCTTCTTAAGGACTAGGCAGTGTTACAGAGCAGACATTATGAATTTATAAAAAGAAAATTGTACCTGAGGAAGCTGATATAATTTCAAGATGAGATCTCTTGCTCAGCGGATATGAGGAAAGAAGTGGATTTTGCTTCTCTTAACTCCCCAAGACATACAGGACTCCAATAGCACTCTATATCTAATATCTGTAGCACTCCAGTAACCTGGTGGACAAGTGTCCAGGCAAGAGTATAGGAAAACTGCCCTGTGGATGGGCTTTGATCTGGCTGGAGAGGAACTGGCAAGAGACATAGTAAGATGGGATTCTTTAGGTATGTCAGCCAGAAAGAGGTCAAAGAAATCATATTCCTTCCCTGATGAGCTGGACTGGCAACAAATGAGGAAAAGGCTGAAGTACTCAACAATGTTTTTTCTCCATCTGTCAATCTCTTTTTCTTTTCCCATGCCTCCTGAGTGGATGGACTGGAGGAGCAAAGTCCCTTCCAGTGTAAAGATCAGGACTGAGAACACATGAGGAACCTGAATTTACACAAATCTGTGGGACCCAATGAGATGCATCTCCGAGTCTGGAGGGTTTGGCTAATGTAGCTGTCAAGCCACTTTCCCTGAGATTTGATCAGTCATGCCTGTCAGATCAAGTCCCACATGACTGGAAAAAAGGGAAAAATTGTCTCCATTTTCCATTTATGAAATGGGTAGAAAGAAGGACCCTGGGAACTACCAACCTGTCAATCTTGCCTCTGTGTCTGTGAAGACCAATGAAGAGAACCTAGAAGCTCTGTTTAGGCATGTGGGGGAAAGGGAGTGTGCTGTTTTTGCATTAATTGATTTTTGGCAAGGAGGGAAGAGGCGAGCCACAGAAGTGATTTTCTGAAAGGATCTGCTGGGAGCTTCCCCTGTGCCTGGCAAAAAAATAGCTGACTAGTTCTGAGAATTGGGACATTTTTAAACCACTAAAAAAGATGAACACACCTCTATGAACGCACATGTCAAAAACTAACAAATCCCAGGAATCACTCCCTTTCTTCTGGCCTGAGAACAGGTAACAGGCCAGCCTAGCCCACTGCACAGCTGGCCGGGCCGGGCTGGGCCAGGCTGGGCTGGGCTGGGCCGGGTGGGCTCTGCTGCTGGGCCAGGCCCCTTCCAGGGGAGCCCACTGGGCCCCATGCCAGCCGGGCTGGGCCCTGCTCTGCTGCAGCAGTGGCCGGGTTGGGCCGCAGCAGCTGCTGGGCAGGGGAGGGGAACACAGCTGAGTCCTAGCCTGGCTGCTGAGATCCTGGCTGCTCCCCCAGTGCAGCTGCCAAAGAATTCTCCACTGTAAGCAACTTCAGCTGCAAGATTCCGAGCCATCTTGTCAAAGGGGCTGTTCCAACACCACAGGAGATCATGTATCCAAAACTAGGGGTGGCTCTGCAGCCCGCGCAGAAAGCAGCCTTGTGGCTGGAATTGAATGCACAAGGGGCCGGAAACCAGCCAGGCAGCCAGAACAGCATTCTGGCCTGGCCCCACCAGATCCTGGCACAGCCACAGCCCCTGAAACACATTATCGTGAGTGCTCTGACACTGCCTGGCAGAGATCATCTGCCCGATATCTGCAGGCCCAGGTGAGATATTAACCCTTGTTCTGCACAGATGAAACTTGCAGGTGCCAATCCTCTCTTGGAGAAAACATGAAGATGGCAAGGTCAGTAGAGAAGGAGTCAGATCTCAGATGGGAGGAGAATGATGATATGCCTGAGTCTTGGGCTGAAATTCTTTTGTGAGGCCATGATGATGGATTATGATACACTAGATTATCCCAGTAATTCATTAAAAAAGCATGGGCAGATGGAGCGTTCAAAGTGTAGATATGAGAAAGACAACCATGCTGAAGCAAGCAGATGTTGAAGTAGTTGTGATCTAAATTATAAGCTTAAACAGAGAAAGACAAGAGTGATGAAGATCCTTTGCCCCCAGGGAGGAAGAAGACCTCTGTTCCTGGAGCTGAAGAGGATCATAGGGATACATGAAAGGAACCTTTGCTTCTGAGCAGCTCATCCTCAAAAGTGTACTCCATTGGCCAAAGACTGAGCCCTTGAAAACAATTGTTTTTCGAGGCTGTAAGTCAGGGGGAGTAATTTAAATACTGTGAAACAGTTTTTCTCTTTTCAGGCAACTGATTCACTGTGACATTGAGGCCACGAGAGAACAGTTTATTGTGGAGAAGTCTCCATGGCATGGTAAGAGAGACTCCTCTCGCTAAGAGAACTGATGAAACACTATTTTAGAGGAGGAAAACTGACTGAAAGTCCCAGATTTTGTCTCTGTACATTGTCAGTGGAAAAGGAAAGAAGGTTCTGGGTGGAGGAGAAATGTTCTGAAGATTTTATTCTGACTCTAATTATTTTTCTTTTAATTTTGTTAATAAAGTTTTCTTTATACACTTTAAAGTTTTGGGCCTGCTCTGCTCTTCTCCTAAATCTTATCTCACAGCAGAAAGAGTAAATCTAGTTGGTGCACTCGCATTTGGACAGCATTAGACCCACTACATAAAATTGGTGCGTTGGTCAGGAAGCTCAGATTGGCAAACCAAAACCACTACAGGTTGGTAATTTGAAACAGTGAACAGGGCTTCACCAAGGGTATGTCCTGCTTGACCAACCCAGCAGCCTTCTGTAAAAGAGTGACACCATCAGTGGGCTAGGAAGGAATGTCATGCATCTCAACATCTGTAAGATGGCCTTTGACATGATCCCCCACAACATCTGTCTCTCTAAATTGTAGAGAGATGGATTTGGCAGACAGAGTATTTGATGGTGTGTATTGTTGGGATGGTCTCATCCAGATAGCATTGACCAAGTGGTTTAAAGTGTAGATGGAGTTCAGTGATGATTGGTGTCCCTCAGGGGTATGTATTGAGACAAGTACAGTTTAAAGCTTTCATCAATGGTACAGACAGTGGAATTCGGTATGGCAATGAAGATGCCTCTATTGACTTATTTAATCAATGTAGAAAACTGAAGTCATATCCAAACAGAACATAAACCAAAATGAGACCCAAGAATAGCTGTTTGATTTCACAGTGTGTCTGCATATTTATTTATTTATTTTAAATACCCTCATATTCTTATCACAAATCAAATTATTTTCTTTATGGTTAGTAGGAAAAATATGAAATGAAAACTTCAAAAACAGAAGATATTTCTACTGCAGGAATTTTTTTTTTTTAATACTTGTAAAATTCACAGTAGATTGCAGTCTGAGCTCAGCTGAAATTTCCACACAAAAAATAAGAGGTAGAATATAAAAGCCTTCTCCCTGCCACTTATTTGCACTTCCTTATCCAATCCACCGGTGAAGTATGTCTAAAACTAAATCACACAAATTATGAAGGAGCTTGTTACAGATTGTTGTAAGAGACATAGTTTTGTCTGTTAAGGAAGTAGTGGCAATGGCAAAAAAATGGTGGCAAGTTTTAGGCAGATTATTTTCTCCTTGCAAGTAACCATAACCTTCAACTGTTCTTCAGATTTTCAGTCTGTATGTTGTCCCCCAAAGGGCCACATATGCTTATTCCATATCACATTGGGGATTATAATTTCCATCACACACTTTTATTTCATGCACATAGGTTAGGATGCTTGTCATTCAGAATGGCTAGAATATACCCTTTTCCTGCTAGAAAATGGCTATGAATCCAAACTGCGCACAGTAAACAGCACAAACAACTAAAAAGATACTGTATTTCTGTGAAACGAAACATAATCTGTGCTCCCTTCAATGCTCCCAAAGTAAAAGTAAGTCAGGGGAAAGCTTCCATTAACCAAAATAACAGAAAAAAAAATCATTCACAGTTCTCTTTTCTTTTATAAAAGTATAAAAAAATACAATACAATTTAATGTTATTTAATTTAACAATATCTATTTCTCTTCCAAAGAAAAAAAGTTACATAGATCTAAAATAACTCATGTATAAGGAAGGTGGTTCTTCCTCTTCAGTGAATAACTTAGATAAAGGTTTAAATCTTGCTTATACTTTAGTTCTTTCATCATCCAGATAAGGTGGTAAAAAGATGCTTGCACTTTTACAACTGAGATCCGAAATTATCATGATCTGCTTTATGGCAGCCATCCATAATATTTTTTGACAATTGTTTTATCACCGAACTTCCTTAGTGTTTAACTAACTTTCAGTATCTCCTTCAGATTCTCTACCTTTATTTATCATCCGTCTTGAATTGCAAAACCTAAAACTTCACATAGTACTTCAGCTTGTCCACATCAAAGTAAAAGGTGAAAAAATAGCTTGCTCTGTTTTAGAGACACTATATATTAATTTCTAAGTGCAGCCTGGTAGTCTGCAGCAGCATATCACCTCTGATTCATGTTGGTGTTACATTTTGCTCAAATGCCTTAGCTATCCTCTGTAAAATGGCTGCTATTACTGATTGGTTCCCCCTCCCATGTCTGTGTTCCCTTAAGTAAGCAACACTTTCCAATTGATTACAGAGCCTGAAAATTTGCCTGGGCTGGTTATCTTCTGGTGTACGTTCACAGTGTAGTTTGATCTGTGAAAGTAATGAACAGCCTGCATTTTATCTTTCAGAGTACTAATGAAAAATATTGAATATCAGTACTCATTACACACTTCTGTTCTGATTATGAGCCACCGATAATTAGTCTCTGCAAACAGGTTCTAGCCAGTGTAATCCGTTATGTATTTTGTACTGTATTCTCCTAGGTGATCTGTCAAAATGTAAAATCTGAAACTGGTAAAACCCTGACATAAGTGAAGATATAACATCTCCTGCTCCTCCTCTATCCATGAGATATATTATTTTGTCACAGAATAAAAAATTGGACTCATCTTCTGCAATGTGTTATTTGCAATACTGTGTTACTTGTCACTTTTTGGTTTTTTACATTTTTTAGATACATTTCAGCATGTTTTTATTTGTTGATATTGTAAAATAAATTCCAGCAAGATTCTGGGAACTGATGAGAAGCACAAGTTTATACCTTTGTTATTCACTTTTGGTGATATGTGCTCCTCTAAATATGATTCAACAGTGATCACTGAAGTTTTGAACCTTAGGTTTAGCTGGCTATGTGTGAGTAATTAAATCCAAATATAGATTTGTCTGTGATAAGGGAAAAGATAGAAAATTTTTGTATAACTCTCTCTTCCCCTCATCAAATTCAGTCTAGCACTGTAGATGAGCTGCCTTCCCTCCAATATTTTAAAAAACCATAAAACAGTTTCAGACATTTTCACTACAAACCTATGGCAAATCTCTGTAACCATATTTTCTGAAAATATTACTCTGAATATTAAAAAAATATGAATTATTTATTACAGTAAAACACCAAAGTAATTATTTTACAAATGGTTGAAACTGTCAAGTCAAGCAAACAACAACAAAAAAAGAAAGTAAAACAATGAGTAAAATTAACAGTATCAAAACTTTCTTTTCCTTATTCTTACAGCGACGTAAAAAAGGCAGAAGTCCAATGATTTTCCATATATTGCTTTGTATCATCAACACACATTACAAAATCATTTTGTGTCTTATAAAGAAATATATGATTTTAAATCTCTGAAAAGGGACTTGAAAAGTAACTGTCTTGACCAGATCCAATGATCTATCTCTGGGTAGTAAGAACCCAATTCTTTTTTACTTTCCACTATTGCTGAGTAGTTAGCAAAAAAAAATTTTGACAGGAAATTATACCTAAAAAAACCCCTAAGAATTCTTTTTCAATAAAGAATACTTACAGAAAACATTTGTCATGATTCATATTTAATATCCAGTCTATTTTCAGAATATACTGCAATTAAAAGTGCATTAATGGCAATGATTTCTAATTCATAGTGTGAGCCTGATAGCATAGCAAGTGGTAGAATTGATAGATGATTTTTAACTCTCAGAGGATAACTTTGCTTTCAATTAGATAAGCTTTGCAATATTAAAACTAAAGTTAGATAAATGTATAATAGCTTATAAATACTACTGAAACAACTAAACTTTTATGACATTAATCTGGGGCATATAACTGCAAAATTACATAGAGACAAATCCAGGAGATAGAACGACATGCAAAAATTTTTCATTTATCATGTGTTGTGATGACAATTTTTAAAGTGAAATATAGAAGTATTTTAAATAATGTGTATAGATGTCCCTTATTCAAATAAATCAGCTATTGTGGGGTAAAAAGGTTACTGAAAATGACCTATCTAAATAGTTGGAAGTTGAAATGCGTAAAGCACCCAATGCTGAACTCTGAGGATACATATATGAAGGGTCCGGCGGAAGGAGATATTCAGATGACACAATTGACTTTTATAGGTGTATAACAAAAAAGCGAGTAGGAAGAGCAAATATTTAGGCTGAATCCATAAATAACAGTAGCTATAGTTTTTATGGAGTTTTTTGTACTATGCTATACTTTTGTTATAGAGAAACATTGAAAAGAAGTCCAAGACCAGCCTACAGGCTCAGGCAAAGATATCCAGCTCTTCAAACTAGCTGTATACTATTATTATTGTTGTTGTTGTTATAATTATTACTACTTCACGTTTACACTTGGTCTTGAGAGGTATGAGTGAAAGTGAATAGAGAAAGAAAAAGTAGTGAGGTTGTCTTGAAGTACATCATACATGTGGTTTATGTGAGGCATTGATGGCAATAAGAAAGCAAACATTTTATACTCTCAAGAACAACAGGATAATTCAATAGAGAATTTAAAAGGAATATATACAGTAAGCATTCTATTATAGATCTCATAAGTAAAGTCCCTAATTACCCTTAAATGTCTTTGAAGGAAAAGGGATTCCAAGATAATACAGTTGTTGCTATGCTTCATATATTTCAACTATGGGACTTGGTACAGAGCATGGTCCTCAAAGGAGGCTGTTAAGGAAAGTTCTTAGTCTGACCACACACACAGGACTTCCTAGCAGCCATACCATAGTCCTACCACCAGAGACTGCCACAGTTGGGACACCTGTTCACAGTGGGCAGCTCCAATGAACCAAAGGGTATCTCCTTTGGCTCCTCACACACCCCACTCTCACATGGCCAGACAAGGTTTCCTTACTAGCTCAGCCCCAGGTCTCCCTTTTGAGCACCTCAGATGTCTTGTTCCATAAAGCAGTTTATTCAGGGTGCAGTAACACAGAAAGAGCTTGAGCTGGTTCCTCCAAGGAGAGACCCCCAACAAAGGAACCCGTGGGCTTTTATACTCTCACAGTCCAAGGGCAAAACTATCTCTGCTCCTCGTGAGCCATCAGCTCGTGCTGTGCCTCAGTGTCTGGTCCCCTGGCTGATGCTGCAGGTCCCAGGGCACTTTGTTGGGCCAAGGGTTGGCAGTTCCTGGAATCTTGCCTTGGGCTCCCACCCAGAACTGAACCTGCAACTCCCAGCAAAGCTGCACCTGAGCTGCATGCACTGAATGTGCTCCTGAACAAAACATCCTAGGGTAAGTGTTCCCCTCCACCAGTCCTGCATACTAGATATAAATCTTATGAATTTTTAAGAGCAGTGGTATTGGTGGTTAAGCACTTCCTGTCTTTGAGATACTCTCCAAATACTCCCCTGTCTGCACTGGAGAGGAATTAATAGTCATAAAATGGCACTCAGTTCCACATTTAAATCTTCTTCAGTTTTTTGATGATGGAAGAGCTCTTGGACTAAATAACAGCTCCACTAGTAGATCTGAACTTACAGTTAAGTTGCACTGCTGCCTTTACTGGCTTTATTTACAAACAATAATAAATGTTAATTACATAAGAATGTAAAAATAGGTGTGTCCATATAAAATATATATAGTGAATAATAAATATTCACAATATTTAATTAATTTTTGTGTGACCATTTACAAAATTGAAAAAATATTCTGCATTTAGCTAACAACTAAGAAGTTGTTACCGCATCTCTGAATCTTAAAGAAATCTTAAAGATATCCATTTAAATAGTTGTAGAGGAAAAGTCATTTGGAAATCTATGAAAATTTTCACTGCAAGGGACATTCTGAGATGAAGATTTTTCCTCACTTTTATATCTTTATTTTATAATTTCTCTTTTCACTACATTTGCAAATATTTATATTTCCTTCCCTTGCTTAATTAAGCAAGGCTGAAAGTATAGGTGATGCTGCATGTAATAATCAGTGAAGAAAGCAATAATTAGAAGATTTTTTTGGTGTAACAAGAAAGGGTCTTAAAAAAAATATAGACTAACATTATTAGTGATTACAAAAAGGAATAGTTAAAAGGAAAAGTTAAACTAAACAAATCAGCCTGTAAAATGAAACCATAAATGCCCTTACTTACAGCTGTTTCAGCAAAGCTGATGGCTACCAAATTTCTAAGTGAAACCAGAATGAGACCCTGACTGCTGTCAGAAAGGCAGCTTCAGCAAAGGGCCACGCAGTAATTTTTTTTCCAGCCAGCCCTTCTAAGCAAAAGAGAATACTGGTTCTGAATAGATTAAGAGCTCACAAAGGTGTATCATTTACACTCCGGAATGTTTCTGATCTTGCTCTTTGCCTGCCACTTTTCCTCTAGGGCTTTGGTTCAAGAGGAGGATCCATAGTGAGAATAAAACACATTGTCCCACAGGGGGCAAATTGCTACAAAAGTACAACAGAAATCCCCTCTTAGCTGCAAAAACCATTCTTGTATACTTCTCATAGACAAATGAAATACAAACAGAGAAAAGCATAAAAGAAAGTGTATTTTAGATCCCAGTATGATAATTTAAGAAACCATACTTACGCTATCTCCATAAAATGGCAGGATTTATACAAGCTTTAACTTTTGCACAATGGTCTTATTAAATGTACAATCTACTTAAAGCTGCTGTGCCAGTAAGATTGAATATTATATTTTCCTGCTGTGTTGATATACAGATTAAAGTTGGCCATTATTTTGATTGCAGTGCAATAGGGAGTTATCTTGCAAAGAATATTCTTATTTCAGAAAATTATCAAAATACCACAAAAACGATGTCCTTTTGTCTAAATGAACAGGATGATTCTGAAAAGTAGCTCATACAAATAAGCAAGACTGGCTACTGTGGTCAGAGACTTGGATTTTGTAATTTAAAAATCAGATAGAGTGATGTTATTAAAGAATAATCACATTACCAACATTTCTTAATCAGACCTGTGTTGCTACTACTGACTTGCTGTACTGGCAACTAAGCATGTTCTGTTGTAACAATATCAGCAACGGAGAACTTTAACAGGTAATAGTTCTCAGTTATAGCCTAAATTCAGTAAATAATAAGTAACAGCCTGTAAGCCAAAAATGTAGTTTTTAAACTACTGTAGCATTAATGCATGAAAAATCCCAAACTTAAAGATTAAATAAAGACAAAAAGTTTATTCTCATCTAGTGAGCAGTAGATGCATGCATCTCTTTGTTGGAGTATGTTTGGAATGCAAAATATTTGTTCATTCAAAAGGAAATAGAACAAGTTACTTAGAATTTACCATAAATTACTGTTAACATATTAAGTTAGTAAACTGAGCTAAAAATCATAGAAATAGGAGGAATATACTTTTAATGTTTTTACACAGCTTTAGGTATCATGTGTACTATTTTATATCTTCGATCAACAATTCCCAGAAACTGAAATATTTCCTCTTTCCAAAAGTCCTGCAATTGAGATTGAACCTGGTAAAACTCTTCATGGATGTGAAGTATCTCCCTAACCAGATAAAATGTTTCCTTGTGAAATAGGTCCATAATTTCAAAGCAGGATTTGTACACAAGTTGGAAGAGCAAGGGTGGCCTCTTATTTTTGAGACAGAACTTTGACAACTATGCCAAAGAAATCTTGTGCAAATAATACAATCAAGTTTACTACACTTCAGCAAGTTTGAGAGGCCAGCATATTTAAAAGTGAGGATTGAATTTTACCAGGCAAAATTGCAGTCCTGGGGTACCCCTTCAGAGCAGGACAAAGGACAAGAAAGATGTTTGGTCTGAATTCACTCAGAGGTCCTATTCTGCACCTTATTACTCCAAGCACAGGAATGTAAAAGTGTAAGATTGTAGGTAGGTATACAAGTATATAAGAAAGGACTGCAGACAAAACAATGGACTTGGACTTTCTGAACATAAGGTTTTTGTTTCAAAAAAATAAAATACCTAAAATTGTGTAAGGAACAGCTTCTTGCACTAATCTCTGTTCTCTGTAGCTATTACAGCTGTCAGCTGTAAATTATTTGCAACTTTGTTCATTATTTGATGTTCTTTTATAAGCATCACTAATTGCTATTTAGGAAAGATGTAGAAAACACTATTCCTCTCTTTCCCAGATACTTAGATACTTGGTTTTGAAAGTATATTGTTTCTTCCATATGAAGAGCTTCAGGTATTCTTTTAAAGAAAAGGAATTAACACTAGAAAGTCATTTAACAGCAGCAGTTGTCCCTGGACTGCAGTATCAGAAACATATCTTTTATGGGGAACCTTACTCCAAGCCTTACTGCATGACTTCAGGCGGCTCTGAAAAAGTAGTAGAGACTTCCAGCTTCAGATACACAAAAAAGGCAAAATCCTCCCTGTCCATGCACATGCAATATATAAAAAATAAACTATTGGGAAATAGAAATGGAAGGAGTACAGTTTGCCTACTTGCTCATCCTGTGTAATCGACAGAGCGGTACATTAGAAGAATATGCCTTAGTAACTGAAGTTTTTAGAACATAGCCAGTCTGCTTCAGGGGAGTTCATAATACAACACAGAATAACTGCTTTTAATTTTACCTAAGCTTACACTACAACTCACAATAAAATGTCTAATTGTTATGTGTAATTGTTATTATCCCAAATCACAATGCAAGAGTGTATAAAAAAGTCCACATCAGATGTGAAACCATCTGCCAGGAAGCTCTTTCTATTAGAAAAAATATTTATGAAATTAGCTTTGCCTTTAAATATAATCTTCTTCTATGTTCATCTCCCTGTAAATGTTAAGTTTTTTTAAATTATTTCTATCTTTTTGATAAAGACTGCTGAAGGAGGATGAGTTCAGAACTTACAAAAAATTCCACAGAAATAAATTTTGTCCAAAAAACCAAACATTAGAATATTACACAAAGGAAGTAGCTGATCTTCTGAGCTGGTCATGGACCAGTTTTAAAAATATAAACAAATCCTCATATTCTAACAGAAAAAATAAGGTAACTAGTTTTGAAAAAAAATAAAGTATTATTGATGTTTTTCATATGAATAAGGCCTTTCAGTTTCAGTTCAGAAAGCTTGGGCTAGACTAGACCTGTATTGCACAGAGAGAAAGAGATGTTGCTACAAAGAAAATACTGCAACAGTGGTTCTAACGGATGAAAAAAATACCTCCATACATTTACAGATAATAAGTCTTTAAACAATATATGTGTATACATAAAAGAGCAAGTTGTTTACAAAGACAGGCTACTGAAGCATAAGGGAATTTTCATAGAATTGGAATTAGTAGATATTTTTACAGGCTTCCAGTAAAGTGTAAAAGGTACAGGACTCATTTTCCTTTAGCTAATGTTGACCAAAAGTTACCAAAGTATCAAGATTGGTTCATTCAAAAAGAGACAACTGAGAAGATGTTGGGGTACCAGTTGTCGGTTTCTCCGAATCTAGATTGAAGGCACTTGAGATGGCAGTTTGTGTTTGGACTCAAGTGTTTATTATTTCTTATCAGTAAGACAGTCTCACTACTATGAGTTCAGCAGCTTTTCGTTAAAAGGGACAAAATGGCTAACAATCTCTTGTTACAAGGTCTCTTAAGACCAAATTATCCAATTAAGAACTGACACCTAGATTGTTTTCCCTTTAACCCAATAATGGATCCCACAGAGCCCTCAGTGTGGACTTTTCTGCCCAATTACAAAATGTCACACAAATCCTTGAAGAAGAAGGAAGAAGAAGCATGAAGAAGAAACACAGGACGACACCCTGTGCACTCCATCTTGCTTCCATCCACAACATACTAAAAATCCCAAAACCTAAATTTCTCACCAAGTGAGAAATTGAGAGATTGATACAAGTGATACAACTACACTACTTTCTCTAATCTATTTCAAAATTTTGTGGATTCTAGTCTATCTTGAAGTCTAGGAAACTTTCTCCATGAATGAGTGTAAAAGACAGTGCTCCCCTGGGGATTGGGGCACCCCAGAGCAGACAGAGAAATATTCTCAGTGCTCTGGGTTTCCACAAGAAGGGTCCTCATCCATGTCTACAGGTATCTGAAGGAGAAGGACCAAGAGAGCGGAGCCAGGGTCTGGCGCTACTCAATAAAACAAGAGGAAATTGGCACAGGAAGCTCTGCCTGAACATGAGGAAAAACTTTTAAATGCACAGGTGACCTTGTACTGGAACATATTGTCTTCCCTCACTGGAGGTATTTAAGTAGTCTCTGTATGAAATCCTGCACCAGGTGCTCTGGGCTGACCCTGCTTGAGCAGGGAGGTTGGACCAGGTGACCCATGTGGTCCCTTCCATCATAATCCATTCTGTGCTTCTATAAAAGCCCCTAGTACTCTTTGACTGGTTTTGATGTAGAATTTTTCTTTCACAATGAGATAATTAATCAGGTCTCTAACAACAAACATACTTTTAGAGTTATAATCATAAGCTATTCATCTTTCCACTGAATCCTAAACCTCTTAATCCTCTTACTCATCAGTTTCTTGCTGATAAAAAATAAAATATAACACAAAATAATCTCTTTTTAAGTTCCCTGCTATGAGTATAACTAGCAACACATTGTATTTAGGGGGATCAGCAGGGAATTCCCTAAGCATGGAAAGTTCTCACCCCTGTCTCAGTTCCAGCAGGCAGAGGCAAGAAGGAATGAGCCCATTACAGCTAGTACAGCTAGTACAGATATTTTGGAAGAAAACTCCAATTAGCAGAGTACCCCAGGTGGCAACAGCCGGTGCCAGAACATGGTGGAGTCTTGAAGATATCCCTCACACATTGCTTTTCTCCCTTTTTCCTGTCCCCTGGCTGAGCCTTGGCAAAACCTAGTTTGGGCAATGAGGCTTCACAAACACCTGTGTGCTTCCAGATGTTCCTCAGCTTTAGCAATCAGAGTCAGGAAGCAGAGTTAGTAAATTAGGACACAATTAGCTCCTGATAATATATTGAACACAAAGTAACTCAATTTGCTCTGGACTTAAGGCACTCCTCCTTTTCAACTCTTTCATACACCTCGTACATGCAAATTTAGGTAGTCTCTGCATGTTGGCTTTCTATACGAAAGAGAGTGGATAACTACTTTTGCTCATGGAAGTATTTATTATCAGGTTTACTGCTACTACAGGGGCCATGCAGTAGAATATGAAGGTTAATATGAAACTGAAAGTAGACTAGAATTTAACAAGTAACAGAACTTTTGCAGTGAAATACTGCTGAACTAAGTAAATGCTGGCATAAAGGAAATAAAAAGACTTGTTTCAGTAAACTCAATCAAGTTGTAATTAATTAGTATACCATTAAATGCTAAGGTTTTGTACTTAAATAGGAGAATCTTTGCCAGCTTTAGGTTAAATTAAATGAATTTTCATAAACTTGTCTGTAGCACAGAAGATATTTTGTACTTTTATTATATTATTTAACTTAGTTGAAATAACCATCTTTGTGTAACAAACCATTGACATTTTCTAATTTACTCATCCCTGTATTCTCTAGAGCAGGAAAAGAGATGTTTGTTATGGAAGCAATAAGAGATGAATGAAATAGTATTAAAAAGAAGGTGGTGGTACACTTCATGCAAGAAAAATAGGATTTAACAGAAATTTTTAGTTTTGTTTATAATACATTATTGGAATTAGCTATCTTTTTGGCAGTATTAAATGTAGGACATAGCTAATAACATGTTTACCAGAAAAGTAGGAAAAACTTGGCACACTGTGTTGCTTTAAAAATATTTATATTAGTGGAACATTGCAGTAGCTTTTTGAATCTTGGTGAGTTGGTTCCCTAAAATACAGCAAATTAAATATACCTGTCCTCACCAAATGTGTGAGGACTACTTATTAACTCTGAGGCAAACACAACTGCTTCTCAGGCAAATGCTGTTGCTGGAGCTGTGAATAATACAGTCATTAATAGTAATAATAACAAAACTACTACTTTCCCTGCAGTTTATTAGATTTTTTGATGTTTTGTGAAAATGGGATAATAAGACAGCTGAACAATAAAATTACTCCTTATTTGCCTGCATAATTATGTTCTTTTATAGATCTTGGAGCTCTACAGCAAAATCTTTCATAAATATCTTTTCCAAATGAGGATTTACTTCCAGACTTTCCTTCTCAAAACATCAGCAAAAAAATAATGATGTCATTAGAACATTCTTTTAGATGTTCAACTTCAGGCTGTTTGCCATAAAGACTTCATACCAGACAGGATGATTCAAATTTTACTTCTGTCTATGGTAAGTGAAGCTCACTGGGGTTTTTTTTTCAAATAACAGAAAACATGCCAACATAATTGATAACATCATCATCATCATCATCAAAGAATAATAACAATAATAACAACAACAACAATAATAATATTTTGTGTCTTTTATCTTCTGTACTGACTCCCTTTTTCATCAGTTGTTCTTTTGGCAGATGTCAGAAAACACCCAACTATACTGATCATGACACTTGTTATCTTTCAGTCCAACAGTCATAAAATAATGCTATGCCAAACTTCAACCTAACTGGCTCCTTTTAACAAAATTCAAGTTGTAGGTATCTGAATGACTGGGGTTTTTTAAAGGAATTATAGAGATATGTTTCATTTTACGGCAAAATTTATGTTAGAAAAAGATGCTGATTTATTTTCAATATATTCAATCCCATATTTTTGGTTTCTACCATTTCTGACTTGCTCAATATGGAAATAATGAGCAAACCACATCATCCTCAAGGCAATTTTGACCAGGAGTGCAGTACAATAATATCTGTGTGGACAACTTGCAATACTGAGCTGTTCTTTTTGCTAGTCTTCTTTTGTAATAAGTATTCTCTTTGGCCTGTTCCTGAAGTGAACAACCAGACATTTAATTACTTACGGACAACAGGACACCTCTGAATCCACTTCTTATGAGTTTCAATAAATAAAATATTCTAAAAGTTACCAAAAGAAAGAAACAAATCAAACTAAAATAAACCAACCAACCAACCAACTCCCCCAAAAAACAAACAAAAACCAAAACACAAACAAACAAAAAATTACAACCCCCCAAAACAACAACAAAACAAAACAAAAAACTCCCAAACCAAACAAAAAAGAAAAAAAAAAAACAACCCAACAAAACAAAAAAATTTGGAATTTAGGCTGTGACTTCCAGAACTTCTCCAGTAACTCTAGAGGCAAAAAATCAGCAAATTCAATTGATATCCCTACACAAACTCTTTCAGGAAGATTTGATATTTATGGTTAAATGAATAGAATATGGAATTGTAGCTGAAAACTTGTGGAGGCAGGTAGCCTAAATGGCTAATATTACTTAAGAATTTCAATGACACATTTGTTTAGTCTTTAACAGCAGTCCACTTATATTTAAAAGGGGAAAAAACCTCCTTTCACTTCCTCTTCCTTTTTCCTTCACTCCTCACTCATTTCTGACCTACCTATGGCAGAGGTATTTACAAAAGATGCAAAAAGAATACATCTCTTCGGATTCCTTTGAGCTTTGACACCTTTCTTAATTATTGTAGAAACATAGGAATGTTAAGCACAACCATACCTATTGTAAAAACTGATGTTCTACACACAATTTTATCATTGACATTAAGCTACCATTGAAAATACATTAAGCTACCATGTTGAAAAACAGTCTTAATTATCCTTAAAAAGAAGTTATGCTTCACATATTACTAGCCCCTTCTCTCCCCTCCCTGCTACCCATTCTCTGCTTTTCCCCTTCCCTTCTATTTTTTTTTCTTTTTCCTTTCCTATCTCAATTCTGTTGCAGCCTGAACTGAAAAATCTTGAATGGTTAGCAATTTTGAGGTTTTTACCTAGTTTGTGTACCTACAAAAATGCTTGCTTTGAGCCATATGCCTGTATTAACCAATATTTCAATATACTTAGAATACAGAAAAGACCAGAAGAACCTTTCTAAACCTGTGTTTATTGTTTTTCACCTTTAAATAATTCTAAATGAGAATGAGAAAGTAGAAAGGACTATACTATAATTCTGAAATACATTTGGTTTTTTTCATGTTAACTTTCACAATGTTGTATAATATTAAATCATAAATCATTAGGAGAGACTTGAATTTTTCAGTGAACCAGATGGAAATGTCATAGTATTTTAGAATTCAATAAATGTTCTGGAGCTCAGAATGACTGGAAAAGGAAATGCATTTAATAAACAGGAAAAGGTAGATCATTGCATATGTTGTATTTATGGTGTCTCAGAGGTGCTGTTTCAAAATGAGAAGAAATATAGAAGAAGCCTCAATGACCTTTAACTTCTCTATCCCATAGAAATACATTTAAAACATTTAACCTTCCTGGTTAATTTCAAAGGTTTTGACAGCTGAGAATTCCAGACAAGACCGTATTAGAGACAACATAAAAAATCAGCAGTTACAGTCTACAAAAGTTATCTCATTGTCATGCAGAGCCTAATTAGAAGATTAGGTTTAGCAAAAGGCATACAAAGCACAGGAAGAAAAAAGGACAGCTCTGTGTGAAATTGCTTTTCTCAGAACAGAATGTTCTCTGAACATGGATGGAAATGGTGACACTCCAAAAACCAGCAGTAGTAGCGGGACTTTTCTCTGCAGCAGAACAAATAAAATGCTCTTTACCTGCAGTGCCTTTGCTTCGCGATATTATAATTGAGTTTACTTCATAGAGTGATGACTAGATTTAAACCTCCCAACTATTATTAGGGAAAATTCAAGTAATGAAGAAGTTAGACTCTGCAAGTTTTCCAGAGTAAGACTGTCTTGCTGAAAGATGGTACGAAGGAAATAAGCCCCATGATAGAGGGTTTTTACACTTTACCCAATTTGCAGTTGTAGCTTACTTTTAAATAGCCAGGACAACAGCATATTATACTCATCTATTAGGGTTTTAGAAGCTGTAAATGTGAGTCTTCCTGTGGCTCTGTAAAAAACCCTAAGGGATAATTTAGTGAGCATGGATGAGTCACAATGTTTTCGATGCACTGCAATGGGAGATGATTTTCACTACAGAAGAAAAGCATGATTTTAAATCAAAGAATTAGAGAATTGTAAAAATGTAATAATTTGGAGGACTTGTATTGAAAAATATCTATTCATATTGATGCACTTGTGTTCTTTTCTTCTGATGACACTACATCTTGTTACACCATCTCAGAGGGCATTCAATTGCTGTTTGGAACTAGAAAGAACATAGAAGCATTTTTCAATAGAAAACAGTGACATCATAAGTGTTTGGCATTTGGTGTGACAAGTTTAAAAAGGGATCAGCATATGTGGAAATATGATGATTTTTCAGTAAGGTATTGACAATATGAATCTCTGACACATCACAAGAACATGTATTACTCAAAATTTTTCATCCAGCATTGGAGACACACTCAGAGAAGGCAAGTTAATGATTTCCTTAGCAGTGGTAGGAGCTTGTGAAATCCAAATGAGGGCTGTAATATGGACTCTAACTGCTTTGAGTGAGACTGTGTGACAATATACACATATTTCCTGGGGAAATATGTATATATTTTTGGTTTGAAACTGGAATAGCAATGTAATGAAGTAGCTGAAATAGGCAAATATTTACCACAAACAGGGTTTTGTCACTGCAGCTCCAAGCAGGCAAAAACTTCAGAGAGAATAGAACGCATGGAATGTAGTGGTGAAATAGATGAGGAGATAAGAGGAAAAATGAGGTTTGGTGGATAAGCAGATAAACAATTACTGTTAAGGAACTGGCAAGCAGTGCTGTACTTTGCTGGTTTGAAACTGGAATAGCAAAACCAAAGGAACTATTCAGCGTAAGAAAGTTAACCATTATAGATTGTTATAATTTTTGCTAAAAGTTTGATACTACTTGAGACTGATAAAATTGGAATAGTTATAAAAAAAAAAATTAACAAAACTAGTTTAAAAATAGTATCACAAAGCTGCATTTAAAAAGCTTCCATATAAACCAATTGGTACTCAAAGATTAAAGATGGAAAAATTTAACAAAAAATATTTTACAGCTATGTCAATCCCCATATTTCTGGTATAAACACATGCCTTATAATGTTTTAGCACTAAAAAAAAATTTAGTCTGATTCCTGATTTGAAGGTGAAATTAAATTTATACTTACCTTTCAATACAAGTTACTCACTCTAAACATGGCCAATGTAATGGATTTTTAGTTATTTTTTTCTACCAAGTAGAAACAAAACATAGAAAACATATTATTGTGCTTTCTATTACCTATGTCACTATTTGTCTCCCCTAGAATTTTAGAAATTACTTAAAAATATGTTTTCTCAATCAGCAGATACAACATATAGAACCAAAACTTTGAAATGTGCATCTTCATATTTCTATTATTTTTATTATACAACAAGATAGTTTAAATTTTAGGCATTTTTTAAGACCTGTAAACACATTATTACCATATTAAACTAATTAACACATTTTTTTCTAGAATATTCTAATTTACTGTTACTATTACTTGAATTGGTGTCATACTCATTGCTATGATAAAATTAAGGCTTTGTAGTGCAGCATAAATTTTAGCACACAATGGCTAATAAAACCATGTCTATTAATACTTTAAAGATTAGAAACTTAGCACAAAAGCAACCAGCATAGATAGTTTGCAGGGTCATAAAAAATGAAAATCTGAAAGAACTTAACATGGATCCAATATTCTTGTACTGGTGTTTAAATGAGCCACAAGGTCATAAAGTTAGCTTGTAAAGTCCTTGTAAAAACTCAGACACAGAGTTCAGCTGTATGCTGTAATCAGACAAAAAAATTAACCATTAAAAACACTGCATTTATAATACAAATATCACAATCAAGGAAATTCAAAATGCTTTTCACAATAACCAAACATTGTTTCTATGAAAAAATTGTTTTAAAAGTACAGGTAGGTTCCTATTTCAAGTAAAAACCACATCACAAGAAGAGGACAAAAGGGGGGAAAATGTTAGAGCTAGTCCATCAGTCTAATCCTATTGAACTAAAAAAACCTAATTACAATGTGCTAATTATGCTAAACAGAGCAAACAAGACTGAAAGATTTTCAAATCACAGATTTTACAGAGACAATCTATGGACACAGCTCCCAGTTTTCATTCTCCTTACTGTGAAGGTCTATGTGGATTTCACGTCTTTAGTTACAGCTGAGGATAGGAAGAAAATTCTAGGAGTCATATTTCACTTTCCCATAGAAAACAAGAAGTATGGGTTATTTTTGAAACATGGAGCTGAATTAGTAGTTTGAAATCCTACAAGTTTTACACAATGAGCATTTAATTAGCGTAACTAAAAAGGCAGAACTTGTGAAAAGGGAAATTGCTGCTTCATATCATATTCAAGATAGATATAAACTGGTATCATCTGAGAGCAAGCAGTGTTTTCGATGGGGTTGAAGGAAGGACAGGGCAGTGCTTATGGGATTGCTGGTTACAGCTGCATGGATACCTCAGCACTGCAGGAATTCATCATCCTCAAGTAAACAGTTCTGAATTTCTCTGATCTCCCTCACCCATTCAAGTTAATGCAACTGTTCATGGTTTCATCTCTAAAAGGATTTGCAGTCTTTGATTTTGATCCCAGTAAGCCCTCAGCCACAGTGATCACTAGTGCAAATGAATTAGTTTCACAAGTTGATTTCATACATGTGTAGGAAGATATTTCTTCTTGCTTTAAAAATAGGCTTTCACTTCTTCAGTGCATCACTTTTATGACTGAAAACAGCTTTTTGAAAAAGCAGCCAATTAAGTCCTTTTCTGACTAAGCAGTATTAAACTTAAGTGGTATTAGACAGATGAAATTAGATGATACTATCCGTGCTCCCTTTCCTTATTTCTAACAGTTCAAGAGAACACTCCAAAAAAAAAAAATCTGCATTAGAGATTGACCACAAGTCATTCTCAGGCATACAAGCACTTGCCTTCTCTTGAAGGGGTCAAATGAGCATTTAAAATTACTACAATTTACAGTGATGAAAAGATTCTCTTCTGTTTGTAAGTGGTGATGACTGAGCACTTCAGTGACATGGACAGGAAGTTCCTTTTGCTAGTTATGTTCACAGGGTATCTTAGTTGTTTCTTCCTGTAAATGCTTGAGTTTTCAAAAGATTTTTTAAATATTTGAATCTATGAAACATCTGAGATTATTTTTAGGCATTGTTATCAAGCAAAGATACAGTAAAACTTTTGAAAAACAAAGTATTTTTGTTTTTATCTAGCCAGTACTAAATTCAAAGTAAAGTAATTTAAATCACTTGCCTGGGTTAAAACTGGAGCTTAGATATTCAATATGAGAGCAATATGCTAAAACTAGATTATCAGTATTTTGAAAATGGTGACATTTAGTGTGGGTTTAGTTGGCTTTTTGGGATTCGTTTTAGGTAGTATGCATTAGCGTTGTTTTTTTTTTTTTTTATTCCACTAAAAAGAGTGGAAACAGTTAAAAAGGATTTAATTAAATTCCTCTTTACCTCCTAACAGATACACAATCTTGAGAAAGAAGGTCATATCAAAAACGAGTCCTGATTAGGTCTAATCAAGTGTTATTTCTAACATTTTGAAGTGACAAATAAGTATCAGAGCATAAAGGTGTATAAATATTGTGGACTACTTTGATAAATCTAACTTTTTTTAAAAAAATAAATTCAGTTGTTCTTTGAAAACTTGACCTCTGATATAAGATAATAAGTAAAAGCTTTTATGTCCAGAACAGGAGTTTACTTTCAATTAGCATCTTAACAATTCTTACAGACATAAAACCTAGAAACAGATAAGAGAACATGCACTGTAGAAAAATATTATGTTGGTTTTTAGAATTTTTTAAAAAAAAAAGCATTCTAAATTCAAGTTATTATAAATTTCTTCATTTTGACTAAAAGTGAAGTAAAAAAGAAAAACCGCTGAAGCATCTTTTATGCATATATGAGGTATTTGTAAACAAAATGTATAAATGTTGCACCATAATGGCTAAATATATGAAAAAAAACAATAGAAAGTTTAGCCCTGGCTGTTTATTTTCTTAAAGACAAAACAATCATCATTCACAGCAGATTTCCCTTCTTCTTGTAAGAGTGAAGTACATATTGAAGACTGGAAGCTTGCTAATGCATTATATTACTCTTGTACCTATTGTACTTAATTGAGTTTTGTATCGTTCCTGACATGTCTTGATTAGAGCTTTCAAGCTGCACCAAATTTTTTATGTCTAAGCACATATACTCATTCTTGAACTTCTTGTCATCTGTCAGTTCTTCAGATTCTGCATCATATGCCTGGATACCTCTCAGAGTTTCCACATTTGGGCTGAGACACTGTTTTAAGTTGAGATTATTAAATAAACAAGTTTACTTAATAAAGACAATGGCTTTCTTAAAAGACAGTAGGGATACAGCTTCAGAGCTGGGAATGAAATCTGTAGCGCCTAGCCTTCAAGCCAATACATAAGAAGTAAGATATATCTTTAAGAAAAAAAAAAAAAAAAAAAAGAGAAATGTTAGCTATAACTTAAATTTCTTAACTGAAATTAAAACTATAATAATATACACTATTTTTTCTATCATTATTGTAAATTAATATTATATAATGTTTAAGATTATTAGAGAGAAAGGTTTGGAGGCTTATCTTTAGTTTAGTTTAGTTTAGCTTTGGTTTGGTTTTTCTTTATAAGTAGTGCAAGTATTGTTACTCAGGACTAATAGAATGTACTGAGTTTTAAAATTCTGCAGCTTAAACCTGAGAACCAATCTAAAGAACACTAAAAAAAACCACCAAAACAAACCAAACCAAACCAAAACAACAAAACCCCCAACCAAATAAACCAAAAACAAACAAACAAACAAAAACCCAAAAACACCAACAAAAACCAAAACATAAATAAAGGAGTCAGGAAAGAAAAGAATGCTTTAATACAATCCACATAAACAATTCCGGAGAGACCTGAGCAGAAAACTAATATGAAACTCTCTCATAAGACATAGATCTGCATGTGTGACACAATCCCAGCCATGGATGGGTGGTTTTCAGGTTATTTTCTTGATGTGTATAAAAATAAAACAAGTGTAACATTTACGAAGAAACAGAGAACTAGTCATGCTGTCAGGTACCAGTCCACCAGAGCTCCTACTCTTTATTTGAAATTGTATAGCAGAGGGATGCTCTGGAAGATAGAGCTGTTAATGGTCTACCATTGAGTTCAGTTCTTAGACCTAAACCCATTAGGCATGAGGTACTTTAAAAAAAAGAACATAAAGTAAAAACATGAGCAAAAAATAGGCTGACAGAAAAAGCTTTTTTAAATAATCTAGATTTTTTTAATATCTGTAGAAAATTGTTAAAATATAAGGAAATTAACTTCCAGCAAAGAGCAATCTGATTTTATTTATAACTTCAGTTGCTTCTGAAAAAATGAAAAACTGAAAAAGTGACAAGGTCAGAAAGCCCACAAATTATCTTGAATCTGTCAGAATTCTGATAGAAGTCAAACTGATAATTTACTTTGGATTCAAGATAATGATATTGGGAAAAGAGGAGAAGCATGAGTAGAGATATAGGCAGGCGCAAGACAAAAGCTCTCTGGAGCACTCCATTGAAAAGAACAATTGAGTCAGAAGTTATGCACAGAGCTCACACAATGAATACCAAAGAGAAAAGATGTTATTATAACCAGATCTGTGACAATCGTATTTTTTTTGCCATTAAGCAGTCCCTCACAGAAGCTGACTGCAAAGAATTTTATCCATGGTCCTGGGATGTTTAAAAGTGATCACTCGATTGAGCTAGTAGCATAATCCAAATGATGCAGTGATTAGGATAGGATTCATGGAAATCTGAATTGTTTATTGCCTAGCTGTGTTTGTCCCACAAACACATTTTTTGGAATAAACTCCATCTTCATATCTGGTGCGGTTTTCATAATTTTTAACTGTAATTAGTAATTGCTATATTCAGTATTTGTAAATATTTCCTTTAAAGGAGACTTAGCTAGAGGTTTGTATTGGAATAAAAACATTTAGAGAATTGATATGAGTGAAAGAAAAAAATAAGAAAGAACTTGTGGCCTAGGTCAGCTCTTGAAAATAGATCAAATGGTCTAGTTGAAATGGTATTGAATGTGAGGTACTAAACATGAAGTATTGATGGTCGAAAATCTGAAGCATTTTAATAACACATGAGAAACCAAAAAAATTATCAAGCCCATTATTCTAAATCTCTTCAATATTGTTAATTAAATCTAAAATGTTTTAATCCTATTACCTTTATAGGTCAATCATTGTATTCTTGGGGTAGATCTTGGTCAATACATGACATGAATACAGCATTTAATTGGCACATTTCTAAAGTTCTGCTGTCTGTGTATACATACAAGCCATGTTTCAATACCAAAGGAAATGCTATGTGAATCTTTTGGTGTGTGACATAATTTGTAGTAGATAGAAACACATATATGTATTGGAACATAATATGTTTCAGTTCTATTTTTCAGTATAAAAAATATACAACAGAATATGAGCCAGACATAAACACATGAGCTAAGATTTGGGAATAGAGAACTTTCTGCATAGTATTTGTGGTTTCTTCAGTATTGAGGCTTATGTAGAAGCAGAAAAACAGCAATTTATGTGTATCCAAGAGATATTTAGACTCTGTGTTAACCCCCTACTGAAAGATGAATTTTAAAATCAGTGTACAGTCAGGCATAACCTATAGCATATGTGGAACATATTCTCATATTCAAGGCAAAGGACTGTTATGCAAATGAAACTAATGCAAAATAAAGCATCCTATGGGACTCTTTTATGCAAAAAAATTAGAGACTTGTAAAGACTCAAGAACACCTAATGAATATATTATGTATTCTAGTCATCTGAAAACAATGCAAAAAAACTGAATCCCCAAAGGCACTCTGTCAAAATAGAGTAGAAAGCAAGGAAATCTGAGCTGAGTCATCCATTCTAATCTATACCATTCAGGATCACGTGTGCCATTTTCCAAGTGTTTTTTTCCTTATCCATTTAGTACTTAATGTATATACAATTCTTCATGAGATGAAAATAGCCATACCTTAGAGACAAGACACAAACATAAAAATCAAAGACATAAACTATTGGTTTAAATATAAATACAGTTGAAGTTATTTAAACAAATATTTTTGTTAACTTTACTTTACTTTTTCACAAGAGTTTCCATCAAGGAAAAGATGCCTTACAGTATACCCAGCCTTGGGATTCTGATTTTTGAGGCCTTTTCCTGTACTTTAGGTCAGAATTCCTGAAGAAAATTATATAAGATATGTGTGTTGCATGGATACGATACCAGCAGCTTGCTGTATGGTTTAACAAGATCTTGTTTTGACAAGATATGTTTTAAATTAATTTACCATGCACTTCTAACTGAAGGAGAGTATGTGAGGCAACCAAACTCTGTACAGAGAGAAGACTTTTGGCCAGGTGAGAGAAATATGACATTGATTATGCATATAACTCTGATTAGACTTATTGCCAATATAGTATCAAATATGAATGAAGTACATATCAATCAATCAATCAATGAGGTGTAAAGTATAAACAGTCGAAAGGGTTATGGTATAAGAAGTTAGTCTAGAAACGTACCAGTTTACAATCTTTGACCTTGCAGAATGCACAAGTACAAAGCAGTAAATCACCTAGGGAGTTACTTTAGGATTTTATCTCCATATGTGAACAGATCTTAGTGCTTTTACTCACCTATTCAAAAATAAGAGTTCCTGTCTTTGCATCCATGATCTACCCCCAAAGATTTCCCTGCAGGAGTGAAGGTGGAAGCTGCCTGCAACCTTGGGAGACCAGTTTGTCCAGCTTTCCCAGTCTCCAGCATTTAATACCATTTTGCAGGTTAATGTGTACCAAAACCAATTGCAATCATCACAACTCCTCCATATCTGGAATGCATCAATTATGCAAGCATTCAGACAGTTCCTTCTGCAATTCCCAGCTTGTGATCTTACCTCAGTACAATTCCCACCTGGTGTACTTGTCTTAATACAAATCATATTGCCCATGTTTGAGGTATGTGTGAGTTAGAGGAAGGATGCACAGCAAGATTTGACTATATTTTGTCAATTAAGAATTATATAAGAATTATATTAAGAATACCTTTTTAGAGCTAAAACTCAGAAGCTTCAATTTCTTTATTTCAAAATAATCCTAAATAATCCATAAATTATTCATAGAATCACAAAATTGATGAGTGGAAGGGACATTTATAGCACCTCTGTAGGTCATCAAGCTTTACAATCATCAACAAAGAGGGGGAATAGAGCTCTTAGACTAGATTGCTCAAGTCTGTGCTTAGTCAGTTTTTAATATATTGAACAAGGAAGACTTCATATACTCTCTGGAAAACCTCTTCAAGTGGTGAACTCTTGAAGTGGCCTAGCACTTCACAATAATACCTGAGTGGTATTTCACCTATTTCATTACTTCTTGTCCTGTCACTGAGCACAACTGAGAACAGCTTATCACCATGTTCTTTTCACCCTCCTATAAGGTATTTATGTAAATGGTAAAATCCCTGGAGCCATCTCTTCTTCAAGATGAGCTATGCCAGATCTCAGACTTTCCTCATAAGAGAGGTCACTTCACCAGCTTTACAGCCCTTCACTGAACTCCCTTCAGTAAGTTCATGTCTATCTTGCCAGGAAGAGTGCAGAACTGGGCCCAGAATACCAGATGTGTCTCAACAGAACTGAGTAGGGAAGGATTGAATCCCTTAATTTGGTGGTAAGAATCCTTCTGTAGACCAAAGGGCCATTGTTCTTTACAGTAAGAGTACTGTGCTCAGTAGGAAAAGATAGGACACCCAAATTTACCCAGTAGCAGAGCTACTTTCCCATTGATTAGCCCCCAGCATGTCCCTAGAACCTTTCAAATCCTATGGCAGGAATTGGTATTTCCCTGTACTATGAGCCTCCTGATAATTTCTACTTCAGTCTGTGAAGTTTCTCTGAATGACAGAAAAAGCATCTGCTACATCAATCAAATATTCCAATTTTGTAAATGTCACATGTAAACTTGCTGAGGGTGCACTCTGTCTGAGTGCATTTGTTAATGATCTGTTAATTCACATCATGAACAAATATTTAAATTATAGTGGAGATAGTATCCACCCCTGGGGCGCAGTACTGGCGAATGTGTGCATGAAGTTCATGCCACTGATCACAACCATTTCAGCTCATTGGTATTAGAAAACGTGTCTGATAGTCCTGTCAGTTTCCAGGCCACATCATTGTCCACTTATATGTCACATACTCAAGTGATATATCCTTGGGGATTTTAAGGATACAGCCTCAAAACATTTGAAAGACAAGGTAAATAATATCTCTGCTCACCCATGAAACCAGTATCTCATCACAGACAGCCATCACACAGGTTCTCATCTTCATAAATCCATGTTGACTATTTCCAATCACCCTCATGTCCTTCATGTGCTTGCAGGTGGCTTCCAGAATTATTTTCTCCATTACCCACACCATGGCTGAAGTGAGGCTATGTCCTGGTTTTGGCTGGCATAGAGTTAATTTTCTTCTTCACAGCAGGTAATGCTGTGTTATGGATTCAGTATGAGAGCAATGTTTATAACAAACTGGTGTTTTGGCTGTTGCTTAGGAATATTTCTTCTGAGTCAATGACTCTTGAGTTCCCCATGCTCTGCCAGTGAGCAGGTGCACACAAAGCTAGGAGGGAGCACAGCCAGGATGATGGACTCAAACTGGCCAAAGTGTTATTTCACAACACAGAAAGTCACATCCAGTATAGACCTTGGAGGGAGTTGTCCAGGACATTGGTCAATGGATGATGAGAAATTATATTATGCATCATCTGTTTCTCTCAAGTTTTATTCCTTTCCTTCTTTTCCTTTTCAAAGTAGTAATAATAGCAACAGCTACTACTACTTAATTGAAATTATTAAACTGTTTTTTATCTTAAGTCAAAAGTTTTACCTTTTTCCTATTCTCTTCCCCATCCCACTGATGGGGACTTATGGAGTGGATGAGTGACTGTGTGGTACTCTAGAAGCCAGGTGGGATTGTATCAATGCAGACTTATGGATTTATAACTACCCGAGTGCTTCTTGAGCTTTTTAAACATAGAGGTGACTTTTACTGTCCTTCAGTCTTGAGAAACCTTCCCCTGTCTCCATGAACTTTCACCAGCAATTCAGAGTGGCCTGGTGATGACATAAACCTGGTCCTTCAGCACTTGGGAGTGCAACTTGTCCACCCTCATGGGCCTGTGAATCGCCAGTTTGCTCATGTGTTCGCTAACTTGATCCTCTTCCTCAGCTGAAACAGCAGATGGACTTTAATTTTTTTAATATTGTCTGTAGAGGCACTGAACTTTACAAGAGGAAACAATTTGAATTAGAATAAATTATGTTAGTATACTTTGAACCTTTCAAACAATTACTTGGTTGTGGAGAGCTTTTAAAATAGTCAAAACTGTCAAATCTAGGTATACAAATCCTTAGGATAGAGAAAATTTTTAAAAATAACATCTTTAAACTCTTCAGTTCACACACAAGTAGGATTACTCACATATAACCCCACCACCAGTGAATGAAAAGTGTCTTTCAGAAATAAAAGATCTTATTAATAGGATTACAAAATATTTTCATATTATTTTAATCTTTTTCCCTGGAGTCTATGCCACAGCTAACATCAATGACAACAGAATTAGAATAACAAGAACAATCTTTGAAATATTTTTTACTTCTTACCATCATATTTTTTGCTTCTCTTGTGTACCCTAGAACAAATAAAGGACTAAAATTACAAGATTAGATTATTATCTTCTTTCCATTCTGTGTCCTCAGTCTTTTTAAAAAAAGTTTGTGAAGTATAAAACATTATCCTCTTTAGGGTTGTTCCAATGCCAACGTACAATTTATCAACTCAACTAGCAGACTTAGGAAAAAAAAATAAAGAAATTTCTTCAAAACTATGATCTGAAGCAAAACCCAGAGAATGTATTTAGCAAACTTTACCCTTATGAACTACATATTATTTTGCTTTTTAATATTTCCTATCACTAATATAATTTTCCCAAGCCCACAAATCTCTCACATTATAACATAAATAAATGAAAATCCAATTACATATTTTATTGTGGTTCTCCACGCAGAACCACATCATATTCTGCAGAACAGAAGAGTCTTTTGTCTTTCATAAATCAAATGTAACTTCCAATGTTTTCAATCAAATCCCTAAAAGCCAAAAATAGCCTTTAAATTTGCATGAACACATTCTTCTGCGATTTTTTTTTTTAATGTACAATATCACATTACATATAAATTTTGTGGAAGTCAATTAAAATACAAGGGCAAAGCTGAAGTGCAAGTGTTCAGTGGATATAGTCTTTCTCCTCAAGGAGAGTGAGACAAAATGGATTCAGTGAATTTCTTTCCTGGTCCCAGGGCTCTCTCATTAGCAGAGAGGGCAGCAACAGTGTTCGTTAGAGGAAAGGTATGCGCAAGCTGACAATAACTGATCTGCTTCAAATGTCTGGTAAGCCAAAGGTCATCAGATTCTCCATTGGGGAAGCATGTTTTTTGCTGGTTGGAAAGGGATTTTTCAGCGGTGCTGTACAAAACCATGTTACATAATGGTTACTCTCCGGTACTTAAAGTAATGGAAAAAGAACAAAATTACTTAGGTGACCTGAAACACTGGACAATATATTATCTTACAATTTCTTATACATGAATTTGCCTACTAACTGTTCAGGAACACAGACTCCTAACAAATATTCAGTTTTCATTTCATGCTCCATTCTGGACCCTGCCTTGTCCTACCACAAAATGTTATTCAGCATCATATTCAATGTTATTCAGCTTCATATTTCACATGAAGGCACCCAGTGTTTAAAGTTTATCATACCCAAATCATGCAGTTCTTGCAGCTCTCTCTTTTACTTTAAAGAAGACTCAACCTGCTCACAGGTATCAATGTGATACCTGTGCTTTCCTCTGCTTACACAAATAGGGCTTTGATGGGCCTTGAGATGAAGCTGTATGAGAAACTGCTGATGTCACTTGGTCTGTTCAGTCTGGAGAAGAGGAGACTGAGGGTAGACCTCATTGCAGTTACAACCTCCTCATGAGGGGAAGAGGATGGGCAGGCACTGACCTCTTCTCTCTGCTGACCTGTGACAGGACCCAAGGACATAGCTTGAATTTTTGTCACAGCAGGTTTGGGTTGGATATCAGGGGAAGGTTCTTCTCTCAGAGGGTGTTTGGGCCCTGAAACATGCTCCCCAGGGAAGTGGTCACAGCACCAGGCCTGACAGAACTTGAGAAGCTTTTGAACAATACTCTCAGGCACTTGGTGTGACTCTAGGGAATGTTCCATGCCAAGAGTTAGGTTCCTTGTTGCTTGCGGGTCCCTTCCAACTCAGCATATTCTGTGATTCTGTAAAATAGAGATGTCAATAGATACAGACTTTTATAGATACTTTTCATTTGAAAAGTATCTCTCAGATGGTTTCTAAATAATCAATTATAACTACCAGAAAAATTTCCAGCTTTATCTCTAACAGGAAATGATTCACATGATAAAAAAAAACACCACAACTTTAGTATTTCAGCCATTTATTTTAAGGTTTTTATATTAAGTGTCTACACTTCCTCTGTTAGGCATTCTGATCAACAATGCGCACAAAATTAGCACTATGCATGAATTTCAGCTTTACAAATTTTTTTTAGTTCCAGTCCTTTTGGTACCAGGGTTTTCAGAGGTGGATGTTCAAGTGGTAGTAAACCATTGTAATTCCATCACAACAAATGTAGATACAGTGATTTACTACAGATGCTTCAAGTCTAGAGTTATGCAATTATATATTCAGTACCTTCTATCAAATAAAAAATTATACTAGCTTCAAATATGCACACGTTAAAGGATAATCAAGTCCCTTAATTTACACCATTTCTAATCAGTGTCTTTTTGTGTCTTTCCCTGGGAAATGAGAAGGAGAGGACTGAGATCCCACTTTCTCTCAAATTTGTTCTACTTTATAGAAAATAGCTAAGTGTTCAGTGAGTGGCTTGGGTGGCTGTCAGTTGATTGTGGAGGAAGAAGTTGTCTCTGTGCATTACTCTTCTATTGACAAAGAATCCTAGTAGTAAAGAGAGATTATTATTGATAGACGAGCTAAAAGTTGTTGATGAATATACTAAGTAGAAACAAGAAAGAAGTAACAAATACTAACCTTCATGTTATGGGTATTTTCCTGGGGGCTGGAGCACAAATACGAGGGCAAACTGATTCAGCCTCAAAAAGTGAAGGCTCCAGAGAGAATTTATAGCATCTTCCCATACCTAAAAAGGCTTACAAGAAAGCTGGAGAGGGACTTTTAAAAGGCCATGCAGGTGGGAATGGTTTTATAAACAGAAAAAAGGGAGGTTTAATTAAGGAAAAAAAAATACCCTAAGACACTGCAAGAGATTTTCCAGAGAAGTTGTGAGTGCCCCATGCCTGGAAGTGTTCAAGACCAGGTTAGAAGGGGCTCTGAGCAATTTGGATTAGTGGAAGGTCACAGGAGGAAGGTCACAACTATATGGCCTTTATGATTCCCTTCCAATTCAGACCAGTCTAGTATTTTACAATACTGAACTTTTCAAGGTATCTTTTTAAAACAGAAAAATTGAAGGATATGTTATATAAGAACCTATACAGAAGTAATTCTTGGCTCAATTAGTTGTGGAATCATGACTCATTTTCTGGTCCATCATGGCATTTGTGCCCTTCTGAAATGTTCATGTATTTTCAAGTCAGAAAGAGCAATCAGATATGATAGGTGTATTTGCATCTGTGGGAATGAAGCAAAAAGGAATTGGAAGAATAGTTTGCCCTGAAAGAGACAGTGGGAAGAGATGTTACTGTAAGGTGTTCTCTCTACTGTCTGGCAAAATTGCTTCTGGTTATACAATCAGACTCCAGACACCTCAAAAACTACAGCGGCGCACAAAGCAATATTTTTTATATCACAAAGCTGTTATGTTAGACTGTTCCTATTACATTCCAGGAGTCATAATTTTTATGACCAGCGCTGAAATGTTTTCTTAAGAGAGAACCACTACATGACATCTGCTAGGTTTAACAAAGTGTCAAACTGGCAGTCATGAAGAAATAAAAAGACACTTGCTTTGGGATTGCTTCTGAAAATGTGATGAGAATATTTTAATAATTTTAAATTCCCTGACACTTTTTAAAGCAGAAACTGAAGCTTAATTGTCCATCATATTTTTAGGATATTTACATATTCTCAAATAAAAAGCCAGGCTTACTTCATTACATTTTTAATCAGTGTTTCCTAGACTTATCTACAAAATCTTTAAGCTAAATTTTGAATCTTTGTCCTTCATTCCCCCGTTGTTTCTTAATTTTTCACACAGAACACAGAGGTCTTTGGGAGAAATTTCCAGGAGACGAGAATGAAGAGTTGTGAGTCTCTGTGATACATATTACTCATCTCAGAGACAAAGAGAGGTTTCCAGGAAAAAAAAATCAAACTAACCTTGTTTGCCTCTCACATTTTAGTAGTGAACCGAATATTTACTGACATTAGAACTGAGTTATTTCTAAACAAAGCCTCTAATATACTTCACTTTCTTGGTAAATATAGTGAAGTGGGGTATTTCCTACTAAACCTATTTTTATTCTATCCTTTCATTAAAATGAGTCTTTAAAGACATATTTCAGAAGAATATATATTTTAGCCTCCAAGTCCTTAATAGCACTTTTCAAGGAACTAAATTATCGCTCTGATCTCACAAGATGAATACCTAATTATTATTGGCTGGGTATTGGCAAAGTAGCAGACACTGATCTTTCTCTGTGCAACTCTGAATTTCAGCTCTCCATTTATCTAGTGCATGATCTTTCAGGAACAAGAAGTTATTTTTCAACAACATTGAGCAAAAATGGAAATAAATCTTAAAAACTTTAAACTCATTCCGCTATATTTAATTTAATTAAAAAATATTTCCATAATGAAAACCACATGCATACAATTACTATACATTTTCTCAGAAAGTTCAACAATTCCTGTTATGATGTGTGTTTCCAATTAAGCTTGGAAATATGTAACTTATTTCAAACAGATCTACATTACACTGAAAGCAAAAAAACCTCAAAGAGAAAAAAATCTACAGAAATTTAAAAACTATAATAAAAAGGGGGGAAAAAACCCAGGGATTATTAGGTCTCCCTTTTCATAGGTGGCAGGTGATCTTAATGTGCCATTTCCATACAAAGCAAAATATCACATAAGCACAGTAACTGGAAGGCATTTTTCAAATTGTACAATTATGAACTCACATTATGGAGAATATACTCTCATTAGCACTGGAAAAGCATCAAAGTATGTTTGCTTTCTCCCTGAAATTGAATCAGTTGGAAGCTGAACTTAATAGTACATAATGAAGATAAAAACTAAAACAGAAGAGAGTTTTCTTGAATTACAGCAATCTTGAAACTGATTTTCAATAAATGCTTAAAATTTGGCTGAGTAAAAAAAAATTGAACACGTGTTTACAGGAGCCATTTAATCAATCTTTGCTTATTTTAGCGTATTTTGTACGTTTTTGGAGATTACTTCTTTTAGAAAAAAAAACTTGAGCATTTTAGTAAATTGAATTTTCATTTAAAATCCAATCCATCACATATCACTGAAATAAGAGATGATAAACATAAAAAAAAATAGAGCAATTCTTAAAAATTAGAAAATTAGAGGAATTCTTAAAAAAACAAACTTGCAAAGATAACTAATTAGATCTCTCTTTATCCCTTTCCACCAATTCCTTCCTTCCTTCCTTCCTTCCTTCCTTCCTTCCTTCCTTCCTTCCTTCCTTCCTTCCTTCCTTCCTTCCTTCCTTCCTTCCTTCCTTCCTTCCTTCCTTCCTTCCTTCCTTCCTTCCTTCCTTCCTTCCTTCCTTCCTTCCTTCCTTCCGACACTTCCTTCCTTCCGACACTTCCTTCCTTCCTTCCTTCCTTCCTTCCTTCCTTCCTTCCGACACTTCCTTCCTTCCTTCCGACACTTCCTTCCTTCCTTCCGACACTTCCTTCCTTCCTTCCTTCCGCCACTTCCTTCCTTCCTTCCTTCCGCCACTTCCTTCCTTCCTTCCTTCCGCCACTTCCTTCCTTCCTTCCTTCCTTCCTTCCTTCCTTCCTTCCTTCCTTCCTTCCTTCCTTCCTTCCTTCCTTCCTTCCTTCCTTCCTTCCTTCCTTCCTTCCTTCCTTCCTTCCGACACTTCCTTCCTTCCGACACTTCCTTCCTTCCGACACTTCCTTCCTTCCTTCCTTCCTTCCTTCCTTTCTTCCTTCCTTCCTTCCTTCCTTCCTTCCTTTCTTCCTTCCTTCCTTTCTTCCTTCCTTCCTTCCTTCCTTCCTTCCTTCCTTCCTTCCTTCCTTCCTTCCTTCCTTCCTTCCTTCCTTCCTTCCTTCCTTCCTTCCTTCCGACACTTCCTTCCGACACTTCCTTCCGACACTTCCTTCCGACACTTCCTTCCGACACTTCCTTCCGACACTTCCTTCCTTCCGACACTTCCTTCCTTCCGACACTTCCTTCCGCCATTTCCTTCCTTCTGCCACTTCCTTCCGCCACTTCCTTCCTTCCGCCACTTCCTTCCGCCACTTCCTTCCACGGCTTCCTTCCGCCACTTCCTTCCTTCCACCACTTCTTTCCTTCCACCACTTCCTTCTGCCACTTCCGTCCTTCCGTCACTTCTCTCCACCACTTCCTCCACTTCTTTCCCCCACTTCCTTTCGCCACTTCCTTCCTTCCTTTTCTGTGGCAGCTTTATCGGTCCATGGATTTAAATCTATGAAACACTAAAAAAAGCATTTATGGCCTATTAAGTTTCCTTCAGTCTATTATTTTGTCTGATAATTATTCTATAAAATTGCTTCCAGAATAATTCCCCTCATATGACTTTATAAAAGCAGTTATAAATTTTGCAATATGCGGCGAGGTGTATGTGGCCAAAAGGTCAGCGTCCGGCTAGCAGAGGGTAATGGCCGACACCCAGCTGCATAAACAGCCAGCCCCCCTCAGCGTCTGTTGGCTTCAGGCTGAGCTGGCTTGTGGACAGTCTCGCTGTCGATAGGACGAGAGAGGAGCTGGACACATTCTGGGGGTGAAGTCGGTTTATTGATGGTCCCGAGAAACCAACCAAGGAGCAACCAACCATGGAGTGGCCCAGGGAGTGACCTGGCATGGAGGGTGAAACAAGATTATAAAGGGGGTGTGTGTACAAAGGAGGGGTTTACAAGTAACCAATCAGGGAAGGGAAGGGAGTGGACTAAACATGACAGGCAACAGATGAGAACCAATAAACATGAAGTAAGGGAGGGGCTCTGGGACCTCAGCCAACCACAACCCCCAGAGAGGAGAAGATTCTGGAAACCTGGGAGGAGTGGGGGGTGATTGACTGGGCCCAGGGAGGAGGAACCAATATACATATAAGGGAAGGAGAGGGAGGAGAAATTATATAACCAAAAGGACTGACAACCCTAATGGTGGGAGTTGCCATGGGAACAACATAACTGGCAGGGCTAAACTGGGGGAGGGCAGAACCATTTACATTAAACAGGGGGAAACAATACATAAAATGGGGGAGTAATAAAATAAACTTAACACACACTTCACAACAGCAATATATAACTAATGTTATATAAAATCACTTTTTTTCAGAAGCAATCTAAGCCATCAGAGAGAGCTCAAAATATATGATTACACTACAAGAGAAAAAGATACTAACATTGGGGTAAGAAAGCACTATTTATCTCTACCTCTCAGTAAATATGTAACTTGAAACTGATTCTATCTGTGAATGGAGGTTTTTCCCCTATGAAAGGTTTTTGATTGACCCTTCAGTGTCCAGTAGATAAAACTAGTTCAGCGGCAATACGTAAAAATATCCATTCCACAAGAAAATTCCTAATTTTTTTGATGGTAGAGGATCTTACGTGGGAAATTTCTCTCACATTTCGGTTCAGTTGCTCAACAAGATCAAAACCTACCAACTTAGAGGAGAAATATTTGTTTCATTTATTTCACTTAATCACAAGCATTCCATGGTTATCCCTCATGCCTGTTCAGTCAGCATAGGCAGCTACTTTCCAGAGGGCAGTTCAATTTTTAGAAAATTCAGAAAGAAAATTTTCTAAATTTTTTAATATTATTTTGGATTCCGTTTAGTATATAAACCACACTGGTTTGTGTTAGGATACACAGAATGTCACTGTCTTTCGAGTTGATTCTACAATAACAGACCAAATGACTCTGTGAAGCGACAGCCAGAGTTGTTGACATGTTACCTATGTTTTAAAATGGCCTCTTAAGCCTTGTAAGTCAGGTACAGATACCCCACAATGAAAGGAGTAATAAAAATATCCGTGTTCTCACATTTTTTTTAATGTAGAAAGCCTATTTTAGTAATAGTACAAGAGCAACTCAAAACAGTAAGAGTGGGTTTAAAGAATAAAAAACAAGATCAGTCTCTAAGAAAGACAGCTGAGAGTGGAGTCTAGCTTTGCCTGCACCAAATACTTATTCTATTGGTTATGACAGTGTACTTTGTCTTGTAATCAACTATGGTCTTGTACTTTGCAGACTAATAAAATCACTGGATGCAAATCCAATACTCATACAAAAAATTCTTATGCAAACACTCCTTTACAACAAACCCTTACTCTGTTGTCCAGGGGATAAAGTACAGCTCCGTTGTAAGTTAATCCTGATACAAAAAAAGAAATTAACTCTATTGCTGAGGAGTCATAAGTGAAATTATTTCCCTTTCAAATTGAGTTGTATTATCCCATGTAGCTTTTCTTTATTTTTTTTTTCTCCAAATGCTACCAACAATAAGTTTCATCCAAAACTGAGATGCATGTGTGGTGTAGAATGTATTTAGTTACTATATTGATTAACATAAATAAAAGTGAGGTAAAGATAAAAGTATCTTCTTAGGAGATATCTAGATATCTCCTAAGATATCTTCTAGGAAACCCAAGAGTACATAGAGTAGCTCAAGTAGAATACATGTTTGTGATTTACTTTGTAATGTCTAATGATCAATAACATATTTGGTTTAAAGAAATGGTTACAGCAAAAATTGCTTCAGAGCTGCTAAAAGGCTTTTCTGTATTTTAACCTTGTTGTATTTGCAGTGCGTCCTGGTTTAGGAAGGGACACTCAACATTTTCCCATTTAATATTTTCTTCTGTTTTCTTAAGATTATACCTCTATATACCTCTATAAAGAAAAGTGAAAATTTGGCCTAATATAGTCCAATTATAAAAAGGAAGGAAAAATTTCTGGTGCAATGCTATAAAACATTGACTTCAGTTTGAAATGCTGGCACTTCTGTATCTATCACAAAAGTAACCAAAAAGGTAAAAAGGCCTAAAACAAAAATGATTACCACATCTTCATAGTTTCTTCAAGAACCTTTTCTTGTAAATCTGCTGACAGTTCTGCCTCTCTGCCTTTGATCTCCAGTGGTGGGATGCTTGGATTCCCAGAGAAAGGAAATAATACAAACTTCTAGATACATTACTCCTTAGTGAATCAAGTTTTTAACTGCATGAACTTGATCTCTCTCAGGTGTATTTTCAACTTCTATTACATGAAGTACTTGTTGTTTCCCCCATATTTTCAGGAGGGTCTCCTCTGCCTAATTTCGGGTCCGGGGGGAGTGATACGGCCTGTAAAATGTCAATAAGCTCTGCAGCTTGTGAATTAGGGAATGCTTTAACTTCTTGAACTGGGTTTCTTTTAGAGTTTTTAGCACACTTTTAATTCTCACCCTGGAGCCATGAATTAACCTTATCAATTTGGCAATAACCCTTGCTTCACTTACTCCAGTGACTTTAACTCTTTACTGTCTGGCATCCCTCTGCATTAATATTGACTGGATTTAAATCTTTGCTAATTTATGATCAGATTTTTATCTTGGAAGCTGTACACAGCACCACAACAACATTTTAGTAGCAGTTTGCTAACCCAGGCAGTCATTTGTGGTTGCACTTTCAGCATGGTTGACATGCCGTTTCCTCACCATCAGATGTCAATGCAAATGTTACATTTTGCTCTTTATCAGAACAAGAGATTTTTTCATCCAGTCTCAACTCCTCCATTGGGCACAACAAAAAGTCTGAATTATTAGACCCTGTTTCAGAAGTGTTTTATGGGTTCTACATCCTACAATTCTTCCTGTAAAATTCTCTGTCTCACCTCATTCCAATGCTCTGCCTGAAGATTTTGGACATGATCACATTTTGCAGCAAGCAGTGCCTCTTCCTGCAGCTTCTTTTTGGTTTCCTCACTTAGCAGAAGGAACAAGTTCTTCACAAATCTTGTAAAGGTAGCATTATCTCATCATCAGATTTTTGCATAACCAATCACTCACTATCCCAAGTCTGTTCATACCAGGCATGTAGGGCTAATAGCAATTTTTTCCAGGAAGGAAAATATTTTCTTTGCACTGGCCACCCAGATGAGCCGTTGTGCCCAAAAGCTCTCATCCTTCAAGGGGCAGATGGGGCAAAGTTTGCAAGAGTTCATACACAAGGAATCACCCACCTCCCACAGGAAGGAACTGTACTATTTTCAACTATTTCTGACTTTGGGTGAGAGAACAGTATCATGCAATGACAAGAGAAAAATAAAGTTATGATCTCAGTTATTGCAATTATCAGAGATGCCTTTGCCCAAATTAAGGTGCAAACAAGACAATAGACCAAATCAATAGCACATATTTTATTTTACAGTACATATGAGGTACAGAAAGATAGAAGTAGGAAAGGGAAGAGTAGGGAGAGAAAGAGAGTGAGAGATAGATTAAGCAGAAAGACAGGCACTACCCTGTGAATCCAGAAGTATCCCATCTGTCCTGTCCACCCTGGGCTTCTCTGTGGTGGTGATCCTGTGAATATAGGGTTCAATGGGTTAATATACATTCAACTGTATGTGGGAACACCAAAGAACCTTCCCTGTGAGGGGGGTGTTTTACACTGTCCTTTACAGCAACATTGTGGATCATGTGCAGTCTTCTTCTGAAAGGCCTCAGCACTGAATCCACACAGAGATTATTTTCAACACAGCTGCTGTGTTGGCTTTCCACATAGATACATTTTTCTCTCCTAAGCATTGTTTATGTTTCCTTAGATCTAAGACAACTGGACCACCTTTAAGATAATAGTGCCACCTTTACCTTATCTGAGGCTCCTGTCAGGCGGCTTAACTCATGGTCCAGATTCCTGGAATCCAGGAGGAATATTTAGAGGAGGAGGAAGAAGGAGAAGGAGGAGTATCTGAATCAGTGGTGCAGATAAGCAGTTGTTTCTTTGCATAATTTGCAGTAAAATTCCTTTAGTAATTTTAAAAATATTTAAGAAAATAATGATTTTTAAATCTCTTACATGTGGCCAGTAAATTCTAGATTTCTGTTTCTATTTAAAAGCTAAAAAGGTTAAAATTAATATCCTTTGCTTCTACAATTTTACTGGTTTTGCTGATGCCTTGGCTGATTTTAAATAATTTATATTTTTTGAAGAACAGAATGTGGAAGTTTTCAATTAGATTATACTAGCACACTAAAAAGTTGTGTTGTAGTTGAGGGGGAAAACAAAACAAAACAAAACCACAAAATTCATAACACACTAACAGGTCCTTCAAAACAACATTGTTTTCATCTCTATAATCTGTTATATTCATCAGCATCTGGGACACTACAGTAAGTGAGGAAGTGTTTTCATTAGGTGACTGCTGTACACAGGCAAAGGGAGAAGGGAAGGAAAGAACTCTGCATGATGCTGGTGGACTAAATAAGGACAGTAGAATTACCAAAAAGTTTCAGACTCAACATCTCTGATTAAAATATGATCTTCCAGTTCTCTTTCCTGACTTCCCTTTTGCTCATATCTGTTTTGCAGACCCTTTTTTTTATCAAACTTGTAATGAAAGTGGCATTTGCACATTCCCTTGGTTTGTGTTTCAAACACTAACTATGGGATGATTATGGATATATGAGAGCTGAACTGACTAAACATGTTTATGTGGATGTGTATAAGATACACTTAGGCTCACAGCTCTTGTTTTTACAGAAGGGTGTCTTCCCTTAATGAAATTGCTGTAGTTCACTGCAGCAATTTAAGGATGCAACTTAATGAAACATAATTTATAATTATGTTTAATAGATCTTGTCACCAAATCAAGCTCTGTACTTTCAAGTAAGAATAAGTACAGTAAAACTTAAGTAAATGTCAATGCAGCTTTTTGAAATCTGCAATTATACTTGCACAATTTTAGTTCATACCACAAACTTGCAGTCAAAATATACTCCTGTATTGAATCTGTAGCCTGTATTATGCATTCTTTTACTAATTTATTACATCTGAGCCTCTAAGTTTTCAGCAAGCTGAGCATTTTACAACAGACATTTTGTAAAGTTCCATGTGTTCCTCAATGATATGCTTAGTCATGCCAAACATAAGTTTTTAAAAATTAAAATATTTGGATTTAAAAATATTTGGATTATAAAAAAAAAAAAAAAAAAAAAAAAGAAGAAGAAAAAGAGTAAAAGAAGTTTTTTGGATTTTTTTTTTCTGGTCATATAAAAACATTATTCTTAGCCTTCCCAAATCAGGTAAATTTTTTTGTGTGTTTACAACAAAAAATCACTTCAGCACAAAATAATTGGAAATTCTCCAAACATTTTTTCCTCAGAAAGATCTAAAGGTGTTGATAGCGAATTATTATGCGTTCCACAGAGTTTTCTGATATTTCTTTTGTATAATTGTTTTCTGAAACTAATATTTTTATGTTAAATTTGCATCTTTCCCCAATAACTTAAAAATTCCAGAATTCAGAAAAGTTAAATTTACAAAGTCTACTTTCCACATTCTTCTTAGATTTTTAGCACCAGAAAAAAAAATCATTGCAGAAAGGAGAGTTTGATAGTGACATAGTTAAATATACAGATGAAAATATCTTCATTTTAGTGATAATGTTATATTTCATAACTTAGTAATCTAAACACATTGCAGGTAATAATCAATCCTAACATCTCCCTGTGGTCTTATTATAATGCTTTTACACAAAAAACCACATCTACTTGATTAACAAAAAATCATGTGAAAATCAGTGCTGGAGATGGCATGATAGTGTCTGAGCTCTCTCACTGCTTACCGTGTGTGATAACCTCTATTGCATAATTAAAGGAGTAATAAATTTCCACTTGTTTAATTTTGAATGAAGGCATAAAATTTTAAATTAATATCTTTGCTTTACAGATCTCAAATTTACATTTATTTCTTGTTTTAAGAATACAGCAAGTTTTTAATTCCCTAGAGTTCCATGTAATATTCCTAAAGGAGGAAGTGTCAGAGAAAACTGCAGCTGTTAGGCAATTAATTAGGTACAGCCAAGTTTATTATCCTTTTAATTATATTCCCTTAACTCTGATTTACCTCTGTCTCCGCCTATACTGATCAGCAGTTGAAGCAAAGGTCTGCACAATATAAATCAGGCTACTCAGGATAACGGTGTGCAGCTTAACATAAAATGTCCAAAAAGAACATCCTCCTGGCTCAGTAACCGACATGAAGATTAGCTGAATTAGTAACAACACATGGTGAAAAAAATAGTCCCAAGGGAACTAGCACTGCCCTGAAGGCTGCAGACTCAAAAAAAAGTCATTTTACCATCCTCTGGAAAAGATTTCAGCAGCATGAAATCACATGTATAAAGGCAACAAGTAGTTTTAATTAGAAGGCTAGTCACTAGATATTAACAATAGGAGCAATACTAATAATGCTTCAAACCTGAGATATTCTTCTTTTCAATACAATAAATAGTCTAATGACAGTTTATTTTCATATAATATTTTCATGCTAAATATTCGTGAAAGGCTTTCCCAAACAACATGCACTAAATAATAGTCAATTTTTAGAAGGTGGTATTCAGAAGTTATTCTCCTTTTTTTTCTATATATGGATTTTAATTAGAACAGAAATGCATAGCATAGCATCTACCATGACGTAAAATCATTCTACCCTATCCTCTTCCAAAATCTGTATTTCTCACTGATTTTTAATGATTGGCAAGTTTCTGTCATTTCAGGATAAGCTTCACTTTATTTGGTCCTGAATTTTGCCTACTGCATTCTTTACTGGAAGTCTCTTTATCTATCTGCATACTTTACTATGAAATACTAATGCCAGCTTGAATTTTGCTCCTGCCTTGCCATGGACCTGATCTAGTAACAATTTGCCATACATCAGCCTGATAAGCAACTCTGTGCTGCGCTGTTCTCCCTAGCCTGCCTGGTGCCAATCCAATGCCCCCATGGTGGATGCCTTTCAAGGGAACGCCTCTGGAAACCTGGTTTAGCCCCATTGGGGTCTACCAACACCTGAGCAGATGTGAAGTCAAGGAACATATCACTTGCAGACGTTTGTTTTCCCATTTGTGTTCTTCAAAGTTTGAAATGCCATTGCAAAGTCTACATTGCGGCTCTCTACCCTAACCATTTCTTAGGTATGATCAGATCGTCCAAAAACACCTGCAGGAAGCAACCTACTCTCACAAGATGTTTGAGGTTTTGATTTGTTTTTTGGGTTGTTTTTTTTTTTTTTTGTTTATTTTTTTGTTCGTTTGTTTGTTTGCGGTTTTTTTGTGGTTTTTTTGGTTTTGTTTTTTTTTTTGCTTTTGATGTCTGTTTCAAAATGAAGGCGTTCTCCTTAGCTGAAATTTATAAGTCACTTAAAATCAGGTAAATTTCCTATATATATATATATTTTTTTTTCATATTTCATGTGTGTTTATATGTATTCTTTAAATGCTTTCAGAATTCTTTCTTCAATATTCACTGTGTATAAATTGTGAACAGTGTTTATGACATCATAATTAAAACACTTCTACTTCAGGTAAAACATTTAATTTCTCTACAGGCTGTTATAACTTTTATATAGAGTCACTCAAATATACAAACAATTTTCTATGAAAAAAAGCTATTACTTTTGATCTATTTTCACTGATATTTTTGTGGCAATATGAAAAATAAAGCCTTCAGCTTACATTATTATTTTCCAATTATTATAATCCAAATAGGTACTGAGGGATATATGGATATCTTTTTCCTGGAGAGTCACATTGAAATGGAATAATATGCTCTGAAAATCTGTCTTCCTTTAGTTACCTTCCTTTTAAAAACAATAATGACAAAACTGCTTCAGTGATATTTTTTTTCTATCACCTGAGCTTTTTCACTACCAAAAGTTACTTTTAAGGAGAAAGTTTTGAACAAGTGTAATTATTTTTAAAATATTTTTAAGATAATTTAGAAGGCATGTTGCTGATTATTAGTATAATGAACTTAACATACCAAAGGGGATATAAAACCCCTCATCTCAATTGTCAGATACTCCAGTAGAATCAAGGGAGAGAGAAAGGAGACAGAAGAATAAAGGAGAAATGTGAAAGGGGGAAGTGGAAGTGGAAAGGAAAGGAGAGAAGGAAAGGAGAAAAGGGGAAGGAGGAGGAAGGGAGTGGCAAGGCAAAGCAAAAGAATAGCATATGTAGAGTCATAAACAATAAAACACAACAAAACATATATGTGTATATATAGGCAAGCATATAGAAAGATATTTGAATTTTGATTAATCTGATTTCCCAAAAGACATCAGAAAACACAAAGAAACTAGACTGTTACAGTTTCACAACAGCTTTCCATGTGGTTGCTTAAGAGTACAGTTTTACAGTAATTATAGGCTCCACACATCTAGGGCAAAACTCCTCTCCCATATAAAACATGAACTTGAGTCTTCTTGCACTTAGGCAAATTAAATAATGAAAAGCTTTTGATAAAAAAGGAAGTTATTTTTACACACAAAACTACATTTTGAAACTATTTTTTCCCAAGGAACAGATGGTCTTTTTGACAGGAGAATTTTTTCCTATCAGTTGTGATAGGACATGAAGTCCTTTTAAAAATGAAAACCAGTGTTTTGTATGACAACACACAGAGGTCTAAGCTTAAAATTAGTAAACAAAATAAATAGTAATAAAACCAAGAAAAATAAATGGAAACACTGAGAGGTATCATGCTTCTCAGTAGGCATCAAATTGTGAAGAATAGCTGAAAAGTTGACAAATAAACAGAAGTAGGACACAAAAGCCAAATTTATAGTAGGTATATAATTCAAAACCATGGTGGCAATGCGGGAACTGAATGTTTTTGATGTTTATATTTATTCACTTCTAAAGCAAGACAAGATAAATCATCATCAAACCACATTCCCCATGATTCACCTCATAACTCCCTACCAAATGTTGAGAAAAGTAGTATCCATTTTAAAAGATTATATTTTCCCCAGAAAATTAGTGTGCAGATTACTACCATCAGTAACAATGCATTAATGACAGACATACACTGCTTTGAATGGGAAAATAAACTTTCTCAATGAGCATTAATACTGACAAAGTTTAGTAAGACAAAAGAAAAAATATATGTTCTTATAGCAGTAACTGACTTCAGTTTTCTTTAGCTTTTCATCTTTATTTTAAAAGGATCAGGTTAAAGGATAGAACTAAATGAAAATAATTTTTTTATAGTAGTTCAGTATCTAGGGAGGTAAAGGATGTCAGAAGCATGGCCACCATCACCAGCCACTCCAGCCTGGGTAACCTCTCACTCCAGCTGTGGGACTTGGCTGCCTCTTTTCTGCCTGTAAAAGCATTCAAAGGTGCAGCTGCACCCTGGAGAGATGCACAGAGGCTGGCCAACATGGGCATGGTGAGCCTTCAGCAGCACACAGGTACAGGACTCACATAAAACACAGGCACAGATGGCCTCCTCCTCCTCCTGAAGTTTCTTGATAACCATGCATCTAGTATGAGTGGCAAGGTTTGTTTGTTGTCATAAAAAAATGTGTGTTTAGTGAGGTCTCTGCATGTTTTGGTTTTGACTTCATGCTTTTGCCCTTATTTCCCATTTGCCAGAGATTCCTATAAGATCCTGAAACAATCATTCTCCCACATCTCTCCCAAACTTTTATTAATGAGCCTGACCGACCAGGCTTGATTCTCATCACTGCATCTTTCATCATTTGTTTGTCTAGTTTCCAGGCGCAGCCTCACACACATTCCTCTCCTTAGCCTGGCACAACCAGGAAATTTTTTAAGCTGTCAAATACCTGCACTATTATAGAACTCTGTCTTCTTGACTATAAATAAACACAACAGTATATCAAGCACAAAACAGAATGTACCTCTGTTGTATTCTGGCACTTGGTCTAAGAAACATTATTCCACCTGTAGTAGATACAATATTCAGAAAGATGGCATATCATTAAGTTATAATGACATTGATATGCACATCCTGGTGTAACTCCTGTGCTTCAGTGTACTGTACCCACATATAGTCCCTGCTGGAGTATATTTCACCAGATATTTATATATTTTATTGGACTTATGCAGTGCCATAACAGAATGGAACAAAGACTAAATACATCAGTAGAGATTTTGATAATATAGGAATAAAAATAGGTTGGTTAAGGCTCTGCACAGCCAGATCGCATCTGACACAGCTTTCAGTGAGGGATTAGATCATGGATGTCCAGAAGTTGCCTCCAAGAGAAACTATAGTTTGATTCTGCCTGATGCCTGATTGCACTCCATACTAGAAAAAGTTGTTAAGCAGTTTATCTTGTAATTGACTGGCTAATGTTTACAACGTCAGGTTCTCTCCAATAATCTCAGTGGTTGCCCTAGACAGCCACAATTTAGACTGTCTTTCTCTTGTAAGTGTTGCTTGGGAGTTATGTGTGTTACACAAGGTAAACTGAAAAAAGTGTAATTTTTCAGGGCCATAGTAATTTCTAATTTCACTGTGAGTTTAAGCAATTTCTATTAAATAACTTTAGCTTTAGTTTATTCACCAGCTGGTTTTGGACCAAAGATTCATCATTATTCCTCCCAAATGTAATTTTCCCACTTTGTATGTGGATAATCTGAACAAAGTAAGACCAGATAAGCAAAGCCATCTTGTGTTCTACAGTTTAAAAAATAATTAAAAATGAAAGCTTATTTATGAAACATATTTCCAGTATTACCTAGAGAACTATGAGCATGTTAAATGGGTCATTAAATCATACACAAGGAAACACAGGCATACATTTCAGTACAATAATTTTTTCACACAGAATTGTTAAGTATCCTCTGTGAACAGATTTCTATCAATAATACAGGAGGGTAATCTCCTGCAGTAACCCATTGCAGTAACTTTCTCACAGTGGTCTCTTTTCATGAGGGTGAAAATTCTTTTGATTGTAAGGAGATAAAACTACAGTTAAAATCTATTGTAAGTTAAAGCTAATGTTAAATAACTAATTAACTAGGACCAGGGGATTTAAAAACTTCAGGCAATTATATTTAATTCTATGTGGTAGGGCAAGGTTTTTGATCCCTGGCATTTCCTATATCAAAGATAGTTAAAAGAGCTACTTACCACAGTAGAAAAGAAACAAAGGCTGAGATGCTACTGTGTGATGATACTCCTAATGCCTCTTTGGGCCATCACTCAGGAAAGGATGGGGAGACTGGAGAAAGATATGGTTCATTACTGCAATTTGAAAACTCAAAATTTAAAATGGCTCCTTCTTTGTCTCAGGTACATAATCTAACAATAATTGCAAGGAAGCAGGTCAGTGAATATCAGGTGTAAAAGGAGAAGCACAAGATATCTTGTCATAATATGAAATCCTATTTTTAATTCTAAATTCCTCCTTCTTACCACACCCATGCTTAAATAAAAAATTAAACCTGATTTCTTTTTCTGTGAAAGTCTGGGAAATAGAGTTTGTTAAAGTGCACAACACCAGTAATTAATAGGAGAAAAAACCCCAAAATTATTTGGTGTAGCCTTAAATATACAAGAAAGGGAAAAAAATCACATAGGATAGCCACCCCAACATATGTTACAAAGAATTCATATTAGATGAAATCTCATCTGATAGAAAAGAGATTTTGATTAATACTCTGTGTCAAATTCAGGCTTATAATTGATATATGCAGTTTGGCAACATTACAGAAGCCTGGAATATTTCAAAAGGAAAATGTTGAGATATGTCATGGAAACTGTAGTATTTATCTGCAAGCTCTCCACCCATCTCTGCAGGCCAATCCCTTGTCTCATCGTAACATCTGCTTAGAAACTTGGTTTTAAGCCTAATTAAGGGATAATGGTTCTATAATAAAGGACATATCATTCACTTCATGGAAATATTTCTTTCGTAGAAAAGAATGGTGAAGTCTTCCTAATAATTTCAGTTTTATTGTACAAGTAGAAAAGGCAGAGATAGCATGTATTTCATTAAAGTGCTTATTTCTAGAGATTTTTAAAGCTGTGGAAAAATCTAAAGCATTTCACAGCAATTAATTTAGTGAAAGAAAATTTTATACAGTAAATGTTTGCACTTTACATATATTGATTCTGTTCATGTTAAATATATGAATTAAATGTACCATGCCAAAAGTCTGACTGCTAAATTACATTTTGTAGGAGAAGCTGTAATTATATCTTTCTTTTTTATTAATAACTACATGTGTTACTGAAATGAAACCAAAAGAAATTGTAGGAGCTATATATAAAGCAGATTAATTTAACTCTCAGTCTCTTTTGTTTCTCAGTATTTAACAATGGCAACACTCCTACACAGCTGTGACTATAAACTTTCAAGAAATTTGTTTCATTGCCTACTTTCTACATGAAGTAGAAGTTGTCATTACTTGCAGACTATGACATTCTTTGAAGGTTATTTTGGGGGATATAGAGAAAAACAAGTGTGTCCAGAAGCACAAACAGCCTTGGTATTTCACACTGACATGAATTAATGAACCTTCAACAATGGGAAATTTAATATGTTCAGAGTCGAATGTAATTGCTAAGTGGTTGCTTAGTAGAATACCAACACATTTTTTCCCTCCATCCTCCTACTTTTTTACCAGATGATATGGTAATTATCAGTCTCTTGAAGAGTTTGGGAAAAAATACATGCTGCTTAATGGACCTTTAAGCACCTTAACATGCTCAAATTAGAGATAATACAGTTGCATTTAGTGATGATGGTACCCATATGTGCACATATGACAAAGAGTATGTCCATAACAAGATAGATGTTTTTTATCCTCTAGCAATCTGAAGATGTATTAAGAGGATAAGACACAGAAATATTTCATTAATATTTAAAATAATTTGATCCAACTTTTAAAGGAAGAATTATATCGAAATTTACAAATTATTTGAGGGCTGTCATCAAACTTTATATAACAGAAAAACCCTCACATTATTTACTTATTAAACATTAGTCAGATAAAAAGAAAATTGGTTTGGTTGAAATTAAGCATCAGTATGTGGGGTCATGACAGAGGAAAGAAAAATAAAGTGATTTCCAAATCCTAGCATGGATTACTAAACTATTAAGAAAAATACAAACATCTCTCTGGCACCTAATAATTGTTTAAAGGACCATATTCAATCACTGCTATTTAATTACAACATCATAAGGGTTTTAATGCATATTTCTGTTCATGCTTTTGCTTTGAATATGGTTTCAGGATAATCTCTAACAACAAAAGCTGGTTCTATTACTGTTCTTAGCATAATAGTTTTGCGAGTTCACTACTATAAAGATACTACCAATACTTGCAGCAAAGATTTAAAAATGAGAAATTCCTGTGGAATTTACAAACAGGCCCACACACAACATTTCCACTTTACATGGCTGTAATTTTTTTGTGGGTCCTAGGTAGTTTTCTTTTCTACTCTCCAAGGTATGCAAAAAATAAGTTCAGTAAATAAGGAAATTTAACTTTCATTTTCATTGTTTTTATTAATGGCAATATTCTATTTGTACATTCAAATGTCCCAAACAGGATTATAAGCATTATTTCTTGCATTTTTTCCAAATCACCTATCAGCTGCTAATGCATTTCTGCATTGCCTGTCAGTGTGGACAGTGATCAATCTCACTTCACTGTGCTGCAGTGTATTCCCCAAGTCTGTTTTGCTACCATGTTCCCTAGGGTATTATAGGACACAAGTATTCTTATCTTATGAATTCATAGCCTAGATTTTGCTTCCGTTCCAACTTTTCCTCTATTTTATTTTCAATTTTCTCTTTTTTATGTTGTTATTCTAATTAAAAAACTGTTTTCTTCAACATTTATAAAAAGTGATGAGCAGTGACACCCCCACCACATGTGACAAAATTTCTACTCAAAGTGAAAGCAGACAATAATGGTGCCTACTGTAATCTCCTGTGCTGAGTTTGCTGTCAGCTTTTCTGTGACAAGTTGAGGTCCCCTCCTTCTTTAAAATAAATTAACAGATAATGACGTAAAACACATCGTGAGCCAACTCCAAAGCTGGAATAAAAGTATCTGGTGTTTTGATTACAATGGCAATGTTTGTTCAACTTGGCCTGAAGACCTAAATCACAAGTCTCCATTTAACCTGCACCTGTAGGGATCAGAGCCCTGGACTACTGGGGGGCTCTACATGGAGAGCCAATAAAATGTCTCCCATGGATGGGAGACTGCTCAGACTGCATATTGTATTTATCTGCAGGAGAGCTTTTAGAAATTTGAAAAAGTTTTCTGCCATTTTGAGCATTTTGGGGATCAAATCCCTGTCCTAAACTTCAAATGAGTGTTAACTTGCAGGTGTCCAGTATTGTCTGGTGTGAAGTATAGAAGCTGTATAATTTTACATAGCTTTGCAAGGTAAGGCTGGACCTCAGTTGTCTCTCAGGACACAGGCCAGGAGACAGGTGAGCTACCACACACCTCTAGCCAGGTGTCCTTGTGCTCTCTAGGACAGTTATTCTTCCAGGAATTACACTGAATGTTATCTGTGAAAGGTGTGGAAGAAGAATTAAATTTCTACTTTGGTTATCTTCTAAGTTCTTTAAGCACAAAATAACCATGACTTAGCCCTCTTTATCTTCTGTAATATGAAAATGTTAACTGACACCAGACCTCCATACTAAGCCAGTTAAACTTGTGACACATCTAAGAGAATGTGAAATTCCGAAAAAAGACTTGAAATAACCCCATTCCAAAGTCGAGTTAGTTTTCCTGAACCAAACCAATTCATAAAAAGCAAGGATTGGTCTTTTTCTGCTTTTTTTCACCCTTATCCTAATAGGACACTCTATTTGATATTTTTCCTCAAAAAAAAAAGGTCATGCCTTATACTTCTTTTTTTTTTTTTTTAATACTTTGAGACTTTGGCTAGAGTACCATTTTGCTAGGTTCCATTAGAACTGCTGAACATAAAAATTGGTATGCATTGGGTTCAGGTACCCATGCTCTGGAAGGGCAAACTACTGGTGTGGCCTCTATGAGGAGACATAAATCTCTCCAGATTGTTTCAGCTGGCTCCAAAACAGACACCCTGCTCAGCAAGACTGAGTCCATCAGTCATGCTGTCGGTGCTTCTGCAAATTGTGTTTAAGAAGTGCAAATATTGCTGCACAGATGTATGAGAGACGAGTGAGAACATGTAAAGGGAACAGCTCTGCAGACACCATGGCCAGTGAAGGAGCAGGAGGAGGTACTCCAGGCAGTGACACAGAGATGTGCTGACCTATTGAGTCCCTTACATATGTCTTTGTTTATCACTATCCTACTCTACTTTTTTGAAGGCAATAAGCTGAAACGATTTTCCCCATGTCAAATCTCTTTTGATCATGATGGTAAAGGATGAGTGGTCTGCTTTGTCCTTTTGTCAACCTACAAGAATTTTCATCTTATTTTTTCACCCTGTCTTAATGAGGGGAGGAAATGAGAGCACAGTTTGCCAAGCAAGAGAGACAAGATGAACTCACTGTAACTTGGTCATAAGTAGATGAACGACTTCCAGAGGAGAAAGAAAAGATTTTTTTTCTTGTAAACCTATTCTGCTATTATTGTATGTGAGTGTTTGTTTTTTCCCAAGTGGATGCAGCAAATGAAAGATTAATAATTATGTGTGATAACTGAAGGCATTGTTGAGCTTCAGTGACCTAAGATCACTTCAGGTTTGTGCAATTTTAATATTGTGCTGTCTGCCAAATACAAGTATTTTTTCATCATTAATGTGATTGGAGAATACAGTTTTCTCATTCATGAAGCTTTGATTTCACTAATTAACTGTTTTATGAAATAGTGGGTGGTTGTTTTTTAAGCCTCTCTTCTCAAGGTTTTAAAATTCTCAGCATGTCTGATTATTTCAACTGTGTGTCTATAAATACCCATCCTCAAGTATACATGTTAGAAACCATTAATAATTAAAAAAAAAAACTGACAAAGCAAACAGAAAAATATGTAGCTATCACTTTCATTCTGTCAGTACTGAAGTAATAAATAATTCTTGCACACTTTAAAAATGAAACAAATACCTAAATACTTGAGAAATGGGGTTTTTTTCTAAAATGAAGAACACTTTTTTTTTCATAGAAACAGTGAAACTGAGAGGTAGTTACTACCTCTGAAATGTGTGTAAGTGTTAACATAGTGGATAAAAGAAAATGTGCTTTAGTATGTACCCTATCTTTAATGAGAGAGTGAAATACATAATAATTTTCCAACAATAATAAGTATTGGAGCTTTCTGACCTGAAGAGTGTACCTGGACTGTTATCTTCCATAACATTCAAAAAATTATATTTTCCAAGAAATCTCCAAGTCTAATTATTTTGTTGCCCCTGCAGCACCTGTAGCATAGGTGTCCATTGCCACTGTACATCCTGATGTTGGAAGCTGAGGAAAATTTCTGTTGGTTTAGTCAATGTTTGCTGCTCTGTAATGGTTCATATTCTTCTTTTTTGCCACTGTGGGAAATAGTGAATAAACCTAGCTTCCCTCTGTTTCCACATAATTTTCATTTTGTCAACCTTTGCTTTAAATCTCCTAACAGACTTCCTTACATGAAGAATCCCAGTTTGCTGAAGTGTTTTTCATACAGGAGATCCATCTTGCTGATTTTTTTTTTTTTTTAAATTCATGAAATGAATGTACTTTGAAGTGTCAGGAACTAAAAATTAGAACCCTGTTACCAATTACCTGACAACTGCTTTTACTTGTACAAAGGAAATATTTTCTTCTTCATCAGTTTAGCAGCAAATTAGGAGAGACTAAATCTCTGTTGGGTTTTTGTTTGTTTGTTTTGGGTTTTTTTTTGTTTTTTTTTGGGGGATTTTTTTTTTTGGGTTTCTTTTTTGGATATTTGAATTATTTTTACCTTTAAATGAAATAAGGCCTCCTTTAATTTTTGACACATTTTTGCCCAAAGTTAATTTTCTTGAAACAAAAATGAATGAGAGGAAAAAAAGGGTAGTGGAGGATGGTGTGCTTGTGCTGCACAGTCTTTTTCAGTCAGATAAAAAAATCACTTTATCCAGGTAGGACAGTCAGCTTCCTTCAATACTGTTTAGTTTCCTCAAAACCAACAGCACCAGCCACAGGCTAACAGTTTGAGCTCTAAACATTCTACCCTAGGCAAGGAGGGTGATGTTGAAGGAATTAAAAGTTTTGTAGGAAATAGTGGATGCAGTCTGGACTTTTTTCAAGAAGTTATTGCTAAATCGTCCACTGTCATGTGCACATAGACAAAAGGCTGAATTACAGCAGAGATCTTAAGGAACAGAAACCGAAAAGACAAGCACAAATGTCAAGGCTGATTTAAAAGCAGACACTGTCATAGTGTGAGGCAGAAATTTAAGGGGAGAAATGTATAATAAAGCCAAGGGGAATGCAAAAGAGATGTTTAAAGGATGATGTGGGTTTGCACAGGAGGGATTGACAGATAACAAGGTTGCCTTGCCTCCTGGACTGTTAGGAGGTGGATGAAAGAAGACAAAGAGCAGAAGAAAGAGTTTTGTACTTCACGCAAGATATCAATTAAATCTGCATTGATAATTTCTTTCACAGCTCCACAGATATTTGTTCCTATCTATCCTAACTCAAATGAAACAGCAAAATTTACCCTTTCTGTTTTTCACAGCTGACCTGACTCTGCAGATATTTTGGTGCTCACAGAGCTGAAGCCAGCTGAAATCCTTGAAAAAGACTGTAGAGAGCTCAGGCTGCTGTCTACAGAGTCATAGAAATAGCAGCTTTGTCCATTTATGGAATAATATATGTACATATTGAGTGATATGGAGTACATATTTGCTCACAGACCATCACTGAATTTATTGTAAATGAGAGAACAGTTCTTAGTCACAATACTAATGTGAATTTTCATGTAGTTCTCAGTTCTTATCCCATAATATTCTAATGCCTTAGAATATCAGAAGCAAACCCTCTCTTATTATATATGCAAATTAAGAGTGAAATTTTTAGGGATCAAATTGAAATTGTAAGTCCCACAGGTTAATTTTCTAAGAGTTGTGTTGGCTTTTTGTATGCACCCTGTAATTCTTTCAATTCGCCATGCATTAACAAACTATTTGACTGACAAAAATTACAAGTAAAAAACACAGAAAAACACAAGTTCATTAAAGAGACATTTTCTCTACTCAGTCCTTTGTGAGATAAATCTTTTCATGTCAAGGAGGTCTGTAATTCTTTTTACTTACTTTTTCCAGTGAAACACACATTTCTAAAGATCAATGCCAGGAGAACAGCTATGTTTTATTCACAAAATCTAAAAATGCATATTCAATTATATGTATTTATATGAGGGTGGTCTAACTTAAATATTTTGATGGCTAGCAGTTTTAATAACAGCTATTTTTTTCATGAATGAAAATTTTTGTGATCACCATGTGATGTTAATGCTTGAGTACTATAAACATTAAAAAAATCATGTTTATTTGCCAGGAGAATTTTCTGGAAAAGATCACTGAAGAAAAAAATCATTGGGGAAGAATAAACAAACAAGCAAACAAACAAACAAACAAATAAACAAAAGAGACCCAAACAAAAAGACCGTTTGAAACTCTTAAAGAAAAGATGTGTGAAAATAAGGGGAAAATACAAGCAACAAGAATTAGGATAGCAAGTCCTTATCTTAAGTACTTTTAACTTTATGGCCTAGTAAAAGTACCTAAATTACTTTTACCTTTATAGTAGGTAGGTACAATACTTTATTGTATCCTACTGACCACATATCTGTTCTAAAAGCACTAGTTATGATAGTAAAATAATAGAATTTATTTAGAATTAGGAAAAAACTGGAGCTATTTTCAGATTTTTGTCATAGAAGAAAATTCAAATCAAGATGCATTTTTAACAAAAAGAGTATGTATTTTTTAGATGTATGGGTTATGTATACAAACAAAGAGAAAGCAAGGCTATGGATTCCAGATTCAGCAGGTACTCTTGCAAAATACATTGTCATTGTAAAGGATGTTTTCATGTTTATTTTGTTATCTTATTTACCTTCTAAGAAGAAGAAAAGTGTTTTGCATAGGAATGAGCTCATTGATGCTGTCACGTAGAGCAATGCATAATCTCTTCTAGATCCCTCTGTTCTGTCACAGAGAGAAATCTTTTGCTGCTAAAGGGAGTTGTGTTATTTAATATAACTAAGAAAGACAAAAATGCACAATTATAACTAATTCCTGAACCAGAGGATTCCTTCCTCTCCACTAGCAGGAGTGGAACCTGAATTATTTTTCTTGAGATTCTGTCTTATTTTTTTCCCTTTTTCTTCATGGCTTCCTGCAGATGATAACTAACTACACTTATGATGCACTAATTTTTTTCCTGTGGTATAGGGAACACTATATACTGACTGGCGAATTAAGAAACTTCATAGCCAGGACCCATTCAATTACATTTTTCAGAGCTCACTGGGAGATAAGGAACTTTGGGGGAATAATCACTTATGCTCTGTCTTGGTGTGCTGATGGAAATAAATAAAGCCATTCTGTTTAGTAAGGAAAATGAGCATACTTCATGACTTTTCCAATAAATTATGTGAATGAGACTCTGGGCTGACAGAAAGCAGAGTGAAAGATCAGCTGGAGAATTCAGTTCTGTCAGGTCCTTGGATATTTTGCAATTCAACCCCAGAAGCCTTACTCTACTATTATTACTAAGATTTCAGAAATATGTCAGATACCAGTTGTTGAATTTCTCTCTATGTAAGAAAGAAGAGTAGGAGTAATCTCATTTAAATGAAACCTTGGCTGTTTTTGAAATCTTAAGGTATTTTCAGCTGAAATATTTCTCTTAATTTTCATGCAATAAAATTTTTTAAGCCTTCATAAATCTATTATTATTTCAATTGTTCTTAAAGGTTCTGAATCACTGATATATATTAATACAATTCTAGGTTTTGTTCTAGTGATAATAATGAGCTGGGAACTCAGGAACAGAAATTACTTCCTCAACAAAGTTTGCAGTATAAAAAAAGGGAATCTTACTGTAATCAAACTTAAGTAATGGCTTCCACGCATATACAAAGTACCTGCCAGAACTGAGACTTCCTCTGAATTTCAAAGGCTCTTTGATGTCATACTGGTAACATTCAAACAAATGGTTTAATATAACAAGAAGGAATCAGAATCCAAGAAAAGTGTGGAGAACTGCTAGAGAAGTTTCAAAAGTGACAGAGCTATGGAGGAGGTTCACAGTACAGGTAAAAATTAGGCTTCATCAATTTAAGGTTTATACTTTGTTAGGTTCTGTGACATCTCTTCTCCCCACATCAACTTCTGCCAAAACTAAAGGAGTTATTACTTGCCTGATTGTAGTGTGTTAGGGAATACATCTCACAGTAGAACAGATAGGGTGTGCAAACATCTGCTAGCAGTAACACTGGTAATGATTGGGATTGCTCTCAGGCTTCTGATATTTCTGATACAAAGCAGTCGTTGAGGAAGTATTTTTTTTTTTTTATTTGGTCACCATCTCTGGGAATTACTAACATAAAGCAGCATTGTTTGAATTGTGACAGACAAATAAATACAATAATCCAAATAAATAAAAGTTTTTTATTTTTCTTTTACTATTTTTGAATGCCGTTCCAAATGAGCATGTCCTATCTTACTTGTCAGTATTAAAGTATTGCATAAATAAAACATTAAAATTTTATACACAGTTTTGTGAAAAAACCACTATTTTACTACCTAAAAACCCAATAAAATCTAATTTTCTAATTCTGTAATGTATATTCAGTAATATCTTGATGTTAAGAACTTAAACAAATTAAATCTTAAACAGTTCTCAGTCTCTTTTTTTTCCTTGTGCAACTTTTATTTATTTTTCTATTGATTATGTAAGGCTTTCATCAAAAAAAGAAATTTGACTCTACTTCAAGCAGAATTTTAAAAATAAATATCAAAAGATGATTGATCTGTTTTCAAATTACTGTATTTTTTACATGCTCATGTAGACTCTGCGTGTTCTACCTAGACAAGGTGAAGCATAAAACCAGAACCCCAACAACGATAGATATTTTCTATTCTGTACTAAATCTCTCTCTGTGAGGTGTTTTGATTTTTTCAGCTTGAATGACCTTGCTCAACAGCTTGCACTGTAAGTGGCTCCGCATTGCCAAATCCAGGATCTGTTTCAGAGAAACTGAGATATAATCAGATTTTAATTGAGTACTAAACTGAACAACATCAGCTGGCATTAAGGTATCATAAAACTCATTGTACCATCTTTGACAGAAATGTGAGCAGTGTAATAGTGAAGGAGTCTGGTTTGATTTCAGGCAGGTGCAAGTATAATTTAATTTTCTGCATCCACTAAAATCACAATGCCAGTTACAATTTTTCCCTGTAAAACCTTTCTGATTTTTTAATAAAAAATACAGTATTGCATAGTACAGTTAGTAATATTTTTGGTTGCAGGCCATCTCCAGCTGTGTGTATCTACATATGATTGGGGAAGATAAAAATTTCGATGACAGCTTAGGCTAGCATTTCTTCTATGCAATGTCCATTTTTTATCAGAAGACAGGTGAAAGGACTTGATGGGGCAATTTAGAACTGTATCACCTATTATTAATTCATTAGCTAAGTGACTTAAACAGAATGAACCACAGAGTGGTATAGTCAGGATGTTGCTGAACCCTCAAAAGAAGAAAGGCTGCCACAGGTCCTTTCTCCAGGGCCAGCCAGAAGTACAGGTGTGCAGGTGTGCAGGTGTACAGCACACATGGGCTGGGGAGGACTTTGTTCCTTTCACTGAGGTGTCCCCACCTACTGCGGTGACTCTTCAGATGTCAAGATGGGCTATATTAACAAATATTAAGTCATTAAGTAAATCAATTCTTACTAATTAAATTTGCTAATGCAAAGATTTCCATTTCATTGAAGTATTGTGTGGTCCTATAAATTTTAAAATTTTGATTTTAAAGGAACTTATTGTAAGGCATGTAGATGTGGTATTATAAAACACAGATTTCTAAATCTGTTCTTATTCCTTTATTACTATATGTGCGTGCTCAGATGACCTGTTGTTTGAGCCCTTTGAAACTAAACTAAGAAATATAATTTAAAAGGAGAACACTAACGATCTTTTTTGGGTTTATAAACACCACTACTTTTCCATTGGGCTTAGTTGAAAACTGAAAATGTGTAATTTTTTTCTATTTCCTCAGAAATCAAACCCAATTTCTCTAAATTGCTTTCTTCACAAGCAGTTAGCTCTTTCACTGTCATTCCTTTAAAACAGAAGGCAGCAGATGTCAGGGGAAGCAAAACCCTGGGAAAGAGTAGATATCTTGTAGATATTCCAGAGAGGATTTCAGCTTGATTTCCGAATTCAGTAGGAAAGGCACACAGTGAAATGAACTGAGGGTAGACAGGTCTCCTTGTCAAACAGTCAATGATGCATTTATTTCCATTTTTTAAACTGACTTTTGGTTTTATCCTTTATTCTGACAGATGGGATTTATCCAAAATTTTGAATTGGTACAGCTATGGTACAGAACTACTAAGAACTAATGGCATACTACTTATGCCATGATAAATGCTCCAAAAATATACTATTTTCTCATCTTTTAAAAGATCTATTGTAGCTAGTTTGCTGCAAGCTGAGCACTTTCAGTCGCTAGTAACATATTTGAAAGACTAGTTCTGTTTTTCAAGTGTGTTAAATATTTCTGTGCAACAAAAAATTAATAAAATTATTTCCAGGAGGAATACCTTGCATTAGCAATCATGTGCAGCAATTGATATTATTTTTCATATTGACAGATATCCTATTCTATTCAAAGTTATCCAAGTTGTGTTGTAGTGTGTTAGGTTAGTTTGTTTAATTGCTCCCCCATTTTGTATAATGGTTCTGCCCTCGACTGTCTTTCCCGCCACTGTGTTGCCAGTCATTCTGTTGCCTTGGTTACTCCCGCCTTGAGTGATGTCAATCCCCTGGTTAACTCCCAGTTCCCCTCCCCTTGTTTCCTTACATAGAGCATACTCCTCCCACCCTGGGCCCTGCCAGTCACTCCCTACTCCACCTAATTTTCTAGAAGGTTCCTCACCTTGGGAGTTATGATTGTCTGTGGAACCGGAGCCCCTCCCTTGTTATGTATCGATTGGTCTCCCTTTACTGTCTACTATCATAAATTCACTTCCTCTATGCCCTGGATTGGTTCTGGTTGAACCCCTCCCCTGGATTCCTCCCCCCTTTATAACTCTGTTGCACTCGTTCGTTATCACTCCGTGTTGGACTTACGTTAGGTGCAAGCCAGATTGTCACTCTCTGGCTGGCCTGCATCTAGGCAATAAACCTGACCGTCCCCAGAGAGTGTCGGTCTCTCGTCTCATCATTCCTTGCAGCTTGGTATTGGACTCTCAGCGTGATTTTGTCCACACGGACGCAGCCCGAAGCCCCTGCCGCCGAGGGGCGTCCGTAGGAGCAACCCTGGGGCCCTGCCACCGGGATTGACTCCCCACTGCTGCAGCAGCCAGCTGTCACTCTGCTAGCTAGACAGACTTTATTTTAAGGCTGCTGACTGCTGCAAAGTTGTACAGTGTCACAGGCACTCACAACACGTGCTCACATTAATCTTGAATATCAGTCAAACTCCTGCCTCTTGATTATATGGCACAGAGCTCTACTCATTATTGTTGTCCAGAATGTCTTGTATCATACAGAAATTTGTATCACCTCTTTACCCATGCCATGCCATGGTCAATATGTGGCTCTGCAGCAATATTATATATTTTTTTTGTCTTTCTTCTTTCTTCATTTTTTAGTTATTTACCAATATACGACTTTATGTTGGGGTTTTTTAAATCATCCTTTTGAAGATATGTTAAGAAAATATTCTGAAACTTATTAAATTAACCTTGTCAGAATCTTAACTTACTCTCAAAACATTGTCTAGTGGGCAGTAGATTTATTTACACAATTTTAGATTGCGTAATAGTGATTTATTTGTCTCTATCATGGGGACTTTGTTACTCTAACTTAATATTTTGCAATACCATACCATAGATAACTTACTGCAGCTTGATGAATAATAAGTGGCCTAAGGATCAAATTATCTATAGGGACATTCCATAACAGTTTGATTTTGGGATCATTATGAAGACATCTTTAAAATTATCATTGTCATCCAGACTTACCTTACTTCTACACTGTGGAAGACACAGCAAAGGAACATGGCCAGGCTTAGAGAAAAAGATTACCACAAAGACCTTCCAAACGAATAATCTCAAAATGTGACCTCTGTATTAACCTTAAACTGAGTCTATCTTTTTCTCCCTGTATACACTTCTATGCCGAGAATTCCTAAGACACACCTAAGAGTTTGGTATAATTTTACAATTCACAGCAGGGTTTTTTTCTTCCTGTGTTATCTTCAGTTTTTATATTGTCTCAAAACAATTTAGGAGGAGCCTCCTGGAAATACCCATAGTATTTTGGCTGAATGGTGTTATCTTAGTAATCAGTCTTAAATCATGCTGTTACAGCTCTGAAGCTTCATTCTTAAATTCCATAGTTTTTACATTTTCTTTGGCTGCTGGCCTAATATCTCAATTCAACCTGGATTACTCAGAATCCTTAATTTTACCAAGACTGATTATTTTGCCAATATGAGTTACAGTACATAAAAATGAGCCCTTCATACTTTGTAAAGCTCATGAATCTGGCAAAACTCACTTTCTATAGAGACCACATGAGATGCTTTTGCACATAAACACATAAAGGAGCACAGTGCAGCAAAGAAAATAATATCGACACCATGAACTGTCTGATTTTTTGAGTTTTATCACATCAGTTCCATCTTCCATGCAAGAAAAGACACAGTTTTCTCTTTTGACAGCAAAAACTTTTTTGACAACTCTACCTCTGAACCTTCTAAATATTTCTGAAGAGCTGCTAGCAATGTAACATGTCACGGAGACAAAATTTGGTTGAAATAATGAAATTTCTTTTGCCTCATCTGTGATGATCTAGTGTGGAAAGAAATCAGTGTATTCAAAAGATTCCGAATCACTGTAAGAAGTGATAGTGTTGGGGATTAAAATTTATATGTAGCTGTAGTGTATTCCATTTTCTTCATGTGGCATATGAGGAGCATGCACAATTATCTGTGTGCAGTACCCTGCATGGGACCATTTGGCCAAGGACTATTTGATGTCTTCTGCTGACATCACACCTTTAGTAGGCTGACATCACACCTTTAGTAGGTGCATACCTTCCTGTTTGTTAACTGAGTAAGACAGTCTGGATCATCTGAAACAGGAAGACTCGGTGCAGAAGACACCGAAGTCATAAAGATACTGAGAAAAGCCTGCATCACATTTGTTGTGAAAGGGAAATTTATTGCTGACAAGAATTAAGTATTTTCTTTGCCCAGCTGAACTGCTTCCAGAAAAAATGCAGGTTAACATGTAACTCTCACATCCTTCTTTTAATTGTGCATAAGGCTGTTCCATGACTATAACATTGATAAAACAATAACTTATTGAGGGGAGTAGCACTATGTGAAAAGGGGAAAAATCCCAAAGAAACATAAGCAGGTTTTGGAATTTCTTCTGGTTGTCTCTGACAGTAGAGTTAAAATTTAGGAAACTGTGGAGATAAAAGGGAATGAAACCTAGAAATCGCCTGTGGCTTACACCTACCCTCTGGTTGCAGAAGTCTTTGAATCCTCAAGAATTTTTTTTCCCCCCATAGTTCCCCATCTTCCAAAACCCATATGCCTTTGATATTGCAATATTCAGTGCTAGTGGGGAACTTTCTCAGCTTCTTTCAATTGTAAAACATCAAAGGAGAAAGAGAAGTAACTCATGGAAAGTTAGATTAATGTCAAAAGGAGCACTTCTCCTGAATTCCATAAATTTCCCAGGAATCCTTTTATTAGAACTCACATTAAAACTGGGGGGGAAATGTGGGTATTTTGGGGAAATTGTTGTTTAATTTATCTTAAGACAGAGAATGAAATTAATAAGAACAGTCTGAGCTACACATTTATGCAGCAGAATTTAAGCATAGTTGAGGGACATAAAGTGAAGGTGAATAGCAGCTTAGTCATCAGTTTGCAGTGAGATGAAACTCCCCCAAGTATGAAAATGTGTGCTGCAGACATCACAAAAAGCATAATATATGTCCAGAAAATTATGAAATACTATATTGCTTGATTTCTGACTTTATAGTTAATTTCTCTGTTACTTATTGGCAAAAACTATGAGGAGATGATGAAAAAAAATGTGCTGGAGCAGGGGCCGGAGTGATAAAGGATTTTAAAACCTATACTTTGGCAAAAAGATTAAAAAGTAACACAATCTATATATAGCTTAAACAGGTAAATATTAGCTGAGGAAAGGAGTTTTTATCTTCCTGAGTCACATGTAAAATCAAGCAAAGAATGTAAGAGAAGGTTTAGCTAAAAAGGAAGGACTGAAAAAAGTGTAAGGTACATACCTCAGAAATCTGAATCATTTTAAAGTGTACAGCCATTCAGTTGTTATCAAATAAATCCAAAAGAAAACAAATACACAAAAGTGAGCATTACTAATGGTTGGAGTTGTACATTTTCTATGTAATTCTACTCTGCAATTGAGAATCATTGAAAAAACAAAGAATCTGCATAACTATCCTAGTTAAGATGGTATTTGGACATGTAATCAAAAGAATGAAAAAACCTGTTTTATTCATCAATAGATTTTTTTTGATTCCCATATCACAAATTTTCCTTTTTATTTTTCTTTAGAAGAAAAATATTCACAAGTTTTGGTAGCATAGAATATCATGTCAGAAATTTTAGTAGAGGATGCTTCCATATGAAAGCCATTAGATTTTTTACATGAGCATAAAAATATGTGTCTTATGTGATTTGTTTCTTCTACAATTATATGATTTTTACATTTTCTAAAACTGCAAAAGATATTACAAAGGTAACTACTTCACAAAAACAAGTCAAATGCCATGTAACACAACATTTCAAAGAGCATAAAAAATAAAAATTCAGTGACTTTTAATATATAGGTGAATCGGAATATGTTAATTTTCCACAAAAATTTTGAAAGACAAAAGTTGTTTTCTTAGCAGAGATCTGTGTATCCAGTGTACAGTGAATGTTAGTGTTCAGATACATTTCTGCATAGAACCTGAATATTCTTCATAATGTAAAAGATAAAGGAAATATTTTCCCTTAAAAAAGATTACTTTGTTTGAAATATGAAAATGATCAAAATCGAATTATCTTCTCCTTTGCTGAAGCAAAGCTTTTGCAAGGCTAAAGCTCCATGAAAGCAGGCATAAAAATTGATGCTGTGTTACCTATGTAACCAGTCCTGCAGGAAAGCCATGGGGGAAAGAAGAGAAGTGTCCTAGAAAATCTTTCAAATCTTGCAAGGGTCTATTTGTGTATGTACAATTGAGTTTATGCTGTGATTACCTGTTTGCATTAAGTATAAAATATAGTGGCACTCAGTATGGTACTTTTAAAAATAATATAACACTAATAAAAAAAAGACATTGTTTTCCCTCACTCTGTCACTCTCACTTCTTGAATGCCTGAACTCCATCGTACTCTTCAAAATTTCTTTTAGTGCATACTGGTGAACAGAAAGGGGGTGATCCTTGGGGACCAGTAGGTGTGCTGATGGTTCTTTGAAAGACAAGCAGCAGTGTTCATCTATCTACTGGAGATAAAATTTCTACATAATTTCTGGTTACAGAAGTATCCAATATGATTTTTGCCTTCTCAGTTTGTTTTTTTTTTAAATAATATTATTGGCCTAGTGAAGACAGTGCCTGTAATTTTCCTCATGTTTGATGTGTGTGATTTTGATTTTTCCCATCTTCATGCCTGAAATGGGCAGCTGATTAAAGCCCTGTAGAGCAGAAAAATTCTGTTCAGATCAAGGGGCAAATAAACTTGAGGCGACAGAGAGAAGCTTAGACTTAAACACTAAAGGCTGTGGCAACTCCTCTGTGTCCTTTTCCTGACTCAGGTCACCTTAAAGTCACAGGTCTAGAGCTTCTGGTTGTCAAGAACCTCAAGATTTATCTCAGGGCCCTGACACATTTTCTGAGACAAAGCAAAATCTGACATTTCAATTTGCTTTTAATTAGAACCAGAATATTATTGGTAACAGAGGCTAAGCTGTGATAGCTTTACTTCAAATTAATCCAAATCCAAAAAATCACAATTAATGTAATTTAACCCCAAATTAATTTATCAACTATCTATGAATTTAGTGGATTTCATACAATGTTTTCATTCAGCAAGAAATTAATTTTTTGTGTGTGATGTACAACTTCCTAAATTCCTTTCAAATTCCTTTCAAAAAATGAGAAGGCTCTCTGCTCTCTCAACTAGATGATAATGTACCAGGAATTATGCAACAATTTACATAGAAAAGTAACTACAGAGAACTTCCTACACAGATTTGAAAATTCTGGCATTAATTTCTTAATTTAATTATTCCCTCCTGATTTGGACTCAGGACCTCCAGCTTTTCTCACTCTGATGAAGAGACTGGGGGAGAAGGACAAAGAACCTAACTCTGATACCTCAGAGTTCACTAGACTCAAAGCTAATGTGAGTGAAAGACACAGGCAGTCTGTTAATAGAATATCTTGAGATTTAGAAAATGAAGCAATGGAACAGTGAATGCATAAAACATCAAAGAAGTATTGGTAAAATGACTACTAAATGCTCTGTCACATTTTCTCTTTACTTGTTAATTACTTTGGCCACATAGTCCTCTTTTTACTATTATACCAGCTTACCGTGGTTTAACTCCAGTGTAGCAGGCTGACCTGCTCTATCACTCCTCTCCTCTGTAGTACAGGGGAGAGAAAATGTAATGGAAGTCTCATTAGTCAAGACAGAGAGACATCACTCAGCAATTACATGGGCAAAACAAACTCAATTTTGGGAAATTAATTTATTGACAATCAAATTGAATTATGTGAAACAAAATCTTTAAACTCCATGCCTCCATCCCTCCCTTATTAAAAGGACCAGCTTTACTCCCCATTTTCTCCAAGGTGCAGGTGGACAAGGAATATGAATTGCAGCTTCTTGTTTCTGCCACTGCTTCCTCCTAAGGGTGAGAACCCTTCACACTCTTCATGCTCCAGTGCAGGGACACATCCACATGAGTCAGTCCTCCATAAACTTCTCCAACATGGGCATTTCCCACAGGCTGCAACTTCTCACAGACTGGTCCACCATGGTCTCTTCTATGGGTGCATCCCTTCCAGTGCATCCCTCCACAAGGTCCTGCCAGTAAATCTGCTCCAGCATGTGCTCTTCTCTCCAAGGGGTCACAGGTCCTGCCAGGAGCCTGTTCCAGTGTGATCTTCCCCTGGGTTTCACAACCTCCTTTGGACATCCACCTTCTCTGGTGTTCAGGAGAAAACCTGTGGGTCAATATAAAGATAGTTTTATAGCTAAAGCAAAAGCCATTTTTTGTGAGCAGAGCAAAACAGGGAGTTGATTTCTGCTTCCCATGGACAGGCAGGTGTTCAACCACGCACAGGAAAGCCGGACTCCATCATGCCTAACACTCCCTTGGGCAGACAAATATCACCACTCCAAACATCCCCCTCTTTCTCCTCCTTCCTCAAGATTTGTATACTGAGCATGACACCACATGGTGTGGGATTCCCCTTGGGCCAGTTGGCATCACCTGTCCTGACTGTGTCCCCTCCCAGCTCCTTGTACATGCCCAGCATCCTTGCTGGGATGGAATGGGGAAAGGAGCAGCAGAGGCCTAGGCTCTGAGTGACGAGAACATCCCTGTGTTGTCAATCCTGTTTCCAAAATCCAAAACAAAGCCCAATGCTAGCTACTACAGAGAAAATGAACTCTATTCCAGGAGAAAACAGTGCACATCTCTATTGGGGTATTTATGTCTAACTATCTCCACCTTTTCTTGTAAGACTATACTGTAACACTTCACCCTGGTGGGTCAGCCAGGGAGAGATGTAAGTTTGCTCTGATGTTAGGTCTGTTCAGGGTGGATTTCCTGCCATCAGGGAGCACAAGGGGTCAGTTGAGAACAACTCCTTCGCTTCTCTAGGCTGAAAGTGTGTGCCCTCACCTATATCAGTGTGTTTTTCCCATACAGCAAAAAGTACCAATCTTATTCAGAAAGTTCATGCCACCATGAAATTATGCAAATAAAGATTAATCCTCTTTTTATAAATAAATATTTGTAAGTGATAAAAATTAGTATTTTTTGACTATTAAAAACTAATCCAAACCATTCTTGCTTATTTTTGTTCTCTGTCAATTTTAATACATGCTTTAGCATGCTATTTGGAAGTGCTTTTTTGACCACTACTTTAGCATCAGATAAAATTCTCAAAAAGTGTCTTGAAAGTTTCAAGTGTGCCTTGAAAAAAGTATGCTCAGTGTCATATCTCAAAAATGTGGGACAGGTAAATCCAGTACTTGTGTACAATGAAACCAGAATTTTATCGTTTCAGTGGAACTCTTCCCTGTGCAATCGGAATAAGATTTGTACCTTCTTAAATCACATACTACTAAAGTCAAAATAGCTCTTTATTTTGGGGGTAACTACCTTACAGCTTTATTGCTTGCACTCTGGAAATATGAAATCTTTCTAACTTTGTCATAAACTTTTTTCCATATTTTGAAAAATACCACCCAGCCTGTTGATTGGCAAAATTAGAGATACCTCAACCCAGTTAGTTTTTGAGTCAAGAGCACTGTGTTTTCAGCCCTGTTTTGATTCATACAATCCTTTGATACCTTAAGAGCTAAGAGTGTGAGACAGGTTCTCTTCTGTGATAAACTGTGGAGGCTCCTACTTTTGAGAAATGAGAGAAGGAATATTTACTGCTAGCAGCAGGAGAAAAAGTTTTGATCAAATCCACCATACATAGCACAGCACTATGTCCACCTGTGAAAATCTAGCTGATATTTGAATCAGTCTTCAGATTTCTTTTCATAGCTGATAGGACATAGGAACACAGAGCTTAAATTTGTTTGGTAACACAATCTATGGTCACATTCTTGCTGTAATGGAAATTCTTACATCCTCACAGCAACTTTGAATGGTCATATTAATAAAAGCCAAATTAAAAATAAAAAATCCCATCAAACAACAACAACAAAGATCAAAACAAAAAAAATCAAAACCAACAAAAACCAGAATAAAGTATTGTTTGTTTAGCTTTCTTTTTATGGTATAGTGGACATTATGAAAAACCTGTTATGCATATTCACCTTGTAAATAGAAGTGTGAAATCTCTGTGAAGCAGAAAGATGTTGCAGTAGGTAAAACACAGAAATTGTAGAATCTCTTGTTTCAAATGGTTTTTGCATCTAAATTTTCATCAGCGACCTGGAGGTCCCTCAGAGGAAGAAAATTCTTCTGTCTTATTATTTTCTTTGAAAATTGTTTTGAAAGCTGTCACTTTATAGTGTGCCTTCAAAAGAGTGAAACTCAACACTGTGAGAAAGCAATATTGCACAGCAACTCTTTTAGTAATATTTATATGTATTTATCAGTCCATTTCTTTCTAGAAGCCTCAAATGAACATTAGAGATAAAAAATTTAAGAATACAAATATGTCTATGTTTTTTCATACAGAGAAGTACAGAAAAAATCCTTTTCGTAAACATACATGTGTACATATCCTATTGCATAAAAATCTACATGCATTTATGTACATTTACGTACACATATGGTCCCTTCCAGCTCAGCATATTCTCTGAATCTGAGATATATAATCCCCAATACTAAATTTTCATGCTTTAACAACTAGAAAACTAACCAAAACTTCAAAATTAATTGTAGAATTTATTGTGTTGATTGCATAAGGTAGAATTGAGCATAGACAGACATGGATTGAAATTAATGATGGTTCCGATATTTATCTCAGAATTTGTCCAAAAATGTCAGTTAAAAAGAAAAGAAATTTAATTATATAATAAGTATCTGTGAGAATTAGAGAAAGCTGACTGCTGCAAGAGTTCGATTATGACTTTTCATCCTTGTAGTTACAGTTTTCACTCTATTATCTATAAATTAGCTATAAAAGACTGGTTTTAACCAATCAGATATCTGCAAATTATTTGAGACAAATTTTCCTGTCCTTGTGTGTGCATACAGTAATTAACTATGGATTTGAAAAATGAGCACCTGTGCCCTTCAATTATTTTCTCTCCAGAGTGTTGCCACTTTCCAAAGTCTCATGGAATCTACAGGGTAGTTGCTGTCATTTTGGTAGCCAAAAGATTCATATAATTAGTTGTAATTAACACCACGGTGAATTATAAAGAAGTTAACCTTTGAGATTGTTTTAAAGTTGTGATTTTGCTTTCACTTCCTAATGCCATGATAACAAAATTTCAAGTGTCCCATCTAAACTAACTGAACAATGCCTCCTACTGGAGCTGAGTGTGCCTGACCAATATTTGTAGGTGCAGTAGAATTTCAAGACTACCTGTTTTGAATGGTAATATTTTACCTAGTGTGATTTCCCATGAAAAAACAGGAAAGTTAAAAAAAGAAGGAAAAAAGATTTATTTTATATATGATCTATTATTTTTAATATGTCAGAATTTTCTCATTTGAATTTGGTGTCTGGTCCCAAAGGAGAAGAAATAAGCATATCTGTTTTTACCTGTTTCTCCAGGAATACATTGCTTTTCCAGACTATTCAGAATGAATAGGTGATATAGGTTTGATCTAAATCTCCCTGGCGTCTCAACGGTATAAATGTCACAATTTTTTATGTGCTTTATCATACGAATTTTATCACTTTAATATGAAAATGGGTCATTCTCCACTAACCCACTGACAAAGCATGACATTTTTGCTATCAGTGTTACCTCTGTAGTGCACTTAAATTTGATTTATGAGAACATTTTATAGTATGTTTGTCCTTAGGAGGCAAGAAATGAGATATAGAATACTAATGTGAATTGTTTAAAGAAAAAAGAAGGAGAAAACAAAATACAAACAAAATAACCTTGAGTACTTGCATGTGGATTGCCTACAGATTTAGCTTCAACAATAGAAAACAGAAATTAGCAAGAAGAGATAGTTTTGAGATGATCTTAAAACTGCTGAATAAATAAGGGAAGAGATGAAGAGTTAAGTTAAGCCTCTGTGCTTTTAAATGCAAGATTTAAAAAAAAAGAATGTGTGAAAACCCCCAAAAATACTATCAAGTAAATTTTTTTTATTAATTTGAGAATCAGTCTTCACTCAGATATGGTCAAATCTGTCCTCTTAATGCTGCCTTTTCTTTCAATGATGCTGTTAGAAATGGAGGCTTTCCACTGAAGGTTCACCTGTATTTCCTCAACTCATAAATGGTATTTAGCAATTGGGAAGGAAAAAAAAAAACAAAGAAAAAAACCAATCTGGTTCCATCTAAGCACTGATACCTTTAACCTTGAGGCCTTTTAGAAATGTCTTACTATATATATGGGTAGCTAGCTATTCAAAATCTCTGCTATTTGTGAAATTGCAGTTAATTTAAGGTCGTACTAAATGTTTTCTTTCACCTATGTTAGGTCATGTGTCTTCAGGGGAGTGTATCTGGAATCATATAGGCAGGTCTTCCTCAGTTGAATCCTTCCATCCTCAAATGCCAGTAAACATTTGAGTTATGATGCCTAAGTAGTTTCATCTTTGTCATTTGGAAGCCAAGTCATTTAAGAAATTTATTGAGTAAAAAACAAATGGAAGTTTGAGTAGAAATTTAGAAGCAAAGAGCTGTGTTAAACTTAGAGGTTTTCTTTCTCTTTTCCTCTTTATAGTACGACTCAGTATTAGAGCTCCTAGTTTCATTATGAGTACATAAATGGGGGATTTTTGTATTTAAAACTGAATTAGATGTGTTGCTCTGCTAGTATCTCATGTTTAGAACACACAGAACTAATTGTTTGGAATAAATGAGTGTCATATAAAATGAAAAATATACAACACATCTGTGTAGCTTTCAAGGTGGTATATATTAAGCAACACACAACAAAAATCTGTTGCAAAACTGAGGTATTTGTTTATTCAGAGATCCGGTCTTGTCTTTGAAAAAAATCCTTATGTTTCTTTCTGTGTGATTTTAACAAGTATATGCTCAGTGTTTCCACAAACTGCCTTCCTCCAGAAAAAAAACTCTTTTGAAAATATAATACTACAGTGTTTATTTTATTATCCACATTCTTTCTTTAGAACTTTCACATTCATTTATGAAAGATATGTCTTTTGCTTCAAAAGCATATAATTCTAGCATCTGAACACAAAGAGTCTACATTAGCTAATAGGAGTCTTTGGTAAGGCTCAGGAATTTTTTGAATGTTGAAAAATAGGTTGCAGTGATGCAGCTTTAATGGAGCTTTAGTCTGCAAGCATTTACTTCTGTAATATGTTCTTACTCCTGCTGCTGGCTTAAATCGGTCATCTGAGGTATGGGTTGTTTTGATGAATATGAAAGTACGCAGATAGGGGTAAGTTTTCTAAGATGACTTGTGTGACTTTTCTTCCTTTTTCTCTTTTTTTTTTTTTTTTGTTTTCCTTTTCCATTCTTGCAGATCTTCATAAGCAGTAGATGAAGACTATTGAGAAGACTACTAAAACTATATCTAAGAAGAACCTTGCAAGGTACCAAACCTTGTTCACTCTTTGGTTAGTGAGTAATCTAGTCTATTTGATCTTAGTTTGTGATATTAATGCAGAAAGATGTTTTCATAAATAAGTATGATTAATTTTGTTTCTAAAAGACTAGTGTTTTTGTGGAACTTTTCAAATTTTTTTTTTTTTTTTGTTTGAATATTATATGAAATAACAGAAGGAAAACAATACTCCTGGGAAATCCTTATGTTTTGAGAACCAGTGTTCATCCCACTGCATGCTGCTTTGCTATTGCTTTCATCATCAAAAGAATTCAGTTATTGTAATGGACTTCTGGTCATTGTATAGGAAAATGCTAAATATGTCTACTGTACTCTCTTAAGAGCTGAAAACTTACCTCAGGTATGGAAATCAAATATTCAAGTTTCTCCTTCTCACTTTTGCAATGAACACTTAAAACCATAAGATTGCAATTTGTTTGGTGGTAGATTTCTCTATCTGTTTCTTTTTATCTTCAAAAAAGACTGAACCAAATACACTGAACCAAAGAGTAAAAGCAGGTACTCTCTTGGAGGCTACCAGACAGTTGTCACCTAATGTCTGAGTGCCCAGTGTTTGAGTCTTGCTCTAATGGATGTTTGAATTATTTGTATTGCTTCATCAAGGTAAAACAACTCCATCAATAGAAACTTATCTTAAAAACTTAGAGTCATAGAATGAGTGAAGTTGGAAGTGACCAAAAAGTTCACTTAGTCCCATGCCCCCCACTGCAGGACAGAGGGGAACCAAGAAAAATTATATCTAATCAAGGTGCCAGCATATAGCAAATGTTAATTTGCTATGGCATATATGAAGTTAAATGGTTACTAGTAGCAAAATCAAACATAATTCTTAATTTTTAGCATTGTTAAGGTCAGGATTCAAAATTATTTATGCTATACCAAGCATGTAATTACTTCAATGTATATTCAAATCCGATTACAGACTATGTTTCAAGGATGCAAGATTTTTTTAGTAGCAGGTAATTCTGCTAATAAACAAAATAATCAGTGTGATGCTCATGTTAACATTGAAAGAATAAACAAAGTTTGTTTTTCTCCTATTGAAATTCTGTGTCTAATGAAAATTCACTTTCTTTATCATGCAGAGAAATTTTTTGACAGTAATCCTTCATTGTTATTCTTCATTTTCCTCTCCTCATATTTGCCTAGATATGACTGATGCAGGTGGATTTCTGTTAATAGAAATCATTCTGCACATTTGCTTTTGCAAAATGCAGAGCTCATGTCATATCTTTCATTATTAGCTCTGGTTGAATAACAGAGAAAGAGATACTCTGCACATTGCTTAAATTATTCTTACAATTTTATTGTAACAAAGCTCTTGAATGCCTGAACTGTTACATAAGAATATTTGCTTTCTGACCAAAACCATGCTTAAAAAACTCAAACAGATGTGTATGAAATGTTGGTCAAGTGTTTATTAATGTGTCTAAATATCTCTGTGGCTTTGTGGTCTCTGCTGTTTGGCAGTAGATCTTGGGAGAAGATTTTATGTCTTCTGGATTTATAGTTCCTCTGAAACAAAAGTAGGGAACTTTTATCTCCATGGCATGTGACAGATTGTGTCATTATTGAGAAATAACATAGCTTGAAATAAGATCCTCAATACTTTCTCTAAGTTATTTCAGAAAAGGAAATCATGAGTCTTTCTCTTTTTTTACTGTTGACCACATTTCATTTTGCCTTTTGACCTTCAAATTCCAAAATGCTTCTACAGAACTTAATAGGATTTTAGATGAGGAAAATAATAGCAATTGCTTTCTCTCTCTCTCTTTTTTTTTTTTTTAAAGTTGAAAGAGTGTGAAACAGTTGAATCACCTGAACACAGAAATCCATGTGATGTGAAATCCATGTGAGGCAATAATTTAATGGCTGGAACTAATCTGTGGTCTTGCAAATACCTGAAATGGTTGTATACTATCAGAGGATTTACTATGAATTCAGGAAATTTATGCAAACAACAAACTCCTGAGTTCTGAAATAACTTATCAAGATATGGAAGATACCAGAATGATCATCTTGAATCACGGCATAAACAGAAATACAAGAGAAATACTGTTACAGAAAAGGTGATTTGGAAACACCTTTTTCAGTAGTCCTAGTGTTTTCATTCGGATTTAACAATTTGTGTGCCATATTGCATTTCCATGTGTCATAATTCTCTGAAAAGGAATTCAAGTCTTTTTAACATGTAAATGTATGTGTGTGAGAGATCCAACAGTTATCTTGAACTTAGAACTTGGGAATTGATTTCAAAGGAATAGATATGTATCTGAATTACAGAGACAAAGCACAGAAAGTTTACTATGTCCTCCTTTTATGAAGGTGTTGCAATGTCAGTATTTACACAGGAAAAAAACAACAGAAAATAAAGAGGAGACCTCATCTATTCTATGGTTGATGATTCAAATAACATTGAAAATAACACAAAGCAGTAAAGCAAGAAAGTTAATGGTGATGCAAAGGTACACCAATCTCTTCCAGGAACTGCAGGTTCTGTGGGGTTCTGTTTGCTTGGTTAATTTGGTTTTTATAGGAGTGGGTGTTTTTGGTTGTTTTTGTTGGTTTTATGAATGTGTGGGTTTGGTGTTTTAACCCCAAATTCTGTATTCTTTATTCCCCCAAAATCTCAGAGCTAATATATCCATATTTGTTTTGTGGACCTATGTTAGGGGCTAGTTTCATTTACATAGATGACGAACCTTTCAGAAAAGTCTTTCTGCTCATTTTTTAACAGCTAAAGTGCTTCCTGGATTGTGTGTTTTATTGCTACAGAATTTCTTAATTTTTTGATTTGTTGGGTTTTATTTTTTTTTTTTGGAGAAATGTGGTTTAGATTTACTGAAAGGTGAAGATGATTCTAAGACCTAAGCTCTCCTCTTTCTGCTGATATGTCTTCATGATGTCTAATCAAGAACAACTCACCATGGGGACGAGTGGCCAAAAGGGTGCTCTGAAATCCTCCAGCCTCCAAAATGTCTCTCCTTGCTCTCCCCTGCCCAATATACCCTTCTTGACTGAAGGATTGTGGGCCACCTCCAGCTCTGCCTCCCTCAGTCAGCAGAAGTAGGTCAATCTTTCAGAGTATGTACATGCAGACAGAAACAACTGCATCTGGATCCAATACTGACTTTTTGTCATTTCTGCATTCATAAAGTAGAGTGCTTGTGAGCACTGCCTGGTGTAAAACAGGAAACCTTGTCCTTATGCAAAAGTTATAATTTAGTGCTAAATCATTACATATATCCTATGGCTTTACTAAATTTGAAGTATTACAAATACCTTTTCGTACTGTTATTGAGGGAATCAGAATTATAGATATAGAGTTTAATTCACTCTTATTGAGCTGGTGGGGTGTGGAAAAAGGAATCTTAGATAATATTTTCTACAAGAAGTTTAAAAATATTCTTCACGGTCTTCTGTACACAATTATCACTGCCAGTTCTATTTGGTTTTCTGTGTTATTTATCATGGCATAAGGATTATTTTGTACCAAATTTGCAGTCATTTGGAAAATCAAAGAAACGAAACTAAATTATGATCATGGACCAAATTTAATATTTATTGTAGGAGTAAAATCTGGACAGAAATTACACTTTATTGTCCAGAACTTTTATGGTTTGGATTTACTTTTTTTAAAATAAATTTTGTGCAGGAAGGCAGTGTATCTATGGAGTGGGAAACATATACTTGACCATTCCTTCTTCATAAGGCTTCATCACATCCTCACGCTTCCCTATATGGCATAATTTGTCCTGTTAGGGGATGAAAATATTACTATGTGAATTATACACACAAGCATCCTAGGTAATAACCACTAGTGAAAACACCATAGAAACAGATAAGAAGCAAGACAAATAATAAAAATGCTTTTTTTTTTAAACAGAAACCATAGAAAGAAACTAAGACAATCAATGCACAATTGTAGATGTGGCTTTCAAAAATGCCTAAGGGAATATACCACCAGTTTTCCGTGAGTAGTGAGATGCCTGAATTTCAGACTGCACATTATCTATTTAACTATTCCATCATCAAACCTGCTACATCAGAGAAATCTAGTTCATTTTCTTCCATAAATCTGCAAGAACTAGGGGCAGAACTGTAAGAATAAACCTTCAGATGCTTAGAGTGGAAAACCAAAGTGGAGACAGCACCTTCTTTCTCCATATTATTATTATTATTATTATTATTACAATACTGATACTAGTACTAATACTAGAAATAACAGTTCTGTCTCATTCTCCAAACAGCTGACATCTCCATGCACAAACCCCTAATTTTCTAATGAATTTTATTATTCAAGAGTGTTCAAAGTAACTTGTACTATGCCATGATAAGCAAAAGCTCACCTTTCAGCACATGGAGACAGCCTGCTCCAGTGCCTTTAGGAATTTCTCCTTGAATGCTCCACCTTCCTGTCTTACTTATTGCAATATTGTGTATTGCAACAGGCAGGAGCAATAGTAACACTGATATGTAACAGAGGTAAATTTAAATTTAGATTTTTTTTCCTTGGGAGAGGTTTAAGTCTTCTAGAAACAACTCCTTAAAAAGCCTCAGATAAATGTATCAGTGTTGTTAACACAGCAGAAATAAACCAATCAAATGTTCTTTATCCCACAGCACCTAAAGGTAATTCTTTCTTCCCCACACCCCTTTTATCTTCCACTCATAAAAATCAGATTTAGCAATAAGCTAGTTTCCTTTCTCAACATCAGATTCTGAGAGAATAGAAAATGCCACTTCCTTATGCTATTCGTGTTTCTAGAAGAGCAGAGCTCTTTGGAGATTTGTTACTTTAGATTTGTGTGTGAGAACAAGAAGCAAAACCAGACTTCAATATTGTTTAGGTTCCAAACATCAAAACTGAACTTATCCATCTTTAAGATCCTTGGTGCCAGTAAAAAATAATACAAATTATTTTACTATTAATTAAGTAGTATCTACTTCATAGGAACTCTGAAAGTAGTTCAATATCTTCTTATCTAATTATTCCAATCCATAATTCATTTATTATTTTCTATTTGTTTCAGGCTAACATTTTTCCAGTAAACCTCTGCAGAAAGCAAATTTTTAACTCACCTATCTTTGTAGTAATACAACTCAAAGAATGTGATATCTTGAAAAAGAGCTGTTATTTTTTTCACTTGGAGAAGAGAGTGGAGAAAGAATAAATGCAGTGGAACATTTATCAGTCTGGAAGGTTCAGCACAGGAACAGTTATGAATGTTTGTAGTTCATCCAGATATATCCAAAATGAATTCATAGCTGTTGAATGTGATCTTTCATATTTCCCAGAACTGCTGTTTAAAAGTGACTGCAGACAGATCCAACGCTGTGCACTAATGAATTGCAATAATCATGTCCCCAGAATTATCTTCATAACCATTGAAACAGATGAAGCCAATGCAACAGAAGAGGATGGAAATGTGTGGTGAACGTTGACTTTATGCAACTCGCAAATTAAGGTGCTGCAAAAGTCCTTTTTTGCCTATGGAGTAAATTTTTTTGTAAGTCATCTTTCTCCTAATAAAATTCAGCTATGCAAGAATTGCACAAGATATTTTAGATGAATAGTATCATTTCATCTCAGTGTGTTCTGGATTGCCAAGCTAACTGTATTTTATTTGCCATCTGCATGGCAGCTGTCTTCTGTAAAGTGGGCAGTTTTCCTTATCTCTTCCACAACCACTCCTCCCTCTGGGGAGCCATCTGCTGATAATAGGCTGTTGAATGTCACTGCATGACTGATAAGAACTACATCCCACTGTGAGATGCTCTGCCCAGAGGGAGGAGCCAAGCATTCCTACCCAGATATAATCACGAGATTCTGGAACACATGCATGGCTTCTCCACTGCATTAGCCAGAGGAACAGCTGCTTCTTCCACTGAATCTTCAGAGGAAGATTACACCCTTTCTACAGGATCCCTGTTCCAACATTACCTGATGCTCCAGGACTGCAGCTACAATTCCAATTGGACTGCTACCAACACCCTGACCAACAGGGTGTCAGGTTGTGTTCTGACTCTGTCAGTGTTGTTTTGGTCTACTGCATTTTTTATTTTATCTTTTTTAATTTTCTTCCCTAGTAAAGAACTGTTATTCCTGCCCCCATATTTTTTGCCTGAGAGCCCCTTAATTTAAAATTCATAGCAATTCAGAGGGATGGGGCTTAGATTTTCCATTTCAGGGGAGGCTCCTGCCTTCCTTAGTCAACACCTGTCTCTCCAAATCAAGACACAGTGACATAGAAATATTAAGGTACAATAGATTATTTTCTTGGTAGAAGAATGTTCATTTATGATGTGTTGATCCCTGCGGAAGCTGGTATTGGGGACTGAAAAGGGCAAATCAAAAATTAGCTGTAGTTCTTGTTGGTGTTCCTTGATTCCCAGCAAAATGCTAAAAGTCCTCTGAAATCACATGCTGTTCCTCTATTGAACAACAATGTACAGAGTACTTGTTTTTAAAATTCATTACCAAACTATGTCTTATGCACCTCCAAGAAATGGTCCCTCCTATGGGACCATTGTGAGTTACTAGAAAATAGAGGGCATCAACAGTAAGTAAGAGCAGGAGAAGAAGTTGGACCATGCAGCTCATGACAAGAGCCCTCAGCTTCACTCTGAGGTGGAAAAAGCATTTAGTTTACATACTCACTTAAAAAATGTGAGGACAAAAATAAAGTATTAGACCTCTATTTGTTTCTGAAAGCAGTGAGGGCTTCGCCCCTCCTTGCTAAAGAACTGAATAAAACAGTTGTCATGACTTGTGAAGCTGTTTATGTGAAATGGAAGTGTGATGCAAGCCAAGAGAGGGTAAACTGAAGAAGAACTTAAAACTGAAGGAAAATTGGTATTAAATCAAATGAATACCTGCTTTGTACTCATTACTGTACTGCATTGTCACTTTAAATACTGTTGGGGCTATTGTTAATAGCAGCAGCATAGATAATAGCACAGAAGCATCTTTTTTTTTTTCTCAGATAAGTGATACTAAGGATATGGAATAGCAAATTCTGTTTATCAGAACTGAAGAGGAGGTCAGTCCTATGTACTTGCCACAAAAGACACAGAGATATTCAGCCAGAAACCAAAGTCTGGGTGAAATTATATCCTGCCTGTGGGAATCCATAAAATCAGAAGGTTTTTGGGAAAGCTGCAGAAGGCAGGCCTCAGAGACAGCAGAACTGTGATTAGAGCTAAGAGTTGCTATGAGATAGGTCAACAGAAAAATTATGTAAAAAATAGAAAAGTAAGGACAAACAGAACAATGGTCTGTGTATTAATGCTTGTCTAGAACAATTCCCAAAGCTGCAAAAAAGTAAATCTAGTGAGATATAAGGAAGTTTTAAGCTTAGTAATGGAGCTCTGTGTATTGTGTTTTAAGGCTTACAAGCAAGTATAGTATTCAAAAATAGCAAACATTGTTTTAATCAAAATTATGTGTGCTTATAGTGGTTGGATAGAACTACTGTCAATATGTTTTTCCTTGGTGCGATTGGTCAAAAAACTTATAAAGTAAGTTGCAACATTAAGTTCTTGGTCTGCTGCTTGGGATGTGAGCTGCTGGCATCATCCCATTGCCATAACCATGTAATGATACTGATGATAGAAAATAAAACAGCCCAAAGCACTTTCCCCAGTAGTCTCATCCTGTTCATGATTTGTACATAGCCCCTGGGCAGCGATACTCTCCGCACTACCCTCAGTCTCCAAGTGGTAGTTAGTCCTCAACAGCACTTCATACATGGGTTATTGGCAATGTCAGCAACCTTGCCTACATGGTGAAGAGCTGTTTTTTTTTTGCAGTAGCATCTTTTTCAAGTCCATAGATTTAGAATCTTCTTTTACAGACCCTTGTTTTCCGTTTTTTCTCTCTTTTCCTATGTGCAATTTTACCATAAACTTTCTTTGCTCTAGAAGTTTGTCTGTATCAAAAACTGATAGGGCGGAAATGGAAGGTAAGCCATAAGATAAGCCATCAGAGCAGGGGCTTGAGATAAGCACAAAAGGGAAGAGTGTGAGATGGGTTGATACTGATTCCAGGCCTGGCAAAGGGAAGATCTGGTCAGTACATTCTATTTTAACAAATCATGACAAAAATATCCACTCTGGTAAATTGTGTAAAAGGGAAAAACTGTTCATATGTACATCACTAGTCAAAAAAAGGTTACTCCAAGTTATGGGACAGATGGCATGCCACTGTAAGAGGTCCCCAAAGCATTCCCAGGCTTGTTTCTGGAGCCTTCCACCAGAGGACTGCACATGAACCATATTGTTGTACCAGTCAGAAACTACCCCCCAGAGGGGATAGCTGGATGTTCCTACCTGAACATGAACAGGTATTAACACACTGGACTTTTTGTTCCATGGACTTGCCCCACCCTTAATGGATCAAGATTGTGACTATTACTTTGACCACCTGACATCAAAATTGCAACAATTAAATCTTATTGTTTGATCTGTGGGAGGTGACATCCATCCTCTCTATTATCTACTCTTGTCCTTTGTTTCTCTTTCTTACTTTTCCTTACATACATACATTTCCTTATATATTATTTTCTTTACATTTTTATATTGCTATATTTCTATAGATAATAATTAACATGGCTATATATCTCCTTTCCATTGCAAATTGTTCTAAACGAGACCTGCCATATATACCTGTATATCTATATATCTAAATATCTATATATCTATATATCATCTATATATCTATATATGTCTACATATACCTACATATACCTCTCGCTCTTCATCTATCTATCCATCTATCTGCATCTATATACATATTTACATATACATATACATACATATATATATACACACATATATACATATATATATATATACATATATATATACACATATATACATATATATACATATACATACATATACATATATATGTGTGTGTGTGTATGTGTGTGTGTGTGTGTGTGTGTGTGTGTGTGTGTGTAAACACAGTCATTCAGTGTTGTTTCACTCTAATCCACCCCAAGGGATTTATCAACAAGAACATCAGCTACTCCACCTTAGGGGTGGGTCATAGTATTAATATACTTGCAGTCTTGTAATTTACTGTGCTCTCTACCTCTCCTTGATCACTATCCCTGCATACCTTTATTTTTCTCTGGGTAAGTTTGAGTCTTGTGCTATATTTCCTCCACAGATTTTATTTGAAGCAGCACTGATTCACACTGTAAGATACTACATTTCAACTCAGAGCCATCAATTATCACTCTTTAATAACAGACTTTCCTCATTCCCTGTGCTTTATAATCTTTCTTCAAATTTCCAATATTCACTCATCATTTCTTTTGCTGTCTTATGAAAACCCATTTTCTCTTAGAATTTAGTACCTTTTTCTTTAATAATACTACTAACATTTTTCTCTTACACATTTTTCTTCATTTTGACTTTCTTCAGACAGAGAGAAAACAACAAGCACCAAACAAACAAAGCTCCACCTGATTTATTTGTTATAATACCATTTGTTTTGGAATGGAAAGAGTCTTCTGACTTTATCTTGCATAAAATTTGCGTAAACTCCAGGCTTTGTTTCTAAAAAGGCTTGCTTCATATGGTCTTCACCTTGTTTCTGAAGCAGTTCCCTGATTAAATAGGCATGTGGACTTCTTACAAATGGGAAAAGTAGTGTTCTACACACTTCTTGCTCCTGTCTGGCCAGATCCTGTTACCTTGTCTCAGCTGTCAACAAATATTCAGGTGAATGCTGACCATGAGCCTGACAGCATCACAGAGGTTCTGCAGTTATTTTACCAAAAAAAAAATCTTATTTTTTCCAAACAGTAGTAAGAAGTCAGATAAACATTACCCTTTGCTTATTACCAAGTCAAGAGGTAATGAAAAGTTCACAAAGAGTCGCAGAGTCTTTTTCACTGGTTTGTGATCATGAGCTCTCCTGGATCCACCCAGAGCTAGGGAGGATTTATACTGCCACCACTGGCTGAGGCAAGTTAGATCTTAAAGTACTTAAAAAAACTGTGAGAAGAAATATTTCTTCTAGAGTTCCTAGTGAAGAAGCAGACTGAAATTTTGTTCAGAGTGAAAGAAATATTCCAAGACAGTGCTGGATATATAAGTTGGTATAGGTGCTTTTGAGAGATGGACAATTATAACTGGAACTTTTCACTCTTGCTACTTTGAGCATGGTAACCATGAATTTTCTTCTGTTCTGACAACTCTGTAGTCAACATTAACTCTTGAGGCAACTTTAGGCCATTATTTTGCTACAAATATCAACATTTGAAAGCAGATTCAGTGATGCTCTAAACTGCAAATAATTAGGGAGAACAACCTCTAGGCATGGAACTTTGACTCAGGTCTGCAGAACACTGAGAAAGATCTTCAGATCATTCACAGTTTTTTCACATCATTGACAGCTTCTAGGCAGTATTGCGGAAGGTTTCTTCAGTATTGATTGGCTATCAATTATTTACGATACTCTTTGTTTTGGTTTATAATGAGCTGCTTACTTTCTGTAAAATGGATGTGCATTTTCCATGCAATCAAAAAATCATTCATGCTCACAGTCTGCAAAGAAAACTGCAGCTTCTTCCTCCCCACCTAGGCACAGCTCCCCCACCCCCCCCAAAAAAAAAAACAAAAAACAAAAAACAAAAAACAAAAAACAAAAAAAAAAAAAAAAAAAAAAAACAAAACAAAACAAAACAAAACAAAACCACATTTTTTCTATAATAAGAGTTTTAATTTTATACACTTTTTGCAATTTCTGGCATAATTCAATATGGTTTTGTTCTATGTAAAGTAGTTTAACTGTTATTCTGACATAGAGGAATGAGAGCTATAATGATGAAAGGAATTGAAATGTTCTGGGTAAAAAAAGAGATTGATTACAAAAGTTTTCAATTTTGGATCACAAAGACAGTTTTTAAATAAATATTCTGATCTTCCCCTCCAATTTATGTAAGAGAGTGGAGCACACACATGATACTAACAGTTGAAAACGCATAGTAGAATTGCATGGTGTGCACCAGCCAATATTGGGATATTCAACAGATGAGATGAGATTAGAGATATTCTGAAATGAATCATATCAAACTGATATGAAGTAGACAGCAGTTCATCAGCATCATCTGGTTCCCTGCACAAGCTTAAAAATGTTGTGCCTCTCTATCAAATAATGTAGCTAAGCCCCAAGCAGTTAAATTTCTGACTTGTAGAAGGAAATAAGTGTTTAATCCATAGCTCAGCCCCACCCTGTGAAGATAATTCCATTTAAATTTATGGTGATACTTAGACTGGCAGGTAAGGAGTTCCTCATAGGTACTGTGCTGCAGCTTCATGTGCAGAAATGTTCACTAAAACATTTCTTTTGACTGGACACTGCCTTGGGCTTATAGCTCTCCTAACAATGGCCATGTTCCAAATCCCTCCTGGGCAGTCCTGACAGCCTCCGCAGAAAAAGACATTTTTTTCCTACAATTTTTCCTCTATTTTTTCCTTCCAATTTTTATAAAATATAACATAATTACACCAAAAATCAAAAATCCAAAGATGCAGGAAACATACTGGTTTTATTATGCGCCAGGACCTCTAGTTGTCAAGAAAAGCAGAGCTTTTCTTTGGGACTAGGATGAAATTGAGTAAAGGAATAGCTGTTGTCTAAAATATCTGAGGTGTTTGCTTTCAAGCCTATCAAAAATGAGAGGTTTTGTTTTGGTTTTTTGCATTTCTGTTAGTGAAATAACAATTTAATGAGGCATTTACTCAATACAAAACCTCAAAAACAGTGTGATCTCAGCAGTATGCTAACTCTAGTTCACAGGGGTTAAGAAATAATTTCAGGCAAATTTGTGAGAATTTGTAAGAGAACGGAATGAAATGCTGGAAGACAAAAATGAAAGCCACAGGAAACACAGAAGTCCTTAGAACTTCTAATTAATTGCTACAATTTATTTCTGTGTTTCATGAAAACCTTATCTGGGTATATTTTCTGAGAACAGAAATTCTTCTATCGATAGGTATAAGTCTATGGGAAGAGAAAGAAAATGTTTAGAGGATTTATTGTGTTTTTAGGAATGGAATTCTACAGATGCAAGGAGTTTTAACTAGCATTAGCCTGCTTACATGGTTAAGAAGTGGGTAGAGGAGTCTGAAGTGTGTTTTCCAGAGCATCTTCAGAAATAATATTTTATCAATGTTGAGATTTTCATCTGATTCCAGATTCTCATGCTCATCCTCTTTTTTCCCCCTTGGGCACTGCACTAGGAGAAAGAACCTTAAGAGACAATAAAGTTTCTTAAAGAGAGAGTCTTCTCTCTTCTTTCAAATTCTCCACTCTCTTGTAAGTTCTAAAAAGCTCAGAGCTGAAGTTGAATGTGATGGAATACTACTTCAGCTTCCGCCCAGAAAATAACCAGGTGAAGTGATAATTTCTGCATTTAAATATTCATTCCCCTTAGTCCTTTACCTGTTAAAGCCCTTCAAGCTCAAAGAATGCAACCCTGGTGTGAAAGGAATGAAAGGAGACACCTTTATTATCTTTTTTCCCATATTTATTTCATAGCAGATTTTTTTTTAAATTCCTGTCTATGCCTCTCTTGACCTGTAGGAGCAGCTGTTCTCTCTGACATCAGTTATTCTCTCTGATATGTCTAAAACACTATGCACCTCAACACAAATCCCTAGTTGTAGCATCTCCATTATTGATGGTGAAGCTTATATTGCAGTCGCGGACTATTTCATGCCAAGACGTGTTGAAACCACCCTTGAAGAAGCAGATTCATGAGATGCTGCTATGGTTGTGATAATATAAGGTTCAAAATACACTGAAAATAAGAATGAGAGTGTTTTCTGTGTGGATCATCTTGCAGTTGTGCTACCAATATCCTGAGTCAAAGAGTAAATAGTGGGCTTGTATTGTTTGCACAGACTGCAGGCACTTTAGGTACACCCAAAATTGTGCTTCAAATTACTCTTTCTAATTCAAGGTGTGTTTCCACATAGCAAAATATGTTCTATAAGTATAGAGCTTTGTGACTGTCTAAAACAGGATGGTCACATGAAAATTTGGAACAGAGTAAATTGATTTATTGCACTGATTACTGATGTGAAATCTAAAGATGAAAAAGAACAAAGACAAGGCAGATGCAGGGGATGATGAGAGTAAATTATATATGAGCACCTTGGCAAGGAAAGGTACTGAAAAGAAGTTCCATTGTGATAAATTCATGGAAGTGCTTCTTGTATAAGGAGTAGACTACTGATTTTAGGTTAATGCAGCTTACCCAAATTTAGTACACCAACATAAGTGTCAAGCAGAAATAGAAAATATATAAAGGGAAAAAATAACTCTTTTTTGTTCTTCCTTCCTCCCTCCTTTCCTCCCCCCTTTCCCCCCACCATTCCTTCATGTCAATAGATTTGTTTCTTGTTATCCACAAAATTATGATTATGGATTTACTACTTGGTGGGCAAAAACTTAATAAAGGCTTCCTAGCCTGGAGAACGTTTCCAATAACATTCCTGAATATCTTTTTTGGTTCCCATCTATTCAAAGAACTATTTACAAGAATAGGTCGATTAAATTTCCTCTGGTATACTATTCAATTAGATGGAAACTTCTTAAATATGGCTTGAAAGGTGTTTTGGGGAAATATAAAAACATTAGTATTGTTGTTTAGGGTATTCTCAGGCAAAAAATACTAATAGAATATTATTGCCTCAAAGTAATAACCTATGCAATGATAAAGAAAGCAAACAAGCAAAAACAGCCAAAAAATATTTTGCATTAAAAAATATTCATCTAAAAAAAGAATATCACTTAATAAACTGAATAAATATTGAAAGCAAAATTTATGTACATTTATTTATTAAATTTCCACTTTGAGGACAATTTTAGTAAAAAGCCTTCTAATTTATACAGTAAAAAAAAGACCAAGAAAACAAAAAAAATCAACCAAAATAAACCAAAACAAAACAAAGGTAGATTGCCTCATTAATTTTCCAAAACAGATTTTGATGTGGAATTTGAAAATATTTTTTTTCAAAAGCAAACATATACTGATAGAGTGTATTTTGTCTGTGCAAAAAGCTAATGGATTTTACTGTCTCTTTCCTGTTCTTAGAACACAGTCTGTAAAGCTCAGAAGGTCTGTGACTCTTCGTTAAAAATATGTACTTTGTATCAAACCAATTAGATTTATCTTAACATGAATCATTTATTCTTTTTATACATTTTCCTGTGGTGAATTTACTAGTATCAGAAGGGCAAGAGCTTACAGAAGAAACAAAAATTAATGTCTATTACAATAATTGATTGCAACAGAATTTCCAGTTCTCATAGTTAAGATATTGGATCACATGAAATTACAGTAATAGTTTTCTTACCTCAATTTTACAGAAAACTCTGCATGTCATTCTGTTCTTAAAAAAAAAATTCAGTTATCTCAGTGAGACTTAAACCAGATATGACAGGACACTGACCTTTTGAGAACAGTTTTCAAAGAAAAATACAAGGTTTATTATTTTATTTGTGTAGGGGGGTATAATATTTATTTTAAAATCGACTTTAAAAAGGAAAAGGGTTCAGATTAAATTAGGCATGATTTATTTTTACTGCTGCTCCAGAATCCACATCAAAAAGTGTGTGTCTATGTATTTCAAATACAGCTGAATTTTAAAAAAATTCCAACTTTTGAATACTTAGTCTATCAAACAAGAATTTTAGCCTTGTTTTGCCTGAATAGGAAAGCTGTTCTGGCTCAAGGTTTAAAAAGAAACACAATTTAAATTTACTTCACTACAGTCATGGTAACTCATTGATGTTTGCCAAGGTACCTCTGTCTAGTTTCTTTTCTTCACTCCAGTATTTTGAGGATAGTGAAGAAATAGAAATATTTCCAAAACATCATTTAAAAATAGATAGAAATAGGAATATACTGCCAGTATTTTGTGCCAATTCATGATTCTTTCTTTCTGGATTAATTTCTGTGTGTGTAAAATGGGATTGTGATGACTATGATTGACAAGAAGAAAAGGGTTTCACAAAACACCTGTAGTGAGAGGACATGTGTGGCTAGGGGTAAACGACATTATAATTGATGCGGATGAAAGCATAGATCCTGTATAAGGAATTCTTTTTAAGGAAAATGCTGCCATACTCTCTTCTGCTTCACAACCAAGAAGGGAGAAAAATCTGGTAGAGGAAGCACTGTAAGAGGCACAGCTACACCTCCTCAGTAGACACCAGAATAATTACAGGGACATCTCTGGAACATTTGTATAACATTTACCTGTCTCATACAGTCTTGCCACTATCTGGCTTAGTCTGGTTATTCTTTGAAACAAAATTAAATTGTGCATAAACCTCATCCATAAGAGAGAAAAAAAGTCTTTAGACATTGTAAGGGGGATGAGATTAATTTTGGTGTGGTTAAACAGCACTTGATTCTGAGGAGACCCTTCTAAGTCATCCTTAGAAGGTGTTTTGATTGTGCTACTGTGCTGATTCATTAAAACTTAAACTCAGCTCCTCATCTAATTCACACACAAGTCGGAAAAGGGTTGCCTTCATGAAATAGCACAACCATTAAAAAAATGCAAAATAATTTCAATAAAATTACTTCAAATACACCAAATCCTTTGCACTGTAGGAGGACATCTCACTCCAGCACTCTCTACTCACCTGTTCTATAGAAACTGCCCAGCTGTTGCTATATTATTATTTCTATTCGTGCTTAGACATGATGATGTTTTCATCTTTGGAGTTTGTTTTTGTGAGACGGAAATTATGCTGTCATGCTGCAATTCAGGAAGCAATCAAACAATAGAGAAAAAAAATTACCAGTGTTTAAAAGTTAGGGGCAGAAACTGGAAAAGTCTTGTTCTATTCTTCCCCTGCAAGTGGATTAAGAAAAAGAAATAGGAGGAGGAGGACACAAGATTCTGTACTTATAGCTGTTGTGGAAAAAGGATTTTTTTTAAATTTAAAGGTTAGACATTTTTTCTCAGATGATAATTAAAATCTTATTTAATTAATTCAGTAAGATGCATATTGATTTTCCTCAAATAGGCTGAGAAGCAGACATTTTACTGAAGAAAATAGATTTCTTGATATAGAAAACAGTTTCAAAAGCTTTAAAGGTGCTGGCTGGAAAGCGGTCTAGCAGAAAATGATGCAGAAATGCTGTTTGACAGCTGTATAAACATGAGCCAGTGTTCGCCCAGGTGGCCAAGAAGGCCGATGGCATCCTGGCCTGTGTCAGCAATAGAGCAACTGGCGGGACCAGGGCAGGCATTGCTCCCTCTGCTTTGCGCTGGTGAGGCCACTGCTCAAGTGCTGTGTCCAGTTCTGGGCCTTTCACTAAAAGAAGCACATTGAGGGACTGGAGTGAGTCCAGAGAAGTGAAGCTGGTGAAGCATAGAAAACAAGTCTGATGAGGAACAGCTGAGGGAGCTGGGGATGAATAACCTGAGGAAAAGGAGGCTCAGGGATGCCCTTCCTGCTCTCTGCAGCTGCCTGAAAGAAGGGCGCAGCCAGTTGAGGCTCGGCCTCTTCTGCCAGGAAATCAGTGACAGGATAAGAAGAAATGGACTCAAGCTGCATTGTGGAAGATTCAGGTTGGACATCAGGAAGAACTCCTTCATGAAAGGGGTTGGTTGTTAAAAATTGGAATGTGCCGTCTAGGGAGGCGGTGGTGTCACCTTCCCTGAAGGTGTCCAAGAAAGGACTGGATGTGGCACATAGTCCATTGATGACTGCAAATTGATGATGTGGTGATTGGACTCCATTATGTGGGAGGTCTTTTCAGCCCTAAATGATTCTGTGCTATATCTAAATTTTAACATTTTTTATCAATATTTCCCCTTGCCCATATTAGGTGGATTCTTTCATCTGTTTATTTTTGGCCGACCCTTACTATTTCATTTTCAGATATCTGACTCAGCTGCTTTTCTAATGTGGCCCAAACCAACGTACAAGTATCTTCATTACTCTTAAAGAGGTCAGACTGAAGCCCACTGAAGTATTGTGATGGCAAATGTGACCACATCTTATTTTTGTTTAATCACACGGAAAAAAATCTTCTTCACATTGAGCTAATCAATAACCTGTAGGGAAGTTTGAGGTTTATAGCTTAGAGAAGCGTTTCATTATGTCTGAAACGTGGCATCTGCAGTAAACAAGCCTACCTTTAGCTGTCTATAATTTGTTGTGTTTGTTTTTGTTTTGTTTGTGCCCCCAGCAATATTGAAAGCCATCAGCAATGGTTTATTTAGAAAATTCAAATAATATATGACAAATTAAATTTCAAAAATCTGGGCAATTTATGCACACACACACATATATATACATACATATACACACATACACAAGTATATCTCATATTTTAAATACAGTTAAAATACCATACAGTTTATTATGTAGGATAAAAATAAAATAAAATTTATATTGTTTTTCCTTTGTATTATTCAAAATATTTTATTGTGCAAAATTATTCTAGCAATTCTGGGGGATAAAAATGGAAGAATTATAATTTCAGTGTACCCATAAAAAGGAAGATAGGAATATTAGTGTGATGTTCTCCTTCAGGAACATCCCATTTGCTTTTCTGAATACGTATGTATCAGGAGTCAGTTTTGGTCTGTGGCCATGCCTGAACCCAGACCTTTGTGTTGTGAACACAACGCTGATGTGCCCCAGAGATCTGCACAAGCCAGGCCATGTGAAGCAGGTTTTCCAGTCCCAGATGTAATTGTGACTGTGCCTAACCAAACCGAATCCAGAAGACGATCACCCCACAGAGGGGATGGCCCACAGCACCCATTGAGATCTACATCTCTGCAGATATCAAGCTCTTAATTTCCTCAAGAGCCATATTACAGAGAAACAGCTGGCATTATATTTCCCTGAAGTAGTTTAGGTTATTTCTGTTCTTCAAAGCCTTTACAGCACAATTAAGCCACTGTTGATAACTGGAGATTACAAAGGATTAATATGAAATCTCACAAACAGGACTTGCATTTTTTTAACAAATATTAGTGTCATTCATATCTCATTGTGATGTATAAGGAATGTTAGGCTAACTTGGGAGCAAAGTTACAGTGTCCTTGTTTCTCTCAACACACCCTGAACAAGTATTTTAGAAGCAAAATATATCCCGTGACCTGCTGGATATAAACTGATAATAGAAGTCTGGGGCAAATTCAACATATTTTACATCACAAAGCAAACAGTCTTCAGAAAAATTGTTGTTGTAAAAAAATCTACTATTATATTTTCCTGTACTTATGCATGTTTAAAGCTTGCTTCATAAGGAATTAACCCGGGACAATTAACACCAGGAAATGTACACATTTTTGTAGTGAACAAAACCAAAGTGCTCCAGCCCTTTAAATGTACAGTGTAAGAGGTGTCTTAATTAAAATTCCTTTTAAGAAAATCCTGAAACGCGAAAATGAATAATGTCATCCTTAGATACTCATTTATTTAAGTTGTATGGGGTTCTGCAGAGATTGAAATATGAAAATTTAAAATTTTACTTCCTATACTGATGTTACTTGATCAATATGGCAATTGCCTCAACTGCATTGCCCAATTTTCTAGTATCTGTTGCTCTGAGGTACAAAATATCATGTGGTTTTGTATTAAACTCACAAAAGTCTAAAATCACTGATATTTAAGGAATATAGTGAAGTTCAAGTCAGTCCTGTAAACATTTAGCTATGAAATAAGTTCAGACCCTTGATTTAAGAAATTGCAGGACTACAAAGCAAAATAAAGAGAAATGCAACTAGAAGCAGCATACAGTAGATTTAAATTTTTTAAAAAATGTATTCTAATTTTTAAATATTTAGATTCTGAAGAGTTGAGAAATATATACATTTATGTATATAAACATGGTTCTCAAATGTAATTCTTCTTTCTCTTATTCTGTTCATTTCACTACTAACCATTTGTATCCAATATAGCAACTATTAAAAAAAGATACACAAAATCTTCCACTAGATATTAGTTTTCTCCTGGGAATTTGGTTTCGTTACAATGATATTCCTTATTATTTTACAATCTGTGAAAGACCAATTAAAATAATAATATGTATCGGACATATATTAAAAATCCTGCACTTAATGAAGACCCTATATTTGATTCTACTGCAAGTGTGACTGCAAACTTCAAATGGCTACTTCTATGCCTTACCTGATATATTCCATGTAGATTTTATTTCATGTAATGGAGATTACTGTCACAAAGGGCTTCTTAATAAGAAATAGGCTCTTTTGTAGTGATTTTTATACAGACAATATTTTACAGATGCTACAGAATCATTATTTTCTGTTCTACTTAGAGATCACAATTTTTCATTTTGAGTTTCTCCAAACACTCATGTTGTCTATATCCAGCCACATTTCCATAGCCACTGGTATTTTTGCATAATTGCAAGTTACTCCAGTGTCACAGGTGCTATACAATTGTGAAGTATAATATCTCTATTTGACTCAACCTCTTGACAAAAGTAAGCTCAAATACTTTTAAGACATTCTGAAGCCATTTATGATGTCTTGAACTGTAAAACAATGTGCTGTGCAAGAAGCACACTGGGCTGGTATAATGTTGGATAGCTACATAAACTTCAAAGCATAGACAGAAGGGTTACTTAAATCTGACACAAAACTGACCAGTATGAAATAATTTAAAACTTGGTCGAACTGGCAAAGTTTGCTCTTATCAATGTCCTTTAAAGGAGTACATATATAAGCAGTATTTATTAATGGAAAGTTTTTGTTTCTTTTAGATCTTTATTTTTACACCCATATGGCATGCATCTGTTTAGTGCAGTCAAAGAAACATGCTTGCTTACAAATATGTTTTAAAAAGCAAACCACATTTCAATGTGGAGATTAATATTCATATTTCTGTGTGCACTGATGGTCAAGTGGATCTATGATAAATGTATTTCTCTACAAAAAAAATGCAAAGGAAAATTTTAAAATGCTGCTTTATTGGTGTTTAGTGGAATGAATCCATGACAACAGATGGAAAGCTATTTTACTATTTTATGTGTCTTTTATACTTGGTTCATCCTTGGAACACTGGTGTTATATGACCTACACAAGAATAAGTTTTAAAGATTGGTAACCATAACAAAATACTTAAAAGGACCTCCCTGATTCCAGAGTAAGTTAGTATGAAATAGTCAATAGGACCTATCTTCTAAATTATTGCCCTGCTTTTCAAAACCTTTCAAAACCTTGGTGATCCCACACTTATTGAGCAATATATTAGCAAGACCAAGAAATCTTATTCACCTCTAATTTTATATGCTTCTTTTTGTACAATGGTGTTATAAGGGAGAGAAATGAAGGATTGATTTTCACAAATGAGAAATTTACTCTAAAATTAAATCCACATCATGCATTGATATTTATAATGATAAATATTTGACTTCTGTTTTCTCTAATAAGGTGGATTTAGTCTGAGTAATATGCTATGGATAGTTATGTGATTGGCAAATTCTCTCCAAGATTACCTCAAATAATTTCTTTCAGGATGTACATAATAGACTGATGAGCTCCTGATCCTTTATTTGCAAACTTGAAATGCAGAATATTAGACCCAGATAACATTAAAGGCAGAACTTTATAGGAAAATAGATGAATAAATAGTGAAAACCGGAGCTTGAGATTTTTAATTATTGCCTGGAAACTAAATTAAACAATACCATAATGTTAAGAAATTTAAGAAATATTACACCAAGATAATGAAACAATTTGGAGTTAATAGAAAGATTATTAGAAAGAATAAGAGAAAGATGATAATGATCTAAAATAATTTCTGTGTCCTTTGGTGTAATTTCCAGGCTATCTTTCTGTAATTTGGGAACCTCTTGGGAGGAATGGATTAAAGACTGGCAAAGACAATTGTATATCACTCAAGTGACCTGGCAGCCGGGAATAACTTTTGATAAACCTGTCTGAACAGTCGGACAGTGATCCTGTAGCACGTACAGAGTTTAGCAGTGCCTGCATTGTGGCTTCTACAGAACCTCAGGAATTGGAGATTTTTGGGTCCATGATTCGGGATACAGGCATCATAAAGCCACCCTAGGACACTTGCACACTTGACAAACCTGACTGCCTTCTATGAGAAAATCACTGCCTCGATGGATGACAAGGGAGCAGTGGGTATTCTCTGCCTTGGCTTCAAACAAGACTTTCAACACTGTCACCAGAATTCTGGAAGTGTAGTCCAGATGAGTGGATAATGAGTTGGATTGAGAACTAGCTGAACAGCCAATTCCAGAGGGTCATAATAAGTGACACAGGGTCAAGTTAGAGGCCTGTCCACAGCGGTTCCTCCCAAGGTTCTGTACGGGGCCTAGCACTGTTTAACGTATCCATCAGTGGCTTGGATGAAGGGGCAGAGGCGTCCTCAGCAATTTCATTAACACCACAGAGATGAGAGGACTGGTTGGTACCCAAGAGGGCTCTGTACTCATTCAGAGAGACCTTGACATGCTGGAGAGATAGGCAGACAAAACAATCTGAAATTCAAGAAAGACAAATACAGGGTCCTGCACCTGGGGAGGAATTACCCCAGGTATCAGCACAGGCTGAGGTTACCTGCTGGAAAGCAGCTCTGCGGAGAAGGATTTGGGGGTCTTGGTGAACCACAAGCTGTGCATGAGCCAGCAATCTGCCCTGGAAACCAAGAGACCTATTGGATCCTAGGTGCATTAGGAAGATCTCTGAAGTTCAAGGGAGAAGATTCTGCCCCTGTAGTCAGCCACAGAGAGGCAAATCTGGAGTGCTGTGTCCAGTTCTGGGGTCCTCAGAACAAGAGACACAAGGAGCTACTGGAGCAATCCCAGCAGATGTTAACATAGGTTAGGGTACGAGAACATCTCACTTACGAGGAACAGCTAAGGGAGCTGGGACTGTTCAGCATCGAGAAGAGATGATTTAGAAGGGACCTCATCATTGTCTGTAAGTACCTGAAGAAAGGGATAAGAGCATGGAGCCAGGCTCTTCTTGTTGATGCTGAACAATAGGACAAGAGACAATGGACAGAAAATCATGCACAGGAAATTCCACTGGAACATAAGAAAGAATTTTACTGTGTGGATTACTGAGCAGTAGAACAGATTTCCCAGAGAGGTTTCCCAGATTTCTCACTGATATTCAGAGATATTTAGGACTGTCTAGATGCAATCCTGTGCCATATTGTACAGGATGACCCTGCCTGAGCAGGGAGGTTGGACCAGCTGACCCCCTGTGGACCCTTTCAACCATACCTAATCTGTGAATCTGAGATTTTGTGAGATTCTCTGGATAAAATTTAATTGCTGTTTTTACTTTTTTCTTATCATTTTTATGTCCTGAATTCTGAGGCTGCATTTAATTCTTGCATTGATATTGTTTTGAATTGTGGTATTGGGCAAAACTGCTGTTCTAACCCCTCTTGAATACATAAAGAAGGGAAAACCAAATCAATAGCTTCGCAGGTCCCTCTAAATTAAGGTAAAATAACATAAAGCATTCTCCAGTATCACAGGAAATGTTAAATGGGAAAAACAACTTCCACAAATACACGCAGGAACATAAGCTCCTTAGTGGTTGATGTCAGTGACTAACACAAATTACTCATATTAAAACTGAAGATATGTCACATTAGTTCTCTGTGACACAAAGTTTCATTATTAATAAAAAATTTACAAAGCTCATCTATTTTATGCTTGGGTTTGTGCTCAGAAGAGAAAATGGCTCATGCACTAGAGGGTGATAACATCTAATAATGATCTATCTACAGAGATATACTAAGTTTAATTGCATAAGAGCTGTAATAAATTAATATTGTGGTATTGATACTAGCAGTTCAAGACATAGTACAAAACCAGATGTTTGACACTGATGTGCCAGGAAGTTTCTAGATAGAAAATGTCCCTTACCCACGGAGTAAAGTTTTCACCTTTCCTTGAAATGTATGCTTGAATATGGGTTTCACATATGATTAAAATGAATCTTGTAAAATGATACCAAGAAATGAGAGTTTAACTTTTTAACTGATGCATACTACTATAAGCAATTTATACAAAGCCCTAGTTCAGACAACCCTGTAAAAACACAACCCAGCATTTTTGAAGCCTTAGATCAGCAAATATCCCTGTAAACACTGTGAGTGATGTAGGCTTTGTCAGAACTGTTCATGTGATGAGATTAAAAGCTTCAGAGAACAAGTGTGGTAAATTACAGAAAATTTTATTTTTGTCAACTCAGTGTCTCTGCACCTACAGATGCATTGATGTGAGATCCTTTAGTGATGTGGAAGAGGAAGATATGGAGTAGTTATGAAGAAGCTGGGAATAAGATCACTGAGAAAAATTAACAAGGAGCCATGTACAGGCGCAGTTTGCCAGGCTCTGACGGCTTCTCATCCCACCAGGGCTGGAGAGAGAAGCAGTGTGAGGAGGCACGTGAGCAGTTTGTAATGAGATTGCAGCCAGAGCCTGTGGGGAAGGAGCAGAGGCTGATCAGGAGCCCTGTGCCCAGAGGCATAAGTAACAAAAAAGGGGAAGAGTACTGTCAGGATATCTTCACTACAGAATGAGCTTTCACTACACTAATTCTGCTTTCCCTCCAGAGGGCTGAGCTCAATTTGCCTAGCTTGAACAAATAACACAGCGTACTTGTAGGGATTAATTCTATCTATTGCATGCATTGAAGTAAAAACCCCACTGGGCAGTTAGATATCAAATTACAAAACGTGTAAGAAGTCTTATTCCTTTTTCCCCAACTTTCCTGCTTCTTGTAAAGCTAAAGATTAATTGCTATTTGAACTGCCTTGGGGGATGGGAAAAGCATTAAATGAGAAACAATTATACACTAAAATGAAACTTAAGATATGTCTCCTTTAAAAAAACAAAAGTGTGTATATTAAGAGTTTCAATTGATTTTACTTAAAAAAGAAAACACAAAACCTTGTGTCACACTTCCTATAAACAGGGTTATTATGACAACTCTTTCTATGTCCATCTTCTGTGCCATTAGTTACATATCTAGAGTCATATTAAATTGCTTAAATTTTAGTGTAATTAAGTGTTAATCACACAATTAAAATGTTTTTTAATTTTTTTTACCTTGAAATAGCTACTTATCTAGGGAGATGGTGAATAAGAACCATAGTAATTTCTGCCAATTTTAAGCATGCTGTCTATTTTCTTTATTTTATTTTTTTCAGTTCTCACAAAGGGTTTTTGCCCTTTTCACAGTGCTTTGCCTGTTTTCACAGAAGCTATTAATGACTACTGCACATTTAATTTTCTTCTCCTAAATATCTGAAATTTTTTCAGCATCTCATTTTTTCACATTAATGCATTAATGAGAGCTTCAGAGGGTTTTGTTCATTTGTTTGTTTGTACCCCTTGAAGTGTACTTTATTGTTTCATGTTCTATGATTCACTCATATCTTAAATGCCAGGTGATATATTGCTCTTGTTTTGTCAGTACAAGGGATTTTGTTTTACTGATGGTTTTCTTTGCTGCCTACAGATCAGTAAATATGACTGGAACAGTACTCCTCCAGATTCAAGTTTATTTTCACCTCAATTGAAGGCTAATGCACCAACTTTTTTTACTTTTTTTCTTCTGAGTCGTCTCCACTTCCTATTTCTTTGAATCACAGGCGTCAAGGAAGACTTCAATGACATGACTAGGTCACTATTCTGTCTTTACAGCTGGTTTTCCTTTATGCTGTAAAAAGAATTTCTGTAACTTCCTAAAAATCTCTTCTACCCCGTTGTCTATTAGAATCGATATTATTGTTCAAAATAAAGAATCATACTGGCATTATTCATCAGTCTGGAAAATACACTAAAATACTAGCTTGTCAAATGTCTTTCAGAGATCCTAAAACCCTGTGGTTTTTACATCCAAGATGAAATAGCTATAAAGCTTGTTTCATTTTATAGAAGTGTGCATATTTTTGCTCTATCATTATCTATAATTATTTCAGTAAGCTTCTGGAGATAAAGCTTTAAACCTGTGGTTTGTATTGGTCAATATAATTTGGTACTTAGCTTTGCATTTTATCTCAGCCTTTCTCTGGCAGCTTCCCTGGTACTTGGCTACTGCATGTAATCAAACTGAGCCTACATGTCCAATAAATATCACTACCTCTCTCCAGCTAGTGCCACTCCACTGAAATTTAGGCTAGTCAAATGTATGAGTTTACCTCTAATGCCCTTCAGCCAAGTCTCCTAGGAGTTACTTCCAGTAAATTCTTCCCCTGAGCTTCAGTAATCACATGTGCTTGTGCTCAGGGTAAATGTTTATTGGGATCAGCAGCAGCAAGTCTAATTCACATGTGTTGTTTGAATAGATCCTGGCTGTGACAAATGGCTTTTGTGTCAAACTGTGCTTCCTGCATGGGCATTTGCACTTTTTCTTGTATGCTTGGTGTAGCTTTGCTACTGAAAATCAGATGATTTGACAGCTGTCCTTGTTTCCAGATCCTTATGTGCTCTAGTTTGAGGGTTTTGCAGTCTCTTTTGGTCCATCAGCCCTACATCCATTGTGAGACTAGACTTAGATCACTATGCTCTCCCTGACTCCATGGAAATAATTATCCGTTTTGTTTGCTTGTTTATTTCTAGTGTCTATGTAATTTATTCCTTCCTATCTGGTCTTCTTGAAGTAATTTTGGAGCAATGACAGGAACAGTATTGCTTTTATAGATGGAGCAATTAACAGACATTTGTTTTCACCAGGCCTGGTTAAACAAACCACCTTTCCCCATTTGAACTGCACACATCCCTAAAGAAAATCCATTCTCTGTGTCAGGTTAAGTGGAAAATGATGCAACTCACCAGCTTAATGTGCCAAGTTGTGTTACAGGTGAATGAGTCACTTCACTGTAATGGAAAGAGCTGGGCTGGACAGCCTCACACAAAAAATTCAGCAGGGAGCCAGAAGAGCTAGAAGATTACAAATTCCAGATAAGTGGTAAATTCCAGATGAGCAACTTTATGCATCAAGCTGATCAACTTTAAGGTTTTTTCCACTAGTGTTGGTAGAAAAAGCACAGGTCCTATGTTCTGTCCAGGAATGCCTAAAAAGCCCATCAATCAAAACATGCTACATCTTCATTCAAAGTTGTGTTTGGTGGATAAATCAGATCAATAGGAGTGTACAAACATTCTTGGAAATCACCAAATTAATCCAGGTGGGGATTTCTGTGAATTGAGTCTAAACAGAACAAAGCCTTACCTTTAGCTTTTTAGGACATATTCTCGCTGAATAACAAAGTGATTTTCCATCCTTTCTAAAACTGGTCTAACAAACTCACTTGTGATGCAGAATTTTTGTATTTTGTTTCTAACTCATTAAAGAAACAAAAAAAATAGAAAAGCTTCAGAGTCTGAGTCAGTGGTGTGTGATGCTCACCCATTGAAACAGAAATAAACTGGATGTGTTTGTCTGTCCTGCGGTGAGGGAACATTTTCCTGGTGCCATGAAAAATTGTATTAAGTAATACATGCTGCCTAGGATACTAAATGCTCTCTCTTTGTCCTAACAGCAATCCAAGTATTCAGATATGGGCAGAGGTTTGATCTTCTCTTGAGTCTATAATTTCTTGTAGACAGACCCACTACTAGACAAACCAGTCTTCTGGTGTTTTTAGCTTGTGGGGCTAAAGGTTGGCCCCTGGCAGGACAAACAGGCAGAGGCCACTGGCTGCATAGGGAACCCCTGCAAAGAAAAATTACCTCATTTTCTTTCTCTCAGCTCAGCTATCTTTGGGTAGCTGTGGAAATGGGCCTCAATAGCAAAAGTGAAAGAAATTCACCCAAGTGCTTCTGATATCAGCAATAAAGTTGATAGAGAAGGAATAACTGGTGGACAGCTGACACAAGTGTCAGAATTGACAGATAAGAGATTTCAATGCAGACATGTCAGATTCTAGATTTAAATCTTACCTATATTAAAGTAAAATATATAACCCTGAATGATCTTGATGCCCATCCAGAACTAGATAACACATTAAATATTTTACAGAATTTCAGTTATCTATTCTCTGAAAAGTTCCAGTTTCAGAGTCATTAGCAGAAATTATTTAGTGAAGAATTTTTCATAATAAACATTTAGAGCAGTGGTTGATATGGAAAGCAAAATTTTGGAATGACTGAGGACATTTGTAGATTAATTACTCATCCCATTTCTTTATCTCTACCTGGCTGTAAAAACACTTAGGTGTAAACTCGGCAAGTTTTTATTTGTTCAGAGACTAATAAAACTTGTACAGAGCACAAATGCCATTTGCACAAAATGTGCAAAATAAGTTATCTACAGACAATTTGAGCATGAACTCACTGAATGAAAATGAGTACTCAAGTTGTAGTCTAACATACTCATTCTATGTGTTTTTAGAAAATACAGGTGGAATTTCCATATAAACATCACAATGATATTTGTCAACATTTCAAATGTGATGTTAAGATGTATGTACATACATATATTAGTCATACATGCATGCAAAAATTCTTAATCTTTTTGTTGTTAAATTATTTTCCAAAGACCTAAGAGACGCCACTGACTGGAAAACTTCTGAACCACCTTGGAGAGAGATTTTTCAACTGTTCACAGGACAGAAGACAAATTAATAGGCTGAATGGCATCAGAAGCTCAAATACACAAGTGGAATGTAAAAGACTCTTAGAAAGGAAAGTCTCAGTTCTTTCTGTAACTTGAATAAACAGAGAATGCTTCTTTCCTGTATTATCTGAGTAGATTTTCCATCTGGTGGAATTAAGACCTCATGAGTTTTACTTAAAATGCTACTTGATCTGTAGATGTAGGATATTTGAGGCAGTCTGTGACAGACAAATTATAACACACACCTTGGGGCGACCTGAGAGATAACCAGTAAGAATGTATTGTAAGGAGAAGAATTAATATAAATTTTCCATTTTGAATTCTCGTGAAAAATGAGTTAAATTTCTTCTGTGATGGGATGGCCTAAAGAGCAAAGATAAATGTTTGTGTGTCAGAGAAATTACTAGTCTGCAATAAATTACCAATAGTGTTTACTTAATTAATTATATCAAATCATTTAGCTTTTCAAATCAATATTTGTTCTCATCTAGGAAAAGACAAGTAAAAGAGAAGAAAAATACAACATTGAAAACAATTTTTGTTTTTTTTTACAACTTCCTGAAACTCATAGATGCATGATTATTAAACGACTAAGAAAACCTTGTGCAGTACAAAAGAAATCCGAAAACAACAAACCAAAGCTACATAGTCTTCTGTCATTAGTGAGTAGCAAATGGAAAAAGACAGTATTCAGTGCTTAATGAATTTTCCTAAAAGAGATTAAAAAATCACATGCCTGCAAGTTTTTGTTTCCCTAGTGCATTACCTACGTGTGCTGTCAGGATATTTCTTTCAATTATATTCTAATTCAAATACACAGATCTATAAATGTTTTTCAAAATAGGGAAGGCATCCCTATCAACCTGAAAATCAAAAGGGAAGGATGATAACAGGAAAACTCTGATTCTGCTCACGTATCATCCATTTAGGTATTTAATCAAGAAAATCTCAGGTTGAAACTCTCAAGCTCAGACAATATTTTTCACAGTGTGCTATTACATGCACTAAACAGCAGTTCCCTATTTTACACAGGTCTGCAGAACTGTTTATCACCAATTTCTCACCTATCATTGGCAAGCTGCAAAGGTGTAGACAAGGTCAGCGCTAGCTCTTGGTCTGCTATAGGATATCTGGAAGCTGACACTTATGTAGCTTGCAGTGAGTTGTGAATCAATCTAACCAACTCAGATTCCAGACTACTGAAGTGGGGTCTCGATGAACATTGTCAGAAGAAATAGCTGAAAGCACTCAGGACCTCTCTTTTTTCTCCTTTTCTTTGTTTTTATTTTAAATTTTTTCATATTTGCTACTTAAATTGCTCTAAAGTGTTCTACTGGATGCAAAATGCAAATTGGTTCTAAACCAGGCATTTGTGAAGATTTATGTTTTCAAGATTAGGCTGGGAAGATCAAGATCATTCTACTATGATAAACTAGGAACCTGAAGAACATAATTTTTTCTGTTTTTCAGAGAATAACACCAAAGGAACATCCTGAAGTGCAAATGAGATAAATAAAACTGATATAAAATTAAGAGCTAGAAATCAATTATTACTTTTACATTGTTTCTGCGTGTAAATTAAAACAAAAACCTGTTTTCTATTTTCATGTATTGGATATTTAGAAGTTAAGTTAATTTGTTCTCAGCCATTAAGCTTTACACAAAAAACAAAACAAGCTTTACACAAAATACACAAAATAAGATTTACACAAAATGCACAAAATAAGCTTTACACAAAATACAAAATACTTCAGGGAGAGAAAGGCTTTGTCTCAACATCTTGCCACTTTCTGAATGGAGTTTTCTTTGTGTCTGTCAAACTTGTATATGACTTTCTGAAAACAAAGAGGAGGAACTGCAATTCAGGCATTTGCATCTGACAGCAGCAGCAGTGGTCCTGAGCTGAGAAAGTTTATGCAGCTGACAACTAGGATTGCTTTTGTCCCAAACCTACCGGCACAGCCACGTATGCAGCTCTTCCCACGTTCATGCAGCCTCAATGTCTGGCAGAAATAAGCCTGTGAAAAGGATAGTGGTGGTTGGGATGGCAGAGCAAGGATGGGAGAATTCTTGGAAGAGATTGTGGTCTTCTAGCTGAAGACTAATTTTTCTATCATTAGAGCAGCACATACTCCTGTGGCCTGGTTTACAGTTTCTCCTGGAATGCACACTCTTTCTGTGCTTTCTCTTCAAAGGCAAGACTAAATGATAGTCTACTTCAGAGGCAGCAAGAACAATCTGTTTCTTCTTTACTGTGTGAAGCACTAAGATGGAAGCTTAGGGGCAGCAGAAGAGGAGTATATCTTTCATTGCTGTCCTTCCTCCTGTTTCATCTTTTCCTCAGTTTCCCCTAAATACTCTTTTGGCCTTTGTTTAAAAGAAGTAGATTAAAGGAAGGCACTGCAAGAATCTTCCCTCTTGCTTCCCCTTGTGATTTTCACCATCTATCTCAATTGCTTGTTAGGCTTCAGGCACTGTGAAATTGGTATCCCCTGAAAGGTGCAATAAGATAGTATAGTTCTTTCATCTTTTTTCCAGATACCTGCTTTTATTTTGGTCTAATGTAAAAAAGATGTTTTTCCTGTAAGTTTGGAATTTGTTGTGTATTACTCAACTTCTAATGCACACCTTGGAAGACTTTTAGAAAGTTAAAATAAGTACTCTGTAACACAGCATCCACAATGTCCTTGTTGTTCTGGTGAGTGCTCCATTAATCAGTTATAATGGGTTGATGACCCCAAGCTGATAAAGCTTTGACCCTTGCATCTCAAAGAAGACAAACTTTAGGGCAGGCACATGCACCTGTCACTATGTATTTTCACATCAGAAGGGAAATGCACCAATGTCATTATTATTATTTCTTCAGTGATAGAGCTGAGGCCTCTGCTGGGGTGATAAAGCCACAGAACAACAGAAAACTGAGATTAAAAAATAACCAGGCAAAAGAAACCAATTAAAAAATAAGGGGGAAAAAAAGAGGAACAAAGGACAAAAGGAAGGAGTGAAGGAAAATAAAAATGAGAGGAAGGAAAGATAGTAAAGAAGAAAAGATAAGAAAAGGGAAGGAAAGGGAAGGGTAAGGGAAAGGGAAAGAGAAAGAGAAGGGGAAGGGGAAATGGAAGAAAAGAAAAAAGAAAGGAAAAAGAAAAGAAAAGAAAAGAAAAGAAAAGAAAAGAAAAGAAAAGAAAAGAAAAGAAAAGAAAAGAAAAGAAAAGAAAAGAAAAGAAAAGAAAAGAAAAGAAAAGAAAAGAAAAGAAAAGAAAAGAAAAATTTTGCAGATTAGGAACTGAGAAACAGCAACCAAATTCAGGCTCCTGGAATTATCAGTTAACAGCGACAATACAAAAGCACCCAAGAAGTAATGCTTTATTTTGAACCCTGAGGACACGAGTATTTAAAATTGAGATTTAGAAAAGTTTCATATACCTCACAGGTATTCCAAGAGTCAGCAATACCCTTCACTCACTGGAGGAAATTTTTAGTCTTTCCTCTAGGATGACACAGTCTTTTTTCTCTGTTTCAGTAGCTCCTGGAATAAAAAGGTAAAGAAAGGAACAGTTTTCAGTCTCTGTTTGTTTCACCCTGATTTTTGACACTGTAGGAACTGTAAAATTAGTGCAAATGGACATAAACACAAGTGAGGAAACCTACCAAAAACCTTTGAGGTACCACTATACACCTTCTTTGGTTTAAGCATCTCAAGTTTCATGTGTGTCTTAAAGGGCTTTAACTGATTACTGAAGGTATCTTTTATTCCTCTAGCTGACATTTTGGTGGGCCAGGAATTTTGCCTACTAAGAATGTGGGGGCAATGAATTGCATTATGAATACTCTACTAAAACTAATTCACAGAAATGTTGGTTTTAACCAGAAATGATGTTAGGATGGCTTATTCTATTGTACTAGCATTTAGTGGTCCTTTCTACGAACATAGTCCCTCCAGCTTATCTTCTCACTAACATGGGTTTTTTAATGGTCTTATGTTACAGAGACAATATATTTTTTTTTTTTTTTTTGCTAGCACCAGGTGAATAACAAGCAATGTTTATCAGCTCTCTCTTGCAGCGACATGTATGTAGCCTTCTAGAGCAGAGAAGGTCAGAGTCCGGCTAGCTGAGGTTAAGGCTGACACTTCACTGCATAACCTGCCAGCGCCCCTCGGCGTCCTGGCCTCAGGCTGGGCTGGATTGCGGACTGGATCGCTGCTAAACGACGAGAAGGAAGGAGCTGGACACTCGCCGGGGGGCTAAACTTGGTTTATTGGAAAGCCCACGATGTCCCAGCGAATGACCAAGAACAAAGGGTGCTTAGGGGTTATAAAGGGAAGGAGTGGACCCGGGAGGGGTTTACAGAAGACCAATAGGGGGAGGAGAGGGGATGAACTTAACACAAATGACATAGTGGAGAGCCCAATAGGTACCAGGTATGGGAGGGGCCCCGGGACCACAGCCAACCACAACCCCCAAAGAGGAGAAGCTTCTGGAATACTAGGTGGAGTGGGGGGTGATTGACTTGGCCCAGGGAGGAGAAAAAGCATACATATAAGGGAAAATGGGGAGGAGGAATTATATAACCTAACAGATTGACAATAGAACTGGCAGGGCTGTGGCGGGAAAACTGAGGATGGCAGAACCATTTTACACAAAATGGGGGGGAGCAGATACATAAAATGGGGGAGGAATTAAATGAACTTAATGAACACACTACAACACTCTCTTTTTTCTTGTTTCTCCTTTGTTTCGCCTCTTGCTTCTACTTTTTGTTCCTTCTGTTGTTGTCTTCTTAGCTGAAGTTCTTTTCATCCTATCTGAGCAGATGTTTTATATTCTTAAAATATTTTTTTATTTATATCACTCTTCTTATATTTCTATAGACACCTGCTGTGCAATTTCTCAGGAAATGCTGGCAGTGAGAGAAGTGAAAAACTCAAGTACAGATCTCCCTTTTAATTCTTTCAATTACTCAGACAAGATTTAGAAACCATACATTTTAAGGCCAGATTTACCTTCACTTTTTGAGGTAGAAAGAAATTGTATGTATGTATGGGAACATACTAAGTATGGAATGAAGCATAAAATACTTTACAAACAGGATTGTTAATGATTTGTTGACTTCAAATCGGAGACCAGATCAGAATGCAGTTTTGGCCTTCCCAAATCTGTGTTATAGGGCAGTTTCAAAGATCACTCCTTCTCCCAAGAAAGATCAACATTTCAAGGCACTGTATTAGCAGGCAGGCAACCTCATTCATTGGCTTCTGTGTCTTGAGAGCTTTTGTTCAGCAAGCCACAGGTGCAAGTTAGAAAGCCATTGCCTAAAAAGTGAAGATGAGAAACTCACTTCTAGCTTTGACCTCTTCAGAGGTCATTGCATAACAGAATTTGAATCTCAGGGGTGACTGAGCAATGAAACCTCTGGCTTGCAAAATATTAAGGGAGTAAATTCTCCTTTGCTGACAAAGCACTGAAAAAGATAATTTGGTTTGGCTTTTGGTCTAGAAATTCAGACTACACAACTGGGATTGATATGCCTTTGTTCCAAGAGGTACATTCTACTTTTTGTGACTTAAATCTTTATAAGGACTTATGAGATATTATCTGCCATTTATAGGGAACCAAAAAATATATCAGATTTATTTTCTCTTACCCTTCTTATGGTTGAAAAATGCAAAGCTAAAATTTCAGTATAAATTCAGATACTGTGAATTTGGAGGTATGTAACTTGGCAATTTGGTAGGTCTCTGAATTACAAAATTATCTTGGCAAAATTAATATGCCTGTGAAAGGATTTGATAATTGAATTCAGAAAAAAATACTGCTTGAAATAACTGAATTCAAGATTAAATAAAGCTTGATTTCACTAATTAATGTTATTGAGCAAAGAGTGCAGGAAATTAGGTTGGCCTTCCATTGACCTCTTATTAAAATTGTAAGGAAGTAACCTTCATCTTATTGTTCATTTGATTTCTAACTAATGAGATTGGCCTTGGAGCTGGAGCTGCCCTTTTGAGCAGTTATATTTGAAAACCATACTGATGATATCTTTTCTTATTTCTGAAATCTAAAATCATACATCCCTGTCATTTACATTTTTAGAAAATAATATTGTGTTATCTTCAGCAACAAGTTCATCAGCTATATCAGGAGTAATTCTCATTCAGTATAGGATTTTTTATCTATCACAGGTTTAATTTTATATTTATTCATGAATTTGAAGTTAGAAGCAGGTGGTATTGGAGTTTGAAGGTTTATAGCTAATAGTTAGAACGTGATACTCCTTCACTATGAGGGGTGTTATCATTAATTCACCTAGAAAATTTCTATTGTCTGAAACCCCTTACATTTTCTGTTGTAATTCCACAAACTAGCATGACATTTGGGTAGGAAGAGAGGAACATGGGACAGGACAGAGAGATTCATCTTGGCTGGGAATCTCTTTGACAGGATCCCCTGGAAACTGTCATGGCAGGAAAAGGATACCAACCGCCACAGCACAAGAACTATACACAATCTGTGGACAGAAAAATCAATAAAAATTGAGAATACAATGGGCACAGACAAAATGGCTGCTCTATGAGCAGCCCAAGAAAGCAATGCCTTGAGCAATTCTCAATGCCAAAAATCCAAAACTCAGCTGGAGGGGAAATAAGCAAAGGAGGTCAACAAGATGGATTTCTGTAAGCAGCAAAGATAAGGCTGAGGAAATGGAAAGCTCGTGACACACCGGAGCAGAGTGTCCTTTTCCTTCTGACAAGGGACTTACAGGATACCCTTTTTCCTGCCAAGAGCTGCCCTCCAGGACCCCGGTCTCTGAGCTTCCTCTCAGGGTCTGTCAGATGAAGGCAGTGCTCATGTGAAAGGGAGGTCAAAGCAGAGAACACTAAGCTTACTAAGGTACACACACATCCATGAGACCACAGAGGATACACCCAATGTTGATAAAAGGGGTGTCTGGTGTCAGCTGTGGGAATGCCTTCAAAATGTAATAGCAACAGTTTACTTTTTGCTGTGAAAAGATAGCCTCATATTCAAGAAGGGCAAGAGTCACAAGTTTATCAGCCTCTCCTCAATCCATCCAGGGAGAAAATGAAAAAAAAATATGCTCCTAAAAGCAGTTTCCAAACCCAAATGTTAGGAACAACCACTGGTTTTATCAAGGCTGAATCTTGCCTGACCAACTTGATTAGTCACAGAGGTGAGAAAACTGACTGTGTTGATATAGGGGAACTGCTGTTGCCATATATCCTTCACAGAGCCTCCAGCATGGTCTGTTCACAGTTGGTAGTGTTTTAGGAGGATTATATCAGATGGATCTCCTCTAAGTAGCATGAAGATCACTCCTGCCATGGGTAGGAGGAGGAGCCATGGGTACACAGATGGAAGAAAATGTTCCAGAGATTGTGGGATCTGATAGGGAAAGAGGTACAGCATAAGGTCAGAGCACTCATAGGGCCCAAGACAGTGCACTGGTCAGGATGGAGCAGCCAGCCAGGCTCAGAGGGGTCCGAAAACTGCCTGAAAAGTGCAGAACTGTAATGTTTTGTGGGATATGGAGCACATATTTCCTGTAGACTCTGAATATATTATAAATCATATCTATATAGATATTTTAAGCATCACATCTGTAGGTATTTTGAATGGGATGGAAACTGAGTCATCCTCAGTTTCCTTTTGTGGGCCACCATATAGAAATGATCAAGGCAGGGAAAGCAAATTCTTTCTTGATTCTAACATCATATGCTGGTTCTGAAAAGCCAAGAATTAAAATCATCAGAGCCAGTTTACTCCCTGTACCTAACAGAATGTCTTCAGAAGGAATCCTAAAGGCCTTTGAAATCATTAGAGTTTCATTTGAATTGTGTTAGTTGCAACAGAGTAGGTTTGGCTTTAGTATCCTGGTGGATTTCTGCTCTCCTGGTCTTGTATATGTAGGAATGCTGCAGTTTCCTATTCCCAGTGAGGTACAAATGAGACTGGTTCCAAAAAGCAGAACCACACACAGGAAAAAAAATCACACAAGGCCAGCCACAAAATTAAGGAGAGGTGTACATTTATTAGCATTCACCTGAACATGAACTGCATGAATGGTACAAACACAATCCTTCTGTAATCATAGGTATGATATGAATTCTCAACTACTGTTTTCAAAAAACAACAAAAAAAATTTGCACAGCCAAAACAAGCCCAAAAACCCAAAACCAAAACAAGCAAACAAACCAACAAAAACCCTTTATACATTGAGGATGACTAATTTAAACAGCAAGAATCCTCTTTGATTTTATATTTCTTTTCCTGGTTTCTATTTACTACTCATAACAGACACTGAACTGACAAAAATAATTGCACTTAACATTTACTAGTCAAATGAGTGATCTCTTTAATTTTATAATGTTGTAAAGTATTCCTGGAACATGCCAACATATGGGAAATGAGAGCTAAAACAACATATAGAAAACATATTTTTTCCACAAAAGAAAACACAGCTTTACTTCAATACAATTTTATAACAAAATAAATTTATTGCTTTCTTTTCCTCAGCCTTTCCTGATAAGAATGTCCAAAAGACAAATATTTAACAGTCCTGGGACCCTGAGACTAGGGGGGAAATCTGGAACAGAGAAGAGCTTTGTGAGGAATATAAAAAAGTCAAGAAATGTTTAGATAAATAAGAGAGTCACAGATGTGAGCTTGCTGATTCTGTGAAACAGATTACTCAGAGGAATTTGTGGAGAAAGTGAAGAAGATGGAGTCAGACTCCTCTCAGTGAGGCCCAGTGATAGGATGTGAGGCAATGTGCACAAGCTGAAAAGAAAATCTTTTTAAAGTGATCAAACACTGACAGTTTGTCAAGAGGGGTTCTGGAGTCTCCATCCCTGGAAATATTCAAACTCTGATTGGACACTGGCCTGGGCAACCTGCTGTGGGGATCCTCCTCTAGGCATGGAGGATTGGACCCGATGAATTTGAAGGGTGTCCTCCAGTCTTGACCGTTCTGTGGCAGAATAACGTTTTATACTATCACGACTTTTAAACTTCTGTTGCATCTTTAAAACACTTCCTTTGCATATATGTGGCTAAAAACCACAGCGTAATGAACAGTTATACTTGTGGTTTGGAATTTCTACCAGCGCTCACATGAGGCAGAATCTCAAAGGAATTAAATTTTTACTTCTAATGGTATTTTTGTAATAGAAGTGGCAATGGAAAAAGACCATATGGTAGATCCAGTTTTATTTCAGCTCATACCATTCAGTTTTCTGCTCAAAGTGCAAGTCCAGTTCATTCCACAAATTCGTAGCAGCTCTCAGTTTGATGCTTCTCAAATTCAACGTCCACAAGTTCTCCACAAGTTGTTTGTACAATATCTGGTACAATATGAAATACAAGAGGAAATTTTAAAAATAAGATTAAAAACTACATTGATAATTATTTTGTCTGTTGTAGAAAAAAAACTATCCCAAAACAACTGAAGATATTTAATCACTTGAACATTTTGTATGTGTGGGAATACAACATTTTAATGGAGATGTGTACCTATACAATTCACCTTATATGCATTATTTCTCTTTTGTTTAGCTTTCTTTTCAGAAGTATTTTTTCAGATAAAAGATTATTTCAGGTAAAAGATAGTTACTCTTTTGGAATGGTTTGTTCAAATGTAAGTATTTGCAACAAATATTTCAGGAGAAAATAAAGTTTAATCTCTTCTCTGAGTCTCACTGGAACAGAGATCTTTCTCTGAGACCTTCTGGAGTCTCCTTTCGTGGAGATATTAAAAAGCCATCTGAACACAGTTCACCTGAGCAGGGGAGTTAGACAAGATGCGCAGGAGTAGGGTACAGGGAGAACAGGGCGGAGACGCCCTGGGAGGACTCTGCTGTCTGAGCGTCAAACATCGTAGCTCACTCCCTCCTTTCTAGAATGTTCCCTGTTCCTCGCTCCCCCATTGGATTTTGTTCCATAGGTGTTCTCCACATCACCCCACCTTAACCCCTCCTCTGAGCCCTCTCCTTCTTGGTCGAATTGTACCCCAACCCCTCCTATCCCCTCCTTGTTATAAACCCTGGTCCCATGGTGCTTGGAGGCTTGCCCTGACACTGACTCCCTGCTATTACTGTGGTGCCCCTGCTTCCCTCCCTCCTTGGACCCTCGGACCTGCCTACAATAATCCCAGTTGGATCTATGCCAGTGTCTTGAGCCCTCCTTCCTCGCCCTGGCCGCGCGGAAGATAACCATGTGTGCTCAGTGGGCTGGCACAGGCCGCTCATCCGGGATCCGCCAAGGAGTCGCTCTGCCCGCGCCTGCCCAGGAGTTCCCCCGCGGGGAGGAACCATCCCGCAAAGATGGCCTTTGGAGGTGACTTCCAAAATCTAGCATTCCACACACAGGAAATGAAATGTATGTGATAAATTCCCATCCTATTATATATTTACAGACCTGCTTGCCACATGGTCTTTGGTTGCCCAGAACACAGTGAAAATTTTTGTGATACATTATATTGTAGTTTCTGGTAGAAATTACAAGACCCCTACTAGCCAAGAAATGTGTATATATATGCATATGTAAACACACACGCATATACATATACGTATATATACAGAGATGCACATATGTGTATATACACACACATATATATATACATTATACTGTCTATATATAGATGGTATATAAATGTCTATAATGGTGCCAAGTAAAGCCACGATGTTCTTTGGCATTATCTAAGATATAACCTGTTTTAATTATCATGGCTGTTGACAAAGGATGAGTTTCATCACACATGGGATTTTCTACTCACTTGTTTTCAGTCCTTTGCTTGCCAAGCCCTTCCAGATGTATGGATATGAAAGTGGAAATTTCCTGCACAGAGGTACTAATTTTACTGTAATGCACCAGCCTAGTGAAATCCAAATGCCTGTTTAGAGTCTAAAAACAAACAAACAAACAAAAAACCCCAACAAAAAACCCAAAAACAAACACGACAACAAAAGCAGTCATATTTCGTAGTAATAGATGTGGGGTTTTTCTAACATAATTTCAGTAGCCAGAGGAAACTTGACCTGCTGGTCAGTATAAACAAAGTGAAGTTGTTAAAAAAAACACGTGTAAAAATTTGGAAAGGTTTACAAGTAGCCACTAAGAAAGCAATTTTCTTATATGAAACATTTTTATCTTATTTATTTTAATAACTTTAAAATTTTTTGGGGTCTTCTTTTGTGTTTGTTTTTTTCTGGTCAAGACCTAGGCTTTTTTGATTAACACAATAGTGTTAAAACATCTGACCATCTGTCTGGCAACTTTAAAAGTTTTCTGTGTCATCATAAATGCTGTCCCAAATCAGAAATACAATGATGCCCCCAGGTATATTGGTGCAAAAGTTTGAAGATAATAATGTGCTTTAGGCTTATTCTGAGTTAGGAATAAGGAAATACTTTGGGTGAAAGTTCTGAGTCTCTGAATTCCATAAGCTAAAGTGCAGTGGAAAAAGAGTGACATTTCATAGAATCTTAGACTACCCTGAACTGGAAGTGACCCACAACAGGCATTGAAGTCCAGCTTCTGACCCTGCACATGGCATGCCCAAGAGTCATTCTTTGTGCCTGAGAGTATTGTCCAGATGCTTCTTGAACTCTTTCAAGTTGGTGTCATGACTATTTCCCTGGGAAGCCTGTTCCAGTGACCAAATCTGGTAAAGAAGCTTTCCCTAACATCCAACCAAACCCTGTCCTGACAGAGATTTACTCCATTTCCTCACGTGCTGTCACTGGTTACGAGACTGAAGAGGTCAGTGCCTGCCCCTCCATGCCCCTCACAAGGAAGCTGTAGCTGCAGTCAGGTCTTCCCTCAGTTTCCTCTTCCCCAGACTGAACAGATGAAGTGACCTCAGCTGCTCCTCATATTGTTTCCCTTCTAGACCCTTCAACATCTTCCTAACCCTCCTTTGGACACTCTCTAATAATCTAATGTCTTCGTTATACCATGGCACCCAGAACCGCCCCCAGCACTGGAGGTGAGGCTGCCCCAGAGCAGAGCAGAGCAGGACAATCCCCTCCCTCGCCCGGCTGTGATGCTGTGCCTGATGCACCCCAGGACATGGGTGTCCCTTCTGGCCAATTAGGACAGAATTAGAACAATATCCCAGAGGCAAAAAGTTATTAATTTAATTCAAATAACTGCGATGAACGTCCATGTTGCTTTGAAAATATTGTTAACACTTCGAAAAAAAAAGATCAAATTTATTATACTCTTGGTGCCTTGGAGTGGCTAGAGAGAGTTAAAAGAATAAAGTAGGTAGTTATTTAAAGGCCTGCAATAGATACACCATGGGCATTGCAAAAGCCTCTCAGAGAGTGCATCCAAGATGGATGATGGTCATGAGTTTCTCAGACAGATATAAGTTTGGTATATTTGCATATCAGAGGTCAATTGTCCAATTATGAATTCAAGTAATAAAGTCATATTTCCCTGGTTTGCTTCTCCCCCCCCAGTTCACTTTTGTTTATGCTTAGGGCCTGAGGCAAATGATGCTCTTGGTTCTCAGACCAGGAAAAATCGTTTTGTCTGACCAAAATGGGAAGAGAGCTTCCTAAAACTCTATCTAGAGTTCAGAGTTGTACACTAATGCAGTACAGGATCTGAAAAATATAAAAGCTAAAAATTAAGATATCACTATTTACTTAAAAACAGGTGACAGAGGTAGTTTGGAAAGACTCCCAAATTAGTACATTTATGCAAATAACAATTGTGTACTTGGATTTTTTTTTTTTATTATTTGTTTCTTATATTGGCAATTTTACACTTTCTTAGTTCTTATTGACCACAATTGAATAAGAAATCAGTAGTTTTGAGCTGTCTTTTTCCACATAGATTACTTTCTTAATTACTGTGGGATTTTTTTTTTTGTATTTCTGCCTTTGTTTGGCAAAATACAGATTTTTTTCTTTTTTTTTTCATACACTTTTTAAGTACAAGGTAAACCTCAATTTTCTGAACATCTTTACATTTTTTTGAATTTTTTTTGCAATCTGTATTAAATATATCTTTCCTAATAATATACAGATCATAGTAATTAATTGCTTGTTAATAAGAACATTATTGCAGTGAAATTCAAGTAAAACTTCATTGTGCCTGTTCCTGTTTAAAATATTCTTCCCTTGTGAATTTTTTACTTCTTCAGGCCAGGATGGACAAAAGTTATAGTAACCATTCTTCCACTGCATTTACCACTAGCATAATCTTTTCTGGTTCCATTCAGTTTTTTGGCATTTGATTCATAAGGAAATTTCTTGGCTATTTGATCTATGCAATGATTTTTCCGTCCTTGCTTTGTTCCATGTGTCACATATCCTAAATTATAGACCAGCTGTAAAATAATTTGAGTAGTCTAGCAGCATTGCTTTTACCATGTTTGCCAGATCAGAAAAGTTCTTAGGCCAAGATGGAAAACTGGAATTGTGCCTCAGTTTAGTGTGGGTACTTTGAATTTAAACTGCTTATAAGTAAACATTATTTCTGGAAGGTTTCCTCTTCTATATGTAAAAAATGCATATTACCTGTACATTCATATTCCTTAAACCTGCCTAAAGATATTTTCCTCCCAAATATTTGAAGAAGATAATTAGCTGAGAAATATTGGCACTGGAAAGAAAAGTGTAGTACCCAGTGACAAGAAATATTGAATTTTTATACTCATTAACTCTGATTGCTAAAAGATTATATCTTTATGGCATACTGTTCTGAGCAACATAAATTTGTAGCAGTAATTATTAATTATGCATAGGAATGGAAAATAAACTATTCAATTCAGATGTACTCCTAGTGTGTCACATACCACACACTGGACTATACTGAAGAACTGGACAAGTGATTACATTTAAGAAAATTGCTTTGTACATGTCTCTGTTTCTTGTTTCTATACGTATCGTGAAGAGTGATAATGCACAACTAATGTTATGTCTACGTATTCATCAAGATTTCTAGTGTAAATGGATGTTGAGACAAATAGCATACTTTTCTAGACTGTGAATGGCAATTATAATAAAAGAAAACTTGAGAAAAAAGACAAAAATCCATCAAGACACTACAGCTTCCTACCAACTCTTTCACATGCATAAAATCTCTTAACTGCATTTCACCAACTGAAAACAGAATGACTGAGTCTATGGAAAGATTGCCTCTGCTACTGTATTTTGTTGAAAATAGTATTTAAGATCAGTGAATTGTACTAATTCTACTTAGGAATAGTATAGCAAATATATTTTAAATCAATATTAAAAAATAATTTCTTTAAAAGGAGTTTGTATCTTAGAGCACCTCTAATGGCACTACAATTAACAATCATGTAACATCTGGAAGTAACAGAGAATTTGTACCATACAGTCAATACTTCCCTAAAATATCAGTTACTTTTAAAGCTTTTAAACATGTTTTAGCAATACCTTTAAAATAACACACATACAGATAATAAATACAGTTAGCTGTTAAATACTAAAAAAGTAATATTTTTCTCTGGATTATTTCTTAGATTTTTCCAATGTAATCCAAATGTGGTTGTTTGTTTTTTTTTTTTCCGTTGTATGCTGCCTTTTGATATTTCACAGCTGGCGATTGCAATCCTACTGGGTCACAGAGTGTAAAGTGTACTGATTCATTAATAATTGACTAGAATTAACAACCAGATGAGAGCAAGGGAGAAAATGACTTACATACTTTGAACCTATAGGTTGGGAAAACACTGCTGCACTTGTCTTCCTCCTAGGAACTTTGATCATTATCTTTCAGTGTCTGCTAAGATCAATTTCCTATTGAAGAAATGGAATATTTGTTTTAATTAAGGGTGCAAAATTTGGTTGTTTCAGTTCAAGTCTGAATGTTTCAAGGGTTGGTTTTGGGTCACATTTCTGAAAATTGTATGCATTGATGTACAGAAAGATGGAAAATACTTGGATGATATAGGTAAAAAGGTAGAAGTAGCATCATGATCACTCACATGAAGGGTGTTTAGTGGCATAAAATAACAGACAATAGTTCAGCTATGAATTTTAAATCAGGAAGGGGCCATTGTCTTTCTGAAGGGAAAATAAACTGATAGGTACAGATGTTGAGATCATAAGTTTACATTGTTGAAATTAAGATATTAATGATCAAATTTTAAAGGGATTTGTAGGAAGTCAGAATTTAGGTGACTTCTCCTTTTTGCTTGTTGACCATCACAGGTAGGCATCAATGTGTTGAAGGATATTTGTTCAAGTCTCTATTATCTTTGTGAAACTAAATCCCATTCAAATTCTTGGCTCTGTGTCTGTATCACTCAGCTGTTTTGTTCAGAACCAGAAGTAGACACAGGTGTGCACTGCTTTAATGAGGTTGCAAGACAGATCTGCCATTATATTCCGTGTCATCCTTTTATGGTAATTCCTTTATCAAACTGGATAAAATAGATTTAAAACAGATTATTTGCTTGCATAGCTCCAGTGAAGTAGTTAAAATTTTAAATGGAATTTAGAGCTTCATAATTGGTAGCACCAAATATTGAATAAACAAAATTTGCATTCCTAAAAAAATTGTGCTTTTGGTGCAGTGAAAGAATCGGAAGAGGAGAAGAGGATAGAGGGAAGAGAATTACTGTGTTTCTGGGTCTAAATAGGTGTTTTCAGTGATGATTCAAAGTGACTTCTCTGTCCTTGCTGACTGAGTCTTTCCCTGCTATGGAAAAGCACTCAATGAAATCCAGTGGGCTGTATCATCCCACTTTTTCTTTTCCTATGCAGCATATGAAGTTGGTGCATATATCGTTTTAGCAGGGCTCTTCTGGCATCATTACAGAGACCATATCCTACAGAATGCCATCTACTTTGCTTAGCTTATGGGGCAAACTGTCTAGTAAGGCTAACATAAATCTGTTTTTACTCTTGTCATACATCATTTTCTTCTTTATATTTATTCGTATGAGCTGAGCTTCCAAGACGACACACAGATCATTGTGCCTGCTTTAGGGAGAAGTCTGCACCACAAAGAATAAACTATTTTCTTGCAGCTCTGGGTGTAGTGTTCCTGTTGTAACTCCATAAATTTTAGGAAAGGAAATGTGCTACACTTAAGAACAGATAGAAACCGAAGACCAAAAGCTGGAATGAGTTGTGAGAAGTCCTTTGGGTTCTACTAAGTGAAATATGAAAAGAATTTTCCATGTTATAAATTGTTGCAATAGAAACAGTGTCAGCTGTATGTTTATGGCTATATATTTATGTTTTCTAATTACAAGACACTCCTCCAAAATATCTGAAAATATTTAGGATAAAATTTGTGCAAGTATTCTAGCTGAAAGTTTGGATGAAAATTGCAAGAACCTTTATTTTTATGAAATCTCCAGTTTATTTCAACTATTTTGTTAAACCAGAGTAAATTCTTCTGTATTAGACCCTCAGTAAAAAAAGGACATGACAGAGTGAATGACACTGTGGCTTCATTCAGGTTTTATTAAATAGAGCAAGTTCTGCAATCTTGTATTGGAGAGAATTTTGTTCTGAATTTGAAGACATCAACTCTTTACAAAGCCTGAATGAGGTAAAAAAAAAATAAATCCAGTATTCCACCTGCAATGTTGACTATGAAATATAATTTTCAGAAATGATTGTGTCATTTTATTGTCTTTGGCTGCCCATTTTGGTTCTAAGCATAAGCAGTTGTATGGAATTCTTCAGTTTTTCTATGAAGTAGTAGAAGAAAATTTGGAGGAAACTTCATTAGGATTAACTTCTTTGTCACATAATGTTGTTCCTCAAAGTGAATCAGAGTAATTAAGATAAATGCCTTAGCTCTGATGTTAAGGAAGTGTTTTCAGTTGGGAGTAGGTGGGGTATGATCTGTCTCTTAGCCAGCTGTTCAGCTGTTTGTGTCTTGTGTACACTTGCTTTACAGAAGGCCTTCATTGGTTTATTTAACTCTCTAATGGAGTAAAGAGACAAAAATTTAAGTAGTAACTAAGACGCAGATATGTAAGCCACAATGAAAATAAAACCAGCTGTGAAAGATGAAGTTCTAGGACAGCTTGACAAAAAGTTAATGACAAATGTCTCAGGCTGGAGTGGGATACATTTGTTTTTCCCCTATATAGAATCTGATATAAATATTATTTTGTACACTACACAAAATTTGCGTAGAGAAAAGCACAAGTATATACTGTTAAGTCTTTCTGCAAGCCACTAGTATTTCTGTGCTTTTATTCTCCTCTTTCTCAATTTCATACTTTTCCTCCTGCAATTACTAGCATCATGTTGAATGACTTACATTAAGGGTACTACTTATTTCTAGAGTGAGTTCCAAGCAACCTGATGCACAGTTCTGGGAAAGACTAATATACTTCAGTACAAATAATTTTAAGTATATAGAGGTGGGTATATTTTCTTGGCATAAATTTTCTCCATTTAAAGATGAATGATGGGTTTTTTTAAGGAACAGAGCAAATAACATACATTGTAGTCTCTCTGATGGAGAGACTGCTGTTAATTATAAACACTGTAGAACTGAAACAATTTAAATAACAAAAATCCCTTGAATTGGAGACCAGTTGCCCTTTCATGGCTGTGTCTTCAGAAGCTGAAGTGATAAGAACCTTGAAAGTAAGTTTTGACACTGACCATTTTGTAGAGAATTTTTTGAAATAAATGCAAAACAAGGCAAATGAGGGCTCCATAGACTGTGAACTTTCACAGTAGTCTGTTAATGCAGCGTCTGGTTACAATTTCGGTCAATTTATGTCAGGATCAGGATGGATGCATTGCTCCTGGGGGTTCATACTTTATGTTGATGCTTCTGTAAGTTAAAATACAAAGCCCACAAAGTCCAAGCAAATCTTTCAACTGTCATGAGTGAGCTTATTTTGAGATACAGATAGAATTTTTCTTACTTGAAATTTGTTGTAGCATCTACTTCTCTATATTTATTGGTGAGATGATCTGGCTAATAGGAGAGGTTGATGATCAGTTTGCTAAAATGGTTGTTAGTCAGCTCAGTTGTTGCTTTCACTTCGATGGCTTTGAAGATGGCTTGGTCTGCTAGAAAAGTGTTATGTTCAGAAAACAAAATTAAAATATAGTACTGTGAAAAGCTGTATGTTTATTTATGTAAACTGTTGTTGTCGGAATTATAGATTTTTGAGGCTCTTCAGAAACCAAGATAAATGGAGTAAGTCCTGAAGGAATATTTTTAGTAGACTGTTGTGGTTGACATCATGAGGATACTTCTATGTTACTCTATTATTTACAACATTGGTTGTATCTTACAACTGGCTGATCACTCACAGAATAACAATAAAGTAAGAAACATGAAAGACATATTTTGCTTCATTGAAAAGTTCTTAGAATAACTTTTACTTGTCTTAGTATGTTCCACTTGTTAAGGTTATCACTTGTTGACATTCAAAATAAAGCATCCTTCAAAAGTATCTCAGTAGAGGGAAGACCATTTTGGAATTGCCCAAGGCTGATTACAGGGTAGCTTTGAGAAGAACCAAAGGAGGGAACAGTGAGGTATGTGTATTGTCTGTGTAGGAGGAAACATGGGAAAACAGAAGGGGAAAGGGTTAAAATTGTCAGGCTTGTGGGGACAGTATTTGCCAGTGTTTACATGTATACACATATATGTGTATATGTTCACCTTGACAGATCTCCCTCCTCAACAAGAGAGAGAAGTAGGTTGAGGCCACCAGTGCTATTTGTCTTCGTCTAGGTATTACATGTGTCTTGTGCTGAATTGTCTGGTCAGCAATGTGGTACAAACAGGTATTTGTGTGCATGTGCCCAGTGGTAAATGAGTGGTCAGACTTGCTGCTAGCTGGACCTGTGGTCAGGGCTCATCTCAAGCAGCCTCATCTCTGTTGGCTCTTCCTGCTGCTGTCTTCTGATATCACTGGAGGTAGTAGCTTAGACAAAATGGAAGAGTTTTCCCTTTGCCAAGTAGCATGCTTGTGTATTTGAAGTGTGAAGAGATTATGACTATCACAAATAGTCAGAAATAACTTGGTGAACCTCTATAGTCAAAGAAGCCTCTGTTTTATGTATCTTACAGATCATAAATAGATTACACATCAGGTTTCATAGATAAGAAGTATTATCCAAAGTATTTATACTGTAAAAATGTTTAATAATTGTGAGAGACATTGTGCTTTTCTCTGACACCCCATTTACCTCCCAAATTTTGTTTTGCATCATTTTCATAATAGCTAATGTTAGGAACAAAAAATTACCTCTCCCACTGTTTTACCAATAGCAATACCTCTACTACAGGCAGGCTAGAAATCTGTTTGCCATATGTGTTGCAAAACCCTCAGATTGCTATTACAAGTGCAAGACTCAGTGACTCAGCATCAGGTTCCAGGCAGCTGAAAAGCAAATACTGCCTCAGAATTTAATGCTTTTAATTTTCAGACCTTTTAACGCATCTTTTCTGACTACATTATGCTGTGGTTTAACCCCACTGAGCCCACATGCTCAGCGGAATGGTGCAGAATATCAGAAGGGTAGAAGTCCGAAACCCCCTGGGCTGGCATAAAGGCAGTTTCACTGCTGATAAGTCAAAGCTGAAACACAAGGGAAATGAATCTAATAATTAATTCCACAGTAGTCAAGTGCATAACACCAAACAATTCTTTGGGAAGACAAGCACCATTATCACTCCGAGCATAGCCCCTTCCTCCTTCTTTCCCCAGGTTCCTATGCAAAGCATGACCCCATGTATGGGAGATCCCTTGGGCTGGTTAAGGTCAGCCGTTTTGCCTCTCCCCTCTCTCAACTCCTTGTTGGTGCAGTGGGGTGAGGAGTAACACAGGCCTTGGTTCCATGTAATCAATCCCTGTGTTATCAACCCTCTTTCCAGCACAAATTGAAAACACAGACTTATAATAGCTGCTATGAGAAAAATTAAGTCTAACCCTGCCAATGCCAGTAGGCTTTTGTCTTTTTTTTTGCCAGTTATCAGATGTTTCCTTAAAAGTTCACCCTGAAACTGAGGTCATGTAGCAAGAGCAGTGACCTATAATAAACCAATATCTACATACACTTTGATTTTAGTGTAAAGCTATTATCAGGCAAGTTAACATTGTATTAAACTGGCAGAAATGTCTATTTGTTGACTCAAAATATGATGTAAGTGTTCATATTAATTTTTAATTGATTTTTTGAAAACTCTACTCAGATAGTCATTTAGAAAAAATGATGGAATATCTTTAACATTTTCTCTGAGAGGAAAAATGGGGAGGAAGCCATTTCACATTCAGCATGCTGTCAGTGCTGCTCTTCTTTCTTCATCTGAACCTGCCACAACAGCTACCCATCCAAATACACATTTGGAGCATCAGGTTTGCACAAACCTGTTTACAGACTGGTAAATAAATTTCTTGTAAACTAGTTAAGTTAACAGACATTAAATAAATGACCAGCTTTTATGTAGCTAAAGGTGCTAATAGATTCAAATATTTTTCCCAATTAAATGTCTGTAGTTAAAAATTATTAGGAAAGGCAAATCAAAACAAACAAACTGATATATCTTCTCAGCTATTTCTAATAGTAAGCCTTTGCTAGTCCAGGAATACTAGCAGAAACCTTGAAAAGCTACTTTCATTTTGCACATGTTCAACAGTAAAAGCTTTAAAATTGAAATGTATTTTCTAAAAGGCAGGAAAGCAAACAAAAGTGTTATCTTTTTCTGCAAAGAAATAGGTGCAGTAGTCTCCAGTGAAGTAGTAGTAAGGAGAAGATGTGAAAAATTCAGGAAGAAGACAATAGTGTGTATCTGCATTTGGTTTTATCAGATCAGGAGATGTGCAACACAGCTTGCTGAATAACTCTGTGGCTGTTTGCCACAGGAGGGGAAAGAAAAAAACAAACAAAAAACAAACAAAAACCAAATGTCAAACAAAAAGGTTGATTTTAGTATTTTATTTTATTTAGAATTACAAAAATTCTGAAATCTTTGAGCACAGGCTTAATGGAAAATACTTCTGATTTTAATTTCCTATGTATATAAATACACTTTTTAGCACATACCTCTCTCCATCTTGAAAGTTTTAATGAAAGAGAATAGAAAAATACAGGTAGAAAAACCTGAAGTACATCAAGGTAAAATTTAGATTAGGTAGGTGCAATAACAGATTTAATTTATGGGTATACATCTACAGAGTAGAGTTTGTGTATGAGAACATCTGAAGGTTTATTTGTTCTTCAATGCTTTAAATTATTTTTTGTTATGTTTCAGACGGTGGAGGATAGTTTTCTTCAGAAAGTATATTCCAGATAGCACACACTCCATTTGTTAATGTAATATCATTGCTTTTCTAACTGAATAACCTTTAGGGGTTTGGGACTTTTTGGCTCTCTCTTTAGTTTGCTCTTCACATGATTACAGAGGTCTGAGCCAACCACTGCTTTAGATGACTGATAAGGATCACCCTTTATTATTTCCCACACACAGGGCTACCCCCAGTTTTAAGTGGGTTTGAACTAAACTAAACCACTCCTTTATCTGAGTTAAATGAAATTGTTTAAACTTTTTGAATGGAGGAAGCGTAAAGCAAAGAAAAAAACCTAACCATAGATGTTTGTTTGCCTCTCTCCATCTTTGTGTGGCGTCCTTGCAGGTAGTTCTCACAACCAGTCTTAATTTTAGTAAAATCAGTCATTCTTTTCTGAGTCCTAAAAACCTCTGTACTCTACTATGTTCCTTCTGTAGTATTTTGTTTTTCCTCCTCTGAGGTAAGGTTGTCTCCTCCAGCCTCTGGAACTGCACTCTCTCTTGCCCACAGTATGCAGTGGGTTTTGGGATCCTTGTTGCCAAAGCCAGTTGAGTTGGTCACCATGCCTTGAGTCTGCTCTCTGCATGCCATTTGGGCTCTCTAGTTATTATAAGGAAACACAATACAGTGTGAAAGAGTTTGGTTTTTTTAAAGGAAACAATGTCAGTAAGTAAGACACTAAAAAAATGAACTTTCATTTTAAGACATTTCATTTCATATTTATTGGTCCAACCTCCCATATTATTTGTTGGGTTGTTGATGCATCTCAGCCTTGTAAAATGAAAACATTTTTCCAATTAGCACAATGGATAGAAATGTAACTGTTGAACAGAAGCATCTCAACTAATTTTTAACAGACTTGACCAATAACCTCTCTCTAATTTGGTCCTACTGCTCTTATTGCTTTCTATTCTTAGATCCTTTAGCCATCTCCTGACTAGTATCGGGCTTTGCTAACATCGAGGTTTATTCAATATTTCCCATTCTGATTTGTATCATTTACAGCATTGTTTGTAAAACTTGATTATTGTCCTGAATTTAGACTAAACCCTTTGTGCCCAAGTTAAACACAATTTCATCAAAGATATCATGTTTCTTTCATTTGGTTTAGGCAATCTCACAATTTTTTTCTCCCCTTGGGGAGTGTTTTTTGCCATTTGCATGGGGCTGGAGTGTGGAGAAGTAGAGAGGAAAAAGAGTCATGAAGGGATCTAAAATACATCACAAAAGAGTATTTTCTTTAAGAAAACACCTTCAACATGATAAAAAAAGAAGTTTCAGTAGAGGATCTAAGCAAATGGTTCTTCCATTATAACCAAGGAAATTGAAAATTACAAATTCAGTGTTTCATTAACTTTTCTTTAGATCATCCAGATTCAAACAGAGAGATTTGGGGCTTTATATGTAATATATCAGGATATTGGAGGTTTTTTTTGCTATATTGGAATTTCTGCTACTCTGACAATTATGGCAGAGCAAAAGTCATACATCTCTGTAAACAATGAGTGACAATGTAATTTTTAGATAGTAATATATACTTACTTTATATAAAAGTATTCCCAAGATCCAATTAATTTGTTAAATTATTCATTGTAATTATGTTTCATTTCAGGACCTACAATTAAAGGAGTTAATACTGATTAAGTTTCATTTATACAATTCAGAAAAGATCACAGCTGTTGTGATATAACCATGCAACTTTTCTACATGACATTCCAGTTCTAGGGAAAAATGTTAATCCTCAGAGATAGGAAACTGCTCAGCAGTGGCTACAGGTATTGATTGCTTATAATTGCAAAATGCATACGAAGTATTACACTATGACATGTAAAGCCTCAAATTCCCTCTGTAACGTTTAAATCACTCTAAAAAAAAAAGCTTAATTTTTTTTTTCTTTTAATAGTGCAAGGATGTCCTTAATTTTTGTTTGCAAAACCATTTTCTGTCTAGTCTGTAGTTTGTCCACAATGAGACCTTTCTTCGTCAGTTTTTGAAAAAGAAAATGTCATGAAATTAGTTATGGACACCATCTGAAGTTATCTGTGGAGCAGCATCGGCTTTTACCTAAGGAAATCATTGGGATTGGAACATGAGTCATATGTTGTGTGGAAAGAAGCTGAGGATTTCAGGCAAATTGGTGTATTGCAAGCTACAGGCTATTGTAAGCACATTCCATTACATTTTAAATGTGATTATGTTAATAATTAGCTGTACAACTACTCTACATTTCATTTGAGATCAACAATGATACAGCTGTGGATCTTGAACAAAATTTGACCATAGTAGATTCAATCTATTCAAAGATAGCCAGAAATGCAGTGCTGCTAAAGATAATAATAATGTACCTTCTTTTCCAGGAGCTCTTTTCTCAATAAAATGTAACACATGGATCACACTATTCTATTATAGTTAAATGGCTGAAATGAATTATTAAGCTTGAAATAGAGTTGAGGAAATAATAAAATAAGTAAATTATGACCTCTGGGGCAATTACCTGAAGTACACATAATATTCCTACTTTTCTTATAAATAATGGGGTGTAGCAAGGGAATAGAATGGAGCTACCATGGCCTCCTCAGCTATCTTGTGTTTCTTCTACTAACCCCTTTCATCAAACAACTATCTTCACCCAGTGTAGTTGAGAGAAAATTTACTGTCTCAGCATAACTTGCCTGTTGTCTTGCCCTATGCTCTTACACCAGCACCAAAACAAAGGTGATTACAGTTTCTGTGACAGTTGTAATTTATTGATGCATTGGTGCCTATGGCTCTTCAGCTGCATGATTCAAAGCATAGGATCATTCAAATTGGTCTAACAATTTTGGTGGGTCAACCTTTTCTGGGAGGACTAATGCACTGCAGCTAACATAAACCCAGTGGCAATTTAGTCATGTGTTTTAACTTAGAAGTCCTAATAAGACCAGGGAATTTATGTTAATGGCATGGAGTGGGTATAATTCCTGTTTTTACATTGCAGTCATGAGGTCTGATAAAATCATCAGTGTTAGTATTACCAAACTTAGTGTTCCTGCAGTTAAAGAAATATATCTGAACAGCTGAAGTTATAACTGAGGCGCCTTCTATCCATGGAAAAAGTATAAAAATTAGAAAAAGGGTTAGAGAAGCTGGAGTGTCCTAGGTTGACTATATGATGCTTTTATCCCCAATCATGTTGTTCTGTTTGTGCTGGAGAATAAGTTTTGTACCTTTAAGACTTGTTCCAGAGAGTGAAATGGGGAGAGAAGAAGTGCAGAGTTTGTTTTCAGACACTGCACTCGCCCCTCCACTGGACTGTTGTTGTCTGCGGATGGACAGACAGCAGGACAGAACTCTCCTTTGTGTTTTAGTTAGTTTTAGCTAGCTGAGGCAAAGAAGTTCCCTGGACTGTGGGGTTTCTTCCCTTTTCTTTGGAGCTGTTTAAACCTGCTCTGGACTGGACACCCAGCAGAGCATCAGCAGCTGCACCTGAGGCCCACCGGGCCAGGCCTGGCCTGTGACATTTCCAGCGCCCGAGGGACTGACCAGAGACTGAGTGAGCTGAGCTGCAACCCAGGGAGGGACTTTCTCAGTTTTGGAGCATCGTCTCTTTTGGAACAGTAAGGGGTTTTATTGTTTAATATTGTTTCGGTTTTATTGTTCAATAAACAGGTTTTTTCCACTTTTCTCCAAGGAGGTATTTTCTCCTGGACCAGTTGGAGTGGGAGGGGCCAATTGAATCTGCTTTCCTAGAGGAGCCCTTTGTGAGTTCTCTCCCAAATTTGCCCTGAACGAGGACACTGGAGCTAGTGGAAAACTTTTCTCCTCCTAGAACAATTGAGGAATATGAAGGGGCCCAGGGCAAAGGTGAAGGTGTCATCTCCTCCCTGTGGAGTTTCCTGCCCTGAAAGATGCAGTCCTAAGCAGTCTGAGCTGACTCCACAGCTGAGCCTGCTCTGGGCAAGAGATTGAACTGGCCTGTAGAGTTCCCCAGTTCTTGAACTCAGTGCTGAAAGGCACCTTATGTTTAGATGTGTCCAAGCGCTGCTAACTAAGAGGCCAGCAGAGGTGAAGAGTCCCTCAAAGTTCTAGCTTGTCTCTAGGGAAAACTGGTTTACACCTTTCTCTTTGATTACTGGCTTCCATAAACTACCCTTGCAGGGCTGTTCTTTCGACTTAGTTATTTGAACATATCAGTTATGGACCAAAAAATAGCATTTTTTTCAGCAACAAAAACTCTGTTTTAGTTGCTTCTCCACAATTTTCATGATGATAAAGAAATTCTGGCTTCTATTGTGTTTTCCTACACAAATTTCTGAAACTATGCCTATTGTCACAGTTTCGAGAAGCTTCTAGTGTCTTAGGATCTTTTCTCAAAGTTTGGAGTCTCAAGCCCCTTTCATATTTGATCCACAGTTCCTATTTGATATATATGTAATATGTCTTCTAATTTGCAGTTTGAAATAGACTGAAATGAAGTCTAAAGTTTTCATCATTTCTCCTTTGCGGATTCCTTCATGTTTTTGAATTGTTTTCTCTCTTTCACATGCTGTTGTGTGCTCTCAATGGCAGCTACTGAAAGCAGAGGTGCCTAGCTCCTTAAAGAAACAGGTGATCTAGGAGAACTCAAATTAATGCAGTGTTTGGGTACAGTAGCTGTAGCATATAAAATTATTTGCATCTTTGTCTTACCGTTTATATAAATTTCTAGCAAAGTAATTTTGTAGGGTGAAGTTATTTGAGACTGCCAAAGGTCATGTATGTCTTAAAGTCAGATGAATTATACAATTATTTATCAGATACGTCTGTGCATTTTTTGTGACAAGAATCAAAGAAATCTTCTAATGAGAAAGAAGTTTTTGTTTTTTTTATTAATATAAGTTCTTAAATTAAAGGTGCTTGATGTAGCTACAAATGACATTGTTCCTCTACCAAAGAAACACTTTGTTTTGCCTTGAATTTTTTTTTTTGCTATTGGTTTCCTTTTGTTTTAGTATTGCTGTATACCTGTGACCTCCAATACAAACAAAAAATAAAATTTCCCGAGAAAGCTACTATGTTCTCCTTATATTTTCTACTTCTAGAAAGTTAAATTTAAAATGTAAAGAATTCCTAATGTTGCTTAAGAAGTTTTCAGATGTCAGTGCTACGTGTATGCGATTCCACATTTTCTTAGTATCAATCTGCTTTTGGGATATGGTATTAAAAATTTTCCTCTGCATTTAAGTTCTTGAACATAGTAAGAGAAGAGTGTTGTGTTTTAGGAGTAGTTCACGCCAGTTCTGTGCCCCCACTGAGACTCTCCCTCACCTTTCCCACACCTTCCTGCTGCAGCAGGATGGAGTTGAGAATTAGAGGCGCAAAAGGAAAAGAATACAGGTTGAGATAAGAACAATTTACTGGAAACAACAGTGAGAAGAAAAAGAACAGTAACAGCAACAATATTAATAGCAAAAGTATACAATATTATACAAAATAGAAAACAAACAGTAACAGCAGCAACATTAATGGCAAAATTATAAAAAAGAGAAGGTGATTCAATTGCAAAAATGCGGACCCTAAGACAATGAAAAATGGCTTCATCTCCCTCCCACTGCTCTCTCAACTGGAAGCCATACCTTTCATCTCCAAAGTGAATATCCCTTACTCTTGGCCCCAGCAATGACTTCGGGTGGTATAAGATAATGTCCTAGCCATGTCCACTTAGCAACATCTCCCTTCCAGCTACTGAAAAAACTTAACTCTGTCCTGGCAGAACCCCCATAATTTGGAGGTTCTTTAACTGTTGTTTTAAAATATATTTTTCATTTTATTTACAATGCTTTAGTAACTTTAAGACAAGATTGTGGAAAGTAACTGTTTAATATTTGATAATTTTATTTTCAATAACTAAAACCAAGTGAAAAATGTTTAAAAAACCCAACCAAATGAAAAAAAAAACAACAAAAACCCATAAACTATTTAATAGTAAACATAGTATTGTTTTTATTTCTTAGACAACTGGTTCACCTGCTGCCTAGAGTTCTGACTATAAGCACTATATTATTTTTTTTCTGATGTGAATAAAAAATCCGCAATTGCTATTTTGCAGAAGGAAGACAGTAAAACTGAAGTTTTGTCGATTTCTCACAGAATTCAAATCACATTTCTAAATTAAGACTTGGCTCCTCGGCTCCTCAGCTCCTAACCCTGCTTGAAGGGCAAAGCAAGATCTATATAGTCCAAATAGTTTCCTTCATGTTCTCCCTTTTTTTTTCTGACCCATTTTTTTTAATTCCTGTGATTGCATCTCTTAAATAAATGTACTTTTATTGTCTCATAGAAGTGTAAATAAGAGTAACATGTCATATCTTTTCAGGGATAGTATTCTCTGAGAATTTAACTGATTTTTCAAATCATTCCTGAAAATTCTGTCAGATGTGCATTTGATAGTAGGACTATATAACACCTCTCATACTGAATGTAATGTGAGAAAATCAATTTATTCTGTTACAGCTTCTGTTTCCTATACTTTTGATTAATAGCAGAACAACAAACAAGTAAACTATTGTTTGACAGCTTCACTGCATTGAAAATAAACACAGCAGAAATAATTATGGTCCTGATTTCTACCTACCTGGGGACGTGCTCGCTACTTGTCTGCTATTTGGTCCCTTTCAGCACACCTCCAGCTCACTTTCCATCTATCCTGCAGAATGAATAGCTCAGTGAGATCAAACCAGGGAAGGAACAGTTACTACAGGAGTTGCACTATATATTTAAAGATCTTGGTTAAGGAAGACTTTTAATGGAGAGGATGAAGAGAGCTATCTCCCTTTTGAGCTTTCCAAGAGTTTGCACTCCTGCCTAGAGATGTTTGAACTTTGGCAACGTAGGGACATATGAAGCCTGAATTATCAAAAGGCAGCTCATATGCACTTCTTCAGGTATGCTTAAGTGTTGCAGAGGCACACTTGCAAGGTTTTTGACAAACCAGTTCAATATTGGCAGACTGATCTTGTTAGCAAGTTCAGAAAGTAGAGTTTCATTGAGAACAGGCAGTGCAATATAAAAGGTGGAAAATAGGTAAAAGGCATTGTGGTACAAATTAGTAAGAATGACTGCACATATTTCCCCCCGCCTGTTGTTTGCCTCCACATGAAGTTGAGAAATCAACTGACAGCTTCTACATGTCTGACTATTCTACCAATTGTTAAATCCTGGCACTTGGAGACATTTAATTATTCCTAAAGGGCGAAGTCTGTGTCATGCACTGCTCACCACCTAAGTCAAATCGCTTGTGAACTACATTCGAGCTTGAAATGTGTTTTCACTCTGAGACTATCAAGCGTATCTTGTCTGATTCTGAATGTACTGCTCTTCTTTTCCCTCCTCATCTCTTTATTCCGTCCTTAAATGGTTGATTTGTGTTATATCTTCTTTCTGACATGCAGTGCCAAGAAAATAGGAGTCAGATCTGCATTTTGCCCTATCTACCCTAACCCCAACCTGAACAAGTATCACCCTCACTTTGAGTAACATTTTACTTTTGAGAAATGCTGAGAAAGGAGGGAAGCATAAGCCTTCATACTACAAGACACTGCATATGAATAGAGTATGGGAAGTACCTCTTTCAAGTCTGCCATAAACCTTTTTTCTGTTGATATTAAGTGGGAGCAGAAGGTTTCAGTACTTTTGAGAATAAAACTCACATGCACAATAGGTGTGATTTTCAAAAGGACAGGAAGAGAAGAAAGGAAAAAGTAATTGGCGCTTGGCACAAAGTGCTCCCTTTTACTTGAGCTGAAATTTACTCAGTTTTTACTGCTACATAGAAAACATATTGAAATCTTGTTCCATTACCTTTCTAAACCTCAAGAATATTTTTCCTGAAGCTTTTTCCAATACTCACATATAAACTCATGCCTTTATCTGGTTTTGAGTTTGAGTTTTAAATTGCTTCTAAAAAATGCAGTTCATGACACATTTCTTACCCTGCCAGAGACCCTCAAAATAACCATTCATCTGTTTCTATTGCAATGACCAAGCAATGAATGCTGAAAAAACTTTATGAAACAAAAATGTGATACAACATAGCAATCAATTGTGTACTTTCATGGTTGCTAAAGGCTTTCACTTTCCTCTGTAAATATCTTAAGTGCACATGGATTTCCATCAATCTTACTATTATGCCACTTATTGCAGTCATATTTTATGTAAGAAAAGATGTATAACTGGACAAATACCTTATCTTGTTCAATTTTGCTCTGATCTTTCACAGTAGAAAATGGAATATTTATTTTACCAAAAGCTTTCTGAAGTTTTGTACTGAAGACAGACTTATCGAGTAATAGTCTGCATTCATGCTGCTATCATTTTATTTTGAAAACATACTAAAAGTAGCTATTACAGAAGTTTAAGCAAGCAAAGTACTGCCTTAATGGTTTGGGCTTGTATTGATTTTCCTTTGAAAAGTCATGTAAGATTCATATTGCCATAGTTCTCTTAATTCAGTTTGTCTGACCTCAACTTAGGAAATAACTTAGACGTAAACAATCAAAAAACTCCAAAAAAAAAAAAAAAAAAAACAAAAACCTGAATGCAGATTGCATAGGCTAGAGATGTTTTTTTTTTAACTAAGGTGGACTGAGAACTGCCCAAACAGCAGATCTCAGAGGGTCACAGTCAGTGGTACAGTGTCCATTGGAGTCTTGTCACTCGTGGTGTCCCCCAGGATTCAGCTGTGGGCCCAGTTTTGTTTAATTTATCCATCAATGACTTGAATAAAGGGGCAGAGGCCTCCTCAGCAATTTCTCTGACAACACAAAGCTGGGAGGAGTGGCCAATACGCCAGAGGGCTGTGCAGCCCTTCAGGGGGACCTTGAAACAATGAAGTGATGCTGTCATGGGGGGACAGACTGGGAGCTGAAGAGTGCAAACTGTGACTTATGCTAAATCACAGGAAATGCCATCATTCAAGTGAATTGCAGAAGCAATGAGTGCTATGAGTTGGCCTAGCAAAAAAGTATTGTGGGAGTCCTGCTTATGAAAATGTGAGGTCCTGAAAAATGGTTTTCAAAGTTTTATTTATTATCTGCTCAGAAATACAGAATGATTTATCCCAACATTCTTCTGAAGCTGTGGAGTGAGAAATACAATTGAAATTGCTGCAGACAATACTCTGCTTGATCCAAGGAACTGACAGAGCAGAGAAGTATTCCCTGGCAAGAAAGATGAAAAAAGATGCTGTAGAAATAATGGTATTTTCTGGAGCACAATAAACAGAACATTAACATTGGCTCTTTTTTAGCAAGCAGCTCTTGGGGTTAGCTAAAAAGGAATCAAGGCTAGGATACATGAGGCATGAAGAATGAAAACCTATATTCAACAGAAAAGGCTGGAATATTGGAGCCAAAAGCAAAATTGTTGCAAAAGGACAAGGAAGATTTAATAGGCTGTATTTTACACATTTTTTTGTCCCTATAGAGTTACAGAAATTATTTATTTTAGCCAGATTTATTTCCCTATATATTTATTTTTCTCCTCTTCAGTTTTATAGGAAATCACACAGGATCAGGCAAGATCCTTTTGCACATCTTTCATCTGTGCTCTGAAATCTGTTAAATACATTGTTTCTTGCAAATGAGTTTAATTATTATTTAGGGTGTTCTTTTTCACTAGAATAATACACTTTCATTGCCATAATAATCTTCGCCAAACTTAAACAACTGTCCAGTGTTTATTGGCTTATAGATCTGTCAGCCCAACAATATGTACAGTGAGCACAATCAACCCAATGTTAATGATTTAATTGGAAGGACATCTCAAGTGAGTCTCACAATATCACCAACCACAATTTTCATAAGGTCTGCAGGTAGATGACAATACTACATGCTACCAATTTTCATTTTCAATATTTCAGACATAGGAGATGATTTTTTTTTTCTGTCATGTCTTCCTCTATCCTAAAGCATATTATCCTATAAGGATAAAAATTCTCTTTTTAATGGATTTTACTGTCCTTGATGACTTGCACAGGTAAGGATGTCTTCAGAGGAATGCTAGCATGTCCTGTTTCTTCTTTGAGTTAACTAAAAACCCTGTTGTCAAGGTAGTCAGGAGCTTGGCTCAAGACTATTTACCTAGTCAACAGTTAATTAGTTAAGGACCATAACATGTTCATATGGACTGTGAGTTGTTCAGAGCATAAGAAATAAGTTTTTCATGGACAGGATATACTAAAGAATATATTTAACATTTGTTGTAACAGAACAGATGAAAGTTTTCATTCTTCAGTCTTATTTTTTAATGATTTAGGGGTTGCTTTTAAAATAAAATTCCAAAATTGCTTCACTTTCCCTCAGCTGTGAGGTATTTTGAAAAGAAAAATAATTTAGATAAAACTGGAACTTGGAATATTTTTAAATGTTAGAAATTGAACTATTTTATGAGAAGACAGGAACAAAAAATTAACCCTTTCTGCAGCATTGTAAAATCCTGACTATCTGTAAACATTTTACAATTTAAAATAAAAATACTCTAAGCCTATAATGAACTGTAACAGATTTTCATGAAGACATAGTGGTACTTATGTTGCAATCAGGAACTGACAGTTGAATTTCATTCAAGCAAATATATATACACAATAAAAAAAGATAAACTATCTATGGGCAAAAATGGAGGGTAAGGTTTGATTTTACTATAATTTCTTTGTTTCTGTAGTTCTGCCATGACTTTTATCAAAAAATGTTAGCTGCAAGAGGATAAAAATATATATATTTTCATTGACTCTTATGATCTCTTTGCTTGTAATCTCATTATTGATGCTAAGCTTCAATCAGAAATGTAGAGATAATAATTAAATAAAACCTTTGGTATTTCACCTTAAGAAGATGTCTAACGAATAAAATATCTAATGTCTAAGTAATAAAATCATTTTTTAAAATTTTGTTTGACTAAAACCTTTTTAAAAGAGTTTCTTCTTCAAATAACCTTTGGAGTAGTAAAAATAAATGTACTTATGAGATAACATGTTATTTAAATCTTTCCTTGGAGCTGATTGATATAAGAAAAACCTTTATCCCTGATACTTCATAAGAGACCTTGTTGTAGTAATGAAGAGTAAATGATAAATCAAATTTTTCTCATTTGAAAATGAGTAACAAACACACCTCAAAAAGAACAAGCAGTAATTTAAAGATATTTTTATTTTTACAAAATTCATTTAATAGAACATTTCCTCTGTGTTCTTGCATTTCTTTCATTTTGTGCACTTCTGGAATACTACTGGTAAGACAAATCTGTGGTCTAAATTGTAACTGAATTGAATTAACTTTGTAAGAAGAGTTTGAGTGTGAGGGATTGTTTTCTGAGACCAGAGTATTCCAGATGTGTTGATGTGCTGTACTGTAGTTAATTTCCTGAAAACCATTTTATCCACTTCTGTTTTGAAGGAGATACAGAGAAAAAAGGTAAATATCTTGGGTTTATAACATTTCTTTAATATTCTGTGCACAAAATGCCAGAAGTAGAGACAACCTTAGGTAGTGGTGTTCATACTGAAATGCAGAGGGGTCCAGCTGATTATGTTGATGTTCTAATTAAATACATACAGTGAGCACAATCAATTTTCTGATTATAATTTCAAGCACGTGTGGGATGATTTTCTTGTACACTTCTCAGTGTTTGGAGTTTGATAACTCTAGTTCTGTTTTTCAGAGAGACAGGCTCTGCCTACCGTCAGATTTCAAAAGAAGAACTGTTAACATCAGTCCTGAAGGTCAGTGACCTAAACATTTGCAGGCTAAGACAAAAAGGGCCAGAACAAATACTCTGAAAGAAAAGAGGATGTTTCCCTTTGCAGCGGGTGTGTTGCAGAGGGCAAAAAATATTCACAGCCACCATGGTGCAGTGGGGTTCCTGCAGGACATGTGTTCTTCCCCACCACAGTTAGCTGCACCAATTAACTAAAACACACAGGCATAATTGAGACTAAAGGCTGTTTTGCAGCTCACCACTGCATCATTTTGTAAATCTACACGGTGCCCTGTGAAGCAGAAGCACACTGCAGGGACACAGTACCGGTTTATGTATCTCCAAGCTGGGAAGATGAAAACAGGGAGAGGGTGGCAGGGGGTACACGATGATACAAAGGTGGGGCCACACAGGCTGGCCCCTGCAGCAAAGCCATGTGGAAACAGGTTTATCTTGCAAAAACACAGCAACTAGGATGCAGGACAACAACAACACAGAGTTATCCAATGGACGCTCTCCTATTCAAGCAGGAGGAATCTACTATAAATCTCACACCCACAATCAACTGCAGTTTTAAAAACCAGATGCAGAGAAAGCCAGAAGGGTGTTTCTGTACAACATGCTGACCTGTGCTGCACACTAGACACTTCATTAAGAGCCAAAAAAGAATGACACAGGGAAGATAATGATAGTTTAGCTAGCCAGTCACATATCCCCAGGTGACATTATTGTACATAAATCTGTGTTGGTAATCCAAATACCTAAACATGAAAGCATTCAAGGTGAAAATCTAGCCAGAAAGCCAAACAGAAAAAAGATAGTATTCTTTTCCAAGGCCTCTGGTTGGAAATTAAAGTAAAACAGACCTGGCTGCTAGAATACATCACACATATATAGCTCTATTTACTGGACAGCAAAGACTAGAATTGAGTAAAGTACTCCCTTTATTTTGTAGTCTTTTTTTTTTTTCCTGATTGGGATTTTTCTATTGCTGAAAAACATACATCATACTGAAAAACACTCATCCAGTGAATGTCTTAGTGTCCACAGTAAAACCTCATTAGTATTCTGGCCTTCTAAACATTGATGGCTGATGACAGCAATCCCTTAGTGTAAGCTGATTTATAGAGTTGTACAGTATTATTGATGTTAGTAAGGGAAAAAGAAGCAGGTGGATATACCATCTGTCATTGCTACCTAAGTGATAATTTACAGAAAAAATATTTAGAACAGTTTGGTTTAGTACGAAGGAAAGAAACTGTAAATTTGGGAGGAAAAAATACTAATACACAGCAATTCTTGCTCTGTTGGTTTCTCTTTGTGTTTGTTTGTATGCTTGATGAACATGAAGAAAGAAAGATGAAAAATATATGAACTCTACATATTATTTTAGGATCTAGGGTCCAATCACAATTTTTTTTTTTCTTGCAGTAATATTAATTCCTGCACAAAACAAATTTGGAGACAAAGCCTGCACACTGAAGGAGAACAAGCTTGACATCCGCATGCAAATTCTGACTTTCTATACTCAGATTTTCTTGTGAAGGAAAGTAAGGAAGGGTGATGAACCAAAAAATGTGTTGTTTAAAAAGCCTTTAGCTTTGATATCTCAAGAAACAGAACCATGGGGAGCACTACGAGGTATAGCTACTTTGTTTTGTGTTTTCACAGACACATAATGACAATATACTTTAAGTTACTTAGTTTTAGGTCTCATTCAACATTTAAAGACATTGTGTCAAATTTTCAATAGATACATATCAACATTATGACATCCATTATGTAAGTTACAGGTCTGGCTCCTCCTATGCAATATGTTCCCTTGTAAAATTAGTGATAAGTACTTTTCACTCTTAAATGCTGATTACTCTTCCCAAAGCCAAATTAAAAATTCAGTTTCACTATATTCATCCTTTCCCATGTCTGCATTCCTTTTCATTCTCCCATCCTGCATTCCATTCCAAAGCAAGAACCTTTTTTCCTTTTGCAATATTCATTAATCTTCTGTGGAAAAAAAAATTAAAAGAAAAAAATGAAAAGAAGAAAAAAAAAGATGAACAGAGCTACAGAGCTGGAAGAAAAGAAAACGTAGTAGTCTGTCAGTAATGGTAGAATTAGGACACAACATATTCCAGTAAATGTTAGAATGGAGGTGGTCTAACATTATTTAAATCCTGAACATATGTGGCTTTAAGGAAGAGCTTTCATTTTAGTGTGCTCACTTCTCTTTTGACCTGTGATTTTTCATAAACAGGTGTTGAAATATTTAAAGATTTTGTGTGTATAATGACCACATTAGTGTGGTCCTGAGATATGGTGGCAGTTGTTAATTGCAACAAATACAGATGACAGTGAGAAAAAGAGAGTAAGGGTACAATTTGTATAGCTACTTAATGCAGCAAGAACTATGTATCTCAGTTACTGATCATAAATATTTAATAAGACTGTTCATATGGGAAACCCATGCACTGTATAATTTATGAGATTACCAATTCTTTTAATTCTACCCATGTTCTAATAGTACCTTTTCTCTAATAATTCAAAATTCAGCCAAAGTTCCAGAAGGAGCAATGAATCTCCCGTGATCTGTTACTATTTATTGGCCCTGCCTCCTGTTATTTTTTCTTTTTGTCCACTATTTCTGCATTTCTTGGAGTGAAGATGAAAGCTTATATACAGGTTAGTGCAAATGCTAAAAAAATGTGAGAGAAAGCAGTAGAATTTCTGAGCAATTTCTTTAATGAAGATGCTGAATTCTGCACTGTCAGCATGAATCTTGGAAAGATTCTCACAGACCATGCAGAATCACTGGGCTGTTCTCTTTAAGATTTTTCCACTAGTGAAGAGGTGTGCATCTCAAGCTGCATCACAGGCACCTGCAGTGATCATTGACTGCCAAGTACGTGCAGGATGACATTTGAGGTTTTGATCTTAACTTACCATTCTTGAGATTTTGGCATCTTAACAGACTGCCTATTGGGATTAAAAATCAAAACAAGGCGCAATTCTGAAATAAACTAATTTTCCAAAAGCTGAGTTTTGAAAAGATATGAAGAGGCAGTTCTTGTTTCTAAAATTATTACCCTGAATTGTTATAAACAGGCAACTGGCTCTTTAAAAAACATAAATAAAATATGTTAGGTATTACCTTAAATAAGATGGTGTTATAATTTTGTACCTAATTTCTGTGCCACATAAGTCTTTTGAATAACTATATAGGAAGCAAGGCTTTCAACACTTCTCAATACACAGAGTTTTGTCTTACCATTCAAAGTTTGTGTCAAACAGCTTTATTTCCTAGGTTTACTGCAGTGTGGTCTTAAGAACTAAACAAAAAAATACCCACCAGAAATCTGTTTCCTTTCACCTCTTAACCACAGAATATCTGTTTTCCTAAAAAAATTAATAGTGTTTTCTACAGGAATATTCCTTCCAGTTACTTCCTCATGTATAAAAATAATGTGACATAACCAAAAGAGCTGTTGTGCTTATCTTTTCTTATCATGCTAGGGATTTAAGCGATGTAAAAGAATAGGAACAATAAAGATGAAAACAAATTCTTTAAATAGATATGTCATATGGAAAACTTTCCCTGCTACCCCCAAATATGTAATGGAAACCTGGAAAAGCATATTATGAATAGTGGATTTGTATTCAAAAATTGTGATATATCTCTAGAATACAAATTATATTGTCAAAATATGCAATGACCTATAAGACAAAGGAGCCTACAAATAGATGAGAGCTATTGAAATGTGTCAAGTGGAAATGATACATGCAATGTAAATGTCTATGTGTCATAAAAATCACAGAGCTCTCTCATAGCACATAGGGTTACCCTTGAAGACAATCAAACAGGGAAGAAAAGGAGATAAGTATTTTATTTTTATTTGTATGACATGGGATGAAAGTTGCTTTTATTTAATAATAGAAAGAGGTGTGTGGGAAATATAATTCCTTTATAAGGAAAAGGATGTTCTAATTTTGCATGATTTGAAGCAATTATTAGCTGTGACTGTCTATTTGGGAGGGAATTTTCTGGTTCATATCATGCATTTTCCATTTGTCATACAGACTAAACTGCTAGTTAAGGATAAACTGTTGCTTCATCCCATGAATGCAGAAGAAAAATGGAACATTAGTCAGTGGCCATATGAAGTTTAACAAGGAAAGTGCTGGATTATGTAGCCTGGAACAAGTCAACCCCAGATGTACATCCAGACTGGGAAAAAGCAGGTGGAGAGCAGCCCCACAGCAAGGTGATCCAGGGGTCCTGGTTCATGTCAAGCTGAACTTGAGCCAGCAGTGCCCTGGCAGCCAGGAGAGCCACCCGTGTGCTGGGGTGCATCAGGCACAGCATCACTGCCAGGCAAGGGAGGGGATTGTCCTGCTCTGCTCTGCTCTGGGGCAGCCTCACCTCCAGTGCTGGGGGCAGTTCTACAGTACCTCCAGTACCACAGTATAAGAAGTATTTAGACCTATTAGAGGATGTCCAAATAAGGGGTCATGAAAATGGTGAAGGGCTTTGAGGAGCCCACATATGATGAGTGGCTGAAGTCACTTGGTCAGTTCAGCCTGGAGGAGACAGAGGGGAAACCTCACTGCAGTGACAGCTTTCTTGTGAGGGGAAGAAAGGAGCAGAAGTCACTGATCTCTTCTCTGTGGTGACAGTGGCAGGACCCACGGGAATGGCCTGAAATTGGGTCAGAGGAGGTTAGAGTTGTATATCAGAAGAAGGTTCTTCACCAAAATGTGGTAGGGCACTAGAATAGGTTCTGCAGGGTAGTGGTCACAGCACCAAGCCTGGAAAAGCATTTGGACAATACTTTCAGGTACATGGTGTGACTCTTGGGGAAGGCCTGTGCAGGATGAGGGGTTCTACTCCAATCTTATGAGTCCCTTTCAAGTCAGGATATTCTGGTTCTGTGAGTCTAAAGTCCTGCCTTAAATTTTAAAAATCACATATAAGGTAGAGCAGAAATGTTGTGGTCCTTCAGGAAGTGCCTGTACTGCACTTTAATCACAATGAACCTCTTAAGCAACCTGCCTCCAGCCTGTCATATAATCTATTTTCTGGAAAAAGTTATACCTGGTTGAGTGAACTCAGTCATTCTCAGTGCACTTCCAGAGGACTCTTGCACTAAGTCAGTGTATTTCCCATAGGAAAATACAGGTTTAGCAAGCAGATGAGCCATAAAGCCCTGGAGTCTGAGGCTTGTCAGACACATGTGGCAGCCTGCAGAGCAAGCTGGCAGTGAGGGAGGGAGCTGAGACAAGCTGCAATTTCCAGAAAGCTGACCTGCATGAGGCAAAAGTATGTGCCTGGCTTTACACATCTGCACCTCAGGGACAACAGAAGAACTCTGATGCTCTCTTCATATTTGTCACCTGCAGGTCTGGGCAGAGACTCACCTTAAAATTCTAGAAAACTTAGTAAAAGCTTAGCAATTGAGGTAGTAGATTTAAGCCCCCACATATAAACATTTGTTTATATTGACCAGTTTTCTCCTCTGCTCATAGTGAGGTGGGATTTTTTTATTGTTAAACTGGGAAAAAGCCAAACTCACCAAGGCAAAGGTGTTACTGGTAATTATGTTGATTTTGACAGGTCCATCTTGGCATTTCTAATTATACTGCTATCATTGCACAACAGTAAATAAAGAATTGAATGGTTTGAAAATCACAGGGGATTTGTAGATACTGCATGTATTATTAAGAAAAAAAAAAAGAGAGAGTACCAATCAGAGATCAGTACCAATGGCTAAACCAAGAAAATTTGTGCCTTTTGCAGTTCATTAATTGATAGTGATAAGAGGATCCAGAAGTGATCCTTGCTGGTGTCAACAGTGATAATAGAAAGTTTAGTAAGCATGAATATGCATGTTCTGCCGTAAGTCCTATGCACTTCTTGCACTCTCATCTTTTTCTGGTCAAGGCCATTAAAAAAAATCTAATGGGAAATACCGTTTATAACTTCTTTTCCAGTAAGACATGTGAATATTTCTAAGGATGTCTTGGAGGTGTGCAACAATTTCCTGAGAGCTGCTGAGCTAGTAACTGTAAAAGTTAGGATTTTTTTGGTGTCAGCAAGGATTTTCTATTCTTCCATCTTTTTTTTCAGTATTTGCAGATGGTTGTTATTCCTGATTCTGTTGCAGCTTTCACAGGGTGTTTTTTGTTACTGAGTTTTGTTCACTATTCTAATGAAGCCTTCATCCTGGTTTTTTATCACTTTACACTTTCATCACGTTTTTTTACAATTTCATAAGAGATTTTCTCCTTCTGTGGAGTAAAACAGGCTTTCTGAGAATTTGCATCTTAAATATGACGCTTATTAAATCTTCAGTGTTAGATCTGCTATAGTCAATAATATTCAAATGCTAAATTATATGCTGGAATAATTTTTTACTAAAGGTAACTGGGCCTTGGTTTTGCTCATTAATTTTGCATTTAAAATAATTTTGATTCAACTCTGTGCTTGAAGGGGATATCTATAATTACAGTGTTACTGAACTACATTTATTAGAACTGTCTAGATCTGTCAAAAATGTTGATTTTCTTCCAATGAAAATTTCCTATCTTATTGACTGATAAAAGTCTGTAAATTGTTCTTCTAGATTAGTATAACATGGGAGAAAACAGATGTAGAAAATGCAAATCTACCAACAGAGGAGACAACCCAGTATTTTTTTTTCTTTTAATAAGAAAATTACACTAGGGAAATACACTGAGAATAAAAATGAAAATAACATACATGAGCTGAGGAAATATATATTTGCAGTTGTAGATACATTAATATTTTTTATGATATAGGGCATATGTTGTGTTTTTAATATAATAATTACATTTTAGGTGTATTAAATTTACTTTGCATAAAACTGGTAAACCTCCCATCTCCTATACCTTGATGGAACCTTTCACATTATATTTTCACATGTACATTTAGGCAAGCATAATTTAAACAAATACAATAAATATCTATTTAAAGCACTTAATCATCATCTTGTCATAAAAATTTTAGTGGGTTTTGCCAGTGGAATTGCATCATATTGTCAAGGTAATATGATGAGGAATGAGGAAGACTGTATTTAACAATAAGTACTTAGCTTTCATCTTCTGCTATTGATATTATCTGTGTATCAAGTATTTTTCAGTTCAGTTCCTTGGTAAATGCCGGAAAAAAGCCTGAATGAGACTAAAATATTTTTCCTTGCTCATGACACTGCACTAGTTGAAAAATCATTTACAATTCATAGTTAATATTATAATATACTTTAAAAAAAACTGACAATTTGAGATTTAGCCTGTGTCCTTCTCTTTCCTCACCACAACTTCAGCTCATATACCCCTAATATCCATGCAGGAAATTATGGACAACAGAGCAACAAGTTCCCAGGTACTTAATTTGGAAAGTTAACTAAACTGAGTTTTTTTCCCATAAATATTCTAATTACTCATTACATATGATTATTCAGAATTACTGTGGACATTACAAGCTGCTTTTTACAACTTCTTAGGTCATTGAAGATGATGCTTAAAAATTAAAGTCTGTCTGAAAAAGGGTAGACTATTTGAGTTAGCAGTTTTATTCAAATAGATGAAAACCCTATATATATTTATTTTTGTTTGCAGTTAACATAAATCAGGAACAAAATAAGTGAAAAATTACTTTCTAGAAGACATTCTTTTCTTTCTATTTATTCACATCTTCCATCTTCTGTAGGACTGCCCAAGCTAATTAGAAATATAATTTTGTCTGTACCAATACTGCAGAACAGCAATAGCAGGAGTTTTTTGAGTTATTCTCTTTTGCCCATTCTGTTAGCAGGGAATTTCTGTCCTGCACCTGTAGCTGATAACGGATGGACCACGGAAAGACTTGTACAGTACTGAAGCACCAGTCTATTCCATTGTAGGACAGGAACAGGCATGTAGTACACTGAAGGTAGCCTATTAAGAAGTGATAGTGATCTTGATAAAAATTCTGATGTGTGGTCTCTGAAACCTGCTAAAACTGGGGTTATTATCTGTTCTGTAAGCAAAAAAAGGTGTGAAAATGTCAGTATAGTGTGAAAATCTGAAGGACCATTTTAGCATGTCTTTTAGTAGGAGCATCCATAGGTACAAAAAGGTTTTCCCACTAATAATTCATTTAATACTCCTTATTTCATTCAAATTGAAACGAAGGAATACCATTAAGATCACATTCAGAATGCTCGAACATTAGGTAAATTTTTGATCTATAAAACACTCTAGCCCAAATTCTTCCCTGACAGAATTCTCTTAAATTTAGTTTTTCAGCAGAGCTGTGATTTACAGGCTAGGAAAACAACCAAAAAGGAGGAAAAGGGCCTGCTCTCCAACTCTTTTGTGTTAGGGTAGCTCAAACATGTCCCTTTCCTTCCTATAATAGCACAAGTGTCTATATAGAAAAAATAAGGGCAAAATCCTTGCTCCAAAAGAGGAGGGAACAGCCTGGCATGCAGCTTGACCAATAGCAATCTACAGTCTCTGAGAAGTAATAGATGAGGCAGAGGAGAGTTGGTGTCAGAAGAGCTTTCCTATGGACACCAAACAGGGGATGTCACAGAAGTTTGTCCATTAAGAGCAATGTCAAGATTGCCCCATATCTTAAAGTAAGGCTTAAAAGTAATTATTCAGAAGTGATGGTAGCCAACACAAAAAGAAAGCCCCATTGATTCTGAGGTGGAATACAAGGGCAAAATATATATTTTCTAAGACAGTTTAATTTCCTTGTATCTTCAGGTCTGCCATCCAGTTTGCTCTGGCATTTTCAGATATTTGGTGTCAGTGAATTAGCTGACACATGAGTCAAACTCCTGTACAGATAATAGGCAATCTGACACCCAGGGAAATGAAACTCATTATCTGATTCTGTATCAGAGCTATATGACACAGGAGCATTGTGATTTTCAAAATATTCCCTACTGAAGAAAAATGTACTGCTCAAAATTTCAGTAGCCTATTTGGACTTCAGGCTAGCAGTAAAACAAGAAAAGAGAAAAAGTTATTATTTCCTCAATGTTTTGTAAATGGTAGACTTTGAAGCATTAACCTTCTTAATTGAAATCAGATTTCCTTTTTTAGTTCCATATTTGCGACAGAAACATGAAAACACAAGGTATTTTTCTTCAGCTTGTAAATGTTTGCAGCTGCAGATGTTTCACAGATGGCTACCACTCAGATGCTCTGGGAGCACCTATTTACCCAGCTGATAGGCAGCAATGCAGCAAGTAAAGGCAACTGACAGGGATTTTGGCAGTTAGCAAGGACACCTGTTTGCTTTCATGATGTTCCTTCTTCACTTTTTTTTTCTTTTTTTTTTTTTTTTTTGCTTTTCTGGCTGAAGTTTTATATCATGATAGACTTTTTGGCAAATGATTGGATAGCTCCCAATTTTTTCAATATTTCTTTAGGAGGTGTGTTTTTCTATTCAACTTCCAGTGTTTTCTTTGAGGTTTTTTGTGTCTTTTTTTCTGTTTCATGATAGTTGGTCAGGTTTTTGCCAGTTTTTGGTATTTTGTCATGTTGTTTTTATTAATGATGATCTGTGGGATTTTCTTCCCTCCACCTGGTCTTGGAGGGAATTGTTTGTGACTTTGAGAACTTTCTGTTGCTGATGTTGTATTAATTGCGCTGTGTCTGTCATGACAGAGAGGTAATACCAGGAGCAGACTAAAAAGACAAAATGAAAAATAGGAAATATTTTTAATGCACTCTAATTACATGTACAATTGATTTCTAGTCTGTTTTGGTTCAAGCCAGGGTTAATTTTTGCAGTGGCCAAAAGGAATATGACCAGGACATGGAGGTCATTCTACACCACCTCACATCACTACCCAGTGATTGGGGAAGAGCTCTCTTTCAGGGGGACATAGGCAGAGATCAGGCATTATTGTTTCTGTGTGAAAGGTACATCTTTTTTGTACCCTATGTCATTAGTATATATAGTGACCTGTCATTTTAGTATAATACATTTTGGGGTTTATATATTTTAAGGAGGAACTAGTTTGTGCTGAGCAGTACCTGTAACAATAACATTTTAGCACTCTGCAGCTCGTTTTTGGCCAATCTCCCTATTAGATTTGTATTTCACTAACAAAATAGTTATTTTACTCTTTGCCTCTTTTTGATGTCTTCAACAATCAATCCTGTAAGTCAACTTGAGATTAAGAAATTGCATAAGGAAATGTATGAGAGAAAAAGTAATTCTCTATATTTCACCACTTATTTCTTTTGTTTTCTTCTTCATGTCCTGGAAGACAAAGCTAAATTCTCCAGATTGCAATGCTTTAATCCTTTGAAGCTGTAAACATCACTGCCGTTATGTTTTCATGGGTGTTATTATCCATCATCCATGGTATTTATTAATCAGTCATGTTATATTCATTGTTTTGGTGAGATCAGACATGGAAGAAGGTCTCTCCTTGTCTCAAACATTTCCTGAACTTATCAGAAGTTTTCATAAACCAGATGGTAAATGCAGATGGTGTTGTTCATTATGTCTAGCAACAGAGGCAGTAATCTTCTGGCAACCACAGTTCATAATGAGACACAGTCTAAGAAAATCATGGAGTCCTGCTCTTGCAATACGGAAAACTCAGTGCTCAGTTAAGCAAAAAGAAAATTGATGAAAAATTCTATTATCCTAGCACCTTTTGAGCACAGAAATGAGCTATTTGTATGGGTCTGTAGTGAGAAAATACTACCTCTTATACTATTATTTAAAAAAACATTTAAAGACATTGATGCATCTAAGGAAAAAATGAGCTCGGGTTGTTAAAGCCAACTGATAATTGAGAGATTGCAGGATAAAGGTCAAAACCCGAAATTTGGCTGTTCAAGCAGAACATAACAGTAAACAGTAGGGGCTGGCTGTAAATTTTTATGACATCCCAACTAATCTAAAATGGCTATATTGAGTTTTCATGGCAAGATTTTGGTGTCAGTGTGGATGCGGTAGTAACTTCTGTAAGAAGAAGCCAGAAATTGCCCCCATGTCTGAGGGAGCCAATGCCAGCTGCCTCCAAGAGAGCACTGCTGCAGGGCAAAGCCAAACCACTCAGCAGAGGTGGCATCCCAGGTGGGATGACAGATTTAAGAGGGAGAAAAAACTGCTCTACAAAAGCTGCTGGATGAAAGAGTGTGAATATGTGAGAGGGACAGCTGTGCAGACGCCAGGGTCAGTGGAGAAGGAGGGGCAGGAGGTGCTCCAGGAGCTGAGGCAGAGATTCCCCTGCAGCCTGAAGCACAGCCCAGGGTAAGCAGCTGTGCCTCTGCAGTCCTTGGTGAGCCATGGGGGAGCCAAGATCCACCTGCAGCTGACAAATGATCCCACGTTAGAACCAGTGGATATCCAAAGTCTGAGACTCTGTGGAAGGCCTCCATTGGAGCAGTCTGCTCCTGAAGGACTACACCCCATGAAATAGACCTGTGCTGAGGGAGTTCTGAAGATCTGGAACTGGTGGGAAGGACTTATATTGGAGAAGTTCATAGAGGGCTGTTCCCTGTGGAAGGAGCACACAGACAAGGAAACAGAGGGACAGTGTAAGAGTCCTTCCCCTAGGGAGGAAGAAGTAGCATGTGATGAACTGACCACAGTTCCCATTCTCCATCCACTGCACTGCTGCACGGTTGGATAGAAAAGCCAGGAGTGAAGTTTAAGCCAAGAAGAAAGGATGGCTGGAGGGAAGGTGCTTTTATGGTTTGGCTTTATGTTATTACCTTACTTTGATTTGCAGGACAGTAAATTGAGTTGGTTTCACAAATTGAGTCTGTTTTGCCCATGACAGGAACTGGTGAGTGATTTCTCCCTGTCCCTCTCTCCACCCGCATCACAAGCCTTTCATTATATTTTATTTCCCCTGTCCCACTGGGAATAGGAATGAATAAGCAAACAGCTTTTGTGGGAGTCAGGTATCCAACCAAGATGAATCCACCATAATACTTGGAAACCAAAATAGATCAGGTGATTGGGTAATGTAGAAGTCTCAAAAAATTACATTTATAAAATTATATCTGAAAATGCATATATTCAAGCCTATTACAAATAAACTCTAAAAACAATTCTCATTCACTTGCAGGGCCTGTATATTTGTGTTTCAACTCTATTTTGTTAAAGACTAAGGAAAAATAAGTGAGAAAGTCTCTGTAAGATGTTTAAATGTATACCCAATGCCTGAAGGCAGGTTTACAAACAAAGCCATGTGTTATTATCCTACAGGCACCATGCTAACAATGCAGGACACAATTAAGACTGAACCCTGCAGCTGAAAATATTGCAAATCAGAGAGAGATCACTACCTTTTATAAACAAGATTTACTCTGAAATGTATATAACTGTGAAAAGAGGCTTTATAAGGAAAGTTAAAAGTTTTGGGACACTGTCATTGCATCAATAGCTTAAAGATTAAAAAGTTTTAGCTGTTCTTTTTTTATATGTTTTCTCACTATGATTTTGTGTTCTATGCCACATTAACCACATTAGTGTCTTCCTAAAAGTAATTCACATACACTTCAGGTATCAGGACATCTGGAAAATATCCTTTTTGTTTGGAAAAATAAAGTAAATAAAAAGAAGTTTTGAACTGAGAAATAATTCAAAGCATTTTCTTTTTATTTTGAAGCAATTTATTTTTTTTCACCCCTACATCTGTAGTTCAAGGATATTGAAGCAAATGAAGCAAAGCTCTACCAGTGTCTCCTGTAAAATAGAAAATTAATTAAGAGGAAATATGCTGTATCTAGAATTTCCTTATGTATATTAATACATTTCAGATGTTTGACTTCTGCTTTAGTGATTTACACGATTATATTTAAATTTTAATTAATTTGGCCTATTCTATATAAAATAAAATCCTAATTGAGACTACTTTTTATGAATTAAAAAACATACAACTTTTTAGTGATAAATGAAAGTCCACTATTCAAAGAATTTAAATGACTTCTAAATATTTTAATTTCTATTAGAATTCTAAAGTTCACAAGGAAGAGTATTAATTTGGAAGTTCATGATTGCATTGTAATTCACAGAATTTCCACAATTTCAAGAACTTTTCACAATTGTAAGTCCAAGATATTATGACAGAATTTGGACGTTAAAATGCTCCAGTTTCATTTTTCTTTACAAAAAATTTAAAGAGACAACTGATACTTAGCACCTACTGAAAAATTGGTTTAGCTTAATTCTTTTTAGTTCTGTGTAGTAAGGGAACCATGTCAGTCTGGAAAAAAATCACTGAGAGAAAATGAATTTTGAAGGATACAATCTTGTTTTTAAAATTTCTTCATGGACTGAGTTCCATGAAACTGATTAACAAGAACCTGAGTTACTCTCACCTTTTGTTTGGATGGGTTGGAAATGAAGGAAGGGGCGGAAGGAAGGGGTGGAAGGAAGGGGCGGGCGGAAGGAAACTACCACTTCAATAATGCATGCTTGCTGTTTTTGCAGATTTTCACTGCCATTTCTTGTATATCCGTTCCAAATGCCCCAGTGCTTTTCTCTTTGATATTGGCACTGTCTCTGCTGTTTAACGTCTTGGCATGGACAGTGGGCTTGAAGGCACCCTCAGCAAGTTTGCCACAGACACCAAGCTGAGTGGTGCAGCTGGCGGACTGGAGGGGAGGGGTGCCAGAGGGAGGGATCCAGAGTGACCTGGACAGGCTTGAAGAACGGACCATTGTAAAGTACATGAGATTTAACAAAACCAAGTGCAAGGTCCAGCACATCAGGGCAATCCCAGGCACAACTACAGGCACAACTACAGGCTGGGCAGAAAATGAAAAGCAGGCAGCTCTAAGAAGAAGCATTTGAGGTGCTGGTGGACAGTAATCTCAACTTAACCCTTGCACCCACAGTCCAAAAAGCCAGCATTATCCTGGGCCATAACAAAAGCAGCATGGGAAGGAGGGAGAGGGTATTCATTCTGCTCCTTGATTCTACTCTTGTGAGATCCCATATTGTTTCTACTTCTGGGCCTACAACACAAGACATGGACTTGTGGGATCAAGTCAGGAAAACAGGCACTAAGCTGATCAGAGGAGTGGAACATCTCTCTAAGGACAGGCTGAGAGAATTGAGGCTGCTCAGCCTGAAGGGAAGAAGGTTTTGGGGAAACCTTGTTTTGCCTACCAATACCTAAATGGGGCCTACAGAAAACTAGAACATGTAGTGATAGGATGAGGTGGAGATGGCTTTAAATTGAAAGAGGGCAGATTCAGATTAGTTATAATGATGGAGCTGTTCACTGTAAGAGCGCAGAGACATTGGGACAAGTTGCCCAGAGAAGCTGTGAGTGCCCCTTCCCTGAAAGTGTTAAGGCCAGGCTGGATGGAGCGCTGTGCAATCTGATCTAGAGGAAGGTGTCCCTGCCCATGACAGGGGAGTTAGACCTAGATGATCCTTCCAACACAAACAGTTCTATCCTTTTAGTACTCTGCAATCTTGCAAATGCTAAATCTTTTCAATCTACATTTGAGAATTTATAAACTTTTAGTTTGCTCGAAGTTTTGGTTTAGTTTTTTCTTCTTTTCAAAAATATTTAGCAGAGATAGACAGAAAAATGAATCATTAGCTTCAAACTATACCTTGACACCTGGATCTGCTTAGTGTGTGAAAGGATACAGACAGTGTTAGAATGACAAGTTTTCCAGTTGTTTATTTCTTTTGACATTTTTTTGGGCCTGTTTCAACACAGTTCAGCCACTTAAAGGCCACTTAAAGGCTGTCTGTCTACAAAGATTTACTGTCTTCCTTTGAAACATATTGCCTCTGATAACTGAATAATTTTCCTTATTATATGTCATGCAGAATCCATGAGAATAACATTTTATGAAACAAGTATGACATCAAGCAGGACAAACAATGAAGCAGTCCATTCTCAGTCCAAGATACAGTGAACAACTGGAGTCCTTAATGACCCTGACAGTCTTGTGAAGACCTACCTGGCTTCTGTTCTTTGAACAGAGTTTCCTCCTCTGAGAATATGTGCATAAAAAAGAAAGATGCAACCTCCCTGTCTTACCTTGTAATAATGAGTGCCCTAGGGGATAAAACACATACAGCTGCTACTTCAGAGTGCTTGAAGTTCAGCAGGTTGTGAAGTCTCATTCAGTTGCTGCATCTGCCTTTAACTTTGCAAAAGGCCAGACTTCCTTAAAACAGAGAAAACAAGTTGTTGGTCTTACTGTCTTTTGAATTACATTCTTAACTTTTCCCAGGTTAAGGTACTCAAAAGCTTTCAGTCTCCTCTTTCTCTGAACTAAATCTTTATGCTACTTTCGAATTCAACATTCTGTAAAATATGTCTTGGTTTTTATCCCTTGGATTCTCACCACATTACTTATTCTTTCAGTTTTCTTTTCATAGACCAAAGCAGTGAATAAACAAAGGATTTACCTAGAATATTAAATATTTGCTCTAAATAACTTCCAGTGTGCATGCTTATAATAAATGTTTATTTGTTTCCTTTAAGAGCTGCAAGAGCAACAACCTAATGATTTCAGTTTCAGTTCTGCAAATTATGCCTTTATAATACATAAGGAAAAAAGAGCTTCTTACTTTGGAGAGGTTTCAAAATAATTGTCTTTGGTTTTTGCACTATTATTTCTCATGCCAAAGGATTCCAACAGCCTTTTCTTCACATTTATGGCCAAACTTCCCCACTACCTGTGCTAAAGCAATATGCTTGAGAATTGGCCGTCACATATTGCAGTTTCCTCTGAAGAAATCTAAACTTTCCATAGAAACTAGAGTATAACACCTAAAAGCGTAAATTGCTGACAAAATGCAGAAAACAAATAGCTGTGGGAATGTATGAGTAACATATTGGAGGCAGAGTACAAAGTGTTTTCAAGAAATAGAAAGTCTATCCTTAATGCTAGATATTATACCCAAGTCTCTTCTTTAAAAGCTTACATTTTAGCATCACTTTTTGTGTATTTTTATACTCAAATTCAAATGGATGTGCTACACAAAGGAAAAAAAATGTTTTACAGTAGAAGAGGAAAAGACTGAGGCATACTTCTTAAGAATTGCTTTCTCTTTGCAGATTAACTTTGTGCTGAAGCTGACAGATTTGGTGAAAGAAAAAAGTCAAGTGTCTAATGTGCTTCTGCTCCCAGCAGGCTTTTGACATTGACTTAAAAGGAATTTAAATAAATGTGAAAACCAAGGAGGAAAAATTAAAATAGAACATCTGATTTACTTTTACATTCCATGTGGGCATCAGTTCGATTCTGTTAATGTCAATAGAGCTGGAATGACACAAAATTGGAGTCATGAATTGTTGTATCTGGTCTCTCAAAAATATTACATAAGAATTACACAACAACAACGTAACTTATTTTCTCATCAAAATAATTACTTCTGTGGATGTTTCATTGCATGCTTGTGGTGTTTTGAGGCACAGTTGCCAGACAGACCTGATAGTCTCTCTTTACTGTCAAATGTATTTGACCTTCAGTTTTGCACACTGATGAAGACACTGAACAATCACATTTTGATATCAAACCATAGTGTGAAGCAATTCCTCATCTTCTGAGGAGATTAGAGGTCTTCATCTAAAGCTACTTGTCACTGTCAAATTAGTAACTATCACAAACAGTAATTGATATCATTAATTAGAAAAAAGATTCCAGAAAACAGTTTGGTATGTTTGGAAATAAGACAATTACCATACTATTTTAAAAGAAATTATTCTCCAAACAGCCTAAAAACCAAGAAATCTGACTCAGCTTATTGGAGGTTGCAGTGGCTGGACAAAAGAGACCTACAGTACAGGAATTCTGATTTCCATGTCAGTTGAAAATTGTCTCACCTTTTGGAAGAGAATATTCTCAGAAATATAGACTAACGGACCCCTTATATCTCAACAGTCACAGTTTACTCTTCTCTGTGTCAAATAATTTGTTAAGAAAAATCCCATTACTGTTTCAGCAAGAGAGGCAAGCGTTCTGGCACAATGGGCTTGGTACAACTGTCATTCTGGCAGAGTGCCCCACCCCACATAAAGTAGTCGAGAAATGGGAACTACAGCTGACATCCAAACTATAATGCTAGGTAATGTCCAAAAAACAGCTGCTGTAAAAAGCATTTGAAGTCACCATAGATAACCAGCTGAGGCGAACTACTGTAATGCTATTACATGAAAAAAGCTTAGTACAGTCTTTGATTGTTTACAACAGGATATCCCTCCTTCATATATATATATATGATTTATGAATATTTGGGTCCCTCATTTTGTCCCCATTTCACAAAATCACTGAGAAATATAAAATTGCCCAAATAAACTCCTTCCATTTTTGTTAGCTTAAAGCTTATCAATTTCAACTTTATTTTTTTCTAGAAATTAACAGCATGTTTAGACTATAAGTAATCTGAATGCTTTAGACTGCAGTTCAAGTAGCCAATTAAGATAGTCCTACAGACGCAGAATATTTTCTGCTAGTAGAAAGAGTAGAAAACTTCTACCAGTAGAAATTTCTGCAAGGCCCTTCTTCTATTTTGGTGTAAAAAGAAGGTTGGGGAAACTTGTTAGTACCAATGAAATTTTAACACAAATTGGAGCTGAACCTCACTAGTGAGTGTTAAATTTCCTGTTGGACCGAATAGGTGGATTTTGATATGCCACCACCTCTAGTTCTCAACAGAGAATTGGGACTATCCCCTTGCAGTAGGTGTTTTTACAGAAGCACTGTAACAAGAACAGCTAAAATAGATCATCAATAATAGTATTATGCAGGTACTTAACCTTTTGTTTTAACCTTAATTTGGAAGTAAGTTATTAGGTTAGATGCTATCCATCAAACTGAGATTTGCTTTAATGTGAAGACAAAATTATAAAGCCATTTAAAAGATCACTTAAGGATCTGAAAGGCACACCCCATGAAAATTAAAACCAGAAGTAAAGTCAATATATATGCAGCCAGCTACATCATAAATTTTCACTTAATAAAGAGAAACAAACAGTCCTATTTTCAGGTTGGGCAGTCAAAATCATCAAATAGTCAATAGTATCTCTCTTAACCCTCACTCAGACCATGTAAATACTGTCTTAAAATTGTAACGTGTATATTTTATCTTTCTGCCCTAGTGTATAACAGAAACTATTCTTCAAATACCCCATATTCTTCTCCACAATGTATTTTTCCTATGCTAACCATTCTTAAATTTCCCAAAGGAAATTGCTAGATTCCCTTTCCGAAACATTGTAGAATTTAAAATCGTATCACAGGGCCAAAGAGGTTTCCAGCTTATGAAGCCTTTGGTGCGTGCTGTTTGCTAATCAGTGTGCCATAAAACACTGTTAAGCAACATTATCACAGGTTGCTAAGCTGGAGGTCTAGAGCTCTGCTCAGATACTGATATGTGGTTCTTAAAAGGCAAAGCTGTCAATTCATCTGACAACAGACTAAAATATTATTTTTGTGCTATCAACAAGAACATAGCATTGGTAAAACCACATCAAATATGAAATTACATTTGCAAAACCTTTCAAATTCTTTTAGCAAATCTGTATGAACCAAGTGATTTTCTAAGCAATAAAGAAACACTAATTCAGACTTTTAAGAAGCTGCTAACTTGCTCTTGCTTTCTTTTTATGCTGCTTAACTAACATTCCTATAAATCTCTATTTGATGCCTACAAACAGCAGCAATACTTTTAGTTGCAATTATCAGACATATACACTCAAGTAAAAGACAAAGCACCTTGCTATTAAAAACTACAGAAATATATATATGTATATATCATACCTCACATTCATGTCCTTATTCCTTACATATTGAAGAAATTTTAAAAATATATAAATTAGTAATTAAATCTTTGAATTAAACAGGGAATGAGGAATTGTCACTTCACAGAACTATCAGTAGATTTTCAATGGCACTGAATACTCTTTGGTGTCAGGTGCCTGTTGTAGCATGAAGAATTTTAGCAAGCGTAAACAAATTCTTGCTCAAATACAGCCACTACTCAAATGCTTTTTTAAGTAGAATTCTTTTAATTCTACTCCAAAAAAAATAAATTATCTCTTACATAATTGATATCCTGTCAGCAAAGCTTTACTTTTGAACAGGGTTCCCAACAGAGATGTTTAGAAAAAATGAATTGAAACAAGCAGAGTTACTTTTACAATGCTGCTATTTGGCATCTACCCTCATTTGAAATTTTTACCTCATTCCTCACTATATAAAAAGGATATAAAACTAACAGAGAGTGTCCCAAGGAGAGTAACAAAGATAATCGAGTAGGATCTTGAGGTGAGGCCATATGAGGAGCGGCTGAGGTCACTTGGTCTGTTCAGTCTGGAGAAGACTGAGGGGAGACCCCACTGCAGTTACACCGTCCGTGTGAGGGGCCAAGGAGGGACAGGCACTGACCTCTTCTTTGTGGTGACAGTGACAGGGCCCAAGGAAATGCCTGAAGCATCAGGAGAGGTTTACGTTGTATGTCAGGAAAATTTTCATCCCCCAGAGGATGATTGGGCACTGCACCAGGCTCTGTAGGAAAATGGGCACTGCACCAAGCCTGACAGAATTCAAAAAGTGTTTGGACAAAGCTCTCAGGTACATGGTGTGACTATTGATGTGTCCTGCACAGGGCCAGGAGTGGGACTTCAATGATCTTTTTGGATGCCTTCCATCTTAGGCTATTCAATCATTCTATGATTCTATGGAAATCAAGCACTTAAAAAATATTAATTATTTATATATATATTATTTAATTATGAATTTTTTAATATTAATCTATTAATAGATTTGGCCAAGACAAATGAGCTGCTGTTCCTTGTGCTTATAATTATTTTTAAAACAAGACACTTTCGACATTTTCTAACATTTTATATCTCTCTTATTTTGTGGTGACCAAAACTGTGCCAAAACAGGACTCGAGCAAGGCTGCACCAGCACAGAGTACAGCAGGACAATGCCCCACTTTGATCAGCTTTTTAAGTTTGCTGGCAAAGAAGGCCTCCTGTCTTTATGTTTACAGAAGGGCCAGTGTTCCTGCAATTGTCTCTAAGAGCTTCTGTTTCCCAGAGCTAAGTATTTCTACCCGGTTGAAAAGAAATAAATCTTAAAATAAATTCCATCTTGGGAAATGTGTGCATTTTTTTATAACTGCAGTGCAGATTCACTGCATCTCTATGGTATTATTCCAAGGATAATGGAAAATTATAATTGAAAAAAAACCAAAAAAACCAAAAAAATAGAAGTGTTATTCTACTGAATGGGATATTTCAATTTATTCAGAAAAAAGTTTAAGAGGCAAGAATGAACACAGCTGCACTAGGATGAATGTACCTCTGTAAATAGTATTTAAGCTTCTACTTTCAATGTCTGATAAGAATGTCAACTACATAATAACACTCTTCAGCAAAAAATGTACTTCGCTTTCAAAATATGATGTCTCAACATGTGCTATTTGAAATTTTTATGTAAAAGTTTTATCTTATCCAGTGTATCTTGGGAGATTCTCAACTAAAGTATTGTTCATAAAAGTCAAAAAGAGAGATGTCACTACCTCGTACTATGAAATCTAATTTATTTATTTATTTATTACTTGGAGTTTAAATAGTGAAGTTCTAAAAACTGTATTTTCCATCGTGTTTTTTCTTTTTGTCACCACGAACAGTCATATCACTGTCTTTTCAAAAACAAACAAACAAACCAAAGTAGAACAAGTACAGGAAAAAACTCTTACATTTTGTTTTCTGGATAACTTTGCATATGTAATTGGATTTGTTGTTATTGTTGTAATAGGCTTTCTACTAGTGGAACCAACAGATTTTTTTGAGAAGGAAAGGCAAAATATTCTTCTTTATAAGATTATGTTTTGAGGGTTTGTTTTTTTTTCAAATGCTCCATTTTCATAATGTATACAGGTTAAGAAACATGTTTTTCTTTCATCCAAGACGTGAAAATGTGCTTTGAATTTAAATTATTTTAATTAATTAATTAATTAACTAATTAATTAAAAATTGAAATTATATATTTTTAATTTTATCTGAAGATATCCTTTTTATTTTTTCTTTCATTTCAAAGAAAATATAAGTGAGTTTTATGAGTAATGAAAAAATTCTTTGAAAAAATGCTGCAGCCTAGAGGAAATTTTTTTTTTTTACTTATGAGTGACTTACTGAATAGTAAATAGTTTTTCTGAAAATAGCTTTCTTCAGTCACAAAATCTAGCGTGAAAACAAAGTCTGATGACACAAGCTTTCAATCTCAAATTTGTTTCTGAAGGAATATTCACATCACATCCTGGCAATCCACTTCCTTACCAAAGGGCAAGCAATTCTTATTCTTGATTGTGTTTGAGATATCTCAATTAAAAAATGAGCCAGCAAGCATATCACGAGCATTTTGTCCGTTCCATTCATAAGTATCTAGAGCTGCTGCACTTATACAGAGAACTCAGGAAATCTTGTAAAACTTGTGCATGGAAGGGCTCTGTACAGAGCCTATAAGTTAGCAGTCAGGCTTAAGACAGAGAAGATATGACCTGTCATCCATTCCAAAATCTTGCTGACTCTGAAGTTATCCTGCTACACTGAGTGTTTTCCTAAGTTGAGGGGCTGTTTATTTTTATTATTATTATTATTATTATTATTATTATTATTACTACTACTACTACTACTACTACTACTACTACTACTACTACTATTGCTACTATTGCTATTACTACTACTACTACTACTACTACTATTACTATTACTATTACTACTATTGCTACTATTGCTACTATTGCTATTACTACTACTACTACTACTACTAATACTACTACTACTACTACTACTACTCCGACCCTTCCTAAGGGAGGAAGAAGAAAGATTTTAATTATATAATAAATTTGCTTGTATTTGCTGGTGCTTAAATTTCACATTATACTGCTCAGATGACCCTACTGCAATTAAACATCATGTGATCTGTATGATATCTTAATATAATGAGTTCACATATCTTATGTACAGAATATGCATCACAGAGAACTTTACAATTGTCCTCATGCTGTTTGCAGCAGCAAATATCTGACTGCTTACTAGCTTTGCACAGCACAGTCTCCAGCTAAATGAAGGATGCATTTACTGACCAATTTCACTAATATAATCTTTTGTGGGACAAAAATGTTACTCTGAAGAATACAGGTAAGAGAATATTTTCTTTATTTATTTTTTCTGATGATTTAGGCAGTAAGAAATCAAAGCAACATCCTTCCTACATTGATTTGAAAAGTGAAAGAGGAACAATACTTACAGATTTTTGTTATCAGTTGGAGAACAAAGAGACAATCAGCTTTTTCTAAAGTATAGCTAAATTGACAGCTATGCTTGTCCTCTGTAAGAATCCCTTAGTGAAATTAAACATACTACAATTACTCAATTAAATTACTTTATATTTTTCTGAGGCATCATCATCTTGCAATGATTAAAAAAAACCCAAACAGACAAAACCACAAACAAACAAACAAACAAAAAAGGCTAGCACTTGTGTACTTGTATGAAGTAGTGACAGAGTAAATATTTCTGTGTTTGTTAGAGCAGTGATAATAGGACATCAGCAAGGTCTGACTATAGGACTCATTCAGGACTTTAGAACTCTGTAGCCATCTTTTTGGTATAAGTCACATTTTCGTGACTGAGTTATGGGTACCAAGTTTTAGAGGAAAGTTTATTATGTTTCTTTTGGCAGCCCAGAGAGTGGTAGTTAATTTCTACATCCAGTAGTCATTTGTGTTATCAGAAAAATTCTATACGGTAAGATGTTAAAAATTGTGTGGGCTAATTAATATGGATACAATGTTTTCTCCCAAATGGAGATGTCTAGCATCATTTAAATGTTCTAGGATATCCAGAATGAGAAGAATCTTCCAGAATTGCATTATTAATCTTCCACAGGTCATGTACCATGACTACTGTACAGCTGTCTCAAATACCCTGATATACGAAAAAATTGTATTAAGCTACATTTTGGTAAACTGAACTGCATCCTCCATGACACCATAAAATATTATAAACGTGTATGAAGTGGTGAGGGAAAAGTACTCAAAATACATTAAAATATTATTTATTTCAAACAAGTTTGCCAAAAAAGACTTCTTAGATTTTTACTGGCAAAATTTAGTGCATTTTTAATCAGGTTTCTATCCTTATTCTTCCAACATAGTACTGAAATTAAATGCACATTTTTGTAGACTGGAGGGAGGTTTTGAATGGAACTATTGACTGTATTGGACCTCTATTGCAATAATGCAAAGCGGAAGGGAGCAAGTTATAGGATAAAACGGTAAGCCTGAAACTTTATAAGTTGTGAGAGAGGCCATTTCTTGTTTGTTATTGTTAAGATGTGTTGTTTGTATTCTCCCATATGCCAAAATGTATCACTTTTTAGTAGAAAAACTGCTTTTCCCTAAAAAATTTACATAATCTTGATGCAATTTTCTGAAATTAATTGAACATTTTCCTTCAGAGTCATGTTGTATGGGAATACATAGCTGTATAGAATTTTATTTCTATGTGACTCTGGCATCCAAATGCACAGCATAAATTTTTCTTTATTTGCAGACTTCAAAGAAAGAAAATATTCCTTCTAGAACAGCCTACAATGGGTTTGAGTTAGCATTTTTTCCCCTGATAATTAAAGAAAACTAAGAAGATAAAGGGAGAATGACTGTTTCAAATTTTTAGCTAAACTTTGCAGTCTCTAAAACATGTTTTTCCAAAGCTAGCTACTTTGTCCCAAGCCAATGCTACATTTTTTAATTCATGAGCTCAGCTATCCCAGAAATAAGCTTTACTACTATTTTTCAATGTGTGATGTCCCTTATCTCTGAGAAAAGAACATGATCTGTTATTAACTCCAGTCTACAAGCTTCCCCCATTCATCTTTTTCATTGAGATTTGGGGGGCAAAAAAAGGGAAAAAATGCTTTATCAGGGATTGAAAGATATTATTGAACATTTTGTAACTTCCACTTATATGATAAGAATTCATCAATCTATAGTCACTACAATCACTATATTTTGTATCTGATATTCAAACTCTTGCGCTTGCCAGTTACTTTCCCTTCATCCATCAGTTTCACATCTTGGTTATTTTGAACAAATACCTCAAACAAAATTATAAATCCAGCCCCTAAATTAGATTTTTATAGACACCTAGAATCAGGATTTCCTGATTTCCTTTAGGATTTTCCTGAAGGAAAAGAACTTTGGGATCCATAAGTCAGCTGTAAGGCTAACAGTCTCAAGTCTACCAATAAATAATGTCCCTACATGCCACCCATGTGCGTGTCTTTTAAGGTTATTATTATATATGATACATTATATATGATATAATATATATGATATATTATATATGATATAATGTATATGATATATTATACATGATTTTATTATTATATAGTTATTATTATCATCATTATTATTATTGTTATTATTATTATTAATAATAATAATAATAATAATAGTAGTAGTAGTAGTAGTAATAGTAATAATAGTAATAATATTGGTTATTCAACCACTCCCTGCTCAATGCTCAATAACCTTTTGGTTATAACCATTCCAATAACCTTTGGTTATTGAAATTCAGGTTTCTCTAATAGCATAAACATAAACAGAAATCTACTCTGATTTTTTTTCCCATTCATTGTGTGACCTTGCAATGACTTTTACCAGGCCAATTCAACACACTGAAACGTTCATATCTGACAACATTAAGGTCAGAATTACTTGTTGGCCAGGAAATTCTTTAAGATTTTGAGGGCAAAATGCAATTTTCATGACAATATAGTTCCTTTCAGAAATAATTCTTCCGACTACCTAAGTTTTCTGCTATGCTACAGTCTTTGTGAACAACCAATTTAGGTTTCAGACCTTGTTGGTTAGAAAAGGTCAAGGGAAGACGCAAAAATGATGTAGACATAGTATTTTTTTCCTTTTGTTATTTCAGCTTTGTGTTCTATTATGGATAAACCTTAGAGGGAAAATAGTGAATTTCTTATAAATCAGAAATTCTGTACAACCAAAACAACTGAGAAGGAATGAAAGGCACAGGTTTAGGACAACGGTGCATTGAATAAAAAGAGTGGAAGATACTGAAGTAACAGCCCATGGCTGGCCATTCTTAGTGATGCAGTAAATAACAGCTTTTATCTACCTTTTCCTCATGCACAGGATGCCCAGGTCTTTTTCCATTTGGCTGCTTTGTTGCTGAAAACCCTCAACATATTCTGGTTGCCTGTGGTTGCTCCTCCACAGGTGTATGAGTTTGCGTTTCTCTTCATTGAACTTCTTACTGTTTCAGTCAGCCTGTTTCTCCAGCCTGCCCTGGCTCCTCTGAGCGGTGCCGCACAATGCCTGGTGTATCAGCCTCCCGTCCCAGCTTTCTGTCATGTACCAACTGCCCTCGGTGCACTCTGATCTATCTCATGGCTCGGTAAAGAAGAGTTTCAAGAAACTGGCCCCAGTATCCACTCCATGGTTTCATCACTGTAGGCCAGTTTTCAACTGGGCTATTGACACTTTTTACAAGAGCCTTTACACTTGTCAGCTCAGCCATTATCAGTTTTGATAATGAAATTATCACAAATTTCATTTGATTGTCTATGAAGATTTTTTGGGAAAAAATTGTCAGTTGGTTCAGCGCAGCTTACCCTCTGTGCCCATTGCTCCAAGTTGTCCTATTAACCTCGAAAACAATATTTCCACAAAACCAAATAGACTTTGAAAAGGTGAATGCTTACTTCCCATCAAACAAACTCCAAGAGACAGGAAAGTCAGAACACAATATATTTTAAGAAGAGGTAGATTTGAAGGGGAGCTCGTCCTTTCAGTGTTGTCTTTTGTAGTTATTTAAAATGAAAACAATTCTTTCTTCTTTATTCTTACTCCAAATTATATTTTCATCTAAAATTTTAAGAGGAGTCTGAGAAATGCAGTTTTCTACATGCAAGAAGAATATTTCAGTCCCAAAGGTAATGCTTTAGAAAGGTCAGCTGACTGAGAAAGATGAGGGGAGTGGAATATTATTATATATTACAGTTACTGCTGACATAATATATAAAATAATGAGTAAATGCATTCCAGAAGGAAACAATTAAAATTTGAGTCTGTACAAATAAATGAAAATTTGAGCCTCCATACAATATGGAGTACACTTCGTATTGGGGGATTATATTTGTTTTGAGGGATTTATTCCAGCCAAGACTCTGCAATTATAGCTGTGATTTTATACAGAGAATAAAGGAAGAATTTAATTTTGTGTTTGTAATTATTGTTTCATGTCTAGGCCACAACAGACTTCTAAAGTCTAGGCATTTGTTTCTAGGATCTATAATTTTTTTCTGAATTTTTGTATCAGAAAATTACAGCACTTCCCTTCACTCCCCTTTATCCCACATCTTAACTGAGCAAAAGTAATCTGCATTCAAACACTTAATCTGAAAGGAAATTGACTAGAATTTCAAGGCCTTAACAGGTATGGAGACATAAATGTTGACCTAAAACTTGCAATCCTTGGCTTTAAGCTACTCTATTTCCAGCCCTCCAACTGTAGTTTACTTTTCTTGTGCTTGATTTCATCATTCCCATTACTGAGTTCCTGCAAATATATTGGAAAAACTGAAAAGATGCTTAAAAGTGAAAAGGGTAGAATGGACATCTTGAAATGAAAATGTAAAGAAAGTTTCTAAGTACCTAACACACTTATCCAATAAAAAAACAAAATAATGCTCTGGCAGCTGACTGCTATTCTGAACTGTTGACACTGGCTGGCTAGATGGCCTAAAATAATCACATCTACCTAACTTCCTTTTCATTATGACAGAATTTAAAAGTTTATATTATAATTTTACACTGTTTCAGCATCAATGTTGTTAAATAAAAAGGAAAATATTTGTCTAGCTCAGAAAAAAAAACTTTATGACCCCACAGATAAAACCAGAAAACTAAAAAATAATAACATAAGCATTGAAAATGTGACAAATACATATAAATACCCTACAGAGAGTTCTTTACTAAATGAAAGGCACAAATCTTGGAAATGTAATTTTGTGACATTGACCTGGATAAGCTGAAGAGGTCAGTTTATGTGCACAACAAAAGTAAGAAAATCTAAATTCAATTCCCAGCGGAAAAGAAAGAACAAGCATTTCCTTCTTTTTTTTTTTTTTTTTTTTTTTTTTTGTAGTTTCATTCATTATATTCTGTTCCCTGACTGATACTTGAAAAAATTAAAAGTTAGGGGAAGAGAAGAAAACTGATTTTCAGAAAACAGCAACAGACTTCTCAAAATCTCCGCCAGAGAAAGAATTTGGTTCTTTAAAAAAAAAAACCTGATAGATACAAATTTCTGTTGTTTGCAATTGTTTGCAAATATTGTTTGCAATACTGAGATTTCTAATTCTCTGGCTGGCTTTACATGAGGATTATCAAGTCCATTTCTCACTTTGTAAGATGAAGATGGAACGCATGATGAGAAATGCATTCTTTTGAGTATAATTTTTCAAGCAGCAAGCATGTAAGAGAGCAATCTTACTACTTGATATCATGTAGCTTCTACAAGCTTCACGTGCTTTTAACTAAGAAAGAAACTAAGAAATCTGTTGCTATCCAAAACTGTAGAAGTCAGTTTTCCATGAATGGCTCATGTTCCATCAAGTGCCCAGCTACTAATAGCCTACAGATGAGTTGTCTTTTGCTCTGTTATATCAGCCTCAGCAATTTCAAGCCTGGCTAGTACAGCCACACATGACATTGGGAAAAAGTCCTTTCCCATCTAGTACTGCAGAGGATGGTATAACGCTTCATTTTCTGTCACATCAGGTAGTTTGAACAATTTAAGCATACCCTGCCTTCTCAGTACATCCTCAAGAAGACTAGCATCAGAAATATCTTGCAGTGAACCATGTAATAAACAGTATGAAAAAAGCAGGATGGAAGACCAACATAAACTAGCTCTCCTATGCTGTTGCAAGCACATCCCAATGACCCACTATTATGGCCTCCAAGCATGTTGTTACATACAATCTAGCACTCCAAGAACAGCATGTTTGGCTATGATGTCAGCCTAAACAGAAATGTCACAGGAATTTTAATAGATTGAATAAGCAGAACTAAGCAAGGCCTCATCAAAAAACAGATTGAAAAAAAGTATGCAGCACATCATTACAGCATCTGCAATGTAATAGCAGATATTTTAAAATGAGAGACTGCAATCAATTTAATATTCCTATAAACAAGAGTTTAAAGTGGTATTTAATATAATTAAGATAAATGCAGGGATGGAAACAACAGCCATTTTATTTTATAAAAGCTATTTATTAAGCTGCTTCAGAAAAATATGTGCTCCCACTAACTCACTCTAATATCATATTTTCTTCATTTCTCCTGTTCCCAACTCCCACCTGCATGCTGTCAACTTCTGTACTATTTTTCCATTCCGTGCAGGACAAAAGACACACAAATGTGGCTGTCTTTCATTCCAGTGTTCACTTCATGCCATATAATGCTATTTAATGGGCAGAAGGTATTACAGTAATTCAACTATTCCTGTGACGTTGTGGCAGTTCAGCTATTTTTCTTTTTTACCTCCAGTGACCAAAAAGCTATTATTATTCATAGAATTATTTATGTTGGAAAAGACCCTGAGTGTCCAATCATTAACCCAAGTGTCCCATGTATACCACTAAACTACCTCCCCCATCTACATGGTTTTTTTAAAAGTACATCAAGATACTTAAAACTGCTTCCTTGGTCAGCATGCTACAATGCCTGACCAGCCTTTCAGTGAAAATTTTTTTCTTAATATCCAGACTAAACTTGACCGTGAAGTTGATGAAACTTGATGCCATTTCCACTTGTCCTTAAATATGTTATGTGGGAGAAAAGACCAACATGCACCTTGCTACAAACTCCTTTCAGGCAGCTGAAGAGCAATAAGATATCCTTGCAGCCTCCTTTTCCTGAGCTAAACCCTCCCAGCTCTTTCAGTCAGTTTTCAAATAAGAGAATACTCTCCAAATAAGACCATTTGAAATTTATCGGCAAAAAATTGTGAATTGTCTCACTAAAGAGTTTAAAATATGCAGATTTCCTTTAATATTTGACATTTGACACTTAACATAAGTATTTAAAACCACAGATGAACCCACTAGAATTTATTTGCAATATACATGAAACACACCAATATCAGTTCAATTTCAATATTCACATTTTACCTTTTCAAAATGAGTAAAAACTAACTGCGTATACAGGTTTGATACACATGTATCTAATCCAAACTTTAAAGTTCTGAGAATATGCAGCAAAGCCTCTCCTCAGACATGTGTAACAGGCCAGTGTCCTTTCCTTTTATACACCCTTTTATAAAAATTAGCTAACAACTTTTACTACTGAAGTAGATCCACCAGTGCAACTTTCATAAAAAACTCCAATCTGTCTCATAAGATGGTTAGCAAATCCCAGATATTTGCAATGAAACTCGTTATGGCAAAGATAAACTTAGAAGTGAATATGAGGCAAAAGCAGCCCCAAATCCTACCACAAGGTCCATAAGGAACCATATCAACAGTAGGAAAGGGTTAAAACACCAGGAGGATAACTTCTTGCAATGTATACCAGTGTTTCTGCATTTTACAGCTTCTCATATGAAGCATAAAAGTAATTTTCATATCAAGACACAACAGAGGAGAGAGGAAGGAAGGATAAGAAATCATGATTTTGTTGTCCTATAAATATTAGACATGAAGACCTACACCAATTTTTTTTCCTTCCAGAGTTTCTTTGTCAATTTACAGTGAAAGAAATCGAGTTGTGGGGGGAGAATTACACCCCATTTAATGAACTACTACTGGCACTTACAGTAGACAGCAGACAGGATAAAACATCTAGATGTATGATGGAAACAAGACATGAAGTTGCATAAGGTAACTGGATGTTAGAAAAGCACTTGTGCAATTTCAGTGTCAGTTACATTACAACAATAATTACTTCTAGACTTATGATGCCTGATTAGAAGCTTTGCTTTAGTATTTGTGTGTAAACATTCAGTGATATATAACAGAAACAATACAAGCGAAAATATTTATAACCTATATATAAATACATTATATATATAAAATCATTCACTGTACTTATGTTTGAATTATGATGTAATCATGTCCTTATTAAGCAAGCTACAGACTTGCTTTTCCTTCCATATGCCAGACTGTTTGTCTAACTTTAAATCTGAGTTTAAAAATTGTACATATGTAGCTTAGTTACTCACCAAAATATTCATACCAAAATGATAGAGTGTGATATCAGTGTGGGCATAACGGATAAATCTGAGCACTTCCATATACATTTTTTGGACCTTAGGTTTTGTATAATGAGAAAACTTGACTGCAGAAAGGAACCCCTACAAACAATTAAACAAACAAATAATCCCCAATAAACCAAACCAATAAACCAATCAACCAAAAAAAAACCCTAACAAAAAAACCTGTTTGTAAGCATTTGGTGCTTGCATATCTCAGTTTCAAACTACTTTGAATAATTTAGAAAACAAAATACTAATGTGGACCTCTGTATACATCCATGTAGTTTAAACAGGTACAAGTTTCCAAATCCTAAGAATTACACCACTAATGTATGCAGCCTGAAAGGTCTTTTTGTGAGGAAATATTTGGAGAAGTCTCAGATGATACGTTCAGTTTGAAAGTCACTTGATTATTCTTTATCAGGCTGTAGAGAACTTAGATTTTTAATTTCATATATTGTAAAAATATTCCAAATAGCCACCATTTTAATTAAAAATTGTGATTTATAGAATATATCATGTATCTAAATACATTAATTCGGTGGTAGTAACCTGCTGAGAAAAGTATGTTAGTACAATAAATCTGTAACAGAGAGATATGAAAGTTGAATGGCTTCAGGTTCTTTTGAAATTTAAATTGTCTGCAAACAGTAACACTGAATGCTATGAGAAATAGTTTCTGATTGTAGAGAGTAATTATGACTGCAAATAGAAGGAAAACTTAGTTGAATTATATCTATTGAAGGACTAATCTGAACCATTATGCAAGGAAAACATTTTTGAAGTATGTGATTTTAAGCTTACGGGCAAGGTAAGGGAACCCATGGTGGGCTATTATGTTGTGTCCTTAAAGCAGGATAGTGCAAGTGTACCTTAGAAGATCATGCATTGGTTTTTCTTATTTCTTTTTTATCCTCTCAGTACTATAGGAAGTCTGCAGTAATCTATCAAATCATAATTACAACATGTATCAGAATTTCTAAGTAACTGTATATCCCATCTGATTATTTGGTAAGCATTTTATTTACAGCAAGCCATATTTTCATTAGACTTGGCATGGCCAGAGTTCACCTTTTTGAAGAGAAACTGGTTTAGGTCTGTTTAATTCTTCATGATGGTTTATTTTTTCTCTTTCTCAGCTGGCGTACAGACCATCTGTGCCGCTGGTACTCTTAAATAGTCCCTTAGCAACTTGAGGAATTTCTGAACATTTCTACTTTAACCTTCAAGCTTCTAGTAATATTTTTAGATCATTTAATTCAAACCTGAGATGCATAGGTTTCCAAACCAAAATATTGAAAATCAAGCACAAAACAACATCTCTAAATACATTTCCTCTAGTTGTTAGTTGTGTCCTGAAACTGAGGTAGCTTATATCACAGAGCTTTCTGAATAGATCCAGTGCCTGCCAAAGAAGGCTCACATGCAGATTAACATGGTCACCAGGGTTTAGATACTAAAATTTCAAAGTAATATCAAGTAATAATTTTTTTTCTTGTTGTTTTTCATTCTTGTTTCCTTTGTTTCATTGGTTTCTTTGTTTATTACTTTGTTTAATTGATATGAGTAGGAAATAACCAGCAGAAAAAACTGTCTTTACTTCTTTTTCTTTTCATGAGTTAAAGTACTTTATCCCATTGAGAAGTGAAGGAAAAATATATCACCCCGGGGTCCCTCAACATACTTCATATACAAGGGAAAAAACCATACAGTAAAGCTTTTCTTTCCATTCCCCGCCTCATTTCCTTATAGAATAGCAAATCTGCTTAAGCTGAAAGACAGAATAAGATTGAATACAATGCCTTTTAAGTAAATCTGAAGGCAGAATGTGTCTTTCCTTACACAGCTATAAAAGTGTAGAGTGTAGATCTGTGCTACAGCTCATAGTTATGTTTACTCTTTAATATAATAGAAAACCAGAAAAAAGTATATGGCAGACAGAGTTTTATGACAGTATGTCTTTATTAGTCTACCTGGCACACTTCTAGACATCTTGTTTTCCATAGTATCTTCTCAAAGCAAGATAGCAACATCAGAGGCAATTAGTGAAAGGAGAAGTGCTGACAACATGCATTACAGCCTTTACAGGATACTTCTGTTAGAATTAATTTTATCGAAATCATAACTGAAGACTCATCCTTAAATATTTGTCTTTAAATTTGACTAAAGTGTTGCTTCTTTCTGGTAAATACATTCAACACTCAGTTTTATTTGTTTTCATATAGTTTCCTTTGCCTGAAAAAAATCTTATTTCACAGAATCATAAACTTATTTAGGTTGGCAAATACTTCCATCAATGAGTCAAACTTTTGACTGACCACTACCATGGCAACTAGCCCATAGCTGTAAGTGTCAGGTCCTATCCTTTGTTGACAGGAAAGGTCTTGAGACCTGAACATCTCCAGGTCTCCTGACTCCTCCACATCCCAGGGTGGCCCATTCTAATGCTTGACAACCCTTTCCATGTCCCGGACAACATCTGAGATTTTCCTTGTTGGGCTTCAGGCCACATCCTTTTGTCCTGACGCTGGCTTCCTGGGAGAAGAGGCAAATCCCCACCTGGCTACAGCCTCCTTTCAGGGACATGTAGAGACTGATAAGATCACCCCTGAGCCTCCTTTTCTCCAGGCTAAGCAAACCCAGTTCTTTCAGCTGCACTTTATAGGACTTGCTCTTTAGAGGTTTTCCCACCATTGTTGCTCTTCCCTGAACTCACTTCATCACCTCAATGTCTTTGTTGTCAGGACGGGCCCAGAACTGGATGTGTGGCTTTGAGTTTCATCACCTGTGGCTATGAAAGAACGAAGTGGATTATACACCTGTGAAGATTTGTCCTTGCCTTGATGGGAGGAAGAATTTAATAGTTATTGTGCAACACACTATGTCATCAATTAAAAAATCTAAAATTGTAATATTATAAATATTGCAGAACTAAATAGAAACGATTACTGTTACTTATTTACCTGAGGTTGTGTAACTTCTTTTCCTGAGTCACTTTGAAGTATGGCCAAAATTAAAGATGTTAAGTCTTTGTAGTGCAGCTAGAGAGAATGATATTTCTACTGTAAGGCTCTGAAACATCTAATTTCCCCCTGGGAAAAATGTTATTTTCCTGTTTCTGAAGTGTCCAATATCATGATTAAGAGTCATGATATGAATGTAATGAATTTATTGATGTAGACTTTCACTGCTAAAGATAAATGGACAATCAGTATAGTGAGTTTTTAATCTACTGTGATATCATACTAAAAATGGTCTATTTTTCTCGTTCTATGGTGGCACTTTTCAGTTACTTCTTTTATGGCTGTAAAACCTTCTGGTCCCTCAAAGAAGCTTGAGATAGAGAGAATAATATTCACAGATATTAAGTTGTCACGGCACACGGTAAAAGTCTACAGCTACTGGGGATAGACAATATTCTTCAGAATTGGGTAGATAAAATATTAGCAATTTCCCCAGAGTCATGTCGGTGACAGACCGACATGTTCTGTGCTGTGACCCAAAGTAACCCTTGTATCCATCCAACAGCTTCAACGCTCTCTCTGTATTGGGAAGATCTGTGCATCTTCTCATTTCCTCCCACACATGGATTTCTTCTGTCTGCAGGATTCATCTGGGCATCGACTGTAAAACTGGTAACCACCAAACTGTAATAGTTTGAATAAAGCCTCTACCAAAGTTAATTTAACACCAATAGTCAAATGTGGAATGTCTTACCAAAACATAAGGAAGTATGATTGTATTAAATGCTCAGAAGAGGTACCAGTAGCTGTAGACTTTGAAAAACAGAAGGACAGCATGAGTCATCACATTCAAAACTGGAGTGAAAAGGAGAACTACACTCAGATAACAATTCTGAAGGAAAAATGTTTTTGCAGTGGGATTTTACATAAACATAGTTTTAAGTATATATAGGCATATATTACATAGACTACATAAAGTACTATGTAATATGTAGTATTCTATAATATTCACCAACTGGCAGAAAGAGATGCTCTTGGAGAGGGATGAGGAGGAGGCAGAAGCAATAGAAATAATTTTTGTGCTTTTGGTCAGGGGAAAATCCTCTCCTGACCTATCTCACCTTCCCAGGTGTCCTTATATAATAAGTATGAGGCTTTAGAACTTGAGGACCTGGCATGAGATAATGTGTACAAAGGTACACCTAGGTTGGAGGAATTGCCTAGAGTGAGTCAGTCTACCACCCCACAGTCACAACCACTGAATTAAGAGGAGAAGCAAGGGTAGTTGTCATCAGTGACTCCTTTCCAACGGGAAAAGAGGGCCCTATATTCTGACTCAACATAACCTATAGGAAGGCATGCTGCCTGGCTGGGACCAAGGTATGAGACAGTCTCCATCACATTTGAAAAGTCATGGAGGTCAGGAAAAACCCCTGGTGAGTTGAAAAAGGGAAATATCACTCCTATTTTTAGTAAAGGGGACAAAGTAATACATGGGGAACTACAGACCAATGAACCTCTTCTTTATGCCTTGAGAAGATCATGGAGCAGATCCTCACGGAAACAATGTTAAGGCAGACAACATTAAGTCAAGGAAGTGATACGAGACATCTGTCATGGCTTTACAAAGGGTAAATCATGCCTGACCAATCTTGTGACCCTCTATGATAGAACAACTGCAAAAGTCAACAAGAAAAGACCAATCAATGCAATCTACATTATACCTAGACTTCTGTCCAGCTTTTGAAGTGGTCCCACAATACATACTTATCTTCAAACTGCAGAAACATAGATTTGAAAGGTTGACTATTTGGTGGATAAGAAGTTGGCAGGATGGGCTTTTAGGGCTTTAAAGGCTAGGAAAAGAAGAAAGAAAAAGAATGACAGTAAAAAAAATGTGGCATTTCACAGTGGTAAAAGGAATTTGGTGTGTTAGCTGGAAGGCGCTTTGTACAGCAGTCTCATTTGGAGAGTGCATGATAGATCCAAAAAAGCTGATGAAAAGGGCAACATAGCTAGGACAGAGCCTGGAGCACGAGTCTTATGAGGAGCAACTAAGGAAACTGGGGTGGTTAAGTCCAGGGAAAAAGAACCTAGGGAAACACCTCATTGTGCTCTACAGCTATGCGAAAGAAGGTTTTTGCAAGGCGGGGGGTTGATATCTTTTCCCACATTACATGATAGTACAAGAGGAAATTATCTCAAGTTGAAAGGCCTTTTCTATCCATCTCTTCATCTTTTTAAACTACTCTTAAAGGAAAAATATAAATTGGAGGAGGTTTTTTGTAACCCTGAAATTTCTAACAATTTTTTCTTAAATTATCTTTCATCATCTAAAGATATCGCATCACTAAAGGTGATGTGTCCATTGCTCTCAAAGCAAAAACTACAAACTTGTTGAAAATTTAGCACAGGTCAGTTATGCTTAATGACTTTCATTTCTACATATAAATATATCGGACAAATTCTGTGTATCGCCTGGTTTTCCGTCAAAAGAAGGCAAACAATATTCTTTCAGCCCTGTTTTCCTTTCTTTTCATCATTAGTTAACCTATTTGATGTAGTTTAATTTACAGCTTCTGATTTTTCTATGGCAAGGAGTCTCTTTGTACCAAGAGCTGTACACTAAATGACAATCTTTTCAAAAGATCTCATTACTTCCACAGAATGTTCAACATTGAACTCTACACTTACATAAATTACCTTCTTTTTCAGTTGAGTCAAACATGAAAAAAAAGATTAATCTCAAAGCTACTGAAGATTTATTCTATGTAAACAATAACCTCCTTGAAATCAGTCAATTTATTTGTTAGGTAATTCTCTTCATTTGTTGCAGAAGAGTTCTCAGCCATCTCTGATGAGCTAATCACTGTCTGTGACTATTATAAATGATTTCTCTAACATCAAAAAGACAGAATTACAAAAATTTTTGGAAAGATATATTGTCTAACATGTTTATGTAGCACCCAAAATCAGCATTTTATTGGTATTTATTTTTAGCTTTTCATAAGAAGAATAAAAGTGTGTGATAAGGAGATCATTTATTGTAATTAATTGTAAAGATATACCAAAATTACTGTCAAATTATTTCAGTTTTTAGAATACAAAACATTACAATAAACTGTCATCTTTTATCTACTATTTTATAAAGTGTCAACCTAGATTGCCCTGTCTTGTGATGAAAATGACTTTATTTGAGACTTTGGGTCAGAAAAACCTACATGTTCTGGTTCCTTCCCACAAGTATTTCTTTATGAAGTTCTTGGATTTTTATCTCTAAAAACATAATAATTTTCTTTCCAGAAATAGTTATCACTTTAGATCATAAATTATTCCACTACAGAAAGACATCCTTCGCAAAGAATGAGTCCTATCCATTTTAAGCCTCTGTGGTATCTTGAAAAATCTGTTAACTGCCTGTTTAGGGCAGGCAGTTGCTAATCAGGAAAGGAGTCATTTTAAACAGGTTGAATTAATCCCACCTTTCAACTTCTTCAGATAAAATCTTTTGGATTAACTCTTCCCCAAGCACAAAGAATTGCTTGAAAAAAAAAATCCATTTAGACTCTTATGACTAGAATGGGTTATTGTAAGGACTTACAATAGTTGCCTGTCTCAAAGACTGTTAAAACCAAAAAAATGAATTTGACATGAAATAAGAACAGAAAGAAGTGGAAGGATGGTGCTAACTCCAGGCCTATCAGAGGTGAGACCTGGTAACTAGATCCTGGGTAAGGCATCCAGACAAAAATTGCCGCTGTGAAAAATTGTGTGAAGAAGAAACTGCTCATAGCTGTATCACTGATCAAAGATCACCCCAAGTTAGGGTAGAAATATAATCTGTGACCACAAGTGACCACCAGAGCTCCCCTGAATATTCCTCCGTGGGTGCCTGGAACTTGAACTCTAAATTAAGCCACAGTGATCACAGAGATTATGAGATAAATCACAGAGAACTTGAGAGAAGATAGAAATGCTACTATTGTCCATGTGCTATCTCTGACCGAAGGGTGGTGAGCAGTGCTGGGGAGAGGAATGTATCACTGAAAATAGACACCAAGAATACAGAATTTACAGGCCACAAGGAAAGACAGTTCATAAATTGTGTTGAAGGCAGCTCTGACTGGAAAATTCTGGCAGGGGGAGGTTGTGCCCCACCAACCCAAGAAACTCACCAACTCAAAAAAGACTGAGCATAGAACTAATCAGGATAAGAAACAAGGGACTCACTTAACCAATATAATACTACAACAGTGTAGCCAGTGAGCACAAATTATTTTGTTTGCTAAGATGTATAAATACTGAGCAATTTTGAACAGCCTGTAGACCCCCATTGATCACCCAGAAACCCATGGTGAAGAAAGACCAACCAGACACCAGATTCCATGGGTAGTGACTATCTTCTGCTTGATTCTCTCTCTCTCTCTCTATCTCTCTCTCTCTCTCTCTCTTTCCCCCCTCTCATCTCTTTTCTACCTCTTTCTATTTCTCCACATCACATTAATTGTTAAATAAAATCTTTACTTCTTATTTCAGCATATGGTCTTATTTGCATCCTAATTCCATCAGAGACATCTCTCAGTAATTGGATCTTAACACTCATTTTATAAGTTTTATATTTAGCATGTCAAAATTTTCAAGTATTCACTGCTGCCCTTTCTTAGGAATAATGCTGTAAATGCAAGGTCAAAACTTTCATCTTCAGAGGCTATTTCAGCACTGTAACTGTATCTGTCTCAAAACAGCATGCTGATTTTAACCAGCAACAATACCTAAAAAATTTAAGTTACATGGATTTTCTATTTGTCCAGAAGTACCAGACTGTGCTTATATGCAGGTGAACACAAGCTCAAAGACAACAGAATTATGTAGAAAAATTTCTATCACCTGTGCTTTTGACAAGAAAAAATTTGACTGTAGAAGGTTTCTAAATTTCTGTTTGACATCTTTCAAAAATGATCAGAATCACAGTTGAGGAAGCATTAGTCAAACTGGATCTGTTTAACAAAACAGGAAAAAATGCACAGATGATAAATCATACCCTAAAAGATTTGTTACCTGCTTTACACTGGCAGATTTCAAACTAACAGAAGGAGCTAAAAGGAAAAATCTAGGATATCATTATATTTTGTGAACTGAAATCAACAAGTTAAAGATCAAGCAAAGGAAAAAGTGAGAGATGTGTGGAGTAAAGGAAAACAAAGTCTACTATTGCTTTAGGGACCACTGCCTTTTTTATGAGAGTTCATTTGCTTATCCACATTATACCTGTGGTATATTCTGAGATTTCAATCATCATTTAACATTCTTGAGACCCTTTCTTTTCCTTTTTCTTGATAAATAATAAGCACAAAGTTAACATCCTACTTAAAAGCATACAAAATCTAGCTTTCATATTGGGATGCTGCTGAGTGGCTTTTGTGTTATGTGATTTTATATAGGGGCCTCCCAAAATATGAGATGTTCTGGGGAAAAGTGCGAACAGTAGAAGAGCAAAAAAAACACTGTGGAAGCAAAATGTGTTCCTGTCAGCTTAAGGAGCACTCCACAGAGAAAACATCCAAGCCATCATTACACCCTACCAGCTTACTCTGCCATAGTTACTTTCTATATATAGGACAGCTGCAGTAGGGTTTGACTGATGTGAGAAGAGGGAGGAAGGCAAAAAAACCCCTCATTTTCTCACGTATAAAGCAGATATATATACCCTTCCAGTCTTTAAATAATAAAACCGTATGTAAACCTGTATCATATGTACTAGGGTTACTGCTTAGACAACTAGAAAAGGCACTATGCTTTAAAATACTGCATTATCATAGGAAACAAACATTATATCTAGAAATGAAACAAAAATGGCATATCACAATTTGTCTTGTAATTTACAGATATTTTATATTTTGTTTGTGATTTGAAGTCAAATGACAAATTAATCAATGCCAGAGAGAGGTAAATATTTTCTATAATATTTTTGCTCTCAGACAAGTTATTTCTAATATTAACTTCTATGTAATAATTGATTATAATAAGAGAAAATGTACTAGGAATTGTATTAATTCCATTTCCACACGCATTGACTTTTGGGCAGATCATTAGATTTAATTAAACTCCTTCCATCTAATATTGCCATGTAGAACAGGTTCTACAGTTCAGAGCATATTAAAAGAAAATACCAGAGTCGGCTGTGTACATCTTTCACAAGCCTCTGGTTGATAATCATACAAGATTGTTTTCATGGCAACATGTTAGATTTTTAATTAACATTGTAAATCTGATTACTTGCTGACCTCCAAACCAGTCACCCTTTTGCTAACTTATAATACTATTTAAAGATGGACTCATAGGCATGAAAATTGCAGGCGTTTCTCGTGAGATTTCACACTGTAAAAGGAAGACTTGATAAGAGTGTTTGTTTTCAGATTTAATAATGAGCATTAAGATTCTGAAATATCAGATAATTTTTTCTTATGAAATCATAGGTATTCATTTTTATCTCAAATAAGCTTGCATGGTAACTATTTTCCACCACCCTCAAATCTCTACATATGAGGAAACAAAATCATTTTGAGGTGTGGTTTGTCACTTTTTAAAGTGAGGAGGTCATGATAGGAGTAACTGCATAGGAAATGTGACTGTCAATTAAATGACTAGTTTACAGTCAGATAAGATTTGTGTATTTAAGCAAGTTGGTCTGAGTAAGCAGTAACAGAGTAACAGAGTGAGAAGTTTCCTAAGACATGTTGTACACTCACACCAGAAAAACTATCAGAATTAGTGCTATTTTCTCTTTTGAACACCAATGGATGCGTAGATGGAAAAATATAGATCAGTGAGGAAAATAAGATTTGCAAACCATAGTATTGAAGAGTGGAATTGCTGTGGTGTTACTACAAGTATTGAAGTGAAAAGAATTACTGCGGTTTTATAAATGACACTGGCTTCTGCCAGTAGTAATTGTGCAATTGGCTTGATTTAACAGCCATATGAACCCGTTGTTATCATTCTAATTCTTTAATGAAAGAGGTAATCTGGAATTTCTATCATGTTGCCATAAATTCTCCTTTTTAATTCTGATTTGTAGCTGTTCAAGACCTTTTTGACTTTTTTTATGACAGTGGTGTTGGTTAGATTTTTATTTTGTTTTATTTAGAGAGCTTTTTCCTATAGCAACATATCTTGAAGGTACAATCATGAAATCACTGAGTTTAGAAGATACCTCTGGAGACTACCAAATTTTGGGTTGTTTCTCCCAGTTTCTCAGGGTGGTCTCCAGTCTACCCATCTATGTCAGTACTTAAAAATTATTGGTAGCAAATGTAGTCCTGAGACATACTACTGAGTAATCTTCCGCTGGATTTTGCTGCTCCTGATCACAGTCCTTCAAACCTGGCACCTAATAATTTTTTTATCTACCTCATTGGTTTTTATCTAAACTATATTTTGTTAATGGGGATCTTGTGGGACACAGTCAAATGTATTTCTAAAATGGAGATAAACAGCATCTACAGATCTTCTGTCATCCCCGAAGTTGATCATGTCATTGTAAAGGTCTATAAGTTTGGTCAAGCATGAATTCTCCTTGAGAAATCTAGGATGACTATTCCCAATCACCGTCCAGTCCTTAATTATATTTGGAAATGTTTTTTCCTAGAATAAGACACTCCACCAGCTCCTCATACCTAAAGTGAGGCTTGTTGGCCTCTAGTTCTTTGGATTCTCCATGTTGTGCTACTCAAAGACAGCAGTGCCACTTATTGTCTTCCAGTCCTTAGAGACCTCCGCCCACCACCATTACCTTTCAATTATAATTGAGAGTTCCTCACAATGACATGGGCCACCTCCCTCAGCACTTGTGGGAGCATCCCAACAGAACCCACAGATTTGTGTAGCTCCAGTTTGTTTAAATGCCCTCCAACCTGATCCTCTTCCACTAACATTAAATCTTCCTTGATTCAGATTTTCCATCTGCTCTCATAGCAGCCTTAGTATTTCTAAGGACCGGAGTGGCGACTGTGGTGAAGGCAGCATTGCGCACCTTGGGTTTTTATCTGCTCTTTGTCATCAGGACTTAAAAGAAGCTTAAAAAGCAGAGCTGACCTCATCATTTCTCTGTAGACAGAAAAAAATAAAATTAGGCTTTTCTGTTGTTTTTGGCCTTATCTTGCTTCGGCATTCCGAATGTTTTATCCAAATACACAGTAAAACTTTTCCTTGCCCTTGGATTTACTCTGCAAACAGATACATGAACTCTTTACCATAAGGACAGTCCATTGAAATGGCTTTGTATCAGGTGTATGCCCAATAATTGCATGAAGGAGATTATTATTCACATAGTAGACAAACATTGTTATTCACAATCCAGTTGCCTATTAATCACCTTCAAGATTGTAAAGATTTAGAGGAATACCAGGATAGGACATAGTTCTACTAAGACATTTCTAGCATGATTGCTTTGGTAAAGATTTTATAAGCTTCAGATATGCAACAGAAATGCCCTAGTGACCTTGTCTACCTTTTTTTTAATTGAATATGGGGAACAAAACTGTTAAATTAATTCTGCTAGTATCATTTAAATGGCAATATTTCTGTAATCAAGACCTTATTTAGGTATGTGGCTAGCAAATTCCTGAGTGAAAACAAACTACTGTATCTCCATTTTAAGTAAAGTTAGGCTGATTTATAGGGATTGAGCATCTGGCTTCTATAAATTTCAAGTTGTTTAATTGGAAGGCACTGCATATTTTATGATGAAGAGGACAATTCCCTTTGCTGCATCACTTCTATTACATAAAGAACATTGGTAAAAGGCTGCAGTCTACAGATAACTAGGAAATAAATCCTAGAGAACAGGACAATTCTCTGTGAATTAATACTAATCCCATTATTTCTAAAATATTAAATGTAACGGATACCATAATCAGAAATCAATGAGCTAAATTTGTAGCATTATACTGTATACTGTTGCCTACTTCTTAATGTGCCTGTTGGCACAGGCAGAACATTTGGCCAACAAACCAACAGTAAGGAGAAAGTGAACATCTTGAAACAGCATTTTGTTCTTTTTATGGATCATGTATAGATCATCATTATTTTTGTATTATCTACACAGAAAATATCTTAGAAAAATAAAATTATTATCATAAATATAATATTAAAACATTAATAAGACTAAGCATTTAATGAACCCCATGATTCATTATTTTTGCAGCAGGCCTATGTTTTGCTGGTTAATGTGTAGATCCTTAATGAACAGAAATGTTCATGCTCTTTGAAATAGCACTCTCATTTTAAGACTCCTGCCTGCACAGGAGTATTTGCATTCTAGTCTAATGGTGGAAAATTTGCAGGCATCTTTCAGGAGCTACATTTTTATTTTCAAGTACTTTATATTGAAGTAGAGTGATGAAGATTTTTTTGCTGGTGTGTGTATTTTTTTTACTCTCTGTACCACGATTCATGAAATAATAAAATCATTTTTCATTTTCAAGAGTAACACATTATTGATATTACTCCTGTGAATCTAATTCTCATTCAAACCCTGGAATGAGTTTCTTTCCACCCAAAAATGAACATTATACTTCAGAAACATGGTCTATGAAGATAAGGTTCTCAGGCCCAAACATAAAGGCCACAACAATACTGTCTGATAAGCTTTCCAATAAGAATGCAATGTGATTTATTTATGGTAATTAGTTAATTTAGTTAGAACAATGTGCTGTCTGCTTCAGCAGAAATGAGACCACTGTCTGCCCTTCACTTGTGCTCTGGTGCTGGGTTCCAGCACATGACGTGATGGCATTTGTGAGGGCAGCAGCCACCCATCAGCTAGCATCATGGAGCTGCCACCATCTCCTGAAGGTGGCAAGCAAGGAAGCCTCATGCTGATGGCAAGTGGATGCTCAGGTTTAATGCAAAACAAAGTGAGACATCACATCACCCATCACACTTTGTTACTGTGTGTGCACCTTTACTGTTGAATAATTCAGGATACGCTAAATATGCTTATAAACACTATACTCTAAGAGCACTGCAATTAAGAGAGTGATCAGACCTTATGTGCAGAGATGTTTGAGCTCTTGCATTTTTTCAAGACCTTGTATTGGTTCTTGTCATAGTTAGTGCAGGGTCATCCTTCCCTGGGTTTGATTTTCTTCTCCGGTCTCCTAGCCTTGACTTTTGAGAGAATGGAATTGGCAAGTACAGAGCCACAAGGCCACAACTAGAACAAGCAGTAATATATATGACTTTCTTTTCTTCCCCCTGAGTGGGAATGAACAAGTAGGCAGAAATTTCTATCTTAAAAAACACCCACATGATGTACCCACACAAACCTGAACCTCAGAGGAGCAGAATGCTTGCTCCCACTGTCCAGTCCCTGGCTCATGGCCCTAGCAACTCCTTCTCAGGCTCAATCCTCTGCGTGTTGTTGAAGGTCTACCTAGAATCATAGAATCATTAAGGTTGGAAAACATCTCTAAGATCATCATGTCCCACCTTCAATGAATCACCATCATGACAAGTAGACTGTAGCACAAAATGCCATGTGCAGTCATTTCTTGAACTTTCAGGGATGTTGACTCCACCCCTTCCCTGGGCAGCCCATTCCAATGCTTGACCTCTCCTTGTGTGAAGAAATTCTTCTTGATGTCCAACCTGAAATTCCCCTGGTGCATCTTGGGGCCATTTCCTCTGCTTCTTTCAGAGGTTGCCTGGTCACCCTTGACCCTCCTTCTCTCCCCAGCTCCCTCATGATATGAATGAAATTCCATATTATCTAATTCAATAAACAACAAAGTTGAATTTAGCAGCAATTTTAAATGAACGACAATTTTATGTAAAATAATACAATTAAATATAATCAAGCACATACAAAAAAAGTTTGGCAGTGGTTTGTATAAAGCATAAGCAAAACTGACCAATCAGAGTACGGCGGGGGGGTTTTCTCACCCTGTGTCACATGCAAGAAACAAAGGGATCCAAACACAACTTATATACTGTATGCTAATACATATTCATCAGTATTTTTCTGTAAATCTGTAAATCTCCTATTTTCAATTCTTGAAATCTATGTCACTCTACTGCACAGCGCATGCTCCCATTGCTGCCGTGGGGTCTTCTTTGGCATTTCGGTGGTCACTTCCGACAAAGGCTTCTTGTCATCATCACTGTCCTTTGAACAGCCCCACAGGTTGCACATGCGCCCCTAATCTTGTGTTATAGTAGCCAGCATCATATTCCAAAAATAAGCCTAATTGTTTCATAGATATCTGGAATCACCCCAATTTTGTCTGTTTCAAGGCGGATTCCTTAATTATCCCAAGGCTTATTCCATTTGGGATTTTATTTATCTCAAACTGCATCCTGTACCCTATTTTCTCATGAACACCTGAAAACATCTGCTTTGTGACATTAATTGCATATGCTTTTCCTCTATTACTTTTTAACAAATATTTTCTAAAATATCGATATAGGTACAATTGTTGGCATGAATCATATTCATTTATTCAGTTGCTTTCCCTCATCCACTAGGGAGAACACCTGCTCATGAAAGGAGATCAACTTCATCAAGCAGGACCTGCCTTTCCTGACCCCATGCTGAGTGGGCATGTTCCCTTGGTTATCCTGCATGTGCCGACGATGCCACACAAGTTGTCTTTTTCCATAATCTTCCCCAGCACCAAAGTCAGACTGACAGACCTGTAGTTCCCCATCTATGTCTCCTTTCAAGGGACAAATCTTTTCCCTTTTTACAGCTTTTAAAATTAGATAATCAGGAAAAAACACCAACGTCTCCATTAGTTGTGGAATTCTACCCTAACTCTTTAACTTTTTCCAAGTCAAAGTCCCCTAGTAGCTCTCAGGTGTGTTTGCTCAGATGTATAATAGCACTTGTGACATTAACAACAGTGACAGCCTGATATTGCTGTATTAATCTAATAATCTCATCAGTTTAAACAGTACAGCTGTGCTTTGAAGTACACTTCATCCCGAGACATATTCAATGGCAAGTCGTTAGGAATCTCACAGAATCATAGAATGATTTGGGCTGAAAAGTGCTTCACACTGCAACAGAAAAGGATCTTAAAGATCATCTAGCTCTAATCCCCTGATACCGAAAGAGATGCCTGCAACTAGACAAGATTGTTCAGAGCCCATTCAGTCTGGCCTTCTACACTTCCAGGAATGGGACCTACAACAGCTTCTCTGGGCACCCAGTTTCAGTGTCTCACAGTAAAGAAGTTCTTCCTAACATCAAATTTAAGCCTGACTTCTTTTAGTTTGAAGCTACTCACCCTTGTCTTGCCACTAGAAGTTCTTGGAAGAAACATCCGGCCTGTAGCTTTTCATTTGTCTACTGGATGGCCAGAATTAGACTACCCCTAAGGTATCTCTTTTCCAGGCTGAACAAACTCAGCCTTTGCGCAAGGAGAGATGCTCCCTCCCCCTAATCATCCAGGCCTCCCTCCTCTGGACTCAATGCAACAAGTCCTCCCTGTGCTGGGAGCCCAGAGCTGGATGCAGGTTCCAGGTGGGCTCTCCCCAGAGCAGAGCAGAGGGGCAGAATCCCCTCCCTGCCCTGCTGCCCACGCTGCTCTGGATGCAGCCCAGGACACGTTTGGCTCTCTGGGCTGGGCGTGCCCATGGCTGGCTCATGTCCAGCCTCTCGCACACCAGGACCCCTAAGTTCCTCATGGCAGGGCTACTCTCTGACTTTATCCCCCAGACTGATGATATTGGAGGTTGCTCCAACCCAGATGCACCATCATGCACTTGTTCTTGTTAAACCCCTTGATATTCTCATGGGCATATTATCCAAGATTTCTTTATTGGTGACACACCTTCTTTAACCTTCCTTTTCTGGTCAATTTCTGTAGAAGCCATGTAATTCCCTTTCCAGGTTCAGTTCTGGTTTCACCTTGGCCTTCTTCATCGTATTCCTACCTAAACAGACTTCACCTCTAGACTCTTCCCCAGTCACCTGTCCTTGCCACCACTGTCTGTTCAACGGCTTCTTTCTCCAGTTTTATCTGCTATGCGCTTTTCCTGACTGTGGCCTTGCCTAATTTCTTGTTCTGGAAGATTGATTGTTTTTGCTGAGAGGAAAGCTTTCTTTTAGATCTGCCAGGCCTGTTCCTTTCTTTTGCTTCTAAGGGCAGTCACCCTGAAATGCTGAAAGTCTGCTTTCCTGAAATTCAGGGCCCTCTCTTGACTCCTTTCCTGACCCATATCCCTCAGGACTGTGAATTCCACCAAGGCATGATCACTGATCCCAGGCTGTCTCCTGGCTTGCCATTCCCCATCAGCCCCCATGCGCTGGTGACCAACAGATCCAGGTGACATCTCCCCCGTTGTAGGGCTCGCTACTCCCTGGGTCAGGAATTTATCCTCCATGCTTTCTAGGAATCTCAAGGATTGCCTACAGCTCCTTTTCCATCCTGGGCAGGGTGTTGGGGTCCCCGAGCAGCAGCAGAGCCCGTGAGCAGGCTGCTCCTGCAGCTGGAGCAGGAAGGCTCCGTCCGCGGGCTCTGCTTGGCCGGAGCCGGGCACAGGCACCGCCAGAGGCTCCCTGTGCTGCCCGGGCTGGGATCAGCACCCACCAGCTTCACACTGCCTCATGCCTGTTCTTCAGAGACTCTCACACTCAGCTCTTGATGGGCAATCCCTCTGTGTCTCTTTCTTCCCTCTGAACAGCCTGTGGCCATTGTTAGTCACACTCCAATCACGGGATCCATCCCACCGAGTTTCAGGAGCGACAACAAGGTCAAAACTGTCCAGCAGTACGGTGGCTTCCAACCCCTCCTCTTTGCTGCCCTAGTCGCAAGACAGAAACAATTTCCTTTTTTCAAAACCAATTTCCTTTCTCACTAAATTGGTGACCTTTGTTCCTCAATTCATGTGCGTTTGCCATTTAACCTTCTGTGTGTTCTTGCCTTCTCTTTCTCCACATGTCAAAAATGCCTCACTATAGTGTATGATAATGTTGATTTGAATCAAGCACAAGCCATTCATTAATATTGCATAAGGTTTTCCTTTATAATCTCTAGTATGGCAGATCCCTTGGGAGGAAGAGTTGTTTTGATACCTAGAGAACAACTGAAAACACATGTAAAAAGAGGTAAAGAGACCATCCTTTCCACTATACTCATTCACACTGAGCAAAGTGGCTTACCTTATTGACACTAGCAGAAGACTGTTTAAGGCGTCTAAAAAGAACAAGACAAGAGCTGGACAAAAAATACTTACAGACTATTTCAACCTAACAAACCTTTTTAGCATATTTCTTCAAAATGTGTGTTGGGAGTTTTGAAAATACAGACCTTTATTCTCCATACTTGATAACTATATTATCCTTCCTTCTTCTATGTATTCAGGCCATAATTTTCCTAACCCATTTAATTCATCCTTAGAACTCAAAATATTTTGAGAATAGATGCAACAAGAGATGAAAAAAATTTGAGGATTTTTGTCTAACATATAACCACCCAAATTTATAGTCTACTATGGCATAGAGCATCTAAAAAATCTCTCCTGATTTTTCGGAGGAATATTTCTGTGCAAAGGGGGGAAGTAGACTAAAAATTAATCAAAGAAAGGAACAGGTTTAATGATATCACTCTGTTTTTCTTAAGAGTAAGAAAAAATGAAAAATTTCACTAATGATAACTGCAATTACCAATCATTAGTTATTTTGACATTTCACGAGTCTGTCCAAAAGATCGGTTAATAAAGTCAGTTAAATTTATTTTGTAGTTAAAGAAATATTACTTATGTTTTTCTACAAGCTGATCTGCTGTATCTTACACTCTCAGGTGGACAAAAGGAAAAAAAAATCTATTTACTTTTACTGAGATGTCTTGATACCTTTCAAAAATATCATTAATAATTACTTTTCCATTGAGAATTTCTTCAAAACATCCATAGAACAGGAGAAGAATCTCAGTGGTTAAGCAACTAATTTTATTAAAGCTAAAACAGACATGAGAATAATTCATTGCCATAACTTCTGTGTATTCTAGATAGGCAGACAATACCCAGTACAAGTAGATCAGCCCTTCATAAGCTTGAACTTTGCATTAAAAATGCAAAAATAGATTTTGTATTACCATATCTTGGTTTTATTATCTTCATTACAAAGCCCTTCACCTCCCCTTAGATATCTCTTTCTTTGTGTATTATTCTCTCTGTTTTCAGAATGTTACAGTAATCAATATTTTGCAAAAAATTTATCACAGTAAGTTTACATCTTGTGGTTTATCATAACTATCATATTGTAAAAGTAGTGTTTTTATTAAAGTATTATACTATTGGAAGTTTCTTTTAAAAGTAGATTTACATTTCAAGCATTTCTAGTTCCTTAAATCAATTCCATCAGTATAAATATTTTGTGGGTAAATTTCTGCATGTTTTATTTAGGATGTCTAAAATTGAGCATTTATTCCATATGCACATAGTCAGAAATTTACAGTGGAGACAAGTCCAATAGCTTTACAAGGTCCTGTGTGTAAGATGTCTGTCCATCAAAAAATTTTGACATTAATTAAAAATTCTCAGCTGGTTGCCTCCTGAGGGCCACAGAAGACAGAAGACTGTTTTATTACATGCAAACAATTATGGAAATCCTGTCTTTAAACACACCAGAAACTGATTGTTACTATTTTGGAAGTGTGTGTATAATTGTGTATCTACATGCACAGGTGTTTCTGTGTAATTTTGTGTATCTGAGTACTACTTGTGGGGAAGTATTTTCAATGTATTAAATGTAAAATGCAAGTTCAATCTTGATGGTTTTGTTCATCATTTGCCATGCATAGTGATGTACACAAGGCACTATCACTAACATCGTTATGATAACAATCAATGTGTATATAAACCTATTTTGTAAAGTTGTAAAGTACTCTTCCAACCCTCATGTCACTCACCAGTAGTAATTTCTTCAGTGTGCATAAATTGCTGACTTCCACAATCCAGTGGAACTGTGTGTTCCTACTCAACCTCATATGTTTAACTGCCCACAGGTCTTCATAGGACTAGATTACTCCTTAGTGTCAAATCTCAGAACAGATTTTATTTCTCAAAATAGGAAGTCAGATTGTTACAAACTTTTCTGAAGATAAATTCCCTACATGGAGATTTCTGAGCCAATCTACCCAAATGTCTGCATAAGATTCAAAATATGCAGTATAATCCATTAATCCATTGTACTTTGTTGTTTTGTATTGTTTGTTGGGTTTTTTCAGTGTAAAATAACAAAAAATGAAGACATCTGATTGTTCCAGATGGCTGTTTTTTTATCATCTGAGTTGGCGTTTTCAGCAGCAGTAAGTAGGTGGAGTGACTTACCAAACTTGGAAACCTGCTATGACGGCCAGGCTGCAGCTGAGCATATGGGAGCACTGTTGAAACTGATGCCACAGTCCCAGTAGCTCTCCGCAATAATATCTTTGATGGTAAAACATCTCATTGCTACCACAGGCACCTAAAGCCCCATTTTTTCTGTCTGGAGGCCCACATTCAATGCAATGCAGAAGTTTGCAGAAATATTCTAAAAGGTTTCTTGATTCATGACAGGAAGACCTGCAGAGATTTATTGCTGCACAGCACTAGTTGGATAGCTTTGTTACCACAGAGCTGGCACCCCAGTAACATTTAGTTTGCTTTTATTATTTGTGACTTGCTCAGAAGTTGTGTAATTCAACTTAACTGTCCCCTCATGTGCTACCCTTTTCTTATCTTTACAGGAAAATACAAAATCTAGATTATTATAAATAGTGTCAGTGTTCATCAATCGTTTCAGGTCAGGCTGTAGCAAAACTGCCAAATGCATGAAATTAATGAGGAATTATTTATTCACACTGGAGGTACTTTCATTAGGACCATATGCATGATTAACTAAATTTTCTAATTCATAGAAACAGAGTTTACTTTCAGTTGTGATTTGCTTTTTTCAGAGTGACATATGACTTTGGTCACTGTCATTAACTCATCCTTCAAGTGCTTCAGATTGTCCCAAATTTACCAAATAGTAATGAAATATCAGCATACATTGAAAGAAATATATACTATTATATTCTTTTTATAAAACTACATGATTTAAAACATGAGATGTTTAGGTATGTTTAAATATAATCTGTTTTTATATTTATTTATATTTTCCATGTGTCATGTGTATTACAATATTTCATAAGTTTACAAGCACCCAAAATCAACTTCCTTATGCAGGAATGTCTTTGTGAGCAAAACTGTTGTGTAATAGGAAGTCTCTGGTGTAAAATAACTCTTAAAACATTTAGACAAAAGATTTTCTCAATTATTCACAAGTTACAATTAAGCAGAAATTCTCCAGAAAAAAAAAAACAAAACAAAAAACAATGCAGAGAAGGAGTAGTCCAGACAAGGAATCAGGAAAAAAAAAAACCCAAATATAAAAATTAACGCAAAGAGTAAAATGTTATGAATTTCTGGTCAACAACATTGAAGAAGGCAGAAATAGAAAACCCACTCCTGGCACATGAACTCCCTACAATAAAGTCTTAGTCTACCTTGAAGCAATGACAGCCTGCAATACAACGTTTCACTTCCACAGTACAATTTTATGTTTTCTTCTGATATAAAATCACTTAGCAGAAGGTTGTAGAATGAGCTAGAGAGGCTCTAGAGACCAGAGAACAAATGAAAAAGATTTGATGACTCAGTGAGAGCTGTAACTTTCATGTTAATTTCTGTGACAGTGTGAAGGTTCTTGGCAAGGGCAGAAACTGGGTTTTAAATCACAGCATATGTTAGTGTAAAACCAGATGATTCTCTGTCAAAAGAAAAATATGACTGTCTTTCTTTTTTTTTTCACTACTGCTGTTAGAAAGGAAAGAAATGGACCTGCCAGATGATAATGAGGTCAGACACTGCTCACCTCACGTGTTTGCTGACTTGCAAATAAGACATGAACCTACACTCCTTATCTACCATCTTCAGTGATATGGACAGGTTTAATAGTTCAAAATTTTCAATTTAATCTCAGCACATATAGAACCAGAATTAATTAATGGGCAGTCTAGTGGTCTGGAAATCATTTCACATGAAATCATCTTATTCATTTTCATTCTCTAAAAATCATGTCATTCGCTGGCTTGCTATCAGAATTATACACTTGTGAGTAAAATAAAATAAAAATTCAAACATTTTTCAATTGTTGTAGAAAACACATGTGACAGCATTCTTTTATGAACCATCTGGAACTCAGAGGTCATTAGTGATAGAATCATACATATGCTTTTAGCAAATGAATACAAAGATTCATTGGTCTGTGGATCCAAAATGCTGGTAAATAGAGCATTTTAGCAGATAGGTGCTATGAAGTCCTACTGTTACAAAGCTAAGGGATGATCTATTTAAGGAACATAATATGTGCTGTATCCAGAAGAAACCCAGTCCCAGACTTTGGCTAAGGAATGGTAGTTTTACAGAAGTTTGCTGTCATCCTAGAAATTGAATCACTTTTTGTCACCTGATTGCTACATGCACAAATGCAGTGTGCCTTGCACAGCTGGAAAAAAAGAGGGTTTCTATGTAGGTGCTGCTTCTTTCACAGAAATAATTTATGCTGCAACTCTAATTTAGTCTGTATTCAGCATAAAGTTTTCTATTGAAAATCGAAGTGTCTTATGATTGCTTATTAGATTTTAATCATTTACACATATACTCAGACTGCAACTTGCGCAAATACATTACTTAGGAGAAAATAGCTTATTTCTGTTTCACTTCAAAGACTTGATTGTTTTCTCTTTCTCTTTAGTTCACATTAGTTTGTTATGATATTCATTAACACATTCCTAAAACTTAGGAGCTGGATTAGTCAAGAGTTGTGACAGAAAATTAAAATGTGCAGGCACTAAAATGAAGGCTCTGCTACTAACTGGTTCATTACCACTTAAATTGAGATGCTAACTAGACATATGTTCAGATTCTTGTAAGAACAGAGAAAGGATGAAAAAGAGGGGAAACAAGTGAGCCTCTGTTCCTTATAGACTAGATTGTCAGAACTGTTACATTCCCTGGAAAACATTGATTTTCTGACACTTATAGAAAAATTGCTTCCCAAGAAAAGACCATTCATAGCTGATTGTCACCCTTATTTTGGTTGCTATTTTGTGGGACATACCTTCAAACCAGTTGTATTTGCCAGTTTCAATATGGCAATAAAGCAGAAAGTTAAAAGCCTTACATTGACGTGGAGATGGTAGTAGGGTGAATATCTCACCCATATTTTGTGAGATTTCGACCTTCTCACATAAGGATCTTTAAAGGAACATGTTTAACCAATAAATTCCTGCTATCAGTTATTCATTTTCTTTTTCCCTCTGTTTATGTATTCTTTCTCTAGCCTCAATTCCAGCATGTTTTGCTCAAGGTATACAGGGTTCAACAGCATTCTGAAAGAGCAATATAACAGGCCTGTTTGAAATACAACTTATTCTGTAATGCAATGTCTTTTCTAATGTGTTGGTAGTGCAGAGTCCTTCCAAGGGGTGTCTGAAGTCTAATCATGTAGGAGAGTAGGGGTAGAATTGGGAATGAGAGCATTTGTATTTGTCAAAAACTTGGACCCACTTAGGGAATGCTAGCTGCCATTACTGCCCTCTCCCCTTTCTTCACTCTCCTTTCTCCTCCAAACTCTTTGTGATGCTAACCAGGCAGATTTTAGAAGAGTCTACACTAACACTTAAAATTTCTTAAGCAAATTAAGATAAGCATTCCTAATGATTTATCCTTGCCAGCTATAATTAGTTCCAAAGCTGTGAGCACATGGTGTGCTTGCTGAATACTCAAACCCAGGGTTACTCCTAGTTTATAATTAATATTTATTCTGCAGGAAGGATAGTGCGAATACAACTGGAAGAGAAGAATCCAGCACATTGGATTCACATGTGAGTGTCCCCAGAGTGAAAATCTGTAGTAGGGAATCACTGTTTCCCATAGTACTTGAAGCAAAAAAGGAAAAATTCATATCTTTTTCCTTATGTTACTTTACTTATATTTCTTTTGTCAACTCTATAAATCCAACTAAATGTAAAGCAGACTCCCTGTGAAGGTCTAATTTTATTGTGAATTACTTTGTTTGGAGAAGGGGTGTGAGACGGGAAGAACTTAAGACTGAATTTTTTAATGATCTTATTTCTGGATGTCTGTGACCAGTAAGTGAATACACAAAATCCTTCACAATCCGGTTTTCCTGTCTTATGGCAACATTTTGCCTCTTTCTAAAGCACGTCATCCATACTTGCACTCATGCATTTAACTGCTGGGGTTTTAATCTAAACACTGAATTCTGTTCTTTAGGATTTCTTTTAATCTTTTACTTAGGTTTTAATGCTATTTAATTTTTTTTTTCTAAATAAAAAATCAAGTTCTTTTAAAAATATTTTATTTTGTTAATTTACAATAATTTAAATTCAAGACTAAAAATGGCAAATGGGTACAAATCTTTATTTTAAATTGATCATGGCACAATATTTACTGTTTACTGGAAACTATGATCAGTAAAAACAAATTCAATTTGATTTTTCTGCTCTTGGATAATGGAGGTAGATTGAACTGAGGAGCACAAGTGACCTTTCAAAACCATCCTTCATCTTTTTGTCGCAACCAGAGTTGATCAAAGCAGCTTTCTACACAGATTTTTTCTCTACAGTCTCGTGAGCCTGAAGTAGCTCCTTCTGTACTGGTTTGACCCAACACTTGCTTCTGTGCTGGATAGAATTGTGGTATTGTGATGTGGTGACAGGCTACATTGTGCCCACTTACAAAACCTACCCAAAAACAGGGGAAAGGGGTCAAAGTTGAAAACAGTCCCATTAAGACTTCATTGTGATTTGCTGCCCCATAAAAACACAGATAATTTCTGACATTCTACCACAAAATGTAGCTAAACTGACAGCATAATCACACATTTGCTGATGCAAGAAGATGGATGCATATATGCCCAAGCATTAGAATGTCCATAACAATAATGGTTAATTCAGACTATAAACTTCTAATCACAAAGATGCTGAGTTAGGTATATGTATGAAGATGGATGGGGAAAGAGTGAAAGATCCAACACAGAGTAACAGTAGAGCGTGATATATACCTTCTGTACAAAACTGTGTATTCAGTTATCAGGAAACAGATGGTGTTGGTTGAATGCATCTTCACCTATATTTGAGGTCCAGACTTGCAAAACTTTGCTTCATTTAAATAATTATTCATAGAGTCAGTAAAATAGTTCAGGTTAGAAGGCAGCTTGAAAGATCATCTGGTCCAGACCTTCATGGGGAAGTGATCCTAGAGGAAATTTATCTAGAATTCTGGCAAGTTCCATCTTGAGAACCTCCAGTAATGGGGACTTCATCACATCCTGTGGGGAGAGTATTTTAGTGAATAACTGCTCTTAATGCATAAAGTTCTTTCATATTGTACTCCATGTACATAAGACATTTAAAGTAGATAAATGTCTTCTGTGCATGGAGAACAATTGCTCCGGTTAATAAATGCGTTACTCTTTATTTCTTTTTATTTAGGATTTTTGTTAAGTTATCTTTAAAAGGAATATTAGAACTCAAATAACAACAACAAAGAAATAATTTTTAAAAAGTAAAGTATGAGAACTAAATCAATTTAAAAAATGCTTTGAAAGCATGCTATTAGAAAGAGCGTATTAAAAGTATTTAGTCATTGCAGAATTGCTTGCTGTCACCAAAAATATATAGAAACACTCATGTAGGTTTTATTTAGCCAAACCAAGGGTAGGTAATGTAGGTTTTATTTAGCTGTCAAACCAAGGGTTACCCTACAAACAATATTCCATCTTTCTGCAAAATCAAGTAACTCGGTATATGTTGATAGGGATGATTTAAGAAGGGTGACATGGGAAAGAAATGCAGCATAAAATAAGAGAAAGTTTGTGTTCTTAGATCTAACACAGGAAGAGTATTATCTTTTTATCATTAAATCTCTAAATATAAACTAATCTTTAACAACAGCTAGCATGACATCCAAGTTTTAGCAATCTCTAATCTTTTGTAAATGTCATCTTGATTTCTGAGATTTACTGCTTTTTCTGGACTGAAAATATAGGAATTGTTACTGCAAGTAAGAGGGCTCAAAAATTTTCATACCTCTGGTGCCTTCTTTAATGGTGCATTACCAAGTGGAAGATTTTATTTTCAAAATTTAGGTAGTAAAGCAAAAATTTAAAAATTTAAGGGCATATTTTAATCACTCTCAGGATCTGAAAGAACCCTGAACTTCAGATATTTTTGTGGGATTATTAAAGAAAAAAAATTCAGAGCTGCTTTCTTCTTTCTTATTTATATCTTTATGCATGATGTGTAAGAAAAAGGCTTCACCATATGGTTTGATCTCTGCTACCTTTGAAAAATAAATGAAAATTAATGGCTGTTCTTTGCATAAACTTTCAAGCTGTGAAATCTCAAGGTCTTTTAATCTATCAAAATACCATGGCATACACAAATATTTTATCATTAGCATATGTCATCTAAAATGAAAGATGCCACTAAAATAGTTTCCTAATGTCTTGTGACATATATAAACCTAGGACAAGCATAGAAACCTGTTTTACAAACACTTCTTCTGTCACACTCTCAATTCTTAAAACAAATTTTATGATACATTAATATGTCAGGATGACTATATTGGATTGAAGTGTAACCTGAAATTATGCTTTTCATGGTTAGGCAGATCTGCAAACCTGGATTACAGGTGACAATTCAGTTTGTATGGTTGTGATTTACCAGATGTTCTTGTGCCTCAAATACTGATATTATACAAACATATCAACATGTAGGTCAAAACATAAAGGATGTGTGCATCTAGTTATTTTGAAAACAAGGCAGCATACCAACTTTGAAGATTGCCATGTTTTGGGTTTTGTGAACACAAAGCTGTTGCAGAGTACAAGAAGAGATTTTCTCTGCTATCACCTAGAGCCATTTAGGAGAATTAAAAATCATGTGAAATATCAGTTGTGAAACAGCAAAGAAACAACAATAACTACATAAAAATTTCTTTCAGGGAGTGGCAATGGTATTACTACTACTAATACTACTACTCTTACTGTTACTATTACTACTATTACTACTACTTCTACCATTATCATTATTATTATTATTATTATTATAGCAGACAATAGGATGTGTTTGTAAACCTTTTTTCCTGTTTTTTTTAATATCCGTGAGTCTTTATTAGGCTCACTCCAAAGTTTTCCCTGAAGCTCTGCCTTTCCACAGTAGAGTTATTTTTTCTTGACACAGGCATCACAGAAGAAAAAATTCTGCGCAGGTGATCTGTGGGGCAGGAAAGGGTGAATAAACAGGAAAAGGTAAGAAACTACTCAAACAAAACAGGAAAAAAAAAGAATTAATTCCCATTTTCCCAACTCTTTTGCTTCCCAGAAAGCATAGTATAGCTATGTAGTACTGGAGGGCTTGCGGTAAGGACATTACGTGAATGTTATTGTCACTGGGACAGCTCCAGTCTTGCCTTGCCTCCCACATGGCTTTGGAGGGAGGCATAAATTCTGGAGCACAAATTTTTCAAACATGGAGCTGCCAGCTGCAGCTTTTCAGTTTCAACTAAAATCCTTTAACTGTGAACCTGAATCCAGCCTTTACTACTGTAAATTCCAGTAATAAGCGGCAGGATGCTATGATGAAAGAAGAAAGTAAGACATGAAGAGAGTGGATGAAAGGAGATGGTAAACTACATTGTTTGAAACAGCTAGGTTCAAGCAGAAAGCTGAAACAGTAGTAGAGAGCGGTAAACAAAGCATTAAACCATGAGACTGAAGGAAACATTGTGAATATCAATGGACTTTGAATCTGGATCTTTACCTGTTCTTGGGAAAAAGAACTTTAGGTAGAATTCTCCAACTCTTACTCTTCCAGTTTAATCTTCTTGGAGGAGAGGCACAGGCTGAAGTGCTTGGCTGAGCAGGAGTCAAAATGGTGTCATACTTTCCATCTTGGGAAAGTTGAAAAGTTAGACACCTACACACCCCAAGGTCAAAGATGGCTGCAGAATTCTTATTAATCTCACAGCCAAGTTTTAAGAAGTCAAAATAGATTTCATTGATATGAAGTGAGCATATTCTTACTGTGGCTTGTGTGTTCACCTTTTTGTCACCATCATAGTAAGTTTGTTTTGTTCCTTTATCCTTTATAACCCATCAAATATGCTGTTTTGAATGGCACTGAACAATTGATTTCATAATTATTGAATTTCCTTTCTAAATCTATCTAGTAATAAGGACGATAGTCTTTAATGGGGAAAAATTGGTACATGAGTTCTGTTTTCCTTGTTAATAAATAACAGAAACATTAAAACACTGAGATGTAATATAGGAAGCAAAATACCTTCCATTTTGGGTTCTGAGTCAATTACTTGGTCTACTTGAAAGAGGTTAATTTTCAGTTTCTATAGCATGCACCTGTATGAGCAAAATGCATAAGCATGTGCAGTAATAATTTGTTCCTACTCACACTTTAATTTTGTGTAAACTGAATCAACAAGCTACACCTGGCTTGCTTTCAGGATTTCACTTTAGTGCTTTCAGTATGCCCTACATTCCTAGAATGAATAAATTCACAGATGAGGACTGCTGCACATTTACTGATGATTACATATTTTCTAGTATAGATAGATTAAAAATAGCTGGCAAACCTTCCTAGCTGTGTGTTGATTTTTCTGTCTTCAACTACCTTCATCCTCAATTAAACTGTTGTGCTGTGACTATAGATTGATTTTAATCACCCTAATCAAACCCTATCATACACTAATTGTTCATTATGATTGCACCATATATTTACAACATGAGATTTTTCAATTTATATAATTTCGAACTCTGTCTTAACTGTTCATGTTAATTTAATTAATTGTGGATTAAGTTCCTTAGTTTAATTGACGACATACAGAATCACTATTTTTCAAATAAGAAAGTCATTATCATTCGTAACATAAGCTCATGATTGCTTTGTGATGCAACGTTGATAGATGAGGCTGTACCACAGGTTGTCAGAGAGTAAACAAAATAAAGCATTTAGTGGATACCTAACTATTTTAAGGCATAGTACATCATCAGAACACATTCTTTTCATATTCTTTTCTAGATTTGAACAACTATGAGATAGTACCATGGTGATATTTCTTTAATTCCCCTTCATTTTCATATCATTTGAGATCTGATTGTCCATATTAAATATTGATCTTACTGTTACATTTGAGAAGTTAGTGGTGCTATTTATTAAGGGAGTAGATCTACCCACCTGAGAGCTTTACTCTTTCTTTTTACCCTTAAGGGAACATTATTATTATTTACTGCAATATACAGCTTTGGTGAATTTGGAAATTGTCTGTTTCATCATAACGGAATGAACTCCTTGGTGTTGATATAACACTGAATACAAACTCTGCTATCTAGAATCTGAGCAATAACACTGAAATGGCCTTCCCATTACCCTGCTGGCTACTGTGGATGAAATGCCAGAACAGATCAAGAATAATGTTCAAATCAGAAATGACTGGAACTAATGCAGTTAGGTGACATCTTGTCATGCATGAGCTATGGCACAGTTTGGTTTCAACTGAAGGCGAATGTAGAGAGAGGTTAAAATTGGATTGGTCAAAATTGGATTGGTCCTACAGAAAGGTGAGATCAATGATTCTTCCACACAGAGCAATGAGGAATTGAGCTCTGTGAAGAAATACAGTTGGGGTGGGGAGGTGATTGGACTCAGAGATGCTGTGAGGTTATGCAGTGACTGCCCTTTCAAGGGGGCCCAGTCATTTTACTTCTGTTTAAATTAGACTGAGGTGTCCCCATAGAACCAGCATTTTCTGGCTTTCAGTGTTTTAAATAAACACTAAAATTACTACTCAGGTGTAGCAAATTGGCTGTTCTGAGACATTAAAGATGCATAATGCTGTCTTTGCAACAGAATAGGACATTCTACCGAATTTAGACAAAAATGCATGAGTGGATTTTAGATGATATAAAGCTGCTGTTTAAGTGTGCCCGGGCACGAAACTTTGAACAATACTTCCATTTGTAAATCTGATGAGGGGAAATCTATATTTAATCCTGAAGATGTTATTCATTATTTGGACTCACTTGAACTTTGAGGGAATAAAAAAAAGGTATGAGACTCTTTACAACTGAGACTGGTGCCAGTAAAAATTTGGTGGGTGTTTTCAGCTTCCACAACTTTAGGAACCAAGGCTTCAGAAATTATTCTGTTTTGATTTGCCTACTGCTCTAAACAATGAACCTGATAGTTGTTGAGTATCTACCTTTAATTTTTGTTGTCAGGGTGAAAAAAATTAATTTGGCTTCCAAGTTAAAAATGAACAGCATGCTGACAGACAGGTGCATATCCAAATTTCAGGGTGTGTATGTCAGAATGTTGGTAGAGGTCTCTGCTCATCTGTGTAAAGCTCAGTATGGTTTAATGTACCTTTCATCTTTTGAGGATCTGTGCTTTGATATTTGAGGTTACTTATATTTTTAGCCACTTTGTGGTTTTCCTTAGTAAACACTTCTACAAATCATCCCCTGGAGCAGAACAAACTACATGTGATGTATGCTGCAATGCCCAGTTTTAATCATTTGTCAAGGATCCCATAGAAGCCTTGTAGCAGAACTGCCACCAAAAATTGCTCAGCTGCTTCAGTTGAAACATCATTCTTTCTTCTTGTTCCCCCCATCAGACTGAAGCAATATTTGGCACATTCATTCATAAACTCTGGGTTATTCAACTAGTTGACCTGAAGCATATAGGCCATATGCTCCTGGATTCAGCAATTCTGATATATTTTTATGCCAAGGCAGTCTGGACACACTAAAGGGGCCCATTCATTGCTGGACTATGTGTTTAAAGACTGCATGGTAATCTGCACAAGCAAGATATATGATACTGCTTTTCAGCTTCCAAGTTCTTCATTTTCAGAATTCTGAATGCTTTGATTTGTAACCTTAATTATTAAGTCTGAACATAATAATTGAGCTTATGAAGAAACGAACCAGGAGTATCTTATGTTGCTGTTTTGATAAAGATGTGCCTGAAATCTAAAATTTCTCATGTCTTGCAAGGGACCATCATCACAAATCCATCAAATGACTGGGAAAATAATAAGTATAAAAATTTTGCTGTCATTGAAAGTGCTGCTATACACATTTGTTGTTTATAGATATTAGAATTAATTTTTCCAAAAGCAGTGAAACTGTTCCATAATCTTTCTTTCTTTAAATATTTATAAGGGTGAATATGCATAATTTCCAATTAACTTCCCTGGGTTACAGCTTTTACAGGAAAATGCTAATTGCAGCAATATCCACAGCAGATTCATGTGCATATAACTTTTTATTTTCCAAGTGAAATTTTTTAGTACTATGTATTAGTCATATATATATGTTTTATCAATGATGTTGTAAATGTTCCAGTGTATTAGGAATTGTTATATTGATATATATTCAGAAATGTACAGTGCATATTGAGCAAGAATATTTTGAATAGAAGAAAAAAATATTAGAATCATTAGCAGATAGTTAGGAATGTATGCCTAAAAGACATTTGTATGGCTTCCTAGACAGGAATAGGTGTATTTAGATTGGTGAGCTGTAGATGCAAAATGTAAGTATAGATGACTTCATTTTCCAATGAGCAAGAATTTTTTTCTCTGTAAGATGGAGGAAACATTATTGGATATGCTGGGATAAGTCTGATTCCTCCTGTTCATTACTATATCAGCTAATGAAAGGAAACATATAAAAGTAAATGTTAAATTCTGTTTAATCAAAGTCTTCAGAAGTTAAATTGAGACAAACACAGATATTTCTACCTTCTAAAAAACTCACCAAGCCAATGAGGAGGGGCTCCATTAATATGGATTCTTGTATTGATTCCTCCATATTCATTCTATTAAACATCTATTTAACTGACTTTGAGATGTAGGAAACCCTATTAGAGGACTAAATAAACAAATTACATTTGTTTACAGTGATTGCTTTCACTTTCTCACATGCTCAGGTTTCAAGTATCCAAATCAGACTAAAATTTAATACAAAAGTTGATTTAATCTGGCAAACTGATATGTTATTTGAAGATATAAAAAATAGAGATCCCTATGTTGGAATAACGAGTTTTATATATTTTTGAACATATCTTAAAAAACAGCAGATGTTCAGTATCACATTTCTCTCTCTTGAAAATAAAGGAATGAGAAATATATAACTCACTTGGCTGGAAGTGACCTCAATAATCATCTAGTCCAATCTTTCATGGGAAATGGAGCTTGGATCACATTATCTATCTATCTATCTATCTATCTATCTATCTATCTATCTATCTATCTATCTATCTATCCATCCATCCATCCATCCATCCATCCATCCATCATCTTTGTACCATCACATCCTTAAAATATCCAGCAATGAAGATTTTATTGTGTCCCTTGGGGAGGATATTCCCCTGAAAGACTGATCTTACTGCAAAAAATTTCTTTTTTATTTTGAGATGAAACCTCTTCCAGTGCAACTTATACCGATTCCCCTGGTCTTCTCCATCTGATTCCTTGTGAAGAGAGAACCTTCGACCTCCTTGCAGCTTCCCTTTGTGCTTTCAGGAAGCTGCTCTTGAATAACTCACAGCATGCACAAGCTACTTTGCCCTCCATGGTTGCTTCCTGTGGACTCTTTCACAGCCAGTGTCTTATGATACTGAAACTCTCACTTCTAAAACCCATAGCGTTTGCTCTACTACTGATTTTCAGTGTGCTCAGTCAGATTTGAAATCCACAATATTGTGGTTGCTGTACGCAGGGTTACTGTTTGAAGTTATGTTGTCAAGTTAAATTTGCTCAATTTATGAGCAGTAAATCCAGCAATAGCTTGTCCCTAATCTACATTTCCAGTATCTGCATCAGAAAGCAGTTCAATGAATTCCACTAATCTGGTGAACATGTTGTGATTGGCAGAGCTATGTGCTTTTAGCAAACAATGTCAAGGTACTTGAAATGGGTCACGAGGACAGCGTTCTCTTGACCCAGGAATTTTTTGAGCAATTGAAGAAATATTTCATAGGTCTTGTCATTTAGACTGGGAGGTCAGTAACAGAAATCAAACAAAAGTTTCCCCCATGGTGATAATCATTTCAGTTTTGATCCCAAGAACTTTCATGATCTCTGTACCTCCATATCTCTAGACTACCTCTTTTACATTAAGCGCAATTCCAAATTCTCTTCATTTTATTTATAGCCATCCATCATAGACATCTAATCATGTACCTTTTCCTGTCATGTTTCTGTGATTCATATGATGCCCGAAAGTGGGCATCAGAGTGGGCACAGGGATCCAGTTCCTGCTCTCTGTTTCCCAGATTATGTGTTGGTATACCTGTCCTTAAACTGGCTTCATGGAATATTCTTGCCTTTGGAAAGAGCTGGTGATCATTCTTCAATAGTCTGGTAGTGAAGAATGCACTGGTAGGTGCGTTCAACTGCTTCATGGTTTGTGGATATACAGGTGTCACAGCTGTGGATCATAACCCCAAGTTTCCAAGTTTAGATACAATTCACTCAGCCAATCTGCTAGTGAAGATTATCATGCCTCTTCTAAATATGATCTCATCTGCATCCAATAGGCTTTATTCTTCAAAGAACCAAAAATCTGACAACAACATCAGCCACAAAGTCAGGTATTGATATGCATAATTTATCAACTGTACCCTGGCTCTTGACTGGCAAGATCAGGTGAAAGATCACTTGAACATCTGTCCTTCTACTTGGGCTTTGAGGGCTCTGATGTCCTGGTGATTCTTCCACAAATTTTTCTTGCATTTGTGCCCACATGGAAAAGATGTAGAAGAGAGGCTTTTAACCAGCTGTGGCAGTTTCTGTACAGCAAATTAGATCCTGTCTCCTCGCAAGTTGCAGATTTCCCTTAAATGTATATCAGGTCTACAGATGAGTGTCTCTGTGCCTGTCAAAAGTCACCCAGCGCCAGCACTCACCACCTTCTTTTTGCAGTTTTATTTATGAGCTGAAGGTACAGTTTCTGTGGGTGAATCTTGCCCATTGATCTTGGTCCTCCTTCCTTTGTACAGTGTAACCCGATTACTTCCTTCTGCAGCTCCTCCTTCACCATATGACACTTTGTGCAGGTGGATCTTCCACCTTCTTCTACCAAGTGGGCACCCATACATTTTTTATGGCCCTGCACCTAGACAGCAGCTTCCCAAGTAAGTCTGTCCAGGTACACCTCCATCCATCTCAGGCTAACCTGGCTAGGGAGTTCATTCCTGTCAGCTGCAGACACCAACAGGTCATCTCCACCACCACACTTTTAACATAGCAACACAGATTAAGAAGCCCTTTATTCTCTGAAGACCTCAGGCTGCTGGATAGATTTGCACAATCACAGTTTGCTGAGTTGGCTGCTGGGTTTGCAGCTTAAACCAGTGGGTGAGCAGAGCACACGGCAACCCAATAACTCTCAGAGCTCACAGCCCTTTCTGCACATCTTTCCATGAGAACTGCCATGAACAGTGCCATACCCCTTCCATTTTCTGTGCCTGCCCTGTTTGCTGGTAATCCCTCTGGGCAGTTTATATGCAGCTTCCCATCATTTAAACTGGCATTGGGGACACTGCCCATCTGTCACCCACCTCTCTTGTGAGACCTTTCAGATACCAATTTGTCTCTTCACACACACAAATTAAAGGAGATAGGAGCTCAGAAATCCCCCCAGATACTCCCTGTGGACCTCACAAGCCTCCCAAACTTCCCAGCACACAGCATCTGCTGCTGCTGCCATTGCTGCTAACATATGCATCAGTTATGTTTCAGTAATGGAATGATGCAAGTGCTCACAAAAATTCTGCAATTTCATTTTTTGGAAAGGATTATGTACCATATTATATGTACAATATAATCGAGACCTTCAGTAGTTTATGAAGAGCCAGGTTGTAGAAAGCTATTTAAGGTTCATATTAACAGAATCACTGCACACACCTGAGTAATGTAAAATCCCAGGGTAATTCTGAGTCTCTGGTTAATGGGGACAGCACAGGCTCTCATGGGAGATTTTCAAGACTAATTTAGAGAACTACTACTCAAATGCAGCATTTCTTACCTATGACTTTCCAGCTCATACACAAGTTTTGTGCACAGACACACTACCTTGCTGATCAGTTACCTACTCCAGAAAAAATAAAAATCATGGAATGTATTTATAAAACTAGACTTTATTAGACTTATTATGCCACTGTAAGTCTATATGATTGTCTGAAAAAAACCCAGAATAATCCATAATTTTATTTACAATTTAATTACAAAAGCCAAAACCATATCTTCTGATTAAATTTTCTTATTTTATTTTTGGAAATGTTTCAGAATTTAAATTACTAATATGATAAACCTCAAAAAATCTCTTATCCAGAGGAAAACATCAAAACAAAATAAAAGAAATAAAGAAAACCCCAAAAAATATTTTAATTTTTTAAAGCCAATAATATGGTAAAATTAACAGAAGAAACTTTTTTTCTTCTTTTTAGCTTGGATTTAGCTCTCTTTCAGACATCTTGGGTTTCTCCTAAACTATCTGTAGAGTGATCTTGTGCTACTCAAACCTGCAGGGCTCTGAGTTGCCTACTTCATCCCAAGGGATCATTTAATTCCTATCCTCACACAGGAAAACCTCAAACATGTCTTAACCACAGCAACAATAGCTCTTCTTGATTTATTTCCAAAGTACTAGGAGGGGCTGTCACCGCTGGTGTCTCTATCTGTGTTTTCAGCCTTTTTTCCTCCTCCCAATTTTTTTTTTTTTGTTCCTTAAGGGTATCAGTCAAGACTTTAATTGACACAGATTTTCATGCAGAAAGGAAAAATATTTCTCATTTATAATATTTCTAATTTATGCGCTATCATCCTTCCCCTGGTAGCAACTTACTATTGCTCTGAACACAGCGACAGGTAAGCGGCCCTTCCTCACCCCTATCACATATTCAAGTTTCTTCAAGCTGCCCAAATAAGTGCACAGGAGAATAAACCAGCACAGGGAGTAGCAGATGGACAGGTAACCAGAGTATGACCACGGAGAGCAGACCTGTGACAGGCACAATCACTCACACACCTGTGCAAAGGGAAACCCTCACGACACCAGGGTGTAAGCATTTCCCCAAAGGTCAACAAACTCATCTATTTCACCTGCTAAAAACTCTACTACTTTTATTGGCAAGTGGAACAGTCCTACATTACTTTAAAGAAGATAAAGTTAAAATTGGTCATCTGGAAGGAAAGAAATATTCAGCTATCCTGAAGAAAGACATATTTAGAAGATGACATTGTCATCTTCTATCCTGAAGATGATAATTTCTATGCTGATCCAGTTTTTTCCATCCTGAGAAAGAACTGTACGTAGCAATATGTCTTCTCAAATGGGACTCTAGATTAATTAGAATAGTTTAACCTGATGACATTTTGTGATCCTATGATAACTGGCACCAATCAAAGTCAGAGAAATTTTTTATTATTTACTGTTCTCTGTTTTGTTGGAAACAAAAGTAATAGAGAGGTGAAATGAAAACAGTCTGCCTTATTTCCACAACATTTGTCCACTCACTCACATACAACTTTTAAGATGCCAATCAGTTTATGCAAAATTGCAATAAGGGATCAAAAGTTAGGAATCAAAACTGACAATCTTTTGTAGACTTGTTGATCAAGAGAAAAGAACAAACCTTGATAATTCTTTTGCACATAATTTCATTTGGGCTTATAATTCAAATTAAGATACTTCAGCAGCTTGTATGGGAATAGGTTTTGCTGTTGAAATGGTATAAATTTTTGCCCCCTCCTTTTCTCTTTTTTTTTTTTTAAGCTGTAATTTACTTAATGTGTACTTGCCCTCTAGAACCTGTGTGTTCTTAACCATTTAAAAAATTCATTTTTTTCAAAGTACAGTATGCTCACAAAACTGCAGGTTTGTTGCTTTTAACCTCAGTTCAGAAAAGCATACTTTTCTGCATCAGCAATAAAGTCTCTCTACACAGATGATACAGACGTTGAGATAAAACATAAGAACGCATAGGAGATGGTTAGAGGCAACAGCTCTTTCCCCCAGAGTGACAAGGATAGTACTGGTGAAATTGCACTGACAGCAGATTGCTTACTGTCATAAGGAAAAAAAAAAAAAAGAAGAAGAAAAAATCCAAACATTTTCTTCACAAGCTGGATTTCTTTCTCTGAGGTGACAGATTGTTCATGAAGGTAAAAAGCTGTCATACCTAGAATAGGCTGTGGTAGCAGCATAAAGCACAGCAATGATTGCTGTGACTTCAGGTGCACGGCCCACGAGGCAGGGGTTTCTCATATGATATATGCTGCAAAAAGTGTAACAAGTTCTCCAAGGCTTGTGCATCTAGTGCTTGCAACACACAACATTTTATAGCTGAAATGCACTTCTCTCCACCCATAAAATCTCATCCACCTCCCTTATTTTTCTTCTTATTATAATAATAATCCACTACTTTTTTTCACTGTAAGGTTTAAGCAACAAATTTTCTTTCTAAAAGTGTTTTACCGCTTTCTTGAGATGTATGAAAAGTAATCTTTCCTTCTCTCTCTTCTACTCCCATACAAAGAAAAGAGAAAATAAGAAAATAAATACAGGATCTTTTATTCATGAATTAGAAACCTGTGTCTGTTAATGCATTTTCTGATAAATGCAGTAGCGTTTATAATGATTCTTTCTGCTCATAAATCAGTGAGATTTTTAAAGTCCTGAATATGCAATGCGAAATACGGCAAACACCAGCAGCTTACTGATACTTCCTGTACCTAGAAATATTTAAAGAAGAAATTTGACACATTGCACACTGGCTTCAAATTACTGTATTCAGAAGAATGAGATTTTTAGTAATATTAATAACAGTGTTATTGAGGTTTGATGTACATTATCATTTCATAGGTGAATTTTTTCAGAAAAATAAACATTTTGTTTGTACACGTAATGACTTATTATTGAGATTTTCCCTTTGCATAGATCTCCATCTTCAAAACAAAGAAAGATTTTGAAAGATTTTTATATCTAATTCATTTTACTTTTAAAAACCAACTACCAGTGAAGTGTTACTGAAAATCCTTTAGTTACTCTGTAACTTAACTGGGTGAAAAAAATGCAGGGTTTTGTGGACAGGGTTTTAAAATCCAAAAAGTTATTAAAATTTTACTTCAAACTCCTACTTAGTTTTACTGGTACTAGCATGTCAATATTACTATGCAAGCACACAGATAAGCCTGACATGGAAAGAAACTAAGTGAATAAAAATAATTGAAAGAACTCATGCAGTCCATTTACTGCCACAACATCTATAATTTATCGAATTTGTACAGAATAACAGAAAGAATAAATCCAGGCATTGTGGAGATCTGTGGGAGGTGTAATGGCATTCAGGACAACCACCCAGCCCACACTATCTACCTGCTTGTCAGAAGGGCAGGAGCAGGAGTGGTGTGCTTATTGACTCTGTGGACTTAGTGCAACTAGGAATCCAGGGCAGTTTTGCAGCAATTTGTTCTCTCTCCAGAGGCAAGTGGTCTCAGTGTAGTCTGCTATTATGTCAAACCCACGACACACTTTTAGGCTTCTGATCCACTCGTACATTTTGATTGACACATAAGCCAAAAGAAGCAGTTATCCAGGCAGAAAGAATTTGAAGAAAGCAGTTACACAGACACAAACTTATGTACAGATGATTGCTTCTTACTGGACAGCAAGAATGCCTCATGTCCTATTTACATTATTGAAGGTATGCAATTATTTTAATGATTGCAACAGCCTATAGATGTGCTCTATAAAATTTTGTTCCTGAGTATTTTCTTTTTGTTTTAGGTCTGATTTGTAGTTTATGACAAACTTACATTGCCATAGGAAAACAGATTCTGAAGTAAATTTGTAATGTTACATGTCTCTATTATATCATACTTTTGAAACAGTATTAGTTTCTAAAATATGATTACTGCACTTTAGAAGATACTCTGTGGAACAGGTGATTTCAATATCTATCTTGTTTGATAAAGCATTTAGCTGGAAGAAATGAATGAATGTACAAATTTTAGCATAATTTTATTTTTTCTGGTATGAAAAAATGTGAGTGTACTGGTCTGAGTAGATGCCCAATATTCAGAAATAATTTTTTTTCATTGTTATATACTAGTGACCTATAGGAACAGCCTGCTCTGAAAAGCCGCCATTACCTCCATTTCCTAGCTCTCAACCCCCATGCCTGCCCAGCCTGTGCAAACAATTTTGGTTTTACCCTTCATCATAACATCTTTTCTACATCCCATCAGGCTACAACTGAGTAGTTATGCTTTGCTATCCTTGCAAAAACGCTCCAATGGCACACAGCTTAAAAATAACTTTTCAAATATCCTTTTTAAACAGAGAGAGATTTTCTTAATTAAGGGAGTCTGATAGCTCTTTTTCTGCCTTCCAATGGATTCAGTGATTAGTATCTGTAAATTTTGGCTGGTTGTTTTTTCTTCTTGTTTGAACAGCCCAATCTGTTACTGAACTCATTTTGCTTTCTGTCTAAACCTTTGTTCTTTCTGCATATCTAATGAGGACTACTATTTTGAGCCAGGGTTAGTTTACACAATGGTGAACAATTGACATCCAAAATAATTTATTCTTCTTTCTCTAAATATTTTCAGAACAAAAAACCCAAAACATCCCACCCAAACAAAAAACTAAACAAGCAACCCACACAAAAATTAAAGTGTTGGTAAGAATATTTGAAAGACAGGTTACCGGGGGATTTTGATATAGAAGGTTATAGAGAAATTTTAGGCAAAGAAATATAGGAAGTTTTTTACACTTGCACTATTCATTCATACATTACTAAATTATGCATCATTTGAATGTTTTCAATGCAGGAAAAATACTTTAGGCAACAACAGACAACAGAGTCTGTTACAGCAGTCATTAGACTGTCAAAACCCCCTGCAAATATTTGAACAAGTTTTGAAAGATATAACTAGGGAAGTTATTAATGCTATTGTTAACTGGTCAGTGCAGTGAGCACATTAATAATTAATCATCTTCTATCTAGGCTAAGCAAAATTCTTAATTAATTTGTACTCAGAATGTAAGAAATAACAGAAATATTTAGACTTACAGTTAAACACGATAGTGCAGCTTGCTGGAGCAGGTCTTTACAAACCAATTTGAAAATACATTATATCCTCCTATAAAGTATATCATCAAGGCAAATGTGGATGGATGTTTGTCAACAGATATTGTTCCAGAGATTCTAATAAAATTATGCTTTCAAAGTGCATTATATTCTGCAATGAGAAAGATCTGTGAAACAGACAGAAAACGGAAATGCTTTTGAGTTTATTAGAGAGAGGTTCCTCAACCACAGGGCAGTAGAGAACAGGCTCCCCAGAGAAGTGGTCAAAAGCCTGAAAGAGTTCAAGAACTGTTTTGACAATACTCTCAGGCACATGGTGTGATTCTTGGGAATGTCTTGTGCAGGCCAAGGGGTTGAACTCAATGATCCTTAATGGTCCCTTCCAACCCAGAAGATTCTGTGATTCTGGGATACAGTGATTTAGTTGCTGTGGACTAAAAATATACAAGGTGGTTTATTGCTACTTTTCAAAAATTTGTAATGGAGTCTGCATGAATCCACCCTCAGTATATATATTAAAGATCATTAAAGATGTTGGGATGAGCTACCAAGAACCCACCCTGCTTGATCTCACATTGACTCAGCATCAAGAAAGATGAATTTTTCAATGTCTCCAAAGAAAACAAGCAGAATTTGAGGAAGTATTCTTCTTTTCAATGATTTCTTATTTACAGCAGAGATTATTTATCTGTGGATATGAGGATATTTACCTCATAACCTGTGCCACAGGATACTCAGAGAATATGTCTCAACTTTATTACACTTAAATTTGGAATAGCCCAGGCTGCTGAGGCACAGAAAAATATTCTCGTGCAGTGGTGAACCAAGCAAGGCCTTTCTTACACAGAACAAGCCCACAGAAGCACAAGGAAAATGCATTGAAATGCTCAGTGTTAGTAACTGTGCACAATTAGAGAGAGAGATAAAAATTAAAGCTACAGGTAAAACACATGAGAATACCTGTAAAATACTGCATGTCCAGCATTTGCTAATTTTTTTATGCAACCAACATAGGCTTAAATTGCTGAACATAGAAAAAAATTAAACTTCAGATAAGAACCTCTACAAGTACTCAAATAAAAGCGTCGTCAGAATATAGAAAAGACAAAGAAAGAAGTAGAAAGACAAAGAAAGTTGTTGCAAACAGCAACATTGTCCATTTTGTGTCTGAGATTCTATTTTGACTTTTGAAATGACACAAAACTGTTCTCAACTATTGTGAGGTACAACAATGTAATTTTATTTAGTGTACTTAATATTCTCTTAAGAAAATCAACAGAGTTCTGAGCCATCAAGAAATTTATTAATCATCCAGCATTTTGAAAGATTAATTTTTGCCAGAAAAACTGGGTTCTCAGTGACCAGCAATCTGTCCAGCTATCCAGGTACAAAAATACACGTATGTACTTAAAGACATGCATAATTTAAAAAGGTATTTGAAGTTAATGCAATGTTAAAAGTACTTGGCAAAAAGACAGTTTTTCAGCAGGATACTGTGCTCACAAACCTGAAATATTTATCAAAGACCTGTCTGGAAAGGAGGCAAAGCCAGGACTTGCCTTTTGTCTGCTTTGGCAGTATTTTTGATGAAATATCATTTTTATACAAAATGAAAAGAAATGTGAAGATGAGGTTATTCATGTGCTGTCTGGCAGCATAAGAATGACTTAAAAAATAACCTTTGTTCCCACATGAGATCAAAAAGTTCTTGACAGAACAAGGAAATATGCAATGGTCATTCTCAACACAGGCATGTGAATTTCTCATTCTGTACTGATAGGTTAATTGAATAATGTCTCAACTTCCCTTATCAGTGGTAATAAATGTTTGTTTACAGCTAATGACAAAGCAATATTTTCTGTTTAAATTATACATTTTAATTTCTTCTACTGTGCATACCCACTTCATTAACAGAAACATAACAATAACTTGGAAATTCAATCCTCACTTCAAAGGCTGTGCTTAAAAGGATGACTTAGTTTCTTCCTTTAAAGTTTTCTTTAAACATGGAATTACATTTGTAATATTTACAACATTTTCTTCTGTGTTTAGTCTGAGATGCTAACAGTCAAAGGTCTTCTTGGAGGGTGAAAATGATGGTTTGATTTGGAACGCTATTAGTAAAAATTACACAGATATCAGCATTTGAGTCACTTGTCAAGGAGATATCTATCTTTTGTGAAATGCAGCTCACTGTTTTTCACAATTTAAATGTTTTTTTCACAATTTGAAATGTTTGTTTCCAACATTTAAATTTTCCCCTCATAATAGGTTTTCATAAGAGACCCGGTATTCTGGGTTGGAAAAGTAAAGGAAGGGTCTGTATACTATAATACAAAATTATCAGAAACAACCTGATAGACTCACACTCATTACCACTGTATGATACTAATAGCTTCTTCACAGGAACAAGTTGGTTCATTTCATTACAATTAAGAAGTTCAGAAGTCAATTTCTCATTTTTCATTTTCTGCTTTTTGCATTTATGAGAAGGCAGAGAAACTACAGAATATGGAAAGAATATGAATGGAATCTACAGCATCTTTTTGAATCTTAGTATATAATTAATTCTTTCAACATGTACAAATTTTTTTATTTTGCAGGAAGTCTTCTTGAACAGGATTAAACTGTTTGAAGACTAGGAGACAGAATTACTGCTGCATTATTATTTACTCTAATGTGTTTTTACTTTGCAACTTGTTTGTAATTGTAATATACTATTTAATTATTTGATTGCTGAATAATGTAGATAAATGCAGACATCTCAGAATACATCACACCTTGGAACTGCAGGTTGCTTCTAAAGTATGGTCAAATTTCCAGAATGCTTTTTTCACTAGCAGGCTTTGATGAAGTACCATGAAACTGATTTCTCCTAATTTCAGCTGCAAAATAAAGAAAAAATTCTGGGAAACAAATGGTAACAGGATTCATTCTTGCCTATGGGGAAGTAGCTTGTGTCAATAACAACAAGGAGAGACACCAATCTATTCTATAGACATCCATTAGAAGAGTCATGTTTTTGTTTAACGCAGCAGATTTCCTTCATTTTATCTTAAGCTTTCCATGGGATTTTTATATTTTGTTAAAAAAAATGCAACCTTCACAGCTACACAGTCCTAAAGGTCATGTAGTTGATACTGCAGATTCTGTGACAAAAGTACTCATTTGAAAATATGCATCACTGCAGCTTTGATTTTCCTATTATAGTCCCCTGATAGTGTATTCAACACTCTCATAATCCCTCCTAGATGCCCTCTAAGGTCAGATATAGGAGCAGAGCTGATCTGAGCAGTGCATTTCTCAAACTTGCTGTATATGCATGGAAAATGTTTAAAGTCAGATTATTAGAAATTTCTAAGAGTCATGGACTGCCATGGGGAGCCTGAGAAAAAAGTCACCTGAAAATTTAAACACGTACATGCTTGAAGGGCTATGCAATTAATAAAACAGGTATCATTCTTTAGAGTTTCTAAAATAGTTTAGGGGCCAATGTTGAGAAGGTAAGCCTGAAAACCTCTCCTATAAAGTTCAGAAGAACATTAAATTGTTTAGTACCTTATAGAAGCCAGAAAAATTAGTAAGAATATTTAGATACTTCTTATAAATATAAATTTAAAATAGCTGGATAGCTGCCTTTTCCCTGATGATTTGTATCAAAGACATTCCTTTGAGAATGGCCTTCAATATCCTGCTGTAAATTCAGATATTTCACCACAATGAATAGAAGTATTCTAAATCCATACCAATACTTTACCATGTGTCATTATTTCCTCCAAATTCATATTTCCATATATATTCATAACCCTTTGTGTTCTATAAGGCAAGAGCCAGATATTTAAGATTTTTAACTGTCTACATTGTTGTGCAGTTTTTGAATGGATAACACTGTTGAAGTTTGGCATAGATAAACAAAAACAATTGTAGATTCATTCAAAAAACTCTGTTAGTAGGTTGTGATATTTTTAGCTTTGTCCAGGATTCCTGAATTATTAGCAGTATGGTTCAGAATGACACCCATAGCCTTCATTGCCATATTGCTCCATTCTCTCACTGGAGCATCATGTCTGATTTCTTTTGAACTCTTGCACACACACATATCAGATGAGCACAGCTACAAGGTCTATCAGCAGATGGTTCATTTTTTTTCTTAGTTGTTCCTGTCAGAATGCCAGACTTATCCAGAGGACAGTGGGGAGGACTACAACAGAAACTCTGTTCTCCTTAATCCAGTTCTCAGCTCTCATGGCCAGAAGGTATTTTGTATTCAGAGCCCAGAACTGGCAAGTAATTTCTCTAACCTTGCCATCCACTATTTCATGAACTCTTCTTTGCTTATGGACCACTTTTACAGGCTACAGAGAAGACATTTGTGGCTTTTGCACACTAATCATTCTCTGTACAGAGTAACCACCACCCCCAAGTCTTGCCCATAGTACAGCAGTAACAGTGATTTCACATCTAGCAATTGATCACTATGTACATCAACTGAACTCGAAGATGAAGGTTTAGGTTTTAAGAAACTTGTTACCCAAAACATTCAAGAGAGTTAGTCATGCAATTTTTAAGTCTGTGCTTAGGTCATTAATATTATTTAGCTACAAATGGCTTTTCATTTGACTGAGCCTATGAAAGTCTGCTGGTTTTCCAGATGAGAAAAATGATTGTTGGCATAGTTTAGATCTTGATGGTCTCTGCCATCAGTAGAAATTTAAGGATTGCCGAATTACTTCACTGGGTATAGTCTCTCTTATCACCCATCATATTTCTGGTCATAAATAGAACAGGAGGGGATACAATCATTATAAAGAAGTAAGTACTGTTTTGGTTCCATATCAGAATATCAATATTTTGCTTGTTAGCAGTCCTTGCACTTTAGTTCATCTGCTTTGTATTTCTGATATAGAAATATTATGTTCATCCCTTAAGTCAGGTATGTGGAAGAACTTACTACTATTCTTAAGGTTTATTGATTTCTGAAGGGTTTGTTTCTGATCTTTCTTTTGTCCTCAAAATATTTCCATGACCTCTTAGTCTGTCCTCATTGCAGTTATTTGATAACTTCAAATTACTTGGGATCCAATTCAGATCAAACTCAGAGGTGTTAGAAATGAAAAGAAGACCTTCTCTTTTGTATGTTATGGGTAAAGCTTCTCTTTGAAGTTTTTAACTGGAGAGCACCCTTCTCAAAGAGCATTGTGTCTTTTGGAAGGACAGACACCTTTTCCTTAAATGCTTGAGATTCTTTGTGCATTTTCAGCTAGGGTATAATAGGCTTTTATTACTGAGATGGTCACTGGAGGACCAAGCACTTTTTTAACCTTTAAAAAATGTATAAGCCAGTTTCTTCCTTATCAAATTAAGAGAAAACAGAGATATATTAGTATCAGAACATCCCTAAGCTCTTGACTATATATATATTTTAGTAAGCTGAAATATACAGGTTTATATGAAACAATGCAAAATATTCTTTGCTGCTACAAAACATTTTTACAGAGAAAGTATTTTAGAAAACAACAAGTCCCTCATGCTGAAGGGAAAAATGAGGAAAACTCTGTTTTGAAGCAAAAAAAAAAATTTTGGGACAATCTTAATGTTTTTCATTGAGAATAGCTAAGTTTTCAGAATTTGACTCTCTAAGTATGAAATCTTTTAATTATTAGAAAGCAAGAAGTAGATAATTCACCTAAACTATACAAAACATGCTGAAGCAGTTTAAGCTATCACAATTTATAAAAATATCCAAGGTGGCTGGTTTCAAATCAAACAATTTTTTTAAATTAGCAGAATTGGATGTTACCTTATCTAGACTTGACCATACCAAAATGCAGTGGCATTTACTTCTGATGCTTTTTTGCTCTGCTCTCTCTTCACTTGCCATAGTCTCCAAAGATGGATTGTACTTAATATATGCTGCCTCAAACAAGCCTGTCGGGCATGTAATGTGTCAGCAAGAATATTCACTCAGAGTAGCCACAGCAGACAATCCAGGAGACTCTGGGGCTGCACTGAGGGTAACTTCTTGAGACAGGTGATAGACAGCTCTAGAGAAGGGGGTGCTGGTTTCCAGTGCATGTTGCCTACTGAGTCACAGCGGGATTGGGGGCAACCTGAGATGCAGTGATCTTGTATCTCTACCTGGAATACTGTGTGCAGTTCTGGAGTCCTCAGTACAAAGGACACATGGACCTGTTGGAGCAGGTCCAAAACAAGGCCAGAAAAATAACCAGAGATCTGGAGCACCTCACCTGCGAAGATGGGACGGGTCAGTTGAGACTGTGTGGAGTAAGTCAGGCTCTGGGGAGACCTTCCAGTGCTAAAATGGGGCTTGAAACAAAGATGGGGACAGATTATTTTATCAGGGCCTATTGTGATAGGATTAATGGGTTTAAAGGGTTTATAGTTTTAAACTAAAAGTGGATTATTCAGATTAGATATAAGGTAGACCTTTTTTTTACAACTAAGGTGGTTGTATTAAAACCTTGCCCAGAGTTGTGATGGGTAAAGGAGCATTCCAGACCAGATTGGACAGAACTTGATCTGGTTGAAGAAGTTTGTGCTCATCATAGGAATGGAATTATATAATCTTTAAGGGTCCCTTCCAACAAAGGGTTTGATGTTTGATTCTGTGATGCAATCCTGCTTCAATACGAGACATTATAACAGGTGTCAAACATGGAATCAGGAAAACCAAATGGCAACGTTGTAATCTTAAAACCACCTCACCACTATTGTAGAAGAGCAATAAGGAAAACAACTAAATTTTAATTTAGAATGGGGCAAAGAAACAGTGATGGAATCCATGAAGGTAAAATGTTTTTTGCAAGAAAAATACTTAAATACAACACATTTAAAAACTCAGCACTATACTTCAAGTGTTAAACCTAATCAAAATATGCAAACCTACAGGAATCTGAAAGAAAATGAAGTGTTATGACCACTTTCTATTATGCATACAATCTTCAATCAGTCATATTGGTGAGGGCACACCCTGAGTGCTGTGTCCAGGTCTGGGCCCTCAGTTTGGGAAGGACCTTGAGACACTTGAGCGTGTCCAGAGGAGGCAACGAGGCTGGTGAGGGGCTGGGAACACAAGCCCTGTGAGGAATGGCTGAGGGAGCTGGGGGTGTTTAGCCTGGAGAAAAGGAGACTCAGAGGTGACCTTGTCACTCTCTACAACTCCCTGAAGGGTGGCTGTAGCCGGGGGGGGGGGTTGGTCTCTTTCTCCAGGCAGCAACTGGCAGAACGACAGGACACAGTCTCAAGCTGTGCCAAGGGAAGTTTAGGTTGGATATTAGGAAGTCGTTTTTCATAGAAAGAGTGATAAAATATTGGAATGGCCTTCCATTGATCTTATCCATGACCTGGGGTGGTGGTGGAATCACCATCCCTGGATGTGTTCAAAAACAGACTGGATATGGCACTTGGTGCCACGGTTTAGTTAGTGTGTTTAGGGCACGAGTTGAATTTTATGATCTTGAAGGTCTCTTCCAACCTAGTAATTCTGTGATTCTATGATATCTTAGGTGATATTGTCTCTTAAGAAGAAAATGTTGCAATGGAAACTGGTTTTATTTTTGAGATTTTTTAATAGTTCATCTACAGTTTTTATAACTGATGCAATAATTTTTTTCCAGAAACTTTGGGAAGTACCAAGGAAATTCCCCTAGGAATTTTGGAATCCATGAGAAGAAACAAGGACATAAAACTAAATTTTGAACCTTGAACAACTTGGGTTGAACTTCAGTACAGGCATATATTTTTAGGATATTGCCAAGTATATGGTCAAGTATTTGAGTAAATAATTTGAAATTCCAGTCTGATGAAAACACCAGCTTGTAGGCAGGATTCACCTTGCAGCCAAGTACTGCACTGAAAGAAAACAAGCTAAACATCATCAAAAATATCCCCTCTGTTCCCATGAGGGAACATGCCTTCTGCCAGTGCAGACCCAGTCATAATGACAGATCCTTCTCTGGCCTGGTTACTCTCAGTACAAAAAGAGGAAGGCTCCTGCCTAATGTAAATAACACTTATATTGATTACATTAATTATAGTAAATATATAAATAATAATAAACATATATTATTATATTATAAATATCGTATAAACAGTAATACTCAAGTCTACCCTGGAATGTAGAAACCCATCAAGGTGGAAATGGAGTAGATGAAGCAGGAATTGGCAGGATGCGGGTTGGATCTCTTAATCCATTGAGAATTGTAGAGTTACTATGGTGCCATTTTCATGGTTGATAACACGGTTTATTTGATTGATTTTCATCAGTGAGAGATATGCAGGATGGTGCAAAGTTGGGGTTTTTTTATTTATTTTCCCCACAGAGTTCTGTTTGCAATAAAACTGTTGTCACAATTTGCAAAGAAACCCAGAGCTGAAGTTTAAACTTCATTCCCAGTCTTATCCTCAGAATATTTATACAGCAAAGCCACATCTGACTGCATTTAGTATGTATATAATAGCAAAAATTTATTCTTAATAAAATTTATTTTAATAAAATATATCAATTGTCATAATTTGATTCCATGTTTTTATAAATACTAGAACCTAACCTTAGATTATACAGGTTTATACAGGTAACAAAAGGCAGCAAGCTTCCTCAATTTACATTACAATAAAAACCCCACTAAACCCTAAAAAACAACATAAATTTAATTTTAAAATAACATTTCTTGAGTTTAAGATACCCCTAAAGCATTAAAATTAGTGGTTTACACCAGGCTAAGTATTTTCCAAAATCTTATAAATAATAATAAAAAAACACCCACTGTGAAACCCCATGTTTCTCTCCCAACAGGAGACTATTTTCCTTTTCCTATTTGGTATGTAATGAAACATTCTAGAATATATATAAAGACTATATAGCCTTTATTCTGTCTATATGCTATGTTGACAATTCTGCAGTTAAATTTTTTAATAAATATGGAAAGATTGATTCTATAGGAACAATGCACAGAATTACAGCCTTGAAAAAGATCTCAATATCAATTGAGTACGCTGTCAAATTTATAGCATTAATTAATTTCCTTAGGGTGAAAAATATATTGCCACAGCCATGAGAATTTAAATGATTTTTTAAGACAATGTGTGTCATACACACATGCAAATATGCATATGCAATATACAGAAAGTAAACAAATAGACATAGGCAGAATTTAATCCTGCTAGAGATATTTGTGTTTCAGGTATAAATTTACAAGTAAGAAAGAAGTGATAAGTGCTGTAGTTCTTCTTCTACAGTGAAAGAAGTCTCTAAGCATAAGGAACTTTTAAATTTTTTTCAGGGAAGAATTCCTCTGCAGGTGAGATTAGATAGCTGAGCAAAATTGAAATGCAGCTTTTGCAGGTTACTCTGCAATGGACCCTGGAAGAAATAGCACTTACAGTGTTCTCCAAGGAATCTAGAAATAGATTTATTTAAACAAAAGTTAGAGGAACAGATATGTTTTCTGAAGTCATGTTTCCTCAAAATAATTGTATGTGCATACATATAAATTAAAAAGAGTGAATTCTCAGCCATTTTGTCAGTATAAAAGTTCTAAATTTTGCAAAGGGTGAGCCAAGTGCCTGCTGACCAGCACTCACTGACTGATTCTTTGCCCAGGCACTACCACCAAACTGCCATCAGTCTCCAGTCAAACTGTCTCAACTCAGCCTACACAAAAAGCCCCATTTAGCTTGCTAGGCACTAAGCTTTCCCAGGTGGAAATTACCCTGGACAGAGTTAGGATAAGGGTTCAGCTCCAAGGGGAAGATGCTCGCCATTCTGTAACGCAATGCTTATCATTACTGGTATTAGAGAAAAGTTTTCCAGACAGCCAATTCCTTGCCAGACAGAAAGATGCAGAAATGTGCTTTCTGCAAGAAAAAGTGAAAAAGAGTGGGGAGAAAGCAGAGGTGACAAAGCTCAAGGGCACCACAGACTACACACCAGAGGGTACAAGGGTGTGTGAACACCAACCTGTCTTGATAAGCTTCTCTGTTACAGCCATAGAACTGTTCTCAGTAGTTTAATGAGAAGATTTCAGCTTGTTAAAGTTAACTATCACTATTGGTGATTTTGCAATTACTCAAGCACCATATATCTTGAAAAAACAGAGGTCACTGAGTACATTATAATGGGAAATATACTTTCAGTCTATTAATTTTCATGTTACTGAAAAGATATTTCAGTACAGTCATGTCAGACTTACTGGGTACACTCTACATAACCACCTGCCAGCATTACTTTAGCTATATATAGTACGCAGATTTTAATTCAAATGAGGTTTTCATTTAACCAATCTCTATTTCCATTCATGTCTCATAGATGTCACATAATGCTGGGCTTCTGTACTTTTCAGTTTGATTAGCAGAATTCTTAAAAAAAAAAAAGAGAGAGAGAAAAAGGAAACAGAGATCAAATTAGATAATTTTGACTGAGTAACAGTTTACTATCATGCTTGCCTGTCCTGGATTAAAATACTTAACACAACTAAGATACATAATTTCTCAATACACTCTTTTTTGGCACTTGGACTGTGTTTTCAGTCAAAAGACTTTAAAGAATGATGTGTTCACCAGCCTATTCAGTGCCTATCATCTGCTTCCCAGCCTGTTTTGGATGTTCAACATAGAGAACTTCTGCTGAGAAAAAGGAAAAAAGCCACAATATTTTCATCCAGAGGAAAACCAATTAAATTCACTACTGTCATACAAACTTGCAAAAAAAAATTAAAAAGAGAATGCAAAATATTCCTTGCCAATGTTTGATTTAACTTCAAAAACCTCTTTTACTCTGTAGAGGTACTGTGTCAACCTTCTTCCAGAAATATTTCACAGAGCTATTCAGAGTTTGATTCTTGTACATTAGGCCCCCTCAGCAAGGTGATATGCTGAGAAATATACATACATTGTATGTATCCCATACCAGGGTTTCATCTGAGTGTAAATTAACTCCTGGGTCTTATCATATTGTTGTATTGAGTTACATGGCAAGATTTTGGTAATATAAGTGGGGCTGTGTCTGTGGGAGGGGGATATTGACTGCCATGGTGGTTCTGTTAGAAGGCACCAGAAGCTGCGTCCACGTCTGATGGATTGCAAGATAGACTCATGGCTTACCAAACCCTTACTGCATCAGTGACAGTGGAAGCACCTTTGGGTTAACATATTTAAGAAAGGATAAATAACCTCTGTGCAGCAGCAGAAGGGAGGAGATGGGAGAGAATGTGATAAAACCTCTCTGCAGACACCAAGGTCATTGAAGAAGGAAGGGGAGGGAGGTATTCTAGATTTCAAAGCAGAAATTCTCCTACAGCCTGTGGAAGTCCATCATGAAGCACATATGCCCCCTGAAGCCCATGGAGGACCCTACTCCAGAGAAGGTTCAATGAAAGAAGCTGCAGTCCATGAAGAGTACACAGAGCAGATCTGGAAATCTGCAGCAGATTTCTGAAAGAAAGCACCACCCTGTGAGGGAAATCTATGCAGAAAGTTTTCTCTCTGGACCTGTGGCCTGGTAGAGGACCCACAATGGAGAAATTTGTAAAGAACTGCAGCCTGTGGAAGTACCCATGTTGGAGAATTTCATAAAGGATTGATTCCTGTGGGTGGAAGTCCGCATTAGAGCAGGGAGAGAGATCATGAGTGAAGTTGTGACCAGGGAGAAGAGTGGAATTAGGGAAAAGGTTCTTAAGATTTGGGTTAATTTCTCATTACCCTCATTACTACTGTTCTTTGATTGACAATAAATTAAATTAATTACCCAGGTCAAGTCTGTTTTGCCCATGATGGTAACTAGTGAGAGATCTCTCCCTGTCCTTATCTCAACCCATGAGCCTTTTTTTTTCCACTTTCTATCTCTGATCCTGTTGCTGAAAGAGAGTGATTAAGTGGCTTTAGTGGAGAGTAAGTCAGGGTCAGCCAACAGCTGGATTGTGCAGTGTGCTCAGAGAGAGTTCAGTCTTGTCTTAATTTCTACTGGTTATCTGTTAGAACTTCCCCATAGTAATGTGAAGGAACCTCAGAATTCCTGGTCTGACTAGAGGGATTTACCTGAACTTAACACAAGTTGACTCTAAACTATAAACATCTGGTTTTGGTTTGGGGTTCTGTATTTGGGTTTTTCACAGGGTTTTTGTGACCTAATAGATAGCCACAGAAGTTTTAAGTATACAAGAAATTTAGTGCAAAATATTTTTTGTATCATGTAATTTCAGAAACATCAATATATAGAAAAATAAAATAAATTCTGAGAGGCATCCATTAAATCTGATGTAGTGTCAAAGCAAGTACCCTGGGCAATGGCACGATATTTGGATGTAGGCTTAGTGCAAGTGGGAAATTACTGACAGCTATCAAATCATCTTGATATATGTTAACATATCTTGGACCTCAAGCATTATGGAGTGATTTTTTAGAGAAGACATTTATCACAGCTTCTCTTGTTTAGAAAGTGGCTTAAACCTTTAATTAGTTTAACTTGTATCTCAACAGATCCTATTCCTTGCAACAAAGCTCTTATGAATGTCAGTGCTAGGGGCAAAGTCTGACTGATACATTCAGCTCCTCTGATATCCTATCAGGATATCAAAAGAATATTTTTTTTTCATAAACACACACACACACACACATACACACACACACACACACACACACACACACACACACACATATATATCTATATACACACACACACATATATATATGTAAGTCCTGGAAGGATATTAAAAAAACAGCAAATTTTTCTGTTTAATTTCATTATCTGTGGGAGCTAGAAACATAGAAATCTATGGACTTTAATTACAAATCACTAACATGTTTTTGTTTACTCCTGCCTTTGTGCATAATGTTAAAAGCCTTTGATTAAAATTATTTTACATGTATTTTTGCAATTTACAATGAAAACCTTCCTCTGACAAGTACTGCTTGTGGGAAACTTGAGTACTGCCTGTTAACTTTCTGCCTCAGAGAGAGTTGTTATTGAATGTGCTGTAGTGCTTCTACATTTACTCCTATGGTAAAATGAAAAAAAAAAAAAAACAAACCAAGCAACAAAACAACAGAACCAAAAAAACCAAAACCCCAGCCCATACAGCAACAATAAAATATTTTTCAAAAAAGAAAAATAATGAAGATTAATTGTATCATATTTTACAGCAGATCAGTCCCCCCTACCTCCCACATTCTTCAATGGTTTCAGGGTTGGAAATATGCTTATGTTATTTCATATCAAGCAAACAGATTTGCTTTAGTTTCCTCCATGTTAAATGTGGTTACATTTCATGCCAAATGATTGCCATGTAAAAGGAAACCTAAGAGACTTTACTCATGGTTTCCAACACTCTACAAGTAGGTCTTCTGTTTCTCTTCCTTCTCTTCCTTCTCTTCCTTTTCGTTGAACTTGGAATTGTGTGAAACAGCTGGGTTAGAGATCCTACCTAGAGGTTGAACCTCACTAAACCTTGTAAATCAAAAGCTGCTTTCTTTGCAATATAAAGAAAGAAGGAGTAGGAGAAAGTACACAAATGTTCTCTAGTAAACAACAGAGCGAAAAAAAAGAGAAGGTAATTATGTTCCCAAAGAGAAAGAGTGAGTTTGAAAAGAGTGAGTTTGATTAATATGAGTAACTTTTTAGATTATGAGTAACTGTTTAGAACCACAGGATAAAATAAGCTCTAAGTGTAATTTTTGTGTGGAAAGATAATTTTTTTACTCTTCTGTAAAATTCAGTTTATTCTTCTTAAAAAAGGAATGTAGATGCCACATATTTTGTAAAGATCTTATTTCCTTTAGATACAACAAATACATTTTTTAATAAGAAAGGAATAATGAAAATTTTGAATGCTTTCTTGAAAGATATGCATAATTTTTTGTGTAAGTACTGCTAAATTAGAAATAAAAGATCACACATTTGTTCTCTATCATTGTATCAACAGATGAATAAAGCTCTGTTTTGAGACACAGATATCAGAGCAACAGATAATACACAGTCAGGCCCATAATTAGAGAGCTGGTCTCAACAATTAAACAGTAATGTTACACTCTCTGTTGCACTCTGTATCTCCAAAGGCTTGGTGAGGGGTTGTCTGGGTTTTGTTTGTCCATTTTACTGTTGCTTTGGTTTGTGGGTTGGTTGGTTGGTTGTGTTACTTTGTATTGTTTTTTGGGTTTTGGTGTTTTTTATAGAAAATTGCATCTCTGTCTGTTAAGATGGGATTTATTTTTAATAATGTTGATTTATTCTAGCCTGTAGGATTGTGTTTCCTTGCAGCTGTACATGGCATACTTTTGCTGGAGAGAGAAAACTGATGAATTATCTGAACTGCTGATCTTATTCATGTAAATGGCAATGTGTGGCAAAGAAGGTTGCAGGGTGGGAAGGCCTGTTGTGGTAAAATATGATTAATATACTGAGTGTGTTGAAAGTAAAAAAAAAAAATCAAGATTGGAAAATTGTTAAAGATATCATTTCAGAAGGTGAGCCTTAAAATCTGGAAAATGAAGAGAATTTGAGAAGATGAGGATGAAGAGGAAATTACAGTCCTTTTCCATGTATGAGACACTTTTGGTATGTTACACACAAACATTTCAGTATTGTGATTTCACAGAAGCCAGATTCTGCCAGTCCTGAGTTCTGATTACTGTCAAATCTGTTCACATTGGTCCTGAAGCAATACATGGACAAGGTGTTGTGTGGGGACACTGTGGGGAGCTCTTTTAAACAGATGTTCTAGGACAGAATTAAGCCAAATAAGGCAAATATTAGATCTGAGAACCATTTAGTAGTAACCAAAAGCACATTGGCCTACTAAAGAAGAATAGAAAAGGCAGAAAAGAAGGAAGGAAAAGGAAAATAGAGGGGAGGAGAGAGAGGAGAGAGAAAAAGTGTGAGTCACCAGCAGAAGGTCAGGGTGTGCCGTCCGTGTCCATGCAGTGAGGGAGTGCTCTGGCTGCCTGCTGAGGAGCCTGTGCAGCTCCTGGAGAGGTGCAGCTCCACAGGCACGGCTCCCAGGGCGGGACACGGAGTGCAGGACCCTGCCCTGGGCTGTGCCAGGGATCTCAGCGGCAGGCTGGCCAAGCAGGGTTGAAAGCAGCGGCTCAGACAGGACGGAGGCGGGCAGGGACAAACAGGCAGGGCAGCGGGCAGGACCACAGGGAGGTAGGACAAGCCAGAGCTGGAGCAGGTGAGGGAGAAGAAGTGGTAGGGCAGGATGAGGCTCGGAGGTGGTCTCGGGTTATAGCAATGTGCCCCCTGTCGACAGACTGAAAAAACTATCCTTTGTCCCCTCAAAAAGGAAAGAAGCCCAGAAGTTTCTTTCCTCGATTAGGTGAAAAAGACACCTCAGAGGACCTTGGGGACTTCATCTCAAACTTAAGGATAGCTAATTGGACGGGAGCCAAAAAGTCCTGCGTGGGCAATTTACTAGAAAAAGAAGAGAACAAAGAAACTAATCACTTTCGTGAGGTTTTTTACCAGGAGCAAGAACCTCTTGCACCTGGCTTGGTTTTTTTCTGTTTGTTAATTTGCCTTTTATTAAACCTTTTTGTTTCCAACACTGCAACAGAAGCTATCCTGCTGATTTTATGCCTCCAAAGGTAGCTGAGCTATCTTGGGTGAGTAGTAGACCTCCAAGAGCTTCTGAGACCTGGATCGAGGAGGCTAGTATTACTTCAAGTGGTCAGTCAGTGAAGTGAAGTCAGCAAGCCAAGACAACAGCAGAGCCAAGCATCACCCAAGTGCCCCTCCAAGCATCCATCTCCACAGCTTCTGATGCAGTTACTTTTATGTCCCCTGGCTCCTCCCAAAGCCTGCTCACTGTCTGGACACCATTGGCCAGTCAAGTGTTTGACTGCAGTCCATTAGTGGAGACTTTTTGCCATGGAATTGCAGAACTTTTTGAGAGGTCACAGTGTCCTTGGTGGTCTCCTCCTCCTCATGGATACTGACTGCCAATAGGCCATGTGAGACATGAAATGGTTGTTAGGTAAAGAGACCTAGAGATAGAGTTTCTCTCCATCTTCTCCTAGCTGACTTCTGCATATGGCATCTGTGCAGCCCATCCAACTTCTGGTCAAACAATGTTGAGGCAAAAATTAAAATTAAATCGGTTCCTCATACAAGGGTTTTAGAGGAGGAGATCACACTTCCTGTATGGATAGAAGTGGGAAAAGGTAAAATCCAGTCATCTGATGGTACCCTTTGTAAGACAAAATGTCAAAGTTTTGACACTGGCACAAGGCCAAATGCCCCCATGAAAATACACTTTCTCTGGTGTCTGATGTGAGATTTTGACCAGGAATAAACAAAGCAGGCTCCCACTTGAAAAAAAGAAAAATTTATTAACTAAACTACAAAAACAATTACTAAACTACACACAAAAGAAAACAAAACACAAGGAAAATGAAAACCTCACAAAAACACTCTCCTCCTCCTCCTCCCTAAATTCCTAATACAATACGTCTTCCAAAATCACCAATTCTGGGTCCAGCACCACCCCTTTAGAATGCTCAACTTTCAGTTCCTCAAGAGGAGAGGGAGTCCTTCTGTGTGTCATGGTGGCCTTTTCCGTCCTTGTTCTGGTGCTCTCACCACTGAACAAGAATCAGGGCTGCTTCCAGGGTTGTCTTTTTAAGGATGCTTTGTCCAGTTCCAGAAAAGCACAGTATCTCACCTTTGGGACATCTGTCCTCCCCATATTTTATATACCCCCTGGGGCTGAGGGGTACCCACACTGAATCTTCTTTGGCTCTGGGACATTTCTCCCCCTGGACTCAGTCTCTGTATCACACGGAAACATGGCTCTGTCCATGGCTACACAAGAGTCCAGCATAAAATGCCACTCCATCTTCTCCATTCTTCCAACATCTCTCACTCTCTCTCTCTCTGGTCCAGACCTTCATCACTCGTCTAGGAAGGGTTAATGTTCAGTGAAGTTTTCATTGTCCAAGAAGGGTTAAAAACTCCTCCAAGCGGCTGGACTCCTGGCTGCACACCCCCCCCCCCCCCATCTCCTCAGCCGGGCTGCCTGCTGCCAGCACGTTTACTAAATGTCAAGGTAACGGCCACAAACACAGGCTGTACTCTCTCTCTGTCTGTCTCCAAGGGGGGGGAACAGGCTGCACATTGCTTCCCAGCATTTCTTTACTTCTTCCTTCCACCCTTGGGGGGGCCAGGCCTACCTCTCCCGGGCCAGGCTGCATGGCTTTTCTCCTCCCCCCGCCCAGCCAGCAACTGGGCCGGGGGAGAGACCCAACTCCTTCCCGCCAGAAATCCAAAGAGAGACTGCCAGGGGGAGAGCCCTGCTTTTACCCTGTGTTCTCAGAGGTGGATCCAATGCCCAGTGGTTGGGCCAGATGGCAATATTCAAATCTGAGCACTCATTGGCCCTATCTACAGCATCCCAGAAATCCTGTTTCCGGGTCAAACCATGACACAAATTAATAAGCAAATGATTAAGCCTTTTGATACTATTGTACTTGATTCTGGCAGGTGGGATTTTTCAAAATTTCATACTGATTTTTCTAGGACAAAATTAATTTTTCTTGTAGCACACTTATGGAGCTGTCTTTTGGATTTGTGTTGAAAACAGTCTTGATTCCACAACAATGTTGTAATTACAGCTCAACAGGGCTTACACTGAGCTAAGGCCTTTTTTGCTTCTCACCCTATCTCACAAGTGAGCAGGCTGAGGAATAAATTGGGAAGGGCAGCTGACCCCAACTGTCCGAATGCATTATCCCGTAAATTATGGTATCATATTCAGTCCTAAAAAGTTGAGGAAGAGCAAGTATGTCAGGACTGTTACTGATAGGCACCAGTTAGCAGGTATTGAGAAGTTAAAGGGCTTTTTTTCCTCATTTCCCCCCCACTGCTTGGCTTAATTTTTTATTTTTTATTTTTTTTGCTTGATTGATTATTTTGGTTTGGGGGTTTTGTTTTTCTTGTCGTTGTGGAGGTATTTTTTACAATCAGACTGTCTTTATCTTAACCCAAGGGTTTTCTTGCTTTTAGTTTGTAAGTTCTCTCCACCACAGTTGAACCACAATTGATTGACACACAGGGGAATTTAGTGTCCATACACTACTGAGAAAGATTGAGTAGAGGTAAATTGAGTCCAGTAAACAAAGATCTCAGAAGAAGAGTTGGTGAAACAATGAACAAATAGTGATGTTTCTTTTGAATTTACTAATGATTAGTAGCTGGAAATTTTGTGATAAAACAGCTCATTGCTATTCTGTCATACCTCCAAAATAGTAATCCTTTTTCTTAAAAGAAAGAAAATTGCTTTCTTCTCTACTTAACTAGATTAAAGGCAAAGAGCAATTTATGAATCAAAACTGCCCAGTGAAAAAGATTACTGTCTTACCAGGAAGACTTGACCTATAGCTATATTTTTAATGGAATAAGAGCCACAGGACTTTCTAGTCAGTGCTCGATTTAAATAACATTGCTTTCTTTTGGCCTTAGAACTAAGCAAATCATCCTTGCTCACAGGCATATCAAATCAGTTCTGAATGTTCAGCTTCAACTATTTTGTTTCTTTGTTTAAAATTATTTTGCCTGTAAATCTCCTTTACAAAAATCTTATGGTTGTGTGCAAATTATCTAGAGTTTATATTTTATGGGATAACACCTGGAGTTATAGCACCTTTGGTTTTGAACATCCCTTCCTTTGCACCTTTGTGGCTGTGTGCCTGCAGTGTAACAGATCAAGTGATTGTATCATTCTTTGGGCAAAAGAATACAAGGCTTTTGATGTTGGTCCTCACTCACCTTGGAAAAACTTCCTCCCCTGGGTCATGTACTAAGTTATTAATACCCAGTATAAAGCTGTCAATTATTTTTCTTTTAATTAAGAAATAAATGTCAGTTATGGGACATTTGGGCATCACATATATAGAAAGCCTTGGATCCATCATGATCCCAAGAGATTTGTTTCTAATAAATTCTTTTCTTCTCTTCCTCATAAATGAGATCTTTTGAGACAAGGTCTATGGATCCTGCCAATAGATGGTCTTATTTCTGCAAGATTGATCCTTTCCTTTTGAAGATTTGAGGTCATGAAAAGTTTAAGATCCTTTTTAAATTGAGTGTTACAATAAACTTGCTGGCAAATGTGAGATCTGGTTAGCACGTCCTAGTAAATGCATCCAGACAAAAAATTCCCACTGTGGCAAATTGTGTGAAAGGAAACAACTGCTCAAACACTTGCACCAACACTCCAAGTTATGGAAACATCTAGCTCATGGGAGCATCCATCCCCACAGATACCTGGAACCTGACCTGAAGAAAGGTGCTGCCTCAGAAGATTGACTCCAGGATCCCCCACCTGAGATGCCCAGGGTGAAGAAAGATCAGTGAGAAGTCACTGGATCCACAGGTGATGACTTGACCTCTCTCTATTCCCCTCCCCACCTGCTCTTCTCTATGTCTTTCTTTCTCTCATTTCTCTTTCTTATCTCACATTTCCTGTTGAATAAAATGTGTGTTATTGACTTCAGCATATGGTTTCATATATATCTCTCATCTTAATTCATGCAGACACATCTCTCAGTAATCAGATCATAACACAAGGCTCTATCTAAAAGACATTATTCATATCTGAATGTTGATATTTCAAAATAAAAGTGAGAAATACCATACTTTAGGCATGTGTGAAATCTGGACTGAGAATAAATTATTTAGAACATAAGTATAAAGTACTCTTGGGATCTCTGGAAAGCAAGGGTTAGGCAGTACAATATCTGCATTAGTGTTAGATATAGTACTTTTCAAATAAATATTATGTTAATTTAAATTTTATGTCTCTAGTTTTATTTTAGGCTAAGGTGAAGAAGAGGATCAATAAAGATGGAAAAATCCTGCTAAATCTAATTTAAGAGGTCAAGGAATCTAATTATTTGGATAACTGCCTTATGGCCATGGACAGAAAGAGGGTAAATCCAAAAATTAACTAATTAGTTATTTCCACTTATAGAATTAAGATAATGCCAAGTACCATGGAAGAGGTGCCAAGTACATGTACAAGGTGCCAAGGTGGATCCTATATTAATATGAGTGGGACTCAGCAATTAGAAATTACGATTTCTTAGCATTCTATTTTTCTATTACTCTGAAGGCCTAACACGCACACATTTTAACACTCATGCATAAAACAGATAATTTTCTGCTTTCACAGAGAATGACTTTCAGCTTTGATTTCATATCTGTTTAATTTGAACACAATTAAACTCATATTTTTTTTAAAATAACTCTGTTCAAAACACTGTTAGTTTGTGTGGAACTATGATTTTTCTCAAAGAGAAAAAATTGCTCACTGCTTAAACTTTCCCTTAACATTGTTCTTGAATAGGCATGTGGATAGATACATCTTTGTAGTAGATAAGTCATCTTTCTTTGTTACTAAATTTTCCACTGAATGAACCTTTTAATTAAAAAATAAGGAAAATATTTACTTTTTATCTAGGTAAAAATTTTGAAAGCAGTATCCATAAAAAATATTAAACTAGCTTTAAAAACTCTTTAAGTAATGTAAACATCACTGCACTTTACATGTCATTCTAAGGCATAGAATATTGCATCTAAAGGACACAAGAGAAAGCTAAAAGGATAGGCCAGACTCCACCAAAAAAAGGAACACTGAACTAATAAGGAGGTAGGAAAAGCATTCCTCATCACCTGAAGGGTTTTTCTAATTTATTTTTTAGACTAATGGTGCTGATTTTTTTAGAGTATCTTGAGCAGAGCCAACAAGAAAAGGTTGTTTGTAGCAGTCAAAAATATTTTGTAAAAATAAGTAAATAAATAAATAAATGTATTTTCTCCAATTCTTGATCAGAGAGAGATTTGAAAATATTTGGTCATTAACTGACAGAGTGCACTTTATAACCTCCCCAGGCAGCAGACAGAGATCATAAGGAGGACAGGAAATGTCTGGTGAGACCCCATGAAATACCAAGCAGACACGGCATGGTTCTCACCATCTTTGAGCCTAAATGCCCAATCACCTGATAGGAAAGCCATCCAGACAACTTAGTTTCCATACTGGTTTCAAGGATAATTTAGGAGAATGTTAAAAGTTCTGCTAACATCTCCTGTTCCCTCGTTATCCACAAATCTGGCCATTTTATTACTGAAAGCAACAAGGGTGGGCATCAGCTTCTGTTCAAGCCACAGTGACTGTTCCCATCATCTGCTTCTCCCACATATGCCTAGAGATATTCCACAAGGGGATCCACATAATTTCTCCTTCAGGGATCAAACTGACTCTCTGGCCCTTTCTTACACCACATTTTTTGTCCTTTTTGAGACTGGGCATGAAGTTTCAAAATTTTGCCTTTCTCAAATTGTTAGTAATCTACCCTAATCTCCACAGACATTCGAAGATATTTGACAGTGTCCTTACAAGAATACACCCAGATGGCTCAGGTCCCCTGCCAAGGTCCCATAGAACTGCATGGATTGAGTTTGTGTAAGTAATCTTTGAACCCACCCACAAATTCTTCTGATCCTTCTTTTTCTTAAACACTCTTTCTATTAAGCACAGAGATCAGTTAATAAAAACTGGCTTATATTTTCTATTATTTTTTTTTTACTGGTTGCCTATTTTCAAGAAAGAAAAAGGATGAGGCTTTTCAGAGATAAAAATTTCTGTTCAGTAATGTTTGTACTACAAAAAGTCTGTGTTTTATACAAAGACCCAGCACACTGAAGCAATATATGCATTTGCGTGAGTGCTAGAACTTCACATTGAGAGATATACTAATTTTCTGAAAAAAAATGTAAAAAGAAGAATCCAATAAGTTTCTCAAAACTGTAAACCATTATTTGTCATTAAGCGTTACCATTGTTATGGACCCCCATCTTTTCCATATTAATACTTCCCTTTCTTACAATTTGACACTGCCCTGGTATTTTTTGTTTTACAAACAGTTCCAGTTTTGAGAGCCTAAGAAAAATACACCTGAGCCTTAAAAAAATACATATGGTGTACATTCTGAAAACAAAACATGACTAGGTTTAAGTAAAAGTTATACAGTTTAAATTCATGATTTAACTAAATGGTTATGTATTGGTAGAACAACAAAAATGACATACAAAATCACATGAAGACTTACAGTGTACGTGTGACATTGTTTTACAGTATGATTGCTCTGTACACCTTTAATCCATAATGTGCCTGGTCTGAGCAATAGGAGGAGGAGAACTGTATTCTATAGCAAACTAAAATTAATGTATTCTAAACTATTTACAGCCACATGCACTGGAGGATGAAAAGCCAATAGACCCTATTACCCATTTAATGAGAAATGTTACATATGGTTGGCAAGGTGACCCAGTCAGAAAGCCAGAGGGCTCCCTTGTAAATCATGATGATCTTCAGAGATGGCACTTTGGCTCCTAGATCTATCAGTCAAACTGAGACTCACAACCATGGAAATTAGCAGCGTGTTTTCCAGAGCTCATTACAGAAGTCAAACTCATTGCTTCTTGAAGTGTCTACCTTCCTCAGCCACATTATAGTAGCAAGGCAGAGTATTCAATGTGATCAACAAATTGACAGTCAACAAGAGGCTTCAAAAGGGTGTTCCAATCTCATAAGGCCTTGGACTTATCTCATAAGTCGCTTGAGTCAATTTCTGGTCCAGAGATTAGAGAAAGACAAAGAACACCGTGAAAGCTGCAGGTGAAAACTATTGTGATGTTCAGGTGCAGGAAACACGACAGCAGAAGTGTAGGATTGTGTTTTTCTGTCTGCCTTGCTCTAGTGAACAGCATTTCTTGGTAGATCATTCCGATATATGCAGTACTTTTGTAGCGCTCCCAGAACACAGAGTTCTGAGCCAGAATTCAAGATAGAATCTTTTCTCCAGAAAACCCAAATGCTGGTTCAATAGCTAATCTGGGAGAAAGAGAAGGGTGTCACCTTTCAGCACATGATAAATTTTGCTTACAAAGAGAGCTGTGCTAGGAGGAGGGGTGTGGATGAAGGGAAGTGAAAGGAAGGAGAAGGGGAAAGGGAAGTGGAAAGGGAAGGAGATATGTTTCTTAATAGGAGAATTAATGGGCCGCTATTTGTATTTCTGCAATAAGTGTGATCCATGGTTTAATGAAATACCAGCAGGACCATCCCAGTGGGGAGAGTATTAGCATTTTGACTGATAAAAAAGAGAGAAAGATTAATAGAACAATAACTGACAGTGAATATTAAAAGCAAAGAATGTGTATGGAAGATATCCTGATGAATGAACTATGCAAAAGTACTCTCAGAAAAACATTAAATCAAATAACCTTGAAAACATTAAGCTAAAATTATCATTATAAAAGATGAGGGAAAAATATTATAAAGAAAAGGTAAAGCAAAACTTTGAGTAAACAAATCCAAAGGAAGACAAAATAATGTTAAAAAAAATTGAACTTTGGATAGCTAAATAAATTTTTCACAAAACAAGAGAAAACTATAAAGATATTTCCTGAAATCTACTGGAAGCTATATAAAAGATGTTAAGAAATAATAATTGCAGTGATACTAACATGACACCACCAAGACCAAAATAATTGATTTTAAATGAAAATAAAATATTGAGGCTGAACAGAAATCCTCAAGAATATTGTCAACATGGTCGCCTCCTCTTTTTACACCAAGAACACCTTGTTCAGCTTCATTTTCACATGTATAAATGGACAAAGGGGAGAAATAGGGAGGCAGAAAGCACCATTTCAAAATCAACACCATAATTTTCCATAGTTTCGTATGCAAGAGCAAGATCAGCCAAATAGTTTTGGTAGCTTTTGGCAAAAATAGTGTTCCTGTTGGTCTTATGAGTGTCTAAAGTCAGAGTGGGTTCCTTATCTGCCGTAACAATCAAACCTTGTTCTTGCAATCTGGCAGTAAGTGTTGGGAAGATGGAATAAAACTTCTGTATACACACTGTGGATTGACTTTTCCCCTCCAAATCTTTTTGCTGTCCAGAAGACAAAAAGCTTACTGTCGCAAGGCAATAGCAAAATTTTCATAGAAAAAGTTTATTATAGGTTCAAAAGCTGGTGCAACTTCAGGTGAAGCCCAAGTATTTTCTTCATTTGCAATTATTTTGAATACAGAAGAATTTCTACCCAGTGGACTGGATACCTTACCATTTCTGCCAGACTTATACTGACTTCAAAATGAGAAAGTTTATTTCTTTAAGTGCCATTTTACGAGTAACATTTTGAGAGCAAGTATGGTCTGTCCATGCTTTTCCCTTCTAACTTATTTAACCACTGCACTAATTCATGTTGTGTTCACACATGAGAGTTTTGGCAGTGGCATGATTAGTTTATTCAATACTCAATTCAATATGTACTGACTCCGGGGAAGTAACAGAAAGGGATAATCTATGGCTTCTTACACCTATTTACATCATTCATATAAACCAACTGCAGACTCAGGGAGCAACACACAGACAGCAGAAACCCTGATTTTGCTGTTTGCTTCCAATTCTTTACCCACTGGAGCAACGCCCTCCTTTATTTTCTTTGTTTTCTTTTGTTTTTTCTTTTTTTATGCAAGATGATATGCAACTTATTGGTAAGTTGAATGACTAACTGCCTCAACTGGATGATGTGGTAATAGTGTTAAAAGAAAGGCAACAGTGAGGAAGAGGTCAGTGGAAGGAGGGAGACAGTGTGATCCTAACTGCTAATTACACTGTCAGTTATATTGTAAATCTACTACTTCATTTAAAATATAGCAGACAATCTTAATTTTAGGAACAAGAGACTGAGTAAATACAGGTAATGACAAGTTGTGAGCGCAGATAGCCAAAATGAAATCAATACCTTGAAAGCTCTGCAGGAAAGGCCATAACAAGAAAATTAAATACAGACCACAACAAGACGAAGAAATAGACAAGTAAAGGGAAAAGTTTTTCTCCTACTGCCTCTGAATTAGAAACTGCTTTGTATTTTTCAGCTGCTCATTTGAGCAGCTAAAAAGTATTTGTAAAATTACATATTCTTGTTTTATTTTGTACATTATAAATTCTGCCAGAAGACAAAGATTCTGGCAGACAAAGATTCAAAAAGCAACTTTAAAATTAGAGTGAATTCCTTTGTTTAATACAGCATACAGGCATCATCACATCACTCATTAAGTCCTCTTTCCTGGTGTGTGCTATAGCAGATAATGTATTCTGGAAAAGAGCATTCAGGTTGGACTGACTGTAATAAATTGGGAGACCAAACCATGAAATGTACATTATTCTGTCTTTCAGAAAGGTGGAGGACATTTTTAAAGGTTTTTTTTTCCTGTTAGCTTTTCTAAAAAGATAATTTTGGGGCACATTAGACTCTAAGAGATGTATCACACATCTATATTCACACAATTATTACAGTTATAATATATATCTGTGTATCACATAGATATACTCATTATTTTGATAATGAGGAATAAAAACTAGGTTCTATGAAGGCACAGATGTTGAGCAGAGAACAGCTTTTCTGTAAGAATCATAAAATCACAGAACCAGCAAGACTGTTAGAGACCTTTGAAATCACCCAGTCCAACTTTCCACGCAGTGCTGCCACTGTAACCCCTAAATCACTCAACCACATCTCTTGGTGCCAGATCTAGATGCTTCTTAAATGCTTCCAGGGATGGAGAGTTCACCACCTCCCTGGACAACCTTCTCCAATGCCTGACTGCCTTGACAGAGAAAGTTTTTCATATATCTATCACTGCAAGGCAGCCCCAATGCAGGGAATAATGTTCACTGACTACATGATTTCAGACTGATTTATCAAGCTATATCATGTTACCCTAATACTATACTATAACTATACTAAAGAGATACTAAAGAAAAACCCTTGACTGTCTGGAGACAGTCACAACACAGCTTTGACCTAATTGGCCAATCAATCCAAACAACTCTCACTGGTGTCCAATTAACAAATCACTTTCGGTAAACAATCTTAATAACACATTCCACATATACCAAACAACAGGAGCAGTGAGTAGAGATAACAATTGTTTTCTCTTCTTCTCTGAGGTTTCTCACTGACTTTCCGTAGGAGAAATCCTTAGGAAAGGTGTGCCTGCTGCTCTCTGTGAAGAGACCTGCGGCCACAATATCTAATCAGAATCTCCATTGTCTTAGCTTAAAGACATTTCCTCTTGTCCTCTTACTGCAAACACAGGGAGTGATCATTCCCCACCTCACTGCAACCTCCTTTCAGGTAATCACATAATATTCTTAGTTGGAAAATATCCAGCTCAACAGGTCCAACTCAGCAGGTCCAACTTTCAAGTGAATGGTCCATGTGAGGATTGAACCCACAACGTCGGTGTTAAACTGACAGAGCGCCATGCTCAGGGTCACGGCTGTAGAGAGAGACAAGGTTTCCTTTGAGCCTCCTTTTCTTGAGACTAGCTCCTTCCTAAGGAATGTTTTCTGCTCCTTTCTCTTGCTGCCCTTCACTGGACATACTCCAGTGTCTTCACGTCCTTCCCAAAGTTGAAGGCCCAGAACTGAACTCAGGTGTGGTTGCACCAGTGGTGACTATAGGTAGTGTTCACTTCCCTAGACCTACTGGCTAGACAATTGACAAAGGACAGCTGCCACTGGCCTTCTTGGCCACCTGGGCACACTCTCAGACAGCTGTTGACCAACACCCCCAGGTCCTATTTCACTGGGCAGCTTTCCTGTCACTCTGCCCCAAGCCTGTGTTGCTGTATGGGCTTGGTATCGCCCAGGCACAGGATCTGGTACTTGGCCTTGTTGAACATCTTGCTGATGGTCTGTCTCAGCACATCTGTTTTGCCTGTCCATGTCCCTATGCAGAACCATTCTACCCTCCACCAAGTTTCATCAACACTCCACTCATCTTGGTGTCATCCCTGAATTTGTTAATGGTAGACTCAATCCCCTCATCCAAAACGATGCCAAACAGGAAAGGACCCAACACTAATCCCTGGGGAACAGCACTAGTCACCATCCACTACCTGAGAGTAGCACCATTTGCTTCTACTCTCCATCTCCAGCCATGCAGTTCCAAACAGTTCTTAACCAGCACCTGTCCATGCCATGGGGGCTGACAGCTTTTCCCTGGGAGATGGTGCCAAAGGCTTTACTTGAGTACAGGCAGGTAACATCCACAGCATTCCCCTCTTCCACCAGCCAAGACATCTGGTCATAAAAGGAGGTTGGGTTGGTCAGACAGGACCTCTCTTTCCTATACCCATAGAGAAAAGAAGAAGGTTAATAAATGTTTATGTCAGGTAGAAAAGGGGCGAACACCCAGCAAAGTACTTCCATGATAGCAAATTGTTCTTATGTCACCAGAACACCTTTGTTTGTAAGCAAGAACACTATAAAGACCTCAGCATATCTAGTAAGCACTCAAAACTCTGTCTTTGGTATTTGGTACTTGCATTGCTTCCACCTTACCAGGCCTGAAGATACCTACCTGTCTCATGTCATAGTGAATTTGTATATTCTCTGGTCCCTTGGGTCAAAAGCCCTGCCTGAAAAATCACAGCTTTTGAAGACTGAAGAGTTCAAGTGAACACTGAACTCCTTCCACTTCCTATACAACTTGCCTGTGACAGCTGTGCATAATGTGACTGCAAGATGGAGGGCACTCAGGCATATGCATGAAAAGCCAGCATGAGCAACGGATTAACATGACCTTAAACATTTTTACAGAAACACTGAGGCTGATGAGCAGATCTTGCCTCCAGCCATCTCTCATCTGGCATCTCAGTGAATAGCAGAGAGCAAGGATCTGAGGTGTGATAACCATCAAAAATATCACCTGTGCCTTCTGAGCTAAAATACAAACCTCAGCATGATCACAAGTGCAACATCTATGTCACACTGGTAATTCCATCCTCCTTTACTCAGTAAACCAAACTTTCCATAAAAAGAGCTTCTCATCAATCCAGTAGAAAAACCACTAATTGAAAGAGTTTTTACAAATCCTGGATTCTATTGGATTCTACTGGATTCTACTGGAAACATTGGAGCCAGTACTTCCTCTCTTTAAAACAGAAAATTTCTGGTGGAGGTTCATCTGCAGTAAAGCTGCTTCTGCTTTTCAATGTCCCTTACTCTGCGGTTCCATCATGGTTTTACCCCAGCTGGCAACTAAGCCCCACAAAGGCACTTGCTCACTCTACCCAGCATAATGGGTGAGAGAATCCTAAGGGTAAAATACTGTGGGTTGAGATACAGACACTTTATTATTAAAAGTTTTGCATACTAGCAAAGAAAACCAAGGATTTAATTTCCCGCTTCCTGTGGGCATCCTTAGGAATGCCTGGTTAACTAGTCCAATCATGCCTAGTTAACTTGGGCAGAAAAGCACCATCACCCTGAACACCCATCCCCTCCTTCTTCTTTCCCCAGCTTTGTATTGTTGAGAAGCTGGTGAAGGTCTAGAGCTGGGGCAGGTGACCCCAGGTGATGCAAATGTCTCACACCATACACTGATGCCATGCCATCATGCTCATCATTTAAAGTTGGAGAAGGCAGAGAGAAAAGGGGACAAGTGATGGTGTTTGTCTTCCTAAGCAAACATAAAACACAGTGGATCCTGGGTTTCCTTGAGATGACTGAATTCCTGCCTGCCCATGGGAAGTAGTAAGTGAATTCTTGTTTTGCTCTCCTTGTGCATGACGGGGTTTTTTCCACTATTAAACTGTCTTTATTTCAGCCTGTGAGTTTTCTTCTCTCTGATCCCACTGGAGCTAGCAACAGGCTGTGTGATTACAACACATCACTCTTCTGTTTCTATTTAGTTTTCTTGTTGTTCATATTCTCTCGGTGTTTGTTCAAATAGTTCTCCTATAGGACATGTCATCTGTTCTGTACAGTCTGTACATTCATCCCCTAAGCAGCATGTTAATTTTACTAATGCAGAAGGATTTTTATTTGTGGGCAATTATAGCAGGAATGTAAATGAACTGGTTTTGTAAAGAGATGAAGATTCACTAAGAATGAATTACTGGCTCTTAAAAAAAAAAAACCAACAAACAAAAAAATGTCAACTTTTCTTAATTAAAGAGTGTGTTTATTTTTCTGCAGGCCTCTAGACTCTTCAGTTCTGTAGGACTTAAGGGGCCAGGCATGCTAGAAGGGTCAAAAATCTTCTTTAAAGGGTAAAATTATTTCTGAGTGTTAAAAAGGATGGGGTTTGCTCTCCTCCAAACATTGCTCTTCTTTTCCCTTCTCCCATCCTTCCATTAACTTTGCTACCTGTCAGCACTTCTATGTTCTTCTTCCTGAGCTATAGGAAGATGAAACATAAGCACTTATTTTCCCATGGAAAAATACAGATGCACCAAATATAAAGAGCATCTAAATTGCAAGTGCATTATATAAACTGTGAGTTCATTAATAATTAGACTTTCGTTTTTAATTGAGAGGGGAAGGGAAAGAGAGGGAGAAGCCTTGAAGCACTGTAGTGTAAATGGACAAATATCTGACTTCTTTCATGAGAAGATGACATCGAGTGCTCTGCCACTATCGTTTTAGGAATAGGACTGTTGCTAAGCAACAAGTCTCACATGATCTGCTCAGTTTTTGTATCTGACAAAAATTGAGGCAAGAAAGTTTGGAAAGCTAATGAGGAAAAAATAGTTTCAGTGAAGAACAATCAATAATGCACCTGACCAGAAAATAAACTATTAATGGGGGCAGAGAAACCAAAGCTACTTATAGATATTCAAAAGCAAATTTATTATTATCAGGTATGTTTAATTGTTTGTATTCTAGTTTTCCTTTATCTTTGTGTGCTTTAGAAAATTATGAGAATGGCTTCCTTGGACATGACTGCAATAACATGCACAAACCTTACAACTCAGTCAGTTTAAACAGTAGAGCAAATTATTAAGTGTTTCCTTTATGACATTTAAGGTTTCAGTAAGCTGTATGTAGCTTACAAAAGCATTGAGAAAATGAGTGGCATGAATTTTAAATTTTACATAAATGCCTAAAAAAGAAGCTTAAAGCAGGGAGCAAGTCACAAACATCTTTTTAGGACAACACTAAATAGTAACTTAAATGCATGCTATTGGTAGCAGAAAATATTGTGCCTGCCAAAGACAATGAGGTCACCCATGTTATTTTAATGTTCTTGCTTTCAGCTATGCTAGTATTGAGCCTGATCATTCATCAACATATTATTCTTACTCAGGTGCAAGCATCTGAAGAATCCAACCTAAAGCATGCAAGGCAAAAGCATTGCTTTGTATTGGCAACCTGCAAAAGGTCAGGTGCAGTACCTAGAACTATCAAACTGTAATTAAATGTTGTTGGTTTTTCTTGTTCTTATGCTAAGAGTATTGTTGTAGGTACAAGACGGCTGATTTTCTTTCCATTGACTTATATCAGTTCACTCTAATGTAACATCAGCATGATCTAGGAAATGTGGCAATCTGGCAAGAAAGCATTTTTATCTTAAAAGACCAAATATAATTCATAATGTAAAGAAAGAAAAACATTGAAAGCTGCATTTTAATGATCTAGGGAAGACTTGTGCAACAAGACCTCTATCACACTTTATCAGATAATGTGGCTAAAAGAAAAGTAGAAAAATAAACAAATGTGGTCCTTAATCTTAATAATGACTTTATTTTTATTAAATTAGAAATTTTTAAAAAATTACATAAATTATCCTAGGCACAGAATAATTTAGTTAGATTATTTCTAATGTCTTCCTGTGTGGAAGCCTTCAGTAGAGCCTGCACTATTTTAATGCACTGTCTTTTGGAAATATTCAAAAACCTTATTCCCAGAATCAATAGAGGCTCAGAATTAGCAGTATAATTTTCAAGTCTTTAAGGCTGAAAGACATGATCCATCCTAGTTTCTCAGAATGAATATTTGAAGGACAAACCTTGAGATAGAAATAAATACCAAGAATATTGCATTGAAATGAATTTTGTAATTTGTCTGTTTGGCAAGTTTAGCATAAGCCTCCCTGTCCACAGAAGTAATCAAAGGCAGTTTACTAATAGGATAAGCCATCAGTATACTATAAACAATTCAGTATCATATAAAAGTGATGATAATGAAAACATTAATCTCATTTGCTATCACCAATATTGAAAAATTCATTGCTGTGCTGCTGAAGTAGAAGGCTGCTTTTTCTTGATGTTCGTCTCAGCTTCTGTTTGTTCGGTCTGATTGCTGTTGTTAGTGGCTTGCTGGCAGAGATGAGCAGGAAAGAGCTGTACTGTAGGTCGAGTGATGGGATCAAAGCTTGCTGCTGCTTGTTTATTGCTGAACATTTTATTTTCTTTTCTTGTGGAAAGAGGAAAACATATTTTTGGCATGGCTTGCCCAATTTAAAGTATCTATGACTGCCATCCTTTCATTTTCTCATCGCCTTCATGAAATTGCTTGGCTTGTTTTAGTTTAAGAAAGGGTGCTATGCTTCCATCTTTTTAAGTATTTTTCCACAACTTGAAGGTTTTCTGCTTTTGACATTGTGACAAGATATTCAAGAATACATTTACTAGGATTTGAAATCTCAAATGTATATATTTTTTTCTTGTAGTGTTTGCAATGCTCTTCCGATCTCGTAAGTCCTTTGTGGTGTAATTCTTAAATAGAATCTTTACCCTTGGTTAATCTTAAAAAAAAGATTAATCTCTTTTAAAATATCTTTGTAGAGAAGGTTATAATCTACTTTTGACAGAGGAATAGTTAAATTACTGCTAGATATTGAATTAATTTTCTAATTTAATTCTACATTTTTATCATTAAATTGGTTAAGGAAGGAGCTATTTAGTTCACCTTGTTATATTTCTGTGTCTCATAATGATAGAAAGAAACAACGATCCACAAATTAATTTACTAGATATTCCAATGTAGGTGGGTCCTTGCTTGTGCAGAGCTCCACTTGCGCATTGCAAATGGAGTTCCCTCTACCAGTAAGCACTGTCTAACAGACTATGCAAAAAATATGCCATCAGAGTAAGTAGAAAATACTCTTGTCAGAGTAAGAACACAGGATTCCAAATTATGCTTATGTTGAACAATTCATTCTGAAATGCAAAGATTAATTGCAACAATTAGTAGTGTTTAAGAGACAGGTGAGGAGTCTCAAAACCCATGATTTTGGTTAGAAAATGCTTCATGGTGTGTGAATGCCACTGACAGTAAGACTCATTTCCCCACAAAAACACAGAATAGGGCAGTATTGTGTAGCAGTATGATAACACAAATCTGACAAAAAATATCTGCAGTAAATAACTACTAAATCCACATCATCATGCCTTCATCATAGTTGTATGAAATCTCATAAAACAAAAGCCATCACAAGTATGCTTCTTGTCTTACATGGGTTTCACTCTTGGTTTAATGACTAGCTTTTTTCTTTTAAGGCTAAGTTTCACAAGTATTCCAGTTTTACCTTTTGATTTAATTGACTTAGCATGAGTGCTGTGGCAGTATTATTTGGTATTTCCTGTAAAGTTAATTGCCTGTAAATACCTGTTGAAGAATTTTTCCTGTGGTCATTGTACCTTGGAAATATATGGAAAATTATAGTTTTTGACTAATGTTACCTGGAAATTATTTCTTTGCGTGTTTCTGAGGTGAGCCAATTCAGAAGCTTTTATAGTCCGAATTCAGTCTTTTCAGCAATTCAGTCTTTTACAGTCTTTGTTTTTCTACTCATGTCTTTTCCATCTCAAATCTTATGGAAAGAGGATGAAAATGACTGAGATAGCTGGAAAAGAAAGAGATTGTGTCGAAGAAATACCCAATGTGGAATTCCTAGTGGGTCCAGAAGTGGAAGACAGCAGGGAAGAAGCAACATGGTGTCAAAGAAACGCTTATTTGTGGAATTCCTAGTGGATCCAGATGCAATGCCTGGAGGAGAGCATCAAACCATTTGAAGAGACATATTCTGTAGAAATTAAATTATAATTTAGTTATTGAAACATTCACTTCCCAGCATGACCCAGCCTCCTGTGCATAAAAAAAATATTAAAACTGAAAAAAAAAAAGGAAAACAAAAATACCCCCAACCTCGCTCCTCCCAGCAAACAAAAAACCCTGCCACTTATTGGTTATGTGACATAATGGATAGCTATAGGGTAACTAAATTGTTTTCAATCTTCAGGTCAGCTGAGTTAGCCTACTTATTCTGTACATGCAGTGCATTCGCCTGAAGCAATACATCTTATTCCAATTATAATTTCTGGCTTCCCTGCAGGATAAGTATTTTCTTGAACTAGTTATTGCTATGAAGTTCCAGGCCAAAGTTCTCCATGTGTCACTTTGGAGATGCCCATTTTCAGATTGTAATACACATCTCCTTCTTTCTTGGCCGGACCCTTATATACAGTTAGAAACTTGCTTTATGATTATGCACACTTGCATCTTAAAAAAAAAAAATAAAAAAATCTGTAAATCTATTTCAGTCTTTCTCAAATTATAATGTATCAAATCCTGCACTTTATCAGGTGACCCCCTCATACCCTGAATAGTTAGTCTTCTAACAAACAAGTTAGCAATTCCTTTTCAACTCGCCAAAGTTAGTTACTACTCAAGTACTTTCCCCTGATCTGCAGTTTGCCATAGCAACAGAGGCATCCACACCCCAACCTTTTGCTTGAAGGCAAGACAATTTAAGCAGATGCTAGCTCTCCTTCGGACCAAGTGACAATGGTCATATGGTGAAAACATAACAAAGGTTTTCCTTCACTTTCAGAGTAATTTCTAACCCTAGAATGTAAAAAACAAAGTGCTGTCCACATTGGGGTTTCTTTAATGAAATTTAATGATAAGGCATATTGCTATAGTACCTTTAAAAATAGCATAATTTTTTCTACCATAATTTGTGGTCTGAAGAATCCAGTGCAAAAGAATTTTAACGTATCCTCTTTGCATAGCAGGGAAAATTGGTACTGCCATCCACTGGCTAAGGTTGTAGGGCTCAGTAAAAGCCACCCAGGAGCCATCATCAGAAGGTCCCTGACTTTCTAACTTAAAGGTGGTGCCACAGCAATCTCACCTATAGTGAACAGTCACAGTAACCCAACACGGCAGCTTTTGTTTCACAGGCAAAATGAATGTCTGCCCACTGTGCCTGCTGGCCACAGGCAATTCTCAGCAGGAGTCATCACAGTTCCTCTCCTATTCCTGTGCAACCGCTTTGCAGGTTTTGTAATTCACAGTTGTGTACTGGATGTCTGACTCCCAAAAATGAGAAACTAATAGCATGAATTAGAGTTCAACACACTACAGATAGGGGCCAATATACTTCAATTTTGCCCTGCCATATTCTTCCTATTCTGCTACCCTGCTATTGATATCTCTCTTCTTCCTGACAGTCATGTTAAGTAATTGTGTCTTTTATTGGTTTTGCTGTTACTTTGTTTTGTTTTGCTTTGTTTTGCATTTAACAGTACAAATGCTAGCTCAATGGAGAAGCCATAGAACACAATTTTTTACTTATTATGCATTTTTAAACCAGGTCTCTGGAGGTAGAAGGGTGGGGTTTTTTTTGTTTGTTTTTTTTTTTTTTTCTTTTTGTTTGTTTATTTTTTTTTTTTTTAATTTTGTTGATTCAAGTCTTTGCGAGGTAGATGATGATACTTGTTCTTCCCTTCAATTTTAAATCCCCATCTCTACTTTTTCTACATTCAGCTACAGTGGTGCAAATTTTCAGAAACAGTTCTCCCTATTTGTTTACCAGTTTTTTTTCTGGATTTACAATTATTTCATGGATAACTTCAAGGAACTTCCTATTGACTCTGCATTTTCAATAATTTAATGCAAAATATAAACTAACCTCAATGTTGATTAACACAATTTCGTGGAGATGTGCTGATCATTTATCTTTCACATCAGTGATAGGACATGAAGAAATGGCTTAAGGCAACTACTAAGCTCTTTCTGAAGAGGATGATTCAGCAGTGGAACAAGCTCCCCCAAAGAAACTACTATCACCCCAATTCTGTGGGTATTCAAGATGCAAATAAGCAATGCTCTTAGGTATACAATTTAATTTTAGATTGCCCAGTGTGGAGTCAATTCAATGATTGTTGTCTTATATATTACTACAGTTCTCTTATCATTATGGTGCAAGGATTCCATAGCCTCAGAGTTGCATACCTCCTCAAAGTTTCTCGTAGGTATCTCCTCTAAACACTGACTGTTTTTCATGCTTGCAGCAACCATCTGACTTCTCTACCCACCAATACACTCTTTTATGCGACAAGTTCTTATTGGCTACAGGTGTTGCCTGTTATCATCTGGCCTGCTCCTAATCTTTAGTAATAGGGTCCAGCTGCAACTCACTGGGGAATAAGATTACATTCTACATTGCCCATATTGTGTCCCCCTACAAATGATCTTCATGGGTACCTTCCAATATCCACAAGGATATTGTATGATTATAAATCAACATGCAGATTATGGGAGTTCAGTAAAAAGACTTCTGGAACTGCGCCATTGCTTTCCTGGGACAAGGGCTGACTTAGGGGATAGGAGTCAATTGCAAAATGTTTCCACCTGTTGGAGCAGGTGCATCTCCTCTGTGACCATTCTGCCTTCCCAGAGGCCCTTGCACAAGTGCTATGATGATCTACATGTGTAGCTCAAAAATAATTGAGGATGATATTTCATCTAGCTTGGAAGTGTTGCTGAGGCTGTCAACAGATGGCCTGTATCAAAAACACAAGGGGATTATTTAACACTCTGCTACACCACTTGGACAGGCCCAGGTCTATAGGGCCGTGTGGGATTCACCCAAGGATATTGAGGCACCTGTCAGAAGAGCTCATCGAGCCACTTTGCAGGATTTATGAGCCATCCCGGATAGTTGAGGAGGCCCAGATAATTGTGGGTTGGCCAATGTGATGCTCACCCATAAAAAGTGTTGGAAGGAGTATCCAGGGAACTACAGACCCATCAGCCTAACCTCAGTGCTGCCAAAGGCTATGGAACAGATAATCTTGACTGTAATCACATGCTGGACAACTAGGGCATCGGGCCCCGCCAACACAGGTTTAGAAAAGGCAGGATCTGCCTGTCCAACCTGATCTCTTTTTATGACAAGGTGACCCACTAAATGGATGTGGGAAAGGCTGTGCATTTGTCATTAGTAAAGCCTTTGATATCATTTCCCACAGCATTCTGCTGGAGAAATTTGTCACAGCTTGGAAGGGTGTTGTGTCGACTGGGTAGAAGACTGGCCGGATGGCCAGGCCCCGCTGGCGGCTGGTCACAAGTAATGCTCCCCAGTCCTGTTTAATGCTTTATCAATGATCTGGACAAAGAGATTTGTTAGTTTGCAGATGACACCAATTTCGGTGGGAATGCTGATCTGTTAGGGGTTAGGAAGGTTCTTTAAAAGCATCTGGACAGGCTACATTGATGGATAGAGGCCCATTCCATGAGGTTCAACAAGATGAAGTGAGTTTCTTGCAGCTGGGTCACAACAGTCCCCCACAGCATTGCAGGCTGGGGATGAGTGACTGGAAAGCTGTCCGTCAAGAAAAGACCTGGGAGTGTTGGTTGACACCTGCTGAACATGAGCTGGCAGGGCGCCCAGGTGGACAAGCAGACCCAGGGCATCCTGGCTTGTACCAGCAATAGTGTGGCTGGTAGGAGCAGGTAGTGATTGCTCCTCTGTGCTTGGCACAGGTGAGGCAGAACCTTGTTCAGTGCTGAGTTTTGGATCACTTAGTATAAGGAACACATTGAGGTGCCAGAGAAGGTCCAGAGAAAAGCAACAAGGCAGTTGAAAGGTCTGGAGACTACGACCTCTGGAGTTGTTAACCTGAAGTAAAAGGAGTCTCAGGACCTTATGTCTCTACAATTCCCCAAAAGAAGATTGTAGAGAGGGAGGCATCAAAAAAAAAAAAAAAAAAAAAAATTTTGAAAACCTATGGAAGTGCAAGAAGGTCGTCAGCAAGTACTAACAGTTTTCAGCTGTTTACTTCATGTAAGTAATTTTAAGGGAAAAAAATTAACACCTACCATCAAGTTTCCTTTTAAGTACATAAATTCAGTGTTTAAACAGTCACTGTTTTGAGAGCATGAAAAGTCCTACTATTGTCAAATGCAATACACTGTCCTAGTAATTTAACCAAAATTTTAATGTAACAGAAGTCTGCATTTAGAAGGACAAGGTAGACTAGATTTGTTGACTAGGTTTTCTCTATATTTTTTTTATTTTGTAAACAATTGCATAGGTATATAAATTAAATTAATGCACAGAACTCTCAAAAATGTCAATGGTGCCTTCTGAGAAATTTATATAATAAAGCTGGCTAAATTACATGTAAACATGGTACTCATTGAAATCAATAGCAAAATCCCTGTAAAGTATAAAAGGACTGGCATTTTGCCTTAGGGGGCGTCTTCTGAGCAAGAACAAATACTAACTGCATTTTTTAACTTCATTTCTTCAGCATTGCACACCCTTTGCATGAAGAATGAGTCTCTGATGGTAATATGAAATGTTCCTGGAGCTGGGCTAGATTATTCGACTAAATATTCAGTTTATTTCCAGTCCTATAATACAATAATGAAATGCCAACCTGTTTGCTTAAGAAGTTATAGGTATGTAAATAAGCAAATATCTAGCTGCCATGAGTTTGTGGTTTGGTTTGATCCCTACTATCCTCTTTTGTCTTAAAGGCTCGCTTAAAGTAAGTTGCATCAGCTTTTTCCACTAATCATGCAAAAGCCTCATTCAGAGAACTGGAGACTACTTTGGGCAAATGTGAAGGGAAAAGATGGTTTCTAAGAAAAGAAAGCTTTTCTGTTGTAGTCTGAATCTGAATACTTCACTTGTGGAGAAATTATAGTGCACTGAATTTGCATTGAAGGATTTTGGCAATGGGGAGGCTACAGGGTATTGGTACACTGCAACAACAGGGGTGCTTTCTGTGAGAAGCTTCATCCATGTCCAAAATATTCAGTGCCATGTGGCTCCAAGTCAGACTTGCCCCTGGCCAAAACTGAGTCCATCAGACTGGTGGTAGCACTTCTGGAATAACAAGTTTAAGGGAACGATTACTGTCAAATGCCTATTTTAACCAGGAAAAAGAGGAGTGAGAGCCTGTGAGAGCAGCAGTTCTGCAGACACAAAGACCAGCAGAGAAAGAGGAGGAAGAGGTGCTTCAGGCACTGAAACCAAGATTCCCATGCAGCCTGTGGTGCAGATCATGATGAGACAGGGTGTGGACTGCAGCCCACGGAGGTCTATGGTGGAGTAGAGACCCACCTGCAGGCTGTAGATGTCCCTGTGCTGCCACAGGTGGACGCATCTGGCAGGAGGCTGTGACTATGTGGGAATCACATGCTGGAGGACCTGTAGCACCGTGGAGAGAGGAGTTTGTGGTGGAACAGATTTGCTGGCAGGACTTGTGAGCCTATGGGTACCCATGATGAAGAAGTTAATGAAAATTTGCATCCCCTGGGGAGGACCCCATGCTGGAAGTGAAGTGTGTGAGGAGTCCCTGCCTGGTGGAGGAAGGAGTGGTAGAGACAATTTGGGATGAACTGATGCAGTTCCCATTTCTCATCTCCCTGCACTGCCACAGGGAAGGAAGAACAGCAAATGGTGAATTTGATTCTGAGAAAAATTGAGGTGTGGGGAGAAGAGGCTTTTAAGATTTGGATTTATTTCTCTTTATCCTGTTCGGATTTGATTGATAAAAAACTAAAGTAATTTCTCCTGAGTCAAGTCTTTCTTGCCCATGGCAGTAATTGATGAGTGATCTTTCTCTGTTCTCATCTTAATTCATCTTTCCATATCTTTTATCTCCCCTGCCCAGCTAAGGAGCTGTGAGAGATTGCAAAGATGTTTTGAGATGTTTTGGGATGCATGTGTGTGGGGCTGTGCTCTGGTGCATCCCCCATCCTTAGAGCCAGTATCCTCACAGCAGCTTCCAATCCCTGGCACACCAGAAGCAATTCTCCACATCCCACCCCTGGAACCCCAGTCCAGATCCTAAGTGACCCAATGACCAGAAATCCTACTTGAAGGAAGGGCCCAGAAAAGCCAAGCGTTATTTAAGGCCAAACACAATGCAATTAGATGTCTTCAACCTATGTCCTCTTGGAATCTCTATCTGAACACTGCTGGAGTTAGTAGCTGTAGGTGTGCTTTTCCACATCTTTTCTGTCTGTCTTTCTTTTTCTTTCTTCTTCTTTTAATTCCCTCTTGTAATTTTTCACTTAAATTTGAATGGTCTTATAGTTTGCTAAGTTAAATGGGCCAATTTAATGCCCTGACAAGTGTTTTTTGTTGATTGAATGTGGAAATAAACTTTTGCCAGAATTCTGATTTTCTAAAGCAGCCAATAAAGTTACTTTTGTCATTTTGACCTCTTCAGAATATCTTCTTGATATTTCTCCTTTGCATGTAACTCAGAATTTACGTGAACTTCCATAAGCCCTGTTAAAAGTCTCATTGAACAAGCTGTTTGGCGCCTACAGTAGGAAAGATGATAAGAATGGGTTTGGTGTGTACCTGGCATTCAGTCAAGACATGTTCAAGGGCAATACACCACAGATGTGTTCTCTTCTGCAGAGATATGGGCAGAGCTAAATGTCATTTGAAACCCAGAGATTCTTAATTTAGTTTGCTTTTGATGTGACCTAATAAAATATCTATGCTTGTATGTACCAAATATATCTTTTAAAATGTATGCTGAAGAAACAGTTAAAAGCTCCTTGTCTTAATAGTCAGAGGAGTGTAGTTTAGTGTTCTGAATATAATTTCTGGAGAAGTTCTCCAGCTGAGATTAATAGTGTCAGCTATATAAGACAAAGACCTGTTAGCTCTCATGAGCTAACTATCCTTACACACATTTTTATCTAAAGGTTTATGAGTTCATTTAGACTTGTACTATGTATTATTTAACATTTTTTCCTCTTTTCTCTTTCCTTTAGATTGTAAATACTATCTTTAATTTGGAGGATATGAGTAGTAAGACCAAATTTTAAAATTTTTATTGAAAAAATAAAAACTAGAGAAACTGACATAGAAGTGTTCCTCTGCCTCCACTCTTTGCAAAGAGTGTAGCCCATTGGTATATGCCATCTAGTACTAACATAAATCTGTATGTGAAACATATCTGAGACTTATAACTTATATTGCCCACACATTTACTCCTTACAAGGTATTTTTCTAAAAAATAACCCTACTCTATTTTTTTTCATACATCCATATTATTCCACTTCATTTGGACTAATATAGGATTATGATTTCTCACTCATCGTGTGAGACAATTCTGGAAACAGAGATAATATTTGAATTGAGTTGGAAATCAATTCAGACACCCATGAATAACATGCCTAAACTCATTTAGAAAACCCTGAAAACTCACTGACTTTTTTCCTGCTAAAAGACAAGAATGAAGCTTTCAGTGCTAGTTCATTTTATGCAACTGTTTAACCTGGAAATGAAAGCAGATACAAAATAAGTAATTTTACTTTTTTACCTAAAACAAAATAACATATCTTGGCTCATTTTTGTTTTGTTCTTGGAAATTATTCTGTCATTCCTCTCTTCCTAGCCTAAATACTTTAGAAAGCTCTTGAATATTTTGCAGAAAGGTTTTTATAGCTCTCTAGCTCTTTAAGTATTTGTTGGCCTCACCGAATATTGAAGCATAAGGAACTGTCATCCTGAACCCTACCTATAGGTAAGGTACAGACAGACGCAGAAAGACGGACACAGTGACTATGTGGATGATTATAATTTGATTTATTGCTAAAACAGAATCTAAATTTTGTCAATTCGGTATCTAACTATTATGTCTATTGTTACAATGTGTTATAGTACCATCAGGTCATAATCTCCTCTGTTGAGTCACAAAGTTCAGTAAGACTCCCTTGTTCTCTAAACTTCTAAGAAGCCTAACTGTGCCTGGGTTCACTTAGTCTAAGATTTCTTCAACAATCTTTATCTAAAGAATTATAATACAAGCAGGTTCATCTGGAAGCATACAAGTTTGCATTATTTGGCCCTGCAGATTTCACAATTACAAAGGAAGAAAAAAAGCACCCACGGAGCTACTTTAGCATTTTATCTCCATATTTTACTGGGACTTAACACTTTTTACTCACCTATGCAAAAGTGATCAAAGTTCTGTATTTAGATGGACGTACACTGCAGGTGTCCTCATCAGGGTGGAGATTCACTCAGAAAGCATCTGCATCCTCTGAGACATGGGTTTTCATGGTTCACTCAATTTCCAGCAGCCTTTTATATCCCTTTGTAGATTTATGTGCACCAAAGTCAATTGAAATCTCCTCAGCTTCTCTATCTCCAGAATGCAGTAATTGTGTGAGCATCTGGACGGTTCCTCCTGCAATACCAGCCTGGTGTTTCTGCCCTAGCACAAACCACATTGCCCCTCAGACACTGTGGGACTGGGAAGAGGCACCAGACACAAACAGAAAGACCCAACCCTCTTTCATCACCCTCACAAGTGCATATAGAGCGAGTGTGACAAGTCAAGTGAAGTACAGTGACAAAATGATACGGAAGAACTAATATTTAGTCATGGTGAAAACTCTATGAATATGTTAAAGAGGAAAGTTCACATGGAAGTGTTTGTAAAACAACTAGCTCTATGAAGATTGCTGCATGGAGATTTACAAAAGTTTGAAGAAAAAATTAGCAGTTCTTTTATGGCTCTTTTTCACAGTGTTTATCTAACACTTAATATGCTAAAATCTGTTCAACACAAGCTGCCAGTTTTGAAATTAGACCCACAACTTTCTGATGGCAAATTTCTTTTCATGTGTGTGATGCTATGCCAGTCTTTTATGAATCTTCTCAAACAGAGCTGATTGTGTTTTCTGCCAATACCTCAGTTCTGGTGAAACAAATTATAACAATTACTTAATATTTTTAGTAGAAAACATCTCTGCTGCTCTGGTGGTATTAGGGAGTAATTAGTTTTTATTAAGCTAAGCAAGAGATTTTGACAGATTTCAAGTATACAACATAACTGAAGCTGTTTCACAGTCAATCCAAGACTATTCTTGTCTATTAGAATGATGTGAAAAATCTTATAGCTACTTTTCCACAGATAAGTACTTGAAACACTGTGTACCCATATCCAAGGTATCTGAGGTCCCTTCAAACTAATACAACTTTTTGCTAGCAAGACAAGATTGCCAGTCTAAGGCATGGAAGTTTTTTATACTGAAAACAATAAAAAACTGCTGAGATTTTTAAAAATATGAAATCTGAAATTTCAGCCAGATTTTCAAATTTTAGCAAGGAACATGAAATTTAATTTTTTTTTCCCAAGCTTAACTTCTAATTGTTGAAAGGGTGAGCAAATGAATTTCCTAGTGAGCAAATGAATTTTTATCTATTCATCACTGAGCTCCTGTACTTTCATCTGAAAGATCTGCTATTTATTAATATTTGAAAAAGAACATATAAATTAAAAGGTCTACTATAATAATCCCTGCTTTTCCTCATGTGTATTGAGTGACAGAGCAAGTTAAGCTTGAATATGGGTGAGAATGTCTGTGATAGTTGTTCACTTTTATCTTGTGTACAATCTTCACATCCTTTGTACTCCTTCTGAGATAGGAAAACTGGACCTCAGCCATGAATGTTCACACAAAGATGTGTCTACTGTAGCAGCTTAAGAAAGAAATTAAAAAGAGATTAAAACATATTTTCCCCAATGTAAATCAAAGTATCTTTCCATGATAGCTTCACAGCTATGTGTTTAGAAATTAACCACTTATAAATTAACCATATAAATAATTATACGGTGCAGACCCTGATGCAGTGAGAGAATTTCCAAGAATACCAGAGAAAAGACATATCTATTGTCTTTCATTTTGTGCTACATAGTAAAGACTCCTATCCTCTGTGTTTTATGATTTGGGGTCTGAACACAACATGAAGCTACGTGATAACTTATTTAATTCCAGGACTAGTGCCTTTCAGAAGAAAATCCTTGTCTTTATAATGTAAATCACATCAGGAAGACAGGAACAATATAACTAACTAAAAGATGTATTTGACTAAACTTTTATGAAAACATTTCTTTCAAAAAAAACAAGGCCTCTTCTTCTGAATATATTTTCATGACAAAATTAAATGTGATGAGGTACGGAGTTTAGAGTATTGACATATACCTAAAAGTGTATTTTTCACTGTCTTCTCCTGTTTCAGTTGAAAGCTAAATTCTCAATTACTTTTGTCACTATGGATGTATGAGTGATAACAACAACCAGAACCAACTGAAACTTACCCTTGACTGCCATTTTTTTTTCATTTCTTACAATCAGTGTTTCTCCACCATTATGTCCAATACATATAAGAGCCCAATACAGAGCATAGGAAAGCCAACACTCTAGGGTGTTTGATATTCTTCAACCAAGAGTGGTAAGTTTCCTAGTGGAGGATTTCATTCTTTAACACAAAATAAACAGATTCATGCATTTTAATGAGGAGGGTCCTATTAATCAAAGCTGACCTGCAGACCAATACAGTCAATTACATTTGCATGACTCTTTCACGCTCCAACACTTTTTTTTCTGCTATTTTCTTGCCATTTGAAGTGGGGAGAAGAGATTAACTGGAGCCTTCATTTTAATACCTTACTTTGAAAACCATAAGGTACTTCAGCCCACAGACTCCACTGTACTATTTCTATCGCCAGGAAGATCTACTCTTGAAGCTGACTATTCCATGCACCTAAAAAAGCACATCTTGGTACCTCAAACAGATGTATCAGAGCACTGAAATGAATTCTGACAAAGAAGCAGGAAAGCAGCCAGGAGTAAACTCATCTCAGTAAGCTTTCAACACTGTGGGAAACATTTATGAGTTGCAACTGCAAAAATCTATTTGAACTCATACAAAATTAGAGTTTGTAATGAAACAGGCAAAACAAAAACATTACACAGTGATTTTGAAAGAAACTTCTTTTCTTGGGCACTCCTTTCTTACCAGTTGAAAAACTAAATGTTCCCAACCACAGTACTTGAGGCAATTAATGGTTTAGCTCATACATATAAAATCTGTATATAAAATCCATCACTCTTTATCCAGAGCTAGACTTGTTTTCATTACTGCTGTCGTTAAGGATCTAGACAATCCTTGAAAAATTAATAAAATGTGAAATTATTATTAAGACTTTAATTTATTGCTTTAATTTTCTCTACACTTTCAGGGCTGTCACATAGAGAAACTATTTCCTATTTTGTCTTTTTGTTGTTTTTGTTGTTGCCTATTTATTTGCATACAGGAAATCACTGTTGCATTTAGAGCAGTTTTTTTGCATCTTATTGCTTTTACACAAAGTATAAATCAGAAGTAACCAAGACCTCTTACCTGCAAAGCCCATATTGTGTGATATAACACAATCAGAGCCCACATATATGTCTCTACCACATCTTTGTTTGGTGTACAGTATCTTTTGACAGTATGCTGAAATACTTTTCCTGCATCTCTTCCACCCATTCTTTGCACTGTAGTGAAGCTTCAATGTTTAGTGTACAGCACCTAAATCCACAGTGACACTATTCTAGTGGTTACAGAGAGAAAGGGCTACAGTTTGCCTATCCTAAATTATTCTTTAAACAAACTCATAATGAACTAGTCATAAGGCACAAGACTAGGTTGATTCCAGTGTTACCACAGAGCCAGAACTCCTGTTAAGTATATTAAAAAAAAATTCTAAAAGAAATTTATAAAGCATTTGCAAGCATGTACAAGGTAGTTTTAATGGACATAAGACTTGGAAAATTTGCACATTGTAAACCACATTTGGTGCAAATTTTTCTGAATTTTCAGTTCTGTGTTGGTAAAATTACCTTGGAAATATACTATTGTCATTACAATGTAATTTACTTGAGGAGTTAGATGCAAGAAAAGATGGGATTAATGAATCTTCTTCTTCGTCATTGCAGAATACCAACTTACACCTCTTTATACTAATAGATTTGGGAAAGGTGACTTTAACTTCCATTTTACACTCATTTTTCTAATAGTACTCAGCTGTAACAGCATGACAGCAAGTGAAAGATTTTCCTGCTCCCTCAAATGCAGTTCCATCACTGTTTTGCAATAAACCATGTCAGATTCATTTTCATGTGGCTATAAAAATCAAAAGCATGCCAGCTTTCAGAATAACTTGTCCTCTTATATATTGCCTCTCCAATTCACATTTCTTTGTGTCTATATAGGGAAGACTTACTAGTACTGGTTTCTTGCATGCCAGGTGTATTTATGAGAACCAAAAAAAATGTGTTAGTTGTCTGCATATTTAAACTAATGCATAAGTTATTTTAAAACCTTCACATCCAAACACATAGACTGGTAAAATATTACTTTTCCAAACTAAGACTGGTTTGGTCACCTTTTTTATTGAAGGAGTCAAAATGTCCTGATGATCTGAACTTTTTCTCAGGAAACATATATATTGGGTTTGTTCCTACTTCTGTCATATGGACTTGGGAATGAATATTTTCTGTACGCATAACAAATTTTATATAATGTATATGTATAATGTGAATGAGTATTACTTACAGATGTGGTACAAAGACATCCATCTGGCTTTTATCTTCTCTCCTTGTTTCAACAATGGCATTTAGAGCTCTCAGCAAATGAGAGAAGTGAAACATTTAAACTACTTGATTCACGGCTGACCTCCCTACAGGGGTGCTTCTAAAGAGGGAGCACAAAGCAATCTGCTTCTCAGCTACAGCTTCACCTGTGGCTGCACGGTACTTCATAAGGAGGACTATATTTCAAACAGATGCATGAACAATTAGTTAAGTTTCTTTAAAAGTGGCGCTAAAATCTACCACCAAAACACAGAAAGCATACTCCTAAAACTCTATGCTTCATGACTATGACAAATTGCTAAAATAAAATGATCTTGTTAGTGTTTTATAAAATTAGTGTTAACTATGATTAACACAATTTCTTTCTTGTTTTATGTACTTAATGGCTCCAGGTTTCATGCTCAGGGTATTATTTTGTGCTTTTCATTCCATTTCTGCCTTTCAAAGCGCTACTGTAATAAAGTGTGTTTCATCAAAGCATGTCTGTTTTAACACTCCTTGGAAGGAAAGCATTTGCCATTCACATTTTTCAAGGAAAGAAAAACATATTTTCAAATTTTATTATTATCAAAATATTTGAAAAGCAGTCACTTATTTCACCTATGCTAGTCAAAAAGGATTTATTTTGAGATGTCATTTTGACAAGGCATTAGTTGAAAAAGAAAGATAATTATAAAAGAGTGAATGCACTTCAAATACTTAAAGTGATGAGTGAACCCTATCCATATCTTTGAGAGTACCTCATGTCACTGTAACTTGTTCTCTTGGTACCTCAAGATTAGATCAAAAAAGGTGGCCAAAAGCTTACAGGAAATTTATTAGAGATTTCTCCTGAAGAAATCAAGAAAACAAGAAAATAAAAATAAAAATAAAAATAAAAAAATAATATAAAAGAGAAAAGAAAAGAAAAGAAAAGAAAAGAAAAGAAAAGAAAAGAAAAGAAAAGAAAAGAAAAGAAAAGAAAAGAAAAGAAAAGAAAAGAAAAGAAAAGAAAAGAAAAGAAAAAAAGAATTTGAAAAATTTAAAGATAAGTAAATCTGAATGTACTTGACACACCAGTATGTTCAAATATAAAATAGCATTGTTACTACAAAAAGATGGGACACTGGCACACTGGAAACTTTTATTCCAAATTGAAGTGCCTAATCAGAAAATTGAAGCAAATAAGATGCATGCATCATATATGTAAAGAAGCTCATATTCTATCAATGGAGAGTCAAAACTCAATTTTCTTTTCTCAAGATTTTTCACAGTAAAAATTCTGCTGTTTTGAGCAGAAACTGTTTTCCTGAATACTTACAGATAAGACCTCAAACATTCATTTTATAACCTCTTTTCTTCTCCTAGCCATCTCTGCCATTATCTTTTGCTCTTAAAACTTCCCCCTCAGTAACTTTCTTATTATGTCAGTAAGGTACTCTTTTCCTGAAGGGCTCTCTCCTGGGCTTTTTGCACCTCTTTCATTCTAGGGATTGCTTTTTCATGTTCTCCATGTTTCATGCTCCTAAGTTTCTTATTGACAGCTGCTCTCTTTTGAGTTAGAGGCTGCACTTGCAGAGATAATAAAAGGTATCTGCAAATAGATGTTTGACAGGCTATCACATGATTATTTTAAAAGGATTCTGGCATTAAATTCCTGAATAACAGCCACTGCAGTCTTGGAAGCTAAGCTATCCCAGTAACACAACAATTAGATACAATATTAGCATAACTATTATTCACCTGTGTCATATTGTTTTTTCTAATAATAAAATATATGATGCTAAATTTCCACTTTTCGTCACAAAAAAAAAACAAACAGGGAAGTGACGCAAGCTTTTCCTTGTCCTGTCAGTTCACATACAATGTTTATACAAGTACAGAATTTAAAGTTTGATTACTCTAGGTTCTGTTTTATGGATACCCTGAAACTAAATTAGTTTTTGCAGCTCAATTTTGAATTCTTTGATTGAAGGTTGTGATAAAAATTCTGGAGATTATTAATTATTAATAAATCAGTGAAATGAGAGGATAAAAATGAACTGAGGATTTCCCCGTTTCTCTTAAAATGACTTATAGACCAGTTGCCTATACAGTTTCTACCAAATAAATTCTCAGTAAACTTGAAACATAACAAGTACTTTAACTAAGAAATGGATGTCCCCTAAAATTCTTAATTTTTAACTATGTCTTAATGTTGCAGATCATCTACCTACTTCCCAATCAATGCTGCATTAAAAATAATTGGATGAGTACTCAGCACATACATCCAGGATTTTCACCTTTTCTCACTGAAAAATAGCTTCTGTTCTGAGCAGAATACACTTTTGGGATATTCCCAGACAAAAGAATAGAGATGGGGTGTACAGCAAAACCACGAATATTGCCTTTCAGTGAATTAATTTCCATTTGTACTAGGACTTCCTTGTTCTGACAGCAAGTTCAAGGCTCCCCCAGATTTCTGCTTTCTTGCAACATCTGTTGTTTCTTGGGTAAAATTCTCTTTGTGTCATATCAACATAGCTGGGATGAATACAAAACAAGCTGGGAGTGAGGGACGGAGCTGCAGGACCCATAATCCTGGCACTGGACTCTTCCATGTGACAGTGTAGCCTCTGGTGTTCCCTGAACCAACCACGAATGCCAAAGCCTTCTCTGCAAGGCAGGTGTATCTTTTCACTTGTTAGGTAGTCAGAAGTCTCCGTGGGGCTGTGATGGAAAAGGAAATGTGTCGTGGTTTCACTTCATCCAGCCACCAAAGCCCACACACCCTCTCCCCACCAGCAGGACCAAGGAGAGAATCAGAAGAGTAAAATGAGAAAATTTTTAACTTGAGCCAAAGACAGTTTATTAGGGACACCAAAAGCTGGACACATAAGAAAAATAATAATAAAAAAGGTAAATGTAAAAATAATAAAATAAGAAATTCATTTACCACTTCCCATAGACTGGTAAGCGTTCGGCCATCTCCAGGAAAACTGTGTTCCATCATGTATAACAGTTAGTTGTAATGGCCAGCTCCTTAACTCCAAACATTCCCCAGTTCTTCTCTCTTCTCCCCAAGCCAATGTCATACACTCTGGAATATCCCTTTGGACAGTTGGGGGTCACCTGTCCTAGCTGTGTCTGCTCCCAGCTTCCCATGCATCCCACAATCCTCACTAGCTTGTCAATCTGGGAAGCAGAAAAGACTTTGGCTCTGTATAATCCCTGCTCAGCAATAACTAAAACATGTCTATATTATCAACCCTGTGTTCACTAGAAGCCCAAACCCCAGGACTTCAGCATATCAGAAAATAATAATACAGCATTTAACAGACTGCTGAATGTAATGACGTTCCTGACTGAGAACTACATGAAAGGCAAGGTGCCTCTGCTTTAATGACACATGAAAAGGGGAATTCTTATCAAAATTTTCAGGCACTTTTACTGTCTTTATAAAAACCTTATAGTTTGTCTGAGAAGATGGGCTTTTTTCAGTCAAAGTGTGTCAGAGTGCTGAGATAATGCACAATACCACATCTGACAGCAGCAGAGCTTGCACAGTATTTATGATGTATTGGCACATCTACCTGCTGATCGTGTCAGTGATGTTTCTGGCTTTACATCACAAGCAGGACAAGCAGATTTAGAGTTTTAGAAAGAGTCTCAATGTGTCTGGCCATCAGCTGACAGTGCAGAGAAACAGCTAACCCTGCAGACACAATGTTTGCTTCAAAACAAAATAAACGAGAGCCGAAGTCAAATACTTGTAAACACGAAGGAGGCTGAAAGGGACATTGTGGGAGTGGTTGTGTTAAACTGAACATTAATGAAGCTGAAAATACCATCAGTGTGTTCTGGAAGATTGCCTGCTTTCCAAGTATTCCTTCTTACATCCTAGCCTAGAGGGTGATTTATCCCCAGAGTAGGGTAGTGGAAAAAGCATCTGTGTCAATGCGGAGTGAGTTGTCACAGATGTAGAATGATTGGCACTGGTCTAAACCAGACTGAAGAGATTGTGGCAGCTTCTGACGTCTCTGCAAAAATGTTAGTCTAAAATTACACAAAAATTTTTTCAGGATTCCATGAAGAAAGTACCAATAAGAATTCCTCCGCAGCTTCAAGTTTTTTGAAATCATATCTATGCAAGGTTTGTAGGCTCTTCTGGCTGAATGTGTCTGCTAAGGGGAGGTAAGCTATTTTGAGAAGGGTTTTATATATATCTGAACAGATGAGAATAATGAATTACTGAGAAGTGATGTTCTTTGCTATTTCCTGAGACCCTTTGCACTGGACACAAATTCAAGTGACTGCTTGGCCTAATAAAAAATAAAGTATTTTGAACCTGTGTTTCATCTGATTGTCAGAAGATGTAGCTGGAATTTCACCTCCTTTAGACCTTTTCACATTAAATAGACTATGAGGAGCCATAAATACCTACTAGCATCCCATTAGTCATTCAGTGCCTATCTATTTCTGATGTGTAACAAACTTTACTTTTTCTGCTTATATAATTCCCCAGTAAGTTATAATACCTTTGACAAAATGACAGAGGCTGACAAATTACTCCCGTCTTTCTGCTTTGTCTTTTTTTTGAGATTTTCCCCGAACTGAGACGAGCCAACTTACAAGGTGGAAGGGCCCTAAAAGTATCTTTGTAGTACATGAGAAATATGAAGTTGCCTTCTTGCAGTAAGGACTCCACTGGAGCACATTCTCTCCAACTAAGAGCAAAACTTATTCTCCTGGATGGTCCTGTAAATGTCCTTTGTCATGGTCACTTCTAAATGAAGTGAAAAGCTCTTGTTCTGACATCCCCTGGCTACTCCGGCCAAGATGAACTCTTCACACCTCCTAGAAATACATTTCTTTGTCATTTTAGGCTCAAATTTCTAAAGAGAAACTGTCAGACAAAATGTAGGTCTGAGAATAACTAAAGACAGACAGCAATTATGGGAGAGCTGAAAATAGATATGTCATGCAACAGCCCTCTTCTCTATCTGAAAGACAATGTCCACTCCTAGTGGACCACACACACACACTCACACACACCCACACACACACTCACACACTCACACCCACCCACACTCACAAACACACACACATTCACACACACACCCACACACACTCACACACACTCACACTCACACACACACCCACACACACACCCACACACATTCACACACACACATTCACACACACACACTCACCCACACACACACACACACACACACACACATATGTTTCGGTAGATGTGATTGTGGGTCCTGTCGTCAGAAGAAAAACATCTCTGGATTTCCTGCATTCCCTGAATTTAGTTCAAGTCATGTATAGTAAGGTTCATATGCATGGTCTCTAAATTAATTCTGGAAATATCTTTTCATCATGATGTTTGGGTAGACCAGATCAAGCCTATGTACATGTTCAAAGACACATTATGACAGAGAATATTAGAAGTATCTCACAGTAGAGGTTACTCTTCAACTATTCCCTGACCTTAAACACAGCCCTTTATTTTGTTAGCTAAAGGTAGAGCTCAAACTTGTTAGCTCTTCATAGCTGTACGTATTTTCATATTAATTTTTTCAGAACAGGGACCGAAAGAGGCAGATTTGTAAAGTGAAGAGTGGCATTTGAGAACTGGATTTGATAAAGTATTTAAAATGCCAATCTCAGGCTAAGTTGAAAGCTTTATTATCCTTCATGAATGAAGTTTGGGATATGTGTAATTCTTCCCACAACACTTCTTTCTATGACATATCTATTTTGTAACCTTCCCTAAATCTTTATTTCAGGACCTCCACTTTAAGATTCTATCACAGTTAACATAATTGCAAAACATCAGATGGAAAGCACGTATTATGTGTTATCAGTGTTAAAGATTTTTTGAAGGGTGTATTTCCTATTAAACAATTTGTTATGCCTTAAGCCAAGATGTTTTAACATAATTAAAAATTAACTGTAATTAAAGTAAATTATATTGTTCTAGACAGAAGATTTTGAACTAATTTTCTTAATTCTGAGAAACTGTTCTAATATATTGAAATCATTTATCAAGGCCGATCATGTTTTATAAAACAAAATTAAACTTTCTTTTGTTTAAAAATATTTACTTGACATATTGTCATTTCTAATGGGATTTCAGCTTTATTGTTGCTGTTACCAGAGCAACATATTTAGTTCTAGGGATCAGCCATAGAATTATCTAATTAAGATGCATTTAAAATTCCTTTATTTACTCTTCAGGCCCAAAAACTGTTGGTGTATATCAACAAAAGGGAAAGTTTAAAGTAGAAGTTTAGTTCTTAAATCAGTTAAAAAAAAAAAAAACAGAAATAGTTTTTAAAAACCACAACTAACTCCTCTTTCACTAAAAACACTGGCCTTTTTTTTCGTATACCAAAATTATTGCACTCTGCTTGTCAACATTGCAAATATCATATGTTTTTATATATGAGCATACAGGATTGTCATCCTCATGTCTAAGAAGTCCTCTTGGATTTTCCTCCTTGCTTTCTGCCATTCCCCTCAGTTACTCACTCTCTGAGCTACTTGGATTTAGAGAAGAGAGGGAAGAAAAAGACATGCTGAAATAAAGAAATCAACAGAACAAAAAAAAAAAAAAAAAAAAGAAGAAAGAACGAGAGAAAGCATTTCTGAGCCAGAAGAACGATTACATTCCACTCTCAGTTTTGGCAGGTGACATGCTTCATAACAAAGGTTAGTTGCATAACATTTCCTCTAAATAAGCTTAACTGTGTGTAAAATAGAGGTATATGAAAGTATTGTGAGTGTTATTATAATTTACTGACATGTACAGAGCACTTTGAGGTAAATAATTAGGTCTATTCTAAAGAAAAAATGAACTGATGTCAAATACTTCATACCCATTCTGTACGTTGATGTCTCCTTGAAATACTTTGTCTGAAACACAAATTGAATAGACAGCTGAAGTGCAGATAAGGCATAGGAAAAATGAAGATCGTTATAACATGCACAAGGACAGGGTATATGAATGTGTCTTTGATGAAATTAAGGAGAATGGTAAAAAAATCATGTCTGTTGTAAATTGATTCAGTAGCACTTTGAAAAGATTCTGTGGTTTACAGCTACCAAAAATATCAAATAGCCCCAAAAAAGAAGCTGAGAGCATTTGGGTAATTTCAGCAGCACTACATTTTCCACATGAATAAGACATTTTCTATTGCTTTTGATCTTCATGCAAAACAAATGTCTATACTTCCTTGTGACAAATAGAACAGTTAAAGATAGTATGGCATATCTGACCTTTTTTTCTTACTGCTTCTTTACTAATGTAAACTTTTAGGCAATCAACTCAGGCTCTGCAATCAAGACTGTATTTGTTTTATTCTGTTTTCTAAATATAATCCTTCTATGTGGCAAGAATTTTAGCCATAAGTTTAAGAGTTACAATAGTCGGGAAAAGTTTTTCTTTCAACTAAAGATTCATATACATTTATTGCTTCTCCTCATAGGTGTTTGAGAAAAGTATCTCCAAGGGAGCCCCTTACAACCTACGTCAACATCTAAAGATAATCAACATTATCCAGGATGAGTGCTGAGAGAATGCTGCACCTGACATTTCAGAGATGTGGGTCTGTCTGTCTTATTTTACAGAAATTCATAGTACAAAAGAGAAAGAATGATAAGTAAAAAGTTAAAAGCATTGCTTCTCTTTTTCTTACCTTTCCACTGACTGCCCATACTTTACATATTCCAGCACACTCCCTCTATTTTTTTTATTTTTTTATTTTTAAAAGATACAAGATGCTCAACTTCCTAATTTTTTCACTATTCATTAGAACTTAAAAAGGTCAAATTAATAGTGAAAAAAATAGGAAGTTGAGCATCTTGTATCTTTTATTGGTACTGTTTACCTTCAGCCTCCCTCAATTCTGGACTCCCTTAAGATGGTTTTCTAATATTTATCTTCCCATTCCTTTCTGAAAAGTATCTTCATATAATTCAAAGAGAAGAGGAGGAAAAAAAATTGTATAAAGAGGAAAAAATTTTACACCTATCTAGACAAAAATTCTTTACTCTGGTTTCTTTCAGTTTTGGGATCAGAGGGTTCCCATTCATCTCTGGTAAAGGAAAAAGTAGGGAAGGATGGCCAGATTTTCCACATACTGATTTAACTGCTCATTACAAGTACTAGATTATGTTTTGTGACATAATATTACATTCTTATGACAAAATTCTATATTAATAGTGTCTTATATTATATTAACTATAGTAGTAAAATAACAGCACACACAAAGATTACTACAATAATTATAAAAACAACAATAATAATAAAATTCTATCATGAATAGCTACATAAGAAAGTGATTTTCCCCAAGCATTGTGAGAAATTTTCCTAAGAATTATGTTGCCTTTTGAAATATATCTGTAAAAAGAGCTGTGTGATGGCATTTAAGAAAAAGGTCAAAGAAAATGGAGTTTTCTTTGTGATCTTTAAGTTACTGCTATGCTAAATTTATGTCTCTTCAGGAGAACTGGTTACAGTTCCTTTAATAAAAGAAAAAGAAAATTCTCTTTCTGTCATAGAAAGTTGGATTCAGAGCACCAACTCTTTGGTTTACCCATTGAGGACCAGCAGCTTTATAGAAAATGTAGTTAGAATTAGAAAAACTACAATCCTATGAGATAAGTGAGATAACACATTCTGAGATAAAAAAATGTGAGCATTTCTTCATTTGCAAAGGAATTATTCCTAATATATAGAAAATTCCCTGACCTCAGGGGACATTTTCATTTGCTTTAATCTGGGTTGGTTCTTTGAAACAGTTTTGAGATGAATTTGAACTATTCTGTATAAACCAGTAAAGGAGGAAATATTTTTCTCCGTAGAAGCAGGATTTTTTTTGCCATTTGTTTCATAAAATTACTGTACCAGGTCTTTCTTCTCAGAATAATTTCATGGCTTTCTGTACCTCATCAGAACAAATAGGAAGGACGTACATTTGTTTTAATTATGTTGAGATTAGGGTTCAGTAAAATAGAAAGAAAATAGGAAAAAGGAGTGGAATATGAAAATCCTGAAAAATTACATTTTAACAGTGAATAAATTGAGCAGCAATGCAAGCAAAGTAAGGTGCTCAGTAAAAACCTTCAAACCATTAATATTTTAAATCAAGATTGTATATTAAAAATAAAAGAAAATGAAAATATTAATGTCTTGCTTTGAAAGACAGGTGTCTGCTAAGGAAGGCAGGAACCTCCCTTGGAATAGAAAATGTCAATCTCTTCCCTCTGAATTCTTATAATTTTGAAATTAAGGGGCTTTCAGGCAAAAGGGTATGAGAATAGGAATAACAGTTCATTACGAGTGTGTGCAATAAAGCAAACAAAAAACAATGACTAGGACATTAGCCCCAAACAGCCCAGTCCCGCCCAATTCCCAATTCCCAATTCCCAGTATCTGTGCCCCTCGGAGAGAAACTCCCAGACATCACTCAAGTGCAACCAGATGCCCTCCTTCACCCTGAGCTTGGCCACTTCTTTTATTTTTCTTAAGTACATAGCTGTTAGTGTTTCCTAGCAACCTATGGGGAAAAAATCCCCAAGTAAAAGAGGGCCAAAGGAAAGAAACCTTGGTCCCAACAATGAATTTGATTGGAAAGTCTATTTTTAAAGTATGATGGAAGGTTAGACCCTTAGTTTGATTTTTCATTTTTTTAATAGGAGTTTTGTAAGAAGTTACACCTAGTGCAATCAGCTGCCTTGTGCATATAGGTTAGAAATGAATGAATTTCTAATCTATACTCTATGTTGATTTTGGTTTTTCCATTGTTTTAGGGTTTAAGGGGTGGTGATGGTGGTGTTCATTTTCCCTTGTTTATTTGCCTAGTTTTTGGGGTATTTTTTACCATTAAATACTGAAATATAACACCAAGGCTCCAGGACATGTTGCTTTAAGAAAGCAATATCAACTTCTCTAATTTCCTGGATAGAAACAGCACCAGAGTGATCATAGCTCTAATTATGGTACACTCTTTTTTTGTCTGTGATTATACTATCACATTAGTGATAATATAATTTAAGAATTTTGCACAGTGTCATAAAATCATTGAATGGCATGAGTTGGAAAGGACCTTAAAGATCATCTAGTTTGAAAATCCCTGCAATTGCCCCATATAGCCTGGCCTTGAACACTTCCAGGAATGGAGCCCACACAGCTTCTCTGGGCAACAGGTTCCAGTGCCTCTCCACCCTCCCAGCAACAAATTTCTTCCTAACATCTAGTCTAAACCTCTCCTTCTTATAGTTTAAACTTGTTTCCCTTGGTCTTATCACTATCTGCCCATGTAAAAAGTCACTCTCCATCTTTTTATGGCCTCCTTTAAATACTGACAGGCCACAGTGATGTGTCCCTGGACCTTCTCCAGGCAGAACTTTCAGCCTTTCAGCTTCAATTTTCTCAGCCTGTCTTCATAGGAGAGGTTTTCCATCCCTCTGGTCATCTTTGTGGTCCTCCTCTGGATCCTTTTGTCTTCCTCATCTTCCGTGTCCTCCCTGTGCTGGGAGCCCAGAGCTGGATGCAGGTTCCAGGTGGGCTCTCCCCAGAGCAGAGCAGAGGGGCAGAATCCCCTCCCTGCCCTGCTGCCCACGCTGCTCTGGATGCAGCCCAGGACACGTTTGGCTCTCTGGGCTGGGAGCACAAAATGTTGGCCCATGTCCAGCTTTTCATTCCTGAGAACCCTCCAGTCCTTTGCACCAAAGATGCTCTAAGTGACTTTCCCCATCTTCCACTCCTATCTGACATTTTTTCAACCCAGGATGAGCAACTTGCACCTGGCATTGATGTAGTTCATGATGGTCTTGTTGATTGACTGTTCAAGGTTGTCCAGGTTCCCTTGATGCCAACCTTTCTTTTTCTTGTATCAACTGCACCACTCAGGTTCATGTCCTTTGCAATTTGCTGAGAGTGGGCTCAGTCTCACTATGTTATTCATAAAGATATTAAAGAGCATAATTTCAGGACACAGCCCATGATCATTACTTTCCACTTTATAATTCCTGTTCTTAAAATTTAACTGTGCTTCTGCTGCATTCATTTATGAATGAGCATTCACTCATGCTCCTTAAACAGATCTAATGTGTAGGTTCTAGCTCAGGGAATAGGTAAATTCGTACAATTATAGAATCACAGAACAGGCCAAATTGGAAGAGATCTCAAAATATCATCTGATTGTGGCAAAGAAAAGATGGATAGCATTTTCTGGTACACTTTCCATTTGCATCTTGCAAATTTTCAGTAGAAGGGAATCCACCTTGGGAGGTTCTTTCAGTGAGTGATTTTTCTTATTGTAAAAAATTTGGTTTTTGTGATGAGTTGAAGCATCTCCTGGACAAGCCATATCACATCTTGTCTTCTCCACATGGTTCCTTGTGAGGAGGGAGCCTTTGATGTCTTTGTGGCTCCCTCTTATATACTAGATTACTATGCTGAGCTTCCACTGAGTCTGCTAAGCTCTAGGGAGATCAATCTCTTTCAGTCTTTCCTGGTAGAATATATTTTATAGACTTTTGATTATCTTTATGGCCTCCCCTTGGACCCACAGTCCTGTCTATGTCTTCCCTGAATCATGAGGACCAGAACTGGAGACAGTGCTGCAGATGCAGTCTGACAAGCCCTAAGGGAAGTGGGATGAACACATCTCTATTTCTGCACATAATGTCCCTCTGGAAGCAGTTCAGGATCTGACTAGCCTTTGTTGCTGCAGTGGCATGCTGCTGACTAATATTCAGCTGGCTGTTCATCAGGATGCCCATGTCCCACTCAGGAATACTGCTTTCCAGCCACACAGCACCTACTTTGTATTGGGCTCTTTGCCTTCTTTTTCCCAGCATCAGTATTCTTCACTTGTCTTTGCTAAACTTCATACAATTTTGTTAGCCCGCCCTTCCAACTTGTCCAGGTCTATCTGTAAGATAATTCATCATTCAGATGTGTCTACCCGTCACTTTAGTGTCATCAGTCAAATTCACTGAAGATGCTTTTATTTCCATCATCCAGATCATGTATGAATTTACCTCCCATCTCCTAGGCCAAACATCTGACCTGTAATTTGACGGTCTGTCCACTGAAGACTGTGGAGAAGGGCATAGAACACTTGCTGGGGTCCAGATAAATTACATCCAGTACTGTTCCTGTGTCCATGTAGACATTGTTTCATTGTAGAAGATGATCTACAATGCCTATGTGTAAATACATGCTGGTGTTTCTCCTTCAAGGTCTTTGGGTTTTTTTTAATAGTTTTTAGAACACATTTCATTACTTTCCCAGGGACTACCATAAAACCAATGAGTCTGTAATTTCCTGAGTTCTCTTTTTTGTGCTTCTTGGAGATTGATGTGACATTTGTTCTCTGGTCATCAGGAAATCAAGTTATCAACATTATTAATAACTTAGGACTTTCCTAGATTTCTGTAGTGTATAAATCAGACTCATTTTTGTCTAAACATTCTTCCCAAGTTGTGAGGCTTGATACACAGTTGGGCAGGGGATGAAGACTACTTAGCCCAGCCCACAGGCAAGTAAGTAAATTGACTTCAATTTATTTTCTGTCTGACTGAAAGAGTATGAGTTAAATTAAAATTAAGGTTTGACGGGTAGATCTTTCCAAACTACTGAGGTAGTGAGAAATCTGAATTAAAAAAAAAAACAAACCAAAATATTGGCCTAGAATAAAACACAGAGAAGAACTAAAAGAACTGGGATTAGGAGATTAGGAGGGAGATGTGGAAAAAAAGGTAATTTGCTTCTCACTGAAGACAAGGAAAGAAAGGCACTTGGAAGTATTCTGCATTTAGTATAACTGAAGAAATTAAATATTTAGGAGTGGAGTAAGGTGGTGTCATCTGAAAAAATGTTGCCAGATGAATACATTCCCAAATGCCAAATGTTCAGTACAAGGGACTTAGGTGAACATATATGGGTAGGAGTGATAGAAGGTCCAATAAATGAACATATTTTTTGGAATTTACTGTTTCTTTCCATGGTGAAATAACCAAAGGAGTGCACAGAACTAATGGGGAAATCACATACCTAACACAATTTATTTTGAATAAAAACAGTAGTAGATTGATCTTGAAGAATTTCATAGCTGAATTATATTTATATTGATTTTTCTGCTTCTGGTTGTGAACAAGGAGTTACACTTGATTGCCATATGTAAAAGAAGATTGGAGTAGCATAAATCAGACCTGTGACATATTTTAGAGGCTAATTTTTGTCTTGACTTTATTGAAGCTCCCTCAGATGTGCTTCTTCCTGGTAGAAACTAATAACAGTGAGAAAACATCAATACTGACCGTTGCCCTTCCAGGCCTTATAGTGTAACTAAGATATCCACTTGAATGCAGTTAGATGGAGTCTCTTTGGATCACCTCAGAAGAAAATACTAAGAGCTTGCCCTCACCTTACGAGTGACAATTGTCCCAGTCTAGCTATCATAAGTGCTTCAATTTTGACAAGATGTGTATACCACCTCTGCAAAATTTATCAATGGATTTGAATTTGCTATGGCTTAAACCTTCTTAAAAAAATCCTTATACCATCTGTCTGTTTCATAAAAGGCAAGTTGAGAGGCAAATACTGCAACCTGGTAAAAGACCTGCACATTTTGCTGATATTGAAAAAATGAACTTTATCAAATGATCTTCAGCGTTAAACCCGCATTGACTTTATGTGTTTCAACTCAGCTTCTGTCAGAATACTTGAAGTAAAAATCCATTATTAAGTCTGCAAAAATAGCAATATTTTTAGTGTTTTATTCTAGTGACTGCATAGTATAAAACATCTGATTCTTAGTACAGACCCTGTTTGCTGTCACTGGCCACTGGGCAAATGTAGATAAATCTCTAATCTCTCCATTGTCAGTTTTACCTGAGCCATACAATACTGTGATGGTACTTGTCTCTTTTTCAAACATGAAGAACTTTATTCAGAAACACATAATGTAAAAGTTGAATATGTACCACATGCACAAAATCCCCTACAGTAACCCTGTCTGATAACAACCTCTCATAATTTCCTGTTCTCCCCATTTTCAAGTCTTTCTTTTTACTGTTATCTGCATAGTGATCTAAATTCTCTGCAGCACCATGCATCATGCTCCTCTCTGTTAAACTGGACATTTTGCAGTAAATTATTAAAAACATCAAAAGCAACATGTCCATTCTCCTACCTTCAAGTTCTGTGAATTCTGTTCCAGAATTATTAGCCATGGCATGGTGATTAAATTACTTAAACCAAGGAGTCCTGAGCCTTGAGTGACAACATAATTATTCCAAAAGAGCAGGAAGTTATTGTATAAGAAAATATAAAGACATAGTCTGATTGTCTTCTCTCCACATTAATGTTAATAAAAAATTAAATTACCATACACAAAAGCATTAGATAAACCCCTATATATTGTTCTAGATTGTTTTAGGATGAGCATATATTGGCTGCTGTGCTTCAGAGTATCTGTTTCTCATGAAAAAAAAGAATGCGTTTGTTAACTGATGTCTCCTGAAAGATGATCCAGTTATGGAAAAAAGAGAACCAGTTCTGTTCCAGTGCAAGTGCAAGTACACAATGATTTATGAATGAAAGAGGTATTGAGCATACAAGAGAATGAACTGGGAATTCTGTGTTTGCTATTACCTTGATGATAAACTTGCATCTTCCTGATTTCTCCTTGAATAACAAGGGTGCAAGGAGAGTAAGGAAAGGAACAACAAGGTAAAAGTGTATCAAATTTCATTGATTGAGCTTTGAGATATTAATGGTTCCATTTTTTTCTGCATCCTTATGTTTCTGTAGCAATTTTAGTAGTTGTAGTAGTAGTGTTGCTCTCTCCCACAGTATTTTCCAAAGCTTGGGAAAGCCAAAAGGCACAGAGATTATAAACTGGACTTGCGGATACATTTCTACTCCTAAAGACAGAGAGAGACACCTTGGGTGGGCTTTCCAAACTTGTAAGGATAGTTTGTGAGAGCTGTGTAATGGAGTGTGATAAAAGTTCTTACAACTATAACGTGCAGCTGCCTTGCTGGACATGATAGAAATAATTCCAAGGTTTAAAAATTAATTGATTGGAATATCAAGTAATATCAATGTGGGGGAAAAATGATGAAATTAATGGAAGTTATTTTGAAACTGAATAACAAGCAAGGCCCAAAACCCCCTGTGAGTATATTGCATCCCCAAGAGATACGGACTGGACAGAGCTCACTCCTGTATCAGACAATGTGGTTTGGTAGGAGGTGAGGATCAGCTCTGCTCCTGCTGCGATGCGCCCGTGACTGCAAATCTGCTGTGAAGTTGAAAACAAAGCCCTGAGAGGCACAGGTATTTTATTGATGTTATTAACACACAAAGGTGACTTCACAGTCTTAGGCCACAGCTCACGGGCAGTCAGGACTCACAGATGTCTGGATGTCTATCTCTGGTTGAGAATTCAGGTTGATTTTTTAGTCTCTTTCATTGTTAGAAACTTGGATGTCATCCCAAATGAGTCCTTCTCTTAAGTGAAAGATTTAAGTTCATCCTGAGAGATATTTTACTAATGTTTGTGAGGACATGATTCTGTCAACATATGTCTTCATTGTAGAGTTGTTTTCCTTCACAAACCTTATTTGTACAGAAATACATGATACTTGAGGGTGGGGGGGAAGCTAACCAGTATTAATAAAAAGATCCCAAAACAGATATTGTTCACAGTGTACCAAAATCATAGCAGTCCTTTCGTGATTTGTGGAAAATGTGATCAAGTAGAGAAAATAACATTCTTGAAGATAGAATAATAGATGGAATCTACAGCTTCTTATACACTAGGCATTCAACTGAGCTCCAATCTACCAGACTATCACTAAAATAAAAATTTTCTAAAATAATGGCAAAGTAGCGTAAAAAAGAGATGCAATAAAAGCATTTGGATTAAATAGCAAAAATTTTGAAAGATAAAGATGACAGTGATACCAGCATCCAGAGTATAGTAAACCAGCTAGGGACTCTGGCTGTAGTAACAGAAAAAGTGATGGGAAAATGGTTCAGAAGCTGAAAAAGAATGCTTGCAGCAAAACTCTGACAAATTCAATAACGGGAAATCAAAAGTCTAAGAGAGAAAAGGTGTCAAGTTAAAATAACTTTATTTTAACACTTGGTAACCATTATTTTGTATATGTAGGCCCTGATATGGCATCAAGAAATGTTACTTTTGTTATTAATGTCACCGACTGTCCTATTAAGACAAACTTCATAGGACAGCTTAGAAATTTGCCATCTATTGTTCTACAGTACTGGGAAATCTGACATCTGGACATGGGCCAAAGTGCAAATGTATTACTTCAAAGATAATTTAAAATCCATATACTGTCCCACCATATTAATTAGTGAAAAAGAAAAAACTTTTGAGGAACATTTAATACATTTAATACATTTCCCATAAATGTTTGAAAAATTGACAAAATATGCATCAAATCAGGTATGTTACATTTGAAACTGTAATCAAATTCATATGGAATGAGGAAAGAAGTATCTGACTTCCAATATGTATTTGCAGGCCGCACAACTGACTGAATATATATACTCATGATGCAAAATGTGAAAGGCAATATTTTCAGACTGGATTTAGAGCATGCCTGAAAGTGGTAATCGGAATAGTGATGTTCACTAAATTGTTATGGCTTTAATGAATGCACAATGAGATGATGCCTCTGGAAACATGTGAAATACCTCTATTGGAGTTATTTAATTTCTTTTTTCCTCTGCTTTTGAAAGTGTTTCATTATTCTTGCTTTTGGGATTTTGCTTTTCAAAATGCTGCTGCAACAAGTTTTTTAGGTATCTGCTAAGGATGTTTTGTGCATCAAGGTCCTTTTCAGATATGTGGATAGCAAAAATCCTGTGGTACATACTTTGTTGCCATGAAGCTAGTCACGACAAAGCAAGCCTTTTGCACAATGGTGGTGACCAAAGGACTGGTGGTGACCAAATATGAGTTTTTATAAAACTTGATACTATGCCTGAATAATTTTCATCAATTGTTTAGAAGATAATATAAATATGCCAAAGGCAAAAAAATGGTATGGCAGAAAGGTTTTTCTGAATTATGAACAAGAAAGTTCTAGTTTTCAAGGAGAAGATTAAGTCTGGATAATAAACAGTTGGTGAAAAACAAAATTTACATATGTGCAAAATTTCCTTTGTTTGAGTGTGCAGTTTGCAATATCTGTAGAAGCAGAGACTGATACAGAAAAATGGTGAGTCTGAAAATAGTCCAAGGGTCTACTTCATATGCAGCACAGCAGGTTCTCCAGATGAGCTGCTGTGACAAAAAGTGCCACAAGAACACTAGAGCTTAGGAACAGACCTTGCTTCCAAGCAAGGCATTCTTCATAATGAAATGTTGTTCAGTTAGCTGCATGTTAACAGAAACTGAAAAAGAGAAGGGATGCAAAAGCCTTGAAAGCTCTCAGTATGCTGAAATACTTCTATATGTCCATTTGTATTAAAATGAAACTTGTTGGTAAGTATTAGAAAAAGAATAACTATCCTCATAAAAGAGTATACAGGGCTTGTAAGGAACCTTGATCAACCAGAAAAGCAATACTTTAAAGGTAATCCTTTCAAATTAGACTTGAAGAACAACTTTTTTAAAGTAATGATAATTAACCTTGGAAACAAAATATCAAAAGAAATATTGAACTCTATTTCTTGCAAATTCAGGTCAAACTGGAATCTCTTACAGAATTATACTTTGGACAAAATGTGATGGAGTCAGTAGAGGGGTAACTGAGGGAAATTGAAAGTCTCTGAAACATTGAGTGGGAGGTTTGATGAACTGTAGGTCTTTCTTGATCTTCAGCTCAGTAAATTTCTTATAACACACATCTTGTTTGTGAGAGCCCAAAGGAGATTGCTTTATCTTGTTAGCATATTGTAACAGACAAATAGAGATGTTATATCACATTTTAGGAGTTCAGTTCTTCAAGGACTCATTTTCTCCCAGTTTGGCAATGTTTTTCCTTGTTTCATTGATTTTAACAAGCTGAAAATGTCACAGGCATTTTCTGCAAATATCACCAAATGTTTTGTGTGTGCCACTGTTTCCATAATAATTTAGATTGGATAGTATCCATCCTTCTAAATTCAGGGTGGGGGGAGGGAAGGGAAAGGAAGAGCAGAAAGGGAGAGAGAGAGAAGCAGAATATTTAATTTTTTTAATGCAATTTTCTGAAGGAGAAATATTATTCTATTATTTTCCTTGCTGATGTGCATCTCTGTGAACAGTGAGCAGATATAAAGGATATTTCACATGCAGTTGTACAGTTTGATTCACATAATACTTGTTTCTGTGTGGAAGGTTTTGTGTCACTATGAAATGTTATTTATTGATTATAGTGATTTCGCTGACAGAGAATCCAGATCGATTTCATATTTTAGGATAAGAATAAGCCTTATGTGAAATCATATTCCTAGCTTTTCTATTTTGATAGTTTCATTTGAGTTCCTAAGTAGGGAGTTGGGTTTTAACATCTAATTAATTTACATCATTCCTTTAATACCAGAAAGAAAGAATAGGGGATGCACCAAGGGAGAAGCTAATGAGAAAGCAATGAAATGGGCTGAAGAGATTTAATTACTGTCACCTATTTTTTTAATATGTTTGTACCCAAGGTTCAAAGTAAGCATTTTTGTTACTAAATATATATGTAGTTATCAATCAGAGAATCAGAAATTACAAACACCATACATGGTGATCATGCTTACCTATCATTGATCATAATCACACAAAACTGTCCTTAGCACTGATCTCTTAAATCAGCTGTTTACATGAAAATCCTTGAAAAACCTCAAATGTGAACTCAAGCATATAAGCAGCAATGGCCACAGGAGTGCTTCCTGTGCTGGCTGAACTTGCTTGTGCTGTTGTTTCACTCTGCAGCCTCCCTCATGGTTATTGCCCCTATGCACCTGGGCATAAACAATTACCTCTTACATTCCCCCTCCTCATTTTTTCATCTTCTCCTCCATAGAATACTGTTTCTAATCCTCTTTGTCCTTTTATTTTGGATTTCGACTACTGAAGATTTGCCTAAACCACCTGAATGCACTCCTCTTTATCCTAATCCTAATAAAACTCACTTGATGAAAAATTGCAAGGGTAACTTGTTAGAAACAAAAACTTGATCTCACACTTATTTTTAATTCTAACTGGGCCCCATTCATACTTCTACAGGTGTATCTATTTTGTAAAATTTTCTTCCTCAGAATTATTTATAAGGTGTCTTCAGATTGAGACTTATTCAAGTCATTGCATGAGTCCTGCAGCAAAATGTAAAAAAATCTTAAGCGGTTGATCATTAATAAAGACATTTGAGATGACAGAATTGTATAGGATAAGTATGACAAGAGAGAAAAGGTGATGCAACTTTGATAATTATCCAGATGAAAATTAGAGTTTCACTTACACAAGATTTCTTTGAGATGCTTGCTGAATTGAACTTAAAATCTTAAGATGAACAAGCATTTCATTATTATTTTATATAGTAGCTCTCTTCAAAGCAACAAAAACTGGTTTGCAAAGACACATAGAGCGGGGACAGAACATTGGGCAATGTCACTCTCATCTGTTACAAATGAAATAAAAATAAAAAAACCAAAACAGCAATGATACAAGAACCCAGCAGCATTGATACAAGAAGGGATTTGCAGGGATGTTATAGTTTTTCCATAAGTAAGAGGATAAGTAATTTGGACAAGAGGATAAGTACTTGGACATCAAGCGTTCACTGGGATGGCGACGTCTACAGCAGATGCTGACCATAAGAATTTAGGCCAAAATTGACAAATTCATTAAAAACACATTTTCTTTCAAACTCTTTCACAGCAAGCAGCAGCAACCTTTAAAGGAACTCTGGAGCAACAGATGAAAGTTCTTAAAATCTCCATAACTTCGGGGGCAAAAGGGATAAATATGCATAATTATCTGGATAAAATGGAAATGGGGTATGGGACTGGAATATTATCTGCTACACTAATTTTCTGCATCTCTACTGCAGATGAAAATGTGTAGATAAAATTACAGGAAAAAGAAAAGGGGAGGCTACTCTGTGGATACCTTAGCTAGAATGCCTGTATAGTCCAGCAGCCAAAAACAAAAAAAGAAAAATAAGAACTGTTGTATGAAATTTAGATGTCACTCATAAAGATTTTTTTTAGGTAATCATAAACAACATGATTTTCTGTCATTTACACAGCAACACAAATGTGGCCTGTGAAACTTAAAAACTGTAATTACTTTTCTCACCATTATCAATACAATCACTTGCTTTGAAAGCAAAGTGTTATACTAGTGCAAATAGCAATATATACTGCAAAGCATAGTATAATACACTGTAAAGACACCATGTGTCTAGTTATGAGAGCAATTTTACCACTGAGAGTAAATAACTCGTACAGTTGTACTGAAACAGTGATAAGAAACAGCGTAATAGCAAACTTTACAAGAGAAAGGAGCAAAATAAGCACAAGTAACTGCAAATATGGAGGAAATGCATAGGAAGGAAGAAACAAAACAAAGATAAGCAGGTCAAGAGAAAACCAGATAGATCCCCCGGTGCAGGTTGGAGCTGTGTCCTCCTCTTCCGTCTCTAGCTGCCTGGAAGAAAAAAATTGACCCCATCTGTCTACAACTTCCTTTCACAGAATTATAGGGCATGGTGGGGTCTCCCCTGAGCTTCCTTTTCTCTAGCCAAAACTAGTGCTCCCTCAGCCGCTCTTCATAGGAGCCCTTAGACCCTTCACCAGCACTGGACTTGCTCCAGCACCTCGATGTGTTTTTGTCAGAACTGGGTGTAGAACTTGAGGTATGGCCTCAACAGTGCCAAGTACAAAAGGAAAATAACTGCCCTGTCCTGCTGATCATACTATTGCTGATTCAGGCCAGGATGCCATTGGCCTGCTGGACACACTCCTGGCTCATGTTCAGCCACCATTGGCCAGCCAGCTCCCCTGGGTCCTTTTTTGCTTGGTAGCATCCAAAACACTCTGCCCCCAGCCTGCAGCTCTGCATGGGATTGTTGTGACCCAAGTGTAGAACCCAGCACTTGCCTTTGTTGAACTTTAGCCAATTGATGAAGGCTTTCTAGAACCTTCTGAAGAGCTTTCCAATCCTCCAGCAGATTCATATTCTCACAAAACGTGGTGTCATCCATGAACCTAGAGATGGTACTCTCAATTCCCTCACCCAGATCATCAATAAAGATATGGTTTCAAAGGTTTTGCTGAGCTCCAGGTAGACAACACCCAAGGCCTTGATGAACAAACAAACTAGGTGAGCCACCTGGCCATAAAAAGAGATCAAGATAGGCAGGAGCTGCCTTTCCTAATCCCAAGCTAACTCCTTGGTCGTCCTGTGTGTGCCCCATGGTGGCACTCAAGATGATCTGTTTCATGACCTTGTCAGGCACCAGGGTCAGGCTGACAGGCCCGTAGTTCCCCCCAGATCTGCCGTACGATACTCCTTGTAGTTGCGCATCACATTGGCCAACTTCCACGTCTGGGACCAGGATAGCCAGGACTGGGTATGAGCCTGATCTCTGTGACTGAGACCACCAGGGACACAGACATCAGCCCTGACCACGTGGACTAGCTCCATGGAACTGCGTGTAAACAGCTGATTTAAGAGATCAGTGCTAAGGACAGTTTTGTGTGATTGTGATCAAGGATATGTAAGCATGATCACCATGTATGGTGTTTGTAATTTCTGATTCTCTGATTGATAAATACATATATATTTAGTAACAAAAATGCTTACTATGAAATAAGAATAATGAATACGACATGAATTGATAATTAAATGAGCACAATTGACCCCCGAGGAAGTTATAGTTAAAAGACCTCAGGTGCTTGTAGAAGAGAGGCCAAATTATAGCATCATCAGTCACAGAACATGGAGCCAGAACGACAGATGAATCTGCATGACTCCCACATATATCATTTGCTATATATTCACAGCTTTTGATTTCTACGTCAGCCAGAGAAATACACATTTGATCATGACTATATGTCCTGCCTGAATATAACTTGTCTTCCAAGTACAAAACAGAGAGTATACTGAGGTATCCTTAGATGAATATTAACCTAAAAACCTTATTCAGTCACTGAATAATTTTTTAGATTAATATAGGCATAGGTAAAAAATAATCTCCTTACCTTTTATAAGAAGCCTTTTTTAACAGGTGAGGATGTTGAAATGACAGGGGAATAAATGAGAGCTGAAACATTCGCATTCAGAAAGAAACTCCTAAAAAACCCTGTGACACTGGGCATGGGCTAGAGTGACAAATTGTCAAATGAAAGTCCAAGAGCACTGTCTACTTCAGAACTTCAAGCAAACAAATAAATTGTAACTCTCATAAGCCTTCATTCCTTTTTTTTCCCTTAAAGTTGAATTTATACAGCTTGTCTTTCATATTTGGATTATTTTACATGTCCTGTATTTGGGTAAAATGACTCACAAAATTTTGGAATCCCTGAAGCATTTTTATTGTGTTTTACTTTGAAATCTTTCAGTGTTTTTCTCCAATTGTACATGAATTCTCACCTGTTTCAGTTTTGACTATCATGGGTAAGACATTTCTTTAAGACAAGTAATGGAAAATTGCAGATTTTGAGTACATAAATCAAGCTTTGTGGAAAAAATATCATGGTGCTCTCCCAGTTATAAAAAGTGTTGTGAAACTTTTGGTTGTAAAATGAAGAAAATAGAAAAAGTTTAGAAACTGAGTAGATGCTTGAAGATATCACATATAAATAAAAATGACAGAATCACAGAATCTGTTGGAAGAGACCTTCAAGATCATTGAGTTCAAACCAATACTACATTAGACTTCAGAGCCCCATTACTGATTTTTGAAATCTCTCTAAATGTTTCTGATAACATAAATATTTCTCTTTGTAAAATTTTAAATCGAGCAAAAAATATTCTTCTGCAGAGGTATTTGCCAGTTGATTTCAATGTGCTTGTCTAAATGGCTTAGTAACATAAGCTATTTGATTTCAACCAGACCACACAGGTAGCAGAATGGGGCCACCCATCCCCTTGATCTTCAGATTATAGACAGAGAAACTCCCAGGGATCCCAGAGAGCACCACAGTTCTTGTGGGTCTCCCACTGAAAGTGGAGGCAGAGTGTTAACCTAAAACAGGAAAAGTACTCTGCTGGGATGATGGAAATTAACATTTTTTTCATGTAATATTATGTCAGTTCAGGTTCCAGCACACGCCAAATTCCAGACTCAGAGAGTTTGCCATCAACCTCCTGCATGGACCATCTGCCCCTGATTCAGAGAAAAGATTGGTTAAAGAAGAATGACGTGGACAACAGGCTCAGGGATTTGACTCTAATCCCCTTTTACACATAAGTTTAACCTGTGACGTTCGTTCAAGCAAAGAGAAATGATGACTTACCTGGTGGAAAGAAATGGGCATTTTTAGCTGTGGTGCAGTATAGAAAACATCCACATTTTTAGGCACTACAATTGCAAGGAACACCAGGAATCTCCATCAAATTAATTTATTTTCTTCACAGCATGAGAGGACTCTAAGTGAACAGAGTCTACTATTGCCTTGTAGTAACTTTTAAAAGTTAGTAGTTGTTGAAAGCCTTGTGTTGCAGACATTTTTTCACAGGGATCCTTTCTTTGGGATTTGTGCATCTTCTGGGAAGCAAAGGCCCCAGAAGAGGAATGTAAGCAATTGTTATCAGCTGCTGTGAAATGCAGTAGGATGCACCTGTGATTGGTTCATGTTCCATGTTTATAGTTAAGGGCCAATCACAGGAGCAAGCTGGGGACAGAGTCCCTGGACATAGAACTTTGTTTTAGATTCATTCTATTCTATTCTTAGCTTAGCAAGCCTCTGCAACTTCTCTCCTTATTCTTTTTAGTATAGTCATAATGTATCATATATCATATATCAATAAATCCAGCCTTCTGATCAAGAAACAAGATTCTCATCCTTCTCTCTCACTCCAGTGACCTCCTCAGGTAGCTGTAATAGCCTTGTAGCAGTTTTTGTTCATGTTTGAATATTCCACCCTGTGCAGTTTTGGAATATTTCATGATAAACTCTTGCTAAAACCTAAGTGACAGATATTTAGCTGAAGTAAATCCACAGGGCTTTATTAGCTTGGATTGAACTATATCTATTTACATCACTAGGCATCTGGATCAAAGGAAAAAATGTGTGTAAAGGGACTAACTAAAATTTGTCTGAAACTACAAAGTTAAATCAAGCTTGCAAAACATTGGTGAGAACAGCAACAACAACAACAACAACAAAGAGCAGCTCAAACCATCTAGTATACAGAAAGGAAGACATTATATAGAGAGACCTTCTAAAACAAGTAAAATCACTTACTAATTATTGGTTTATTATGTTAAAGTAAAAATTCTTACTTTTAGCCCATCTTTTCTATAAAAGACTTCTATACACGAAACCAAAACTGTTGGTTTCCTTCAGGTAAACTGATTAGCTTTTAGGATATAAACCAGCCTAGCAGACAGGCACTTATGTCTGCTTTGTATTGGCAGAGTGCCGCCAACCCGTGGCTCTAGTTGAACTGATCGTGTATCTCCTGACATTTTATGGCAAGGATACATGTACAGCCACCTGCAGCTGTGCAGAGAATACCATCCTGAAGATGTGAGAATGGATGAACAAGAAAACTTTGGACTATAACTCATAGTTTATGGACACTCTCATCACCAGTTGCGACCTTTTCATCTAGCACTAAATATAAGTGAAAAGAACATAATTCTTGTGAGTTCTGTAATATAAAAGCAATTCATCCTTATGATGTCAATCATAGCCTCATGCTTCTCATATTTCAGTCAGAAAATGTAATGTTGAAGTTTTCAAATTGGTGCTGAATCTTCCCATTGAATTTTTACTCAATAATTCTTGAACTGATTCTACATAGGATGCAGATTTAAGATAATAAATAACATATTCCGATTTAATTATATTATATGTCAAGAGATTTTGTTGCTAGGGATTTTACACTTTAAAAAATGTTTTGCTTCCTGTATCCAAATAAATATAAAGGGATTAGGTTTGTCTACAAGAACCCAATGTGTAGTTTATGCATACATTATTGGGATACTTTTACACCAGCTAGATTGGTTATTGTTGCTGCAGCATGTTGCTCTGAGGGATATGTCCACTGGATACCTATTACTTGGATTCTGAATCTTTTATTATCCAGGACTGCACTGCACACTAAATATATGTGAAAGGAAGAATAAACTCCCCATGCCTTTCCCTGCCCATTTATTTATGTGTGTTTATAACAAAACAATCCATTAGTGTCAGTAATGGTAATTACTGCATTAAAAACATCAGAAAATCTGCTACAACAGAAGTAGTAATAACATCATGGAGTTTTGCCAGTTTCATATGGATTTAGGTCATTGTCAAAAGAAAGTCTACTGCTCATTATCAGCTTCTAAGCAACATACATTTTATAACGATGTGTCTCAGATTTAAACACTTTGCATTAATTACTAGATAAAATTTGCAGAGTTTATATATGTAAAGTTTCATTCTATAACTTTTTTCTTGTCTAAGAATATTGTTTCCCATTCTCTAGTTTCATGGAATCATGACATGGGACTTGTCTAACCATGGAGAAAAAAGTGAAAAAGCGGGTCTACAAATTCATTGGGTGGACTGTGACACACAAGGCTAAGTTACTTTTAATTCAAGGAATATTTGGCTTCTCTAAAAGGTCAATAAACTCTCTTCTAATAATTGGCCCTGTGAGGGTACAGCCTGCTCTGTGTGGCATTTTCAAGTGACTCACTTCTTTAGCTCCGTCTGCTTGCTCACTGCAATCCGTATCGGTTGCACAGAAAATGGTGATTATTCCTATACATCTTTGTCTGGAGCCCACAGTTACTATTTAATGTAATTACTTCCCCACTGTGGTGTTGTTTGAAAACAAGTGTTTGCTTGCTTTATTTTAATTTCAAAACTTTCTGTTGTGGTGTCACATGCTGGGAGCACCTTCAAGAAGAAATTGCTGTCCAACATCATCTTTTCCCTCAAGATTTGGAATTTAATATTCCCACTTTACTTTTATTTGCACAGTTGCTTAGAATCCCTTTGGTGGAGGGATTTATTTGTACCCCACATTTGTACCATACAATATAAAAATATTTAACTTCTTGGCTCAGCTGTATCATCATTGGACAAGAAATTTTAAAAAGACTTTTAATTTCCACTTTTTTTTTTTTTTCAATATTATGCATAGGTCTTTCACTTTTTTTTTTTTTAAACAACAAAATAAATAGCAGGAAATTCTTTCAAAATTGTAAGCAAAAAAAACCCTTCTGAGTCCTTGTACCACTTTATTAGTAAGAAGTTTACTCTGGTTATATAGGATTTTTTTAAAAGAACAACCATTCCTATTCAGTTTCCATATAATATATCTCTTTCTTTAATATTCTCTCTACTCTTGAACTCCAGGCAGCAGCTAATCCACACATGGCCATTCTCTCACTCCTTCCCAGTCAGTTATGGGGAGAGAAACAAAAGGGTGAAACTGCAAAAATGTATTATCTGAAATAAAAAGCAACTTAATAAGTGATATAGAACACAATTTTGGGGATGCTAATAATTATAATAGCAGTAATAAAAAATAGTTATTTAATCTAAAAGAAAACAACAGAGAGAAATAAAACTCAAAAAAGTCATGTAAATGAAAACGGTTGCTTGCCAGCTGCCTAATGGCCAGCAGCAACCCTGCACCAACCTTCCCCACTTTTATATGCTGAGGATGATGTCCTGCAGTGTAGGACATGTCTTGAGTCACTTGGGGTCAGCTGTCCTCACTGTGTCCCCCCCAGCTCCTCGTGCACGCCCAGCCCTCTCGCTGGTGGGGCGACGTGAGGAGCAGTAAAGGCCTTGGCTCTGAGTAAGCCCTGCTCTGTAGCAAAAAAAAAAAATCTCTGTTTCCAGTGCAAATCCAAAACACAACTCCAAAACGTCTACTGTGAATAAAATTAATTCCATCCCAGCCAAAACGAGTACACATTTTCATCATTCTTGGTAATAATTATAGAAAAACAGTAAAATAAGAAGACAAGTAAAACAGTTCAATAAAAATAGAATTTCTTTCATTAAACTATTGATTTCTTCCCTCTTGGTCTTCTTTCTGTGAGGATTCAAAACAAAGAACAGATTCTTAATTAGCTGCAACATGCTATATCATCAAATAAATCACATACGAATTTAACCACTTCACTAATTTATTTTATGGCTATTTACTAGGACTTTGAGAGCTTTGGGATTCATTAATTTAAAAATGCAAGACTGAATTTTGATCTCTTTGGTTTTTTTCAAGATATTCAGATAAATTTCCTCCTAAATATTTCAGTATGAACATATCACTACAGTTAGGAAAGAAATTACACACTTGATTTCATCTCTTAAACTAAACCAAAGTTAAATGGATTTATACTGCTTACTGGAAATAAACCCATACAATGCTATTTGCTTTCAGTGTAACTCAGAAAAGGATTTTTTCAAGCATGTAACTATTCTTTAGTACATGACTATACTTTAGTCACACATGTAAACTCAATTAAAATGGATGGCGCGGTTAGCTGCTATCTCAGGTAGAAAATTACTTAATTGTGTACTGCATTGTTTTTTCAGTGAGACTGTATTTGATGCAAACCAACACTTTATGTTATTTTGATTAAACAAATTTCTCTTTCAGATTCCTATACGATGTAGCTTGCTTTAGGAGAAGGCAATTACATGTCAACATCACTGAAATCAGTGGAAGTCAGATGAAGGAAATCTGTGTGAACATGGCACTTTATAGATCCCGACTTAATTGCACTCACACTTAGCTTCCATGTACTCCACCACATTTAACCAAGATTCATTGTACCCGTTTGCTAATTGTTGACAAGCAAGCTCTCTGTTTCTTAAGCTTGTAATGCATATGTTTATGTAAATATGTGCTTGCAGGCAATGTTTAGTTTGCATATAGTTCAATATTTCAAGCAAGGATACAAGCTGGAGCACATTCTCCTGAACGCAGTCCACAGTTTGGCCTGTTACTGTGTGCGCTTTGTAGCTGTGCTTTGGCTCAAATATGTTGTGATAGAAAGCAGAGATTTCTGCAAAGTGGTAGTTGATAGTAAAAGACTTCATGAAGAGTAACTTGCTGTTAATGTTTAGGCGTGTGCTTCTATTTGGAGGCTGATTTTCAGGTTAGATCATGGCTGGAGAACTCAGCAAGACAAGAACAGGAAGAACAGGACGGAAGGATGTTATGGGGAGCGTTGTCAATTTAACTTTTCAGTAAATCCATCCAGAAAGGATTGAAGGTACCAAAATGTCAGTCATTACTTCTTTCCATATTCCAGTGTAAGTTTTCATTTCAATTTAAGAGTCTTATGTCCAACTATTTAATTATAAATTGTTTGTTTTGTAGAAGGAAATTCTGACAATGGGCTTTCTTGAAGATTGACCAGAGAAGGACATGTTTTATAGTGCTCTTTCAGAGTACTGTAGATGCAGATCTACATCTCCTTCCTACCTGTTTAACAATTTTGCCTGTGACTTTGGGAATTTATTTTCTTTAATCTGAGCTTCCTCAACTGTAAAATGGGATTAATACAGTTTACCAGCCATGGTTTTGTTTTTAATTACTTTAAGGCATAGAAAAACTTTATACATTTACATATTGTATAACCAACTTTTAGCAGAGGTCATCAAACAATATTAAAGTACATAAATTAGTAAAAAGTGCTTTATCTTTAAACTTTTTGCTTTATATCCCCCTACATTCAAAGAAATAAGGTCAGGTGAGGAGCAGTATAAAATATTTTACCTATTAATATAGCATCACAGCGTCTGAGATTAATTGATTCCTTGCACACAAAACCTGCAGAACACAACTTTTGACTAAGTGGTGTCTGCAAGGACTCCTCCCTTTTGAAGCTCAGCAATGTTGGGTATCATTAAGGCTCCCTCTGGTCAGAAGGCTTTCTCTAACTTGAATGTCATGTTGAGTGAGGTTCTATAGAGTAAGGATCCAAACTACCACAGCAGGTTTTGCTAAATACTGTAACAAGACAGATCTTTCTGACAGTGATTTTTAAAAGAAAAAAAAAATCAAATTATTTAGATGTCTGTTTGTCTGGGTGTCTCTGTGCAGTATTTCTATTGTCAGGGAATGCCCAGATACAAAAGCTTTCCTTGGTGTATTGCACAAAAATAAATATGAGTAGTATACAAATATAAATGCTTAATTACTTTTAAAGGTAACCACATTATATCATAACACCTACAGCAAAGAGGTTACTTGTTAGCAGAAATCTCTTGCTAACCCTGAAATCTGTAAGAATCTGAGGTAGCAACAGACCTGAAACTAGAAAGTCATTTCTACAAAATGCAGTAATTGAGTGATTAGCATCAGGGACAGAATTGATGAACTGGTTAGGACCAATTTGTGTTTGCCTTCTCTCTTGAATTACTAAACTGAATGAGAAGTGCAAAGAAGAAAAACCAAGATAAAATAGGAATCATCCACACTCTTCAAGATAATTTTGAATTCCCATCAGAGCAATTGTAAATGGAGCTACTGAATATAATTTGCACAGGTTTACTGGTTGCTTTTTTTTTTTTTTTTTCCATAATAGATCACATAATCTTTCATGTATCCTTTAGAGGAATGCAGAACATTAGCAGGTTTGTGGTGCTGTATTCTGATATGGAAAATAGGGAGCCGTGGGAAAGAGAAAATAAGATCAAAACAAAATTGTAATTACTGATTATGCTAGAAATAAATGCAAACACACACTAGTTAGATTTCTTATCCTAGTGATTACTGGCCAGTAAAATTTTATAACCTAAAAGAGATTTTTTTTTCAGTACATCCAGTTTCTTCCTCTTGGCTGTGCTTTTGCTCCTACTCTAATGCCAAAAGTTTGAAAGTGGCCATTATGTATTATAATCACAGAAGTTATTCCTGTCACATAATTACTGAACTGCCCTGAGCGCAGATGTACTTTAATGAGCCTTTGGGGAAGAGGATTTAGCTTACTTCTGTTTCTGAATGGCTAAAAACTATTCATGCACTGCTTGCAGAGTCACTGCTTGCACATGGATTATATTTGCTAGCAGTCCTTGTTTCTGCTATTCAGATTTAAATGATCACAGCTATTTCTTCCTCTTGAAAACGAGTAAAAACTTTTAATTTTCCTTATTTGATTTACTTATTTGTTTCACAGAAATTCAAAGACAAAAGTATTCTTCTTTGTAAATACTTTCTTGAGAACTGGTTTCCTAGATGAGGTGAACCACTTCCTAGATGAGGCGCCTCATTTCTCAAGGCAAATACTGTTTGTTTAGTTTTTAGTGAAACAGCTACTTTGTGGAGTCTCTATCTCCACATACCGTGTGCCAGTCAGTATGTCATGGTACAAATGCTCTGTCTGTGGAATAAAGCTATAGAGGAAATGATATCAGCAAATATTAGTTTTGTAAGGAATGATTCCAGCATCTTTAACTTTTGAATATTTTCATTTAAAGCGACAGAATCTTCTGACCCCAGTCTGCCTCTGCATTTTTCACTACATCCTGTATAAGAAGAACTTCCTGTGGTTAGATTACCCATGATATCTAACACCCTCTTTTCCTTGGTAGTTTAAACAGGAAATCTGTATCAAAAAAATCTGAGATTTGTGGTCGATGGCTCTGTGTCTCCAGTTGGAAGCTGGTGATGATAGGTGTCCCTCAAGGTGATGAAGGATGTCTCTCAGGACTCTGTCTTGAACTCGTACTGGCCAATATATTGATCAGTTTCACAGACAGTGACGTCATTTGCAGATGACAAAACACTGAGAGATGTAGGGGACAAAAGAGAAGGAAGGGATTCCAGCCAGGGGGAGACCTGGACAAGATTGAGAAGTGTGTCCACAAGAATGTCCCAAAGTTTTGCTAGAGCAAGTCCAAGGTATTGCTGCCTGGGCTGGGGCAATGCCTGAGAGACTGGGAGAAGACATTGGGAAAAGCACTCGGGAGTTCCCATTGATGAAAAGTTGGACATGAAACAAAAATGTGCACTGGCAGCCCAGAAAGGCAATTGTATCCTTGGCTGCACTCAGAGGAGGTCAACAGAGGGGATTCTGCCCTTCTGTTTCACATCTGGAACACTGCATCCAGCTCTATCAAATTCAGGGAGATCCCAATGCCTAGGAATGATTGGCATCGGACTCTATTGATTCAGAAGGCTGAATAATTGCTTTATTAAACTATATTACACTAATACTATATTATAACTATACTGAAGAGATTACTATAATATACAAAGATATATAGTAAAGAAAAACCCGTGACTCTCTCCAGACAGCTAGGACACAGCTTTGACCTAATAGGCTAATTAATATAAACAACTATTACTAGAATCCGATAACCAAATCCCTTCAGGTAAACAATCTTCCTATCATGTTCTACGTGTGCAAAACAGGAGCAGAGGATAGAGATAAAAATTGTTTTCTCTTTCTCTGAGGTTTCTTGCTGTGATTCCCAGGAAATATCCTTGGGAAGCTGTGCCTGCCTGCTCTTTATGAAGAGAGCTGCGGCTACACGGCTCTGGGATCCCAGCACATGTGGGCTCCTTGGTATGAGTCCAGAGGAACTCCTTGAAGATTGCTTGAACACCTCTGCTGCTAAGAAATGCTGACAGAATAGGAGTTTTCAGTAGGGAGAGGAAATGCTTCCAGGGAGACCCTATTGGAGATTTCTTTACTTAAAGGTCTTATAAAAAAAAGAGAGAGAAACTTTTTACACAAGTAAAATCTAGTCATAGGAAAACAAGAATGGTTTTAAACTAAAAGAGTAAATATTTAAATTAGATGATAGGAAGAAATTCTTTACTGTGAAGGTGGTAAGGTGCTGCAATGAGTTGCCCAGAGACATTGTGGATGCCCCATTCCTGACAGTGGGACCAGGCTGGATGAGTCTCTGAGCAACCTGATCCCGTCTGTGGCAATATTGCTCATGGCAGGGGTAGGAAGGGTTAGAACTAGATGACCCTTGAGGTCCCTTTTGATTCTATGCTTTCATGGTCATCCTGATTTTGCTTTTTAATTTAGCTATAAATAGGACAATTAATTCATTTATTTGAACTATTGCTATTTCTTATAATCATATGAGAAATATACATAAAGGTTTGTGGATTTTCCAGTAGAGAGCTATAAAATACATTATCTCCATTAAACCCATCAAGTAATTATCAGAATACTACATTGACAATCCTGTTGTGCTTTACACAAATAATATTAAGTCTATGTCTCTGACAAAGAAAAAAGACTGGTAGGTCATCTGTTGATGTTATTAGAGAGATAGAATTTGTAATATAAATGTCAGACCTCAGTATTTAGAAATAATTCATCCAATATTATCAAAAAGTCATATAATTTGCTTTAAAAAGCAGTCAGAAGAGGATTTTTTTTATTTCTTGTGGTCTTTTAAGAATCATCTTTTCAAGCTTTGCATTGAAACTTTGTTAGAAAAAGGTTAAAAAGATGATTTGTTTCAGTTATTTGATTCTAACTACAAGGACTAAGAAATATTACTAGACTCACTAAGTATCTGAAAGAACTATAAGACTGTGAAAATTCAATTTAGTTAACTGCATGACCAAAAGGCTTTTTATATTTCATCTTTTACCTGAATTTCAGGCTCCTAGAATTATCTTCCAAATCATGTTCCAGACTTCTGAACCTAAACTCTTGTACAAGGTTGATTACAGTGCCACGTACTATACTGCCATAAAAATATTACTGAAATAGCTCTATTTGTCTCCTTTATTTTTTTCTAAAAGATTGTAAATTATCTAAGTTAATTTAAATTATTTACATTTTAATGAGTTTTTAGGACTATCATAAATTAAGATTCATAAATTAAATATACACATATTCTGATATTATAATAATGAATACACCATATTTACAGAAGTTTATCAAATTTCACATCTTCAGCAGACATTTATTAATTTGACACATAATCAATAAGAACATTTCAGTGTGAATATGCATTCCTTTGCTAGAATTTATTTACCTAGTGATGTTGTTGGGGGTGCACAGAAACATCGCTTACTCTTGTACAGGAGAATTCTGAGGGATTAGTTTAAAATAAAAGTCTACAAATATGATAGTGAAAAACTGCAGCTACTAATTGCATAAATTAGCTCAAACTGCCATATTTTGAGTTTAATATTGCATTTAGGCATGGTGTATTTTGACCTGTGATAGTAGAGAGGCATAGGTATTGCCAGGTGAATCTTCTAAGTGTAAAGATTTTATCACATACTTGCTCACAACCGGACAGTATCTGTAGGGCTTAGCATAACTAGAACAAACTGCCATAGTCATGGTGACTAATTCTTGGCCTATAAACCATTTGAAAACATTTAAATTGATGATCGCAATAAGAAAAATTCAGCTACATGACAGCACAACTCAGAAAAAAAATAAGGGTGATAAAGTTTAAAACTAATGGGCTAAAACTGCAAAATCCTGGTTTTATAATGAGTTTATCACTCTGAATCACACAACCAACACCAGAGTGATATTCAGAAATTCCAGCAATGTCAGTTTGCTCATGTAGAAGAACTACTCTCAGACACACAATCTCTACTTTAAACTTTATGTCTGGTGTTGCTACAGTATCAGCAGCAGAAGGTAGATGTGCAAATATTAGATAAACAAGTAAAAATTTCCTTGACGGAGACCACCATCTGCCAACCACCTTTACACCATAACTCAAAAGTAGCCCTTTTACTGAGATGTATTATCAGTGTAGCCACTTAAGCATTGATTTAGGAAGTTCAAGTCACTTTTCTGTGAAATACTAAAACATGGATGAAGGACAAATTGAAGCCATAATCACAATCAAGTTAATATTTTACGATTTTATGTGACAATACAAAGATATCTCAATAGACCTGCAAAAAACTTAGAACTGTTCTCATGTCAGTTGCATTCTTTCTGAAAGTTATTCTCTCTGACTTTTCTTGTAGGTAAGGAAATTTCTTGTCACACAGACAAGGCAAAACCCAGCCTGGAGGCCACATTTGGAAGAAAAACTATATTTTAATTTTTGGGTTTAAGCAGATAATAAGTCTAGCTCTCTTTTAACTTCCCATGCTTGTGAACTAGTATTGGGTGTAAAACAAGATGCTGAGCATATCAGAGAGTTTAAGGTCTTTTATTCATATGTAAATTAATGTAAATAATTTCCAAACATTTCCAAATTTTTTTTTTAGAACAACTAATAGGCAACTAATAAACAGTAGGTGCAGGTACAAAAAGACACTTTCTTACAGTGGTCCTTTGCCTATTCAAAACACTAGAAGAAGGAACGTGATCCCCATGAGCAATATGTTTCCATGCTTGAGTATGTATATATGCATATACCTGTCCATACTACAGAATTCTAAAAATCACATAGAGAGCAATTTAAAAAAAACATTTGAACTTAGAAAGCTGGGTATTTTGCAACCATAATTACAGAAAATTTAGTGTTATGGAGAGTGTAGAAAAAGATGAGTCAACTCCTAATGTTTTTTATGGTGTAAGAATCAGAGAACAGCAATGGAAATAGTAGAAATATCAAAAAAAAATCACATGTGATTATTCAACCCATAATGAGCAATATATCAACAGAACTCCTTGTCATATGAACCTGTAGATGTAAAATGTCTGTATGGGTTCAGAGGACAATAGGGTAAAGGACTTAAAATTGAAACTAAATCTAACTCAGGAAGCTAGAATTTTCTGTGAAATAAAACAGGTCATAAAACAGAAGGGTAGATTGTAAAAATAGTCATGCATGTACATAAGAGAGATGGTGCTGTTGACAAGACACACCCCATGGGTAGGTCTATCCCTAAAATCTCTTTTCTTCTTAAATTTCCTGTTGGATTTTTATGTTCAATTTCCATATGAATTTTAGCATAGAATTATATATACATATATATATATATATATATGTATATATGTATCACAGACTAAATCCCTAAAAAAATCAGCTACTCAAGTATCACCGTCAAGACTAATTTGTACCACACAAAATCTGTGATTCTTAAAATTTCTTCCTCCCTGCAAACTGAAATCATCCCCTCAATCTTCAGGTAGGTCCTTGATATTACTGGTGAGTCATAACATTAACGAGAAAATGGCAAAACAGCAGAGTATGTTATACACTATTGAAACAGTAATGATATTGTTTGAGATGTATAAAACAGTCAATTTTTCCATGCTCTTCCCTTCATATTACCTTTTCTAGACTAAAATCTTTCATTTGAATTCCACTGAGAAGCTAAGTGGTAGGTTTTGAATATAGTTTTATAGACTCAAAAAGCCATCCCAACAAAGACATCAGAGTGATTTTTTTTTCCTACCTAGGTTGCCCCATGTGAAGCAAGAACATCTTTTGCAGCTGATGTTTTGTAATTCCATTAGGCTAGGTCAGTGTGTGTATGTGCTCTGGGCTGTTTACATACTACTGTTTTATAACCTGCTGGTCTCCACAGAAAATTCTGGCAAGAGCTGAAATATCTTCTCTCTTTCTTTACTCATCCGGATGTTACTGGTGCAGGTGGGAGCAGAAATGAAAAGGAGACCACAGGCCTGCAGCAAACACTCACAGGAAATAACCTTCAGTTAAGCAGACGCACATACACATTGCTATTGACTAGACCATGCATGTGTTCTTATAAACAGTGTAATTGCAAGGTTATTTAATGTTGCACCTTAGCTTTAAATAGCTAAATTATTGCTAGGTAGCTTTATATAAAACAAAACAAAAAAAAAAAAAAAAAAACCAAAAAGACAAAACAAAACAAAAAAACCACAAATAAAACCATTAAAAAACCAGAATGCTGAAACCAGTCCAAGAAATCAGTGCTTGCTTCCTGAACTGATTTATTCAAGCAAGGCCATCAAAAGATAGAGGCAGGCGAGCTGCTGCAAAAATTGAGACCTGGTGAGATATCTTGCAAAACTAGTGAGAGCGGTCGTTGTGTAAAAGCTTTTCAGTATCAGTGGGCAGGGAAAAAGTGGAAGATGGAGTTGTTCATAGATGGAGGAGCTCAGCTGTCAAGGGCTTGTCGGTGGGGTAGGAGACCAGATGTGAGAGCTGGAGGTCAGGCTCAGAGGAAAGGAGGACAGACAGCACCGTGGTGGGAGCGCATTAACAACCATCTGGTCGTGGGTGTGCAGTGAATCACCTTCAACAACCTGATTAAGCCTACACTGGCTTCCTTGAAGGTTTCTTCTTTCTGACATTTTTTCGTTTGCCATGTAGCGGGACAGAAACTGTCAAGGAGATTTGGGAGGACCGTCATGGATATCTCTTAAGGATATGTGCTAGACATGAAAAAAAATTCCCCTGATATTTTATCCTTCTTTAATTTTAAATTTATTTTTACAATAATTCTTTCCTAAAAGAAAGAATAAACAAAAGTAAAACAAAATAATCCTCACTGTAATTTAAAAACAATTCATCATTCAAAATAATAAAGTTATTGTAATTTTTAATACTCTTCTGTAAAATTTCTATAGGTAAAAGAAAGAATAAGTGATTGTTTAAACAGTATATACTATAAACTGTAATCTTGATCTTGGGACTTTAGAAAGAATGAAAAATTTAATAGTGTATTGCAGGAAAAATACAAAGTTATGGCCATTATGGAGTTGTATAAGAAGTATCTAAATGACAGAATATTGGCTATATCTTTTCCATATTGTAGAGGGGGGAAAAAAAGGCAATTTTTGATAGAAATTAAGATTTTTCAAGACAAATATCAAGCTCCTGACGATAGCTGTGAGAGCACAGTCATGTTCGTACAAGATACATTCTCAGACTATGAAAATATGTGTTTAGGCATTCATTCATATTCTCCCACTTTCATGACTCTGTTAGATTTTTATTCCATGAGAATATTTAAACTTATTTTGAATTACATTAAAATTTGGCTTCCAGTGTCCTGTGGCAGTGTGTTCCAAAAATTAATTATTCATTATAAAAAATCTGCTGTATTTAAGAAGCTCTAAACATGCTGCCTAACCAATTTACTTAATAACTCAATTTGATACTTGTGTTATGAAATCTATTGGGCAATGTTTCCATCATTCATGATTGGATCTATTTCAAATCCAGAGAACATTATTGTATTTAATTTCACTAAATGTTTCTGTTATACAATGTGTTGGTTATGTGAAAATCTGTGAAGCAGAAAAGTAAATTTCAATGAAGTTTTTAAACCCACCCAAAGTAAAAGGTAGCCAAATGAGCTGTGATGTCCAGTGGCTATAGTAAATCTTTATTTGTTTACCTAACGTATGCAAAAAAACCCTCTAACAACCTTTGTGTACATTTGTGTACATCAGGTGTACATTTTGAAGTGTTTCATGTGCTGTTAATTTAAGAAACATTTACAGCTGTTGTGGTGTGTTGCTATGTTCTGTTTCTTCCCCCCCCCTTTGTTACGATGGTTCTGTCCTCCCAGTTTTCCCCACCCTAGTTTCTGTCTATTACTTAGTTGCTATGGTTGCCCCCATGTCATGTAATTTCCCCACCCTGTATCTCCTAATATGTATTATTTTCCCTCCTCCCTGGGCCCAGTCAATCACTCCCCACCACTCCCAGTCTTCCAGAATGTTCCTCTCAGTGGGAGTAGTGATTGGCTGAGGTCCCGGGGCCCCTCCTTTATAATGTATCGATTAGTTCTCCCTTACAGTCTATTATGTTAAGCACGTCCCCTGACTTCCCCCGATTGGTTTTTTGTAAATCCCACCTCCAGTTACCACCTCCCTTTATAATCCCATGCCCAACTTTTTTTTTCTCTCGCGGTCACTCCCTGCTGGTCGCCCCCCGGGACATTAAACTCGTTTGACCCCAGAGAGTGTCCGGCTCTTTTCTGCTCCGCCCTATTCAGCAGCTCTACCCCGAGACCTCGTCCTGCAGGCACAGCCCAAGGCTATTACTGCCGAGGGGTGCCTGAAGCTGCCAGTCCTGGGGCCTTGCCACCGGGGCTGACACCCCCTGCTGCAGTGGGACTGTTGGCCACCTTCTCAGCTAGCCAGGTCACAGGGTCTCCGGCCAGTCATCGCTGCATACAGCAAAAGTGAAAATAATGAAAATGTGATACTTGAATTATTCTTATTATTTGTTGTTGCTATTTTGTTAGATCACTCATAGTTAGCATGAATGTTGCAAAACCAGCTACAGCTTATTCCTCACAGAGTTGTGATAAAAAGAGCTATAGACCTTATATTAAATAAAGTGATATTGGACTGCATCTCCTTGACTAATATTTATCTTGTTTGCTTATAATGTGATGTTGGCCAAAGATAAATTCCTCTTCTTTCCTTGATGTAAATTAAATTCGTGTGACGTTCCATCACTTATGGATAAATATTTAATAAGGTACAGGTATGTACATACAAATAATATCTTCAAGCACACAAATACTTTCAGTGAACTACTTCAGAATAAATGGGGACCTTCTGTTGGGCTACCATGATATATACACTCTCTTGGAGCTTGAATATTACTCGAGTTTAAGAAAAACGCAAAGGAAGAAAAGAGGAAGAGAAGAGGTGATAGACAAAACAATACACCTGTGTCACAGACATCTTTTGTGAAAAATCCTTTCTTTAGGATGTTCCCCCTTCTGGGAAGCTGAGGCCCCAGAAGAAGGATGTAAACAGTGGTTGTGTGCTGCTGTGGAATATAGCAGGTGCACCTGTGATTGGCCCATGTTCCATGTTTACAATTAAGGGCCAATCAGAGACTGAGCTCTCTCTGGGACAGATCAGAGAGATCTCCGTTGTTATTCATTCCTATTCTATTCCTAGCATAGCAGCTTCTGAACTTCTCTTTCTATTCCTATTAGCATAGTCTTGATGTATTATATATCATAAAATAATAAATCCAGCCTTCTGATCATGGAGTCAAGATTCTCGTCTATCTCTCTCACCCTGAAAGACCCTTGTGAGCCTTGCAACACACCTGTATTTCCAGAGAGCTCACTCTGAAAATGTGATAAATGCTGTACCATAAGGCTCAAGGTTTTCATACTAAAACTCTTCTGCAAAGTTTATAGAGGGGTTGATAGACAACCTAAATCATGTTTTAGAAGGGGATAATGTATCTTATGGCCTGAAAGATGTTTTTTTCACCTTGCTCAGTCTCTACACAAATGAGAATAGAAAACTACCATGGACGTGCAAAATGTTTTCTACATGGACTAAAGAGAATATGTGATCCCAGAGTCATAATTACAGAACCATAGAATCAAAGAATTATCAATGTTGGAAGAGATCTTTAAGAGTTCCCAATCCAGCTACACATGCAACACTGCCACTGTAAACCCCTAAACCACTTGACCACATCACCCAGTGATATTCAGAAGCCTCTTAAACACCTCCAAGGATGGCCATTCCCCCATTTCTCTGGGAAACATATTCAAATGTCTGACCTCCCTGATAGTGAAAAAACTTTTCTCATATCTAATCTGAACCTTCCCTGTACCAGCCGAGGGCCATTTTCTCTTGTCCTCTCACTGCAGGCTTGGTAGAATTCTCAAAGTTTGTTTTGGAAATGAAAAACAGCATATGCAGAGCACACTCAACACAATTTTGTAGATAAATATATTTTAGGTAAATGTATTTTAAGAGAGTAAGAAGGGAATCTTACTCTCTTTAAAGAAAGTAAGAATCTTACTCTCTTTAGAGTAAGAAGGGAAGCTTTCTGTATAGAAGATATAGTTAAGGAGTGCCCAAAATTCATGAAGACATAATCAAGCTTGTGACACCACAATCAGGAGCAGCACACTGCACTCCAGATGTTGCTATGGCTGCTATCACTGCTATTACATGAGCAATCTGCATCCTACCTTCAATCTTACCACAAACTTCGCTAATACCATCATGACATTACTGCTATTTAGTAAACCTCTGGCTGTTCATCAGCTCTTTGGCTGAGGCTCATTTTGTCACAAGTTTTCTAGGAAATAGCCAAATTATGTTTTTCTTGGTCAAAAGTTACTTCAGCTTCCTTCTCTTAAAAATATAAGTTATAGTAAAATAACTTATTCATATCTGAATTCCTTGCAAATTCTACCTGACCTCCAAAACAGTGACACTTCATTTAAACTAAACCCCAAGATTAAGCCCAGGACAAGTTCCATTTTCCCAAGACTCTATACATGTGAATTGTCTTGGCTCAGTGCTGGCACACACAACTTTCTTCTTGTCTTCTTGTCCTTTCCCTCAATGTTTTTTTATAGGAGGATTATGTGAGCACAAAACCCAAAAAGACGTTACCTATACTCCAACCAAGGCGTCCAAACTTGGTGGTTAAGCACACCATAGACTGATTCCTCTGCCTAGACATGTAATTCAGTGCTATTGCTCTGCTCCTTAAGGACCAGTCAGTGGGCTCAAGAAGATCCCCTTCATGTGCCCAGCCAAGAACAGCTGGTGGTCAGAAAGCTGCATCCTATCTGGTGGAGGAATTACATGGAGGAAAATACAGCTGGACCGTAAAGAGACCATATTTCAAATCTCTTTGAAGACTTTTAATTAGTTTGTACTGCTTTAGGTATTTACCTGCTTTCTTCTCCTTTCTTTCACCTCCTTCAGAAATAGATCTGGTTTTAGTAAGTCCATCCATTATGTTCATATGAATGCAATGGTTTTTCAAAGGTCTTTTCTCCATTCCTACATATATCACTTACACTTAAGCTTCCACCTCAAATTCTTAGCCAACTTTATAGGAGAGTACTCTGTACGTCTAAGGTCATGATTAACCTTTAGTGGTAGTGCTGTATATCAGTTTAGTGAAGCGTATGGAGAGAAAGGATGTGGAACTTTGAGCATAGGTATTAATTTCTCCTTCACTTAAATATTTCAAAGGTTGATTTGATCTAATTAAGATGCACATCAGTTTAAATTATTAAGATATCTAACAGCTTCCGTCTCCTCATGACTATAAATGCAGGCTATATCAGATAGTTTGTCATAATGAATGGAGAAGGTAAGAAAGAAATGGTAATTCAGTAAGTTTTCTAAATAATTAAATTGTCAGGCTAATTGTGGAAAACAAAGGAGTATCAACAGTCCACTTGTAGGAGAAGCTGGATATAGCGAGGTCCTAGTGGGGGCAGGAGTGCAGGGACAGATACAGAGTAGCTTTCAAGCTGAAAATATCAGTGTGTTAATGAATGTAATACTGTTGTATTCCCCTGAGTGACTTAGAATTATGCATAATGACAACTAATCTCTAGCATTCATTACATTGATATACTATAAATCATATTAGACTATAAACCAGGAAGTTTTTTAAAATCCCAAACACATACCAATTCAAAATTCACATAAAGGCAACACAAGTGCAATCACAACATGTGAGATGCAGATTTTTAACCTTGAGAGCAAACTTTACAATACTAAAAACCTGAAGAGATCTCAGGCAGACAGACAGCGACCTCAACACACCCTGATATACACAATGATAAAGTGAATAATCTGTCAACATTAAACTCAAATCAACACAAAGACTAATTCACCAGATTCTATCATTATTGCAGCAAATAAATTGTACAATAAATTGAGGGATATGTGCACACTCTACCTGCATCATATATAGATACCTTGGGACTGAATGTTCAAACACAGCATCTTCTTAGCTCAGTCTGGGACAGATCTCTCTATTGCTTTTATGTGTGTGTTGAACCCACCTAGAAAAATCTTGATATGTTTCAGGGAGTATGAACTTGACCTAGAATGCTGTTTCTGCCCCCAAAAATTCAATAGAAATTAAATGCTTACAGGACCCTGAAGAGAAAACAAAAATGTAGAAAGGTGAACTTCTGTCGTAGGAATGGGACCAGGACACCAGATGGTTCATCACAGGTCCAGTTTATTGAAGAAAGCATCAAACACTTATACAGCAAATAATAAACTTATGAATATTCTGTAAGCCAAGCAATCTATTGGTTAAACTATACCATGAAATCTTCCTCATTCCTTAGGGGTTACATCTCTCTTTTCTCATGTCTCTTTCACTATTTGTTATTATACTACAACCAGGCCCAAGGACACACTATCTAGCAGGTGCAGAACTTGGAATTAGCCACGGCTTTGTATTTTTCCAGTCTCTAGCAGCTAAATTCCCAACATCTCCCCTGTTTTTATTTTTTAGAAAAAACAAAGTTCTATGGGCTAACTGTGTTACAGTCTTTGCAACATAAGAATAAGCAATTCTAATAACTAAACAGTATTTTCAGCTAGCAAGGTTTCTCTCTTATAAGGGATCTAAGCTAGGAAGACAAACCAAAAAGGCTATCACTATTTATAGGATATGCCATATAACAGATACAAAAAGAATTCTGTGTGCTACAAGGCTCAAACAAAACTCAGGTGTGCTAATACAACTTACAAAAATAAGCTAAAGAAGTAACGTGCGCAGGTTTCATCTGCATCTTTTGCTTGGTAAGTTTGCTTTCTATTCTCAAACAGCAAATATACTTTCAACAGAAACGGCTTTACTCACAAATGCTTCTGATTGTCTCTTTTAACTAAAGTTTCTCTGATGTTCACAACAACACTTTGCACACAAGTCATAAAATAAACGCCTATCATAAAAACATAAATCTGTCTAACATCACTTAAACTTAGTAGCACTTTTACTTAAATTACTTAAACTTAAAATATTTAAACTTAACAGAATTTACCAGATTTTTAAATCAACAAAACTTACATGTAAAATCACTTAAATCTAACAAAACTTTAACAAAACTTAACTGACTTTAAATTCTACATAACTTAAACCTAATATAATTTAAACAGAATCTAGCTTTACTTAAACTTAATAACACTGAAACTTAACAGGAGATAAACTTAACAAAACTAAACCTTAACAGTATTTAACATTTAACGGCACTTAATAGATAATTTAACTTAAACTACTTAGCAACGGATAAAACTTACTATAGAAATAAAATATAGCATTTACTATAACTTATTACAGGCCTGATTTTAAAATATTAAGCTAAAATAACTTTCTTCACGTGTTTGTTGCAGCATTTTTATACTTAAATACACTTAAACATGAGAAGTTTATTCAAGGTATACCTGTAAAAAAATTCTTTTGAAGTCAGTGCTTGCTTTTACATCTATCACATCTAAACAAAGCTTAAAATATATAAAAAACACACTCATTACATCTTACTTTTACAACCACTTTAACACATCTTTAACATGACTCATTTCCAATGAGACTAACAGAGTCTTGAAAGAGATCAGTTTAGTTTTTCTTAATCGTAACAAGACATTCCTGCATATCTAATGTGATATCGGCAACTGAACTAGGACAAAAAATATCAGAAAATAAAATTAAAAAAAACCAAACCAAAAACAACAACAAAAAACCCAAAAAAAACCCCCCAAAAACAACAAAAAAAAACCCCTAAAGCACATTATAGCAACATATTCTGCCTATAGTCAGGGTAAAATAGCTTGATCAATGCTCTGTTTGCAAAGCTATCAGTGGCAGATAGATTATTGCTGGTGGTGTTGAAGACAGCCAGACTCATCAAAAACACAGTTAAAATCCTAAATATGAACAATGTACCTGATAAAGGAACCAACAAGTGATAGTACCAGTGACTGATCTAAAGCTTGCATCCTGGAGACATCTGATGGATAGTCAACCACTTTATTCTGCAGAAGCCTAATATCCCTCTTTTAAATGAAAGGTCTTCTAACACACCTCTTTTTGGTGTGGAGATTCCTCCCTTCCTTCTTTCAGCGGAGATGCCCCTCAACATTACTCGTCAAGGCTGAGAGAAACAGATTTGCCCACAGTCATTGGTATGGATATGTGAACCCAATCTCTACTTAATAATTGGTTTTGCAAGCTTCAATATAATTACTTCAATATTGCTTCAAAAATACTAGCTATAGCTGCCTATGCTGTGTAGTAAACAATTCTTATTAAGGTATTTTAGTCTATTCATTATCATAATGAATGCCATTTTGTTTGCTGTCTTTAATCCTGAAGGACAAAACTGTATAAAGGTTCAGTTACCGCCATACGAATTTTTAGACAAAAACCATTGATTAAAACTGGGTCTAAGACTGGACTCAGACACAGTCTCCTCTCTAAGGAAATTAGAAAGTAAAAGGGCCCTTTCTGTACCTTGTGACTCAACAGAATGGATTCTCCAACAAACTGTCTGAAGCTCCCATTTAGCATGAGATTCAATAAGAATAAATTAAGAACCTCACAGCTAACAGCCCCTTTTAACCGTTATCCATGTTGTTTTACCTGTGTTATCTGTTAGAACTATTCCCATGTAATTGCCTACACTTTTGATTGTTGGTGGGATAAATGAGTAGCAACTTCTGAGTGGTTAGCCAAATCCAGAAGTTCATAGTTTGCTAGGTTTTATAATTTATTTTAAAGAAATATCTTTGATAAAATGAGCAAAGGTAAACATGAGTATATTAAACATCCAATTTTTCATTTTTCAGTGTGTTAAAAGTATTTTACCACACTGAAATTAGATTGGGCAGTCATATTGAAACTACATTGTGTTTTTCTTCCATATAAATGGTGATCATAATGACTGTGACAGTTTAAACAAGAAGTGCTGCTTCCTTTATGAACTGAAATAGGCTTGAGCTCATTCTATCCTTTCCAACTAGGCCATCATAATTCAGTCATCTGCGACTTTGCCTCCTGTCATAGAAGTTGCATTGAGAAAAATATGTATTGAAAAGTGAAATACATTAAAATTTCAAAGATTCACTAGTGAAAGCAATGTGCATCATTTTATCCATTTCATGTATGGATGAGGAATAAAATTCTCCAGTTGACTAATGTCCATTGCCAAGATCTCAGGTTAAATCTGTGTTATGAATAAATTAAATCCACTCATCAGGGAAATGATAGGGGGCATTTTACAGTAGAAAAAAAAAAAAGGAAGAAACTACCTCTTAACTGAAGAATTAAGCTCTAAAATATTTTCATTTTACTCACTGAAACAGAAATAATAGCACCACCCTTTACTTTAAAGGTACAAATTCTTCCTTAAAGCATTCGGATAAAGGCAATTCATTTGCAGTTCATTGAACAGTTCTTCCAACAAGAAATCTAGTCTCTATAAACTCTTGATAGCCAATCACTCCCAATTTTAGCTCAAACACACATGTGTCTCTCCCATCTGGTGTTATGGGGAAAAGTACTAGCAAAACTACTTTGTCAATGAAACAGAAAGGTTTTATTTTCATCATTGTACATACCTACCTCTTTGAAAGTTACTATCCAAGAAGTTTCTTAAGGAGTAAAAAGTTTAGAGACAGCACAACATTAATAATTATTGAAACTTACATGCAAAAACCCCTGATCAACAGATGTATCTCACATATTTTTGTGATCTGAATCTCAATTATCCCTATGAAAAAGAGCAGTTTTCATCATAAATTTTGTTGTTGTTGTTCTTTTTATTTCAGAAGATGCACTTGGATTCCAAATATGTCATTTCATCTAGCAATTTTTCTGTACAATCTACATCCAAAATTTATGTGATTCTCCACTGTGTATCAGTTTATTTTTTGCATGATATAAAAATCAGACTATCTACTGTTTATTTCAATAATTAATTCTCTCTGGCACTTCAGCATTCCTTTTTCATTTTATGGGTGGATTTTAGGTTTTGAAAATAAAAAATTCACTAGTATTTATAGTACTTTGTCCTGTTCTTGCATATTTTTTTCTTTATATTTTAGGCCAAAATCATTTGAATGCGACATTTCTTTCAGAATATGTATTCACAATGTACATGAATCTATATATCTTTTCAAAATGAAAGCGATACTCTTCCATATTTAGAAACTGAAGGTTATATTGTCCAGGATTTTTTGGCAAATTTTAGTCCCTGGGAATTCAAAGCAGCTGTAAGTTATTTTTCCTGGCCAATCGCACTTACCCATACACTAACTGTATGGGTAACCAACTGGTGTCACAGAAAATTACTTAAAATACCAGACTATGTAAATAAAATTAAAGCACCCATTTTGATTCATGACTTTTATGAATATCTGACTATATGAGAGTGCTGCATATTTTTTGAAGTCCCACCATGAGCTATTATGGAAACCTTTCTATCCAAAATCTATTCTAAAACATTTTATTTTACTTTAAGTAACTGCAAATTATTTTCATACATATCAGTATTCATCTCATTATTTTACATCTGTGCATGGAAGGTTTGCTTCTTGTTCTGCCCAAAAACCTCTTTTTACTGAGACTATATATAGTTTAATGTTCTATTCATGTTGGAAATAACTGCCCTAGTTTAGTTATTCCAGAAGTCAGAATTGAAAGATAATTCAGAAAGAGAGAAAATTATTTATTTTTAGCACTGGAAACAAAGATTTTTTATTATTGATCAGGGAAAAAAACAACCCAACCCTGTTAAAAAGCCAAAATACTAACAAAGGCCTATCTGTGCTTTTAACATGAATCAATATCTTCACTGAATATAGAAGTTAATTGTGTGCATTTTGGTGTTACCCACATCTGAAATCTGAACTTACACTTATGGACATTTTGTCTGGGACTTCCTTTTGACAAAGTTTATGTTAAAAAGATGCAACGAGAATGATTATTTCAGAATGGAATGTGGTTGAATTTTATTTTTCTTAAACTAATGCAGTGCTTCAGAAAAAAAATGAAAATATTTCAAGCTCTTCTTTTATTTTAAATTTCTGAGTCCAGTTAATTCTCCAAATGTACAGTCAGAACAAGTCTTGTAAAGGCACTTCCGTCTTTTACAATCATAGACAAAAATACTCTAAAAAGTCCATTTATGATTTCCCTAAAACTCACCTGTTACAGAAAGAATGGTTGTATGAAAATTGACTGAATTTTTTACCTGTCATAAGTGGCAATTCAATAAAGTACTTCTTAATACTGTGAGTTTGAGGCACTGGAAGATCTCAGTTTTCTCAGACAGGAGGTAGAAGGTGGGGTGGGCTAGGAAGCTAGAAAAAAAAGCCAGAAACTGAGGTCCTAGACAATATTTGAGTGCCAGAATTTCATCCATGTCATAGAAAATTGGGTTCTTCTGAACTCTGACTATAAAACCATATTAGTATTTTATTAACATAAATAGTAGTTTAATCAAAATTCAGTATCTCTGAAGAATACCTACTTGGTTTTTTTAAGATATCTTTTTAATACACACAAATACATTCTGAAGAAAGAAAGAAAGGGGCAGATGGAAGTATATAAAAAGTAAATATAGAACCAATATTATTTTGGATAAAATTTTTACATTTAAACAGACAAATATTTGTGGTGGCAGTGGGTTTTGTGGTTTTGATTTTTTTATTATTTTTAAACTTTTTTCTTTTCAGCGTTTTATCTGTTTCCATGTTTTTCTTCTGCAGTAGTTTTTATTGTGGTTTCATGAATAATGACGAGTATAGTAGTTTCATTTAGCACAGAAGAAATGCAAATAGCATGAGAAAAGGTTTTAAGTCTTTGTATATTACTTGTCCATTTAGTCTTGTCTGCAAGCATTTGTCTATTGTAATTATCTTAGTTATGTTAAAATTAAAGCAAAAATCATCAGTGTGTTTGTTGTCAATGTATATCCTATACTTCATGATCAAGAGGAAAGTTGATGTATAGCATTAATGCATAAAGTTTTAAATATGACAGAAGCATTTTTATCATAAGTTTAATCATAATAACTGTAAGAGGTACTATGCAATACCTATCAGCAGTATAACTAAACTGTAAATTTACAAAAACCTTTGTGACTGAATTTCAAATTGAAGTTGAGATTAGCTTTTATTTACTTACTAAGATGACCATCGATAAATCTGTCTAGTTAAGATATTTATGCTTCACAAAATCCTTAAAAATCTTTATCTTTCAACAAACAGCTGGTTTTCAAAACTTAGCTGCAGCTCTCACTTTCATGATCTGTACTCATGACAGCAGCTATAGCTGTCAAGGCCACTCTGACTGTATTGAAGAAAGTACCATGATCAAATAGACAGTCTCAATAGCTAGCTATGAATACAGCAGGAAATTTCAGTGGTGTGTGGTCAGCCTAGAAATACAAACATCAGGTGCTTGTATAGTCATATATAGGATTAGAGCATTTCTCCTGAAAAATCAGAATACTAAAATTAGAGTTTGTATTAGGTGGTACCTGAACCACCAAAACTTTATTCATAATATAAATGCTTTTTAATATTAAGTGTGTGTTTTCATAGGTTTTAGACCCTCTAGTATGTCTATTTCATCTTATTCTGCTTGAGAATATCCTCTTCCTAAAGTGAAGATTTATGCATTTAAATGTGCTTATTTTGTTCAGCTTGGCAATTAGTACATCTCTGATCTAGCTGCAAGGAGCTTGTTACAACCAAACAGGTTCATTCATATTATTCAAAATTCACTTGATAAGCAAATCTTACTAAAAAACATCTAACTGCACCTTCAAAAATGTCATCTTTTTATCTGTTCTTTCTGTGTCTGAAAGTGGAACAAGCTCCCTGCCAGACTTTGTAATGAAGTGTAATAACATGAAATTTGAATTTTTTTATACTTTTGCTCTTGCTTTTTTAAAGTGTCCTCTGTTGATAGCTATGCTATGACATTAGTGTGGGCTCTTGATTTAGGAGCCCATACTAATGTGATAGCGAAGCAACCACCAGAGCACACTGTGGCTCACATGGGATTTTACATAGAATCTTAAATATCATTTAAACTCAAAAAAACCCAAAATCTCTCATTTCATGATGGGAGAACAAGGAAATTTTCATGAACTGCTGTACATACATTTTGTGCTATTAAAAATAGTTGTTTCCATTAGATTTTTTGCTTTCTAGATATATTATTATACTTGCTCTTATTTTGAATAACACTGACTAAAGTGAATTGGAAATTTCATTTTCTGATCTAGAAAAAAATGCTTTCTAAAAATAATAAATTGAGGACTACAATCTGTTACTCTGTAGCAATAAGAAGGCAAAAACTTTAGAAAAATAATTCTGCTTAACAACTTTCTGCCCCATAAAATAACATTGCCCATATATATACCGCAGTTATGAAGGTCATACAAAAAGGGTAACAATCCTTTACAAATTCTGACATACTAAGGAAATCCTCCTTAATAGTATCTTCCACACGCATAACATGCATACAGCTGTGTGATGTAGTCCTTTTATCATTCAGGAGTCAGAAAGCAGGTTCCTCTACAAAAAAACAAGAGTGTTCCAAAGCCCTGAAACTTTGAAAACTTCAAGGATTATATTTTTTCTTCTGAAATTGAGTATATTTGTAATGCCTTTGCTGGAATATCTTTTTTCCTATATATATATATATATGTATACACACATGTCAAAAAAAAAAAAAGAAAAACCTAAATCTTGTTTTTGTTAATTTATTAAAATTACAAATAAAAAAATATATATATTAAGTTTGCTATAAGTACAATTTTAATTATTAATTCATGAAAATCAGCTTTATACAGTAATCTTATTCCTTAACAAACAATTTGATTAAAAGTTTATAAAATATCCTGACTTGGAATGGACTTACAAGGATCATTGAGTTCAAGTCCTAATTCCACACATGGGAACCTAAAAGATAAATTTTAAAAGATGAAGTATAAGGGCATTGTTGAAAGCCCCTTATATACTGAGGCCCTCATATATTTAACAGAAATAGCATGGGGCCATGACCACCTCCTGGGAATCTTTTTCCAGTGCTTGACCAACCTTCCAGTGAAGAACTTTTTCCTAATATCCCATCTGAACTTTCCCTGACATAGGTTTATGACATTAGCTCACATCTAATTACCAGACAGCAGAGGGAAGAGATCTCTCTCTGTGACCTCTCACAAGGAAATTGTAGACAATAATGACATCAGCCTTCAAGTCTCTTCACTAGAGCATTAAACCTCCAAACACTATTTCTAATGGCTCTATCATGTTATACTAGTTTAGTTCTTCCAAGTTTCAGTGATTATGATGAGGCAAATGTGTCTGGCTGAAATAAAATGCCTCTTCATGGCATTAACAGAAGTACTCTGGGGCACTGTTTCTTCTTCTGAAAAGCTTTAATGTAATATAGGAACACAGTCTTTAAAGAGAATGAGTCATCAAAGTTAAAGTGAAGAAGTGTTGTGTTTTCCTGAAATAATTTCTTTCCTTTTAAATAATTTCTTTCTATTTCTTTCATTTCCTTTCCTTACCAATATTTCAGGCTATTTTCCCCATACTTCATTAAAATATATTTACAGTGTTTCATAAGATTTTATTTGGCTCATTATCTTGCAAACCAGAAAACCTGTTGTGATTTCTCCAATAACTTTTCTCAGACCTTATTTTTCTATGTGCATTTTGGCACACTCTTCATTTCTAATTAAGGTTAGAAAATCAGATTGATTAGGTCATTCTCTCTGGATGCTTGCTTCACTGAGATGCATGTGAACAATGAATAGAAAAACAACAAAGATGAAATGTGAAAAATTATTACTGTCATGTGCAAAATTAATACTGTTTGTATTACACTGCTTGCTTGAGTTGAAAATCTGGCCTGGCAAAATTTAATGCCAAACACAGATTTTCTGAACAGAACCAGTGTTTTACTCTCTGGTAATGTTGGGGGGGATTGACTGGACAAAAGCTGGACTTACATTCTCAGGCCATTTTAAACTAAATCCCCTCTTGTTAATATTCCATTTATGCCTGATATTTTTGCCTGGTTTTATATTTTTGCTTGTGATTCATTGATTGTTTATAGAATCCATTGGTTTATGGCGAGTTGCAAGAACATACTTGAATAAAATATGCTCAACTTTAAACATGAGAATACATGGTTTTTTCTGAGCAAATTTTGGTAGCATGTCCCCTCCCACGCACAGCAGATGCTCATTGTCTTTACCTGCCACAAGCCAGTGCTGTACTCTGTGAAGTCACCACCTCCAGAAGATATCATCATATTCTACATATCATATTATATTGCTGTATGTAGGTTTTAGAGAATACGGTTTTGTTCCTTTTATGCTTCTAAGTGGTATTTTTTTAGAATAAGTTAGCAGTGGATACATTTAAATGATAGTCAGATTCTGATACAAATGCTTTTTAAGTCTGGGTGCACTTCATACAGTATTATTGTCATTGTTCTGTTGGCAAAAATAAACTACCAAAGTTAGTGGTAAACAACATGTCAATAATTTGCTTTTGTAACATTGTAGCTTTTACTCACATTTTTATACTCCTTCTGTGTTGCTATTTCTGATACTTATGTTCTGTACAGACTCAGACAAATAGAATGTTACAAATATTGTCAAAAAAGACCATGAGAAAACTTGAGTAATCAGAAAAGGCATATACATTGTTTGCTTTCTGATTTTCATATATAAATTCTTTCAGAATCACAACACAAACATGTCACTTAGATGGGAGGATGGATGGATGGATGGATGGATGGATGGATGGATGGATGGATGGATGGATGGATGAACTGAACATTTAAGCAAGGTTCAGATATTCAGAAAATTCAAATACCTAAGTGTGCAAAGATAACATAAGATCAGTAGATAATTAAACTTTTTAAAAAATTATTTCCATAACACTTTAGGTGTTATGCTAACTATCATTAAAATCCTTACTACTAGCGCATTGATAAAGATCACTGACTTTTTAGGAACTAGAGAACACTAAATGGAGGAGATATTGACTGGAATCCATTAATATAGATACAGACCAGTGAAAGATGCAAAGATCAAAATAACAGATATTTGTCCACAATATTTAAATGAAAGGCCTAGTTGAGGTGGATTTTCACATTTCAGTTGGACAATTTGCTAAAAGAATTAATGAAGTTTTGAAAAGCAAAAGAAAATATGAAATATATCAAAGCATAGAAATTAAATACAAAAGGTCTTTCTTTCAAGAGGTATCTGCTAAAAAGCGTTGAAAAAATCCCAAAAACAAAAACACAAAAAAAAAAACCCCAACAAAATCAAAAATCTTTCTTTTAAAGCTTTGACACATTTTTTTTCAGAGCACCATCATCTATCTGGGGATTGGGGTAACATATGAAGTTACACATAAGTAATTCACAGAATGGTTTCATTATTTTTTCTCTAGATTTAGTTTGGCTGCAGAAAACAGTTAATATTTATTGTGAGTGACATTAAACAAGATCTGAACAGTCTTTTTAGATACAAGTTAATTTCAACTTGAAACGATAATGGTCTTAAATATGGAATAGTTACTGGAATTTTGTCTCTTCTGAACATCTAAATTTTCTGATGAAGTCCAGTTTCTTAATTGTTGTATTACAGGGTCAAAAAGTGAAAATATATAAGAAATATGACTGTTAAAAATTAATACTCTTAGGCTGGAATAGTAAACAGAGATCTCTCATTATCTGGGAACACTCTCATAAATTTAATAGAATGTCCAAGGAAAAGTGGTGGAGGCAATTAAATCAGGGATGGTAGTGGTTTGCAGTAATTTAAAAAAATCATTTATTTCACTAACACAACTGGAAATCTGGAATATCCAGTTTGCTTTTAGATTTTTCATCCTCATATCACAGTGCTGCTTATTCTTATGTTAAAAGGTGAATCTGTGACATTGTTTTGTCTCTAGGGTAAATGATCAAACTGTTACCCTAGAGATTATGCTCTTGACATCTTTCCTAACTCTTCCTTGTTTGTTTTTAAATTCTTCTGTTAGCAGTGACAGCTACTGTCAATCATTCTTTTTTCTGCTGGAAGCCATCAGTCAAAGTCAAGTATTTGAAGTAAATTTAAATTACTAAATTTACCTACTATCATAAAACAGAGAAGCCACATCCTGCTTACAGCTTACAGCTGGTTTTGGTGGGTTTTCTTAATTTTATTTTTGTATGTTTGTGGTTTTGGGGGTTTGGGGAGTGGGAAGAGTATTTTGTTGCATCTTAGAAATTGCAATGCAAGTTTTATAGTCATTCAAAGACTATAAATCCATATTCACTTGAGCATTGTGCACCAAGATATATGCTGGTGCATAACCAGCATTCATAACCATCATAACCATCAGCATTCAGCCAAAAGACTGTACTCTACAGTCCTCCAGCTGTTCTATGAATTGATTATTCTGTGTCCCAAACAAAAAGATGCCTTGACATATCTCATCACAATGCTTGAATTCTCTACCAGCAAACTCGTGACATGGATGTGTAGCGTCAATATTGCAGAGTGCTGTGGTTTCAGCTCTGGTGATTAACTGGAGATACAGGAAGTAATTTTCTGTACTTCAACAAATAGTAGTGAGTTGAGACCCCATTTTCTCTTCCTAGTTCCTTCAGGAACAATGAAGTTTTAGTTTTGTTCTATTTTGGTTTGAATTTGCAATTTTTTTCATAGAATGACAATTTATTAATTTTTTTCTCTTTTGTTGTCATTGCTGTTGTTGTTTTATTTGGCCTCTTCATGCTAATCCTCAGCATTGCTTGCAGAAGTACAAAATAGAAAGAGATTTACTAAGCCAGAGTAGACAACAAGATTTTCCTGTAAATCAGGTTTTGGTATCTTGGAAGGTATACCAAAATTTTGCATTTCTTCCATATTTTATTGTGCAATTTATCCTCTAGTATGAGGAAGGATAAGTGTTTGTTTTTTTTCCTGTGTAATGATGAATTTATATTTTTAAATTAATATTGAGCTTCTGAAAAAATCAAACTTGAAGAATTTATAAATGAAAATGTTCCTCTAATGAAATTATAGATATCAAATAAAATACCCAAACCTCAAAACATGCTGTCTCTGTCATCAAAACTTCCAGTCAGAATACACAGAATACACAGTCATTTTTCTGCCTAATAGAATGAAAGTGCTGGCAGACTTAGTGTGAGAAAAATTAATTTGTTAGAAAATGTAAAAGTGTATTTATACTAGGAAAAGCTAGGATAATATACCTCCACTAAGATTAATATGTGTAATGAGTAGATGAAGCTACTGCTGAAAACTCCAACAGCAATATTAACCCTTATGTGTAATCTGTTGAATTGAGATGGATTAAAGCAATTAGCTCTTCCCAAATCTTTATCTTGAGGTTTAAAGTGCATTTTGTTTTGTTGGTTTGTTTTCCCCAGTGGAAGAAAGATTACAGTACATTCCTGTACTTATATTTAGAATCAGTAGTAAGTATAACAGTCAAAGACAATTATGTTGCCAAAATCCTAGGAGTTCTGTAAACCTGAAATGAATTCTGTCTTCACTAGCTTGGAAATGTGATATGAACAAAAGCGTAAATACATCTTAATGGGCCTCCAGTGCAAATGAGAGCTAGGGTCAGTACACCAAAATACAAAAATGAAATATTCTGGTCAGCAAGACCCTTGAGTCTTCTGAAATGATTTCATTTTGCCAATTAGCTGTGACTTTTTGAGACAAGAATTTTTTATTATTTCTCATAATGAATTTAAGTATTTGGACAATATATTTCCAAGAGCCATTGATCCTTGATAATGCCAGTTGGCTGGTCCTCACCTCTTATATTTCATGTTGCAGGTGATTTCCCAGACTGATGCTTCTAAATGAAATCTCTATTTTACTGTATGAAGAATTTTGCATTCTTTGTGGATAGGATGCTTCTTATGGTATCACAAATAATTAATGTCTCCAATGAAACTTGAATTTTCATTCTGACAGAATGAAAACAGAAATATTTCTGAACTTCAAGGGCTGTTCATCTTCATGAATTCCTTTCCAGTTGTATAGCAGTAAATGGAAAAAATGTCTGCCTTAGTTTGTACCATTTCTCCACTAATATATCATTTTCTTTTTAGTAGTTGACAGATTATCCTCATTTTGAAGGTATTTATTTTGCTCATTTGATTAATGTTTAGCACTTCTAATTTTTTTTAATTATATAAGCTTTCTTTCTGTCAGTTTTAACATATAGAATGAAAAATAGGTGCTGACTTCATAAATTTCCTCTTTCACTTCAGCAAGGGGAGAAAAACCTTCCTAGACAACTCAGGAGGTCTTACAACAGAAATATATGTATCTTCCAACAGAGGACTCTGCTTCCCTTTTGTTCCACAAAACAACCAGTATGGATATCTATCTTTAGCATCTGACAAGAAAGTATGCTTCATTCAGAAAATGGTAGAGATGTTTTTTGCAGGAATTTACTTCATTTTAATTTATTTCCACCAAAGAAATTGCAAAGAAGTAGGTAGGAATTGTAAAGGGCCAGCTACTCCTTTTAAGTAACTGATTTTTTGACTCTTTTAAAAAAAAATTCTAATCCCAAATAATTATAAACAACAATCAGTTTTCTTTCTCTGTTGCTTATCTTACACAATGTATTTAGCCTTTTTCCAGAAATGGTTTTCATTTAGATCAATCCTGCTAGCAACGTGCAGTGTCTCACCAACATCATGTGCCAGCAAATGAAATATACCCACTTCCGAGCAGAGCAATTTAGAGTCCCTTTGCTTCTCACATGAACCAAGTAGGTAAGATTGATCACTTTTTAATTATCACTGCATCCAGTCAGACTTGCGCTATTTGAGGAAATCAGCATAAGCATAATATAAATAATACTCCCAAATCGTGCTGTAAGCAATGGAACAGAACATTCTGTGTGTTACAGCTCATTTCCTTGCCATCAATTTGGAACATAACTGTCACAAATTCTTAATTATTTAAGTAATTAGAAAAAAAGAAATCCACAATGCTTAAAAAAATATAGCTACTTGCAATTGCTCCTTTAGGATACTTAATGTAGGATCTGTATATGCTTTAATATCTGAATAGAGTAGAAAAATAAGGCAGATGGATTAGGAAATAATAGTTTATGCACTATGTCTATGGTTCTGCTGCTTTTCTCTTTTACTAATGGTATAGGATGAGGGCATTTATCTCCTCTTGCTCTGACTAAACACAAAGAACTATTCTGATTCTTGTTATGAATAGTTTTTTGTTGAAAATATAAACTTGTTCTACATCTTTAGACTCAAATATTTCACTTACCTTTCCGTTATATGGCTCAATAACATTCATCAAAGATAAAAGATAACCACTGAAACTAATTATCATCATAAAAATAAGTGTCCCTGTAGAATCAAGCTGGAATTTAGCACTCATAAGCATAGAAGAATGTATCATTTTGTCAAAGAACTGAAATATTTTCATTTAAATATTATTGGAATTTTTGGGATTTATGGGGTCAGATTTTGTCACTCCTCACCCGCTGTTTACTAATATCTGTCCTGAGTGTTCACTGTGACCATGTGGAGAGACCTAGTAAGCTTTGCTCTCAAAACCACAGACTACTGGGCAGATTTGAAATTTTATAAAATGGAGCAGAATTTGCCAAACATTTTGTCTACTGGCAGAATAACAAAATGCAGTAAGAACTTTTCATTTCTCCTTGTCTCTGTTAGGAACTTTTCCAACGGAGTCCTGGTTGATAAGAATACATTTATAGATTCTTACGAGCTGGTTCCAATTAAATGAAATTAAAGGGTAGTGCTGGATTCAGAGTTCCATACATTAAGCTTTCGCTGATGAATGAATTTGACCTTATTAGATTAAGAGAGTATGAGTAGCTGAGAGAAGCTATCAGTTATTTCTCTCCGTGCATTTTTTCCCCCTTCTCAATGGTATGTATGCTTGAATGTATGGTAGAAAACAGCTGACCATATTTTACTGTGCTACCTGCTGCCTAGATATCTATGTTTCTGCATTTTCTAGAATGAAACGAAGATTAAAAAAATTAGAAATATCTTGAAAATAAATAAAATCAGAATATGCCTTCCTTTCTCATGTGGCATAGCTTGGGAGTGGACTCACATACTCCTATGTACTCAAGAGTACACAGTCTGTACTCTTCAGACTGGAAGCAGACATTTGGAACTACCTCATGAGAAATAAACAGGGGGAAAAAATAGAATTTCATGCTTTTAAAGCCTTATGAAATCAAACAAGAAAAAAAATTGTACTTTTCTCTGATCCACAGTAAATACTGTCCATGTATAGTATATGAAAATTGCACCTGCTATAAAATTTTCCTCTCAAGTAAGAACAAATTCCTTAGATACTTTAGTGTAGATCACTTCTAGATATTAAAAATAAATAAAAGCAGCTAAAGCATGTCCCAGTAAACAAGAAACTTGAGTTTTTCTTTGATGTTTCAGGACTATATCCTACAAAACCTTTGGTAGTACTGTCCTTGTAATAAATGCTATGTATTTGGGTTGGAGTTGCACAGAAATTTATGTTATTTTGGGAGTTTGACTGGGTACAAGTGTAGCCATGTAAAGGGAAGGGGAGAATGAGGAAGACCATGCAACTTGCAGTCAGTTGATTTCTAGAAGATTGTATTACATTATTTAAGAAACGGGAATGGGACGAGCTCCACACTGCCAAAGGGGGCAATAAACTACCCAGTATGCATGCCTTCACTGACAGTGGCATCCTCTGCTGCAGGGGCGGCTTGCATCAACTCTGGTACAAATCAAAAGGAAAACATCGCCAAGACTTTTAAGTTTTTACCAATTAATGAAACATTTTTTCAATTTGTGAAACACTGTCTTAAGTTTTTTCTAAATATTGCATAGTGAACAAAGCTGATTACCTGTTGCATGCTATTTTGGCATTTTAGCCATTCTAATCACTATTAATCCTAAAAATTATACTGCCACCTTCCTAAAAGTATTCTATAAATATATTTTTTTTCAATATAAAAATAACAAAACTTGCCATAATATCCCTATTTTTAAAAATTATGACCATCAATTTTCTACTATTTTTTAAAATTTATTGTGTGGCCAATTGATCTGTAATGGATATTGGTGCCGAAGTGTTGGCAGCTGCAGGGTTTCACTCTGTGAGGAGAGGCCAGGAGCTGTACGTGTTGGACACAGCCAGTTCCTAATAGGTTCCAACACAGACATAGGACAGAGGCAACTGAGCCTACCAGTCACACTGCTGGTGACTGCAAACATATGTTTAAGAAAGGGTGAAAAATGCTGCACAGGAGCATGGTAAGGAGGAGTAAGAAATGTGAGAGAAACAGCTCGGCAGACACCAAAGTTAATGAAGAAGGGGAAATAAAAGGATATTTGGTACAATAGTCTGATACTGGCCATCCACCTTCGTAGAAGTATTATGATGTTACAAAGGCTAAAAAATGAATAATGATGATATAAAGGTTTCATGGTGGGGATTTTCTAAAGTGTAGCTGACTGCTCTTGTGTCTTTGGAGGACGAGCCTCACTTTGACATCAAGGAGAGAAAGTTTTGGTCTCATTAACAATTCAGAGTGTTTAATAATATGTATATGCCAGCAAATTTACACCAAATTTCAATGACATGAAATAAAAAGTAAGGATAACTATTCTGGAATAATACTGAGCTGACACTAAAGTTCATTTTAGTTTTTAAGTGTAAGATTTACTCCATGCTTAAATTTGAGAGAAAGGTAATTTTGCAACACTACCTCCCTATGACTGGATGTTTTAAGGAAAATAATTTAATTCCCTACATTTACTTCTCTAACACTATATCCTTACCCTCACAATTTTGTTGCATTAGTAGTAGGAGGCAACTTTCACTTCAGTGTGATATCCAGACATCCACATGAAAATGAGAATGGGAAAAAGCCTCAAAACACAGTAAGACGCTATCTTTGTTAATGTGAGTGCCACGTGAATTAAGTGAGGAATAAATAAATAAATAAATAAATAAATAAATAAATAAACAGGAAAAGATAAGAATTAGCTATATAGACAGGACAATAGCAAAAAACAAAGCAAAAACCAAAGCAAAACAAAAAAGCAGACCATCTCCTGTGACACTCTGATCTATCAATTCCACAACCTTATCAAAGGAACAAGTAAGCAATCACCATTTGCAGAGGTATAAAACTGGACAGCTTGTTATCTTTATGTCACACCTTCAACATTAGAACAGGAACTGTGCATCTGTTACTCACCTGATTATTGTTTAAATAACTGATGCATCATCAATATCAACAGGAAAGAACACGTGCAGAAATCTAATTTGCTAATTTGTGGCATGACTCTATAAAGAGTAGGCTGTATTTGTGCAGCTGGAGATTGAATTATTTTTGGAATTTTGTCTTTAATTAGACTGGAGCATCTGGTCTCCTAAAATATACAGACTTTCTGGTGGAAACTATGGCCCTTGTATTTGATAAAACATGATGGACAGCAAGAATGTATAGTGAGAAAATCTAGAAAATAACTGCATGAGGATATGCCAAATTAAAATCAGTCATTTCTTAAAACTAAACCAAAGAAAAACATGTAAAAGTGGCAAATATTTAATTTTTGGTATGATAGCTCAAATCAGAGTGGCAATTAGAAATACTAAGAAAAAAATATAACAGATAAATTTGGAAAAATAACTAATGAGAAATAGTTATTGTAGGTTAGTGTCAGAGGACATGTCCTTACTTACATTCCTTAGAGGAAAGATCTAATCATAGAATCACAGGATTATTTAGGTTGGAAAAGACCTCCAAGATAATCTAGTCCAACCTTTGACAAAACACCAACATAGCAACAAAATGGTAACTTTAAATGCCATGTCCAGTCATTTTGTGAACACTTCCGAGGACAAGTTACTCTACCACCTCCCTGTACAGCCTCTTCCGAAACTTAACAACCAGTGAAGAAATTCTTCCAGTGAGGAAGTGAAGAAATTCTTTCTTCAGCAAAGAAATTTAGTGAAGAAATTCTTCCTGATGTAAAACATTAACTTCCCTTTGTTCAACCTAAGACCATGTCCGTTCTCCCTGTTGTTGCTTGCCTGGGAGAAGACATCCTCAGCTTGCTGCAACCTCCTTCCAAGTAGCTGTGGAGAGTGATAAAGTCACTCCTGAGCCTCCTTTTCTCCAGAATAAACACCTCCAGCTTGCTCAGCAACTCTTAGGACTCTCAAGGTTCAGCCACAGCAGTGATAAGAACAGAAAGAAAATCTCTTCCCTGCTCCTGCTGGCCACAGGGCTCCTGATACAGGCCAGGATGCCACTGGCCTCACCAGGACACACTCCTGGCTTATGTTCAGATACTGTTGACCCTCACCCTAGGAGGTCTTTTTCCATTGGGCCACTTTTCAGCCAGTCTGTCCCTGGCCTGCAGCACTGTATGGAGTTGTTGTGACCCAAATGCAGAATCCTCCTTGTAAAACCTCATACCCTTGGCCTTGGCCCATCAATCCAGCCCATCCAGATCTTTCTGCAGAGCCTTCCTGCCCTCCAGCAGGTCAACGCTCCCACTCATCTTCGCATCATCTGTGAACTTACTGACAGTACACTCAATCCCCTCATCCAGATCATCAGTAAAGATATGGAGCACAACTGGCCCCAGTATGGAGCCTGAGGACATTCTTACAGTCTGGATGCCAACAGGATGGGACAACATTCACTTCTATTCTCTGGGTATAGCCAGGCATTTTTAACCCAGCAAAAAGTACACCTCTCCAGGCTACGGGCTGAAAGCTCCCCATGACATGGGAGATGGTGTCAAAGGCTTTGCTGAAGTCCTGATAGACTACATCCACAGTCTTTCATTCATCCACTAGACGGGTCACCTGATATAAAAGGAGATCAGGTTGGTCAGGTTGTCTTGTTGGCCCTTCCCCGGCCCATACCCACCAGCACCCAACCTTATCATCACTGCCCTTGAGCTCTGTAAGCCAAAACTCTCCCTCGTGTACAGAGCCACTTCACTGCCTCTGCTTGCCCACTGTCCCTTCGGAAGAGCTCATGACCATCATTGCAGCACTCCAGGCATGGGAGTCATCCCACCACATTTCCATCACAGCAAGCACATCATAGCTTTCTTGCACAATTGTTTCAAGCTTCTCCTGTTTGTTATCCATACCATATGCATTGGTATAGGTGCACTTCAGCGGGGCTGTCCATTGCACTCCCAGTTCTGCATGCTGCCCTTGGTCTGTTGCTCTGCAGTACAAAAGCTCAAACACTCTCTGTGGCCAGAAACCCGGACAGCTGTATCAATATGAGGGAGCTCCCTGTGTGTCAGCACAGTCCTTCTAGCAATGGCTTTTGACCATGTAGAAACCATAGCTGGGTATTTGCTAGTTGGGTAAAGAAAAACCACCAGGTGAGCTCACCTCAGGAGCCAGGAAGGTCACTCTGCCCTCCTATGGGCACACTGTTATGCAAACACCCATGTCATGTCCTTCTGATGTGTCATGTCCTGTTTGTCTCCTCTGTTTGTCTACCCAGTTCTCCTCACTTGGGCTGGCTTGGCTACCTGGAGGTGTTTAAATCTCTAATTGTTGCTGCAGCAATGCCCTTGACAGCTCAGGCCTGGTCCTGCTCAGTTTCTCCATGCTCTCTCAGATTTCCCTGGTTCCAGAAATCCCTTCTTTCACTACTTCTTCTGTTTTGCCCCCAAAGTAATGCCAAATTATTTCTGGCATACATGTCAGTATTTTGCTCAGTCTGCTTTAAGGGTATTCATGAGCCATTGACCTCAGCTGGCTGCCTATGAGTATTAAGAGGAGGATTCAGTCACTTCGTATCTAATAAAGGAATTTAACTGCAAGCAGTACTCCCTTTGATCAGTCAAGGGTAGCTTGACTGATCAGTTAAGCTAATGTACACACACCACACACAAATCTTGTGGCCTAGAAATCTACTGTGTGGATTCTGCTTTCTTTTATTACAATGGTTATGAAGTGCATAGGAAGAAGAGACAGCATAAGGGTGTAGAAATCCCTTTTTACTTTTCTTCATTTTTTTTATTTCTTCTTTTTTTGCAGAAACCTCTCCATCTCAAAGGTTCTGAAGAAACCTTTACTTAGCCAATCTCTACTACAAAATTTAGACAGGTCCTACTTGAATCTTGCTGTAAGAAGCTTTACTTTGAATTATATTTCATAATAAGAAACTCTGTTCTTCATCTTCCATTTCCACATTCTTCATTTCATCTTATTACCACATTTATATTCCACAACTCAGTGACAAGTGGTTAGCCCTGCATTTTTTAGTGTGCTCCAACATGATCTCAATGTCTTTGCAAGTAACAATTTTCTTTCTCTTCTTCAATTCATAAAAAAATGCCTGAAGAGTTATGAATCTATACTTGGAGATTATAGCACACGCTGTATGCTAAATACATAAGCCATGTAGCACACCATATGACATATGTGTCTGTTCTGACAGTTTTACAATAAAAAGTCAATAAAATAGAATAATTAAAATGGCAGAATATATACATATATTAGAGTCAAAGATCTTTCCTGCAAGTTTTTGTATATCATACAGTGTCTTGGGACCTGTTGTAGCTTTGCCCAAGTCAGCAGCCAAGCACCATGCAGACACTTGTTCAGGGAGAACATTGAAGGGTAAAAGCTAGAGAAGGCATGGGTTGATATTAAAACATTTTAATAGGGAAAGCAAAAAATGCATTTAAAAGTAAAGCAAAAAAAGGAATTATTTTGCTGCTTCACATGGGCAAGCAGGAATTAATTCACACTTCCCATCTGTGGTCATTACATTTAATGGTTATTTGAGAAGACAAACGCAGTTGCACCAAATATCCTCTTTTTCCTCTTTATTCCCCACACTTTATATGCTGAGTATGATGCTATATTGTACGGAATATCTCTTTGGTCAGTTTGAGCCACTTTTCTTGCTGTGGCGAATTCCACCTTTTCATGTACCTCAGCCTTCTCCCCAGTGTGGCAGCGGATAAAGCAGAAAAGGCCTTGGGTCTGTGTAAGGCCTGCTCAGCAATAAAAAAAACATCTTTCATGCCAACACTGTGTTCAGCACAAATCCAGAATACAGCCCAATACCAGCCATTTAAAGAAAACTAACTCCACCCAGCACAGACCTCGAAGATCACCTTGTAACCACCCCCCCCCGATGCCGCCCTCTAGATCAGGTTGCTCATGGCACCATTCAACCCACCCTCGAACACTGGCCAGGGACAGGGTGCCCAAAACCTAGTTAAAAAGGCCATATAAAAATGTATGATTTCATTTTAGAAATCATTTTCTAATCACTTCACCTCTAAAAAGAAATCTTTTTAGATTTCTTTTAAGAGGTGAAGTTGTTTCCATGTATTCTGAGTTCTGTTCACATGAGTTATCAGGGACTAAATCAACTGCCATGTTCTTGAAATACCTGAAACCATAAAGGAAATCCAAAAAAGTGGAATTCTGCTAGCACTGTGTCCTGTTCTAAAAGCATTGAGTTTGCTACTAAACTCTGTTTTTAAAATAAGTTTCTTTTTTCTAGTTGTAACTGGCTTTGTATTAATTTCTTTGTTTTTTAAGAGAAGAAAATGTCTTTGTCCATATGCTCAAATATAATGAAAATAATTAGGTAAAATAGACTTCAAGAGGTTTCTTTTGTAAGCAAAAACTGCAGGTCTAAAATAGAAATGCTCTACCATTCCTCAGGAAGTGTACAAGAGTCTGGAAATTCTTTGCTGTTTTTTGTAACACATCCTGAAGATGACAGATCAAAATCTGTTTTTAAATTAACCCAGTATCATTTCACTGACAGCATGGCAGAAATACTCAACAAAATAATGGGTGTGAATTGGGGAAGAATGTATCTAGCCTTAATATATCAAAAATGATACATCGATTTCTGTCTCAAAGCCGTGCGGAAAGACACAAAGTTCTTGAATACCAATGACTTCAACAGAGAGCAATTCCTGTGAGGCTTGTTATGGCAGCCTTGAGCTGGATCTTCTAAATGAAGGACTTATTTACCTTCTGGTACATCACAATTAATTTTAAACAATGTTGATTTGTCAGCTCCAGGGACTAGGTTGAGAAATTTGGATTAAAAAGAAATCCTTTCTCTAAATTGCATGGGACTTAAACAGTACATGAAGAGTGGTGTCATGTGTGTCAGAGTGCCTTGGTAGTGCCTTGGTCCTTCTCCTTTGGCCATGTGTATTTCAAATGAAAATCAGAACAGAGGGAAATTACTAGTTTAAAGAATCATTCTGGAAATTAAGTCACTTGGTGCATAGGTAATGAAGGAAATGCAGATAGAATTTGACTTTATTTTTCCCTCCAAGGTGAAATTTCCAGTCTTGTTTATGTGGGCTTTAATAAAACAGAATTTTGCAGTGATTTCCTGTTGAAATCTGAGATTATAGTTCCAAAATAAATAGATGGTAACACAATGATAATTAACTTTTCAAGTTCACTACAGATCTCTAGTAAAATTCTAATGCAGTAAGACATTTTTCTAGTCAATTTTTGACAAATCCACATGTGGATATTATTGGCCAACGTAGCACGCAATATATTAGGAAGAAAAATAATATTTTCTTTCTTTTTTAAACATATATACTGTTACACTGACTGAAAGATTTTATATTGACAGATTAAACTTTCCAAATACTGCTGATATCAATATCACTCAAATATGCCTCTGCAGTCAGTGAGGAATTGTTGAGCCATTTGTATGTTACTTGGTGTCATGCTATTTGAAACATTGATTTTTAATTTTTATGATTGACACATACTGGAATGGTAACTTGCATATTAAAAGAATTTGTCCATGGAGAGTTTAATCCTAAGGAGGAACAGTGTTCTGTAGTATACCACAACCATTTTCATTTGCATATGTTAAAAATGAGATGTAATTATTCCCATTAAATTCAAAATACTATTTCTGAATTAATATGCCTAGATTCTCATGGCTCAATTATCTGTTACTCAGAAAGCTTACACACTGCAAATCAAAGCTAAGACTGCATAAACTCATGGATTAAACTGGGATGCTATTTCAGTTAGAATCCTAGAAAGGCTGGAATTGGAACGGACCTTAAAGATTTTCAGTCTCTACGCCCTCTCCCTGGGCAGGGTATGCTCCACTAGACCGGGTGATGTCGCAGACATTTCTCCACAGAAATCCTTTCTTTCGGATTTCTGCGTCTTCGGGAGGCCAGAGGCCCCCGAAGAGAAGGTAAACAATTATTATCAGCTGCTGTGGAATGCAACAGGGACACCTTGATTGGCTCATTTTCTATGTTTATAATTAAGGGCCAATCACCAGGGCAAGTGAGGGGACTGAGTCCCTGGACACAACTTTGTTTGGGATTCTTTTCTATCTATTCTTAGCTCAGCTAGCAGCTCTGCAAACCTCTCTATATATTCTTGTTAGTATAACTATAATGTGTTATATCATATATTAATAAATAAGCCTTCTGATCAAGATACAAGATTCACCGTCTCTCTCTCACCAGCAGCGACCCACTCAGGTCGTTGTAATAAGGTGACTCAGAACCCCATCCAGAATGGCTTTGAGCACCTTGAGACAGGGGGTTAACATTCTCTCTGGGCAACCAGTTCCAGTGCTTCAGCACTCTTGCTGTAAAGAATTTCTTGCTAATTTTTAATCTAAGCCTACTCTTCACTTAAATGCCACTCTCTCTTCTTCAAACTACTACATGGCTTTGTGTAAAAGCCCCTCTTATACTTTCCTTCTGCTTGTCAACCAGGAAAAATAGATAGCAGTCACAATTTTAAAAGACTTGGACTATCATGAAGTATTCTCAATTACTTCGATGACAAAAAGGCAATGTTATTTAACAGTCAGTATAGCAGAATCACAGAATTAGCTGATTTGGTAGGGACCCTCAAGGATCATCATCTCCACCTCCTGGGCCTGCATAGCACCATCCCCAAGAGTCATACCATGTGCCCAAGAGCCTGCAACATGATATGTATTTATTGTCTTGTGAATAGATGGATAGGTAGATTGATAAATACATAGATAGGTAGATAGATAGATAGATAGATAGATAGGTAGATAGATAAATAGATAGATAGATAGATAGATAGATAGATAGATAGATAGATAGATAGATAGACAGACAAAGACACACTGATACATTTTAAGAGATATTTTATAATCCAGTTCATATTAAGAAAAAAACTTCCAAACTAAAATAATTCACCATAATAGTCTAAAAATTATTGTAAAATCCTTGAGTAACCTTCATTAAGCAGATACATGGAATCACAGTAACAAAGGTTGGAATGAACCTCTTGCAGGTGTCTCTTACAACCTCGTGTACTGTGAAAGTCCAGTGAGATTGTGTTGCACAGGCTTCATCCAATATCTCCAAGAGGTTCCATCATCTCCTGAGAGCCTGTTCTGGTGTTATGTCGCCCTCATAGAGAAAAGGTAATATTTGAATTCATTCTAGCAACCTGTCCCCATTGCATTTGGCTCTTCTGTGGTACTTCTCCAAGTCTGATCTGTACTCTCTCTATATTTTCCCATCAGATAGCTATACTTCTCTTTCTCCTTTTTTCTCCAGACTGAAGGAGCCATTCTTTCTCAGCTTCCACTTTTACATTCAGTGCTCCAGTCCTGAGCAATCTTAATTCTCCTCTGGTGAGTTGGTTTGTGTCAGTGTCTTTCTTGTGCTACAGAGGCCAAATCTGAATGTGATCAAATGATACTTTTTGTGCATGAATATAATTTGAATTTATAGCTGGATACATTCATATGACATTGTCAATAGTGGAAAATTATACTTTGATACAGATAAAAATCAGTACTACAATGCATGGTTCTCTGATTTATATTTGAACAAAATATCCTAATTTTCCACTATACTCAATTTTAAACATACTCTTCTATCTGAAAAGGGATACTGAATATTTTTAATTTAAAATTCTGGGCATCTTCTGATACCTGAGTAGCTAAAGCTCTAACTTAAAAATCAGAGTGCTAAAGTTTTTCTTAAAAATCGTGTGTCCTAAGATACCTCTGGTATGGCACCTGAGATAGTCAGATATTACAATATTAAAAGGAGAAAAAAATCCAAACATTTTGTACAGTAGGCTGTCTCAGCTTTTTATAGCAAATCATCCATGCTAGTTTCTGCTAGTGAAATTAAATTCTGCAAGAAGAGTAGCTTTTTAATTATTATTTTCCACATCATGAGCCTACTCTAACTGCTTGTGAATGACTAGAACTAATTTATAGCTGATTACCACTCATTCCTGCAGCTAAGGATAGATATTAAAGCTATTTTCTTCCTACTTTGAAAGTTATTAACAAATGGAGTTTGGAATGAAAACCAAATGAAAATAAAAGCTCCAAGATGCAGGCTGAAAAAATATAATCAGCTATGTTGCAGTTGCTTTTATTGTTATCCTTGGTGAATGTTACTACAAGCCTTTTTATTCAACAGAACCAGATGGGGGAACTGAGTAATAATTAAAATATGTTTCCATAAAGTATAATAATTTGAAATATAAATAATTGAGTATTTTTGATTAAGAAAATATGCTATCAGTAAAAAACAGGCATATAAAGAAGAAAACGCCTTGTAACAGCACAGTGGTGGTTGACAGAAGGCAATAGCAATACACAGACAATAAGAGCTTTAAGAGGTTAGTAGCATGACCCAAGAACCTTGCTAGAGAAAAATAAACAACTTGATTTGGAAGAGATCTTTAAAAGTCATGCAGTCCAACTCCCCAGCAATGAGTAGAGACATCTTCTACTAAATCAGGTTGCACAGAGGCCCACCCACCTGATCTAGAATGTTTCCTGCGGTGGGGCATCTGCCACCTGTGCTGGGGTTTCACCACCACTGTCGTCATAAAAGTTTTCTTCCTAATATCTGGTCTGAATCAATGCTCTTTTAGTTTAAAACCCATACATCTTGTCTTATTGCAATAGGCCTCACTAAAAAGTTTTGACCTTAACCTTCTTTGTACTACTTAGAAGCATAAAAAAACTTAAAGATCTCTAGTTGTATTGTTCACACTGAAAACTACTGTTTTGAAACATATAATTAGATAGTAATTCAGCATTAGCAATGGTTTCTTACATTCTTTTACTTGATTTTTTTTAGCTTTAGCTCCATGGTTACATTTTAAAGAATTATATTGTAGATGAAGAAAGTTTCCGAGACAGGTCAACATGACATTTAGCAAAAACAGTTCTTCAGAAACATAAAAGAGAACACTTTCCTCACACCCACCATTTTATGCTTTGTGTAAGAACCAGACTCCTCTTCCAAACATTTTTTTATTAGAAGCACAGCAGTTAAGGCATTATGAAAGAAGTATTTAGCTTGTCATTATTGTTTATTAGAAATGGGACATAAGCATGTATGTAAACAATGTCTGTGACAGAGCTCTTACAAAACATGTTATTACATCTCATCTGAAATATTTGCTTTAGTGTTTATGTGTTACTCCACACTATACATTTTATAGAATAGTATCATTTGGATTGGAATGGATCCCAGAGATCATCTAGTTCCAACTCCTCTGCCAAGGACAGGGACATCTTTCACTAGATCAGGTTGTTCAGAGCTCCAGCCTGTCCTCAAACACTTCCAAGCACGGGACATTTACAACTTCTGTGCAACTTGTTACAGTTTTTCACCACCCTCACACTAAAAAAGCTTCAAGCCTACCCTTTTCCAGGCTGAACAAATGCAATTCACTTTCACTTTCACTACTATGCTTTCCTCATAGTAGAGGTTATCATCTGTCCCTCCAATCAGCTTGGTGGCACTCTTCTGGACTCATTTTGACAGGTCAATGTCCTTGTTTTGCTGGGGACCCCAGAGCTGGATGTGGTTTTCCAGGCGGGTCCTCATGAGAACAGAGCAGAGGGCATCACTTCCCTTAACCTGCTGGCCATGCTTCAACTTGACTTTCTTCTTACTGTTTTGAACGTTGCTGATCTTCCTCCATTATACATATATATATATATATATTTGAGTGCATGGTCTTCATATTTGGACTGATCAATAAACGCCTCAAATGCAAGAAGGATTAAAGCAGATGAGCAGCATTGTTGTGCCCATGAGTGTGCTAATTCAATAATTCAGGTTGTGACGCACCACAGCTACTGCAAAGAAGCTGAATTTACTCCAACACGAAGGGGACTGGAGAGTGACCCATGTTTTAGATAAATAGCTGTCAACAGCTGAGAGGATCAATTGGTGATCTAAGTGTTTCTCAACAAGTTCATTCAAATGTATCTCCCTGGGTTAACCAGACCAGCATGTAGGAACTTAATTTGTGTCCTAAACCATCAAAGAATATAAGAATTGAAAAAACAGCAGGATTTGATAAAGAACAATGGGCCTGACCTGTATTCCACCTACATATGGTTTCCTGGAAGCTGGAGCTAGCCAGTGTCATTACAGTGAGCATACTACAGAGACCAGTAGTGGGAATCTCACAGGTATTGTGATTAAGCTGTGTATTACAATAACTGGGTTTTTTTGCCAAGCACAACTTAATTTTTTATGTGTTTTACTCTTTGCAAAACAAGAGTAGGTCAGAAATTCTGTGTAATATCAAATATCTAATCAAACAAGTAAATACTGTATTAAATATTACATCTCTGTGTGTGATGTGTGAAATTTTTAAAATAACTTCACCAGAGAACACTCGATTCTGACTAATTTTATATTTTTACTGAAATCCAATAAGTAGTTTTCTAAGATTTGGGCATGCTAAAGAATGGGTTTTTTACATGCAGACAATAGAAACTTCGACTCTTTCAAACTTAGTTCCTATTACCAAAAATAACTCTCCAACACCATCATGGCGAGCCTTTCAGATATTTTATTTATTTTTTAAATCACAGGCATGAGAAAATAAGACTATCTAGTCTCCCAAGCCACTCCCATTCATGGGAAATAGCTATGTAACCTGCAATCAATATAAGTTCTGGCCCCATTTATGGCACTCAGCAGGTAAATGGGGATGAACCTTGGGGTTAGGAAGCAGTTGCAGCAATGCTGTGTGTACTAAAAGGGCAAGATTGGTGATTTCCTACTTGGTATTTTCTCCCTAAGATATAGGGAAAGATGGGAAGAGTGAAAAATACTAGATTAACAGATTACCTTTGGTCTGTTCTCTTTCCAGTACAAACACAGTAACATGAAATTACTGTCTGGGGGACCTGGGCTCATTCTTTGACTCATATAATTGAGACAAAACGTTGTATTGTTCTAAATTTAATAGAAATATGTAGTAAATCAGAAATAAAAGAATATTTTCTAATATAATAATACAAATTTAAATTCAAAACCAGAATCCTGTTTATGTTTCCCAGAAATATAGATTGTGCTTCAAATGATGTTCATTTGTTGTTGGCATTCTTTTTCCTGAAAGATTGTTCTGAAAATCACTTTCTCGTGTAACCAGCTTACTTTATTCTTCAGGTTTACCTATATAGATGGAAAACATATAAAGATAAATAAAGAATATGTAAAGGTATATTCAGAAAGAGTTAAGCAATTCAAAATATTTCTTCCCTAGAAATAACTAACTTTTTAGTCTTCAAAATCACTTAACACATTATCAAAGGCCCAAGTTCATCTCTATCAGCTCTGTTGATCCCCAGTTTTAAGGCTGAGTTTTCATTTAGTTTCCAATTTCCCGGTTCTTTCTTGTATCTCACTTTATGACACATTGTGCAGAGCAAAAGTATCCATTGAGTTTATGTACATCTTGGTGATGCTGTACATGCAAGAACAAATTAAAACACCACAGGTGGCACTTAAAGCATCTGAGGTTTTTTTACTAAGATTTTGTCCACGTCTGCAGTGTTCTACAAAAAAAAGAAAAATTATATCCAGAGGGTGAAATGGCAAAGGCAACAGTCTGTAAAATCTGGCAGTGTCACGTGTAAAAAATTTATATACATACATCTATATCTATATCTATATCTATATCTATATCTATATCTATATCTATATCTATATCTATATCATCTATATCTATATCTATATCTATATCTATATCTATATCTATATCTATATCTATATCTATATCTATATCTATATCATCTATATCTATATCTATATCTATATCTATATCTATATCTATCTACATCATTTATATTTATATCTATATCTATATCATCTATACACATACATATATATTTTTTTTCTTGACAAATATTTTTGTGTGTTCAATGTTTTGTGACTGAAAGGTAATGTAACATCTTTTTTGGTTTCACAGTAGTTAGCATTTTCAGTTTCATCTAGATTTTGATGTAGTTACTTTTCTATCCCATTGTGGTAAAAAAAAAAAAAAACTTTTGCATTTATTTTCATATTTGTAGGTTTGCATGCACAACACATTGTATCTTGACATTTTCCAGCCACCTCAAATCATCATGGCAACTCACTCATGAATTGCTTTATGATACAGCATCCAAGAGTAGTTACTAAAATAAAGCAAAAAAGAAATATTTAGAGAGCAATGCTTAGTTATACACAGTGATTACAGCTAGGTTATGTGGAATAAATACAGATATATGAAGAAGCAAATGAAGAAAAGAAGAAACAAAGAAACCAGAAGTTTCAAATGGTGCTTAACATTCTGAATAAAGTTGAAAACCAGAATGCTGACTTTCAGTGCAAGATAATTTGTCTTACACAGTCTTGATGAAGACTGAAATCCCACTTTAGAAGTTAATTGTAAATCTAGTTCTTATATTCTACACTAATTCTTCAGGATGTCTATAAATGTTCTTGTGAAGACTTCTACCCTGCATTCGTTATGCTACTAGGGATTGAATTGAACATGATTAGTAATCATCCTACACTTCATGTAATTTTGCATGTGACTTTTGTGGCATGTATCAGAAGTCTTTATTTTTTTGATAGCTCTCTATGCTGACACTGTAAAGTCCTAGCAAGACAACTGGTAATAGAATCCAGAATTCTTTGGGCGCAGTAGAAAATGTAGCAGGAGTGTTCAATTTCTGCTCAAGTCAATTTAATTCTCACAAATTATTTTTTAAGCAACTTGTAAGGCCTTCCCTAATTTCTCTAGACCTTTCCTCATTTGTGAAAATAGACATCAGTCATTTCTCTTTTTCGTTCATCTTGTGCTTTCCAGCTTGTAAGCCCTTTGCAGCACTCAGCAGGCAAATGGGGATGAACCTTGGGGTTAGGAAGCAATTGCAGCAATGCTGTGTGTACTAAAAGGGCAAGATTGGTGATTTCCTACTTGGTATTTTCTCCCTAAGATATAGGGAAAGATGGGAAGAGTGAAAAATACTAGATTAACAGATTACCTTTGGTCTATTCTCTTTCCAGTACAAACACAGTAACAATAATGACTTATTCTTTACTCTATATATTCAGTCTGGCCGTGGCAATAAAAAAATTGTTTAAAAACTACCAAGGAAGTATGTGTGATGGTTTGACTTTGGCTGAACAGATGTCCACCAAACCTGTTCTATTACTCCCTCCCTCAGCTGGACCGTGAAGAAATAATATAACAAATTTGTGGGCCAAGGTAAGGACAGGAAAGGATCACTCACCAGTTACTATCATGGACTAAACACAGCTCAGGGAAATTAATCTATTAACAATCAGATCAGCAGGGTGATGAGAAAGAGAATTTACATAAATAGTCCTTTCCCTTGCTCCTTCCTTCTTCCTGGACACAACTTCACAAAGAATTTTTCTACCTTTTTCCTCTCAGCGCTGCTGGGGAATGGGAGTTACAGTCAGCTCATCCCACATGGCCTCTGCTGCTTCATCCTTTCCAGAGGGAGCACTACTCACGTCCTTCCCATGCCTTAGTGTGGGGTCTCTCCCCTGGGAGACAGTCCTCCATTAACTTCTCCAACACTCTTAGATGCTATCCTACAGGTGCTACCACTGTGCCTGAAGAGCTCCGCCGGGGATGCGGTGGATCTGTCTGGGAGTTATGTGGCGCTGCTTCACTGCACATAGCAGGAGCTTCTAGCATCTCCTCACAGAAGCCACCTCTGTAACCACTCCCTGGCCCCCCTACCAAATTCTTGCCATGCAAACCCAATTCAGCATAGACCAACACTTTATATGGAAAATGAAGCGCCTAAAAACATATACAATCTCCATCCTAAAATACAGCCTATGTCAGTCTTCTCTCTTTCATCCCAGTGAAAAGGAAGATTGAGTTCTTTCCACACTGAATCAGTTTAGGTTCCATTAGCTTGCACTTTTCAGCTGTCACGGGCTCATTCTACCATGTATTTTTGTACCTTTCTAAAATGCATTTTGGCTCATTACCAGAGCCATTACTAAATCATACTTTTCTCTAGTTATTAGACTAGAAAAATTTTAAGGGAACGCACTACACTTACCTTACTGCTGCAGGAAACCCCTTTGGCAGAAGGTAGTTATTTTGAGCCTAAAGGCTTTTAATATATAGTTGCATAACCCTTTGCATTGCCCTATGTCAGTCTTGGTTCCAGAGCGGGCAATTTTCATAAATCATATAATAAAGGATGCTCTGATTTCAGAGGTAATTCAAAAGTTATTTAGTAAGTGGATACCACACTCTAGAGGTGTTTTGTTCTTTTTTTTCAGTACTAATTCTTTATGACACCTCATTTTCATTTTATTTCTCAAAATTCCTTTGAACTTATTTCAAGCACATACCTCATTAAAAAGGACTTCTCTATAACAGCCCAAAGCATTCCTAAAGTAAAAAAAATTAGCAGCTACTGAACAAAAAACCCCAAAACAAAAGCAAAAAACCTCAAAACCTTTATGTGATTTGAAATTTTTATTTCTGAGGTCCTAAAATTGGCCCTTATTTCAAAAGGAGGGAGAAAGTCTCAGAATCACATTTAAAAGAATGCTAAGGTATGCATAGCTTCATTTCCAGTTAAAAATTCTTGGATAACAATGGAATTAATTGTGATGCAGCAATTTAAATGTTCCAGTGAAGTACATTAAAACTCTCTGATTTCTGTCCTAAATAAAAGACTGCATTTATTAGTTTTTTATTGTGTGACAACAGCCTGTTGGGACTTTTTTTTGTGCTAACATAATCCTTTTCTTAGATCCATTCTCTTTTTATAGAATGCAAATGCAGGGGAAAAGAGAGATATGTTTAAAGGAAAAAGCATCTTGAAATCACTGCTGTAATCAAAACAGAAAATAGTGGAGGAGGCTTTGTCATTCTTCTCAAACTGAGAAAAATTCAGAGTACTAGTCTCACTTTGCCCTCAAAGGGTGATGCTTTTGAATTCTCCCTGTCCTTGATTGATCACAGCAATATTGCAGTAAGCATTGGATCTGATGGGAAGGTCTAAATGAAAGAATGATGTGACATTTAGGGCATGAGTCTGGATATAAAAATAGATAAAATTTATTTTCTTCTGTCACAGGCCACTAAGTTGCTCTCTCAGTTCCCATCAGCAGCATAATGTTATGTGTCTTTGTGTGGTGGATTCGGTATGCATGTTTTAAAATTTGTGATTGAAGCATGTATCTCCTGTAACTGTAGAAACTACAGCCTGTACCCAAATAAACCATAATCAAGTCTTTGCTAAATTTGAAGTTTCCTAATCAAGACCTAAAGAAATTCGACTAACATTTACTGTGACATTGATACCATAAAAATCTTTCAACTTTATCAGAAAATATTACATTTTTCTTAAAATAATAAGATGTAAAATATATAATATATAAAATAATTGATGGAAGATAAAAGAATAATTGGTGGGAAACAAAAGAAGATTAACAGAAGACTGTAAAACAAATATCTCTTGATAGATATCTATATGTTTGTATACTACATCAAAAGAGATCCTTCTTCCCTTTATCTCTGGTAAAACCATCTAACACTAGCTAAACACATTTTGCTTATACTTATAGTGAAGAAATCAGCTTACTGAGAAGACAGACCTTCTTGTCAAGAAACTTTAGTGTCTCTACAACATTTTGGAAATAGCCCAAAGTCTGATAAACGTTTATGATCAACATGTGTGTAATATAAGGGATGATTCATCATTGTGTAGTAACTGTTTTGCACATTACCAGAAGTGTGACATTTCCTGGCAGCTTGTTGGCAATAGAATTTATTTAGTGTTGACATTTATTCTTTTCAACTCTTTTAAAGCCAGAACTCTGTATGGTGCTTGTGCTACATACCAATGAGAACAGCAGACAGAGCTTGGACAGAATCTGTAGGTTTTAAGTCATTTTCTTATAGAGTGGAGAAGGAAATCACTGTAATTTAAGGTTTCAGAAGTTGCATTCAGTCATTGAATTAGTTCCTTATTTCTCCTTATCTGTTCCTTTCAAAGAAAGAATTTTTTGCTCACCACAGTGATTTAGTCATAGAACTTCCACTAATGTCCATGGGAGCTGTACAACAAAATCCCTTGACATCTTTTTTTTTTTACTGTTTTTGTAATTTGATGTTAGATTTTAGATGGGATGAAGCACAGCTTTGCATAACCCTGAATCTCCTGGTATCTTCTCACAGCTCCAGAACTCCCAGATTCACAAGCAGCTAAAGGAGCCTAGGAAAAAGTGGCATGTCTTCATGAAACCTTTTCTCACTTGGGTGAATGAGAGGTTCAAATTTCTCTAGGCTCTGTTGTCTCAGCTCCAACTTGTGTGAGTAACAAAACAGCATCTTCTTGGTAGCCAATTCATAGCTGTGGTTTAGATCTAGATCTTCTCTACCATCACAAGAGACTTACAAGTGCTTGCCTAAAGAATGACTTAACTCCTTCAATCTCTGTTTTCCAATCTTCATGGAGTAACAAGATTTATTCCTTGACCAGTGTAATAAATAAGATTTTAGGACAAGTGCCTGATAAAATGAACCCTGATGAAACACTTGCTTGCCTGTGACTTCAGCAGAATTTAATGAGTAAAAGCACTCTCCTCATCTGAAATATCATTACCTAGTGAATATGTTTTAAAAGTGGAAGACTATGGTTTGGATTACCTTCAGAGACAGCGAAACCTGTATATCCCCCTTCTTTTTGGAGAATACTTCATCCTGGCTGTTCTACAGATGAGAGTAAGTGGTACAACATCCTCCTTAAATCTCTCAAAAGCCAGTAAGGAAAAAGCAAAAAGTTATTTTGAAGATAGACTGAAAGCCCTTACTTTCTGTTTGGCTTGAAATGTCTTTGGTTGGAAGCATCAATCTCACAGAGGGCTGCCCATATGCACTGAAGGGATTCTCTGTCTACAGTCTTGTCTGGTTACTGTGAACTAACCCAGCAGATTCTTAACCTACATTGTATACATAAAAACAGTCTAAGAAGAATTTTGTACTACATTTCTGAATGCAGAGCAGATGCCTACGTGTTACAAAGCATTTACATTGCACAGATCCTAACTTTTCTGGTTTGCAGTTTAGCAGAATTTAATGTCCTCTGTTGTTGCAAATCTAAGGTTCTCTCAACACATAATCTGTATCCCCAACAGCCAAGGATCCAGGGCTATTCTACAGGTTCCCCAGGGAAGCACCAAGCCTGGAAGAGATAAAGAATAATTTGACAATATTCTCAGGCACATAGTGTGACTGTGGGGTAGTCCCATGCTGGCTAAGAGTTGGACTTGATGATCATTATGAGTCCCTTCCAACACAGCATATTTTGTAATTCTTTTATAATAAAACCAAATTATGGAATTACCTGTAGTGCAGATGTAGGATTGTCTTGATGGTCTATAGAAATGGATTGTTTGTTAATTTTGGTATGTGATGGGCATGTATTAGTAACGGAATTTCATTCTTCTACCTTTGGATATCAGACACACAGATACACAAAATAAATAATATGAGATGAATGTTAAAGTTCAATGAAGCCAGAGAATCCATTTGTATTTCCAGCACATAGCCTTAAATGCTCACTACATAATTAAAATGCAAATACTGCATAACCCACTGATTTCTGCAATTTAACCATGAATAAACTCTGTCTATTTTCTGCTTTAATTTGCTGTACTAATCAAATTAATGGTAATTAGTGAACACTTAAACAAACAGCAATAAGGTAGGTTATTCTGTCTGGGTTTATGTCTTTTAATAATGATATAAACATAGATGAGATAAGAACATTCAACCTTTACTCAAATATCGACAAAGTACAATTTATGTAAATCTGCAATGTGGAAGGTTGCCTGCAAAACTCATTAGCTAAAATAGGGCATCTTGAAGCCTCACATGAAGTACTAAAATACAAAGTAAAAGGAGTCTGAAGATGCAAAACCACGCACATCTTCTAATTTCAGAGAGGTTGCTGGGGGGAAGGAATTTATTTTATTTTGGATTATACCTTATTGTACCAGCTATAACATCAGTAACAAGAAACATTAAAAGCCTCATAATCTCTAAACATAGCATAAAGATGGGGAAAGAAAGCAGCAGCTAAAATAGGTAGTAGACTTCTCACTGAACTTCTGTATGGAAACTCAAAAAACACACTAATGACAGTGGAATTATGTAGTGATAATCTAGCCATCATAAGAAAGATTATCAAGTCTAAATAATTGCTGATTGATGACTGTATCAGACAACCCTAATAAGTACAGTAACACTGTTTCTTACAATTTTTTTCAAGCTTATGGGCAGTGAATTTCAAGAACACAGGAGAGAGAAAAGGTAACAAGGAAAAGTCAGTTTCTATTTTCTTTTTTTTTTCCTTTGAAAATTCAGAAGCTATGTCCTTTCTTTTTAAACATTATTTGATGTTCAAACCTGAAGTAAGGACTCCTTAACTCTCCCAGAGTTGCTGAAGTTTTAACCTGCAGCTGCCTTCCTCCTTCAGCACCCACTGCAGCGAGACATGCAGCTAGGTACAGGAGAGGAAATATTACAGGGCCCTTGCCTACTGGCAGTGCCACTTTCCACAGTCACGAAACCACTTTCAGGACTACCCTGACTGTGGCATAAGCCTGGAGGCACCAGTCAGGCTTTAGAGTGAAAAATAATACGTGAGACATTACATACCAAAGAAAAAATCTTAATAAACATTAAATTCATCTCCAGTAACTTGCAAGGCAAAGTTTGCAGATTTCAGGACAAAAACCTACCTGAGAGGACATATGGTCAATGGTGCATGAGAATAAATAAAATTTCAAGCTTGAGATAGAGTTTCCATCCTCTTGGTGTTAGGAACACCACCAAAGCTGATTGGGATTTTTCCCTTTCTTTTTTTTTTTCTTTACTACTACAACATGAAGTTCTTCAGAGGTTTCTTTTGACTGTATAACACATAGATATTTGCTTTGATTAGAGGACAGCTGAATAACTGGCTCTTGAAATTGCTACTCAATAAATTTGGAATTTTATAGGGACAGATATCATGAGCTATTATGAAAGCAACAAGAAATATCAGATTCTGATTTCTTGCTAAATTATACCTTCTGATTTTATTTGTTAAGGGTCAGGGTGAATGTAAAGTGCTGCAGGCTTATAAAGAGCACTGACATAATTAATAATTTATATGAACTTTTTATAATCATGTTTTCAGTCCAGTGTTTGTTAGTATGGATCAGCAGAGAACTAGATAATTCTAGGAATTTTTGGGAAAGATTAGATTTCTCTTCCAATTTTGATAAAATGGCAAATTGCAAAATAAATTAGGAAACTTACGCTAAATAGCGCATGGTATAAGCTTCAGTTTTATAAAATGATGCAGGTGAAGAAAATTCTATTCAGTTCTGCTAGACTATATAACAGTAAAATCAGATCCTACCTTAATCATCTCTGTGACAAGATGAAAAAAACCCAACATAATGAAGAAAATTCCTAATTAAATGGTCTACATGGACAGAAATTTGTTATTTTTTGGAAGTACTAAATGTTGTGGAAGGCTGAATATTGCATCTCCTTTCCTTCATGAACACATTTAAAATGCGCCTAAGTGGGATTGGTAGAGACGCATTGTCCTGAAGACAATAATTTTCTCATTTGTAATTAGAGACAACCAACTTTGTTTTGTTGGATTCTTTGAGGCTTTTTTCCCCTCTGCTTAAAAGGACACTGGTTTTCTTCCCTGACTCTGATGTGACATTTATACTGTCATCTAGAATTCGGCAACCTGCTTTTGAACTAGAACTCAGGAATTACAAATAGAAGAGGAAAAACTAAGATCACCCTGATCTTTCTTTCCTTCTCTTTCAAAAAATATCGGCTAGAAGCCAACTGGAAGTAGGGTTCAAACAGTGGCATGCTTCAAGTTTGACTCAATAAAAGCATATCCAGGCTCTTCCAGACAGAGGTTAGACCACAAGTTTGCCATTTGGCCCTCAGTTACTGAACTCTTACACAATATGGGTATCTCTCGATGACTTGCCAGATGAGATAATATTTTTTTCTTTTATAAACTTTATTTATCTGTCTTCTGAAATCTTACAAGTCTACTATAATTTCTACATTATGCATCTAACATATAATAACATTTTAGAGGTTATAGGTCTATATCCTCAGCTGTAGTAAATTCCTGATGTTCCATTTAAACATCTTATAGCTTGTATTTTATCCTTTCTTCAAAGGATCAAAGGCCATCTAATAATACCCCAGCAAGTCATTCTCCATTTTTCTTCTGCAGGAAAAAAATCACATTAATGGCATTTAACACAACGTGTCCACATGTCAGGTTTAATATAGATTACTGCTCATTTCAGTTTATGAAAACCTTAGGAAAATTTTCAAACCCTGGTACATCATCCCTCTCAATCATTAGCATAGCCTGATAATCTTATACACAAAGAATCCTACTTTAAAAAACCAATAACAAAGCCAAAAAAGAAATTGACTAGCCCTGTACACTTTCAAGATTACTTCTCCAACAGAGCTACCTGGGCAATACTCCTAAACAATTTCCCACTGCTGCAGCCAATTGATTTATCCTCTGATTATGATTGAAGTAGTTGATCAAAACCAGTGCTACTTCAAAGTGATTGCTGGAGAAATCAGTGACAGTTGCAGCACTCACAAATGCCTTGGGATTAGCATAATACTGGCAGTAATAGGAAGAAGATTAGGAATTAAAGGAACACAAATATTTTATTTATATTTTTTTGCCTTCTTTCCTGATTAGAAATACCTAATTAAAAGTCTGAATTTCACACAGAGTGAAAAACATATTGAGTTGTGTAATGGAGTCCTCCCTAGGAAGTATGAAAACAGTCACATGTGCATGTATATATGGACCACAGCAATGCTGCATTTTAGCCTTGAAATGTATGAGCTGCATTTTTAGCTTCTAGATGATATGGACAATCAGCTTTGTGCTTTAATAATGTATGGGAAGTGCAGACTGAACTTAGTAAGTAAAAATAAAATCAATCTGACACACCCTTGTCAGCTTTTAGTTTGAGATTTGTGATGAAGAATTAATATATTTTCATTTTTCTGTAACCCATTTTAGTAACTACCACCTGTATAATCTGTTACTATTATTTTGTTTCATCAGTTTTTAACACTTGAATATATTACTTGGGTAAATGCACCAGTTTAATAATTTTTGTTATTATAAAGATGTAAAAGGTGTTTTAATCAAAGCCAGATATCACTTACTTTTACCAAGAGCTTGCTCTTTAAACAGTACTGTTGTTAGAACACGTTAAAAAACACATAATGCAGAGGTAATACCAATCACTTTCTCTAAAAGTCTTACATCCTTTCAGAAAGAAAGTTAGATCCTCATAGTCCAAGTTGCAGGTAAAGTAGAACAAAGAAAGGTTAAAGAACTAATAATTTTTCTTCTGGGAAACCAACCCCCACAATAAACAAGCAATGCTGCACAAAAAACATCCTAAACCAAAAGAACACAAAAAAAACAAACCAAACCAAAACAAAGCAAAACAAAACAAAACCCAAACCAAAACAATACAATAAAAACAATAATAACAATAACAAAAAGCCACAGAGACAAAAACACCCCCAAATGCTTAAATGTAATTTCTTCTGATCATTCGGTAAATTAGAAATCACCCAAAAATACAGATACAGTACACAGAGGCTTTAATAGATAAGGATCTTTTCACTTTTCCTAATTTTCAAGTGGTAGTGAAATCACTTCTTTTGCTTTTTAGAAACACATTTTTATTTATTCTGTAGAGGGAAAGAAAAACAAAAGTTCCCTACCAAGATGAAAAGGCACAAAACTCAAGTGAAGTTACAAAATATCACTTTTCTTTTTTATTTAGCCACAGGAAATAGCTGTTTCATTATTTTGGCCCAATGAGATATTAAAGCCCTGAAGGGCTGGATTCTAGTCTAATAGCTGTGCAATAGAATAATATACTAATGGAACAAGAGCAGGATCTGTGAGATAAAGATACTTGTCTTATTTGTCTTCGCACACTAATGTGGAAAGCTGCAAAAAGTGCAGTCTTTGCTGAAAGGAAATAAGTGGGCTGTAAACACTGCTAACCACAAAGTTTTGGTATTTCTGAGAAAACCCATGCCACAGCAGTGCACTACTGGTGCTATTACAGGAGTGCTATTTCTTTCCCAGATGAATTTCTGGCCCAGTAGGTTGTCTCCTCTGACATGGTTACATCCAGATGTCTTGCTTCATTCAGAATTCACAGGCTATGCGTGCTTGTTTGTTTTCATATCAGGATGACAGAGATATTATCACTTTTCTTTGTAGAGATCAAGATAGGATAAATCTGTAGATGAAGGAAAACAGAGTCTGAGTTTGCTCTTTATCACTTACTGTGAAAATTTAAAATCTGTGTTATTTGATTAAATAGTTCTCTGCTTTTGCTGGGTTATAAAATTGCTGTCTCATTCTGTAGGAGCAGTACCTCTGATCAAATTAAAACTTTTGTTTCTCTCATGCCGCATAAATAGTCAGAAACCATTTGTGCATTGAAAAGATATTTTGTGTTGCAGCTTCTTAAGTTTAAAAAGAGGAAAGCCTTCTTTCTGAATTTAATCTCTTTTTTTTTCCTTGGTTATACAATCCTACAGAATTCTAAATAATTAGACAAGAAATAATGTGCATCAGCAGGGATTAATTTTCTGTCAAAACCATAAGAGAGATCAATGTCCCCATGGGAAAAATAACAAAAATAATACTTTTTCCAACTATGCACAGTTAAGCCTGCAACACATGTGAAACATTTCCTACCTAATCACTACCAATATATAACACACAACTGTGTACCACACAACTTTGAACTTCCCCTCCATCCGACTGTATACTGCAATATTATTGCTATTTTACAGAAAGGGAAATGAGATAGATTGTTTCCATGAGAGAATAGAAACAAGCAGGGAAATAAATCGCACTCAGAATACCTAAATATTAATCCAGTGCATTACCAAAAAAGTTATCTATCCTTCACTAGTGCAGTACTATCTGAATGCAGGTGACAGATTGCCCGCCATGATCTGTCCAGTGAGATGTTTCAAAGGCCTCTGATTTTGGAAATGCATAAAGAAAAAAGCTTAAATGTCAGCCTTCTCAATTAGGGGTTTTTTGCACTTGTAGTTCAAACTCTCACAAATCAAAGGCTTAATGTGTGCTTCTGACAAGCACAAGTAGAACTGGGACAGCAGAAGTAGACATCTCTACCTAGTTCACTCAGAAGAGTCCTAAAGAAGAGGTTTAATGTTACAAACCCTCTCACAACAGTATTGCAAATGATGTAAACAGTAATCTAAATTTAGTTAGAGCCTTGGAATTTTTGAGAAACCCATGCTGCTGTCAACTTTTAATTAAATATTTTGAACGTTAAATAGTTTAAAAAACAATCATGGCTGTGGAGTTTTTTGATGGTCTTGTTTCATTTGTTTCTTTTTGGTTTAGGTTGGCTTGGTTTTAGGAAAATGTAATTGATAAACTCTCCTGGATGCTCTATATGTTGTTAACTGAATTATAGGGTAGTTTTCTGGAGAAAAAAGGAAGGATACTATTGCCTTAGTTTTTCAGAGTACAGGTAATTCACTTACATGCAGAATTTTTCACTGTTTGTATATTTGGATTAAATGCTCTGAGAAAATTAAAAATAAATCATGGCAGATTTTTTGAAAGAACAAAGTAAATATGACTCAAGTTAATGTAGTGTTTCACTAATAAAATGAGTGAAGTGAAAGTGTTTTCCTTAAAACATTGTAGTAGACACATATAGAAAAATGCAATTTATTGTAGAGATGAGGGAAATATAACCTATATTAACTATTAATTATAACATCACACCCTGTGACTTCAATAATTATGGTATCAAAAAAGACTGTATGGTTTTATTGTAAAATGTCATTCTATGTATCACTTAAAAAGAATGGCCTGAATGTTGCATTTTTTTGCAGCCAGAATAGTTGCTAATCAAGTCCAGGGCAAGGAAGCAAAAAGGGCCTTTGCCTGGTACCCACAGATGTTTAATTCCTCCACATGGTGAGATGTTCAGGGTCCAAGGCACACTCACGGGGGAGTCTCCAGGTTCTTTCTCTCCCCAGAGGGGCAGGGGGTGACTCTGGTCTCGGGGCAGCACCAAAGTGTGTCACAGGGCTTGCAAGGGTTTTTCAGAGTGAAGAGAGAGGCGAGAATCTTGACCTCATGTTCAGAAGGCTTGATTTATTATTTATGATATATATTACATTATAACTATACTAAAAGAAATAGAAGGAAAATTCTCAGAATGCTAGCAAGCTAAGAATAGAAAAGGAATGAATAACAAAGTTCTGTGTCCAGCCAGAAAGCAAGAACAGCTCTGCCGTGAGTGGTTAGTAAATCCATACACCCAAGACCAATCCCGGACTCACCTGTTGCATTCCACAGCAGCAGACAACCACTGTTTACATTTTCTTGCTGAGGCCACAGCTTCTCAGAAAGGGGAAAAATCCTAAAGAAAGGATTTTTATGCGAAGATGTCTGTGAGAAAAGTGAGCGCCAATGAGGGAGCAGGGAGGGAGTGCCTCAGGGACCCAGGAACAGGGGAAGGAGCCAATGGGGTCCTAACAGCTTCTGGAGGGAGGCTTCTTGTGTCTCCCCAACCTAGGAGATGTCTCCCAGGGTCTCCACAGCATTTTTGTGGAGGGGCTTTGTGGAATTGATTTCAAAAGAATAAAGCAAATGCTCAATAGGACTTCAATAATACTTTTCATACATACGTATGCCAAATACAAACATCAAATATTTTTTATGAGAATTGCTTTGTCTAGCATACTGGGATTTTAGGCCTAATGGCAAAGTAATTTCAAGATATGCAAATGACATCTATGGCCTAAACTGGAGATTTCTTTATGGTTTTCCTCTGACTGAAAAACAGGGAAAATCCAGAGACATACATCATACTTTAATTTTGCTGTATCTTCCAAAGCTGTAATATTCTGGTTTTTAGCGCAAAATATTACAAGGACATTAGAAAGAATCTGAAGATATGAATACTAAATTTGCAAAGATAATTCTATGTACAATATAGATGAAGAACAGAGTACTGTTTCAAACTTCTTTGAGATGTAAGTTCTCAAGACAGTAGTAAAATCACTAAATCACTTGATTTTACTCTTAAAAAACAATCCTAAAATAAATAGAAGAATGTAGATTCATTTGTAAATAAATTATGCGTTTTTTTGTTTTTTGGTTTTGGGAGTTGTTTTTAGCTTTAAGTAGAGATCTGCCTCATCCAATTCAGGACAAGAAAGGAATGCAATCAATGTCATAAGAGTAGCTGACATACATTGATAGTGTTACATTTCAAAAATAATCCATCTGGAAATTACATGAGTGGGATTTCAGATATTTTTATGACTTAACAATTAGTTAAAATTTTGTTTATTACAAAATGGCTAAGAGTAGTGGATGAGTTCTGTGAAACAAAAAAAAAAAAAGAGGATGCACTACAGAAAGGTTTTATGTTTTGAAATAATCTGCAAGTAACTGAAAAATCATTAATCTACCCGCAGTACAGGAAATGTAATTATCTAGATATAAACTGCTTTGTGTAAGAAAAACCACTTGCAAGGAGTTTGTAACACACTGTGCTTCCCATGCTGTGGTCTGACAAAGATGTACTAACAACAATTTTGCTGACAAACCAAGCAAGTTTAAGATAAATAGGATGTTTCAAAAATTATTTGATTCAATAAAAGGTATGAAATTGTCAGGAGCCTTGCTGGCTGGCAAGACCTGTTAGTAAATTTTTTGTTAACAATAGTTGGGAAGTGAGATGGACTGTGGACATGTAATAAGCACACGAAGGCTGAATGATTAACAGTGGATTGTTTAGCTGGCTATAGGCTCATTTTGTGGTAGCTTACCTTGTTTTGTGAGAAAAGGTTAAAAAAAAGATCAAAGCTAGCAGATTCTAAGTGGAGAATATATTACAGAAGTGGGTACACATTTGTTTGAGCTTCGTCTGTTGTATGTACAGAGATTTCAAGCAGAATATTGACAAGTTAGATTTTTTTTTTTTTTTTTTGACAACACATGCAGAAAGGAACCATTTGGTTAAGTTTTGGTGCCACCACCCAAGTGAGGAACTCATGCATCTTTTGATGGCAGGGAAGGAGCAGGCAAAATCTGTAGAAAAAGTCAAAATATCCACATCATGGAATAGTACAATAAATACCCCACTGATGACCATTTGGGATGTCTCTTGAGAAGGTAAGTGACAGTTTCTCAGGCAAGCCCTGCTTGATTTTCAAAAATAAACCTTGGGAGAGAGCTGCAGTTTGCACTTTTACCAGATGAAGCCCCACACACAAAATAGTCAGGCAACATGTGGACATGAGCACGTGTGAATCTTTCTGTGTGTGCCTGCTACAGAATGTTGAGGCAGACAGAGGGATGATACAGATGAACACTCTATTTTGTGAACTGACAATTGTGTAGCATTTACTGGGTTCTTTGAGAATCTAAATGTTATATTTGTGCATGTCACCGTTTCAACTCTTATGAATTCAGACTTTGAAACTCCTGCCAATCTTTCAAATCTAAGTTTCCTCACCTGGTTTAGTAGACTAATTCAGTAAGCTACACAAGTCTGGCATGTTAGAGATCAAGAAGGAATGTAAAAAAAATCAGACTGTCTTCTTCCCTCATTAAAAGCTTATTATTCCTATTTAATTATTTTACATTGAGAGAAAGAAGAAATGTTCCTTTGAGGAATGTTCAGGCAATGAAACATTTAAAGACAAAGCAGATCAGTAGTACATAACTCAGTTAGGAAGACAGTGAGTCCTAGAACTTTAATCAGCTTAATGATGTTTTTAATAAATCTATTTCTACTGCCCAAAATAGTGCTAATTCTAAAAACTCAGACAAAATAATTTATTTCACTTATGAAGAAAGAAAACATATTCAACACTCACATGAAAGTGAGACTATCTCTATACACAAGAATTAAAACAACAACTGACTTTTTGTTACTCTTGAAATTCAACTTTGTGATAATATGCGTATTTCATGGGAGTGACTCTGCTCTTACACTTCCTGTCCTGTGTTGCAATAGCCATTTGCTCCACTCATTGGCAGATTTTCTTCTATTCCACAAAAAGGAACCACACTGCAATATGAAAATATGCAAGCTCCTACTTTTTGGTAATTATTTTGTAAAAATTCAGTTTTCTTTTTTTTGTAAAATTGGCTAGAAAAATGTCACAAGGACTTGAACTAAAAACAAAAAATTTAAGCAGAGAAATCAGAGACCAACTATTCTCTTTTTTATTTATCTTTTCCATTTTTCTTTCTCCTCTTCTGTTCATTCTTTTCTTATTCTATTCATTTTTCTTTTTAACTCTTTTTCATTTTTCTGTTCATTCTCCTCTTCTTTTACCATTTTCTTTTCCATTTAATTTTCTTTTTTTTTAAGTTTTCTTTCATTTGGTTTCTTTTTTTCCCACTTCCTTAATTTTCATTTTATGCTTTCTTTTAATTCACATTTTTCCCTTGATTTTGTTTTTTCCGTTGTTTTATCTTTCCTTATGCTTTTGGTTTTGCTCCATCATCATGAACAGATGCTTTCCTTCAAAAAAAATCAAAACTATTGCATGCGACTACTTACAGATAACTCTGTGTCAGTATATTAACTTATTTTTTAATTTAATTATTAGAAGTGTGGCAAGTATGCAGTTATCTTGTCTCTTCAGACTTTAAAATTTTATAGTCATCTATTAAGAAGCAGATTTCTTAGGGTTTTTTTGTCCAGAAGAAACACAAACATTCTTCAAAAAATAAATTCTTCTCAATAAATATATTAGGAATCAAAATAATTGAGAAGAAATCTTTGACCTCTTTCTCACTCATTACCATCTATTCTGTTGCTTTTTGGGTTTTTTTTACTTCTAATATAATGAACTAATACTTGAAAAAATTACAATATTAACATTTTAGTTTATTTTGAGAAGAAAAGTAATTTTGTATAGAAACTCTAAGAAGAAAAATAACTGAATGGCAAAGTTGAATAGGAAAACCTAATATTTTTACTTCTTCTGAAGTAATAAATGTATTTTAAAGTTATTTTTTCTTCATAGTTCTCTGACAGGAATTGACAGGAATCATGACACATGCCTTTTTAAGTGGCGAAGGAAGGTTAACATTTGTCAAAATGAAAAAAGTTTTTATCTCATAGACAGTCATTAATTTATGTAAGGAAATGCATGGATAGAAATTTTGCTGAGAGTAACCACAGATGTCTTTGAGGTTTCAACTTTCTACCTTTGCTAATGCTTTTAATTTGTTTAATTTTGTTAATGCTTTTTAATTTCTGTATAGACAGTGAAAACAAAATGGGAAACAAAATACCACCCTCCCCAAAATAAAAGGACCACCACCATCATCCCCCCACTGCCCCCAAAATATATAAAATAACAAAGTGATGTTCCAGTGAGTATTTAAACCAAAGTTTTGGGGGTTTTTTTAAACTAAAGAAATCACACTTATTTTTATGTTTACATTAATATTAATATTAATATTAATATTAATATTAATATTAATATTAATATTAATATTCGTGTTTATGTACACTGCATATTCTTAATAGTTAACAAAATTGGTTGGTTTTAACAATACACAGAATTTTTTATTTTCAAGTGATTCAATACTTTACAATATAAGCGTCACATTTTCACATTCTGATTTTGAAAATACTCTAATTTTGCAAGATTTCATTTTTTTCAGGATTAAAAGTAATATTATACCGTAACGAGATCCTGAGTTTGGATAAAACCATTTCATCTCAGCAGAACTGCAAATTCACTATTTTAATTCTGCTGAAAGTTCTAGTAAAAAATTTAACCAGCAGTACACACAAACTCTTTATTTACTTCATTCTTCAGGCAAAAATAATTTAATTTACACTAGCTCACTATGGAGCAATGATACAGTATATTGTTGCTAATTTTATATCCAGCAAAGCTACCTGTTTCAAAATCCAAAGTTAGCCATTTGAACGGATAATTTTGGGTCCTGACTCTCCAACCAGCTTTGCTTAAAGTTAATGTGTACTGAAAAGACTGGATTGCAGCTACTTTTCTTTTATATGCAAATAATTTCTCAATAGATTACTTTTATTGGACTGATAGCATTTAGTACCAGCAATTGTGCAACCTGGACTGGATGCTCTGCTACTTCAATAATTTGTGAAGAAATTGTTGGTTATTAAATTGTCTTTGTCATCCAAATGAGCATAGCAACACTTAGTACATGCAATGAAGCATTCAGTGTATCCTTATATTATCCTAAAAAAACCACCCCCAACTCCACTCTCATAGACTGTATCTTTAATAGTGGATATTTAGGAAAACCAATGCCATTTATTACTTTAGGGGAGTAGCAAGAGTAAACAAAAAGCTATCATTGGGTGTGCCATGAGGAGATCACCAAGCTTTTGCATAACCCAGGTCATTCTTGACTTCCATAAATTCTGTTACTTATTTTGGAACAGTAGGGATTACGTTTCAAATACCTACTGAGTTAAATGAGGAAAAATCTCACCACCTTGAAGACATGTGTTAGTAAAGAATAGCTAAAATCTTATTTCATGGCAGTTGTTTTGTATCATTTAACATTAAACAGAGATTAAATTAAATAATATCAATAATACAGTAATAGAAAATTCTGGCAGAGAGAATTTTTGGTTAATATGGCAATCATTTCCAGCACTAATTCTCAGTCTAATGAATAAAATCATATGAGTAGAATAATTTATTCCCTGCAAAATTTTAATTATAATTTTACATAAACTTTAAATATTCAGAATGAATAAATCATAAAGCACAGTTTCCTCCTAGGCTATTAAGAATTCAGTGTCTTGCCAGATGTAATTTGAAAAACAATATTCAATAAGAATTAACAATATGCAATGGATTTAATCTACTATCGTGTAGAAATATCTTAATTTTATTTTCTGCATACAGGCAAAATGAAAGGAAGTGGATATCAGAAGGTGAGAGTTCACGATCAGAAAATTTCCCTTTAATTACATCAATAAAGGTGTAAGAATTTCTGCCTAAGCCACTGTAAATAAGATAACACTGGTAAGCAGTGTTTAAACATTTTTCTACTCTATAATTACTTCACAGATCCACTGATTCCAGCATCATAAGTAAATGAAAAATTTCATTACAGTAGAAATTGTCAATAGATTTTACAAATTGGTGAACTGCTGCATCTAAAAGGAAAAAAAAAAAAAAAAGTCCTTTTTATTATTTCTTTGAAAATTCCTTAAAATTGAATTTATAAATTGTTCATAAATATATTTATAAAAAATCCTGCTCTGCTTTAAATGTAGAACTAAACAACATTTTTCAAATTTTTATGCATTATTCTGTCTCTGAAGTTCCTAATTCTGTTTAGTAGCATGGAAGAAGTAAGCTTGAATACATAGCATAATTTGGTATCCAAGTCAGTTTGTGTCAGATCATCAGTCACACACACAAACAGGCATGAGGGCTATTCACAAATCACCCTAACACCACATCACCCCTGGTGTCAGACACTCCACCTGGAATCTCAGAGGACTGTGTTTGTGCTCAGTACTTCTCCTTTCAGGTCCTTGCAGTGATAGAAGTTCAGTGCTACTACTGCTCTCTGATTCCAAAGAAGAACATTATGACTCAGGTCAAAAGTCTATGTTTTGAACTCTGTGGAGTACATTTTTTCAGCAAAAAAAAAATTTTTTCCTGAAAATTCCCATAGTTTTCTATGAATTCCATGTGATATTAGAGAAAGGAGAACCTCAAAGAGCCTGATTTTCAGGCTTATTATTGAATTTCCTAAGTGTTAATTTTGCCATGTAAACCAATACACAAGTTTGGCAAATTCTTGGAGAGTGATTCCATGTACACAGTCAGAATTACACATGCACGTCTCAGCCTTTGACCTCTGTATTTCATAACAGTTTTGCCCACAATATGGTATCTACAAAACTTAGCCAGTTTTTCAGATCATAAAAATTAATGATTGGACAAAAAACAGGAAAGCCATGAACCTCACCTAAAAGCACTGCAGTGCTGTGTATGATGTAAATCTTGGAGTAAATCTTTACTACAAATAACATAATAGCTTTGTAAGTGAGTAGCAGAAAAGCAGAAGCCATACTGAAATCACTGAGTTGGCTTTGGTTGATACTTTTGACAAAAATCTTCACATAACATGGAAATGGTAGAGGTTGGAGCCTTGGAGCCCTGGTCCTGAGAATGGAGGAAAAAGGGAGAATTCACCTGAGTCTGGACTTCTATTCCTTCTGATTTCTACTCTGTTTCCTGCTGCAATATCATGTCACTGAACCAAAAAATATAAATAGTGGTTTTTTGCTTTCTGAGAATGCAGAGGAATTAGTGTATGCTGGGGACACAAAAGGAATCTGATCAGAAGTCCAAGGTCCAAATTTAGAAATAAATTGTAACAGGAGAGTCTGTATAAAGGATGTTTGGAAACTATTGCTCATTTTCATTTGAGAAGGCAGATTTTCACACACAATCTGTAATCTCTTATGTAGCTGTTTTATTTCAGAAGGCCTAACAGGTGCCTATAACTACATGATGCAAGTTGTAATTAATCCTGTAAGATATCAGTCCTAGAGTTATTTCTTAAAAAAAAAAAATTAAAAGAAAAAATTAAAAAGAGCACCTCAGCAAAGAGAAGAGGGAAAATTTAGTAAGACATTGGATGAGATACAAGTTTTAATGACTACTTTCAACAGGGGAAGCAATTCATTATATGACTTAATGGTAGGAGTGAACATTTCTGTAATGAATAAATCTAGTCATGAATATTTAACATTCATGAAAACAGCCAAGTGCAAAGCAAATTTTTTTTTGGGTTACAACCAGGTCACAAGCACTTCCTGATTTTCCTGTTCATGGCAGAATTTTGTCTCTTTCCAAAGCAGATTTGATCATATGGCAGTCAACTTCAGTGGAAAAATGGAGTTTACTGGTTATTATTAAATTTCTTATTAGGGCAATATATGCAAAAAACCATTACTTTTTAGCTTCCTAACTGAAGACAGATCTTTAAAACTAGCTGCAAACACCTGAATGTTTTAATTGCTTTAGTATATTAAACTTATCTAGAAAGACAGACAACATTTTTCTGTACATGCTGAAGGAGTATTGTACTCTAAAGCTAAGTATTTCCTCTTTCTTTTCTCTAAGACAAAGAAGAAGATACTCAAATTAGGAAGTGTCAACCTACCTTACTAATACTGGCAGTATAATAGTTATTCCTTTACTTTTGAACTTTACAAAATTGACCTTCTTAAGCAAAAATTAATACTTCCATTTTGTAATGGCTGGAAATTTTGATCTAAGTGAAGATAAAGACATTACAGAGAATTAAACATGTAAATGGGGGAAACTCAGTGATTTATTAATGCTGAAAATTATCCCAACATTTTGTTGAGGATAACATTTAGTGCAGGTAGCTCAGCGTTCAGCTGCAGTGAGAGATGCAAATTCCAAAGGTCTGGATCGCAGGAGCCTAAGGCAAGAGGCCAGGAGCTGGCACCAGCATTTTGCATGACAAAATACACAGGGCCCTGTGGCCCAGCCAGGTGAGCACACACTGAAACAGGGCAGGAGACAGTGACTCAGCTGGAAAATCCCAGATAATCACAGGCTTAGACTGTGAGGGTATAAAAGGCCAGATTTTACTTTGCTCAGGGTCCCTCTTGGAGGCACTAGCTTGAGCTGTTATTTCGTTGTTGCACCATGATTAAATTATTTGAAGGATCCAGACCACTGAGGCTGATTTGGGAAACCTGGGGTTGAGGTGGTAAGGAAAGCTGGTCTGACTGTGTGAGAGTCAGGGGGGCAGCTGAGAAGGGACTTCGGTTCCAGCTCAGGTCATGCGTGTTTGACTTGCAGAGTGGCTCCTGGATGGTCCATCAGGAAACTTTCTTTGACAGTTTTAAGTCATTGCAGAACAGATATAGACATGCATAACAGACATGCGTAAGTATGATGTATTGGGAAACGGTTAACATGTTTTTTATAGAAAGAAGTCATGTCACATAACTATGCTGGTGTACCTCATAGGACTTAGAAAGGTAAGAGACTATAGGAATCTGTCTGACAAAAATATACCTGAATTTTTTAGAAAGCTTTCCCAACACCACGAAGAAAAAGGAGTCAATCTTGCCACACAAAGGTAGGTTAGTATCATTCTGGTTATTATTACTATTCTGTAGTAATATATGGCCATGTATCACAACCATGAAGAAGGAATGTTTTTATCTCCCTTGCAGTACAATGTCAAATTATTCTTAAAGTCCTGAGAAGGAGACCAATTTCACCATGACAAAACTTGTAAGTGAAATAACATTTTCAAGACAGGCAAAATGACAATTGATGTGAAGTCATGCCGAAGATTCTTACTGTGCCAAAGGTTTGGCCAGAAAATGACATATGGACTTAATGGTCCTTAGGTTCAAAGTAAAACAAAAAGAAGAGGAAAAAAAAATCAAGCTATTCACAAATATATGCTGCTGAATTATTGTCACTCTGTGAAATGATACTGGTGTCATTATGGATAGATCACTGGAAATACCATCTCATCACAGAACAGTAGCAGAAAAGAAAATCAAATGCAAAGAATCAATAGAAAGGAATAAAATTTAAAAATTTTGCTATGATTCTTTTAAAAGCCATTTGGCACTGTAAATTAGAAGAGAATGTATAGTCCTCACACCTTTTCCTAAGGACTGCTTTTTCTTTGAAAAAAAATGACAAGGAAGAAAAAGAAAATAATAGATTTCCTTTATAGGAAACTGTACTGTAAAACACTATAGACACAGACTACCTGTTCAAACTCCTGTTGGACAAAAAAGTATATGAACCAGGGCCAAGTACTTCAGAGTGCTTCAAACTACCTGTGGGGCAGACAGATGATCAATAATATGACTATGTACGTACTAATGCATATTAATACATACCTAATAACCTATTAATACATTACCAGCAAGAAGCGGTTTGGTTTGGTCTGGTCTTTTTAAAACATATAAAGAAGTTACCTTCCAAATAAGATATCTTTTCATGTGGTTACATTTTTAGTAATAGGACATTACATATAGGACAAGAGACCTAAATGTAAATTAAAGCTAAAATTCACAAACTTCTAGTTCACAAAGGTAAAATTCAAATTCATAAACCCAAAGTTCAAGTTCATAAAGTTCAAGTTCAAACTAGACAAATTAAAAGTCTGGGCAATCACCACCTATATTAAGTTTACTATATAAAGTTAAGAGCGCTAGATTCTGCTCAGGGGGCAGGGCAGCCCTGGACATAGAGACAGGCTGGTGAATCAGAGGCTGGAGAGCAGTGCTATGGAAAGGGAGGTGGAGGTCTGTTATGAACAAGTCTTTGAGGTCACTCATGCATGGCTTGGATACAAAAAGCCCTTGGATAGGGCTTTTGTTATGGACAGGAAGAGCTCGTTCTCAGGTTTAGTAGGTGTTACTAGAAGCTTCCTCTCTCACACACATCCATTTCACCTACCCAGTATACCACTCTTCAGCTCAAAGTGCACCAGTATGCCAAGTTTTACATGACTGACACAGTAAGGCAGATCAGCTCTATGTCCCCACCTTTCTTAGAGCTTTGTAACTGAGCACTCCCAGAAACAGAATGGTGAAAGAGAGGATTTCCTGTCTTCCTTTAAATGATTGTTCATACATAGGAAAAAAATTTTTCAGAAATTTTATTTTTCCTTTGCAGTAAATAACAAAATTCCAATAAAATACTTAATTTTTTTAAGAGTATAAAAATTATTCTTTATAAAGTAAAATTCTAACTTTTTGTGATAATTACAAGGGAGAGACAGCAAGAATATTTACTGAAAATGTATGTTCCAGAGAATGCTATGTACCAGCACTAGGAAGACAAAATTCATCTCTCTTTGTCTGTTAATGACTTTCATTCACAATTGAAACCTATGCACCTGAGAGAAGAGCAAGGGGAAAAAAGGAAGAAATATAATAGAAAATGTATGGGAAAGTTGATGAAACTAAAAGGTCACTCACATATCACTTATGAGGAAGCCCATCTGTTCAGCACAGGTGCCTACATGAATACTAAAAACAGCAAAGGAAGCCTCAAAACAGAAATGGTGATTAGAATTCTGCTTCACTGACAGAGTACTTTGTACTCATTATACAGCCTATAAATGACACCTCAAAACTGCTGCTGAAAGGCATAAACTGTTTTCAGCATCTCTGTTTTGTACACAGCACCACTGGATCATCCAGGTTGGAGGGGGCATTGGAAGGTCTCAGCTGTGATCCCCTGCTTCAAGCAGGGCCAACAGGGAACTCAGATGGGAAAGCACAGGGTTTGTCCAAGGGCATACAGAAGTCTCCACAGATGAGACTTCTGTTGCACCAGTTACTTATCCTCAAGGTGACGTGTTGATCTCAACATGTGCAGTCTGAACCTTACCTGTGCAGGCAGCAGTCCCACACTACTCTTTATCCCTGTTCTCTCAATTCCCTCCTTGTAGACACCTTGTAGGCTGTAGGTGTTAAGTGTCCCAAAGCTGCCCCTTCTCCCAGCAAATTCCACTCTGAAAACCAGGTGTCAACTGAGAAACTCATGGAATACATTTAGTCACCTTTTCAGGTCATTAATAAGGAAGGACAGGATCAGGGCAGACAGAACCCTAGGGTCTGAGCAGCAAAAATTATTGTGTTTGTATTTGAAGAATACAACTGTACAAAGACTAAGTAAAAATATTTAAATATCTATAAATAAAGCCTACAGGAATGCAAATACAGCTAAGAATGGTGACCTGATCCTAGAACAGAAGACTGATCTCCCTGCAGGCGGCTGAAAGGCATCATAACATTTTATATTTCAAATCTCTTTAAAATTGTGCAGAGTGGAACCTCAGTTCAAATCTTGACATTTTTGAAATTTTTCCTTTGTGTCCCTACCATTCCACACATACAATACCACCAAAAAATCTAGGGTAGAAATCTAATCAGTTTCTCATAATTTCAGTCAGTTATTCTGCACAAATTAAAACTTGTACAAAATAGGGATAGAGAAACATTTCCTTGAGAAAAACATGCTGCTTTCTTCAGCAGAGGAGGTCATCAAAACTTTTGTTTGATGAAACACAGCTTTTCTGAATCTTTCCATTTTGGGAAGGAAAAAGAAGAATAAAATAAAAAGGAAATGGAATCACTTCAGTACTGGAAGTTAGTTTTCTCTATGAAGCCCATGTATAAAAATCCAATCACATATTTAGGATCTTACATATGTAAGTGTACATTGTCTCAGTCCTTGAACAGTTCATCAACAGTTTTTAGGAGAACAAGTTAGACAAGAAGGAGCATTAGGCTATTTGCCCGTAATTAAGTGGCTTTTGCATTCATATCCGTGGCAATACAGAAACTTATTCTGAACAGTAGTGAGCTACATGAAGTCACCGCAAACTGATAGAAATGTTCTAGGCTGAACTCTTATATTCTCCTCAGGGTTGCAGCAGATAGATTTCTCTTACAAACAAATAGTTAAGTTTTTTATTAGACTCTCAGATAAATAAAATTTTGACATTTAATACTGTCAATAAATTCTTATCACAGTTTAATTGGTTTTGTTTTGTTCAGTCTTTTTTACTGAGGGTTATGAATTATTCTTTTCTAACTTAACTAATTTCACTCTAGTCAAAGTAGAAAAAAATGATCCTTACTAAAGTTAAAGTCAACCAAAACTGAATTCCTCAATTCTGAAAGTAGAGTTTGAGCAGATATGTTCCTCCTAATGATTGAACTTCCAAGTTTAGGGGAGACATTTTTAAAAACAAACAGAAAAACAAACAAAACCACCAGTATCAATATTTTTGAGATTAGAGATTCATGAGTTATAACAGCATTACATTTCTGTAAAGTAAAAAAAATCTCATGGCTCATTATAAAATATGTAATTAGAAGTAGATTTATTTTAGGCATGTGTATATACAGTGAAAGAAAATGTGATATTATTCAGAGGATCAGATATGTTCTCTTGTAAATGTGCATTCCCCTCCCTGATGATGGTCTAAATTATTGGGCTAAATACTCACTAAATTGACATTTAGCTAAATATACAAATTATTTGAACAATTTTTTCCCATTAATTTCTTTTGCTGCTCTGTTCATTTTTTTTTCTACATTTGTCATCCTTTCTCTTCAATATTCTAGAAAAAAACCCAGTTAATTATTCAATTTTTTATTATGCTTGGCCCATAAACAAAATGCAAAGCACCTGAACAGATTTGCCATATCAGAAAGACAGAGGGGTTCAACCACTTTCCAAAGAATAATAGGTTATTTTTATATCATGTGAGTCCATATTCCTTTAAGATGCATCCATATTACTCTGTAAAAAACGAAGTCATGTCTCACCTTGACTTCTGTGATTACCACCACCTTGAAACATCACTCATTAACCTCCCATTGTTTCTTTATCTCTAAGGCTAAATTTGGGCTTAAAATATGCCTTCCCCTGATAAAGCATTTTGCATCACAAAGCAACACAATAAAAATATATCTCCTTCAGCAGACAAGAGAAAAAATACTTTGTTGAATTCTATTAGAGAAAAAGGTCAGTGAAAATATCCAGAGAATAGGAAAAAAACAGATCTTGGAGATGCACTGCACAGTATGAATATATCACGCAGCCTTAAATAGCTGCCTTTTCCTGGTTTATATACTTAATTTTCAGAATGGTACCACACACATTCTAGTCTTTCCAGCTGTGATTATATCAAATAATTCTGTAGTGGACCTATGCATTTCTCAGTTCAGCATTCCTTCTTGCTTTGTAATATTAAATAGAAAATCTGTGGCAGGTGGCAATAACTACTGATATATATTAGTATCCCAAACTTCCTTAGCAGCTTGGCAATATAAAAAGAAGAAAAGACTTGCCTCTTAGTAAACCCTGCTTATCAATAACTAAAATAACTCTATATTATCAACCCTGTGTTCAGTACAAATCCAAAATACAGCCTCATACTCAACACTGAAGGAAGTTAACTCTTCCCTAGCCAAAACTAGTACACCCTGAAGAAATAAAACCATCAGTCATCTGTAGGTGATGTGCATAGATTAGCAAGAAAATTATTTAGAAAACAGCTATTTTTGGCAGGGCTTCATGTAACAGAACAGACATGCTTACAGATGAATACTGGGTTGCTCTGTCATAATAAATCCGGGTTTATTTTTATGTCATGATTTTATTAATGCACTATGTGGATTCTTTTGGTTTATCAACTCATGCAATACCAAATGCATGAGTGCAACATTAAAAAATATATTTCAAAACACTGGAGAAATTATTTTCCTTTTTTCTTTTCAATAGAAAGGTAAAAAAAAAACTGATGCACAAAGATCAACCTTATACTTTTGACTCCAAAGTCAACTGATATTCCTTTGGGAATACAGCATTAAACTGGGATTTATATTCCCTTTGGGATATTTTTATTTACACATTTACTTAAGGGTCAAACTGAAGTAACCATACCTTTTGTTTCCAATCTTTTGCCATGCATTCATCTTAGGGAGTACAGAAAGTGCTTCTGGGAACAATTAGCTCCCAATTACCACCTTTACATTTCTTTCCACTTATTCTTCTCTTAAAACTCTGAAAATTCTCTCTCATTCAGCTAGTAAGGGATGAGTTTTGTTCTTTTCCGTTTCTGTTGGGTGACTTGATGAGAGAGCACTCTCTCCACTGAGAAAAAAATTCCCAGGCAGGGAACTTTCCAAGTGGGATTGGAGCTGTTCTTTCAGAATCTCAGTTGCTAAGTACCTCTTTGATCTAACCATGGTCAAGGTGTATCTATTCTCCTCTGTACTTAGTGTTCGCACAGACCCATTTTCTTTAAGTCTCAGATATACAGCATCTGCATATGCCTAAGACGTCATGCCTAAGGCAAATTTTCAATATCTTCACTGAAATAGATAAAGAAAACATTAGAAGATATTAGTTAAGAAACCAAAGAGTTTGTAGGGGTCTGAATAGAAGGACAGAGCATAAAATTAATGGAGTGAGAAGAGTGAAGCAGCATCAACAGCTGAGCTCCTCCAGACCTGCCTAATTTTATTAGTCTTTTGATAAGTAGCACATGTCAATTAAATTTTCTGATGACACAAAGTATACTCAATACAGAAAAGGTCTGGGGATCATGTAGCCTAATTTCTTGCTAAAGCAGGTTCACCTGGAACAGGTTGCACAAGATTGCCTTCTAGGTAAGTTTTCAGTATGTCCAAGGAAGGAGACTCCACAGCCTCTCTGGGCACTCTGCTCCAGTGCTCTCTCACCCTTACAGTATATTTTTTCCTCATATTTTACATGGAACTTCCTGTATATCATTTCTGCCTGTTTCCTCTCATCTCATTGCTTGGCACCACCATAAAGAGCCTGGCTCCATTCTCTTATTTCGGATATCTTAATGGGAACATTACCAGGCCAGGCATATTTCACACCTTGTCTGGTTTATGGACCATAGTCCATGTTTGTTGAGGTAATCTCCCACTTTATTTTCTTATGTACGTCCCTAGTGCATATCCCAAGACCTCCAGGCATATACAAATAGGATGTAGATATGCATGTATAGGAAATTAAGTACATTCCAGGAGGAGTATCTAGGGGTATAAATGGATTTAAATTGACAGTGCTAATGTAATACATACACAAATTCTTCCTTATTACATTGAGAATCATTGTCCTTTGTAGAGTCGTGGTAGTGTACAAATCAATTGGGAGGAAGAAAATTACCGAATAATAAAGTTTAAAAAATTTCCTGAAGATTTCATAGTATAGAGTAAGAATGAAATTAAGAGTGCTATTGTGAAAAGTCAATTCACCAAAATCTTGATTTTTCAAAGCTGTTCTGCCCTGCAGACCACTAGCTGTATTTGAGATTATTGTTTGTGCATAATCAAGCATAGCGACTTCACTTTTAAACTACTCACTGGTCAACAGAGATTACTGGATTAGCTCATCCCTCAGTACCAGTCAGCTACTGCTGGAAGAGAACCGATACGTCTTTCTTGATATCACAGTCTGGGAATTACATACGCACACATGCAGGAAAATAAATTCATGTAGGTAAATTTGGGTTTTGGAGATTGAGAGACTCTTTTCCAAAAAGACTGTATACTTCAGAGCTCATAGCAGGTAAGAAATTTCTGCCATTTCTTTGTTCTGCTGTTTTTCACATCCTTCATAAAATGCTGAAACATATATAGTTCACAAATATATATAGATTCAATCACACAGTCTAGAAGAGAAGGATAATATGACAAATATTGCAGTTGCTGGATTAAGACTCAGACAGAAACTAGTTTATTTGTCTGAAATTCCATACAGAACCTGTGACAAGCATTGGTTACAAAATGTTTTCCATTCACAGCTTCAAATTCCTTCAAGATATCTCTACATTCTAAGTGTTCTCTTTGGCTATTACTATTTAAAATCTTTACAACCACTCTCTTAAACCAAAGTGCACAAAGTAATCAGCACAATTTGGTCTAAGGAACAGTACTACTATGCCTACTGGGAACTTTTCATAAGAGTTATTTTTCGTCCTTATCATATTAGGTCTTTTTTGCCAAGACTTCACATCTTTTCTATTAAACTCAGTACGAAAATGTTTTCTGGCTGTTAAGGAGACTAGAAGAGCCTTTGTTCTAGTGTCTAGAACACAGATTTGTTGTTGTCTGGGTTGAGCAACAAACTCAAATCAAGAGGCAGAACTGGGGGCAAAGTGCATTCCTGACTCTTATTTTTCCATGAGAAATTAAAAACATATAATGTTTCTATTCTCATGCGTGGCATTCACGTTCCCTGAACATAATTCCTTCTCCCAGGTATTTTCTCCTGGGAAGCTGAAAGGCAGAGGGAGGCCTCAGAGAAAAGAAAACCAATTCTTATCTCATTTGCTTCTCCTGTGCTGTGCTCGTGTGGAATGTGTTTGGAGACTGTTCAGAGCCTGATTGGACTCTGGTGTGAGTTGTTTTGACTCTGGTGTGAGTTGTTTTGACTCACTGGCCAATCAGTGCCAAGCTATGTCAGGACTGGAAAGAGTCATGAGTTTTCAATTGCTATCTTTTTAGCATTCAGTAAGTATCTTTTCTGTATTTTTTAGTATAGTATAGTATTCTTTAATATATATAGTATTATGAAATAATAAATTCGCCTTCTAGGAACATGGAGTCAAATGCATCATTCTCTCCCCTCATCAGGGTTGCCTGCATTTACAATACTCATGTGCCACCAAAAAAAACGTCAAAAAACCCCATGCCCCACAAAAAAACTCAAACCAAAAAACCAGACAAATATAAAACCCCAACAAAAATAGCCCCAGATTATTAAAGTCTCAAAAATTTTAAAAATCGTAATGAACAAGTTAATAAAAACAGATCTTATGCATATTCATTTTACCCTTTAGCTTTTGAGAGAATATTAAAATTAAAAACATTATTTTTTCTTTTAGTTTACCTACAAGAGGCATTCAAATCCCAAATATGAGCTTGTCTTCAAGTGTATCTACCACAGCATGATTAAAACTGAGCATAGGTAAATAAGTTTTCTATATAATCTGTTTAGAAGACCAGATTTCAAAACCAGTTATATGTTATTATGCACACATTGTAAAAATGCACCAAAAATTCTATGAAAATACTTTTGGCTCAATAACTATCAAGTTTTTGCAAAAACAACATATCTTTTTTAAAGACTTAGAACAAAGGTTGATTTATAGGGAAATACATTTGTTTTACAATAAGGCATGGGACCCAAAGCTCAAAAACAGCAGTAGCTCTCTAAATCTATAGACTACACCTGAGAAATGAATTGACTTAATACAGAAATCTTGTTACACCAAGCTTTGAACACCAGGATATCAACACTGGAAAATCTTAACACAGCAAATCTTAAGAGAAAATTGACAAAACACATCAGTCAAAGCGTTACAGGGGTTTCTTCTGTCATTAACACCTATTGCAAGGTCAGCAGACCACAGAAAAAACTGCATTTTTGAGCTATATGATATATCCTCTTTATCTGAAAATGATAAATTCTGCAAAATATATTTTCACTCAAAAAAAAAAAGTGAGAAATGGACAAACTCACAAGCCTTATAATAAAATGTGTGGTTTTACATAGAAGGAAATCTTATGACGTTAGTAGAAACACTGCTAAAACAAAAGCTGCTATGTATCTGCCTAAAAAATGCACAGCATTAATTTCCTATGAAAGATTGAGTCAAATGATACTTTGTCTTATGTGGAAAAGAAAGTGTGAGGTAGACTTTGCTTTCAAGGTACTTTCCTGGTACATTTAGGGACAAAGTACTCAAGCACGTTCTGTAGTGATCAAGGTATAGACTGAAATCTGTCATTGCAACTTCTATAATATTTTGAACCTCTGAGCACAGACTGCAGTGTTAAATTCTCACAAGAGGAAAGTTTGTATACAGCAAGACACTTTCTGGATAAAAACCCTTGTACTTTTATTTGGTATAAATTGGTTAGCACATTTGCATACAGAAAGAAGAACATGCACCAAAAGATCATGGAGAAGCCTTAGGTATCATTAAATACCTAAATACAGGAATTAAAAATACTAGTACAAGCACTTCAGTCTATGAAGGTAAAGGAAACATGGCAAAAAGTTGGGTATAAAGACCAAAGATATCACAGATATGTTGCAAAAAATGTAAACCCAGACAGAAGCCACATTTCAAACCACACACGCTTCAATGTGGCAGTTAATTCCCCCCTGAATTAAAAGAAACAAACCACGTGTGGTGGTTGGACCGGAAATGGGATTTCTGGGATGCTGTGGTCACTACCATCAGGCCAATGGATGCTCAGATTGTAGGACTGCCTCTGAGAAAAACACAGAGAGAGAGAGAGAGAGACAGAGACAGAGAGGGAGAGAGACAGAGAGTGCGAGGGCAGCGTGGGAGCGCGGGAGTGCCGGAGCTCTGGGACAGGCAGAGACTGAAAATTGTAACCCTTTTCCTTCATGATTGAAACCTTGCAAATGCTGATCCTCCTCGGAGCTGAATGAGAAGAGAGATAAGAGATGAGATAAGAATAAATAGCCCACGAGGGAAGTGGAGAAGACTCTTGAGTGGGGGAAGAGATGACAAAGTGGCCTTTTAGCTAGACTTTTCTTGTGTAGCCATAGACTGAACCAGTTTTTTTTCTGTGACACAGAGGCTGCATTTAAGAGGAGGCAGTGCCTCAGAGCCAGGAGGGCTCAGTGTGGGTACCCCTGGGCCCCAGGGGGTGAAAAAATTGGGGGGGACAGATGTCCCGAAGGAGAGACTGTACCTTTTTGGAAGGAGACAAGGCATCCTTAAAAGACAACCCTAAAAGCAGCTCTGGTCCATGCATAGTGGTGAGAGCACTGGGCATGGAAGGAAGGTGTCACAAACGGCAAAAGGACTTTCTGGGCGGTGCTGAGTGACATGGAAGCACACGAGGTTTCAGCGTGTTTCCAGGGGAAGCCTATGGTGCAAGAAGGACTCCTCTCCTCTTCATGGACTGAAGTTTGAATATCCTAAAGGGTGGTGCCAGACTGGGCAGTTGGTGATTTGGGGGAACGTATTGCATTGGGAAATTTGGTGGGGAGGAGGAGGAAAGTGCTTTTTGTAAGGTTTTCATTTTTTTTTTCCTTATAGTTTTTTTTTCTTTTTCCTCTTCTTTTCTTGTAGTGTAGTTAATAAAGTATTCTTTATTTCTAAGCAGGAGCCTGCTTTGCTTATTCCTGGTCACATCTCACAGCAGACACCAGCAAGCGGGTATTCTCATGGAGGCACTGGCTTTGTGCCAGGGCTAAACCATGACACCATGAAACCATGACAGGGCTAAACGTCATTGCCTATGTAGCCAGAAGTTTTTAAGTAGCTAGAAGAATTCTAGCTACTAGTCTAATGAATTGTTTCATGAAATTGTTTCATGAAATACATGGAATATACCACAGTCTTTAAGGATTGAGTCTGGTGCATTTTGAGGGGTTTGCCATCAGGCTGAAGAGGATAACAAAACATATATGCAACAAAAAGATGCATTTATTCTGCAAGCAAAAATCAAGTTGCTTCTCAATTAAATTGCTCCCACTAATGCCAGGACACCTGTTCATACATATATAGCAATCCAGACTATTAGCATTTGTTCTACATGTGCATTTTACTTCCATTTAATTAAAATATTTTTTAAATGTAGACCTCAGTTAGTATATATCTCAGTTTTCAGCATTCCTTATTTGTTAACAGACATAGTGAACCACAGACTAAATTATATTAAGCACTGGTAATGCCCTGATTTCCACCTAACATGCCTGTTCTGAAGAAATAACAGGGAGATTAAAAAGAAGGCCAATCTTAATCTCTTACCTAGAAATAGATAATACTTGTTGTGCTATAATCTCTCATACAGATTCTTGCCAAACTGGCTTGCCTGTTCTCTCTGCCAATACCTCTAAATTTCCCCAAACCAGATTACTTAACATGTGAACATATTTCCAAAATGCGAAAGAAGGTACAACATAGAGAAAACATAGATTGATAATTGTAAACAGATTTTTTATGCCTATATATCTCTCTATATTATCTATATATATATAGATTATATATAGATAATATAGAGAGATATATAGGTATAAAAATAGATGCTAAAGGTACATATGTGTGTATATAAACATATATATATCAGCATATATAGATGAGATGGAGATAGAGATGGAGGTAGAGATAGACGTGATAGAGATAAGGATGATGGAGATAAAAATATAAAAAAGATGGCATAGATTAGATATAGATTATAAAAAGAGAGATACAGATAGAGATAATGGCAGAGTTTGGGATTGAGTTGCTACAGTTATACATCAATACATGCATGCATGCAGTAATATTTATAATGGTACATATACCTGTATACCTAGAACTTTGTAAAACCTTTGACACCATCTTCCACAGATTCTCCCAGAAAAGCAGGAAGCCCATGGCTTGGAATGGTGCACTCCTTGCTGAATTAAAAGCTGGCTGGATGGTCAGGCCCAAAGAGTGGTGGTGAATAGGGACACACCCAGGTGGTGGCTGAATTCCCAAGGCTCAGTATTGGGGCCAGCAGGCTGAGGGAGGTGAACCTGCTTCTCTTGTCCGCCCTAAGGACGCCACACCTGGAGTGTTGTATGCAGCATTGGCTCCCCAGCTCTAGATAGACAAGGTACTACTGGAGAAGGTCCATTGCAGGTCTGCAAGGATGAATATTGGACTGAAGAATCTCGCTCAGGAGAAAAGGCTGGGGGATCTCTTAGGAAGATATGACTATGAGGGGAAGTCATTAATATTTATAAGTATGTGAAGGGAGCATGTCCAAAGGATAGATTCAGACTTTTTGGTGGTGTCAAACAATAGAACAAGGAACAATCAACAGAAGCTGGAACATGGGAAGTGAACAAAAGGAAAAAATTCACTGTGAGGATGACTGAGGACAGTAACAGATGCCCAGAGAGGCTGTGGATTCTCCATAACTCCTAAGATATTTAGTATGTGTCAGGACAGAATCGTGAGCCTTAGAACAAGCTGCCCATGGAAGGGATGGGATCACCATCCCTGCAGCATTCAAAAAACATTTTGATATGGCACTTAATGGCATTGTTTCGTGGTAAACTTGGCAGTATTAAGTTAATGATTGGATTAAGTGATTTAGAGTCCTTTCCCAAAATTAAAGATTCCATTATTATACGTATAGATGAGATGGAGATTGTATAGATTTAGATACAGATTAGATGGAGGCAAGATTAGATGAGTGGAGAGAGAGATAGAGAGGAATGGAGGTAATACAGGTAGCATGCAAATGCAGACAGAAATCCTGTGCCTCCCTTAGAACAAAGATAATTAAAATATTCTAAGTAAACCTTGTAGGGAATTGTGAGGTTAAATGGTATTTCAGAGTTTGCCTGAGGTTGAGAAAGGCTGGTAACAACACTTTGAAGAAGATGCAGTGATCACAACCTATAATCTTTCATCATGTAATGCAGCCATAGAGGTGTCACTGCAGATATTTTCCTGTGATGGATTTACTTGATGCCAAGTCCCTCAAGGAAAAGTGTCTTAAAAAAAATGGACATGAAAGGAATATCGTATGAGTTTTCACAATTCTATGAGGATATTGGGTGTATTTAAGTCAAATACAGTAAACTTTCTCGTTCTTCCATACTGGGTGAGAAAATACACTGACAATATAATATCTGTTTTAGAGGTACCACTCTTGACTTTTAAAAGAGCATTCTTAATTTGAATTTATTGCCTTCCAAGTTTGCTTCACCTCAGGTTGCAATAATATTTTGCCCCAAGAAAATTTTTTTCCATCTAAGTGTGTGCTTTCCTGCTCCACCAGTAAAAAAGTAATGTTCATGCAGTGTAATGAAAAAAAACAGTGCAAAGAAACAAAGCAGTGCATTAGAGCCACACAGTTGCAAAGGAAAATTCTTCCTTCAGGCAAGATATCTAGCTATGTAGTAATACATACTTGTCTTGTGAACGAAAAGAGGGAAATAAACATTTCATCACATATTATCTGCTTCATTTAATCCTCAGTGGCTTTAATAGATAATATTCTGTACACAGTGTGCTTGAATAAGCATGGCATTTATTGTCTTAGAACACTTACTTGGACAGGCTGGAAGCTATATGAAGGCAATTAACATTTATCATAAATCAAACAAGGCTTTTATGGCAACCAAAAGAGCACTGCTGGAAATGCCATTTATCAGACCACCAGAAGGAGATGAAGAAATCGAGAAATCTTTTCATTTCCTTATTAATTTTCCTTTTTTTTTTTTTTGCTTAATAAATCTTTCAGCCACATAAGTGAAAATCAATTGATTATTTCCAAAAACTTTGACAATTCAGTGCGACATGACATCACACACATGTAGAATGATAACCACCACAAAAGTACTACCAATGCCAGAATTGTTGTGTTCTATTCAGAATACTGCAGGGAAAGTGCTGCCTATGTCCTTATTAGCAAATGTCCTTTAAGGGACATGCTCCACAGAAACATTAACTTACACAACCTCTAGCAGATAGAGAAACCTGTCGAAATCACAGATTTGAAGTGCATGACATGTGTATTTCTATTTTGGGCAGTAAACCCCTTGAAAAAATGGACAATAAATGTGTCAAACACACCAGCATAACTTAGACAACTGGAAGAAGAGTCTGGGTTCACAAAAATGTGGAAAATCAGCTGAATTTTACAGTCAAAATTTTACAGGCAGAAACTTAAAAATTTGATTCCAGTGCTTGTCAAAGCACTGACAATTCAATTTCTTCTCTATTTCTTGACCGCTTGTCATGAAAAGATCTGCTGTCTTTACTAAACTTTCAGAAAAATTATTTTTTTGTCCTGTGTAAAATTTTCTCATTAATAGTTCCCTTCTGAAACAGTATTGTCAGCCTAGTGACTTACGCAGAGCATATGTTATTTCCCTCTCAGAATATTTCTTTCAGGTGCCTCTTGTATTCCTTCAGCTGCAGTGAACAGAACAACCTTATCTCAATGTCAGCATACTTAGGAATGGAAAATACACTTACTTCAAAAGAAGCTTTGTGATATGTCTATATTTAAATTATACTGACCTGTAAAGGTACGAACTGTTTCAAAAAACCCATCAAAACTTCTGAACAGGTTTCTGTTAACCTCATCAACAGTCTGATTCTGAAATTAAAAATGAAAAGTGAAGGAATGTGAAGAAAATAACCTACACAGTTAATAAAAATTAATTAATATGCTATAGATACCTTAAAACCCTTTAAATAAATTCAAATACAAGTACTACCTACTTGTATTACAATACAGACCTGTAAAACCCTGCTGACTAGATATAACATGTAATTTAATCACAGGAGGTTCTGTGGAGAATCAGTGGTATCATAACATCTACCTTGGGTTTTGTTGGCTGCAATGGGACTTTGGCATTGGAAAAGAAAGGTGATTTTGGTGAAATAAAAGAAACAAGAACTGTTTAAAAGTGTTCATAATGTATCTGGTGTTTTCTTTAATACTTGAAGGTTTTATTCAAGCTGACATTTGAAGATGACTCTGTAGAACGGGACAGTAGCTTTATTTGCACTTCTCCTACAAGACTATGCCTTTTTTGGCTAAGACTTCACAGTGTTTACTCATGCAAAATTAAGCAGATCCTGTGCATTCTGTGTGGATCTGCACTGATTTCTTACTAGTTAATTTCTACATTAACTCCATATAGCACCTTTCTGTATATAAATCAAATCCAGAAAGCTACCAAAGAAATGGCGAAAGCTAGGAAAGTTAAAAGTGGATGAAATCAATTTTATTCAGGGAATTCAAAAATTTACTTGAAATCCCATATTAAAAATGCTATATTGAGCATTGTCTAGAAAAAGGGACTAATTCACAAAAAAACTCCAAAACAAACTAACAAAAAAAAAAAAAAAACAAAAGCCCAAACCAACCAATCAAATAAACAAACAAACAAAATAAATAAAAGACAGCAAAAAACCTATACCAGCAACCAACCAAACAAAAAACCCAAACAACACCCCAAATATTGATTATTTGTAAATAAAAAACAATGACAGAAACTTGATGCTAATTTTCAGACAGATTCACTAGATTAGATGCTCAGAAGTGCTTTTCTGCCAAGAATATGTTAGAGTATGCTAAGACCACAGTGACAGATAGGAAATGTTTACTTAATGTCATAAGAAAAACATTTCTAGGTCTTCTGTGCTGGCGATGAAATCCTAACCTGTCACAAGCTACATACCTATGCAGATGAGTACAGTCATTGCTTTTTCTAAGATAAAATTACAACATATTACTGGCACCTGCAGGATGTCAAAAAATAGAAGCACATTTTATTGAGGAGGTAGCAGTGACTCCCTTTCCCAGAAAATAAAGTCCTGCTATAAAAAGTCCTGCTGGTCCATGTGGTGCTCCCTGGAAGCATGTAATATGGATCCCAAACACTGAATGATTTCAGTTGCACACCATCATCTGTTTATTGTTGGCACCAGCTGCCCTCTTGCACCAAAATTACAGATCTACATTAATATTTGTGGACTTAATAGACTTCCACTCCTTTGGCATGAAAACCAATTTTTTGATTGAAAACACAGTATTTGAAAAACATATGGAAAGTTAATATTCATAAATACTGGCATCATCAGCTGAACTGTGGGAAAGATGTTATTGTACATCGGAATTTTTCTTTTTTTTCCTTAATTGTAACCCAAATATCCTATTTATTCTATTTATACTCATCACCAGAGCATCTGGGTTTCTCACCATCCTTAACATTACTCTCACAGAATTTCATCACATTGAGAAATTTCAGGGTGTGTAAAGAAGATGTTTGACACACATTTAATATATCTATTGCATGTTGCAGGCCTTATATAAGACTTTTTATTCTTGTGCATATTTCCACTGTATTTCCATTTCCTTGGGGCTTATTTTTCCCCCAGTGATTAGCGAAAAAACAGCCATCACATCTAGCCTATCCATTGATTTAATCAATGAGCCATTCTAAGTAATAGTTTGCACTATTTTGGTAGCACGTTTTATACTTTTAAGCAAGCAATTAGTGTGGTCCTATGTTTTGTCTATCCTTATTTTCCACACTTTACCCAGGACAAGTTTTGATGTTCAACAGACTATACAGGACACTTTGATCTTGACTAAAACAAAAAAAAGGATGATTGTGTTCACACATCTTCAGGTACGCCACACATATTTAACACCAACAATTAGAGAAAACAAAGCCTTAATTTATATCAACAGGCTTCAGTTTTGAAGAAGCTGTAGCATTTCTAAGTTTGAAATCACATAAATATTACACAGAGAAAATCTAATATGTTCTAGTATGCGGGAAGAAAAGAGCAGCACCTTGAGGAACTTATGAGGATTTGAGGTCAATTTCATATGGTGAAAGGTTTCATCACTCCAAACTCACAGCACTGCAACATAATAACACTAATTATTGCTCTCAGGAAATTTCTCAAGTTGTCTTCTCCAGTCATGAATAAAATGCTTCTGAAGTGATGAGTAAAGACATAATGAGAACTTTTACTACGGAAGACCAGTGTGGATTTCAGGACCTAAGCACAGGAGATACGGATTTATGGATCCATCTGGCACACTCTTTTGCTGTGCTAGTGGAGATAACTTTGCAGTGTTCACTTCCAAGTGGCAATGTGCAAATTTCTGCTTGCTTCCTCTCCCATGGGTGCCACCAGGAAATGCACCATAGGGAGCCAGGGATCTGACCTGGGTCTCAAGGCACTGAATGTAGTAGTGGAATCTTTACATTTGAGTTTGATGAACCCACTCTATTGACCTTCTTGGTTTGATTCGATATTAATTGATATAGGTGAGTGAATATAGCCAAAAGGCCCTTAAGGAAAGTAACAAAATGTCATTTTTCCTTCACATGACTTCTTTGAGATTGAACAATCTTTCATTTTTCTTTTCACAGAATCACAGAATCTTCCAAGGTTGGAAGAGACCTTCAAGATTATCGAGTCCAACCCAAGCCCTAACACCTTAACTAAGCCATGGCGCCAAGTGCCACATCCAATCTTCTTTTAAATACGCCCAGGGATGGTGACTCCAGCACCTCCCCAGGAAGGCCATTCCAATATTTTATCACTCTTTTTGTGAAAAACTACTTCCTAATATCCAGCCTAAACTTCCCTTGGCACAGCTTGAGACTGTGTCCTGTCATTCTGTCAGTTGATGCCTGGAGAAAGAGACCAACCCCCCCCTGGCTACAGCCACCCTTCAGGGAGTTGTAGAGAGTGACAAGGTCACCTCTGAGTCTCCTTTTCTCCAGGCTAAACACCCCCAGCTCCCTCAGCCATTCCTCACAGGGCTTGTGTTCCCAGCCCCTCACCAGCCTCGTTGCCTCCTCTGGACACGCTCAAGTGTCTCAAGGTCCTTCCCAAACTGAGGGCCCAGACCTGGACACAGCACTCGAGGTGTGGCCTCACCAGTGCTGAGTACAGGGGCAGAATGACCTCCCTGCTCCTGCTGGCCACACTGTTCCTGACACAGGCCAGGATGCCCTTGGCCTTCTTGGCCCCCAGAGCACACTGCTGGCTCATGTCCAGCCGGCTGTGGACCAGCACCCCCAGGTCCCTTTCTGCCTGGGCCCTGTCCAACCACACCATCCCCAGCCTATAATGCTGCAGGGGGTTATTGTGGCCAAAATGCAGAACTCGGCACCTGGACTTAAACTCCATCTTATTGGACTCTGCCCATCTATCCAACCGTTCCAGGTCCCTTTGCAGAGCCCTCCCACCTTCCAGTGGATACACACACACTCCCAGCTTAGTGTCATGTGCAAATTTACTAATGAAAGACTCAATACCTCATCCATGTTGTCAATAAAAATATTGAACAGGACTGGCCCCAGCACAGACCCCTGAGGGACACCCCTGGTGAGCAGCCACCAGCTGGATGCAGCACCATTCACCAGCACCCTCTGGGCCCAGCCATGCAGCCAGTTCTGAACCCAGCAAGGAGTGCTCCTGTCCAAGCCATGGGCTGCCAGCTTTTCCAGGAGTGGGCTGTGGGAGACAGTGTCAAAGGCCTTGCTGAAGTCCAAATAGACAACATTCACAGCCTTTCCCACATCCACCTGATGAGTCACCTGGTTATAAAAGGAGATTAGGTTGGTCAGGTGTGACCTGTCCCTCCTAAACCCATGGTAGCTGGGTCTGATGACCATCCTGTAAGTGCTGTGTGATGACTCTCAGTATAAACTGTTCCATTACCTTTCTGGGTACTGAGGTCAGGCTAACTGGCCTGTAATTACCAAGATCTTCCTTCCCACCCTTTTTGTGAATGGGAGTCACATTGGCCAGTTTCCAGTCATCTGGAACCTGACCAGTGAGCAAGGACTGTTGGTAAATGATGGACAACAGCTTTGCAAGCTCTTCTGCCAGCTTTCTCATCACCCTGGGGTGGATCCCAGCCGGCCCATAGATTTATGAACATCAGTGGCTCAGCAGTTCTCTGACGGTCTCCTCCTGGGTAACAGGGGGACCTGTTATCCTGCTCCTTGACACCATCTACCAGTCCAGGAGGAGAGCTGTTCTGGGGACAAGCTGTCCTCCCACTAAAGACTGAGGCAAAGAAGGTGTTGGGCACCTCTGCCTTCTCCTCACCTGCAGCTAGTAAGTTCCCTCCTGCAACCAGTAGAAGACAAAGGTTGGTCTTATCCTTCCTTTTACCATTAATATATCTATAAAAACATTTTTTATTTTCCTTTACAAAAGTTGTCAATTTAAGTTTGAACTGAGCTTTGGTCTTCCTAATTTTTTTTCCTACATGACGCAGCAAACCCCTTAAATATTTTCTGAGAGACCTGACCCTCCTTTCAAAGATGATACCTCCTCTTTTTATCCCTAAGTTCCTTCAAAACCTTTTTGCCCATTCAGGCTGGTCCTTTGCCTTGCTGACTCATCTTGTGGCACTCAGGGACAGTCTGTTCCTGTGCGCTCAAGACCTCTGCTTTGAAGCACACCCACCTTTCCTGAACTCCTTTGTTTTTAAGGGCTGCTTTCCAAGGAACTCTCTGAAAAAGTCTCCTAAATAGACCAAAGTCTGCCCTCCACAAGTCCAACGTAACAGTCTTATTGATGTTTTTCCTCATTTCACAAAATATTGAGAACTCTATAATTTCATGATCACGGTGCCCCAAGCAGCCTCCAGCCACCACATCTCCCACCAGCCCATCTCTATTTGCAAACAGCCCGTCTAACATAGCCCCTCCCCTGGTGGGCTCACTCACCAGCTGTAACAAAAATTTCTCCTCCACACACTCTAAGAACCCTCTGGACTGCCTCTTTTCCACTGTATTAAGTTCCCAGTAGATGTCTCAAAACACACACAAGAACAAGGGCTGCTAATCCCGAAACATTTTGTTACACTACCTGCTTAAGAGAAATAAAACTCCATCTTCAATATCAAAAATTAATATTTTTGGAGTTGAGCCTCTCTCAACAGGATTTCCCCTTTAGAGAATCAACAAAAGGGCTGTTGATAATGAACATTTTTTCCCAGCTTTTAGAGGTGCTGCAGGAATAAACTTTGTTATGGTTTGTCTTGCTCCTGCAAATATGGCTACTTTTGACAGCACTGCTGTTTCAGGATCCAGACTTATCCTAACACTGAGAGCAGCTGTTTTATGATAGGTTAGTGAGTTGGCCAGAGATGGATGGAGTCACTGGTTACACTTCCTCTGTATAACATGATTCCCAAAGAATAATAAAATCCCTTTACATATTTCAAATAAATTTTATTTAATTTGAAATTAAACTAATGAACTCTTGAATTATAGTAAACAGAAATCTTCTTATTTAGTTTTCCCCTTCACTATGGCATCCCTACCTTAAGATGTAGATTTAGTCATGTACATTTTTTTCTTTGTGGAATCAAGTAGATATAACACATGCCTCCCTAGCGCATCTTTCTACTATCACTTTTAATACACATATTACAATGAAATTGTATTTCTGGCTGCCAGGATTGGAAGATACGTTAGAACAGTGAAAGAGGAACTGCTGCAAGGATGGTACAGAATAAAGTTGTACCATACTGACACCAAAATTTTTTAGGCTTTCTTGATTTTCCCTGACTCACATTTTCCTAAGAAGCGTTGATGTTTCTGAGATGAATCAGCACAGTATCAGAAGGATATGGAGAAAAACATGCTTTAAAGTATGTGCCGACAGTACACAAAGAGTGAAAATGACAGAACAAATATGAAAAAACAAATACTTAAACCTGTATAAACTGTTCACGTAGCATATGAGTTTAGAGGAAATTATGAAGGGACTTTCTGAAGAAAAATAATTCCTTTTTATGATAGACACTTGTCTTCCACAGGGAACAGATTTTAGAGAGACATTTGTAGAAGAACAACTTCCACAGCAGTCACACTTTTAGGATTTTATGTTTAATATGTTTAATAGCTAGATTATTAGCCTTAATCATACCGATTCAGTGGAAATCTATAGTATACTAATGAACATTTCCTTCCAAACAAGCTTTCAGGATTTTTGAAGTGCTATGGCAAAATAACATAGCTGCAGCCTATGCCATTATCTTTTATGTTTCAACTGGAAAAGAGAGAAATTAATTTCACAGTACTATCAATCTACCTGCACTTTTATTAAACAGAGAATTGTGATTTTAATTTTAACATTTAGATACACCTTTTTATTTGTGTATGTTTGTGTGTAAGTAAATACTCACATATTGCTCATTTATTAAGTTAGTGGGCAGAGGATAGTGACCTTCTACCTGAAATTTGAAATCTTGGAACTGCACAGTCACTACAGGCCTTAGATCTGGCTGATATATTGCTTAAATAGGAATTTTTTCTTACTTCCAAGTTAGTTAAGACAGAATATACTGATTTAGAGACTTTTAAACCTTAGCAAGTGAATATTTTACAGACTAGTAAGACATACACATGTTCATTTATTCTAACAGACATTTGCCAGGAGGCAGGACACAGGAAACAGTGTAAATCTTGTCATTTTCTGGTGTGTCATATCCTTTTTTTCGTGGTCCATTACTCCCCTTAGCTCCACAGAGCCAGAGGCAAAAAAAGGCTAAAACTGCTTAAATGTGGTGTCGCCTGATCTCTTTTGCTGTAGGTGGAAACTACATGCACTCTCGCTGTCATTCACTAATTGCACTGAAAATGAAACTGACTCCCTCTCTATGAGATAATAACTGATGCAATAGACCTAGGTTCAGCCTCACAAAATTACAAGACATCTTCTAGGAAACAATGTCAAGAAAACCAGTAAATTGAGGAGCTGCCACTTAAGAGGACTCATTTGTGGGACTAGAGACACTGTCTTTGGAAAAATAAAATATGTATTTTAGTAAATCACTTCAAAAGTAAAGTTAGTAGTTACTTAGTTGCTCTTTGTATTGGCCCCTTAAAGCCTGAGATAACTGCTTCATTCAAAAAATCTGATGTTTTTAGCATCTAAAAAAGCCCCCAATTGACAGTAGATTCACCCTGTGTAGTTCTGTGGTTAATTTAGTTCTCCAGGCTCCCAATCAAAGAATACTGAAGATAATATCATTGCTATATTAACTTTGGTAGAGTTTGGGGCAGGCATTAAATGAGCATTGATTTATTTCTGCAACAAAATAAGCAGCAGATATATACATTCCAGAATATAATGACTTCAGACATGCCTCTATACTTGCTGCCTTTCAAATGAGTGCTCAATCCAATATTCATGGTAGTGGACACTTTTCCAGCTATTTCCTGAAGTGCTAGTCTACATCCTTAAAAAATAATGTGGGTTGATACTAAATATACAGTAAAACAAAAATATTTTTAATATACTTTAGTAAATTACTTCTCATCACTATACCATTCAGATGTAAGGTTATCAATGCCAGAAAAAATTGACATTTCCAGTACTTGCAACAAAACAAAGAACTTAACTATTGCCATACAATTTTGAATGCATCCAAGAAAATTGACAAATCAAACTTGTAAGATAAAATAATTTTGATCTGGTTTTATCGACACAAATTTATGAAATTTGTGACAAATGCAGGTAACACAGATGGGCAAAAGTGTATAATAGGTCAAAAGGTGTTTTTTGCACTTCTTCAGCAGAGAACATTTTAAATAGATGCTAACATCTAGTTTTAGCATGAAGGAAATCCAAGAAAACTGTCCTTTTCTCCACAATGCTATTCCAAATATTTGCATCAGACCTCAGGATAGAGTTATATAAGCTGCCTCTCCTCTTTTTTCATAACCTGAGCAAGCATGCATTTTCTGCTGTGAGAGAATTGCACAACAAAAACTGTTTTTAAAAACCCCTTTTAAATAGTAGTCGGAATTGTCAGTTTCAAGCACATAATCATTTCAATCAAATGACCCTGTACAACATATCTGTTTTAAAATTTATCAGTATAACAAAGATCCATGTTGCTTTTTTGTCTTTCAAATTTACCTTCCCACTGGAACATCACAGTTAAGGCTTCCCAGCATATCTGGTCATTATTTACAACCTATAAGGCTAGATTGTTTTGTTTTGTCTTGTTGGTTTTGTCTTGTTTAATATATAATCCTAAGTAATTTCCTCCCATAACTTTAGATCTGTCTTTATTAGAAAAAATGAGAAATAAGACCTGAAGTAAAGTTCCATGCGGAAGCATTACTGATCACCATAACGACAGAAATACATTTGCAAATTCAGAGTTTAAATAAAAAGCATCTCTGTTGTTCTCAATTTTTCCACTGTAATGTATGTGAGAACACTCTCATCTACAATGTGTAATTCAATTTCAGAGCAAATAAGCTCCAAAAGATTCTAAGCTGAACACTGTTCTTCTGAACTGACAAGGTCATATTGCTCTGTTCAGAAATAAGTGCTTCAGCAGGAGAAAATTAGTATGGGCAAATCAGTCTCAATCCAGTAAATACTTGAGAGAAAAATAATTGCACATCTAAATTTGAGAATACAAAGACTTGTCTACCCATAGTACAATAGACTAAATAACACCACAGAAAAATTATCACTTTATTCTTTCAAGAAAAAAATAGTAATAGTCCCATGAAATGCATGGTAATGAGGAGAATTTTCATTTCCATCCAAGTAGATTAACAGTACATTCCCATAATATACAAGGGACTTAAGTACATTAGACAATGTTAAATTATATACAGATCTCCCATAACATGCCTGTCAATGTAAGGCTCATATTTCCAGCTCCATTGTAAGAACTATTAAAGGTTTGTCATATAAGTTAATACAATAATGGGCTTAGGAAACGGGAGTGATTTCTGGAGAACACGTTACTCAGTGTCTGTTGGTTGCTCTTGGGACTTATGGAAAGACTTCTAGCCTTCATTAGCAAAAGCAGTTCTCTAAGGCAGATGTTAAAAAAAATAAACCTATTTCTGCAATTTCTGTCAGAAAGTTAAACACACAATATTGTATGCTAAGAGCAATTCCTACTTCAGTTCATGAATTTAGCAGTTTTGCTAATATTTCTGCTTTGACATCTGACATTTTTACATATTCTTTTGGACTCTAATTAATACTTCTTTAGTAAAGGACTTTAAAAGATTCCATTTAGTAGTGAATTGCAAAAAGAACAACCTTTGCAGAGTGAATGTTGAAGTGTATTTTTCAGAGTTATATTTGGTTCTTGTAGTTTGAGAGCATCCTCCTGCCTTCTGAAGTACCTACAAAAATTTTCAGCAGAGTAGGCAACCTCTTCTTTTTAATGAGTCAGAGTGATAAGTACCTCAGTATCTCTGCTTTTATTTTTTTATTTCAGTATGTCTGCTTTTACTTTATTTTTAACTGAGCTTTAGAGCCTTTCAAGATCACAGAATCGCATAATCACAGAAGCACAAAGGTTGGAAAAGGTCTCTGAGATCATCAGGTCCAGTCTCTGACAGATCACCACCTTTTCAATTAGATCACAGCATTAAGTGCCACATCCTGTCATTTCGTGGACACCTCCCGGGACAGCTCTCCACCATCTTCCTGGGCGTTCAAATGTTTAACAATGCTTTCTGTAAACAAGTACCTTCGGAGGACCAAACAGCTTGAGGCTATGTCCTCTCATCCTTCCTAGAACTTCCTTTCAGGTAATTGTAGCAAGCAAGTTTTACAAGGGCTTTAGAAAAACAGTATAGTACAATGTATGTGGCTGCACATGCTACATACATTGTACTGTATGAATTCATTTGCAGGATGTAAAGTTCAGCAAGTACTAGAAGCAACCAGGAGAAAAGAATTATAGAATAGAATCACAGAACTATTACAATTTAGAAGACTTCTGAGAGGAAGAAACTCCATAAATTCTTTTAAGCAACCAAAAAAACAAAAACACCAGGCAAACCAAATTAAAAATAAAAAAAAAAAATTTAAAAAAACCCCCACACACACAAAAAAAAAAAAAAAAAAAAACAAAAAAACAAACAATTCCCTACTCAGGGAATCCTTAAAATTAGGATTTTTTTTTTTACAGAAAGAAGTATGTATGTGTGTCCAGGTAGCATTCCCTGTGTGAGGGGAACTTATCCTCAACAAGTGCTATTTGTTATATAGCTCATAACAGGACATGGTAGTTAAATATATTAAAAGCAATGGATCTGAAAGATACAAGTAGGAGCTGAAAAGCACAGAAGAAGAAAGACAAGAAACAAAGTTTATTTTGCATATAGGCAGAGTTTTCCATATTGAGAGAATTTCTCTATCAAGTAAAATATTTTTTCTGCTGGAAGAAGATGTTTACAATGTACTCTCTGACATTTGAAAACTGAAAACTTGGAACTGTTCTTCCAGACCAAGACCACATATTCTCGAAAGACAGAAAATCAGATCCTACTCAGTTTGAACAAAATAAAGTCAATGTTTTCTTTTTCTCTTCATCTTTTTATGTCAGTTTGAATTCCTGTTCCTTGGGATGTTAGTGTTCAAAAAATAAGAAGCTGATTCAGCACTATAACACAGTAAGACACAGGGCAATGAAGTCCAGTGCCTCCAATGGTGGAAGCAAATGGAGCTGAGATGATTTGACTTAATCAGCCATCGGGACAAGGCTGATGTACAGTTGCTAAAATTTTGCAGCTAAGCTATAAATATCTGGCAAGACAACAAGAGACTGCAAGATATCTTTCTAGTGGTCTGCTTTACAAGTTGTCCTGTAAGCTGTAATGATTTGCTGTTAGTAAAAATGACTTTGCAAACTTTAAGTCATGTTTAAGTTATAGTTCTATCTTTATGGTCATAACTTTAGGTTATGGTCCTAACTCCAGGCTAGGAGCAAAGGGAGGAATTCATTGCAACCAAGATCTATAAGAATGGAATATTTAAATAGAATAAAAATCTTTTCAGTTTAAAAGCACAAGGAGATACAAAGGCCTGATATAACAGGAGAGAACAGGTGTTAAAAAAGGAAGGAACATTCAGTTTGAGACCACAGCTTTTTGTCCCAAATAAAGCAGTCACTTCTTAGAAATAATCCCAGGAACACTCTCTATTACAGTCTAAATACAAGGCCTTTGGAAAGAGAAAAACCAAGCTGTTTAGTTGCAGAACATGCAGGCTGCAAACAAAAAATTTTAGTGACAATTGGTGTTCTAGTCAGGAATAAAGAAATGGACAGGAACAAAATCTATCGTGGTAACATTCCAAATTCCATGAAGAAATCATTAAAACAACAGCATATATCCATGTTTCTCAGCAGCACTAAGTGACAAAATTGGATGGTAAAAAAATAATGGTAAAAGTTTATTATATAGTTCTTGGCATTCACAAGCTGGGTGGCAAGTAAGTTATCCCAAAGGAACTCTGTAGCTGCTGTATTTCCATGGTTTCCTATGCCCTGTACCAGAGAAGCCAAGCATCATAATCCTGATACACTGTAAATCAAATGCTAAAAAGGACTGAGATGTTAAATATTGGTCTACTGTTGGCTGTCATTTTTGTGCAAGTGGTGAAAAGTTTTATAGTCAACACCTGTGTGACCTCAATGACCTGTGTGTCCTGTATACCTTCCTCAGGTATATTCTACTTAATGGACAAGCTGAATGGACTTGTCTGCCCTCTCTTCACCCTCTACATAAATTGAATAGGAGGTATTAAGAACAGATACTGATAAAATATACTCAGACACTGATAAAAGATACTCAGAGGAACACAGACTATTAGTGCCAGAACCCTATTTAAAAACTATATGTGAAAGAAACTGTAAAAGACAGTATCTCCAAGAAACACTAAAATCAATAGAGACAAAGAGAGGAGAGAGAAATTACTGTCTCTGGATGTCAAAGAAGTAACAGTAGGACAAAGAGATTATCAAAATTATATAAGCAAAAATTAACTGGTCTATTTTTGCTTTGTTCACTAAGTTTTCAGAGTCCCATATGAATGTTCAAGACCAAACTCATGGTTTTTTGTATTTTTGCTGAGAACAATCATTTTTGGCACCCAGTGTGAGGCTTAAAGCTTCAAGATAATGACAGGTTTGGTTGGGGTGTGCTGTTATTGCTATTTAGCAGTAAATCAGCAAGTTCTTGTGCTTGCCATGGGGCTCACTTGCCTGACTGCAGACTGGACTCTCGAGCTTGCTAGCAGCTGCTTTTTGCCTTCTCCACTCGCTGCAGCGCTGTGCTGCTGATCACCTCCCTCTGCTGTGCCTGGGAACGTTCTGATAGCAGCCAGGGCAACGTGCCTGGGCTGGCAGGTGGCCAAGGCATCGCTGCTGTGCCCGAGCTGCTGTCCCTGTGCTGCTGCACTGAACAGGCTGCAATCCCAGTGTCAATTTCAGCTGAAGGGACTGTGACCAGTGAGTGAGTCCACAGCAGAGCAGGATGCCCTGAAACATCATTGGCTGTCAACAAGTCCATACCAGAGCAGCAACACCTCAAAGTATTTGTGGTGATGATTGTGTCTGTGTGGCAGCAGATATACCTTTGAAACAGTTCTGGCTCTATGGTAAGCTCATGCTGAAGAAGGCACACCTCAAAATATCTGTGGCTTTGCATGCTCATGTTGCATCAGATACACAAAAATCATCAGTGGTGGAGACAGTAGTGGGTGTACCTTTAAATTATTGTGATCCATGGTTTGACTTATATATTATACAAATTACTATAATAGAAACAAACTGAATCAGTGGAGGAGAAGTGTTGCAAGAACCTGTGCAAGTGCAGCAGTGACTTCACCTGAGCTGGCTTTGGTGCCCAGTAATTCAACTTGACACTAGCTCTCCTGTCCTGAGTGACCATCATCAGAGATGGGGCCTGAACTCAGAGACTAAATTGACTCAATGGATGTTTTGTGGACACTTATGGACATTTATGGACATTTTAGTGATATTTCACGGGACTGGTTCACAGATCAAGGGAATGATATCTGTGTATTCTACCAATGAATGGCAAGGGGAATGATGGTTAGTGGATAGTTTGGGATTTGAGGATGATGTAAGTGGTATAGAATTGGAGTGAAGAATGTACTGGTTTTGACTGAGATAAAGCTAATTTTCTCCATAGTAGCTGGCATGGATCTAGGGGTTTGGTTTGTGCTGGAAATAGTGTTGATAACACAGGATGGTTTCATTATTGCTGAGCAGGGATTACACAGAACCAAGGCCTTTTCTGCTTCTCCCTCACCCCACCAGTGAGGAGACTGACGGTGCACAAATTGTTGGGAGGGGACACACAAGGTGTGGCTGACCTCAGCTGACACAAGGGATATCATAGAATCATAGAATCATTAAGGCTGGAAATCCTCTAAGATTGAATCCAAATATTAACCTAGTATGTCTATGTTCACTCCTGAAGCACATCTCAGATCCCACATCCATGCATTTCTTTTTAACACTTGCAGGGATGGTGATTCCATTGCTTCCCCAGGCAGCCTATTCCAATGCCTGGTCAATATTTCAATAAAGAATAAGTAGGCCCAAAGGAGATCATCCCTCATGTTGTAGTCATCTTTAGTACCACTCTAGAACTCAAATACTCCAGTAATATACTACTGTGGCCATGAATACTGTAGGCTTTAAAAGTGTGCAAATACTCTAAGCTTTCTAATATCCTTTCATGTTTCACTTCTTCCCTGTATCACTTATGCATCTACTTTTTGTCAGTAATATAAGACTTCTGAAGACAATTTATTTTCTCTTACAGAATAAGACATTTTATTTTACAGAGGAGATAAAATTTCTGATATTTGCATGTTTATCCTATTTTCTCTCAGCAACGTACATTTTTTAATACAATCTTTACCCATGCATGCATCCAGTTCATCAAAAGAACCTTTGGTTCTCACAAGTATTCAATATTAATAGGTTTCAAAACAAGGCATGTATATGAATAAATAGGTTAGAGAAAACCACTGTAATGCAATTAGAAGGACAGCAACTACAACTCTGGTTGAACAAAAAGAGTAAGGAAAATTGAAGATATAAATAGATGTTCCGAAGAACAAGTAGTCATTTATTAAAAAAAGATAATTGTATGTGTTCCCTGCCTGTTCAATGCACTCAAAGATTAAGGCAAGGTAAATGTTTTAAGTACTGATTTTTGGTGAATAATAAGGAATCACATCTAAAGTCATTGTGGCTCTGTCCCAGGGCATAAGCAATATTTTATCAAATCTAGTCTGATATCTTGCAGCAATTTTCAACTTTTGTGCATACCTACATGAATCCTTTTTTTCACAACAATTGAAATAGCCCTACCTTTGTTTTCTTCTCTTGTAGCAGTTATTCATGAGTACGATTATCTGGGACACAGTACTGAAGGTATATAACACATATTTTTATTTCAAAGCAAAATGGTCTTTGAGGGTTTAGCAGTGTAAATGAGTCAGCAAAAAAACTTCTGCTTCTTGGAGTAAACTTGTAAACTTCTGTTTACTCCAAGCTTTAGGACAGCAGTGCTGTGTTTTTGCAGGTAAAAGGTATATATCTCTGAGTATTTGAATTGTTATCTTGTAAAAAACAGAAGATCAAATGAAAAATCTGGAAAAAAAGCTTAAGATAATCTACAAAACTTGTAGTAAAAAAATTCATCCACTTTGCCCTTTTCTTCACAAAAAGGATGAACAATAGATGCAAAATCCTAACTGCACAGCTTTCACAATTAAACCTAAAAATAGACAAAATTCAATTTAATGCAAATTATTAATCTCACAGCAGTAAAGGAAGAAAGTGAGTGTATAGGATTTGTTTTTCTTGTGGATTTTGGATAATTTTAAAAATATATTTTTCTTATATCATTCTCATTTTTAAAGGAAATATTTTGAAATTTCACTGAATTATGTATTCTATTTCTCTTAAACAGAATTGGGGGGGGGAAAGTGCTTTGAGAGGCAAAGAGTGGAAAATATTCCTTTAAATCAGAAATCCTGTACATATCACATGGGCAAAAAGGGAAATAATTACAGAAAATCTAACTCCCCGATGTGACTAATATGCCTGAACAGATAAGGACTATTCTCTGAAACTAGAATTGCACTCCACAGAGCAAGAAGAAACAAAATCGGCCAAGGAAAATCAGTAAGGTGTTTTTGTATCTAGGGGACCAAGAAGCTGTGTACCAAGCAAGGGCTAAGCCATGAAACCAAAGTTAGCCCATGGCTTCAGGAAAGAAGAAGTAGAAAATATAACAAAACTTAATGAGAGGAAAAGGTAAACATTTTGCAGAAAAGTACTGGCAAAATCATTTGTGAAATGGGCTTTTCATACGGGAAGAGTCTAGCTTTTCAATGGTCTCAGAACATTTCCCATTTCTAGTGAGTCTCTGAGGCTTACAATTTGCTTCTTCTCCAGGAAGAAACTCCTTCTTCTAGGTGACAAAACGATGGGAAAATACTGAAAAAGCAATATGGGAGCCATTGAAAAAATATGCCAATATTCCTAGTAATTTCTGTGTTTCTTCAGATCCTTGAGGGAAATTTGATCCAGATCCTTCTATTCCTACAGTCAATTTACTTTTTCAGTCAACGTACTGTCTTAGATAAGAAGGATTTGAAACAGCTGCTCTTTAAAAATCTTGATTCTGTAGCCCAAGCATTTGTCTCCCAAGATGAGAAAACTGACCTGAATAGATCTGTGTATATTGGATTATAAAATCTATTTGGCATTTGTAAAGTCTGTCTATAAATGTTTACTCAAATAATTTTGCCTACTGTGAACTTGAACATCAGCTCCATCAGCCTATGCTGCCGTGCTTGTAATGTCTAACTGAATTTCACACTCATAAGGCTTTTATACCATCCACATCATCAGCAAAGATAATTTAGCATCATTAAAGATCAAGACATTGAGTTTTCTGAAAAACATTAATATAGATGGTATTTCCTAGAAAAAAAATTAATCTAACCCAACAATTTTCCTAAAAACATTATGTATTTATGATTCTGCCACCTAGTAGCAAGCTTCCTGGTGGCAAGCAGTTATCTTTTAAATCTGGATGGATTTCTAATATGTACAGCAATAATGAAGATGCTAGAGCAAAAAAAAATCTGGATGACATAGATGAGTATTGCAGAACAGTATAATATCATCCACAGATGGTGCATTTCTGAAATATTTCAAGACTCTTAAGGATCTACAATTCTCAAATTACAGGAAAGGATTAAAAAATTATGTAGATATTTTACACCTACAGCTTAATAGCCAGTTAGCAGAAGTTGAAAGGAACACTAACTAACAGCCCTTTCTACAGTGGGAAATAGACAAAGCATTTCATTTGGACAGTCTGTTTCTTTTTCTATTTTAAATTGATTTTTACCTTCCTGTAAAAATGTTTTTCTATGAAGCTATTAAAATTAGTCCATTACTTCTCTCAGTAGGACTCCAATCATATGTCGAATACAAGAAATTATTTATTTTTTCATTCTTCTGTTTGATTGTTTGTTGTGAAAAGTTGTGTTTGAACAACAAGTCACTCATTTTCATAAATGTCAGTTTTTTGTTTAAGTCAAAGCTGCCCCATATTATTTCTCCTATATAATATTTCAATTATTAAGAATTGCTGTTGTGGGTAAACACCAGTGAACACCTAAACATCCCAAAGCCACTCAGTCATGTCTCCCTCAGTGAGTTAAGGAAAATCTAAGATAGTAATTCAATATATAATAAACAAACTAGCATGTTATGAAGACAATAACTCCTATGTTATAAAGAAAATTCTGTTATGAAGAAAAACAATTATTTGATAGCCAGGTCCAGTACAGTGTTATAATCAGTTATTAAGTTATTAATCCCTCTACCTGACCTTTTATGATGGAGAAAAAATTTTGTAATGCAGAACAAAACTTAAATTTTACAGGCTTAAAGAAAATAAAACAGTCTCAATAAAAAATGTATGTACAAAAAAAAGCTATTGAATAAAGTATATACTCTTCTTCTAACTTATAGTTTAACATATATTTTATGATGTCATATGACAGGGAGTATTCCTGTGAGCTGGGGTCTGCTGCCTCAGTTGTTCCCTACCAACCTCCAATGTTTTTCCAGCCTTTTTGCAGTTGGTGGAGAGTGTGGAAAAACAAAATCTCTGTCCTGTGCATGCACAATTCACTAATAACAAATACATCATTTTGCTATGAACAATGTTTCAGTCACAAACCTAAACCACAGCACCATACAGGTTACTATGAAGAAAATTAGCTCCATCTCAGCAAGATATGATAGAGATTTGAAGGAAAAATAAAAAAAGGAAATCCACAACATTTTATAATATTCTTTTGTGCTTTAAAACTATACATCCATGTCCAAATGCCCTTGACATTTAAAGACATTACTCTGAAATATGGATTAATTTTGTAAGGTTTGCTATAAACATTACAGCAATGCGTTGCCCCTAGCAACCATGTGTCTTCTAGGTCTTCCTCTTAGTACTGCAGTACAAAGAAAGAAAAAAAAAAAAAAATCAGTGCTAGAAAGCCACATCTTCATGAAAAGGGAAGACCATCCCTGAATTGAAGTTTTAAGCTTGCAGCACCTTTCTTACCATACTGTTTTTGTGCTGTCACGCCTTTCAGCTTTAAAGGAATAAAAAAACTGGCACCACTTTGCCCTTTTCTTCACATGTAAGGCTTAAATCCTAAACAATTTTATTATTAAAAATGGGGGAAAACATATTAATTGAAAATTGATAATACAATTATCATAATTTAAACTCCTTCATCACCAGATATTTTACGTGTCTTGTATTGTGATTTTTTTTTTTTCTAGTGAGAAACAACATCCTCAGTATTTTCAGTAGATGTTATTAAAATTAGGGTAAATATTTTTTGGCATTGCATTTCATAAAGAATTATAGGTGCTCTGATAATAAGTCATTTTCTTTTCCCTTTTTTTCCCCTCCAGTTAAGGAGAGAGTCACTATCATAAAGACCTTCAATATCTTTGCAAAACTAAGGTGCTGAAAAAAAACCCCACAAAAATCTCTGTAGAAAAAAATTAAATAAAAATTGGAGTATTCAGCATAGTTCTGTTTCCAGGTGCTCTATTTCAGCTATCACCTATTTTGTCTGTCTTAGAGTGTTTGTTATGGCTTGGGGCTGGGTGAACTTAAATTGCCTCAATTAATAATTTCAACATGTGAAGATATAGCTACATTATTAAACTCATGTAGAGAAATAAGTACAGGCAGAATAGTCCATTCAGAAGATAATCCTGGACATCTCCAAATAAAGGTCTACTTCTTAGTATTCACTTCTAACTTATTTGTATAGTTGTATTCAAAAGAATAATTTTAGAATATTAAGTAGGTTTTTTATAAAATTTGGATGATGGGGTCACAATCTTGATCCAAATAAATCCAGTAGTGCTTTCATGGGCAGAAAGCTATAATTTCCATAAGTTTTTAACCAGCAGCAAAACCCTGAACGGAACTTTGTCAAGGAGCTGACATAAGAAAATCTTGTTTTGAGCAGTGCAATACCTTTGCAAGCCTGCATAATATTAAAATCAAAAGTATTTTTAGTACTTCAAATTCACACTATGATTAAATAATATCCAGACCTGAGTATTAATAATACATGAGAAATCTTAGAGTTGTATGGGATTCTCTCCTTTGAAGTATATTTATATGCACTGCCTCCACAGTAGCTATGAAATACTTTAGTATCTCAGTGAGTAACATGTCCTTTTAACATCTGAAAATTAGACATTTTAGATGTTGGAATTTTGGTGTGTTTCTCCCTCTTTATACTGGCATTTGTGCTCATGACAAGTAACTCTTTCTTTCCAAATACAGGGGAAGTCTAATGTCAATTCTCCAAAATAGCTGTTTCTTGACATATGCTTGTCAGAAAAGTTCACAACATGGGGCATCCAGTAACAACTTCTCAAACACTCTGATTGCAAACCTGACTCAACAAAACAATGCAAAATCAACCTGCATACAACATGTTGCACTAATGCAACAAACCTCAGCACACGCATAAACTTTCAATATGATGCCATCACACACATTGGGGCAATATATTAATGCAAATACAGAATACTGTTCATTGTTGTATGATTTATGTGAACAAAATAAAGATACCTTGGAAAACTTTCACATAATGGAATCTTTTTCTTTTAATCACTGTAGAGGTGAAAAAGTTAGCTGTCTTACAACTGACAAGATATTGGAGTGAAGCACCCATACTGAAATAACACTATTATGTCACTATTCATTATAATAGCACAGTATCTTTGATCATTTAAACTCTGCTTTTGAGTGCACTCTCTTTTTATGAAATGTTATTTGATCACCTAGAAAGAAAATATTTTAGACATATATCCTGGATAAAAAAACCCACAGAAATACCAGAATTTTGCAAAAGTGTCATGCAGTTCCTGCTTTTATTCCCATTGCAATCCCATAATTTCTGCAGATTTTTCCTAAAAATTTTGAGCTTTTTTCTTCCAAGGGAAGACCAATGTTTTCAAAGCACCTTATCTCTTCAGGAAATGAGTCTAAAAAAAAAAGTCAATACAAATTATAAAAATAACAAAGCACAGAGCTTGTGTCAAACATTTCTCCACTAAGGGGGGATCTATTTATTAACTACCTCTCAAGCAAACTGTACTTTCTCTTTGAGCCTTTTATCACCTTCTGCCTCCAAACACACATCAAATTAAACAAATAAATTATTTGTTTAATAATTTTCAGACCATAATTTTCAGATATGTTATGCTTTTTCATTACAGCTAAATTGTCAGCAGCATAAGATAGGATACCAATATATGAGATATGTATGGGAGCTGTGGTGACCAGTTGCAGAAGAAATGATCATACTGCAGGAAAATGATAAAGCAAAAAGAGCAAACAAAGTAAACAAAATCCCAAAAAATCCATATGTCCTCATGATTCTGAACATGCCTTTGAGAATGACCATATGAACAAATAGAATGCACAAGCACCTCGATAAGACCAAATACAGTGACACAGTGAAACAAGTTCAAATCCAAATAATGTTTTTTTGTCTTCCATTTAATACAGTAGCTATGATTTCGATTTCATGTTTTGACAATAGATTTACAAACTTGAAAGCCTATATGTTTATTATCTTTTACATATGTATACAAATATATTCATACTATTGTCTCCAATGACATTTACTGCAGTTGCAATTAATGAATTTCTAGAGGATGCATAGCCTAAGGACCCAGCTTTTTCCAAAAGAAAAATAAAGTAAAATCTCAGCTGATTGTTGACAGGTGTTTCACATTGTTTTTCAGATATCAATTTGAGTATTAATTTAGGAAATAGTATTTTCAAGAAAAAAACCTAACTCACATCACTATAGAAAATAAATCCATTTAAAATTTGGAGGCAAGCCACTGAGTAATTTAAAATAAACACTGTACTTTTTTTTATTTTTGAAAAGTGGATTTTAGGACTATGAATTCTTTTTTAATTATCTTTCTCTATTTCTTTCCCTTTCGTTTCCCACCTTCTGCCATCATTTGTCCTAAATCAGAGTAAATCAGACTCCAGAGCAGAATTTCATTGAGGATTTATCCTGTATTACTCATCTACCAGAGTACCCTTTATGTTTTCTATTTGCATTTCTAAATATTTTCTGGCTGATGTATTTTTTGTATCAAAAGTGTAGGGAACTGCAGGTGTTGATGATAACACTTAACTTTAGTGTAATTCATGTTTTACAGCTCTGTAGAGGTTAAGGAACAGATGTTGAGAGTTGTTATGTTAACCTAGGTACTTCATTAATTATTGTGCTTAATAAGAAATGAACTGTACTAACTAAAATAAGCTCCTGTTACTTTAGGGAGTAGTCAATGCAATAGTATATCTTCTGCTAGTGAGACATACACAGGTGCTCACTGGAGACAAGCACCTCTATTTTCTTTCAGTAAGCAGCATTATGTGTTTTCCAGTGCAAAAATCCACCACAAAATTGATGAATACTAGCACTTCTGTTATTGCACAATTTACTGGGATTTGATTAATTTCCTCCTGGACTGACCTGTTCATCTATTTCTACCCCTAGCTTCCTTTAAACAACTACTTATAATCCGATTGCTGTAACAATGCGGACATACACCAAATATTCTGTGATTATAAAAGATATTTCTTGGGAAATCATAATACTTTGGAAACTAATTAAGCATATCAGCTAGCTTGTCTTCCCTCTGCCTGAATCCAGCAAGGGTTTTTATGCCATTAGAAAGATGGAAGTGGACACATATTAATAGAAATTTGCAAGAAGACCTGGTATCTGAGTCAGGATCAAAGCTTAGGAGCATCTGAAATTTGTAACTTTTATGAAATGTAACTCATATGAAGTTATTTCTCTTCTCTAGGACAGCTACACATGTCACAGAGGTTTCTCCTCTCCACATGGCACTAACTGCACCCTGCAGAAATCTTCCAAATTACCGCATACGATAACCTGTGTATGTATATCCAAGCAGTTCATCTGCCTCTGGGCTTTGCATCCTGGAGCACTCCAAAAATCTCAGTAACAGATGCTAAGGAAACCTAATAACTCTTAAACTGTACAAAAATATTATCATGTTATCCCCAGGAGACAGCTAAATATTCCAGTTATTTTGTTTTGCTGCTGCTCAAAACCTCAGGATCCATCCATTTAATTTCTGCATGCGATTTTTCCTGTCTTTCACATCCCAGACACTGGGAGAAGGATTATAGGGTGGGCAGGAGGGTTTAAATGCAGAAGATAGTCCTATGCTGCCAGTGTCTGGTGGTTTCAACCAGCATAGTCTGATGCAGCCCATTGGGAAGTTGTGCACAGCAGTGCTACATGACCATAAGTGGCTTTTCCACAAGTATAAAAACACTTCACAAAGCATACTACAATAAAAATTTCAAACCTCGTTGAACAGAAATCTCATGCTGTATAAAATACCACTCTTCAAAAGACCATGGTATTGTCCTCAGGGCATAACACAAAAGAGAGAAATACTGACATGTTCGTGGGTCTTAAACACTTCTTTTGTCTATTTATTATTGAGTTCATCAAATGGCAAACTTTGTTGTACATAAAACATTTTTTAGCCTAAAGTCTCAGACACCAACTGAAATGAATCCCAAAAGCACCGGAAGACCTTGAATCTCTTTTTAGGACTAATTTAGATAACAGATTTCTTTCCAGTTCCCATAACCTTGAGAAATTATTTCTTCAATAAATAACAATATGAATTAATATTTTCTAGAACCTATATCTCTGGAAAATAAATTGATTTTAATGGATTGTCAGCCAAACTCCAAGCCATTTTCATTTGTGGGAACTGTTGACCCATATGTTCTTCATATCCAATTCCCTCCCCTTGTTCCCACCCCCTTGTAAATTCCTATGAAAAGGAGCAAACACAAGGATTTCTTTTTGCCAGGGCTGAAGTACACCATCATTCATCCCATAATGGACACACCAATTACATTGCTTAGCACTGTAAGTGCTACTTGAAAAGTAAAGTCCTCCTAGGTATGGTGGTTAAAATACGTCTTCTCCTTTTGTATTATGTATTTTGCAGGCACCTCCTTCATGTTGTATTCCTTTTAACAATAAATTCTCTCCCTACACCCACACATTTGTGTGCACAAACACACACATACACAAAATATTGTGCCACACAGCACGCATCTCCTTCAACTTCTTAAGTACTGTCAGAATAGAAATATTAGCAAGATTTTTTTTTTTTTAATGCAGCAACCAAGGAAAAGATGTTTAGTCTTAAGTTTGTCTACAAACCATTATATAATTCTGTGTCTGAGAGGATGACCTTTTCCTATTGGTGTTGTACATAATATAATTTCCTCAATTAGAGACAGAAGAGAAACAAGATATTTAAATATTTTAAATTGGTACCAGATGAGACACAGATAACTAAGAAACCTGACAACATGAAGAATCTTTTCATCACCACCCTATAAAGGTCAAGATGAGTAGAAGCCATTGCTGACCAGTCCTTCTGGGGAGAGCAGACAGAAAACAGATGCAAATGTGACTAACAGGAGTGTCTGTGCCTCCAGAGATGAGGAGGGATGCCTGTGTGAGCTACAGCATGTCCCTCTATAAAGACAAGCAGAAAGACTGAGAGAGCTGGTGGATACCATAATGGCCACTCACAGACCTTTGAAGGGTCATTTTAGACCAGGCGAGATGCCTGAGGACTGGAAGAAAACAAATGTCACTCCAGCCTTCAAAAACAGGAAGAAGAAGCACCTAAGGCACTACTGATCTGTCACCTCAGTCCCTGTAAAGGTGATGGAGCACCTCATTCTGGAAGCCATTTTTATCCACGCGCATGGGAAGAAGGTAGTAGTCATCATGGATTCAATAAAGATAAATCATGCTTGACTGTCCTGAAACAAGAAAACAGCCAGGATAGATGCAGGGAGAGCAGTGGACTCTCCAGTGTCTACTTGGACTTCAGCAGTGGACCAGTGTCTACCTGGACTTCAGCAAGGCTTTTGACACTGTCTCTCACAGCATCCTCATAGGCAAACTCAGGAGGTGTTGACTGGATGAGTGGACAGCGAGGACAGGCTGAATGGCGGTCACAAGTTGGAAGTCTGTCACTGGTATTGTTTCCAAAGGTTCCATACTGGGCTCAGCCTTGTTTGCCCTATCCACTCCATTTGGGTGGAGGGCAGATGCCTTCTCAGCAAGTTCATGATGACCCAAAGCTGGGAGGAGTGGCTGGTAGCCCAGAGGGCTCTGCCGCTCTTCAGAAGGAGCTTGACAGGCTGGAGAGTTGGGCAGAGAAAAGCTGTCTGAAATTTAGCAAAGGCACATACAGGATCCTGCACCTGGGGAGGAACAACCGCAGGCACCAGCACAGGCTGGGGTGACCTGCTGGGAAGCAGCTCTGCAGAGAAGGACCTGGGGGTCCTGGTGGACAGCAAGCTGTCCATGAGACAGCAGTGTGTCCTGGGAGCCATGAACACCAGTGCAATTCTGGGTACCTTAGGAAAAGCATTGCCAGCAGGTCAAGGGAGGTGATCCTGCTCCTTTTCTCAGCCCTGGTGAGGCTGCATTTGGAGTTTTGTGTTCTGGGCTCCTCAGTACAAGAGAGATATTAAACTCCTGGAATGGGGCCTCTGGAGGGCCATAAAGATATTAGGTGACTGGAGCATCTCTCTTATGAAAAGAGGCTGAGGGAGCTGAAGCTTTTCAGTCTTGAGAAAAGATGACCAAGAGACCTGATTAATTATGCCTGTAAGTATTTGAAAGGAGGGGACCAAGATGATAGAGCCAAGCTCTTCTTGATGAGGCCAAGCAATAGAAAAAGAGGTAAGGTAATGGGCAGAAACTAATGCACAGGAATTTCCACCTGAACAGACTGGAGAGTTTGTGGACTCTCCTTCACTGGAGGTATTTAGGAGCCATCTGGACACAATTCTTATGAAATGTGCTCTAGGATGAACCTGCTTGGGCAGAGCAGGGAGGTTGGACCAGATGACTCCCTGTGGCCTACCTGGTTCATCACTTCCAATCACACTCTGTGAAAGGCACAATTATCAACTGGTGCTAGCTAAGCAAGGTCCAATTTGCCATGCATAGTCTTGGATTGATTTGTCCCTAAGTAGCCAAAATTTGGAGGAACATGTATCTGGAAGAACATGAGCCAGACAAACAGATTTAGTAATAACTATTATCCTTCAAAATTCAATATTGCTTACCAGTCCTTTAGAAAAAAGAAATAAACTGGAGCATCTCTGTAATTTTATTTATGCTTCTTTTATTTTCTTTTTTTTTTTAATAATTCAGTATTTCTATGCCAACTTGTCTTCTTTCTACCATATATTTCTGACATAAAATCAGTCTTTGGAAAAATTCTGAAAACTGAAACAACTCCAGAATTTCAAACCAAAACCCCATAGAAACACAGTATTCTTCTCATGAGTGAAAACAACCTATTGTTTCCATATGAAAAAAAAATTGAGTTATGCTTTGTCCTCTCGCTTCACAGAGTCAGACTTAAATTTGTACTTATTTGCTCAAAGCTTAGGCATCATTTCCGGTTCCCTTCTGTTCTTAAGATACCCTTGAATATAGTAACTTTTGGGAACTAAACTGTTGTGCGATAGAAGATAAAATTTTTTGAGTCAATTCTGTCAACCCACTGAGAAGCTGAAAAAAATTCGTTTTTAAGGTTTTCTAGTTTTATTTTTGAAATAAACTGGAGGGTCGTGAGTCACTTGCAGTACCATTGAAAAACCTTGAATTTACCCTTCCCTAGAGGGGAGCCATCATCCAGCCTTTGTCCTTCATACTGTCTATAACTAATAGGAAAGAAGGTTGGTTATTGCCACATAGAAAATAGATTGTTTTAAAGTAAGAAAAAGGTTGTTTAAATGAAAGGATGTCATTTTCCTGGAAGAATTATTAAACCGGTAGCCAGTAGTAGAACAGGATGGAAGCATCCAGTCACAAATTTGCTCGTGAAAGGAAAAGACAAACTGCTTTTTTCTGAGATTTGCACAATTTGTTGAGAGAGATGACACATTCTCTGTTTTATTGATCTTCTTTGTCCATCTTCCAGGGTCTTTTCTTGACTGGCAGATAATATACTCTCTCTTCATCCCTGAAAAGAAATTATTTACTACACTGCTTGGTCACCAAACAAAAAAAAAAAGAAAAAAGATAAAAAATCCCTCCTATTGAAGCAATGGTGCAACAAAAAATATTAGTTTCAATAGGGAAAAAAGACCCCCATGAGTTGACTCTGATACCTTGGGTTTTAGCTTTCTGGTTTTTTCTTTTTTTTTTGATTATGTGCTGCTTTGGTGTGTGGGTCTAGATTTCATATAAGGGAACAATAAGGTGTGGGTTTTCATATGGGGGATAGTAAGCTCTCTTCACAGAGTAGCAGACACAACAATTCCTTCTCTAGCTGGGGACCCGAGGACAGCTGATCCAGATCGCAGGCCCAAGACTATAAAGAATGTGGACTGAAGAGAGAAAAAACAAGGACGGGACTTCATGGACTGAGGCTGTAATTGGACAATTAGGTCAAATGTGCTTATGGGCCAAAATTTATAAAAATGTGAGATCTTGTGACCGAGCCCTCTTTTTGCTTCCATCTTGGAGGCAACCAGACAGAGCCAAAGCTATGGCTCTGGTACTGTCAGGGTGTGGCATTTGAAGGACTTGCAATAAGTATCCTTTTATCCCCCTTAACTCTATCTAGCCTCTGTTCCATATATTTAAGGCATCAACTCAATGGTTTGGAAAGAAAGAATCCTATGTTCTGGCCCTTACTGACCGAGTTGTTCATATTTCTTTTATGAAACAATCATCACATGAAAGAAAATAATTGGAAAAAGAGTTTTGCCACCTGAATCTAGCAGTTTAACTAAAGAGTATTTTCAGAACAGCCTCTAAAAATTAAATTTATAGGAAGTATTATATTTCCTGTTATTAATGAACCCCACAGTAATATCTAAAATATTGACCTATAATTTTGGGGGGAAAATATATTATTATTATATAATTTTATTAATATTATATTATATTATTTTTGGGGAAAAAAAGAATGCTTCAATAGTCTTCTTCAAAAAATCATCCTGATAATTGGCATGCATCTCAAAAGAAAATAATACCAGATGATTCTTAAAAGATTTCTTCTGCCATCTTATAAAGTGAAAGCAGTAAAACTACAAAACTGAAACTAAAGGAAGACATAGAAAAAAATGTAAGGACCAAGCCTAATCCTTTTCATCTTTCACCAAGTTAACTAGTCTCAGAACAAATTACTTTTAAATCTTTTTGATAGTTGGACTAACAATGTTCAGTTATCAACACCAACAATAGGTTGTTAGAGGCTGAAGTTAAATTTAAATTTCTTTAATACAACACTGTCAGAACCCAAGACATTCCTCAAACTACCTGGAGGATTCAATACCTGGCATGGGGCTCAGAGACTTTGGCACGAGGTCAAAGACTCCTTTGCCTTTGATTTTAGCCCATGGAAGCAATTACCAACTTTGTGCAAAGAGTTACAAGCCACAAGGGTTTGAGTAGATTGTTCGTGAATTTATCACAGAGTGAACAAGCAGAATTTTGGGGTTTTAGAATGGGGGTTCAAGAGGCAAGATGGAGGAATCTGGGAGTGTCCTGTCTTTCTCCTTCTTGTTCTTGTCCTCCACCTTCTGCTGTGATGGTGGCAGTTTGGATTGGTTTAGAGACAAACTGTCTAACATAGGTGATAGGTATTGGAAAATTATTGTAAATAAAGTACATGTAGTTTTTAGCATAAAAATATAACACTGTCCCAAGGGCATTCAGTGTGCCTCTAACCAACCTGCCAGACACACCTCAGCAGGTCAGAGAAAGAATGTTATAGACAAAAAAATAAACAACCTTGAAAACCAGAGCCAAGGAATCCTGACTTCTTCAAGTGCAGGGCTGACAAAAAAGACTCTTTAATACCTCGGGAGTCATTCCAACAACAACAAATCCAACACAACACTCAATAAAACACTCAGAAAAGACTCAATAAAAGATAATAAGTGTGTGCTCTCTGCTGTAGTAAAGTCATAATACATTTCATAGTTCTCTACTTTACAAGAAATGAAATTTGATATTTAATTAACTAAGGGCAGTAAGGCATTATTTATTAAAATTATATGATATCACTACAGAAAACCCTCAGTTGTTTGCTTCAACATTGTCTCTTATTCTCAAAGTGACCCATGGTAACTTGCTATCTTCCAAAAGGCATGATGAGGAAACAGATTTGACAGCGAAAATGTTTACCATAATGTAATTTGTTTAGACATATTTCTACACCCTTTCTTTGGGATTTCTTATGTTGTATTGGAAATCTGGGCTGCACTTAGAGTATAAATACTTAGAAAAGGCAGCTTTAAAACACCAGTCTTTTGGTTACTGGGGAGCTTAAAAATGAGAACTTTATTGCAAAATGAGACTCTTGTTGCAAATACCGCAATTCCCTTAAGTAGCTTTTGTAATGTAGTTAGCCTGGCTTTATAAGGTGTTAGGACAGCATGCAACCATAGAGAAGGTCAAATGTTATTCATTCACATTCATGAAATGGATTCATTTCAGAGGCTAAATTCAAATGCATAGTTTTTCTAAAGGATACTGTCAAAACACAGGGAGTAGAGGGAAGAAAAATTGTGATGCGTTTATAAAGAATTGTACATGGTGTTTCTTTTATCTTAAAATATGCTTAAAAATTATCATGATCTACTTTTTAAACAAGAATGATAGATATATATGAGAAGTAACTTTGATCTCCATATAAAACTCAAGAAAAATGTGATATTTGAAATGTAATCCCTAAGTCCATAATGTGTGTATGTATATATGTAAACAAACACACACGAACACACACACACACACACACACACACATATATATATATACACACTTATATATACACACATGTTCTATAAAATCACAGTAAAACAATTGTTTCTGGTACAGTCAGAGACTTTTTAAAAAGTAATTTCCTGTTATTCATTCATGCCAGACATTCTCGGTCCTCTGACTTAATTCTAATCCTACAGGGAGAAAAACCTAGATTCATTAGGTTCAGTACAAACATTAAACATGAGCAGAATGCTCTTGGTCCCCTTTCCTGACTCTGATCCCAGTAGCTGAGGTCACACGGCGAGCTTTCAACTTGCAGAGCTCTGCCTGCTGGCTTTCCTGCAAGAAGTTCTGTTCTGCTGTGTCGCACCACTGCCAAATCTCTTTGTTTAGTGGGACTCAAACCACAGACACTTCCACAGCGTACTGGTGATACTCAGCTGTGACATAGTGAGGCTATCCAAGAGAATGATTTCTGATTCTTCAAAGAGCCTCTTAACTTTGTGACTGCTCTGCTCAACTTATCAGCTATTTTGGAAGACTATTTTATTAAAGCACAGAAGTGTGTTTTTGTATCTTCCACTCCACTGTCGGGCATGAGATAACCAGAAGTAAAAACCATATGCCCCATTTGCTTGTCTCTCCCTGTGAGGACCACCTGATGAGACATACATTCACTTTTCAGGACTGGAATGTGGTCCCCAGTCTGCAAGTCCCTGAAATATGCTATGGGTTTAATAATTCAAACTGTAAAAGTCAGAGGTAGCATATCAAAAATCATTAACTTAGTGACGAAGACTTCCACTGTTGCAGGTTTTTCTGTGTCTTAAAGTCCTATTTCCAGTACAGATACCATGGCCACACTTTGGTTGCACAGCTGGATGAGATCGTTGTGTACATACCCCACTCTCCCTGCAAGGAAATTAAGTACACAAATAGTCAGTCAAAACGCCCAGCTTTTGGATAGTGCAAAGGTCAGGACTGAAAGATGCAAAACACAGCACACACAGATTAAGCAGGTTTGCCAGATTTCTACGGAAGATATTATCTGAATGGCTAGATCTGCTTCACAAACACTGTTAAGACAATGAGATTTAGTCACTCAATGAAGATCCAAATATCTAGGATGGTTTGAATGAAAGATTAACTAACAGCACATATTCTTTCCAGTAGACTACTGCATCAACAATCCACACAAATTCAATATTTAAATTCATATCATATAGAAATTTTATGACTGAAGAAGAACTCCTAAAAACAGTATTACTCAGTCTTTTGGCAACCATAAATAGGGTCTCATGAATCAACAGTTCTCCTTCTCAAAAGCTCATGTATGAACTGGAAATAAATGCAAAAAGAAGAAAAAATGCATGCATATGGAAAGTTGAAAATATACAACAGATTCTGAAGATGGACATTTAACTGTGTTTATCATAACACACTACATTTTTGTACAAAAAACCAGACTTTTATAATACCTGAATAATAAAGAAGCATTTAATTACATACCCTTCCAACTGACAAAAATACTTGGGGAGATCTATGGATCTATGGATGTTTTTAAAAGTGAAGTGGTCCTTCTGGAATGAAAGGTTAAGAAAAACAACTCTACAAAAGGACTTATTAACCGTGACAGATTCTGAGAGGACAAAAATGCTGAGTTATATTATTCCCCAGTCTCTTCTTTTCTGAGCATATCATTTGGTAAAAGACTTAATGCTTTTCTTGAAACTGAAATGCATAGTGAATTACCATATTAATTTCCATTTAATCAACATAATTAATGTATTTATTAAATTAGTTAGAATTTAAATACTGTAGTGCAAGAATACATTAATTAAATTTAATTAGAATAATCTTATCTGGTACAATGGTTCTTACTCCTTTTCCCTTTATGTTTGCTTATTGAAAACCTCTATTGTAGGATAATAAAGAGTTTATAATTGCTCCACTACATAGCCCCACTTCCATTGACACACTTTCCTGCATGCAGCCCTGTTGATTCAAATGAGAAAAAGGTGTCGGTCTGTGTCTGGGAGGAGAATGTAATCCTAGAACTGTGGATGATATGAATCAAAGGTTAGACCACTTCAGGAGGTCTCACCTGGCCCTGAGCACAGAGCCTGGCTGACGTAGGGAGCAGTGCTGGTTTGGTCACATTGCCTTAGTCAGATTATCTGGTGGCAGTACATATACTTCTGGACACCCACACAAGTGATTGACATCACGTCTCTGGACAAATCATCCCACAGGTTTTTTCAAAAAATATCCAGTGCAACGCTTTCTCAAAATAAGAAAGGTAGCCAAAATCAAACCCAGAGTGTGGCTAAGGGTTGGGGTTTTTTTGTCTGATACCCATTTTATATGCTTCCTTTAACAAAGCTGTCAGTGGTACCCACAGCACATATTTGATCTCTCTTGTATAAAACATTAATCTTTCCTCTGGAGACAGTTAAGCCTTTCTGGTTTTGGAAAAAAAAGAGAAAACAAAAATCTTGATAGAGGAGAAAAAGAAAAAGTTTAATTCTCTCAGCTGAAAGTCCTGAAATGACTGTGATACCATATTTCCTCTCTAGAAGCCAAAGTAGTAAGGAGTTAATGCGTTGCTCTTCCTTGAACACTACTGATGAAGTCATAGAATCTTTTAGGTTAGAAAAGACCTCTGAGATCACTGAGTCCAACCTTAGATTGATTACCACCTTTTCAACTTGACCATGGCACTAGTGGCACTAGCCACATCCACTAATTTCTTAAATGGCTCCAAGGATGGTTACTCCATCTTCTCCCCACGCAGTCAATTCCAAAGTTTAACAAAATTTTTCATGAAAAAATTTCTTCTGATGACCACTCAAGCAGGCTGGTTAGAACAGAATGTGCCTTTAAAGGGGGCAGTACAAAGATATGGCAGCACCTTTCTGGAACTAGTTTTCATTTTCAGGTCATGGTGACTGTGCAACGCATGGTGTGAGTACAAAATGTGATCAAGGAGCAGACAAGAGGGATCAGGACCACCAAAATGCCCTCAAAGCTGAACTATTTCCAGAAGGATACAGAGGACTGACTGTGCCTGCTAATTCCCTCATGTGAAGAGCAAGAAATCAAAGCCCAGGAGGAAAAACTGATCTATGGGAAGTTACTCCCACAAAGCCCATGTGGTACACCCCAGGATTCTGGACACTTTGTTGGCTGAATCAGTGCTACACCCACAACTGCTGATTCCCTTTCCTCTCCTGTGTCACTTCCCTCTTTGTTTCTTCTCTCTTTTTTTTCCTCTTTCTTCCCTATTTCTTTTTCTTCTATAGTTTTTTATTATTATTATGTGTAAAATATATTTCCACATGTAGTTTGCTAATAAAACTTTGTGAACATTTTTTTTAGACTCTTCTCCCATTCTTTTTCAACCACAGGCATCTATGAATCCTGGATGCTCCTTTCCACATAGGAGTGGGACAAAATAAATTTCCTTCCAAGGGAACTGTGAATATAAATAGACGTGCATCACTGAGGCACTCAGGTTTGAAGAGGAGAGGAACAAATTTATTGTCAGGAATTCATCTGAACAATGTGTAGAAGACAAGACTTGGACCACACACTGACTAATGGGAAAAAGAACAAAACGCAGCATAGCAATCCAGGGCGTTTTACAATGTTTTGGTCTGAAGCAGTGAACATGTGGCTGGGGACAAGACAATGCACCAGTTTGCTTTGCATCCATGCATGAAGGAAGCCACAATAAAATTCTTCAGGCAGATTTAACTTAGAATTTCCATAGCTTTTGGAGGGTTTATTTGGTTCCAGGTTTTCATTTTACTGCGCATATATGCTGAGGTTATAATTTCTTTCTAAGTGTACTGATATAAAGGGCTACTTGCTCTCAATTTTCAAGTTCTGAAACACAGTTTACCTCCATAAAAGTGATTATTGTTTCAGATTCTAAGGCAATACACAATAAACTTATCCCTATCAGGCCCATGGCCTCATTTGCAGCAGTCTGCATCTGCGAAGGATATTACCCTAAAAATTGAGATCTGATTGAATTTCAATGATAATATGTCCATTTACAGGTGGAAAAATCTGTCAAAAATGTTGTAGAACATTCTGACTTGGAAAGACCTAAAAGGATTGAAAGCCAGCTCCTGGCCCTGCAGAGGACATCCCCAAGAATCGTTCTTTGTGCCTGAGAGCTTTGTCCTAATGATTTTTTACCTCTGTCAGGCTTGGTGCTGTGACCACTTCCCTGCGTCACATTCCTCTGCAGACTGTGAGACACTGAAAAAATGTCAGTTTCATATCAAAGATGCATTGACAAACTGCACAAATTGAATACTGACTAAACTAAAGGACTGATTCTACTTTTGGTGTTTTTCTTTTTCTGAAATTTTACCAGTTAAGATTTCAGACAAATAGTAGACCAATAATGTCATCATAGTCATGTTCAAACATACACAGACACACACACATACACACACACGTGCTTGAGAGAGAAAGCAGAAATATGCACGTCAGAGAAGGCTGGCTATGAATTCAAAATTAAGCTTGCATAGCATTAACTCATCCCCCTTTTACTTTTTATTTCAGCAAGAGGTAAATTTGACCTGCCTTTATGAATTGTTATAGTATATTCTCTGCTTCATGGTCAGAGAAATATGCACACCGAACTGCCAACTTCCAACCCATCAGCTTCAGAAACTGGAGAGAAGCCACAGCACCTCAATCAGAAATTGTGTCTCATCCATACCACAACTGAGAGACAGGATAACAACTAGTTGGCAGCTAGGCAAGATTTGGAGAGAACTAAAGACCATGAAAGTCCATGTTTCACCAAACGATCTATCAAAACCCTTCTCTTGAACTTGCGCGTTTTCCAGTATTTTAGTTTTTGTTTCACTAATATCTATGATTGCTAATTACTATGTAAATTGTCCTGTTTTCTGCACACAGATACTAATGTATCGTTTTCCTCTTTGTTTCAATTGTCTTGTGTCCCAGTTGGGGGTTTCATCACTTCTTCCATGTCAGAAGTACCAGTTGAAATTGTCAGTTGTCTACTTGTTAAAGTTTAAAAGCAGATAATTCTGCATAGAATTCTACCAGTAAAAACAAATTACTTTATTTGTTGTACTAAAAATTTATTGGACTCAAATCTCCAGCAGTGTTTGGAACATCAGTTCCAATGCAATCTTCAAACACATTGTTCTGAGTCCTTGAAAACTCTGTGTAGAAGCTTAGCAAATGTAGGGAGAAGACAGCACCATGGCCCAAGTTATGTGACACAGTTACTTGATACTTACCTGCACAAACTAGAATAAGTTTTCTGTCTTCAGGTTGTGGTCAGGAATTTTCAAACTCGTTTATCTAGCCAAACAGATTGACACCTAAGCTGTAAGTGTTGTTATCTCACACTATATTCTGTACTTGTTTTTCTTTCTCTCACAGAAAGGCCTCTGGAGATTTCTCCCACAGAAATGAGAAGCATATAACCAGCTTTGTACAATAATGCACAAGCTTCCACTACATAAGGATGCAAATGAAAATCATTTATTTTCTGCGTACACCTTGTCTGAGAAGAAGCTAAATAAACAGATCCTGCTGACTGGCAGGAGTTCTGAAAGGATTGTATTATTCAGTCTTGAGAAACAATTCAAAAAGTGGAAAATCAGGCTTCAAATCTGATAACTGCCATCCACTATGAAATATAGCCCCAACAATGACTGAAAATACTACAATTGCTTTCCCTAGATTCTTCTTTACCTATACTATTTATTTTAAAGAGCAATCTAAATCACTTGTTAAGTGTTTCATTCAATAACTCTACACCCTTGATCGCAGCTGTGACCACTGTGAGTCTTGTGTAATATTCAGAGCAGACTTGTGTATTATGCAGAGCAAACCAGGAAATCATAACTCTTCAGTTGTATCATACCATGAAATGGATGACAGAGGTGTAGATTGTGAGGAAACAGATTTTTTTACTCATATCAGGACTTAAAGTCATTAAGGTCAGATGACTTTTTCTTACACAAGATGCAGTGTGATCCTGCGTGATATGAGCAAACATATGACATCCATGGAATGGAATGGATTTAAATTGAAGTGATTCCACTCAATTTTTGGTTACATTCTGGTGTGAATATTTTCAAGATTCCCTCACTGAAACTAAGTAGACATACTTTCAAATGCTCCAAACATCAGTGTGTTTGCACCACTAGTCTATAACAGTGACTCTTCAGCAAGTCTGTGTTTCTGTGCCACACCAGAACTACAGCTTTGAAAGTCTTTAGCTACTGACAGAGAACTTTATTCCCCACCCCTCCCATCTATCAGAACAGGAAAATATTGAGGTGCCGACACCCCACTATTAAAAAAGCAGAATGATGGTGTCAGAATGATTTATTTCTAATGGGTTTCTGACAGCTTTTTCTATGTTAAGGCAGCTCTCACACAAGAGAATATGACAGTCATGTTGGCATGCCCCTTACAATGTTTGTTATTGATAGACCTTCATTTTATTGATCTCTCAGATAGATAATAATTTTTGAGTGGCTGTAGAATGTTGTTTGAGGTGAATGGTAGATGGCACACTGGGCAAGATATAGCAAGACAAAGAATATGGCATAAGGAGGTGCTGGCTGATGACAGAAATGTATTCAAGAGGCCAAAACTGTCAAAAGCAAAATATCATATGATTGATTACTCTATTATATTTGTATGGAGAGAGAAAATATGAAAGGAAACTTGGGAAGGAAAGGTGAGAAAAAAAACAGTGTTAGATCATTTACATATGTTACCTTCCATGTTTTGCATTAGTCATGGCTTACACTAATTAAAAAATATTTGTAATTAATGCTGGATATAAAGACAGCATCCAAGTTCTTAAACACACTATTCCAAGTACCCAGGTACTGAAAATATGCATCATAAACATATGATCTGACCACCTATTACTTGATTTTGCTCATTTTCCAGAGACAGGTTTACACTAAACTGATTTCTAAAGAGCCTTCTAAGGAATTACATTGTATGTATACAGTACTGTCATCAAAGAGGTTCACTATTGTTTTCAAACAGTGCATGAAGCATTAACTTTATTTTAGAAATGACAGCAGATGCAATAGTGGTATGTGCAAATAATCTCTGAAAGCAAAGAGTTTCACAGATTTTTTTATTGCTGACATGTATTTCTACTAATTATAGGGTTAAAAATACCTAAGTTTATTCTGAAATAAACTTCTGGATTTCTAAAGAAGCAAACTGGCATTCCAGAAAAACTGTTCAAATTAACACCAGACACCAACATCCAAACCCCATCCTGAAGGACATGAAGGCATTTTCTGGATGCCATAATTATTTTTGTAGTGCTGACACAGAAAAGAGGCCTGCAAGTGACTTTAGAGGTTAGGTGGATTGCAAACCTAGCTTTTTCGCTCATGTGTATGACAGTATGGGATTTTTTTAAACTAGAACTGAAATTGCTTTTAACTTCTTGGAAAAGATTTTTAACCAAGAAAAAGTACATTGAAACTGAGGAAACATGGTAGGGGAACCTGTTTTACTAAATTTTTTTAAGCTCTGAATTTCAGTTGAAGGTTAAAGCGGTATCATTAAAAGTTGATACACCTGATCATAAAAACTGAATTTCTGGTGCTAAGCCAGCTCCTATAAAATAATAATAAGAGTAGATGTGTAACTTTAACTGGCATAACTAAACTTTATTTTTAAGTCGTTGCAGGTATGTTGATTAATGCCAGCTGTAGTAGGTCTGTGGAGGCACTTCCAAGATGATTGAGAAGTCAACATAGACAGGTCTTGCAATGCTGAAGAAGTTTTTGTATTGCTATGTGGCCTTTGGACAAAATCAGCATAGCTTTGCCTCAGTTTGACTGGGGCTGTGGGACATGGAAGACAACAGTGAGCAAGATGTTTGTCATATGTTACCCAAACCTGCTGCACTACCTCTGACAGCACTGGTCTTACATGTGCCAGTGAAGGTGCTAGTCCACCTTTCCTAAAAGTATTAGAAGCTAGTTTTAAAAAAATGTTGCCACGTCAAGTAGAAATTAAATTTTACTGAATAAAACAATTGTCTGCAAAAAGGCCAACATGTAAGATTTAGGTGTAGTATGTATGAAAACTAATGATTAGAAAGAGCTGGTTTGCTCCCAGCTTTCCTAGCAGACTCAAGATTGTTTGGGATAGGAGATTTTTATTTGTTTTGCATTGCACTTAGATAGACATTGGTGGGTACATATTTTGCAGGGGATCAAAAGATTTGGGTTCATGCACACTATAGTACATCACCAAAGGACACTAACATTGTCTAGCTGACTCAGAAAATAAGCAGTCTTGCACTCAAAAGTCAAAGTTGCTGCTCACATATTCCTGTTCTCCCTTTGGAGCTTTGTGATGCAAACATTGCACTGCACTGCAGGTGTAAAGGTCAAAACTGATTTCAAGAAATTTGCAGCATCTTGTGTCAATCTCATGTAGCCCCTACGGAGTTTGACTCAAAGATAGAAGTAACTTTAGTAGACAACATCTTTTCACTGTCAGCTACAGATTCAGACTGACCGTAAAACCTTCTCCCAAACATTCATGTATTTCACTCTACTGCATCTTAATAAATTTTTATCTCTAGCTGTGAGACAAATGAGTCTACTAGTAATCAGAGGGTCACTGAGATACACTTCCATGCATAATCAGAAAGAATATGCCAGAAAATATATAATCTTTCCTTAAAAGAAATACACTAGAATTAATCATAGGCTGTAGAAATATCCCACAACCCTAATCAATCTGTGCGTATGCAAGTATTTTTTTGAAACTGAATCTGCTGGTTGTGCTAATCTGTTTAGCTTCAATGAATCTCCCTGATAGTAAAGCTACCTGATTTACCCCCAGCTGGATGTGCAAGGGACACAGCACCAATCCTTCACAAAATATGATATTCTAGTTTCCTGCTTTAGATTATTTTATATTCACATTGAAAAGAAGTAATGACTTTGCAGCCAAATAATAACCTGTGATTTACACAATGCACACATTAACAGCTATTCACCACACGTATCTAGTATCACTCTCCTAACACTTAAAAACATGTTAAACTTAGCACTGTAATCACAGTAATTTAAATTTGAGTATATATTCTAGTGAAATAAACTAAATGTAAATGAAAATTATTTCCTGCATTTTCATTATGAAATTCTGAAAGTCCTCAAGCTAAACCTAAAGAATGAAAAAAATTGGGGGAGGGGAGGGGGTTGGCTATTTAAAATACTGTTACTTCTACATTTTTTCAAATAATCTACATTCTTGGAGAGTGATTGAGTATGGTGGTGTAGTTATGTAAATTTCAGCAGTTTTGAGGGAACGATAGCCAAATCAAACGAAATAAATGACATTTTCACTCTTTTCATTAGCCTCTCCAACTCTGAAGATGCTAACATTAAGTACCTCTTCACACAAGTCTTGTTAACACATGCTTAAGAGTGCACACTGCTGGCATGTGGAGATACATTACAAGACTACAGCTGCTTGCAGTATCTTCTCATTGCTGCTGAAAAATAGTTGGGTTACTCTGATTATTCATACCCTTGAGATCAGGCAACTCTGTCTTTAAAAAGCCAGGATTATTTTGCCCCATTCTTCCTACCCTGCTGTAGCATCAGTTGTTTATTTCTACCTTCTATAGTTAAAGGACAAACAAATTACAAAGGGTTGTGATGTCTGCCTCTAGAGCAGGCCTGAAACTCAGCTCAGAAGGGTCACCACAAGCTTTACCTAAAGGTTGTGAAACAGAACAAAATAAATGCAAGCTGATATATTTAGCCTGTAGATATTTGACATTTACAACAAAGTGTTAGAACAGATTTAGCACTTGACCACAACCTTGGGGCAGGGTGGCTCTTATCTCTGACACAACAATTTTCTCCTTTATAGAGACTTCAAAAGCACAAGTTTCTCAGACTGATACTTTTTCATGGCTATTTGGGACCACAATAATTTATACCTGTACAAATTTCTTCCTACCTCCCACTCTCCTTGGTGAAAATGGGGTCTGAGCAGCAGTCCATACTTAAAATTAGTTCTTACTGAAAAAATGAGGGAGATAATAATTTAGATATCTATAAACGTCTTCAGAAAAGCTAGTCCTCATTTTTAATTCCCTGAATGCCTAAAATTTTTCAACAAAAGTATCATATGCTATTGGTCTTTTGATCTGATTTTCTCACTGTGCCACTCTAAGAACAGAAAGAAGGTGTGCAAATCAAATGCAAGCAGTCTATAGCAAGCACACTGTACGACAATTTGTAGTGACCATCAGAGCCATTTTCTGTGGACAACTGTCCCAAACATCATGAAGAAGCAGCCTTGAAAATTAGGATGTGTAAGTTAAAAGTGCCATAGATGTATTGAGAAAAGTGAAAACAATTTTGCGTTACACATGGGAAAGGTGAGCACAGACTGAACACAAGTTTTGGCCTAGGTTTGCCACCTTTCTCCACCCTGCTAAATTGACTGGTGCACAGCTTCAGTACCAGCAGTAGTATTGAATCTGTTCAAGGAAAGAGTTTGATCCAAGAGAAGAATAAGTGATTTTTTTAGACAATTAATGCATTGTCCATAGGCAGAGAAGGTAAAATCAAACCTAGGAGGTTGTCTAACTGACTGAGAAAACCCTTAATGTTACTAAGTCTAAATGGAAAAGCAATGTGAAAAAGTCAGTTTTGCAAGGTTAAAAAATTTCATAATTACTTAAATGGGTAATATTTCTTTAGCTCAAAACTCAGAAAAAATCCCTAAGTTCATGGATCTTCCTTTTGCTTAAAAAAATCCCAAAAATCAAGAATGTAATGTGATTTGTAAAGATATAATATCTTTTGTTGATATCTTTCAGGAGTATCTCAATTCCAATCACTCAGGCACTTAACATAGACATTCTCAAAATTATGTGACACATCATAAAACTTGTTACTTTTACAGGAAGCATCTATTTCACTTTACTCTTGCTGACTTTTTAATGAAAATACCAAAACTAAAATAAAAAGTATCCATTATCTCCTGCAGTATTTGTTATGTATTATTTGAGTTCTTCACTGTCAAATTCCATACGTAAGAAAAAAGAAATTCATAATGACTCTCTTTCCTGGTTTCTTTATGATTTGTTTTTTTTTCTCTTTTAGATGTTCCTCATGCTATTATCATAATTAAATCTTGTAAATAAGTAAAAGAAAACTAAATAAAGTCCCTAGATGAACAGCCACTGTAGTGCAAATATTTTATCAGTGGATATTCTTCCCTAGGAAACTCGAAGAGTTTTAGTTCTTCTTTACATGTTTAGGTTTTTTCTTTTTTTAAAATCTCTTCCCTAGGCAGTAAACATTAGCACATCTGTGACACTTTGTGTAGCAGAACGCAGTCTGACTGCACACTGCACTTGGATAATCAATCCCTTCTCACTTTTATACGGGTGCTGCCACCTGACCCTCATATTCATGGGGTCACAGAATGGCTCTTTTGGATGTCATACAGTTTAACCCCTTGCTCAACCACACGCAGTTTGCTCAAGTCTGTTGTCAGCTGCGCCTTTGATTTCTTCATGGATGAAGATTCCAAAATCTCTACCTTGACAAACTTTTCCACTCTGATAATTTTCTGTTAAAATGTTTTACTTTTTTTTTATTCAGATGGACTTTAGAGCCTTTTATTTTGTGACCATTTTCACAACATTGCCAGAAGTAGCCTGGTTTTATCTTTTGCACTCTCCCTTTAGCTATTTACTCAAATTTATAATATCCTATCTAAGCCTTCTCTTCTCCAGGCTGAACCAGTCCCAAGTCACTGAATTTGTCTTCAAACATAGAAATGTGCAAATTCATTCATCATATTTGTGTTCCTGGCATGGACTTCTCTCCAGTAAGTCCCTGAGTTTGTACTGAGCAGCACAAAGCCAGAGACAGCTCCTCAGATATGTCTTATCAGTACTGAATAAAAGAAAAGATCACCTCCCTTGACTTTCTTACTAATTTTCTTGCTAATGCAAACCAGGAAGCCACCTCACCTGGCTTGTACAGTGCCACTGCACTTTACAGGAGTCTCCAGATAGTATACATATCTTCCTGTTGCAAAAATAATTGCACAAAAGGACTGTTGAGTCATCCAACATGAAATTTAAAAATATACCTGGGACTGAAAAAAGTTATCAATAAAAACAAACAATAAAAAATAAAAACAATAAACAATAAAAATATCAATAAAAATAAACAGAGTACTGTTATTTGATGATTATTTATCCTACTTGGATCTTAGCTTGCTCATATTTGTATACCTAGCCAAATATAATGGCCAGGAAATAAGACATGTAGAACTTCTTATTCTTTGGCCATTTATTCCCCTCTGTTACACATAAAAGGACACCTCAAAAAAGCAACTTGGTTTTTCCTTCTGTGTTATATGTGGTTGAAAAAGGTGACAGATCTATCATTTCACACAGCAGAAAGTAAGATGAAGATCAGGTTCCAAGTGAATACATGAGTAAGATGTGCAGGAAAATCAACACCCTACTGATGATGATATTTGCTGTAGTTTTCTCCTGGGAGCAACTGAGTTTGTTTAAACATGTACTACTCATTTATGCAGCCTATTCTTTTTGTCCCTTCAACTTATTTAAAAATCAAATTGAAATGTGTCTATTTTTATTGTGCAAATTTTTGTCTGTCCCTGTAAGAATGAATGATACTGGCTTATTCAAATGGATACTGTAAAATTAAATTAAAACTACAGAAATATTTGAAAAAAAAATTCCTGCACTGAAAGTCTACAGAATTAAATCTTAAAAGTAATCTTAAAAGCTGTACTTTAGGAATAACTTTGCTTTAAGTATACAGATATTATTTGGAACAAGCACATGGAGCCACATTTTATTTTGGGGGTATTTAGAAGCATGTAATTAAATAAACTTTAACCCCAGCTCCCTGAACAAGCAGTCTATCACACATCAAATTCAGATGTAGCACAAAAGCAATGCATCTTCCCTTCCAATTCATCTTTTACCCTCCAGTGTGAGGAATGAGGAAGGACTACAATGAGGAATAAGGATCATTCAATGGCCAATGGATCAATTTTACCATGCTTACATATTTTAGCTCCTATCTATTATACAGAAACATAAGACCTCTAGCAGTACTGCTGTTGCTATATGTCCAAAAGAAAAAATAAATTCAGATTTTTGTGTTCTTAAAATCTTCACATGAAGAGGAGCCATGGATTATCTGAATGACATATCCATGGAAGCAGTCAAAGTTTTAAATAGAAAACAACTGTCGTTCTACAACCTAGACCAGTTAAAGATGACAGTTTGGGAATGAGGCGCCATAATGGGATGGTCATTTCAAATACCATCATGAGTCTATCTACAGTTAAAGAGATAAAAGGTATATGATATTTGAGATGGTTCAGCTTAGAATGTACAAAAAATCCTGGCATGACATCACTCCCTTGCATTTTCATTGCAAATTACAGAAGCTGGAGATGTGGTTGCATTGTCAAGGTTAGATGTAAATGGAGAGAAGTATTCTGACCCACTGTGAAAATATATTAATCATGCCTGATTGATACAACCACTGAAATGTGTTCATGCCACCTGATTTTTTGAAAGCAACTTCTAACAATTGCATTTTATGTGACACTCAACTTATCAGCAGCTCTCATCCATAGCTCAAATATGTTCAATGTTTATGCCAAATTACATGAGTAATGCAATTTACACCAGATGATAACTTAGTAGTAATGTAAAAAAACAAATCCCACAGAAAATCCCTTAAAAAGCAGAAAAAATATTATTTTGTCCTATTTTTTTTTATTTTCTAGTAAAGTTCCATCGTTTCTAAGATTTTATAAGAATTATTTTTTTTAAATTTCTTTACTATTCCTCTAACTTACGTTATGCTTTAAAATAATGTAATTGTTATCCAAGTACATGATATTCTAGGTTTAGAAGTCAGTTCACACCCAATTGAAATCAACAGGCACTTCTTAGACATTGGCATTTGGATTCTTAACTGTCTGCAGACCCCACTAAATTCCAACAACATTTGGATCTCAGTCCTCCATTCAATATAAATAATAACTAGCATTTAGTGTCATAATTGGTAGATGGAGTAGAACAAAGATTATCCACCTGTACAGAATCTTAAGTCAGAGGAACTGCCTTGGGCGTTATATTTATCTGCTTAAATAAATCTTAGTCATCACTGCTTCGTTTAATTTATTTTATAGGATTCACACAGCAAGTTCTCTGCCAAATGGCTAATTCCTAGGTTCCCAGGACTATGATATTATTGATGTTAGTGAGAGTCAGTGTAACTGGAGCGCTGGCATGGGGGGCTACAGGCTGCTCAGCACGGATAGGCAGGGCAGGCACGATGGAGGAGTAGCACTGTACAAAACAAAGGGATTAAAAACAAAGGAAATATTGCATTGGATGTCTGTTACCAATGGCCTAGCCTGAATGATAGCACTGGTAAGATATTCTATAGGCATTTAAGAGAGATCAGCAACCTTTGTCCCTGTGGGGGATTTAAATTTCCCAGACATACAGGAACACTGTACTGCTGCGACAAGCAAGCCTGGGACATGTGTGAACTTTGTAGGAGATAACTTCTGGTCACAAGTACTCAGTGAGTCAACTAGGAAAGATACACTCATGGATTTCTAGTTTGTGGATAGAGGATTTGTGAGATATGCAGTGGTAGGTGTCTGACTTTGTCACAGTTATCATGAAATGATTGAGTTTAGAATTTTCAGTGTAATGAGTACAAAGGTCAGCGGAGTTGCTCCCCTGGATTTCAAGAGAGCAAACTTTGAAGTAGTTGGGAGCATACTTAGCACTGAACACTGAGAATCTTCCTTTGAGGACTTCAGAGTCTATGAGTATGGGGGGTTGTCTAAGAACCAATTTTAAAAGCTCAGGAGCAGGTAATTCCACTGTGTATTAACTGAAGCAAATGGGACAAAAAAGCAGTTTGGCTGAACAGAGAACCTCTCTTGGAACTGAAGAGAAAAAATCTGGACCATGAGTTAACTCTTCAAGACTGTTAGTGTTCAAAAGGTATTTGGAGAGACCTTAATAACATTATCTTTTATCTGGCCTGAAGAGATCAATCAGTTGTACAAAAATATTATTCTACATCTTTTCCTGCTGAATTACTCCTATTCTATTCTATTCTATTCTATTCTATTCTATTCTATTCTATTCCAAAATGATGCAGCTTCTGTCTGTTTTCATAGAATCACAGAACCAGTAAATACCCTGAGATGGAAGAGACTCACAAGGATCCTTAAAGTCCAACTCTTGATCCCACACAGACCAGCCACAAGAGTCACACAATGTGCCTGAGAGCATTCTCCAAACACTTCTTGAACTCTGGCAAACTCAGTGCTGTGGCCAGTTCCCTTGGGAGACTATTCCAGTGTTTGAATGAAGATTGTTGGTATTACTGGTAACCATATGGCCCTCCTCTTCCCCTTCCTTGAGGAAGCAATGAGGTGTCCTGTTGGTCTCCTTTTCTGCAGGCTGAGCACATCAAGTGACCTCAGCCATTTCTCTTAAGGCTGTGCATCTGGGCCCTTCTCACCTTTGCTGACCTGCTTTGGATGCTCTCTAAGAGCTCGATGCCTTTTTTCCATTGTGTCACCCAGAACTGCCCCCAGCACTGGAGGTGAGGCTGCCCCAGAGCAGAGCAGAGCAGGACAATCCCCTCCCTTGCCTGGCTGTGATGCTGTGCCTGATGCACCCCAGCACACGGGTGGCTCTCCTGGCTGCCAGGGCACTGCTGGCTCACGTTCAACTTGACATGAACCAGGACCCCCAAGCTGCTTTCCAGCCTCTCATTTCCCAGCCTGTGTGTAAATGCAGGTTTGCCCCATTCCAGGTACAGAATCTGGCATTTGTCCTTGTTAAACTTCATATGGTTGGTGATTGTCCAGCACTCTAATCTGTCAAGGTCTCTCCCTAGGTCCCCTCTGCTTTCAAGGAAGTCAATATTCCATCTGAAATTATCACAATTTAATATTTTAAGAAGTAGTGAATTTATGCAATGCTGTAGAAGTCACAAAAATAAAATATCTATCTCACTGTTACTCTTAACAAATTAAGGTGTTTCTCACTAGGAATAACAATGTTGCACTCAGCTCAAGATGAATGGTTTATATTACATTTAGTAACTCTACAGCGTAATGTGACAAGTCCAAATGTTCTCTAAATAATCATATTTAGTTACTTTATTATAACATATTGAAGCATGTCATTAAATTAACCAGTATACAGTATTCAAGAGAATGACTATAGATCAAATGAAAGGAAAAATAAAACGCAGATAATGCTTTTATTTCTGAATAAGATAAAATCCCAGATTTTACAGAGTTTAATTAATTATAATTTAGAAGAAACCATTATGTCAGAGATATTGAAAATTTGCTGGATAGGATTAAAAATTCAGACACCTCTAGCAACAGGTTGGGTTACATTCCTTGTAAACATTTTCCTCAGAGGTTTTAAAGGTTTCTAATCTGAATTCTGAAAAGAAAAATTAAGGTATGTACTACCTGAGATGTGGTATATTTTAATACGGTTAAATAATACAAAGTCACTGAATAAAGTGGTCTATGTTGTTTTGCCACCCATTTCTCAGTCCTACACTGAGCTGTCAATGAATGATTACCAGTAAGCCCTCTCTTCCCACCTCCAGCATCATTGTAGAAAGAGATTCTTTCTCTGAACACATGATAGAAATGGGGGCTGAATAATTTTTGAAACTTTTTATAATTCCTTTCAGATTTATTCTGAGCGTGAGGTTAAGCGTAACATCTTCATAACCTTTAAAGGCCACTTGTAGCAACAATTTTGAATACTACTCAATCAGTCTTTCAATCAGCTTGGCACAGGTGTGAAATTCACAGAGAATGAAGCACTTAATTAAAAGCCACTGGATTCATCAACCTGTATACAGAGACATTAGAAATATGTTGCCTTTTACTTAATAAAAGTAAGTAGATAATGTTGCCTTCACCATCTTTCTGGTCTTGCGAGGAATTGCTCATTAATTGAATTTAACAATTTATTGAGTATGTTTTGTTATGTCTGTTTCTCTAAATATCATATCCATGAGAGGTGCAATACTGTATATCATTATACCTTGTCATATTTCTGGACATACTGCTGTCCAATAGAAAATAGCTGAAGTATTCATGTGAAAAATAAACCAGCTACATACAGCAAATTATAAGCTTTTTTAAAAAATAAAATAAATCTAGGTAATAACATATCTGATTAAATAAGGAATGAGTTTAATTTAAAAGAGAAATATTGTCTGCAAAGAACTTCTATTACATGCCCAATGAGGAAAAATCATCAGGACTTCTTAAAAAAGCTTTATTCATCTTCTATATTCAACTAATATTTACAGAATATAAGCTGAAATAAAACTGATCTTCTGCTTGCCAGTAGATTAATATCCTTTCCCAAACAAACAAAAAATTAAGGTCTATTAAATATTGATACAGGTCACAGGAAAGGAGCCAGTAATACGAATTTGTTTAGATGGCACCAGCAGAGCTACAGCCAAAAGTCCAGGTTCTGTGGGTGCAGTGACACTTCCACCAGGGAACTGTGAAGATCTTTCTGTGATACACCACACTGATACTTCTGCAACATATATGCATCACAAATGGCTATGTCTCTCGGGATTTTTTTTTAGGTCTTCTTTTTTTTGTCTTGTTTTGTTCAACTTTGTTTGATTTTATGGGGGATTTTTTATTTTTGTTTGTTGGTGGTGGTGGTTTTTGTTGATTGCTTTCTTTGCCCAGCAATTAATTTCCTTCCCAAATCATTTAAATTGTTTTGGGGTCAGAAAGGAGATCAGCTTTTTCCAATTACTCTAAGTTCCAGTTTGGTTTCATTTGATTCCTTAACTTACACTGAGCACTTCAGGTGTACACAGTTTACATAACTCAGTAGAGCTATCTAAAGAATTTACTAGGTTCTACAATTTATTTATAATGTAAGGTGCAACAAATACAGAAATCTTACTTAAAAATTCAGACAAAAAAATAAATATAAGCAAGAATTGTGTCTAAAAAGAGATAGCAGGGAGAAGACATAACTTCAAAATCTTATGCCAGTTGTTTACTGGCTTGATAGAGCACAGTATCATATATTAGGTAATTGTCACGCTTGTTTATACAATTTTTTGGAATTTTTACAACTCAAAGCTAGAAAAAAGAATGGAAAAGATTTGATGTCTAATCCAGTCAAGCACAAGGTACAGAATCTGTAGTTACCCACAAATGTCTCGATTCATTGTCATATCTCCTCCCAGTACTGACAGGTGTAACTTCTTTATGGCATGTGCACTCTCTTTGCATGTCTTGTAGATGCAAAATAAACAAAACCTATGACATAATAGGCTGTTTTGTTTAAACTCTGGATGCACAATTATATTTCAGTGAGGAATCAGTTTTAAAATTTTGTTTATGGACAACTGGTTGCTATTAGTCATTTTATTTCTTAGTTTTGATGGAGTGTGGTAAAACATGCATAAATAATATTATTTTTGTTGTGTTTAACCAATATCCTTGGCTATTGATCAGAAAGCTGAAAAAAATGATCATGATTTAAATCAAAACAAATTTGCAGATGAGAAATTTCAAATAAATTTTCATATCCAGGAATTAATTTCATCCCAATACTTTTGTTGCATCTCCCCTCACCATGACTGGTGAGTAAATTATCAGTAAAATCACATTTCTAAGGTTTACCCATTCTGTTACCCATGCTGACCATTATGAACTCTGTGCTATTTTGTCCAGTGAATAATGAAACTGGTTCTAGAACAATGATAGTAAAGGTAGCTTCAGGAATACTACTCTGTGATGCATCCGTGGGAACCTTTGTAAAATTCCTGGCAAGCAGAAATGAAAAAAATCTCAGTGGCACAGGGTAAAGTTATGAAAATTCTCATTTTACTTCCTAAAGTTGCTGTTTGTCTTTTCCTCTGATTTTTTGGTAGTTCTCTTACCTACTAGGAAGAAGCAGGAAGAACAAAATAGGAACATCTGGAAAACAAGTACCGCAGGAAAAAAATTAAATTCTTCTCTGAAGGTCCTGTCATGTGCTGTTAATAAGTTTAACATGAAATGCCAACTGTATTTGACAAAAAGTTAACATTAGCTGCCAACATTGATTTTTTTATGTATGCAAATCTAAGAATAATAAAAAGCAAACTTAGGAATAATAAAAAAGCTTTTGTCTTGTCAGAGAATTGAATTCTATGTATCACAGATTTGTCAAAGCAAATTACTTTATCTAGGCAAACAAGTGCCTTGGAGTAGAGCATATCATCAAGAGTCTTGATGTTGCTGGACATAAATAGTATTTTAGTAGAGGCACTTAAAAGCTCTAAATGTATGATAATAGCTAAAAACTAAAAAATGTGTTGATGTGAATTTAAAGGGTATATGACAATTATTTGTGAAAGGGTACCACTAGAGAGGAAAATTCCATCTTGAAAGCAATCCAATGGATGTCTTTGAATCCTATAAAGAAAATTAAATGCTTGGTCTGGTACAGCGTTTTGTTTTGTGCCTTGGGGGACCGCATTACATGGGAGACAGCAGTGCTGTAGAAGAAGAAATATGTTACAGATGATGAACAGTTTAGCTATTAGGTGGAACAGCATTACTGTCATATTGTGAGAGACTGAAAAATTGTTGGTTCAAACATTGTTAAAATCACCAAAGGACTTTGTTCACTATACCAAACTGCAAAGTAACTACTCACCTGTGACCACTGAAGCCATCCTCCTCTCACTCCTAAAAATGCTGGTGGATGGAAATTTGGACTGTGAGCTAAGCCACTACTGTCCAATTATCTCATGTCTAAGGAGAAGTAAAGGCTGGTAGAGAAGAATGTATCCCCAAAGAAAGCAAAACTCAGCAGCTGTACAGAAAATCAGCTCTGTCTAGGTTTGTCAGGGGGAGGCCATAGGCCAGAGACTCTTCTACTGAGGCTGAGTTTGTTCTCAGTGCTCAGATGAGATTTTGAGGTGTGATAGCAAAACTTCTGATCTGCTTAAGACAAAAGGGGTGAACGCCACCACCAGAGGCTACAAGCAGATGCTGTGGAGGCTGGATTTTGTTTTTCATTATGCCAGTTGTCCTCCCTTACACAAATTGGCTCAGCTGTAAACTTCCCCACCCCTGAGGAGGTCACATTCACATGGGACATTCATGTGAGACATAGTAGAAGAAAACCACCAAACACCACTGAGATACCCCCAAAAGGCATTTTAAGGTCTACCACCAGAAGACTGATGCAATCCAGAGAGTTGCAGCAGATCCAGAGCCTGTAGCAAAAGACAGGGTGAAACTACCCCCAGTACATACAGGGAAGTGATGGATGTTCCCACATAAACCTGAATATATATTAATCCATTGAACTTAATGTTTTGCGGGACTTCCAGCCCTGAGGAGCTCAGAGTGAAGAGAAATAAAGGGACACACAGATTCACAGAGAGGGTGGATGTATTTCTACCTAATCTGGGTCTCTCTCTCACACTCTTTCTCTCTCCCCCCCTTTTCTTTTTTTCTGTTTCTTACTATCTGTCTGTCACACACATTTGCGGTTAAATAAAATACATACCATTTTGGCATATGGTCTTGTTTGCACCATAGGCATCTCCCAAATAACCCTAATATTGCTAATGCATTTTTCTGTTTTGGAAACCCCAAAAGCATTAGATGACAGCTACTTAATTAGACTAAGTTAAAAACAACGGATATAGGAGTAACAGGAATGCATGTCTTGTGAACAAACCCATGACAAAACCAGGCAGACAATGCAGATATTAGCAATGAATTATATAGATGCAAAAATTTGTGGAAGACTTGGCTGAGTGAACTCTGTTGTGGAGCTCATTACTTGCTGCAGCAAGCAATGTCACTGTACCACTCTTCTTCCCACCATTTCACTCTGTCAAAGAAGGTGGTGTTTTTCCCTCCTTTGAAAGGGTGTCCTGACTGCAGTCAGGCATAGACAGCCAGCCACAAGAGCAAACCCTTCTCTGAGGGTGGAAGGTTGCCGCTTTCACAGAGAGAAAATGTTTCAAGAACTATCACTCCACCATGGGAGCATTAGCAATGGGAACAAGCCTGATGGCAAATGTGTTTGAAATCCCTCATGTCAGTCAGACTCAGGTGCATCTGTGGAGACTGCATTAGTTTATATCAGCTGTCTGGCCTCTCCGAAACCTGTTGCAACCTGATCCCTGAGGCACGAAATAAACTCTGCTGCCAGTCTCATTACAGCATGGGTGAAAGCATTTCTTTTTCTATAAATTCAGCTTTGAGTCAAATTGGAAATCCTTATCTTCAAATGTTACTGTTGACCAAACTCTTCCCGTCTTCCCTACAGCCATGTGAGAAGATCTAACCTGTCATACTCTCAGATTGTGCCTGCTTCAATCCAGCCTAATGATTTCCCAAGAAACACTTCACAAAAACATTTGACCAGCTCCTTTCTTAGCACTTAAATCAAATTAAAATAGATAACACTGCCTTACCTTAGAGCATAAGGTATATAACATCTGAATAAATGCATGTATAACTTTCTAACTTTCTACTTCTCAAGCTTACTGTTGGCATACTTTTGTTTTAGAGCAATTTCACTATATTTCTCTGAAGTCAGCTTCCCTGCAATTGGTAGTTCTCATGAACATATTCACAATTTTCTTCTAATAGTTGTCCTTCTAATTCATCTTTTTTTTCCCCACCCAAGAGTAAGAAGTGCAAAGATGATCTTCTTTAGGAATTTTGTGTTACTAACACTAAGAAATTAGTTTCAAACAATTAGATAAAAGGATTTTTGTTTTAATCTTTATGCTTTAAAATAAAAATTTAAACAAAAAATTAAGAAATTTAGTACAGGAAAAAAAAAAATCTTGTTACCCTGGACAGCAAAAGCAGATACAAGGCTACCCACAGCACATAAGAAATAACAACATACATGTCTTTTATAATTTCATCATGAAAATGACAATTCTAAGCACAAATGGACTACAAATCTAAGCCTTCCTTAGAAAATGCAGAGGCATTTACATAAATTGCTGGTAAGAGAGACTTTATTTGTAACTTGCCACATATTTTATATCCTATATCATTCAAGAGCAGATTAAAATAATTAAGGTAATTGTTTAATAAAAAAAAAGAAGCAGAAAGAGCAGCAGTATCAACAAAAGTTTTATATCATGGCAGTACAACATTTTGCACTAGGTTGCTTTTTGACTTTTACATAAAAACAGAGAAATTATTGATGCAGCAGATAAGGCATACAGCCTCAAAAGCATATGTTTTTCCCCAGTCCTTCAGTAATGTGATTAAGGAGTTACCATGAACTACCTTACATCTAGATGGTGTATGCTAGAGTTAGCAGTATTTTTGGGCTAGGTTTACATTTTTTGTTTGTTAGGACAAGGTAGCCTTTTCCAAGCTATTTACATGGGAGGTTTTAAGCTTAAATTTGCAGGTCAAGTAGTGTCTTTGTGAGATTTTTAAACCATGTTTCTTGATTTGTGTTTCGCCAGAAAAAGAAGTGCATTCATTTAAGAGTTCTGAGCACAACTGTATTAACAAGCTTAGCCAAATTTATTTTCTGAGACAGAGGGAGATATATATACACAGGCTAAATATTATGAGGTTTCCCTGCCTTATTTCTCCTGCAATCCTCAAAAACTCTTTTAATCCAGTGTTATATATATGTGTTTTCATGTATAATTCTAGTGACATGCATTCCTTCTGCAACCACTGCAACTTTCTGCAATCAGTCAAGAATGAAAAAAATGAGAAGTTTAGAATTCCAATATCATAGAATCATAGAATTCCAGAATGGGTTAGGTTGAAAGGAACCTTTAGATGACCTAGTCCAGACTCTCCAGCCATGACTGGGACAACTTTCACTGGACCAGGTTGCGCAAAGGCCCATTCAACCCGGCTCTGAACACATCTAGGATATTTACAGCTTCTCTGGGCCACCTCTTCCAGTGCCTCACTTCTGCCCTCTTTTAATTTGAAACCATTCCCCCTTGTCTTTGAAACTGGGTGCCCTTGTAAATAGTTTCTCTCCATTTTTCTTGCAAGCTCCCTTCAGGTACTAGGAAGTCACAATTCGATGACCAACAAGCCTTCTCTTTACCAGGCTGAACAAACCAAATTTCCTCAGCCTCTCTCTGATCATCTTGATGTGCCTCCTCTGGACTCACTCCAGGTGCCCATGTCCTTCCTGTGCTGGGGATCCCAGAGCTGCACTCCAGATGCACTCCAGATGGGGTTTCACAGAAGTACAGGGGCAGAATCACCTCCCCCAACCTTGATCATGTAGAAAGAAAATTAGGAAGGTAAAAGCTCATTTAGAACTTAATGTGGCCACTTCTATAAAGGATAATAAATAGTGGTTTTATGAATATATTAATATCAAAAGAAGAACTGAGTAAAACCTTCATTCTTTACTCGAAGTGTGAGGGAATGTAGTCATCCACACCCAACACAGGTTTTGGAAAGACTGGTCATGCCTGAGCAACCTGCTCTCCTTTTATGAACAAGGGACCTGACTGCTGGATGAGCAGTCTTCAGCAGAGCCTTTGACACTGTCTCCCATGGCATTCTCCTGGAAAAGCTGTCAGTCCATGGCTTGGCACCATTTTCTGGGTTAAAAAACTGGCCCCAAGCTGTGCTACAGGCTAGAAAACAATGTATGGATGTTGGACAACAAGAGCTGAACATGAGCCAGTAGTGTTCCCAGGTAGCCAAGAAGGCCAATGGCATCCTGGCCTGCATCAGCAACAGCATGGCCACCAGGACCAAGGCAGAAATTGTCCCTCTGTCTTCAGCACTGGTGAGGCCACACCTCAAGTCCTGTGTCCAGTTCTGAGTCCCTCACTACAAGAAGGACGTTGAGGGGCTGAAGCATGTCCAGAGAAGGGCAAAGGAGCCTGTGAAGGGTCTGCTGCACAGGTCCTATGAAAAGCAGCTGAGCTGAGGTTTTTTAGCCTGGAAAAAAGGGGGCTCAGCTTATCACTCTCTACAGCTACCTGAAAAGAGTTTGTAGCCATGTGGGAGTACATTGCCAATTCATGTCCAGCCTCTGATCCACCAGCACCTCCAAGTGCTTCCCACCCAGCTGCCCTCAGTCTGTTCATACCCAACCTGCATCAGTACCAGAGGCTGCCCCACCCAGGATGCAGCATCTTGCCCTTGGTCTTGTTAAACCTCATACGTTCCCATGGACCCATTTATTGTACTTGTCCAGACCTCTGGATGGCATTTAATCCTTCAAGTGCATCAATGACACCCCTCAGCTTGGTGTCAGATAACTTATCCAAGACTTTTAAGTGGGCTTAAAAGGCCACTTTTCTAGTATGCTTTACCCTAAATAGTTCCAGTTAAAATAAACATTTATTTTAAATTCAAAACATTCAAAACAAACGTATTAAATATAACTACAAAAAGGGGTTTTTTCCTCATTGTTTTTGGAGTTTTTTAACTGATATATGATTGGCTAACCTGCAAAAGCTGCTTCTACATTAAGTCTGAGTATCTTCATTTTCTTTATAGTCAGTGTAAGCAACTTTCAAATAGTGAACATTTCAAAGTATTTTGCTGTTAAAAAATCAGATTCAATCTTTTACTTATAGCACTTAGTATGGAATTGTCTCACCTTCTCTCAGGTTTATCAGTTTTCCATGCTAGCCAGTATCCCATTTAGCTTGAAAAAATGGTCATACAGAGATTTTCTCTTTGAAGAAATTCCTTCATAGTTATTAAATGTACCTTCTGCCCCCTTTCAACTGCTGAAGCTCTAAACAAATAACTATATTATTACAGCAGTTGTGTTATGTTCTCTTTAATAAAGAACACTACTAGAAAACCTAATTATTTTACACTACAAATTTTAATAACTTGAAGAGTATAATTGAAAAATATCATAAAAAAACATTTAGAGAAGAATATAAAGATAATGAACGTAGGTGACAGTTTTTAAGTGTAGGAATACATTGCCTATTCCTCCAGATTTCTGTTTGCTATAGCAAAAAATAAATACTAACTACACATAAGGAATTATTAAACTTTTAGTTATAAAAGGAGATTTTCCAACCAAAATCTTGAAAGAAAATAAAATGGGTTCTGACATAGAGAGAACAAGTCTGCTGTTTGCAGGCCATAGAACATTGATCTACAAAATATCTGATTTTATTACAGAAATTATAGGCCAAAAATGCTCACCCAAGGTGCTACTTGGGTTTCATAAAACAGCAATGTGAACAGAATACTGCTCAGCTGCTGAATACCATGATAGCAATTTGGAGGAGGGAAGGGGAAAGGGAAAAAATTGGGAGGCAGAAAAAATTCTGTCAAATCAACAATCACATATCATTATTCATTTTTAAAATTGCAGCAATATTTTACTTTTGAAGACAAGTTCTCTAAAGTGTGATTGCAATAGGTTTTTCGATGACAACTTGTTCTTTAAAGAGGTTACATACCTCCACTCCAACAAAAATATTATGTATTAAAAGTTAGAAAGAGATTTCTTGTTAATACAATACGGACTCAAAATTATATGCTTCTAGTTGGTTAAAATGAGGAACTTTGAAGACTGACAGAAACATTCTTATGAATAATAAGTCTATATAAAATTCTTTGGAAACAGCTACAGGAGATGATTTTTTCATCTCTGCTTGAGAAAGTTACAGTGGTTGGCGAGATCAATGTAACTATCTACTTAAGGCATACGTGCTTCCTTGCATTTGAATTTTAGTCTTCAGCAATTACACTGAGATCAAGGGCGTTTGATTGAACATAACAGGCTTGTTTCGTTCTGACATTTTTTTTCTATGTGACCTTTCCTCCTAGTTTCATATTTTCATTTCAGGTCAGTGACATTATTGCAAACATCGTTCTCACTGTCCATGTCAGAGATAAAGTATCAATAGTACAAAGAATATCTGCTAAATGTCATGAGGGAAATCAATAAAAAGGAAAAATATTAAAGTTCTATTGACATAGACCTGCCACCCACTCATCTACCAACTAGATTTCTGAATATCTGGTATAGCATTTTAAAAAATGCACAGCATTTAGTTACTAATCCGTGATCCAGCCTGAATGTGGTTTCAATATTGTTTTTTACCCCAAAGAGATTCTGCACTGTGAAAAAAAAGGGAGAAAAAGCAGCAATTTTACTCTTATATTAGTAGGCAAAATGAGATAATGAGATAATAAATACAATATATTCTTTTTTAAACGTCATTTTAAGCTTAGAAATAGACACATTTTTCAATTTTTTGACAAATTCAGGCACACAGGGCAAAAAAAGTTATTGCAGTTGAAAATGAGATCTTAACTTTGAGTGAACCATTTCATATCACTCAAAAACACTTTTAGAAAAATGATGAGTTACCAAGATTTTGAGCTTTAAATTTTTTTTAGTACAATAAGGTGACATCTTGAAAAGGATATAACTTTTTATAGGGAAAAAAACCCACTTTCTTGTTTAGCATCTTATGTTTTACTCTGTTTTTCAAAACCAGATAGAAAAAGAAAAGTTCATCTATTAGCCTTTTCATAATGTAGATTTTTCTGACTTTCTGTGTCTTCTTCTGAAAAAGGTTTTCATAGAAAGAAAAGAAATTACCATTTCATTTAACTATTGCAGCATTGGCTTAGCAATGTAATTGCACGCCTTTTTCAGCTAGGATCACTAAAAAGGCTAAGTGCATGTAGTGGTAAGTTATAGTCCTTATAATGATTGATAGAAATCCAGTTGCAAAGCCCCCAGAGTGCCTGGAGCAGATGCCCTCATGTGTAACAGCTCAGCACGAGGGGTTACCTGGCTTTTTCTGGCTCCACTTTTGCTCTCATTTCACCAAGACTTAAAACTACTCCTAAAGCTCTAAACTCTTAGGGCTTACAGTTCTTACTGTGTGCTACATGGCAGAAAAGTTCTGTAACAGTTGAAGGGCTTATCTCTTCTTTTTATCCCAGCAACAGGCAAAGTGGAGCGAGCAGCAGTGTAAAAGTCCAATTTCTTCCCTTTTCTATTATCTGCAAGCCAGCTGACACTGCAAACTTATACCAGCAGTAATCCTGAAACAGGAGGGAATCATCCAGGCATGCTATTGCAGGACTGAAATCTGTACAACTCTGTCTTTTCCTATACTTTTGTGTAATGATCTTGCATTCTTTCAGAAGAGCAGGCAAATTACAGTTTTCTACTGCTATGGCCAGTGCTTAAGAGAAACAGTTTCTAAGATAGTCCTGCATATGCTGGCTTTCCTGAGAGAGCAGAGAACACTAGGAGTTCTTGTTAGTTAGAGTTAAATCTTAAAAAATGTTCTTTTTAGTCTTACAGGTAATAGAAGCAACTAAAAGTCATATTTGACAATGGGATATGATATATAAGTATCCTAAGACGAAAATAATTGTAAACATTGCTTTTAGATAAAGATTTACTCTTAATAGACTCTCTGATTTAGTCCTTCCTTTATCTGAAGTAGAGTTTCACCTATCAGATTTCACTGATGTATAACAGTGATTTCAGCTGAGCGCTCTGGGAAATTCTGCCACCATCTAAGCAAGGAGAGTGAATTTTCAATATAGACAATGCTATCAGGGGTCAACTATCTTCCTACAAATTCCACTTGCAATTTTTCATCTTGCTCTGCTCTCATTTTGTTTTCCAGCTATGAAGAATGTATCAAATAAGTAGATCATAATCAACAGCTTCCACTTTTCTAAGCTGGCCAGTTTATTAACTCAAATGTCCTGTTCTCCTTTATTTTCATGTCCTGGTTTCTTGCTTTGTCCCCCAATCTTCCTTGAAGTACCCCTAGCTGAAACCTGAAGCCTAAGTTTGATACACTCCAGAGACCAACATAGCTGAGATTTCCAAAGAAATTTCTGCACTGTTAGGAGGAATGATGAGAGCATGCACAGAATGGACCCACACAAGATAGAGAATGGAAAAATAGTAAGAAGACTTAGGAACAAGAATAGCAACTGAAATCTGAGCATGAAAAACCAAGGACATTGATTACATTAATCACCAGACCACAATTTCCATATAACTTTTTGCACTGCTGCTCCAGCTTACATGTGGCTTGGCCACATATGCCAACACTGCTGGACAATTATTCTGACATGCGAAAGCATTGCATATATATATCAGATATCCTTGATCATGTCTAGCACAGAATTCAGGAGCTCAGTTCAGAATCACTTCAGTGCTTTTTGTCAACAAGGAATTAAGATCAGGTTTTCATGGTGCCTTACTCAGACAAATGCATGCTCGTAAGTAGCTGTCCCTATCTGCCTGCATGTCAAATCCCCTATGGAGGAGTCTCTTGAAACCATAGAAGAAAAAGAAAATACTAACCCATAAAATTAGACTCCACTGTTCTAATAAGTTTCATTTCAATAATGGTATAGAAATTCAGAGTTTCAAATAATGAACATGGAAGGAGTCAAAAAGCTTGTAAGTAGAAACACAAAAAAACCACTGGTTTGTGGCATTTGCATTGTTTTGGGAACCAAGAATTCTGGGTTTCATTTTTAGATTTATGTCAGACTTTCTCCTGCTATTTGGGTAAAATTGTTCATTCCTGATATAATATAACACTTGAATTTGCAAACCAACAGAATTAAGACTCTGTTGGGATCTTTAGGTAATCTCAATCAGCCCAGGTCTTCAAACCCATGTGTATGATATTGGGTGAGCTGAGGCATGTAGAATCTAAAGCAGCCAATTTTTGGTCTGAAAGCCATATAGCTCTAATAGCTTAAAACTAGAATTACCTAGAGTAAAGTGCTGCGTCAGTTCAGATGTGTGGTTTTCTGATTAATGTGACCAATGTGAACAAGGACAGTAACACCTGTACTTGAGATGTGGCAAATTTTGTTTGCAGGGGTGCAATGGAGATTTGGAATTTTTCTGTTAATGGAAAAAACTAGTCACACAGAAATACCCTTACTGAAATATTTCTACAGTTTTATAACTAAGCATAAAATCACATTATGCAAATTTACCTATTCAAATGTCAATAGTAAGATTTTCCAAAAATGTTTCATCCTCCAGAATTTCAGAATAGATACAGAATCTTTTTAGAAAGAGTATAATTAGCTGTAGTGTAAATGTTGTTGAGGAAATGGTGGTTTACAAAGACATAAGTACTTTTCTGAATTCATGTAGAAAAACAATTTTTACCTCAGAGTCTCACAAGCCCTTTCCTATCTCATTATTCTTAAAACAATAGATTTGCTGTTACTATGCCTTGTTCCTTTTTCTTCCTTCACAGTTCTGCAAAATACAGCCTGGGTAGACATCAGGCTTGTGGTATGACTACTTGCTTTAATTAAGAAAATTTATTTCAACCAAAACAAAGCAAAAAATGAAATCTAAAATACAAAATAACTGAAAACAGACAAAAACACAAACAAACAAACATAACTAAACAAAATCTAAAGAAAATCTGAAACAAAACCAGAAAATAATAAAACAAAACAAAACCACCAAACTGATGCTAGGTTCTGGTCCAAACATCCTGATCTGAAAAGAGGAGAGATGTCCACTCCTATCAAATGGACAAGAACAATTTAAATAGGATGAGCTCATTTCCCTGCCTCTTTATAAACACTCAAGCCTCAGTCTTCATTTCTCTCTCCTGTCTCAGTCTCCATTTCTCTCTCCTGTCTGTCTGCCTACTAACAACCACCAGTGGAGGAAGAGGGCAGTGAGATGTCTTTTCTCCTCTCTCAGGGAGGCACTGACACCAGCTGCTCCCAGGAGCTTCCAGGCCAGAATGAGTTCTGACAAGAAAAGCAGCTGGTCTCCACCCTCTCTCCAGACCCCACTCTCATTATTTTGGCAGTCACAGACTCTCACTATGCCTGCCCAGGAGTGGTCAGAGCTTGTCCCAGACTGACTAAGGCCTACCCTCCTGCTGAGTGTGTCTACAATGCCTGGAGAGTCAAGCAAGGCTCTGGCTGGTGCTGAATGGTGCGTTGGTGGCTCTTGGCAGCAGTTCTCCATGCCTGTCCCTGAAGCTGTTGGCTGTGCTTCCCTGGTTGCCATGGGAAAGCAGCTGCTGCCCTGCGCTCTCTCCAGCCTTCTGCAATGCACTGAGAGCACAGCCACAGCATCAGGCTGGACATATTCCATCTCCTGCAAAGCTCGGTCTGACCTTCATGATCCTGTGTCTACACCAGGTCTGCTTTGGCTGCATTGTACAGTGGACAGTGGGAAAACAGGCTGTCCCACTCTGTGTGTGCCTTCTCCATTGCATCAAGCTCCTGGTGTGGGTGGAAGATGACTTTTTACACTAAACCAACATGCCTACCACACAGCCATTTGATGCCAGCAGCTATACAGAGACAGCTCTGACAACCCAATCACCCACCATCTTTTTCCCAAAGGATACCATTCCACGACGCATCAGAGACAGTACGCAGGGCTGCTGTGGGTGGCCTCCTACCAGACATCTGGTCTAGCATTTTCCAAGGCTATCCAGAAACCTTTGAACTCCTGACAGTCTGGTTGCAATAATTGTTGCAGAAGATCTAAGGGTGGTGACTGATGGTTACAGCAAATACCCCAATCATGACCAGTCTGTGCCTTCTAGGGCTCAACAAGGAAGCCTTAGTTCAGGAGCTGCAGTCCAGCCTGCAACAGCACATAGTAATATTCTTACACTGGCCCATAGATGTCATTGTGCACCAGTGCAGCGAAGAGGACCAGAGACATTTGGGCCAAAAGAACACCTCCAGCTCCAAAGGGGCAGGAGGACAGCCCCATGGATATCCACAGACCCTGTACCTCCCTAGACGGGACTCCTGTTGTCAGCATGGGCATCTCCAGTAGAAAGCTAGGAAGTTCTCCTTCAGACATTCCAGAAACTTCCCAGTTTACTTATGTCTTGCTTTCTTGTCCCTCCTGCAGATATTACCATAGTTCAAGTTCCCTGTAACTGTGAATGTGATGCTGCATGTGCAAAAGATGTGAAGAATGAAGAGACTAGAAAGTGATCTCTAGTAGGCACAAGTCAAGTTAGCTCTGGAAATACAAGGAGAAATATTTCTTGTCTACACTGTCTCAGAGGCTGCTGGAAATTGAGATGACATCTTCTGAGGTGTCATAAATTCTGAGACTCCCCTGGCATTTGCAGAAAAGAGTCACTCATTTGCAGAAAAGAGTCACTCTCACAAAAGATATACAATCTTTTCCTGAGGAATACCAGTAAAGAAAATCTCACATGCCTTAGTCCAAATATACTCTGAATGAGAGCATTACTTCATAAGACAATATGCAGTTGCACCATATCTAGTGCTTTATATCATTTCTTGGAACTAAGTTGCTATGATAGACACATGAAGAGCATGAGATAGCCTATAAAATTTTCAGAACGAAAATAATTATAATTAAAGAAAAGGCACTAATAAAACCTTCTCCATCAAAACTTTTCTCTCCACACACTAAAAACCTGAAGTACTTTGGAAAGTGACAGCTTTTTTCATTATGTAACACTCCTACAACAACTGCTTGTTCCAGTTCCAAAGGGACCAATTAAAGAGGCAACGGCAGTGCTTGAATTTGTACTTTTTACCATTACCTGAACTATCATCTGGAAATACTGGCCCAGGATGACTACTTACATATTACTTGTCCATGAGAGGGGTCTTTTCTGTTTGTAGTGGTTTGATTCACCGGATGTCAAGTGTATTTTTCTGAGAATGAGAAACTGCTTTGGTGATTCATTGTAAAAAAGAAGTGAGGGGAGTTCAGAATAAATTAGATGCATAAGAGAGATGCATTTTGCTAGAGCAGAAGCACAAGTGAAAAAGTACCTAAGGGGAGATTCTACATGACTTCAAAATGTCAGTAAAGAGCTCACTAGTGACTTTTGCATTGAATGCAGGCATTGAAACATCATGTTATATTTATTGATTACTGTTTTCACATGGAAACTCTCTACAGTTCTGTTGAAAGTGTGAAATTCCGGAACAAAGCACCTTTTGTTTATATTTTCAGTATTCCTCTACTTTTTTTTCCATTTTTCAATCTTTATTAAAACAGTAATTTAATTAAAAATCAGGAGTCTTTATACTGATAGAAAAAAATCAAGCTAACTCATTGTATAAAATTATACAGATAGAAGTAGAATATTATTACCACAAAATCTTTCCATCTTGAAAAGATGTCCTTATATACTTAAGGGATTCTTAGAAGAATATTCTTCTTTTTATTTTCTTTTTGCTTTCTGATTTTCCAACACATTCACTTAAATGCCACTGGCTGTACTGCTGATTGAGATTACTACAATATTCCACTTCTCCTCAGCGTGAATTATCCTTTATTAGTAAAGGTACTCTTTGAAAACAGCAAATTTTCAAAGAGATAAATCCATGTTTTGCTAGTATTTGCTACTATAATGCTACTTTCCTCACTTAAAAACTCACTGTTAGATCTTGACTTCTAAAAGTTTTACGCTTTGCTCTGAATAAGACCTACTATTAAAACAGGTTGCCCAGAGAATCTGTGGATGTCCCATCCCTGGATGCAGCTTCAGCTGGTTGGATGGAGATATAAGAAACTTGGCCTTGTGGAAGGTGTCTCTGTACATGGAATCATGGCAAAGAAGTTAGAACTAGAATTAAAGTGTCTAGCTTTAATTTGAAAGACACTAAATGTTTCCCCAAGTCAATCCTATTTTGCCCATGACAATAATTGCTGAGTGATCTGTTTTTACCTTGATCCACACCCTTTTTGTCACATTTTCTCCTGCCTGTGCTTTTGAGGAGGGGGAGTGAGAAAACACCTTGGCAGGCACCTGGCATGTATCTAGAGTTTACCAACTCAAATGCTCATCTCACAAAACCTTGAAAATTTCCAGACATTCCTGGCATTCTGGAGTATACACAGTCTACCACTATTTTTTGACAAGAGCTCTTACTGTTTCCCTCATTAGATGCAGTATTTCTTAAATGACTGAGGGACCAGTGCTGCAGTACCAACAGCACACTACCAATATAAATCTACACAAAACACACACAGCATACACATATTCTCTTCTGTTCTCTCTGTGATAGCTGTTTCTCTTCCAGAGGAACACAAAGCAGTAAGCACACAAAGGCAGTGTAAAGAAAAGCAGAACATATTTTCTTTGCTTTGTGCATTGAATTATTCATTTGGGCTTTCTGAATTTGTACCAAATAATTCCTGTGTGCTCCAGCACTTTAAAAGACATTTCTTGGCACCTTAATAAAACTGAACACAACTTTTAAACTGAAAAACTTTTATCATGTCTTAAAACATTGTTCTTAATTGTAAGACTACTTCTGTATATAAACACCTAAAATCTTTGTTTAAGGAATAGGAATTGTTGTGGAAGGAAAACAGTAGATTAAGTTTCTTAATCTTGATTAGAGAGATTAGTAGATTTAGTAGATTAGAATCTCTTTCTTCATCTCTGTGGATGAAGGAATTTTATTTTATTCCTAATATGGCCACAGACTAGCAATGCAAAAGCATGCACTGCATGACAGTACTGTGTAGACATCTTAAGATCTGCTCAACGTGAGACTGTTTAAATATAAGAGGTCCTTCAGCTCCACTACTATCTCATTCCTCCTGTAGGTGAACTTGCTGAGAAATGAGCAAGTTGAGAAACTCATCACCAAGGCAGAGCTCTCTTCCTGTGTCTAGTACTTTTGAGAAGCCATTGAAATCTGCCTCCAGTTTCTGCGTTATTCATATTTCCCTACTTTGATAATTTTCTGTTTTTAGTAAAAACGCTCTGAAAAATGGAGCTGAGAACTGCGCATTCAGTAATAACACTGTCATTGAATGTGAATATAAAAATGCATAAAATCAGCACCTCTGTATTTCTCCGGGAGCTATGTTCAGATAGCAGGGACAAACATGAAGTTTTTGGACATAACATCAATTTCCTGTTCTATTATTTTTTCTACTATCTGATTACCATGCAGCAATATAAAATACAAATCACAGGACTTCACAATTAGTATCCCTGACAGATTCCATTCCTTGGATGGATTTGCAACTTAGAATCATAGAATCATAGAACATAGAATCATAGAATCATTGACATTGGAGAAGATGTCTAGGATCATCAAGTCCAAATGCCAGCCTAGCACCATGGTGTTCACCACTAAATCATGCTCCCAAGTCTGACATCCACATGCTTTTGAACATGTTCAGCAGTGATGATTCCACCCCTTCCCTGGGTAGCCTGTTCCAGTGCCAGGCCATCCTTTCAGTGAAAAAAATTTTCCTACCATCCTACATTAACCTCCCCAGGTGCCAGTTGAGGCCATTTCCTCTGATTTTGTCACTTGTTATGTGGGAGAACAGAACAACCCCCACCTGGCTTCCACCTCCTTTCTGATAGTTGTAGAGAGTGATAAGGTCACCCCAAACTTTCTTCCACCTACATTTTTTCTGCCATTTCCTTTGCACACGTAGAGAGCTACTGGCAGTGTCTGAATGGTGAACTTGTCTCAGGAGGCCTAAAAACTGCCCTTGTGCAAAAACTACCCTACATTTTAATGGTGGAATCAGTCTGTCTCATTTACCAGCCTGGATAGCCATTCACGAGCCAGTTTGGAAAATTCCTCTAAATCTGAAACTTTCTGTGCCACAGGAATTCTGTTGTTTCCATTCTAGCATCACGGGCATACATAAGGTTTAGTACCCCAGCAATGTAATTTATAGAAGGCAAATAACTGTTTGAACCAATGAGAGACAGATATGAGATGACTGCTAGATTTTTTCATTCCTTTATTACACTTTCTTTTTCTCAAATTTGTTGTCCAGCATTGGACAAAATATAATAAAGGCTTTTTAGCTGAGTCCTTTTTCTTTTGCAGTCACATATCAGAAGTCTGTAAAGGCTACTTGCATCTAGTGAAATTCTTATGCCCTTTTTTCAGGTGCTAATAGATCTAGCATCTTATATCAGTTCCCATTTCTAATGCTCATTAACTCTGACATCTTAGTTCTCTGCTGTGTGAGGTGACTTTGCCATGTACAACCAGTTGCACTGATTTTACTTAAGACTGTTTTAGAAATGAACTATTATTTGAATACTATTTTTTCAAATTAGTATTTTTATGCTATCTGCTGTAGAATATTTTATTTTCTCAAATCATATTGTCATATTCTATTTTTTTCTTTTTGCTTCACAATTTTGCACAAAAGGAGGAAAATGGAGGCTTTTATCTATACACACATATTTACACAGATGGATGCAAATTCCTCTAAATCAGAAAGCTCACTTGGTTTCAAAATGCAGAACAAGCTTCTGAAACGAAAGCATTCTTTGTTCAGAAAAATATAGAACTGCAAATTTTCAATTTTTTTTTTTTTGGAAAATTCAGATTTTCTGCTTAAAGAAAACCATTTGAGATGTGTGTCTAGAGAACTTGTGGGTATGCTAGGATGTAGGAGATAGGGAATAGAAAGAAATAGTGAAAAAGTAGAGCTTCTGCTTAATCCCCCAGCATTTTCCTTGAAGAGCCACATAAACTTGCTTTGTTCAGCAAGATTAAGAAAAATATTGTAAGATACGCATATATTCCACAATTTTGTTTGTTTGGGTATGCAAATCATTCTTCCAAGGAAGCCAAACACAACATTTTCAGGGGTAGAAAGCAGACACAAAAAGCAGTGCAGGATATTTAGTCTCTCTGAATTCATGCTGATTGAAATTTGATATACAAATTATGGCTGGAAACAGAGATGTGTAAATAAATGAAAAATGAAGCAAGATTATGATGCCTTATGTTGGAAAGTAGAATCTGACCCCTATAGCTTCAGGTTTACAGAAACACCTCTGAACTGACTCATCTAAAAAGCCATTAAGATATGATCCATTTATTTTTGTAGCCTGTGTATTGCTAAACTTAATTCCTTTGGGTTTGTTTTGCATATCCCTAATTTTACTCTTCACCTACAAACACTCACCCCTTCCTTATAGTGCTGCTGCTTAGTTCAGGCTCTGATGGCACTTTAGCTAGGTTGGTCATGGCCTCTGTCCCCTCCACTGCTGTCAGAACACTACCTGGTATGTGGATATAGAGCTACAGGGAGAAGAGGAGTGGTCCTTCTCATACAAGAAGTTGACACCCCTCAGACTTCAGCACTGACTCTCTATTTTCCAGCTCACCTTCTACTTCAGCACTGCAGCAGTTTTATTTGGCAACATGCATGGTGCACCCACACAGGCACCCTGAAAACAGCAGCACTGTCACCCCCACTGTGGTCACACTGCTTAAAGGTCGAGAGGCTCATGCCTGGAGACTTGTGTCCTCCCCTGAGAGCCCCTTCCAGCCTGCTGTCTCGGATGTGCCAAGGCAGTTTGTCCAGTGGATGCTGGGAACAGTGAATGGTAGAGCATCACCACAATTGCTGAGCATATATACACTGCTTTGTGCACATCTTCTGACTCCATTGTGTAGAAACAAATTGCTACATGTGCTATCACTCACAGTTAAAAATTATTATTCTAGGAGCTTCTTATATCTCAACTATATCCTCTTCAAAACAAGTTCTGTGGATCTTTGCTCAACTCTGTAGTCTTAATCTGTGCTTTCTTTCTTATCTCCTAGTACAACTCAGAGTTCTGCATATGAAATCCATCACAGTGTATTATTTCCCCACATTATAACATTCTTTGAACATGGCATTAGTTCCATAAAGCACAAAGTCTTTTCTTCCCTCTAAGAATTTTCTCTTTGTTTCAGGACTAATATCACATATATATAATTGGTTCTACCACCTCTGTGACAAATTACATAAAAGATGTCTCTTTTTGGACCAACTGTGATCCCATCCTAGAAAAATAATTTTAAAGACAAAAATTGCAGACAGTTTTCTTAGGCTTTATGTTACTTGCTTTCTCATTCTAATAGTCTAGAGCAGTTTTTCATTATTTGCATAATTGCAAGTGAACACACACTTTTCAGACACTTCTGTGGGTGGAGTGAAAGGTTGTGCAGAGACATCTCTGTTTACAGAGCATTGGGGATAAAAATATTTATCAATAGGACTCAGCCCTTCATTCTAATAAATACCACATCTATTGCTGACAAGTTTTTAGTTTTCTTATTCCATTCTAGGCCCTGTCTAAAAGTGATAATGTTCAAATCACAGTCCCTGAAAAACACCCTAAAATGTTTTGGGATGCATGTGGTAGGAAACCATTTTTTCCACTTTTTTTTTTCCTTCTCAGTACTTTGGCAAAAAAAAATTTCCTTCCCTTACATATAATGCTTCTGTCTTTGTGTGTTCTCCTGATGCTTTTAGGAATTCCACAATCAGAGAGACATGCTTAAACATTATGGTATTCTGGTGCACTGAAGCATCAGTGGGAGACTACAAGTCAGCAAAGAAAACTCCCTGGTAAAACCATCAAGGACTCAATCAACCAGACAGGTAGTAAATTCAGTCAGCTATCACCAAACCAACCTCAGTCTATCCATTGAGTGCTGAATGACTGCAAGCAGAAGGTAGGCCTAACTATGTAGGCATCAGGCATTTCAATTATTTCTATGTACACAGTGAGTTTCATATTAACTTTTCCCATTTTAAGAATGAGACATAGAATCAGTCCCTTTTAATAGATTACTATGAAATATTATTTGCAACCAATTTCTGAATTTATTAAGTGGACTTTAAAAAAAAGAGATTTCGAGGATGATCCTTCATATCATACTGCCTTTCAAAGCACAAGGTGTTAATATTCTAATATTTCACTAATATATTGCTTCAAAGAAAGAGTATTTTTATATTTAAGAGTATTAGCATGATTCAGTAAGGTACAGGATTTAGGGGGAAAACCTGACCCATCAAAAAACTTGACACACATGATAAGAGACAGAAGAGCTATTAAAAATTAATATATGGGAATTTATGAATATTTGTGTTACTAACTTCTGGAATTTCTAATGTTAATCCTTGCCACATTTATATATGTATTTTTAGGAACCATAGATGATTCTACCTGTTTTTAAATGCTACCATGTCCAGGTTTGCTCTCAGTGCACAAAGAGTTCTGATTTTAGACAGAGAGGTTGAATCACACTGACTACTCAGGATGGTACTCATAACACTGGGATTTATGGCATATTTATAGTGTTTTCTGGAAAACAGAGGGTGAACAGAAGTCAACTCATCTTTATTCAATGTAGGTATAGGTATAGCAGAGAAACAGAGCTGCCCGTTGCTAAATAATTGCACATGCCAAATACTTTGCCTTGTGTAGTGAGGATCCTGAAAAGGGCTCAGAAAAATTAATACTGTCCATGCTTCCTTATTCTGCTTGAACCTTTCCCAGAAGCAGTTTCAACTTTGGTAAAATGCTTATTATGAGTCAAAGCAGGATGTAGCAGCTTCATGAAGCATTCAAAGATCATTCTACCAGCTTTGGTAAGCATTAGTGTTACTGCATTTACAAGGTGTTAAATTAATATCTGCAGGGTGACAGAGATATTACAGAGTTTCTTTGCTGAAGCTGAAAGTCAGCCGAAGGCAAGTCCCTGAAGAGGTAAAGTTAAAAAATTATCATGTTTTGGGAAGAAATTGGGTGTTTGAGTTTGCAAACTGCCCAGCAGAAGACTGGTAAGTGTGACATGTACCCATACCTTGAGTCACAGAAATTGAAGGGATCGAAGCCTGCTGAGGCATGGAGTGCTTCAGCAGCTTTCCCATTTCATTTAAAAAGAAGAAAAGGTGAAGGCGAGCCCTTGACATGAGGGAAAGGGAGGACCTGGAGCACAGAGTTGTGATTCACACAGCCCCAAAGTGCAGTCCCCCTGTTCTGTTCAGGATTTCACTCTGATCCAAGGAAAGTGAGCTGACCCAGGAGCCCCTTCTCCAAGTAGGTATAAGACGAGGCTTATTAGTGGAAGCTGAAACCTTTCCAGTGTAAGCAAAGCCTTGACTGGAACTGCTGAGCCTTCAGAGACCTAGCTCCCCCTGAGATATTCTTCCTGCTGAATATGAGAGGAAGATATCATTTTGTACAGCGCAGCATGCAATGGAAATACATTTATACCACAGAGCATGGACATTACAGTAAAAACTGCTGCCATGATGAATGAGCCTCTTGACCTCTATCTCACCATGCTATCCTGAAAATTTCGTTATTACACCTTAAAACTCAGGAACTACATTTATCTGTCTCTTCCTATACAGTAAGGCATTCCTGCCAATAACACGTTAGTAAAAAGATCTTTTGCTAAGGGCTGTCAACAGCAATATTATTTGATTACTTATACACAGCTGATGCTTTTTTATTTTTATCTGCAAGCAAAAATAACACTTTAGCTGAGGTTGGAATAATTTTGAACAAATCTTGGATTCTTTTGTTTGTCTACAGCAGCAGATTCTCAGCTGACAGAAAAGACCACATCTCCTTCAGAGGAGCTGCAACAATTTAAACTGCCTGGGAGTTTGGCCGATAATTGAAGAAGTCACTGTCTGTAGGAAAGAGCTAAAATTAAACTGTGTATTATTTTTATAGCAAAATCAAGAAAAGAGTTCACCTCAGCACTAATATGTCAAACTGCAATTCTCCTCTGGGTAATTCACCTAATGTTCACTAACTTCCAAGCAACATGGAGGAAGATCTAAAATCTCTTACCTGATGTTGTAGCTTTACATCCGCAAATGCTAGCAGCTACAAATCCAATCAATACCTTGAACTTAAATGAAATCACTATGGTGAAATTCTGAGCTTTGTCGCTTGATAAACTCTTTAAACCTTTCCAGCAACAGGAAATAAAATAAAAAGTTGTAATGCATGGTTTTTCTTAGCAAATTTATTTCAATGGATTTAATTCTGTTCAGACTCAAATAATCAGTATTCACTGAAGTAATTTTTCAATTCACAGACAAACTATCCATTTTATCTCTCCTTTACTGCTGCCATTTGGGTCATGACCTTTTTTTTAATTTTCATTACATCCAAGTGATTCTTGAAAATAAAATAAAACAAAACTAAAATTTTAATTCCATTTCTGCTTTGAATATAATGCAGATTTCCTGGGAACACATAGGTTCAAAAATGGAAGCCAGATTCAAAAGTATAATGGAAGTATCCCAAGAATAATAAATCCAAAACAAAAAGGAATCCTTACCTGCAAACGTTGTGGTTTACAAGCAAATTAAATGGTTGTGTCACTTGTGTCTAGGTGGCATAGATTAATTTAAGTCATCAACAATTTCGCTTATTCTGTATGAATTTGTACTCTTATTAGCTTTTCATATTGCTCTCTTTAAACATACTAAAAAAGTTTCATTCTATACAAAGGAATAGATGGAATCTTGGGCAGATAACAGACATTTCTCTTGCAGATTTCAGAAACTCCCTAAAAGAAAATGGGAGCTAAATGCGGCAGATATCCCTTCTTTACCTTAAGAAGTTAGATATGGCTGACAACATAGAAAAGCATTTTGTGAAGAAAGTGGCAGCCACCATCTTCCCACAAAAGCCTGGACTGACTTTCAGGTAATATCAACATTTAAAAACCCTTGGAAATGTTATAATAAAAGAAGTTTTGTTTTTTGATGTTTCTTCAGAGGAGTAGTCAGCAACAAAGGGGCCCAAGGTCTAATTGTTTTTTAATATCTGGTGCATACTCTCAAGCATACAAGCCTTTAATCTGTTACCTAGAGTATCAAGTAAGAGTACTGTGTAGAGTTTCCTCTATAGTGAGAGGACAGAGGAAATAGCCCTTAACTGAGAGAAGGTAAATTCAGATTGGATATTAGAAAAAATTTTCCCTGTCAGGATGGTCAGGCATTGGAACAGGTTGGCCAGGAAGGTGAGGGACTCAGTGGAGGTGTTCAAGGTGTGCCTGGATCTGGTGCTGGGTGATGTGGTTCAGTAGTTCAGGTGTTACAGTGGCAGGGCTGAGTGGATGGTTGGACTGGGTGCCATTAAAGGTCTCCTCCAATCTTGATGATTCAGTGTATATTTGCACAGAATTTGAAACACTTGAAACACTCTTCTGTTGTAATGCAGTTTGTATTTGGTTCATAGACTTTCTCCCCTCACTGCCTGAATTAGATGGCTGTAGGTACATTACAATAAATTAAACATTTATTCTACAAGCTCCTATCACATTTTCTGTTTGAAACAACTAGCATAATTTTTCAGTCTTTTTCATGCAGTAAAGCTCCACATGTCTAACTGTAATTGTGTTATTTGTAATGCAGTTTCAAATGTTAAGTGACATGTACCAATTGTCCCCGATGCAGGCTGTGTCCATGTATTGAAATAAATTATTAGTTGTCCCTTAACGCAAAAGTGTTTTGTCTGTCACTGAATGCCTCACATGTTATTCAGAGTTCACAATGAACCATGATTTAAAATGCTACAGTATATCAAACATCAATCCTCCAGTCTTACTGCTACTAAACAGAGAACAGAGAAAAGACCCCAGCATCAACTGAAGAATGCCTTGCAATGTAATTTGCAGATGGGCCTATTTTGGGCATATTTGGATGTTTCTTGGAGGCAGTTGAACAGATCTATGATCCATATCCATGTACCTGCAGCAAGCTGGTGCCAAGGAAGAGATGAAACCTCAGAGGCTGGGAAGTTAGAGCTACTGACTTCTTAGTTCTGCTTCCAGATCCATTGTTGATTCATTCTCCTACAAGCTTTGTCTGCAGCTGTGGAATGAGTATCACTGACAATAGCCACAAGGACATTCACTGAGTATACAGATACACTCGTTCTCTGTTTAAACTAGGAGAAATAGGCAGCACAGGTTTTGAGTCATCCAAGTGAGGTCTGTCAGATATTTGGAAGGGAAAGCTATCAGGATGCATTCCATTGGTTAATTCTGGTAATACATTACAGTGGGTTTGAAAATGGAAAACCAATGTTGCTATTTCATTAGGCTGGACTGCATTTTTCATCACTTCTGTTTAAGAAAAATAATAGTATCACAGTTTGTATCCATTTAACTAAATCTGTAAAATTGAAGAGTAGTAAGGTACAAGAGGTCACAAATAATAAAGTCTATCTACAGAACTGATCAAGGTCTAGACAAAGGATTATGATCTCAGCAGCTAAAATGTTCATGACTTGTGTTAATGTCCAGTCCACTCTTTTACCCATAAAACCTCTTTACTATCCTCACCTCCTAGCTTGTCTGTTTACTCATAGTCAGGACTTTAGTAACCATTCTACCCAATAGCATGCTGTGGTGGTTTTGGCTAAAGTAAACTTTCTTCTCAGTGTTGTGTATGGAGATGAATTTTGGATTTGTGCTGAACACAGCATTGATCATTAGTGGTGTTTTAGTTATTGCTTAGCAGGGCTTACACAAAGCCAAGGTCTCTTCTGCTTTTTTGTACTGTCAAGCTGGTGAGGAAGTTTTGGGCACCTGAAAGGGTGGGAGGAGACAGAGGCAGGACTGCTTACTCAAACTGGCCAAAGGGATATTCCAGACCATGTGATATCCTCCTCAATATTTGAAGCTGGGGCAAAAAAGGAAAAAGGAAGGGATGTTCCTAATGATGGTGTTTGTGTCCCCAAGTCACCTTGAGGCATGAGGGGGCCATGCTGCTCTGAAGATGTGAAACATCTGTCTGCCCATGGAAAGCAGTGAATGAATTCTTTGGGTTTTTTTGCTTGTGTGATTTTGGATTCCCCATTATACTCTCTCTGTTTCATCCCATGAGTTTTACAGCTTCTACCCATCCGACTCTTCCCCCTGCTGGTGGCAGAGAGAGTGAGTGGCTGTGTGTGGTGATTTGGTGCCAGATGGGATGAAACAACACATACATGTCTTGGTTGCCTAGGAATTAGAAATAGAGATTGAAATGAAAACATGTAAATTAGGTTGACAGAAGACGTTTCATGTCAGAGTAAGTTAGGCTGGATCTTACCATGTTGTTTCATGGAACTAGCTAGGGGCAGCAGCTGTCTGACTTGCCCTGAATTACACTAGAAAATCCTAATTTCCCATGACCAAAAGGCAAAATAAATACACTATGGCAAAGGCTAGATGAAGTTTTAATTTTTTTTATATCAATGAAAAATGCAGCCTTATGTGATTCCTTGATTGAATTTTCTCGAGAGCTTGAAAAATGTGAAGTACCAAACTAAGATATGTATGGCTTTTTTTGTTTGTTTGTTTAATTGGTTGGGGTTTTTTGAGGAGACAGGGTTGTTTACTTTTTTGAAAGGTCTGTAAAATGTTTTCATTTACCTTTTTTTTCTAATTTAAGCCACATTTTTTAGAGAAAAAATACTCTAAAACACTTTTTATTGTGTGTCCAGAACTGTAGAGGAGTTATTTAATTAATGGTCAAGAATAGTGAAAAGTGGAAAAAAGAACTTCTAATGCAGATAAACATAATACATATATAACGTCCATTTTAGGATTAAACTTCATAGATGCCTTTTTTCCTAGCATATATCCCAACAACCCTACAAAATTTAAAGATCATTTAGACCATAAGCAACTTCTAAGCAGGTGCTAAAATCTCTTTCTCAAGACTCTAACACTTATGAAAAATATGTCCATGCGAGTTAGTGACTGGTGAGTTATTAACGTTTCTGTAAAGAGCTTGTGATCCCTACATAAGTGTGAACAAATACCTAGACCACCATTTGTTACTGTGTATTTTCATTTGTGCTTTTAGGCTTCCCGTAACTTTTTCAATATTTTTTTGTGGAAAGCTGAAAATACAAATATAGAAACATGCTTCCCTTGTCTTGCATCAACATATTTTTCCTTATATGTTAATTTTTGTATAACCATCATCCTTCCAAAGAGATCAGGTGTTTAGTCTGTATATTTTAAATTGCAGTTAGTTTATACTGTCTCTTTCCTATGAATATGGTAGCAAAAATCTACCTCTTTGAAATAACTGATGCTTACAGCTGCTTCAGAAAACTTTGCACCCAATGCATTTTCTTTGGTTAAACTAAAAAACAAAAGGAGAGAAAAAAAATATATTTTAAGAAAGCTGATCTCAAAATTAGAATATAGATATTTTTTCTTTTAAAATGCATCACAGGAGACTCAAAAGAGCAAAATGTGACCTTTATATTGCTAAATGGCGAAGACATTTTCAGTCTTTAGGTAAAGCCTGCCTTCTTCAAGAAAGACATTATTAGCAAGGAAAATTATTTTCCATTGTTATACCTGTCACCTTTCCTCTGCAACAAGTCCCATCTCATTGAGAAAATCTCATTTTATATGTATATCACAATGAGGGACAAATACCAAATGCTTATTCAAGCAGAGACATGGAATTAATTACTCCAGCAAATATCTGCATTTTCCAAAGAAGGGATTCATATAAATATTAGGGAGATAGAAACCCCTGGACATTTCAAAAACAATTTCAAATTCTTACAGTGTCTTCCATTAACAGGAGTTTGGGGTTTGCTTTTAGGGTTTCTTTTTTTCCTGTCACAGCCAGGTTAAGGTGAAACTCACAGTCTTTATTTAAAACCAGAGACTTTTCATTCCCTAATTAATACCACAGTTCACAGATTGTCTGTGCGTGGTTTTACAAATCTGTATTTAACTAATTAGATTTGCAGTGCCAAAATCATTAAAAAAACTTGGGAATCGGATTCTTTTTAATGGTTGTAGACTACAGCAGAAAGGTTCTATGGATTTAATTTCCTAAAGATTTATCTTAATGCCTTACTTCCCTCAGAAATGCGCAGTGACAGGAAGTGAGGCAGAACTCTATGTAGAAACTTTGAGAAAGTAAGGCATTTTTTACTTAAAATCAATTAATAACAGTCCATTTTTGGTCCTCATAGTTAAAATCTATGAGTGTGTTATTTTTTGTTCTTTTTTCCACAACTGAAGGGCTTGCAGCCTCTGCTACATCTGAAAACTAAACACCTACATAAATTCTTGGTTTACTGCAAATCCCAGTTATCCACAATGCCTTGCTCCAAGTTGCAATGGGTCAATTGGCTTTGCACTGACTTTTGTCTGCCATGGATGAGCAGGCTGCTCTCACTAATTATTTGAATCTCCAAAGCACAAGGTCATACATTAGTAAAGCAAGCACTTCCACATCAGCTTTAAGGAGAGTGAAAATCATGTTTTACAGTACATGGTGGAGTTAAACACAGCCTTGAAAGCACACACAAACTAGCTCTCAGCAGCCAGACTCTTGCCCACTGTGTACCTTTTTATATCTATGAAAAATTTATGTGAAATGGTCTTTCCAATTTCAGAGTGCTTTGTGCACATTTACACAAATGTCAATGACTGAACAACATTTAAAGCAGTACAAAAAACTGCTTGAGGAGTTCTATATTCGTATCATGACAGATGAGGAGGACTTTTGACCATTTCAAAATTTCTGGTAAAGGAAACACCACAAATACAAGGGAAGTTGGCCTCCAAAACAGCAACAGTTGACTTACAATGTTTCCAGGTAACACCAGGGAAAGTGTCCATGACTTTGACACAGAAAAATTATTTTTGTTAATTAATATAACACTCTAGCCCCAGGTTACACAAGTGATTGGGTTAAAGCCTTCTCAAGTTGGGACATGGGTGGTACCTGTAAAGTGGGGTAGTTTAACCACTACAATGCTGAGTGTGTGAGTTGGATAAGCAGTACTGGTAATATGTATTGACTTATGACTTAATGTGACTTAATGGTACTGGTGACATGAAGGTGACGTATATGAGCTATCATTCAAGCAAAGTTGTTAGTAGCAAGTGCACTGCAGAATACTTAAACAAGTGTGCAGTATCATTCAGAGTATTTTATCAGTTTTTAAGGCATTACCTGAGACATCTGTCACAGACATCTTTTGTGGAAAATCCTTTCTTTAGGATTTGTTCATCTTCTGGGAAGCTGAGGCCCCAGAAGAAGAATGTAAACAATTGTTATAGGCTGGTGTGGAATGCAACAGGTGCAGCGGTGATTGGTCTTCTGTGAGTGTTTGGATTTGCTGACCACTCACAGGAGAGTTGGTCCTTGCTTTCTGCTGGACACAGAACTTTGTTATTGATTCCTATTCTATTCTTAGCTTAGCAGCTTCTGAACTTCTCTCTCTATTCCTATTAGTATAGTCTTAATGTATTATATGTCATAAAATAATAAATCCAGCCTTCTGATGATGAGTCAAGATTCTCGTCTATCTCTCTCACCCTGAGGAACCCTTGCAAAGCCATGCAACAGACATCAGCCAAAAACTTTGTTCTGTTGAACCGAAAAAGCTTGAAAGACTGAAACTAAGACATGCTACTAGGAAGTGTTTGAATGTTGTTCAAGGACTTGAATGAAGTTTGAGTATTTTTCCTGAGCTGTGGCTGATAAGGAGAGCATAAAAATTCAAGCCATTATTTTAGCATAGGTGTGCAGGTATCACCTATGCTAAAATATCAATCACCAAAATCTAAAAGGTTAAAGCAAACACATACACTGTGTAATTGCTGAACAATTTAAATTATCAAAATGAAATGTTGGGTTTCTGAACTTCTAGTGTTCATCTCATTGACCTGTCATTATTCATCTGTCAAGGAAACAGAAAGGTTCAGTAGGACTGCTGAAAATGAGCAAATAAAAAATGAAATTATCTCAACTGAGAAAAGAAAAACTATGTATTTTCATTTACTAAGATGTGATAGCATTTTAGAGCCAAATCGTGATCAATCAAATATCTTTAAAATCAGATTGAAAAAAAAATGTATCATTGAAATAAAGCTGAAAGTACAGCTAATAAACCCATTTAATTTATTTAATAACTATTTTTTTTATCAAGACCAAAGTCCTTTGTTTCTTATTTGTTGTAGTCTACACTGCAGTCACTACTGAGTCATATATGCCTATTTGCTGTTCATAGTGGAATTTGAACCAGTGTAAATTAATCTCTATTAGTTTTAGTCTCTATTCCAGCCCACTTTTGCAGTAGCAAGTATTAGGCAAACAGCTGAGCATTTGAATCCAGCCATTTTCTATTACTCTTCTACGTATTTCAGAGTGCGGTGTCTAAAGGAGACAAGGCATTTTGTGAAATGTCACACACAATACAGCTGATGAAGACACTCAAGAAAGAACTCCAAGTAAAATGAAATGCTAAATTCTAAAATGCTAAAGAGATCTGAAGAATTTCCCTGGTGCAGCTATCTTTACATAGAGATTGTCTAGATCTCTGCCTTGCACCCTGCTAGGCCCATCCTTCCTACCACGATGGTAGCAGCACCAGAGCCTTTCAGCAAGAACCATAAGACAGCCCACAGAGAAATGGGTGAGTGAGAGGAACATTAAAAGACACAGAATCATCAGAATTATATTTAATAAACAAAGCTGCTATTTGGTGGGGGGTTTTTTCCAGCAAATATATCACAAATTAATTTGTATTAAGTTTGGTACTTACAATTTTAAATGCAACTCTTTGGATCTCTATGCCGAAGAATAATCAGATGCCTGTCTTCAAGCACTTCAAAAACTTTTCCAAAATCAGTGAAGATACTCATGCTCAGAACTAGGAAGATAATTTCAACAATGACCTACTATGGCAGGAACAGAGGAATTCAAAGTAAGCTCTCATGGCAGAAGTTCAAATAAGATTCCGGACTTAAAACATCATATCTGGAAGCATCCATCTTATGCTGAACCACCTCCTGTTTTATGCCCAGATATATCAACAATGTTGCAAAAAATTCAAGGCCATGCTGTAAGGGTGTTGAATGTCTTTGGAGAGAGAAAAAATTTCCATTGCCACCTCCCCAGCCCATCTTGAGGAATGAAAAGAAAGAGGAAGAAAAATGTACAGCATATTTTGGTAGTCATTATTTCACTAAACTTACCCACAAGTGGAACATGGTTTAAAGTAATCTAATAAAACCCAGATGGAGGACTATTCCAAAAACAGTCATCATATGCCCTCCAAGACTAGATATTAGTTCCCAGTCTGTTTCAAGTTGTAAAATTCTCTTTCAAACTCCTCCACTAACATCCTTATACTAAAAAGTACCACCAGACTCTGAGGAAAGCAGTAGAAAAATTTCCAGGTGAACAATGATCATGAAAGTGATTTTTAAAAAATGCCCTTAGTTAAAGAAAGGGATGGAGATGGAACAGAATAGAGCCAACCTGTTAAATCAGAGTTGACTTTCCAGCAGGTATTTTCAGTACCCACTGTTAATACACCTGAAAATAAGGAAAATAAAATTCAGAAACCAAATCAAATTCAGGTACTGATTAAATAATTTTAGACAGATGGGAAGGACTGCTAACTGGGAGCAGAAGAATAAAAAGTTTGTTGATGTGCTCTCTGAAAGATTAAATTCTTAGACAATTCATAGGTCTTTTGGGAGTGAGCAGACAGTTTAAACATGTGTTGACGGAAAGCCAATTACTTAATTAATTAAACTCATGCTACATAAATAATATATTTAAATTAAACTTACAAGATGATAATGTCCTTACATATGTAGTAATTCCTTTGGCCTCATGACGCCTCAAGACATTATTTTGGGCTCAAAGCCACCTTGAAAAATTGTTTTTTTTGGGAGATCCTTGGAGTATGGGAACAGAAAAACTTTGATAGAACAGAACAACTACGGATGAGTTAAAAACATCTTTCTATTAATCCTCTGTGAAGCTTATCTAAAGAGTTATACTGTAAGTGCATGTTTTTCCCATTACTCCTTTACAATGGTGTTTCAGAACCATTCGCAATCACAAAATAAACAACTTCCATTAATTTTCTGTATTTCTTTTCTAGCTTCTCCTCTCTAGTCTAGAAGATAGTAATGGACAAATAAATAAATAAAAAAATAAACTGAGTTTATATTTTCAGATTTTTGTCTCAGAAAAATATCTCCAAGCTTCCAAAAAATTAAATTTAAAAATATAGTCTATTTCTAGAAAGAGTGTCTCAGAAAGTCTATTCTAGCTACTCTACCAGTTGCAGTAGTGTTAAAAAAATCTGCTTTTAAACAATTATAGTTTGATTTATAGATACAGTGAAAACATATATATAAAAGAATTTCATGTCATATATTAGATAACAGCCTGAATAAATTCAAATGATACTACTCTCCATAATTTATTTCTCCAGGCTATTCAGATTTTTGCCTACAGAGTAAAAGGAAGAAAGAATAATTGCAGTGAAATTAAGTGAAAAAAATTAAAGAATAACATCCTCACTTGTCCTTATCAGCTGCCATTTCACAATGACTAAAATGCACAGAGCATATTTTACAACACTCTTTTCAATAACTGACAAAAAGTAAATTGTTGAAAAACTTGTATATGATTTTATATAAGGAAGTTTCATACTTGAATGTATGAAACACTACCTAGAGATTAGTTTATGCACTGCATAAGTTTCAGCTATTAGAGCTACACAACTATGTGTTTTCAATCAAGTTCTGTAAATGATAAAATTTTTTCCATGGCAGAATAATCTAGCAAAGGCTGTGTGAAACTGGAATTTAATTTGCTTAACATAAGAGCCAGTCAGCATTTGATTGATTCAAGATATGGAAAGGTAGTAGAGCTCAAAAAACTGTACATGAAGTACTTGATTAAACAAGACAGGAATCACAGGGTTGATTAATATGAAGTCACAGCACCAAGATCCAAGTTCCAAGCCATCAGCTCTGCAGTACTCAGGGAAAGGACATAAATTCTTGCACTCAAAAGACATCAAAGTTTTTATCTTGCTACCACTGAGAAGAAATTCAATTTTCTGTTATACTCCATACTCGGAAGCAGTCTTCTACAGGAAGACAAAGGACATGTGTAACTCTTAAAGTGCAGATAAATTCCTCATCTGGTAATAGCAATATTTCCATAAGGAGACATGATCCCCATAAATGGGAATGAGCACCTACCTATTATTTTCTCTTTGTTACAATGGTGCATGTAAATGTCAAAATAAAATATTCTCACTGCTAAATATTTAATGGGTTTTGAGATTCTTATAGACTTTTCTTTCTACTCAGGGATCATTCTGCCTCTGTAAAATTATGGGGTTTAAGAATCTGGACGGAAAATGTAAAAGGAAATTTATGCAAAATTCCTCCTAATGTTGTCTTTTAGTAGAAAGGTATTTGCCATTACATTTTCTGCTTCTTGAAAAAGGGTAAGGTGGGGTAAAGGGTAAATCTCCTTACTAAATCTAGGCAGGTTCCCCAAGTAATCTCAAAGATCATACTGTCTGATAAAAAAAGCACTCACACAAATGTTTTATCACAATGGCATGCAAAGTTCCTAATTTTAGGGAAAGGCTCAGAGGTGAAAAGGATTACCAACCAGGCATGACACCAGAGAGATGTTCAGGCCAGCGTGACATGACCATTAGCACCATGAGCAGAACATACATTAGTAAGTTTTCAAGGGTCAGAATTCACCTAAGTGCCTTTTCAAATATTGTTGAATTAATTTTAAATAATATTCAGTAGCACAGAAATAGAGAGTTGCAGCATCATAGTTGCAGGTTTTTTTGGTTTAGTTTGGTTTAATTTTGTAGGTTGAAAGTTTTCTTGTTGAAACTCCCCTGCCATAAGCAGGGACACCTCTCTTGGTCAGATTGATCAAAACCTCATCAAACTTGCTTCAGGAAAGATATTAGCAAGTTCTTCAAGAAAGAAAAAAAGTTGGAAGCAAGCAGTGACATAATTTGGTTTTCTATATAAGTAAACTTTGTAATAAAATCTTTCATGACGCCTATAATGTAACATGCTTGCAAAATATTTCCAGATACATATAAATATGACATCACTTGCAGAGTTTTTCCTTGAATGACCTGGTCAATCATTAATCTCTGTAGTTAATCACACCAGAAAGTAAAGGGACAAATTTTAACTTCTTGAGTAGGTACTACAAGACAACAGATGGAAAAATAACTCATGGATTGATTTTCTTATCACAGTTTAAAACAGTATTAGTATTTATTGCCTGATGGATATAGCATAAAAAAGGCAGAACGGAGTTGAGAGTAGTAATAAAATTTAAAGAGAAATCCCTCATGATTTTACCAGCATCATTTTTCCACGACAGCAGAGGAATCTGAAGTTGCTACAGAAGCCAACAATCTTCTGCAGTTCACTAGGACTGACAAGGAGCAAAAATATCACAGTCCTTCATTCCTGTTGCACTGTTTCTACAGTGTGTATACAAAGAACTGACTTATGGGGGAAAAAACCCCAACAAAATGACATCATGGTTGACTTGCACTCAGGACTTTTATGTTGAGGCATTCACCAGACAATGATGCTTGAGGAGTTCAGAGGAAACTATCATGTGAGTTCTGTGTGATTCACACAGTCACTCTGTGTTACTGATTGATGTTCCACAAGTGAAAGAATGTTAAGATACACTTTTCTCCAACTCTAAAATTAATACAATGGCATTCCATATGTATTACATGGAATACATATGGAATGTAATAACATCAAAACTTAATGCAAAAATTAAGCTTGGATCAAGCGATACTGTGTCATCTGCAGTCCTTGCTCATACCTTCTGATTTGGGCATACAAACTGTTTAATTTTGATGCACACATGTTCAGTTTGGGGCATGATTTTATTCTAAAGAAGATTTTAAAGGCCTTTGAAGGAAGGCTTCTTTCAAATTAAAAAAATAATTTTATAATTATTATTATTATTAAGAAAAAATAAGGAAAGATAATAAATTTTAATTCAGTACACAAGAACATAGTGTATTAGAGTGTCCCTGAACAGCTTTTGTGCCTGAAACAGCACCATATGACAATATCTATTTTACTTTATTCTGGCAGCCAGGTGTTAGTTAAAATCTTTGTTTATGAATTTACTATTTCTCTATATAGGATGAGTCATTGCAATTTGTATGCATACATTGAATCCGTTCTCCATTAGTCTTTGCCTTCTGGAACCCCAAACATGTCTTTTAAAATACTAGGAAAGGGAACAAATCAAAGACCTGAAAAGGCAGAATAAAAAGAAGCAGTGGCTCAGTTTCACAGCTACTTCACCTATATGCAAGTTCTGTTTAATCCAGATTTCCTTCATCCTTCTCTCTCTTGTTCTTTTAGCTATTAGTGGCAGTCTTCCTACCTAGATTCCTGTCACAAGGCCCCTGACCCATAAGCCCCTCTTTCTCCAGCCTTCTGATCTCCCAGGTCAGTTGCTGCTCACTCTCATCCTGCTAATTCATACATTCCTTCAGTAAATGTTTTGCAATAGTTTCTGTGAACTTGCTCTAACTGCCAAAATCCAAATTTCTGTTCAAATCACAAAAAGAATTTAAAGTCTCTCATTGGTGGGTCAGATCATTGGTGGGTTTATTTTTCTGCTTTGGGATTTTTTTGGGGGGGAGAGGTTTCTTTGCTTTGCAAAGAGGGATAGTGTGAGGCAAATCAGATTTTTTTGTTTAGTTTTTGGTTGGATTTTTTTTTTTTTTTTAAGTGCTTGAAATTATGGATTTTGACTTAGCCTTGTACTCCACAAATAGTACTGTGGGGACCAAAATATGTATAAACATTTCATCTATATGCTTATGTCTCTTACTCTGTTGCTGACTCTGACTGAAGCATTAGCTGTGTTTGGATATTTTTCCCGTTTTTAGACTGTGGGAAGTCATAGTACTGCTTTTCCTACCCTTGAAATGTCTTAGTGCACTCCCCACGGTTTTGCTTCCTAGTTTCACATAAAAACTTGCTTATCTTTGTGATTTTAATGAAATCAGTCAATGCGTTATTAGACTAGGCAAAGAATACTTAGACACTGGAAATAAAACTAGAGCCAACCAAAACAGTTGGTGTCTATCAAACAGTAAGGCTGAGAGAAATTTTTAATTGTATGCAGGATTCTGATACTTATCATTACCTTTACATTCACTGCATTATCTTGTCAGTATAAGAAACAAAAAAAATGCCATTCACCAACTTCTGGAAGGATTTATGAGGTGCTGGCAAGACTTGCAGCTTTCAGTGGTCCAGGAATTATACTGGCAAACTATTTTTTTTGTTTCTTGACATGCATAAATGAGATAAGCTGTAGAAATCACCAATGCATATGAACTACATAATAATCATTCCCACTGTTCATAAAGAAAAAATTTGTCATGCTTAGCTTACAGTTAATAGGGAACAGAGAAGCACAAAGAGATAATTTCAAGACTGTCCTCTTTTTCACCCCAGATTTGAAACTGGATGTCCCATTTTCTAAACATAGGCTGGAGCATGCAAGTCATTAAGATGATGTAAACACACAGGCATTTCTACAGCAGGGGGGACAATCAAACCCCAAACTGACAAGAGCTCTGAAATGAAAGTGCACTGAACTATTCCTTTTGTGAGCTCTGTATAGACTGGCAAAAGATGCCCAAACTGAAGGAAAGGGTTAAAAAAACAAAAAAGAAAAAAAGAAAGATTTATCAGTGTGCTTTCTTTCTGGTATGATGCTCTGGCCTGAAAGATACTCTGCTCAATCCCCATCGACCACAGGGTTGGTTCTCTTTCCATTACAGAACATCATTGAATACCTGAGGTTGGAAGCAATCATTGAAGTTTGCCTTGTACAATCCACCCATCCAAGCACTCAACAAAACAACCAAGACAACTTTTTAATATCTCAAAACAGATATTTTTGGAGATATTTTTGGATATATTGGTGGAGAGTCCACTACCTCTCTGAGCAACCTGTGCCGGTGTTCCATCACCTTCAAAGTTCAAAAGGTGTCCTGGTGTCCAGATGAAAACTCCTGTGTTTCAGTCTGTTCCCATTGCCTCTTTTTCTGCTGCTGCACATTTGCTGGAAGAAGCTTAACTCTGCCCTCTTTGTTTTATCTCTTCAGGTATTTATATACATTGGCAAGATATCTCCTGAGCCTGGTCTTCCCCAGTGCCACTACTTAGATAGGCCAGTCAGAGGACAGTACCTTATTGTCATGCAAGACAGTCCTCACAGATAAATTAAGATAAGGATTTCACACCAGAAAGAAAATTTGATGTTTTAAACCAACTGTCTAAACTTTACAACATGAAAACAAAACAGAACAAAAGAAACTCCAAGTAAGAAGCAAACAAATGAAAAACCACTTGTTCATCATAGGACTCAAGACAGTATTTTTGCATTCACTACCTGTCCTTATCATGGTCTCCAGACCCAGAGTTTTCATACTGCCAGTTTGTTTTATGATCCTAATGGTGCAGTTCAGATTCAGGATTCCTGCTTTACAAAATAAACCAAAACTGCTTAAGATGCTGTTAAGATCCAGCTGATGCTTTTGCTTTACATAGGTTGGACATTTCTTGTTCTACTTTTAACTACTGTGTTTCTTTAGAATAAAATGTCTTTGTATGGACTTGTTTTCCTTACCAAAAAAAAAAAAAATTCATATGTTTCATGTGTTCCCCGTGAAAAGTTCCCTGTGAAATAGATAATTATCTGGACAATCAGAAATTAGAATATACTGTAGCAGACAAGAAATAGCAGAAAAAAGATAGCTTTCATGTGTTCATGTGTGATTGTGTGGGCATCCGTAAGACTCAGTTTCTGCATGAAAAAGCCCTTATCATCTATGGAGAGTCTCACACAAGAGAAAGGGTTTTGTCCCTTAGAAATAAGCAATAGGTTAACCAATTCTCAAGTAACTAACAGTGTCAGTTCTTGTAAAGCTCTCTCTTTGGAACAATTTCAGTGGTTCACACTCTGCTGTTTAAAAACTTTATTAACCATGTGAATTAAAATGTAACTACCAACAGTCCTTGGAGGAAGAGAAAGACATGAATGAATTTTTTTCTGTAAACTGAACGACTTATGAAAGCCAGTAGAAGCCCATGGGCCAAAACCAATCCAGAGCCAGGATTCAAAGTTTCACATGAAAAACTGTAGAGTACAAATGAGCAAAGCAGGTCTGAAATTAATTCAGACTACAGATTGTGAGAAACTGAAATATTAATGATTAATGACTCAAACAATTGGCAATGTACAAAAACAGTGAGTGCTTGGTTGAGGTCGGGTTTGCACCACCACCCCAAAAGAAGGGGACGAGGAGAGTTTTTTGTGTGGTGGTGAAAGCTCTGATTCACATCACACAGAGCAGCTGAACACCCACCTGTGGATGACACAAGTTGGGTTTTGGTACAGATAAGGAAGAAGGCAAATAAGAAACAGAGCAGTCCCTGCTGAGGCACCACAGAGCTTTTAAACCCACCAATGTCCTCCCCTACACAACTGGCTCAGGTGTAAAACTCCCCAGGGAGGTACCGAGACATCCACATGTAGGCCTGAGGGTGTCCATCTCCTCTGGCTGGGCATAATTGTCTTAACTACACTGATATGAGAGGGAGCTCTCTTGTTTTAGAAGGTGTCATAGACCATCAAAGACCCCAAGAATGCCCCCAGACTCATTTTTGGGCCTTCCACTAAGCAACTAAACATTATCCATACTGTTCCATCAGGTGTAAAACTCCAACCAACTAAAAGGGCAGTACCTGGTCATTCCTACATCCCACATGAACCTGAACATGTATTAAACCATTGAAACCTGTGTTTTGTGGCCTTTCCCCACTCCTGACAGACCAAAACTGTGATCATTACTTCAATCAGTGGACCTGGAAACTAACTGCAATTACGAAAACTGTCACTGGATCCAAGAGTGGTGACATTTTTCCTTCCTTCCTTCCTTCCTTCCTTCCTTCCTTCCTTCCTTCCTTCCTTCCTTCCTTCCTTCCTTCCTTCCTTCCTTCCTTCCTTCCTTCCTTCCTTCCTTCCGACACTTCCTTCCTTCCTTCCTTCCTTCCTTCCGACACTTCCTTCCGACACTTCCTTCCGACACTTCCTTCCGACACTTCCTTCCGACACTTCCTTCCTTCCTTCCGCCACTTCCTACCTTCCGCCACTTCCTTCCTTCCTTCCGCCACTTCCACCACTTCCGCCACTTCCTTCCGCCACTTCCTTCCGCCACTTCCTTCCGCCACTTCCTTCCGCCACTTCCTTCCGCCACTTCCTTCCTTCCACCACTTCCTTCCTTCCTTCCTTCCTTCCTTCCTTCATTCCGCCACTTCCTTCCTTCCTTCCTTCCGCCACTTCCTTCCTTCCGCCACTTCCTTCCGCCACTTCCTTCCGCCACTTCCTTCCGCCACTTCCTTCCTTCCTTCCTTCCGCCACTTCCTTCCTTCCGCCACTTCCTTCCTTCCGCCACTTCCTTCCTTCCTTCCTTCCTTCCTTCCTTCCTTCCTTCCTTCCTTCCTTCCTTCCTTCCTTCCTTCCTTCCTTCCTTCCGCCACTTCCTTCCTTCCTTCCTTCCGCCACTTCCTTCCTTCCGCCACTTCCTTCCTTCCACCACTTCCTTCCTTCCTTCCTTCCTTCCTTCCTTCCTTCCTTCCTTCCTTCCTTCCTTCCTTCCTTCCTTCCTTCCTTCCTTCCTTCCTTCCGCCACTTCCTTCCGCCACTTCCTTCCTTCCTTCCTTCCTTCCTTCCTTCCGCCACTTCCTTCCTTCCGCCACTTCCTTCCGCCACTTCCTTCCGCCACTTCCTTCCGCCACTTCCTTCCTTCCGCCACTTCCTTCCGCCACTTCCTTCCGCAACTTCCATCCGCCACTTCCCTCCGCCACTTCCTTCCGACACTTCCTTCCGACACTTCCTTCCTTCCTTCCTTCCTTCCTTCCTTCCTTCCTTCCTTCCTTCCTTCCTTCCGCCACTTCCTTCCTTCCTTCCTTCCTTCCTTCCTTCCTTCCTTCCTTCCTTCCTTCCTTCCGACACTTCCTTCCGACACTTCCTTCCGCCACTTCCTTCCGACACTTCCTTCCGACACTTCCTTCCGACACTTCCTTCCTTCCTTCCGCCACTTCCTACCTTCCGCCACTTCCTTCCTTCCGCCACTTCCACCACTTCCGCCACTTCCTTCCGCCACTTCCTTCCGCCACTTCCTTCCGCCACTTCCTTCCGCCACTTCCTTCCGCCACTTCCTTCCTTCCACCACTTCCTTCCTTCCGCCACTTCCTTCCTTCCGCCACTTCCTTCCGCCACTTCCTTCCTTCCGCCACTTCCTTCCTTCCTTCCTTCCGCCACTTCCTTCCGCCACTTCCTTCCTTCCGCCACTTCCTTCCTTCCGCCACTTCCTTCCTTCCTTCCTTCCGCCACTTCCTTCCGCCACTTCCTTCCTTCCGCCACTTCCTTCCTTCCGCCACTTCCTTCCGCCACTTCCTTCCTTCCTTCCTTCCTTCCGCCACTTCCTTCCGCCACTTCCTTCCGCCACTTCCTTCCGACACTTCCTTTCGACACTTCCTTCCGACACTTCCTTCCTTCCGCCACTTCCTTCCTTCCGACACTTCCTTCCACCACTTCCTTCCGCCACTTCCTTCCGCCACTTCCTTCCTTCCGCCACTTCCTTCCTTCCTTCCTTCCGCAACTTCCATCCGCCACTTCCCTCCGCCACTTCCTTCCGACACTTCCTTCCGACACTTCCTTCCTTCCTTCCTTCCTTCCTTCCTTCCTTCCGACACTTCCTTCCTTCCTTCCTTCCTTCCTTCCTTCCTTCCTTCCTTCCTTCCTTCCGACACTTCCTTCCTTCTGACACTTCCTTCCGACACTTCCTTCCGACACTTCCTTCCTTCCGACACTTCCTTCCTTCCTTCCTTCCTTCCTTCCTTCCGACACTTCCTTCCGACACTTCCTTCCTTCCGACACTTCCTTCCGACACTTCCTTCCTTCCTTCCTTCCTTCCTTCCTTCCTTCCTTCCTTCCGACACTTCCTTCCGACACTTCCTTTCGACACTTCCTTCCGGCACTTCCTTCCGACACTTCCTTCCTTCCTTCCGACACTTCCTTCCTTCCTTCCTTCCTTCCTTCCGCCACTTCCTTCCGCCACTTCCTTCCGCCACTTCCTTCCGCCACTTCCTTCCTTCCGCCACTTCCTTCCTTCCTTCCTTCCTTCCTTCCTTCCTTCCGACACTTCCTTCCGACACTTCCTTCCGACACTTCCTTCCGACACTTCCTTCCGACACTTCCTTCCGACACTTCCTTCCTTCCGACACTTCCTTCCTTCCTTCTGACACTTCCTTCCTTCTGACACTTCCTTCCTTCCTTCCTTCCTTCCTTCCTTCCTTCCTTCCTTCCTTCCTTCCTTCCTTCCTTCCTTCCGACACTTCCTTCCTTCCTTCCTTCCTTCCTTCCTTCCGACACTTCCTTCCTTCCGACACTTCCTTCCGACACTTCCTTCCTTCCTTCCTTCCTTCCTTCCTTCCTTCCTTCCTTCCTTCCGACACTTCCTTCCGACACTTCCTTCCGACACTTCCTTCCGACACTTCCTTCCTTCCTTCCTTCCTTCCTTCCTTCCTTCCTTCCTTCCGACACTTCCTTCCTTCCGACACTTCCTTCCGACACTTCCTTCCGACACTTCCTTCATTCCGCCACTTCCTTCCGCCACTTCCTTCCGCCACTTCCTTCCGCCACTTCCTTCCTTCCTTCCTTCCTTCCGCCACTTCCTTCCGCCACTTCCTTCCGCCACTTCCTTCCGACACTTCCTTTTGACACTTCCTTCCGACACTTCCTTCCTTCCGCCACTTCCTTCCTTCCGACACTTCCTTCCACCACTTCCTTCCGCCACTTCCTTCCGCCACTTCCTTCCTTCCACCACTTCCTTCCTTCCTTCCTTCCGCAACTTCCATCTGCCACTTCCCTCCGCCACTTCCTTCCGACACTTCCTTCCGCCACTTCCTTCCTTCCTTCCTTCCTTCCTTCCTTCCTTCCTTCCTTCCGCCACTTCCTTCCGACACTTCCTTCCGACACTTCCTTCCTTCCTTCCTTCCTTCCTTCCTTCCTTCCTTCCTTCCTTCCTTCCTTCCTTCCTTCCTTCCTTCCTTCCGACACTTCCTTCCGACACTTCCTTCCGACACTTCCTTCCTTCCTTCTGACACTTCCTTCCTTCTGACACTTCCTTCCTTCCTTCCTTCCGACACTTCCTTCCTTCCTTCCTTCCTTCCTTCCTTCCTTCCTTCCTTCCTTCCTTCCTTCCTTCCGACACTTCCTTCCGACACTTCCTTCCTTCCGACACTTCCTTCCGACACTTCCTTCCAACACTTCCTTCCTTCCTTCCTTCCTTCCTTCCTTCCTTCCTTCCTTCCTTCCGACACTTCCTTCCGACACTTCCTTCCGACACTTCCTTCCGACACTTCCTTCCGACACTTCCTTCCTTCCTTCCTTCCGACCCTTCCTTCCTTCCTTCCTTCCGCCACTTCCTTCCGCCACTTCCTTCCGCCACTTCCTTCCGCCACTTCCTTCCTTCCGCCACTTCCTTCCTTCCTTCCTTCCGACACTTCCTTCCGACACTTCCTTCCGACACTTCCTTCCGACACTTCCTTCCGACACTTCCTTCCTTCCGACACTTCCTTCCTTCCTTCTGACACTTCCTTCCTTCTGACACTTCCTTCCTTCCTTCCTTCCTTCCTTCCTTCCTTCCTTCCTTCCTTCCTTCCGACACTTCCTTCCTTCCTTCCTTCCTTCCTTCCTTCCTTCCTTCCTTCCTTCCTTCCTTCCTTCCTTCCGACACTTCCTTCCGACACTTCCTTCCGACACTTCCTTCCTTCCGACACTTCCTTCCTTCCGACACTTCCTTCCTTCCGACACTTCCTTCCTTCCTTCCTTCCTTCCTTCCTTCCTTCCTTCCTTCCTTCCGCCACTTCCTTCCTTCCGACACTTCCTTCCTTCCTTCCTTCCTTCCTTCCTTCCTTCCTTCCTTCCTTCCTTCCTTCCTTCCTTCCTTCCTTCCTTCCGACACTTCCTTCCGACACTTCCTTCCTTCCTTCCTTCCTTCCTTCCTTCCTTCCGACACTTCCTTCCGACACTTCCTTCCGACACTTCCTTCCGCCACTTCCTTCCGCCACTTCCTTCCTTCCTTCCTTCCTTCCTTCCTTCCTTCCTTCCTTCCTTCCGACACTTCCTTCCGACACTTCCTTCCGGTCCTTCCTTCATTCCGCCACTTCCTTCCTTCCGCCACTTCCTTCCGCCACTTCCTTCCGCCACTTCCTTCCGCCACTTCCTTCCGCCACTTCCTTCCTTCCTTCCTTCCGCCACTTCCTTCCGCCACTTCCTTCCGCCACTTCCTTCCGACACTTCCTTTCGACACTTCCTTCCGACACTTCCTTCCTTCCGCCACTTCCTTCCTTCCGACACTTCCTTCCACCACTTCCTTCCGCCACTTCCTTCCGCCACTTCCTTCCTTCCGCCACTTCCTTCCTTCCTTCCGCAACTTCCATCCGCCACTTCCCTCCGCCACTTCCTTCCGACACTTCCTTCCGACACTTCCTTCCTTCCTTCCTTCCTTCCTTCCTTCCTTCCTTCCTTCCTTCCTTCCTTCCTTCCTTCCTTCCTTCCTTCCTTCCTTCCTTCCTTCCTTCCGACACTTCCTTCCGACACTTCCTTCCGACACTTCCTTCCGACACTTCCTTCCGACACTTCCTTCCGACACTTCCGACACTTCCGACACTTCCTTCCTTCCTTCCTTCCTTCCTTCCTTCCTTCCGCCACTTCCTTCCGCCACTTCCTTCCGCCACTTCCTTCCGCCACTTCCTTCCTTCCGCGACTTCCTTCCGCCACTTCCTTCCGCCACTTCCTTCCGCCACTTCCTTCCTTCCTTCTGACACTTCCTTCCTTCTGACACTTCCTTCCTTCCTTCCTTCCTTCCTTCCTTCCTTCCTTCCTTCCTTCCTTCCTTCCGACACTTCCTTCCTTCCGACACTTCCTTCCTTCCTTCCTTCCGACACTTCCTTCCTTCCTTCCTTCCTTCCTTCCGCCACTTCCTTCCGCCACTTCCTTCCGCCACTTCCTTCCGCCACTTCCTTCCTTCCGCCACTTCCTTCCGCCACTTCCTTCCGCCACTTCCTTCCGCCACTTCCTTCCTTCCGCCACTTCCTTCCTTCCTTCCTTCCTTCCTTCCTTCCTTCCTTCCTTCCTTCCTTCCGACACTTCCTTCCGACACTTCCTTCCTTCCGACACTTCCTTCCTTCCTTCCTTCCTTCCTTCCTTCCTTCCTTCCTTCCTTCCTTCCTTCCTTCCTTCCTTCCTTCCTTCTGACACTTCCTTCCTTCTGACACTTCCTTCCTTCTGACACTTCCTTCCTTCCTTCCTTCCTTCCTTCCTTCCTTCCTTCCTTCCTTCCTTCCGACACTTCCTTCCGACACTTCCTTCCTTCCGACACTTCCTTCCGACACTTCCTTCCGACACTTCCTTCCTTCCGACACTTCCTTCCTTCCTTCCTTCCTTCCTTCCTTCCTTCCTTCCTTCCTTCTGACACTTCCTTCCTTCTGACACTTCCTTCCGCCACTTCCTTCCTTCCTTCCTTCCTTCCGACACTTCCTTCCGACACTTCCTTCCTTCCTTCCTTCCTTCCTTCCTTCCTTCCTTCCTTCCTTCCTTCCTTCCTTCCTTCCTTCCTTCCTTCCTTCCTTCTGACACTTCCTTCCTTCTGACACTTCCTTCCGCCACTTCCTTCCTTCCTTCCTTCCTTCCGACACTTCCTTCCGACACTTACTTCCTTCCTTCCTTCCTTCCTTCCTTCCTTCCTTCCTTCCTTCCTTCCGACACTTCCTTCCTTCCTTCCGACACTTCCTTCCGACACTTCCTTCCGACACTTCCTTCCGACACTTCCTTCCTTCCTTCCAACACTTCCTTCCGACACTTCCTTCCTTCCGACACTTCCTTCCGACACTTCCTTCCTTCCGACACTTCCTTCCGCCACTTCCTTCCTTCCTTCCTTCCTTCCGACACTTCCTTCCGACACTTCCTTCCTTCCGACACTTCCTTCCGACACTTCCTTCCTTCCTTCCTTCCTTCCGACACTTCCTTCCTTCCTTCCGACACTTCCTTCCGACACTTCCTTCCGACACTTCCTTCCGACACTTCCTTCCTTCCTTCCAACACTTCCTTCCGACACTTCCTTCCTTCCGACACTTCCTTCCTTCCTTCCTTCCTTCCTTCCTTCCTTCCTTCCTTCCTTCCTTCCGACACTTCCTTCCGACACTTCCTTCCTTCTGACACTTCCTTCCTTCCTTCCTTCCTTCCTTCCTTCCTTCCTTCCGACACTTCCTTCCGACACTTCCTTCCGACACTTCCTTCCGACACTTCCTTCCTTCCTTCCGACACTTCCTTCCTTCCTTCCTTCCTTCCTTCCTTCCTTCCGCCACTTCCTTCCGCCACTTCCTTCCGCCACTTCCTTCCGCCACTTCCTTCCTTCCGCCACTTCCTTCCGCCACTTCCTTCCGCCACTTCCTTCCGTCCTTCCTTCCTTCCTTCTGACACTTCCTTCCTTCTGACACTTCCTTCCTTCCTTCCTTCCTTCCTTCCTTCCTTCCTTCCTTCCTTCCTTCCTTCCGACACTTCCTTCCGACACTTCCTTCCTTCTGACACTTCCTTCCTTCCTTCCTTCCTTCCTTCCTTCCTTCCTTCCTTCCGACACTTCCTTCCGACACTTCCTTCCGACACTTCCTTCCTTCCGACACTTCCTTCCGACACTTCCTTCCGACACTTCCTTCCTTCCTTCCTTCCTTCCTTCCTTCCTTCCTTCCTTCCTTCCTTCCTTCCTTCCTTCCTTCCTTCCTTTCTTCCTTCCGACACTTCCTTCCTTCCGACACTTCCTTCCTTCCTTCCTTCCTTCCGACACTTCCTTCCTTCCTTCCTTCCTTCCTTCCTTCCGACACTTCCTTCCGACACTTCCTTCCGACACTTCCGACACTTCCGACACTTCCTTCCTTCCTTCCTTCCGACACTTCCGACACTTCCTTCCTTCCGACACTTCCTTCCTTCCTTCCTTCCTTCCTTCCTTCCTTCCTTCCTTCCGCCACTTCCTTCCGCCACTTCCTTCCGCCACTTCCTTCCGCCACTTCCTTCCGCCACTTCCTTCCGCCACTTCCTTCCGCCACTTCCTTCCTTCCTTCCTTCCTTCCTTCCGCCACTTCCTTCCGCCACTTCCTTCCGACACTTCCTTCCGACACTTCCTTCCTTCCGCCACTTCCTTCCTTCCTTCCAACACTTCCTTCCGACACTTCCTTCCTTCCTTCCGCCACTTCCTTCCTTCCTTCCTTCCTTCCTTCCTTCCTTCCTTCCTTCCTTCCTTCCTTCCTTCCTTCCGCCACTTCCTTCCGCCACTTCCTTCCGCCACTTCCTTCCGCCACTTCCTTCCGCCACTTCCTTCCGCCACTTCCTTCCGCCACTTCCTTCCGCCACTTCCGCCACTTCCTTCCTTCCTTCCGCCACTTCCTCCCTCCCTCCCTCCCTCCCTCCCTCCCTCCGTCCCTCCCTCTCTTTCCCTTATATAAGCTTTTTTTATGCTTTTATATTTTTTTATTAGTACACATAATAATCATCAATAATAACCTCCTTTCCATTACAACTAAATTATTCTAAAATAGAACTTATATATATATATGTATAGACACACACACATATACCTATGTACATATACACAGACATTTTTATTATTTAGACATATATACATATATATGTATGTATCTGCTGGGTTTTCAGTGTTGTTTTACTCTAATCTGCTCGAAGGGGTCTATTAAAAAGAATCTGAGTTAGTTACCCTCACTTTCTGGGATGGATCATAACACAGATAAAACTGTAGTGAAAACCAGCAGTGCAGACTGCATATCACATGAGATTGCATTAACTAATGTTCCACACCACTTTTTTCAGAAAATATAATAATGTATGCTAAATTCTATAGTGGGTATAATACATATTCATAAATCTAACTCTTCAGTTAATCTATAATGTGGCAATTAATTTGCACCTTTGATGTAATGTTAGAGGTTGTAAGCATTTCATTTAGAGATGTCCCAGCTCACTATTTCATGGTGTTATTCTGCTTTGTCCACCTTAATTTAGCACCACTGAGGTTTTTCTGCAGAATTAGCAAACTAGATATCCGAAAGGAGACTACAAAGGAGATGAAGAGAGATTCTATATGCAAGAGCATATAGTGACAGGATAAGGGGAAGATGGCTTCAAACTAAAAGACAGTAGGTTTAGACTAGATACAAGGAAAAAATCTTTACTGTGAGGGGTGTGAGGCACTGGAGCAATTGCCAAAGAGAAGTTATGGATACCAATCCCTAGAAGTGTTCAAGGTTGGGCTTTGCACATTCTGGTCTACTTGGAGGTGTCCCTGTCCATGGAAGGGGGGTAGGAGCTAGATGATCCTTAAAGACCCTTCCAACTCAGGCAATTCTTTTATTGTATGGATCTATCTGGCTCATTAGGAAGCTAAATTGTGAAACCAAACTTAATGAGGTAGAGGATGCAGAGAGGCATTTTTCTGTGTACAGAACACTCTGCTACTGAGGTCTCCGAAGTAAAGGAAAAGAAGAGGTCTTGGCTGCTTGGCTAAAGACTGTGACAAAATCCCATCCAAAACAAAAATGAATGAAAAAAGAAAAGTGGATGGACTGTTTTTGTCATTGTGATTAGAAAAAAAGTATCTTATTGTTACAGTAAGTTAAGAAGTTGTCAAGTTTTGAATGGCAGTATTTCATATGTTTTTGGGTGATAGTGATGGATGAGTTTCTCAAAAGTTAGGAAAGAAACAAGCTTTCTTAAATAAATTTTTTTATACTTTGGGAAAGGAACTGTTCAGGAAAAATATGAAGGGCTTTCCAAAAATTTGGATTCTGTTTTATTTCTCACAGGCTGTAGCTGCCAGTTGTTGCAGTGCTCTGCTTTGGCACAGAGTCAAGTCTTTTGTCTGTGGCCGTTACTGCTGTGATCAACAGTGCACAACACTTAACAGCTAAGCATAGGTCCAAGACTCTGAAATATCTTCCAGAAATAGATCTAAGAAAAGTCATCACCTTATAATCTTTGGATTATTTTATAAGACCTGCTTCATAACTCAAGCTTTCCCAAAAGGCCTGAGTGAAAGCAATAAAGTAGGATTATAAAACAACCAGAGCAGGAGTGCAGCAATCATTTTTCTTCGGAAAATGAAGCTTATCATTTTGTCTGGCATAAGGAAAATTAATTAAAACTTGCGAAATATTTATGGTAGTGTTTTAATTTCATAAAATTTTAGACAGTGATTTGACAAGTGCTTTGGAAACGTTAATAGATTGAGTATAAAGTGGGATGGAGTGTGTGTGTGTGTGTGTGTGTGTACGTGTGTTTTATAGATACAATAATTTAATATACTATGCATATGTGAAGGTGTTATCCTTAGGAGCTCAGAGATGGAATTTATTAACCAAACATATATCCTTTATCTTCTTGCCAGTTATCTGCTGTCTAACTAGTCTTCAGTGAAGTTTAGCCCAGCATCCAAATTTTAGATAAGCATGATTTTTCTCCTGAAATAATTTTTTCTGAAATCTTGGGAGGTGTCCTTAGTTTGTTTTTGTTTTAGTGGGGGGTTTTTCACACTGCTCCTTCCTCTGCAAATTCTACCTGCCTAAAGATTGCAGTGAACAAAGGATGGTTTGCATTCCCTGTTAGGTTGTTTTATATACAAAAAACTCAGCTGTCAGCATAGTATCTACATCAAAACACTTCAAATATTTATGCCAAATATGTCAGCTAATAAATAAGAATTTCTCAGTTTAGTATAACTTTTAAAGACTTACTACTAAGCGTTAAATGTCCATTAATTATTGCAAGGCATTAAAAGCCCAAAAAGATAATGTAGTTTTTAGTTAAATCTACAACTGCACTGTCTTCTATACCCTGAAAAACTTATTAAGCATCTAATTGTAGCAAAAAGCAAGTGCCTTAAATGAGACTACATTCCATTTACCCATGTATAACTGTCAATGCAATAAATAAAATGAAGAACTTGGACTGTAAAAGCTTAAAACAAGGGAGGGTTCGCACAGGAGTGCACACACACACACACACACAAACACTGTAGAGGAGATTACTGTAAGAAGCTACTGAAAGTTTCTGCCAGGTCCAATGGAGCCACTGACAACCAGCTTCAAGCCAGTCCTGCTGCTAGCCAAGGCTGAGCCAGTCAACAACAGTAGTGGTAACTCTAAGATAACACATTTAAGAAGGGAGGAAAAGCTGAGGCACAAGAACATCTCCAGACAGAGAAGAGGGGAGTGAGAAGATGTGAGACGAACAGCCCTGCAGACACCAAGGTCAGTGAAAGAAGGGGAGGAGGTGTTCCAGGCACCAGGACAGAGATTCTCCTACAGCCTGTGATGAAGGTCATGGTGAGGTGGCTGTGCCCTTGCAGCCCATGGAGGACGCCAGGCCAGAGCACGTGGACAGCCAAAATAGGATGTGATGCTATGCACAGTCTGCACTGGGGACCAAGCTCCTGGGAGGACTCATTGCTCCGTGAAGAGAGGACCACATTGGAGCAGGTTTGCTGGTAGGACATGAGATCCCACAGGGGAACCATGCTGGAGTGATCTGCTCCTGAAGGACTGCACTCTATGGAAGGGAACAATGCTGAAGCAGGTCATTAAGAACTTGAGCCCTGGGAAGGATGCACATTGAAGCAGCTCATGGAGGACTGTCTCCCATTGGAGGAACTCTGCACTGGAGCAGGGGAATAGTGTGAGGAGGCTTGAAGTGGCAGACACACCATGTGATGAACAGACTGCAGCCCCCATTCCCCTTCTCCCCGTGTTTCTGGGAGGAAAGAAATAGAGAAAATGAAGAGTGAAGTTTAACCCATGAAGGAGGGAGAAGTGGGGGGAAAGGTTTATAAGATTTGGATTTACATCTCCTTATCCTACTTTGATTCCATTGATAAGGAATTCAGTTCATTTCTTGAGTCTGTTTTGTTTGTGATGGTAATTAGTGAGTGATTTCTCCCTGCCTTGATCCATGAGTCCTTCACTATATGTTTTCTCTCATGTCCAGCTAAGTAGAGGGCAGTGACAGAGGAGCTTTGGTGGGTACCTGGTGTCTAGCCTGGGTGACCCCACCACAGGATTCAATTCACTAATTTCAAAACACCTGTGATGAGACCTTCATGTCACATCATTATGTTAGTCCTGACAACAGTGTGAATGAGATCAGACAGCTGGAAAATGATATTCCATTTTAGGAAGCTGACCACTACACTAATATTTTGAGTAGTCAGAAGAAACCAGGAATCTGTTTTTATTATTACTACAGTTCTAGCAGTCCTGAAGTGTAGCCATAAATAGCTAAGGTGCTAAAGAAGAAGGGTAGCAACATAAATTTGCTGCTATACAGCAGAGATGGAAAAGGAGCATACAGCATGCAGGATGGATATAATTTCTGCCTCAGCAGTCTTCAGGCTTTAGACTTTTCTAGAACAGTCATCTTTGTGGTAAAACTAACACACATTCAATACTGGGTTACTTGTTCTCTTCAAGGATGGGTGGAAATTTCAAGCTGAACAGGAAAACGGTAGAATACGGTAGAATACAGTGCTACAAAAAAAAGGTTCTCTGAGATCTATTAGGCCTTCAACAGAAGACCACATCACATGGGCTCCACTTTAACATATGAATATCTTCATACCACCATCACATTACCTTCACCACACTGATGTGGATCATTTGCCAAAGAAGGTTCCTAAAATCCCTTTTTAATTTAATATTTTCTCATCCTTATTTTTGGGCCTCTGAACTTACTGAACTCTAACCCCAGTTAATATCACTTTCCATTATCTCTTTGAAATAAAATGTTAATGAGCTGCCATAATGCAAAACAGTTAACAAAAGAGAGAATTCTCTCTTTTTTTTGCCTGATTCTCTTATTTGCTTTGCCACAGCTGGATAGGGCATCCTAAAAAACTTTGTTCATTTTAAAAGCATGTGTGATGTTATCAACAACACTTTATTTGAATGTTGCCATAGTTCAGCCAAATTTTTTTTCTTTTATTTCCTAACCTATTTTGCTGGCCATTGTGCACTATCACCTAGATAAGAACCAAACCCTTCATTACTCAAGCTGCAAAAAATCTTTACATATTCCTTCTCTGTATTCCACAACTTGGAAACCACATGCACTAGGTCACAAGGCCTAGTGCATGTGACCTAGTGTCTGGAGTTGGAGATACACATGTGACAACCGCTGTAAATAACTTTTTACTGGCTCATTTAAATGAGTTGTATACAGAAGGAAATATGCAAGGAAAGCTTAGCTGTATGATTCAAGACATTAATTCTGTCCTCTGAAATTTGTAAAAGCAACATCAACTGCAAAAGTAATGTTTAGTTATGTTTAAAAGGTATTTACAGCAGAATAAAATCTAGATATCCCAGCTAAGGTTAGCTTACTCCTGCAATCACCACTGTAAACCTTCCACAGGTCAAACTGTACATATGGAGGTGAAAAATAGAAAATATCAGGGGAGATGAAATACTATCACCAGGAATAGAACAAAACATATATTAAAAAAGTATCTAAATAATAGACATGTGGCTTTGCATGGAGTTGTAGTGACCCAAGGGCAGGACCTGACACTTGGCGTTGTTGAACCTCATACAACTGGCCTTGATCCATGGATCCAGGCTGTCCAGATCCCTTTGCAAAACCTTTCTGTTCTCCATCAGATCAACACTACCACCCAATGTGGAGTTATTCATGAACTTACTAAGGGTTTACTCAGTCCCATCTTTCAGATAATAAATAAAGATATTGAATAGGACTGGCCCCAGCACTGATCAGCAGGGAAAACAAATAGTGATTGGCAACCAACTGGATGTGATACTATTCACCTCCAGTCTCTGGGCATTGCCATCCATCTGTTTTTTTTTTAACCCAGAGAAGGTTATACCTGCCCAACTTTTCCAGGAAAAGGTGCTGATTTTAAATAGTGAGGAACTTCCTATTACAGAGATATGAAAGAATGTTTGATAAAAGTGATTACAGATAGTTGAAAGAGAATATTTTCAAAAACTTTTCATGGAACATACTGAAAATTAAACAAAGAAATACATCTGCAAAATCTATATGGTTCAATCTCATCTTGAAGAAAATAATCTCAACCTCTTTTTGAAGAAAAGTTAGGGTCCCTCTTTCACATATGTATTTCAGAGCAGTGAGGAGGTGAAGTTTTGTTGTGGCTGATGCACCACCATGCTTCAAAAAGGAAAATAGGTAACAATATTCATTTGAAAATGTTATAATGGTCATTAGTTTAAACTAACTTATTTCAGCAGTACTAAACCAAATAAATGTAGGACATTTCTGGACAACGGAACATGTTGCCCAAGCAGGTGATGGGGTCTACATCCTTAGAGATATTTAAAAACTGTCTGGACACTGCTCCACACAACCCACTCCAGGTTTTCCTGGGGTAGAAAGGAATTTTAAACAACAGGACGTCCAAAACTCTATTTCCGCACTCAGTAACTCAATGCTTTCTGCTCAGTGCAATATTTATTTAGATGTAAGAATAGTGAAATTAATTTACTTCACTTTCTTGAATAGGACAGAAGAAACAAAGAATGCTGTCATGCCTTGTTACTCTAAATCTATTCAGACAGTGTATCCTTCAATGTTTGCAAATGGTTATAAGTTTAGCATGTATTTAAGATTTCTGCCTCATTCTATTTTGGCAGATCTTATTCACTTTCTGAAATATCTTAAAAGTATCTGTCCGAGGTGTAAAAGACCTCTATCAAGAATCTGGGCAAAGAGCCTGGGATATCTTCAGGGGCCATTTTTTCTCTCCTGTCTCTCACACTCATTTTGAACTCTAAGTACAACTGTAAATTGGAATTGACGTGAATATATATTTTACAAAAACTTGTAGTACATTCTGTGCCAGTTGAAGGACCACATCCTGCCAATATTTGAGTGCATCCAGTCTATTTCAGAAAGGTAAGCCTGTCTCATAAATTGTTCAGACCAATACGGCCAAAGTTCTGTTTGGAAGATTTTCTATATTTTAAGCTATCCTTAATTCTGCATATATTACTTCAGTCTCACATTTTCTTGAATAGTAACTTCATCTAAAAATCTCTACCTGTTTGGTTTATTCCTCAATTACATAGGTTGAAGACTTGTTTTCACTTGCTGAAGATTATTGTCAAAAGCCTAGTGATTTGAACAGCCTAATTAATGTTTTATTCCTGCACTGTGATAAATTAAAAAAAAAAAAAAAAGTAAAATTAGAAAGTTATAAATATTTAAACCCATTGTAGAATGCAGGCTACTTTACTAACTCTTCCAGAATAAGTGAATAGGATATCTATAAATGCATTTTGGCCACCTGAGACATTGATTCAGTTGGTATTCCACTAAGTGTATGTAATTCAATACAAGTAATGCGACTTGATCTACAAACACAAGAAATTATCCTTTTTCCCCATGCTAAAAGGAGAAGGAAGAAAGGAAAAATAAGACCAAGAGAACTAAGAAGGAAGTAAGGCAGGAGAAAAAGGGAGGGAGAACTACTTAACTCCATTATATGGCCTTCTATATGAAACCGTACAACAAAAGTCATTAATGTATTTAAATACATATCCAGACCATCCCTTCATCATGTTTGTTTTTTTATGTTTTATTTAGTCAATCAATAAATATATATGTTCTCATAATCACATACATTCATATATATTGTGCAGAAATAACTAATTTTGAAGCAATTTCTCTCTTACATCAGAGAATAAGCTTTGCCATTCCCCAGAAAATATAAATCAGGATGAGGTAAAGATGTTGAAGAACAGGGAATAGGTGCAACATAAAAATATATGAATTTATATGGAACAGATTATAAATTCTGGTTGTAATTTAAATAGTAGATATACAGTATATCTGCATGGATAGTATAGATGGATATCTAGATTGATAGCAGAAGCACACTTCATTCACCAAATTCAGCCATAATGCTGCCTTATGAACTTTACACATTATAAAAGAGATTAATTGGCTCTTTTACTTGAGTACAGAAATGTTAAGGATAAACTCAACACAAAAAGCTATTTAAGAAAAGCTTTCTCTGTTGGCATAAATTAGACTTTCCATTGTAATTTGTCAGGGTTACTTGGTCAAATATTTTTTCAATACCAGCAAGCAATACTTTCTAAGCAAATATTGAATATAAAGTTTGTTTAAAAGTGACTGAAGTGTTCACTTTACAAGGGACAAACTGAAAAATTTAAAATGTAAAATTTAAAGGAAGAAACACACTGCTGGTCATATTTAAAGTATTCAAAATATCTGTCTTCTTAAAATTCAGGAAAAAAGTGACAATTAATGTAATATTTGCAAAAAAATGTGGTTTTAGTTTTGTTGTTCACAATTACTTTAAATTATATTGCACTGAATTTTAAGTAGTACTTCGGAAAATAGTTACTTTTGGGGTCCTTCCCTTCAAACACCTTTTAAATATTGATAGAATATAAAATACACAATTTTCAAATGTGGTTATTCTCAGTTGTGTGTGGTTTTATAAAAAGTCTTTTCAGGTGAATATAAACCAAGCTGTTTGAACTTTATGCAATGCACACTCTAATAGCCTCACCAGATGAAACTAGCAATGCTTCATTGACCAATATTCCATAAAGAAGCCATAAAAAAATCCCACCTAGAAGAATAAGGAGGGATTAAGAAATAAATTAGTGTCTAACATCAGATAAATGAAATCTATTACTCGTAGTAGTAGAAGAGAAAGTACAACCATCTGAATGTAAGACTATCTTGATGGGTTTGAAGTTACGTCACCCACAGTGTGACCATTTTTCTTAAAGGTACCAACATGTAAAAGACCCCACACAAACAAACAAACACCAAAGGGGAAAAAAATAACATACATGTGGCACAAAGGAAATTATTGTGTTTGTTTTCTTTTACTTCTTAACTCCTGGAATTTACAAAAACATTCCTATAACTCCTTGCATTAGACCAGCTATGCATTAATGAAAGCACATATTTTATCATTAGGTAGAAACAAAAAACAAGAAGCAGAGATATTCAATCAGAAAATCAGTAGCAAATACAGTTTTATTTCATTCAATACTATGAATTTTCACTTTGTTTTCTTTTAAATTGGTACTTGGCTTTCTTTTAGAATTTATTTTAGATTATATTTTCCCATCCCTCCCACACACACTTTGCATAAGAAAAGTTATATAAGATATAGGCAAAATTCAATATCTTTGATGAAAATACCATATTTTCCCCATCTCCCCTCCCCAAAAAAAAAACTTCTATACAAGTGTAACTCAAATGCAAAAACAATATAAACAAGGCTTCCCTTGTAAAACCTGGCCGGAAAGCAATGTACAAAATCTAGGTTGAACTCGCAGAGCTAGTTGCAAATTTCATCTTCTGTAAATTGGAACCAGAGCTATTCAGGTGTGTCAAGGCTCTGATATTTTCATGGGAAGAAATCAAAGAGCTAGAATTTATGTCTCTACCTGGTACCTGAGAAAGAGAAGAAATCATCGCAATAAAATTTGTGAACTCACTGGCATTCACCAAGACATTCACTGAAACATTTTCCAACCAAAGAGTTAGCATCCAAAAATTCTTATGAAGAGCTGTGCAAATTCTTTGTTTTTATAATCTGCTCAAACTGTCTTACACTTCATTTAAAGACGTATATATAGATACTATGCAGCCTTACTGATGCCATAAACTATACCTTTAGAGTTTCATACTTAAATTAGTCTCTGTTCCTTTATTCCAGTGTTTCCTTTAATTCTCAGTTTAGATGACAGAGTTACTACTGTTTTACACATATTCTGGTAGACCCAGTAAATATACCTTCATGGCCAGATGGGTTTTCAATCCTCTCAGACACATCACCTACCTTGTTGGTGTAACTGGAGAGCTTTGAGATGTGGTTAAGGTTTAAAATTGAAACACTAAAAGAGTAGGACACAACATAACCTTAAACATATCTGTTGGTATAGATAATTAGAATTAAGGAAAAGATCAACAAAGGAGGGATCATTAACATTTAACAGTGGCTTAGGTCAGTAAAAAAGGTTGATACATTAAAGTACAAGACAGCCATCAAGTTGGCACAGTTTCTTGGAAGATAAACTCAAAAGATGTTCACATGTTCAAAGATTTTAAAGGAAAGGACAGAGAGAGAAAATGTCACAATTCCCAGAATCAATACCTTTTCACTGTAGGTGAGATCACAGATTTTTAAGAGGGAAGGAGCAAGTAATGATGATCCATTAGGACACTTAAAACATTTTCTCTGTCAAGATGATGCAGAAATTTTAGAGCTAGGTTCTGGCTTTACAATAAAATGTATCTATGATTCTATCAAATTATTAAAGGGAAGAAAAATAGATAGACTACTGAGGCTGCTAGAAACATGCAAAATAATTCTTTGCAGAACACACTTCTCTTAGAATTTAGCATGTGCAATACTTGTATCTGGAGGCTGACATTTGAAGGCTATTAATAAATCTTGTGACACATAGACAAAATGGTGAGCTGAATCTAGGCAGAAAAATCTTGCCTAAAATTAAAGGCACAATGAAAACCAGATTTTTCTTTCACCACACACCAATTCATGGATATGCTTTAATCTTTCAGAAAGTACGCATTCATTTCTCATATAGTGGTCCGCTTGATATGTAGTCCATAGGCTTATGGGGTGGAAGAAAAGTAGGTAAATGTACTATGCTTTTAAAGCTGTAAACCTGATAATTTTTAGCTGTGTTTATCTAACAGCTATGTATCATTCCTTTAGACTGCTGTTTCTTCATTTATGATTTCATGGCTTTTATAGAGTCCTAAGCCAATATTATGTCAATAGCATAAACCTGATGGGCTAAAATTTTGCAGCTTTTCATTTTTCTTAGTTAAGATCTACTGTTTTATTAAAAAAGTTGATAATATAATTTAATCTAAATGCTTGCAACCCACATTCAAAGGTTAAGATTAAAATTGGATTGGGTTGATAGTCCAATTATACCAAGGGAATAGCCCAACTTTTGCACTCCTAGATCAGAACCCAACTGCAGCTATGGGGCACAAGGCAGCTGCCTAAGTGCTCATTACATAGTGCTGCATTTGATGCCACTGGCATCTCAACTAGTTGCACCATGATCCATGTGGACATAAGAAAAAAGTCACACTGAAGCCTTAAACATATCATAGCAACTTTTAATTAATAAAAAAAAAAAACAAGGACATTTCTCCCTTTCTACATTCGTATTTTCTGAATGGGGCAGTAAAAAATTAGTAATTAAAAAAATATATATTAAAGGTGAGCAAATTCATTACACATGTGCCAACTGAAGAGATAGAAACTATCAGATAAGAAAGTCAGACTAAACTTGACATTTTTACATCAGGTCTTAGTGCCTCTTTTTCGAGACTGAGGTTTCTGCTTTTTATATAAACATAAATGGCTGTGAGACTATAGCTGTTAGAAGATGAAAAAAGGGTCATACATTGGACTTGATACCCTAAGATTTAGCTTTCACATTTTCCAGATTCTGTACTGCATTAGTATATAACTCTGAACTTCTTATAAAGTGTCAAAAAGTTCTCACAATTTAGTTAGACAAAACAATCCTTTTCCAGCCCAAGAACGAAAGACACAATTGCAGCTTCAAGCCCAAAAAGCATTAACAACAGGAGACAAATTGAGGAGAGCAATCTGGGAGGATGGGACTTCATAACCTGAAGCTGCAATTGGACAATTAACCCCAATATGTAAATAGACCAAAACTTATAAAAGTGTGAAAATATGTAACCCATCATCCATCTTGTGTCCATCTTGGGTCTGCCTTGGGTGTAGCCCTGGCCAGGTTCTTGTACTGCCCAAAGTGTATCCTTTGAAGGCCTTTTAATAAATACCTACATTATTCCTTTAAATCTGTCTAGCTTCTGTTGTAGGTAGCCTCTCAAGGCATCAGACTCATTATGAACCACCACCTCAAAAAACCTCAGCATGCTTCTTTTACTCTTGTTTTCCTTATTCTAAATAAAATATATGGACAAGATATCAGGAAAACCTACTTCTTGGCATATCCATCTTTAGTAGATAATTGAGATTAGTTGAAATATAGGGAAATTAAAGGGAATGAAATATCCAGGGAATATTAAGGGGATGAAACACACCAAAAATTCTTATGTTTCAACCTACTATTTATGCAATGATATTCACTAATAACTCCTTCTTAAAAACTTATGTGTGCTGCAATAATATCTGTAAGGCAGTGCAACCAATAGATTTGATTTTCCTGTGTCTCTTGTACTGTAATGCTATTCTGTGATGCTTGCTAATTCCAATAATTTTCTAAAACAACAACTTGTGTTTTAAAGACAGCTAAATTACTCATGTGTTACTGGGTTTGGACTTAATTGCTCCTGACCACACCTATTACTAGTCTGTAGGATGACCCTGGACAAACTTTTTTATCTTTTCAACATGTTCCAATTGTAAAGATTCAAACTTTTACCATGAAATGTTTGTTAAAATGTCCAAACACCATCATTGAGCCTTTTCTGAAAAGAAGGGTAAAGAAAATTTAGGTGGTTAGAAGATTTGTTTAAGGAAAATAATCAGTATCAGAATTGTATTTTAAATGCACTTATTGCTTCAGGATTTTTCAATGGCTAAATTTGTGGAAGTGAGGAGACAACAGAACATAGGACATTTTCATGCCTCTAGTTGCTAGACTGAACTACTTAATTTATCACAAAAAGGAAAAGAAGTTTGCAAAATTACAGAAAATTTCAGAAGAATTACAGAAGATCAAAAGAAGATCAAATATACTTTCTATAAATTCTCCAATACATAAAAAAATCATGGAAATAAATTTATATTCTTTACAAAAACCTCTCCTGGAGAAGATACTCTTTGCTGCAACATAAAAAGCATCCTTCACCACAGAAGCAAAAAAAGAAACCCCACATATCTTCCCAGCATTCCCGCTTGTCCTGCTTTAATAGCAAATTATAGGAATTATTGGTTTGGGGGTTTTTTTGCTAGAACAGCAGCACTTACCCAACTCCTTTAAAATACTCTTATCTACACCTTTAAAACTCCTTCTATCTATACCCACCAATCACTGAAAAAAGTATGAAAAAAAAAAAAAAAGTATTGCACGTGGGTAAATACATTCTCTCATAGCACCTAGTAATCTGGTGGGTAAAAATCAGAAACCATGGCAACAAAATGAACCCTGTGGTCAATATCTACTGCTGGCCCCTTGATCAAGTGGAGCCTGTTGATGGAACCTTCTTGATTCAGCTGCAGGAGGCATTGCATTTGCAGGCTCCTGTCCTTCTGGAGGACTTCAACTACCTCTGTATCTTCTAGGAAAGTAACATGGTGAGCTGCCAGTAGACTCCTGGAATGCATGGAGGAAAACTTCCTACCCAAGTAATACAGAGCCTTACCAGAGGGCATTCAATGATGTTTACCAATGTGAGCTAATTGAGGATGTCACGATGAGGGCAGTGACCATGCATTGGAAGAGTTCACAGTCCACAGAGATATGGGCCAGGAAAGAGGTAAAGATGGGCTTCTGAGATCTAAGAAAGGAAACTTCCAGCTCTTCAATTAGAGAATCCATAGAATCTCCTGAAAGCATCCTCAGGGGCAGTGGAGATGAACAGAGCTGGCAAATTTCAAAGAGAGCAAGAGCTTGCAATTCCCAGGAGCAAGGAATCAGACAAGGAAGGCAGGAGGAGACTGACACGGCTCAGTAGGGCACTGCTGGTCAAACTAAAAGGAAATAAGCAAATGGAGAAGCAGTGGAAACAAGGGCAGGTATCCTGGGAAGAGCATAGTAGGGCTGGCGTGGGGAAGGCCAAGGCAAAGCTGGAACTGAATCTGGCAAGGGACACAAGGAATAACAGGAAAATATGCCAGCCAAAAAATGGAGACCAAAGAAGGTGTGTCCCCTGACAGACAGTGCTGGTACGCTGGTAACAGCAAATGAGGAGAAGGCTGAGGAACTCAACAACTTTTTTGCTGCAGTGTTTAATGGCAACCTCTCTCCCCTCTCCAAGTGGATGGAGAGCAAGATAGGGACTGCAGGAGTAAAAACTTCCTACCAAGGCAAAGTAGTGACTGATTTTCTCCTTTGTTTTGCATACATATGTAGCTTTTCTCTATTAAACTGTCTTTATCTAGAATTTTTTGCACTTTTATAGTTCTGATTCTTCCTCCAAGCCCACTCATAGGAAGTGAGGAAAGAACTCAGGCAAAAAAAGTACAGGAACATATTTCATGTGTGAGACCACATAATAAAATTTCTTTTTTTTATCTTCTGAAGAAGAAGGCAAGAAGCATCATATAATGACATCATAAGATGAGCAAGATAAAGACAACTTTCTGTTCCGAACACACCACTTAACTGAACATTATCTGCTATAATAATACAAGGCATAGCAGAGAACTTCAGTCAATTGCAACATTAATTACACCAATTAGTCATATTATAAGCAATATGTATTTCAAATGTTTGATTCAAATAAGCTTGGGAAGAGAAAGATGATTCATTTGCTCATTCTTTACCACAATAGCTTTTATTTTGTTTTGCTTCTTGTGTTGATGTTTAAAACGGTGGAATTAAATGTGGCCATTTGGTGTTGTAAATTATAATGCCAAATGTCTCCTATATCAAGGCTATCATGCAAGTGTTAAATACAGTCCTCACTGTTGCAATCAATACAATTATTTACTCCAGTTAAAATCAGATTTCTTTCTGAGACAGAAAATAAGCAAACAAAACATGAATAGCTGCGTGTGATTTTTTAACATGTATGAAGCACTTCAGATTTTGCAAGATGATGATAAACTGGTTTATCAGGCAGTTCGTCACACTACAGAAAATGGACCTGGAAACTTGCACATTTACACTTGGTGGAAATCATTACAAGGCCTATATAGTATTATGTAAACTTCTGTGAGTATGGATATCTCAGGTAGTTTGCCAATTTAAATAAAAGCAAAAAATTAGTATAAAAGGTCTAATTTTCTTTCAATATATCCAATTCTCTCTGTTCCTTTTTTCTTCATGCACTGATTTGGTTACATATAGGTTTTATTTGCTAGACTAATACTGAGATATCACCTTCTGACCTTTGATAATAAAATATAAATGATTTCTCTGCATATTCAAAATTAAAATCTATATTAATGTTAAGATCAGAAACAAATAATGAGTAAAACCAGGCTCAAATTTGCAGCAAGAGACCCTCTAACTACCAAAATATGAAAATATGCTCTTAATATTAAATCAAAAATGGAACAAATTAAAGCAAGATCAAATCTTTAAGCATGTCAGTCAATATGAAGACTGACCAGTAATCTTTTCTTCACATAGCCAGGAAATATAGTTTTGGAATTGCATATATAACCATTATTTTGGCTTTCATAGTTACCTGTTTTTTCTTTGCATTGAGGCACTATCAGACTGAAGAGCACTAAGCAGTTTTATCAAGCTTGCTCAAAGAAAACAAAGTTTCTCCTAAGGAATTCTGATTGTCAGCTTTGGCAAGCACTTTATAAGGCATCCGAAAGACTCATCAATCTAATGCCAGCAAAGTTACAGGAAACCAGTTCCAAACTTACAAAGAAGCAAAACAGTCAGGAACTGTAAGAATTTGCCCTTTACTTGTAGAATGCTGTTTTGACATTTTTCAGATCAAATCTGCAGAATTCAAAACAATAATTGTGGGGCCTGAATATATGTATTGTTATGGAGAGAGTCCCTGTTAAGATCTATTTATTGTAAGATCTGTGTGGGTCCGAGTTGCTCCAAACGAGCTACAGCTGCAAAGTCCTTAGTTGGGCAGCAGCTGTAGCTTGTGAAGGTAACTGGAATAAATAGGGACGGGTCAAGAGCCCAGGAGGAGCCCCTGAGAAGACACATAAAGGACTGTGCTGCAGAGAAGGACAGCTTGGTATAGTATGGGACTTGAGAAATATGAATACAACAAGAATACAACCAGTGGTGACCCCGACGTGAGGAAGAACACGCAGCCAAACGTCGAAAGAAGGTATGGAATCCCCCGGACAGCCGAGAGCTGTGGCAGCCTGAGAGCTGGGACACTAGAAATGTAACAACAACAAATGGTAGAAGATAGGACAGCCAAGAGCTGTGGCAGCCTGAGAGCTGGGACTTTAGAACATAATATGGCCTTTGAATTAAGGAGCTGTAACAGCAGAAAGCTGTAAGAATATGGCCCTTAAGGAAAAGAGCCTTGGAACATCTAGGGACTTGTATGTGTTTAAAGACAGCTGAGAGCTGTGGCAACCTGAGAGCTGGGACTGGACAGAGATATGTATATATTCTATGTATGTATCTAAGACAGCTGAGAGCTGTGGCAGCCTGAAAACTGGGACTGTATATGTATTGTAATTGTACAATTGTTAAAAGAAACGGGGAGAAATGTGGGGGCCTGAATATATGTATTGCTATAACAACAACAAGAATACAACAACTCAAGTATAGTAGGAGTCCTTGTGAATATCTATATTATATTTGGTGGGTCCTAGCTATTCTAAATGAGTCATAGCTGTGAAGTCCTTAGTTGGGCAGCAGCTGTGGCTTGTAAAGATAGCTGGGATAAAAGGCGTGAGTCAAGAGCCCAGGAGGAGCCCCTGAGAAGACAGGAAGGACTGTGCTGCAGAGAACGGAGAAGAGCCCCAGCAGAGAGGCAGGAACAACACTGCAGTGAAGATTACAACAATAATCAGTCTTTTCCCCAGTACCAAAGGGTTATTCTGAACCAGACTGATGGTGGCCTATTTTGAAAACTGCTTTGGGAGTAGGTCAATCTAAAATGGCAGCTTCAGTCCAACCATTTGTTTTGAAAACATCCTGGCTGCATCAGGCCTGATTGATCTGTGGATACAAGGCACCATAACCATGCAGGGCTCTGGAAAGAAAAAGGGAAGGGCATGTATAGGTGGGTTTGAGGGTAGAAGAATGTTTTCACTGTAGTAATCTTGCACTTATTTATTTAAGGAATTTTTATGCTTATTTATTTCAAACTAGAAAATATTTATGGAAAGATCATTGTACTTACATCACTACTAGAAAATATGGATAGCTGGAAGACAGAGATTTATTTTCTTCCTTTGTCTTCAGAGGGGAAATCAGAAACAGCTTTCTTGAAACACACAATATGTTCTACATAGAGCAACTACATGAATATTAGCAGAACTGTCCTCTGGATTTTTTCCCTGACAGGGTTATAGTAATTAGTTTTTCCAACTATAGAAAAAACATCAGCACATTAATTTGATGAAACTACTTCAGATTTACACCAAACTGAGAGAAGAGGATAGCCCATTATGTAAAAAAGAGAGAGTCTTATTAGGATGTCATTTACTCTTCTTTAGCTGCAAATGAGATCTTCACTTCTGAATGTGAACAAAAGCCAATAATTTACGATATTACAAGAAATATTAGTAAAAACACCATCCTTCCTGGTGAGTTCTTAATTATCTGAACATTTTCAGTGCCATTAAGCATCTCTTGTGCAGAAAGCAAGATATTTTTTTCCTAAATGGCCTCTAAAAAAAACACTTCCTATTGCATTTACGATGCTCCAAAGCATATTTACTCTGCATAGAGCCTTCCCTTATGAGTCTGCTGCATCCTTTTTTCACTGTTCTTTCGTAGCACTTTTTACCATCCAATCAGAACCAGAGATCAGAGCTTCCCTTATGCCTCATCATTAGGTTTTAGCCTTTCTTAACATTCTCCAACATTTCAGTCTTTGTTATCTCATCATGGAGGCTCAGATTCAGAGCATGGCATGGAAAATTTCATCAGTTTCTTCAGACTTCGACTAAGCTCTGTGGCTTCATGTTGTGTTGGGTGTACTTTCCCTGCATCTCCACAGCCCTGAGTTCTGTCTTCTCTTTGCTCAGAGATCAGAAGCCATGAAAATGCCTTTCTCCTTTAAATTACCATTTTGGAATTGTACAGGGAAAACACAGGGAATCCTTTCAAGCTCTTAATGTTTTCTTTGGTATTTCAGAACATCTTATCTGTACTCAAAACCACCAAAATCTATGTGGAGAAACAGATCAAGTTTTGTGAAGGTAAAAAAGGGACTTCCACAATAGTAGAGTTCTCCAAAACATGGTAGCTCTGGGAACCTAATTTTTTTAGGAAATACAGGAGATCTCCAGTTTAAATGTATAAATCAGCATTTTGTGATTAGTCCAAGAAGTACAAAAATAAGGAGAGAAAAAAAAAGATATATTGAACTTGAATCTTAAATATATTCACAAATTATCTCAGCATTTGGACACTGTGATTAAATTAGTACTAGCATAGGGGCTGAGTAGTTCTCACTTATTACAAGCCATGTTAGAAAATATACTGGTTTCTGCCTGGATAGTATCCATTCAGTACTGAAAAACATAATACTTTTTTCTGATTCTAAATGCATCTCTTTTGCTAGGTTATAGATGAAGCTCAGAAGACTGAAAATAATTGAGGATTGGATCCTCCCAAAATTATTTTGGAGAGTTTGGCCCATATAGAGAATATAAAATAGTCTTATTATTTGAGTACATTTTCTGGGGACTAATGAAAAATTTCTTTTTATGTTTGTTGTAAGCATGAATATAAGCACAATGCTTTACAGCAGAGAAACAAAAATGACAAAACACATGCAGAAACAGAAAAAAAAATTAAAGTTTTGTATATAATACAGTTGCTCATTATATGAACCGAATTGAAAATGGAACTAAAACACAAAAAGTATAAAGTTTAATGAGCCCTGACAGGTTACTTCAGCAAGAGAATCAGAAATAGCAAATTAGCAAATCATACAATGACTTGGGTTGCAAGAGACCTCATGTAGTATCTCTCCAACTAGATCAGGCTGCTCAAAGCCACATCCCACATGACCTTGAACCTTTCTGTGGGTGAAACATCTGCTCTTCTGGGGTAATTCTTCCTGCATCTCACCACCCCTATGATAAAAACTTCCTTATGCCAAATCTAAACTATATTCTTTCCATTTAAAACAGTTGTCCTTTGTCCAGTCAATGAAAGTCTTAGTAAAAAGTTTGTCTTTCTTGTAAGACAAATACACATATTATATATTGCAAGGCTGCAATTTGGTCTCCCTAGGGTCATCTCTTCTCCAAGAGGGAACAACCACAACCCTCTCAGCCTTTCTTCTTAAGAGACGTGCTACAGCTCTCTGACCATTTTCAGAACCCTCCTACGGACTCCCTCCAGCAGTTCCATGTCCTCCCTGTGCTGGGAGCCCAGAGCTGGATGCAGGTTCCAGGTGGGCTCTCCCCAGAGCAGAGCAGAGGGGCAGAATCCCCTCCCTGCCCTGCTGCCCACGCTGCTCTGGATGCAGCCCAGGGCACGTTTGGCTCTCTGGGCTGGGTATATATGGCCAGACCATGTCTAATTTTTACCTATCAGTATGCCCAAGTCTATTTCCACAGGGCTGATCTCAATCCCTTCATCATCTAGAACATGTACAATATCTTTTATATTAATGAAAGGTCCAGGTGGCTGCTAAAAAGTCCCACTCTTGATACAATAATTTCAAATAACTTTGAATGTAAATATAAATGGAATGTATTCAGCACCACAACATTCAAGATTTATCTGTTTTGGTGCAGTCTGGTGTACAGAGCAGTGAAGTATGTAGAAAATATGTCATGCAATGATCTTGAAGTCCTTTTTCTTTGGTCCATCTCATAATGAAAGAAAACAAATGAGGCTTTCTCTGTACAAAGGAAAACCTTGCAATTTTTACTTTCTAAACTTTACAAACTTTTTGTCTAATCTTTATAAGCACCCATATTCTGCCTGATATTTCAGTTAATTGCTGGAAAACCCAGTCAAAATCAAGTGAATATGTCTTAGTCTGTCAAGTTATTATGCTAAATTGACCCTTGGTACAATTTTCAGTAGGTTCATCAACAAACAAAAGTCTGGAAAGTAATATTTCCATCATTGTTTAAAATTGAATAGCAGGAAAAGGTGTAGAAATATTAGGTTTCAAGGAAGAGACTGAATTAGGTTAAGCTGGCAATACAGGAAGAGCTGAAAAATACTATAAATGTGTCAAAAGCAGCAAAAGCCCAACATAAAGGTGTTTATGTTTTCTTGTGTTATCCTCAACACAAGAAAGACATGGACATGTTAAAGGAGGTCCAGCAAAGGCCCCAAAGAACTCAGAGGCCAGGAGCAGTTTTGCGAAAGCAGGCTGAGAGAGCTGTGATTGTTCAGCCTGGAGAAGGCTCCAGGGAAACCTACTGAGGCCTTACAGTACCTAAAGGAGGTTTGCAAAAAGGAGGGACAGCAAATTTTTATACAGGCAGGCAGTGACAGGACAAGAGACAATGGTTTTAAACGGTAAGGGAGTAGGTTTAGGTTTTTAGAACCTAGGAAAAATTCTTCACTATGAAGATGATGAGGTACTGGAACAGGTTGCCCAGAGAAGCTGTGGATGCCCCATCCCTGGAAGTGTTCAAGGCCATATCAGCTGGGAGTGAATAATGTCTCTGCCCATGCCAGGCAGGCTGAAACTAGATGATTTCTAACACATACCATTCTATAATTCTATGACTCTCTCTTCCTGGAGAATGATCAAGATTATACACAATATTTTGGCTCAGCAATTTATCAGGTGCAATGATTCATAAAGTTGATTATTTGCTATCATCTGAAGCACACTTCTAGATCAGTGTTCCTGACCTTCATTTAGAAAATTTGTTCTCTCTTCCCTTCCATATAAGGAGTAAAAATATCTATACTCATGTTTTTTTGTCCTCTTGAAACACTTTTATCTCTAAAGAAATTAACACATAGGCCAAATTTATTGTCAGGAAAAGAATAGTCTAATTTGCTCTAAAATATTCATGCATTTAAAGGGAAAAAAAGAGAGAAATAGGAGATCATATGTTTTTTTGACATAAACCTTTCCAAAGAACAGTAATGGAACTGGTATGACTTTTGTTGAGATTAAATATTAATGAAGAAGGTTTTATTGTTTTTAATTAGAAGTGAAGAAATAAATTGTATGGAATAATTTTCCAGGTTAGGTTGGCCTACAGTTTTTTACTGCAGTTATCTCGGAAGATATCAGTAATTCAAAACTATTCATCAAAGAGTTACAATAAAAATTCTTTTTCTATCACACATTCGTGGACTGCTTAATCAGAATATTAAATAGCAACACTTGAATGGTTTTAAATGGTCACATGATCTAGCTCCTTTTTCTCACTAGATGTGCTTTACTTAGTAAATTAAGCCAGAATTATTCATTGTGAAATTTAATTGTTTTCCTAATTTGGTTTAGGCTGGTTTTGGTGAGGCAAAAATCTCAAGTAAGTAAATGCAAACAAGACATAGATTCACTTAGTTAAATAACTGGACCATTTTCAGAAACTAAAGAGGATATATATGCATCTGAATGCTATTTTAATTTAACATAAGCACTAGAACAGTAAAAATATTAAAAGAAACCATGATTGAAAAATATGTGTAAATGGAGACCAATTAATCAAGAAAAGTAAAGTAGTCAAGCAGAAAGTAAATATTCTTAATTTCCAATCAGAAAGCAATAGAGAAATCTGATGTGATCAAATTATTTGTTTTACACAGCTCTGAACACTAGTGGCAAATTACATAATGGAAAATAATATGAAACTGGAAGTGAAAGTGATGTCATTATCAATTATTTGAAATCCCAAAGAACTTGAAAGCCATTAGGATAATGAAGAATAATACCATAATTTGATTTTTTAAGCCAGCAGCTTGATCACAGCTCTGCAAAAGAGGTCACCATGTCCCGCATTCTGATCCTACCAAAAATAAGACAATGTAGCAGAAGCTCAAAAAGGATTTCGTGGACAGCCTGGCAGTCCCTTGTGTATTAAAGGAGAAACCAGGAAAATGCATTTATAGCACTCCTGTGTCACAGAGCAGCGATATTCAAAGCAGATATCTGCACCACTGAGGCAGCATGCCTAAGTTTACCCTCCCTACTGAGGTATTACTGCACAGCTCATCCCTCCGCAGATAACAGCAAGGTGTTGTCAGGACCAAGGCCGACAGGCTGCACTCAGGGCTGAGGCTGAGGGAGGTGGCTGGTGTCCATGCAAGCTTGCTCTCTAGCACCAGAGAAATGTTCTGGTGATCACAGAAAGAACCCAAAATACAAGGACTGTGCCCACCTTCAAAAGGGCAAGATCTGAGGAACTACGGACTTGTCGGACAATTTAGTGCTAGGGAAAACCATGGAAGAAATTTTGTTGGAGCACAACTCACGGAGCACAAAATAGCCAGCATAGACTGACGATAGGTGAACCATGTCAGCCCCAGACAATTGCCTGCTGTGATAACATACATGTATTTCTGGCTAAGAGGAAAAGTGTGGATGTCCTTCACCTTGACACTAGCATGGTCTTTGTCACCATCTCCCACAGTATTCTTCAGTGTTGAGTTGTTATGGTCTGGGTGGGTGCAACATCAGAAGAATGAGAAAAAGATTTGGATAATTTTACTCCAAAAGGGGTGATTGATGGATAATTCACTGCTTGTTGACTGGAAACAAGAGAGTTCCCACAGCAGCCTGTTATCAATTACCTGCGTAGGTGAGAAGGTGCCTGCCTTGCATGTTTACAGGTGATTTCAAACTGCAGGGGACCAATTGATGCTTGTGACAGCAGAGTCACTGTTCAGAGGAACTGAGACTATTGTGAGGAGGGGACTAACAGGGCCTCAATGATATTTGGGCCAGAGTCCTGCCCAGAAGGCAGACCCCCAGAAGTGATGCCAGTGGGACAAGAAGTAACTCTGAGGAGAAGACCCTGATATCTCTATGCATAAACTTTGAGCAAAGTTGTGTATTGAATTGTAGTTTTTTGCCATGTGAAATGAAAGTTTGCTCTGTACCAAGCATCATCAGCAACACGGACCCTGTTCTCAACACAAACCCAATAGAGTCTGCACCACACCATCCAGCTGCATAATTTCATCTTCTGAATAATGTACTTTTGGGGAGGTCCTTACTGCTTCTCTTGAATAACTCATTTCTCTTTACATCATTTTTGCTTTGACAGCACTGACAGAAGGAGTCAACTTTCAATTGTCCATGATGCCTCCATGCACTGAAAATTCCTTTGTTACTTTTGAAGTACCATTCCTATAAACTTCAGCACCATTTAATGTTTTCACACAGGAAGAACAGCCATGTTCCACAGGGTACCATAGCACTTTTTAGCCATTAAAAAATAAAATTTTCATTTTAAGAATAATTTTACTCAGTTCCCTGTTTTTAAAATTATTTGGGATGCACATGCATTTTTACAGTTTCTTGTCCAGAAACTACCCAGACAGCTCACTAACTCTGTTATGAGCTGAAAGCAGCCTAGTTCGCTGCTGATGACATCAATTAGCACTGGCAAGAGCTCATGATTTAGGTGTCATGGCTTCAAGAATTGTAAAATAACTATATATCTTCTGCTGATCATTCACTATTTGTAAGTTTTGTTTGATATATGAAATTCAGAATGTGTAAAGGAAAAAGTGGTCCTTGTACTTTTGATCTATTATCTGCATTTATTTTCCTAGTGGCAGGTATTCATCAGTGACCACCACATCCTGTGATTTCTGAACATCTCTCCAAGCATTGTCAAGTCCTCCTCTGACTAGCACTCTCCAAGTCTGATGGTCCAAGTGCTCCACACACAAATAAAAGTACAGGATACAATGTACTTTTCCTTTCACACAAGTAGGAGCCCCGGCCAGCCTCAGTAAATTTTGACATCAATTACTTCTGCCTTTAATGTCTGCGTCAAAGAGCTGGCAGTGCAGGAAGTGGAAAAAAAGCAGCAACAGCTTCTTCTTTCTGTCCAGGTTTTGTGACAAAGCAGCTGACTTTTACTGTAGTCATAAACAAACTATGCAACAAAAGCAAAGTTACTGAAAAACTGCAGACTTTAACAACATAGCTTACAAATATAAATTTTCCAGAACATTCAGGTGTGGGAGGCCTCAGCTGTCGGTTTCTCCAGGTCTGGATTGGAGGTGCTTGAGATGACAGTTCGTGTTTCGACTCACGTATTTATTATTTCTTATCAGTAAAACAGTCTCACTACTATGAGTTCAGCAGTTTTTCATTAGAAGGCACAAAATGGCTAACAATCTCGTTACAAGGTCTTTTAAGACTAAACTATCCAATTAAGAACTGACACCTAGATTTTCTCTTTTAACCCAATGATGGATCCCACAGAACCCTCAGTTTGGACTTTTCTGCCCAATTACAAAATGTCACACAAATCCATGAAGAAGAAGAAAGAAGAAGCATGAAGAAACCCAGGATAATGCCCTATGCCCTCCATCTTGCTTCCATCCACAATATACTAAAAATCCCAAAACCTAAATTTCTCACCAAGTGATACACCTACACTACTCTCTAAAATCTCTGTCACACTTTTGTGGCTTTTGTGGATTCTAGTCTATCTTGAAGTCTAGGAAACTTTCTCCATGAATGAGGGTCAAAGTCTGTGCTCCCCTGGGGGTCAGGATACCCCAGAGAAGAGAAATATTCCCTGTGCCCTGGGTTCCCACGTTAAGGTTTGCAACAACTCCCTTCTCTCAACATTGCTTCCATGTCTGAGTTTCACCGCTATTTTGTTGAACTTAATATTTTCCTGTCTTCAAAATAAGAGGAAGTGTATTGTTTCTTCTGAATGACTTGCTGTCACTTGCACTGACTAGCATTCCTAATTTTTGTGTAATAAGGCACCTCTGCAGATAGAATTAGGAGTTCAAAACCATGAGAATCTGAGAAAATAAAAATAACACAATTTTACAGTTTTCATCAACTCAGTGTGCCTGGAGTGACCTCCTCTCTACTGATAATCTGTGTATGCCACAGCATTCCAAACACATTTTTGCACCATTTTGATGCTCGTTTTCCCTGATGTCCCCTTTCTCATGATAGCTTACAATTAGGCCTCCCATTTTTTGCAAGGCTGGGATTTTGCTACTTGTACTAGGCAGGAACTCTCTATCTACAAAACTGGGTTCAGATTACTTCTGAAACAGCGGGACTTTTTGGCTCACACATTTAAAGACGTATCCTGATTTTTAGGGTCCCCTGTACAGGACCTGGCCTTGACTGTGTCCTCCTACCGTCTTCCAGCCAAGTTTCTCCCAGATTTTCTTCTCAGATATCAACATTCTTGCTTGTCAAGCCAAACTTACTTCTTCCACCACCCTGCTTCAGCAAGCAACCACTTGGAGATTCAGGCTGTTAACTCTTCCAGAGTGAGAGAGAGAAAGCTTCTCTGGAGGCAGGAGCTCAGCAGAGAACATTGACAGAAGTGTTCTACACAATATACAGCAGCCAAGCTCTTTAAGAGGCATGGGAACTGCTTTAAAGTAAAGAATGCATGAGGGAAGAAATGCATTCCAATGCATTTCTCTATGAAGATAGTTGAATTCATTGACAAAACAAAATGTGACAAAATAACTCTCATCAGCTCTGAAACTCATGGTAAGCTTAATTTCTCAGTATTGGATAATTTTTATTACACAATCTGTCATAATTATATTAGATTTTATGATTAAAAATGCATTTAATATTATTTTGTGCTATATAATATCCTAATAAGTTATGTGTATCATATTGTATAAATTTATTGTACTTCTGTATAAAATTTCAATGCAATTAAGAGGAGAAAAAAAATCTAATTGGAAGTTTTGAAGTTTGATTTTTTTATCAGCATTTAAAAGCTGTCTATACACATTGGAGTAGTAAAATATGTTGAAAAGTAGGGGACTTACTTGGCTCTAATTAAATAATATTTGAGCAGTATGGCAAATAAAAAAATGGTGTATAGAAATTTTTTATCTGTAAACTGATGAAATAGGCATTGACTCCAGCAGACTCACATGCACTTACAAAACTCACTTGCATTTGAACATAAAAAAAAGATGACTTCTCAAAGTGCTACCTGGGAAAGACTAATGCATCAACCTCTTCTTTTTCTTATCAATTTATTTGAGGACTTCAATCTGCTGCTAATCTAAAATAGATTTAAATGGAATCAAGAGAACAGGCAGCAATGTACTCTGCTAGAATAATTTAGACAAAGGCAAAATTTGCTAATCAAAGTGTGCCCTGCTTTTCTGTCTGGGGTAGAGCAAATTTTCCTCATAGCGGCTACTATGGGTCTGTGTTTCAGATTTGCGTTGAACAGGGTTGATACCAGAGGGAAGTTTTCATTACATCTGAGTGGGGCTTCAGCAAAAGGGCTTTTCTGCTTCTCTTCCCCCCAGCAAGGAGAATGGGGGGAGGCACTGGGGGAAGGAGAGAAGCTGGCACAGGAAACAGTCAGGACAGCTGACTTCAACTGACCAAAGGAATATCCTAACCATATGGCACCAAGCTCAGCAAAAGAAATGAGGGGGAAAATTGAAGGGGTCCTGTGGCTGAGGGTCCAGGCTGAGCGTCTGTTATTTGGTGGTGACCAATAGTATTCTATTGCATCACTTATCTTTCTTGGGTCTTATTTTTTCTCTTTGTTAATTTCCTTTTCACTACAATTAATTAACATTCTTTTTAATTTATTTTATTTTAATTATTAAGCTCTTTTTATCTCAACCTACAAGTTTTCTCACTTTTATTCTACCAATTCTTCCCCCTATGCCACAAGGGGAGAATGAGCAAGTGGCTATGTGAGTCTTGGTTGTCAGCTGAGGTTAAATCATGGCAAAACACAACTGAAATAGTGTTGTGGTTGAGAAACTTCTCTTTTCACTACAAATTCAGATAACTCAAAAGTGACTTTTTCAAAGGCTGTATGAAAACCTGTAGGGATTTTCTGAGTTTAAATGATGGCATCCGAAAGATATTTGCCGTTTCCTCTGTATCAGTTTAGAAGGTTTTCAGCAGTGAATTGAAGAATGAGAAATACCTTCTTGGCACACAACTACCAAATTGTTGTTTGAAGTTTTCAATAAGTCATTCATCCCAAAGCATACTAGCTTACCAAACTATGTCTGTAATGGAAGTCTGTACTTCATATGGCTCAAAACTTGGCTTTTAAATTATAACTTTGAAAACACTTCAGCATCAAAATATCTAAACAAGAAAACAGTGTATAATATTTTCCATTCCTTATGAATACAGTGATGCCCTGAACAGACTATATGTACAAGTGCCAACTTGCAGTTTTGGGAAGAAATAGCGTGGCAAAATGTGTTTGCAATACTACTTGAGGGTGAAGTGAATACAACATCATGTAGGTAAGTATTGGAAGAAGAGCTTAATGAGTCCTTCTTTGCGTGGAATATGCTCAGAAACAGAACACAGGCTTTTTTAGCCTACTGGCTATTTAGTTTGTTTTTCTTTGGTTTGTTTAGTATCAGGTGAGGGTTAAAAGACTGGTTTTCTCAGACATGGAGACTTTGGGTTCAGCCCTTCCTGTAATTTTTCTTTGGCTATGTAAATTCATAGAATTTTAGAAGAATAGAAGAATAGTTTGAATTGGAAGGGACCTTAAAAATCATCTAGCTCCACCCCCCTGTCATGGCAGGGACACCTCCAACAAGAATATATTGCTCAAAACTTTGTCCAACCTGGCCTTGAACATTTCCAGGAATTGGACATCCATTACTTCTTTGGGTAACCTGGCCCAGTGCTTCACCATTCTCACAGAAAACTCTCAGTCTCTTCACAACATCTAATATAATACAGCCCTATTCCAGTCAAAAGCCACTCTCCCTTCTGCTGTCATTGCACGCTGTTGGAAAGTCCCACTTTGCGGTAACCCACCTTTAGGTACAGGAAGGCTGCTATAAGATCTCTCCAGACCCATCTCTTTTCCAGGCTCAACAACCCCAATCTGCATTAAAGAATCAACATAATTTTGTAGGGATGTGAGAAAAAGAACTTTTTCACCTGCTGTACATTGTTTAAATTTTTACATCTAAAACCAACTAGCAATTCATGCTATAGTCCTGCAACATGATATAAAGGCTCCATTCACACATAACAACCTCAAGGCAGAGACCACTGTACTCTAGAGTAGAAATTATTACCTCAAATATTGGGGTACCTCCTGAATAGGCCTTGTGGCTGTCTCTCTGCAGACAAAATGTACTATATATTCTCACTGTAAAACAACCATTCTTCTGCATGTCTGTACTGGACCAGAATTTAATATTCTACTTCACTGACGCAACAACCAAGACACACAAATACTATAACTTATCCTTAAAAATCTGTTTTAAAGTGATTATGGAAGGCTTATTTGAAGCAAAGAAATACATTCAATGTATTTAACACTCGGCTTTTGCAGCTACGATACAACCATAAATTTAATACTGTTTTTTATTTCTAATATATGTGTAACAAAAAAATTCTGTGTGGTTTAGAACTGCTTGTCCTCTTCCCTTCTTTCTCCTGATTCTCCAACATTTTCTACTTATAACTTGCTGATTGATCCATCATAAAATGGATACAAGACACAAATAACAGTTTGTTCTTAAAATTCAGGAGTTAACATCTTTCAAAATCATAATTTGTAGTACAATTACCAGTGGAGGTAGTCATATCTTTTTTTTCATGTCAATGTTCAAGAACTTCTACTTCAACATTCAGAAAAGACTATGTGAATAATACTAGTCATACCTTTTGCCCAGAGAGATTAATTTGAATTTTTTTTATTATGTTATTCATCACAATTTTTCAGAGTACATCTAGCCCAAAAGCAAAAATAATTAATATATTCTGAATCTGAAAATTAGATCTGTGTCTAGGAAACAGAACTTGTAATCACAGCCATATGATTGAGTGTTAATCTAATTAAATGAGTTTAGCTCTGTCGGTTAGAGCATGGTGCTAATAACACCAAGATTGTGGGTCCAACCCCTGCATAGGCCATTCACTTAAGAGCTGAATTTGATTGCTCAATTCAAAATATTCTGTGATCTCTGAACTGCAAAAACATTTTCTCTTTTTATTACATGAATTAAGATTCCATATACATTAAAAGAAGATTCATACTAAATACTTCCGCAAACAAGGATTTTTTGCAATAAATCCATAGTCAAACAACATCTTCCAATCTGTCCTTGGATTCCTGTCATTGTCATGTCACGTAAAAGCAGAAATCAAAGTAGAACATAAATCCACTGTTATATGGAAAAAAAAAAGAAGCTGGTCCTTACTTGTTCAGACTTCAATACCAATTCAGAGGGCCACTGCAGTTCTGCATGTTTGCCAACAGTCTAGTGCAGCTCAAGCATTATGCTAGCAATATAGATTTGTTTAAGAAAACATTCCTCCAAAGCTTATTCTGTAGTAAAAGGTATACCTCCTCAGTTTTCAGTAGCCACACACAGGTTAGCAGCATGTTAATTTTTTTCTATTTCCCACCCTGTTTATGTTTTCCATGCAACACCTTTTTACGAAGCAATTTGTTAATAAGCTATTTGACATCATGCTTAGACAGAGAGATTACATAATTGGATTAAATAAAGGAATTAATTTCCTTGAGCTGTACCATTGTTTGCTGTTAAGAAAATGAAAAACTGACAGTACAGTACTCTCTGATACTGCTATGCTCATCTCCAGAATCCTTCTCAGGAGTAAGAATACACCCTGTCTTTTATTAATTTTAATTTTTAAAAATTCTGATTTTGTTGCACTTTCTATAAGAATAAATGGGTATATTATTTGTGCTTTTCAAGTGCTGAAGAAATTACCAGGTATCATTAATAGTGTCTGTATTCAACCACTAATGACTGCAGAGATGCTTATTCAGGCAAGGAACATTTACATGCAGACTGCAGGAACTAAGCAAGACTATGTTATGTCTCTGATAAAAGGAATTCATTTGACTGAAGGAAGAGTGACTTTAATTAGCTGTGTAAATGCCATTAATTCCAATTAATCTTCTCACAGTGTCAAAACCAGGATCCAGGGAGAAAATAAATTGCAATAAATCAATATAACTCTTGTTTCTACCTGGAACAGGTGCTTACAGAAAGAGGCATATCTTTTATAGTTGTCTGCATCAAGAAGTATTTCAACAAGACAGTAATTCAATATGCCAACCCTCTCAATTATTTTATAGACTATTTATATATCTCCTGAATTGTTTTTCTTTTAATGGAAAGTAGTTAACTTAGTATTTCTGAGAAATATTCCAGTAAGAAATTTGCTCAGAATATTCACAAGTGCAACCAAGTTTTATTTTGCAGGGAAAAACAAGGTGTGGATTTACAAGATAGCTGGTTCTGTTTGTAAGGCTTAGATAAGCACTAACTTGCGCTTACTTTTCATAGGACAAATTTAAAAAACCAACCAGTCAACTGATTCTCCAATGTATCTTGAAAAGCTGTCTCTACAAGAAAACTCCTGGGTTTCTTTTAGACAGAACTTTGAAAATCGTGACCATGAAATTTTAACCCTTGAGGATTTTCATGCTTCCAGTCTCAGTGTCTAGTGACAGATGTAGTAGATCTGTCACAGCCTCTCAGAATTTGAGAGCACAGTCTCAAAGCCAGCACCAACTTATACCTAAAAGAAGCCCAAAAAAATCAAATCAATAACCTCAGAGGTGTGCCACTGAAATTAAATTTAAAGAGTGCCCTTTGTGGCAGGTAAGCAGGGAACATCTTCCATGTCTGAGAAATTTTGCAGTCATTATTTTGCAATAGTTTGCCTACAAGAATTTTTTTATACCACACTGCACAAGTGTGTGATGAATGGATAGAGGAAGATACCACTAAGTTTACTTCTCAGGAACAAGGAAGAAAATAGAGGAATCAAGCAAACAAACAAAACCCTCTCCTAGAAAAGAGCCAAAGGATTTTTTTTTTACCCTAGAAGATGAAGATGAAGAACAAACCTCCAAAATTTCAAATTGAACTACAAATCAGAGTTTCACAATGCACAGTAATAAACACAACAAAAAATAGAGTTTGGCCTTGGCTTTCTGGTGTGTTTAACAACTCACAGGACCCAGACAGGTATCAGCATTAGATCTGCAAGCACACATCACTCAGTGACAGAATACCTCAGGTCTCTGGCATCTTCAAGTGAGCTTCCTCCTATTAATGCTGATTTATTTACTCACTGAACAAGGTGCATTTGAAAAGACCAAAATCAGGTACAAGTAGCAAATCTCAGAGACCTGAGAGCACTAATAGGCTTTACTGACCCCATCCCCCAAGAGGTGCCTGATGCCCTGGGTGGCAGCATGTCTGTCAATACAACACACAATACAATACCCAGTATAATATACAGAGGATGCCCTCAGTAGAATATACTTCAGGATCTGGGAAGAATAGACAACATGTTATGAAAAGCTTTGCTGGGAATAAGATAGTAATTTTCCCATCCTTTTATTTTGCATGATGATATTAATGTACTATAGAATCATGACTCCTGAGCTGGAAGGTACCTGAAAGGATCATTACAGTCCAACTCCTGTCTCTGCATAGAATCACCTCAAGAATCACACGATGTGCCTGACAATATTGTCTGAATACTTCTCAAACTCTGGCATGCTTCAATTTGTGACCACATCCCTGAGGAACCTGTTGTGGTGCCTCATCAACCACTGGGTGAAGAATTTTTTTCCTAATATCCAATTTAATGTTACGCTGACCCAATTTCTTACCATTTTCTCATGTCCTGTGACTGGGCACCACAGAGATACTTGAACATATGCAGAGAGATGAGCTTTGTAAGTTCAGGTATAGAGGTGCTAACCATATAAATAGTATGAGCAAAACATTGATGACTGCAAAGCCTCTGTCCTTCTTGGTATGTGCACCAAAACAGAATTAAAGTCCTCTAAAATTCTAGTCTACACCAAAAACTTTTATTAAAAATATATTTAATATACTTAATAAATATTATACTGGTTTTTCCAAAGTATTTTCTTTTTTCAAGAGAAAATAAACTGCCTTCTTTAGATCAGTATCCATCTAATATCTTATAATCAAGATGAATGTTCCTGTCTGAGAAGGATGAAACAAGAACTTTTGTTCTTTATAATACCTTCTTAGTGTGATTATGTATCATGCTTTGTTTTCCCCCAATAAAAATTGTCCTCAATTCAAGACAGCTTTTTGGTATTCGAAATTGTTCCATCTTGACCTCTCCTATATTTAATATATGATTTGGTAAAGCTCAGTGATATTCTAAGGGTTTATGATGACATCAATCACCACAGATTCTGTTTACTAGGCTAAGAAAAAAGAAAAAATGAGAACAGAAAAAAGAGAGAGAATCAGAGAATCAGAGAATCAGACAGCAACTAGCATTTCACTTCAGAAAAAAAAATGTTTCCCTGATTTCAGCATGACTCCTAAAAATGAGCAAAAGTGATTGTGGTTTTACTAGGAAAATATGACATGCAACTAAATGTCTACAAGTAGTCAGACTAGTGAATTAGTGTCTGAAATAGAATTTAGCCATGATGATATCCAAGTCATCTGTCTAACTATTAATCCTTGATTGGGTAAGAATTTCTATTCCTTAATTATGGTTTTGAGATTTGCCACTGTTAGTCTGTAAGGAGCCTGGAAGGTGAGAAACTTTTTAGTCACATGTGAAGGAAGTTACATATGTTGAGAAATGTGAGATCCACCATGTGTTGGATGGAAAAAGAACATTAGAATTATTTTCATCAGAAAGGGAGCAGAGAATTCATAATCAAAGAAAACTTTGGGGTTTTTAGCTACTTCAGAAATATTTTACTTCTTAAACAGCTCTTCTGCACACAAAATAAATTCTGTAGTATTCCAAGGCAGCATCCAAAAAAGTAATTCAGACTGTGCACAGGTGACTTTCAGCGTAGTTTCTGGAATTTCTAATGCACTTTGTTAGAAAAATTAGAATTTTTTTTCCTGTTCCATCCTTGGCCTAAATAGCTAATTTAATTGAATAATTAAAAAAAGATCAAAATAAATAAAAAGTTTGTCAGTTTGAATACATTCATACTGTTTACAACTGCAAGATATCTGAGAATGACAAAAATGTCCAAATTTACTGGTATATGAGATCAGCAATTCTTCCTAAGTTTATAGAATGAGATGAAAGCTTTAGCAAAAATTGACACTTGTTACTTATCACAGAAGAATTATTTATACAACAGCACAGAAAATCTTCCACATGGATGGTTTCATTCTGATGTTATAAACTCTATGGAATGACAGACCTGGACTTAATACAATGGTTAATGTCCCTGAACGAGTTACTGCTTTTAACTTTTTTCTAATAATACACAGTGGTTTAAAGTCTTCTCAGCTTGATTTTTTATTTCCTCCTTCACTTTTCCCAGGCTGCATTATGTCTGTGTTTCTCAATATGAGACTAAAAGATACAGATATGTTGAGAAAATATATAATAGGGGACTCCAACAGCATTCATCCTTAGGTTCTGGAACTCTTGCAGTCCATAGACCTTATACCCCTTATCCAGCTTCCTTCCTTCCTGCAATGGACAAAAATCTAAATTATGTTAGTTATGAAAAAAGGAATAAAAAATTTAAAACTATACACAGTCTAAGGGGCCGCATTTCTATCTAGAATCTGGAGTTATCCCACAATTTGAGACACCAGCTTAATCTTGAACTGGCTTAGAAATAAAAAATCTCATTGATCTATGTCCTTCATTACATTAAATTATTAATTAGAATTTTATCTACAGCGCTCCTTACATAAAATTACCTCTAAAATCACATGTTGTACCAGGCCACACAGATGAGTAAATATGCATGTAAACTTTTTCCTCAATAGATCAAATAAAAACTCTGCACTGTTTGTTCACGGTGAAAATCTGCCCAAGGCTAGGAGAGCTCAGAAAAAACAAAATCTGCATCCATAAATTATTATAATAACATAGTAATATAAATTTAATGGATTTGGAGTTAAAATTTAACAAACTAGATTTCAGTAATTTTGAAGAACTTTAGTTCTTAACTTCATAAACCTACATATGTTCATAACTTCCATAAAAAATTCAGCTTAGATCTCAGCAATATTTCTCTCCCTTGAAACTATTTTTTCCAGCTGAATATATGTACCTGATTTATTTTCATGTGTGTCATCTGCTCTGAAGAAATGCCAGCAGTCTCCAGAGTGACAAAAAGGGGTTTTTTTAAATGAAGGTTCAATTTTTGGCTTTACGCAAGAAAACTCTTCTACTTTCAATGTAGCAAAACCTATATGTTTTGGAAATTGTGATGACAATTATAGGAAATGTATAGCTGTTCAGTGAGAGAGTAATAGATTTTTTTCCTCTTTTTAATTATTCAATAATAACATGTTCTTACATGTAAAAAAGTTACAGAAGACTTTTAAAAGTAGTAAGTTATATTCATGTCTCTACTTATATTAGTGCAATTGATGTTCTCATAGTAAAATGTTGTTTCTGTATAACTAAAATAAAAGACAAAAGAAACCCCAAGATTCTTATTTCAGATATTATTATTTACTATGGTTAAAAAAATTCTCAAGACTCTTTCCAAAATAACCTCATATTTCATTAGAGGTTGTTTTAATCTCTTGAGCTCTTTATCTTTTCCTTCATAAATTGGGGCATTACCTTTGGCAATACTTTGTTACTAGGCATCTTCATGCAATACAGATGTTCTAGCGCGGTCATTTATCTATTCCTTATTCCTCTCCACTTCTTGTCTGGGGTTCATAATACAAAATTTCTTTTCTCTTCTCATGCTGTCTCTAAGTGTACATCATTTAAGATATCCTTTGAGCAAAACCCCTTGTAAAATGTAGGGCTGAGCACCAGACTTCTCCAGAGTCTCATGGTTTACTTTGGTACTATTAGTAAATGCATCTTAAATTTAAATTGGATATATGTCAATATCTTAGGTATTTTTCAAGTCATATTTAAGAACATCTAATTCTTTGATGCAGAGAACCATTTTGTTTTGTTTTCCCAGCATTCAAAGGGCAAACATATCTGTATAAACATTTTTGAAATTATATTGTTAAATCTGGGCATACAGTGGAAGTTCCCTGACTTCCTAGAGAAATTATAGTATTTAAAACAAAGAGCATATTTAGAAAGGTACTTCAAGACTACTGCAATGATAACAAATTTCTTGCAAGAAGTGTATTGCTATCTGTTTCTTTTCAGACTTTAACAATGTTAGGTAGTTTATATGTCTTCCAGAGAAGACTACAAATCACTCTGAGTCTAAATGCATTCCAGTTAAATTGAATTCCCCCAAAGCTTTAAAAGAGAATCACAGGACAAATGACACAGAGAAAGAAAGAGATTAACATTCACCGTGCACGTATTATACAACCTACACTGACACAGAAAACAGTACTTCCAGATGGGTAGAGATACCATACCATAAAGATATCACAATTAGTCATGATTACCCAAAGTATGCTGTAAGTCTGAGTTGCCCATGTCCCTCAAAGAAAACTTAAATTAATTTCCTGATCAAACCATTAAAAAAGTGGAGGACAAGGTATTTCTTTTTTCCTCTGTGTTTGGGTGATGGGTAGTGAGGGATAATATACAGATATTGAAATCTTAGTATCAGTTAGCAACAGCATGTAGGTTGAGATTTCTCCACTAATATCAAACACTACAGAGAGCATGAACAGAATTAGTATGCTATTCCTGCCTGAATAGCTTGCTGCTCTCCCTCTTTCTCTCAGCATCTGCTTTACATGCCAAAGCATGAAGGTTTGTGCAATAGTTGGTAAAAGCTAAGTTGAAGAGCTTAGAAGCTAAGTGCTAATGGAGTGTACAACATGGTAATTTGTACTCGGTGCTCCATGTCATAGAAATAATATGTGGAAAGTGGTCTACACAGTAGACTATGAATGGATTATGTAAGGCAAAAGTTAGTGCTTTCCCTTACATTTGTACCTTCTCAAAATGGTACAGCTGCAGAATGATTGGTGGCCAGCAACACCAAGTATTAGAGGACTGTACAACCACAATAATGGAAAAAAAAAAAAAAAAAAAGAAGCCCACCAAAAGTTAATTAGAAACCACTTGAAAAAAATCAACTTGTTAATCAGATGGGACTAATGGTGCTCACGCTGGGAGAGGAAGGGAAATAAGTTAAATAAGCCAGAAAGCTATAGGTCAGGCTGCTTATATTTGATTGCTAGAAAGTCCAAAAATTTTAATCAAGCAAATCATTCATACTCACCTGAAAGGCAATGAGGTAGAAGGAATTATTGCTAGAGTCTGGTAAAAACTAAGTGTTTAACTTTTTCATGCAGGAGAAGATAGATGTCTCACTCTCCACAGGACTGACTTGTTGCCTTGCTCCCAATCTCCGCTTTTGGCATTTTTGGAGGAAAAAAACAAGAAAAAAATGATTCTTCAGACACATTCAGATTAAGCCAGAATTTGGTTGCTTTAAATTTGGAATGAAATGTGTAGATATGTCAGAGAAAAAAATGTATCAATTCCTTCATGTGAAAGGAATGGAATACAGAATTTATTAGGAATTTTCTGGAGCTCTGTCAGAAATAATACAAACAAAAAATATTTTGATTTTGGGACAGGTTGCCTCCTAAATTACTTTTAGCTATGTTTTTTTTTTTTTTGTAGTTATTAATATTCTTATCTACATGAATGCCCACGCATTTTGAAATAAATCCTTTTAAGGAATAATTTTCAGAGATATCTTGTTACATTTTCCTTCTAAATTTTAAAAGGGAACACTTCCTTTATTTGATGTTAATTTTTTTTATAAAAGCAAATAATGAAAAGTCATAAACTTATTTGCTTGCTTTCCTGACTAGCATTCATTATCCAGCATGATTTTAAAAGGATATGACAAGGGGCATATTAACCCCCTGTTATGCCAGGGGGTTTTGTTATCTTAGTGGTGTCTTTTTGCATTCTGATTGCTGCTACATCAGTTTAGCAATAGGGAATTCAATTAATCATTTAAATAACAAAATAGAATATATAAACTCTATACAGAATATCACAGATATATATTCTACAAATATACACCAGCCTTAGTGCATTTTAAGAATTGACTGACATATCTTTGACCAGACATTTTCATATTTTTTCTTACTCCTTACAGGAAAAAATTATACATTCTTTCTGAGTATTACTTTGGTTTAGTTTGAAAATTTGGTGCTATTTTTCCACTTCTTTGAAAAATATTTTCACATGACCTTACTATCATTACCACAACCTTGGGGAATGAGAAAAAAGTTTCTTACAGAAAACCCAGGCAGACAGCTGACTTGAGTTTGTTTCTGTTCTGAGAGTGACCCCAGTGAAGCAAGTGAAGACTGCGCACGGTATGTAACGATGCGTTTGAGACGCAGTTTGCTCTGCACTATACATCTGAATGCACGCTGCATGTACACCACATCCTCTGCGTGACTGCACAGAATTTAATGGCAGCATGTGGAGACACGTAATTTTGAACAGCATAAAGAATCATTCAGTATTGCTTTTCCATTTGTGCACCCCTATGAATGCATAACATATATGCTGGAGCTCTGATGCCATGGGTTTGGGTGGTTTTTTTCTTGCAACACCAAATAGGAAAATATAGTCCAGAAAATAAAGCCTTTAGTGTAGTATTATCTAGACAGAAAGAAAAATCAATAAAGAAAAACAATTTGAACTTAAGTAATAGCTGTGTGTGACCTTGAGTGATCTATGAAATAATGGCATCAGCAGTCAAAGCTACACTATAACAATCTAAATGTTTTAGTTGGTCTTTTTGCCATGTTTTAGAGGACACTCCTTTAAAGACCACCACTAAAAAAAATAATAGCCAAACTAGCAATAAAAATGTTGGTTTCAGTCTTGTTGTTTTTAACAGTTGAGAAATATAAAGAGAGATATTAAGAAGGTGGAAAGTTTGCAGCAAAGAGGAAACCATGTCAGTGATGTCTGTACCTAAGCAGTCAAAGGTTAAGATTAACTCTTGACAGGTATGCAAATATGAAGACTTGAGAGAGGATAGTAAAAAATGAGATAAAATAACTAAACCATACCTGACATAATAGGGCAGGAAAACATCAGGTATTAAAAATTGGAGAATATTTATATTTGTGTGCTAAAGAAGCTCACTGCTGTATTCTAACATTTTTGAAAATTTACTTTATGTAATGGACTATCACAAGAAGGGGTAAGGGAAGAGGAAGGGGAAGGGGAAGGGGAAGGGGAAGGGGAAGGGGAAGGGGAAGGGGAAGGGGAAGGGGAAGGGGAAGGGGAAGGGGAAGGGGAAGGAAACAACAGCATGATGAGGATTAAATCAGTGTATAAATATGACTGCTGATGTTAGCTAAAGTAGAAAGCTTATATGTTAAATGTAGAGAGGGAAGTGAACTGACAATTGAAGAAAACGGATTGAGTATAGTGGGCACTTCTACAAAGAGCTATATTCCAGCATGAGGAACAAAGATGGCAATTAATAAAAAACATCAGGTATTCTTGTGTTCTACAGGTTATGCAGGAAACTGTTTGCTATTGCAGTCCTGCAAACACTGACCTCTGTACTTTATGAATGTGCATGTATATATGTGTTTGTGATTACCACTTGATGTATTTACAAAGAATGCAGCATGATGCTGGTAGACATTTCCTAGCCAGTTTGCAGAAGCCTACCTGTGAGATCAGGAGTTAATAAGTTTTCCATCTGTCCATTGCCCTCCATGCCATGTCACCAGTATAAATAAGAGATTTATTACAAGAATTAAGAAAGGAGTGAGTGCAGAGCCCATCACAGAAGTATTGCCAGTAACCAAAGGTATGAACAGTCAAAGTTTGTCCAGTAATGAGCCCACAGTATATCTGAAAAAGTGTTTTCTTGGATTGGTTCCCTCAAGGCTACAAGGACCACTATCTATGAAAATAGATCCAGCAGTGACATGTTTCATGCTATGTGGATTTCTATACAGTTATTTGTGGTGTATGACACAGTCTCATCTAGTTGTTGTCAATGAGTTTGGAGACTGCAATTCTGCAGGACCAACTGCTGCACTCAGTTGAGGTTTTCTGTGTTCCTGGACTAACAATAATATTAACTTCACTGACTCTATTATATATATCTCAGGTTACAAAATACAGGAGGTGGAAAATGAGACTGAAATTCAAACAAACACACCACACAGATAAAAAGGCTGCAACTGTTGATCTCATGAGGCACAACCTTTCAAATAGATATGAAGTAAAATGTATTTACTTATAGCAAATAATTAAAAAGTAATAATTAGACTACAAGGTTCATATGTCAAGTGTTACCCCATAAAATAGATACCAAAATAACTCTTTATTCCATTGGAACCAGAATTACTAATTCAATCTTAATATAGTATGTTCATGTCTGAGTGACACTGGTGGCTTGTAAAGTGGTTGTGACATTAGCAAAGGTCTTATTAAACCATCCAAATTAAAATGAAAGGAGTATGATATCAGTCATGGAAAATAAACAGTTTAAGCTCCGCATGAATAGACAGTGGGTAATGGAAGAAGGGAGAAGAATGTCAGTTCCTGGAACAGTTTTCCTTAGCAAGATTCTGCCTCTTGGTATCTTCATCCAGAACAGGTGAATTTTACATTTTAAAACCTGGATGAAAAGGAAGTGACAAAACCTGGACACTCCAGTTAATAAAAGAGACAGAATATGGAATCAGCCATTAAGAGCCTGATCACGCACTGTGGTTCTCCATGATGAGTATGTAAATTGGGAAAAAGATCACTGGGGTTTCTGGACCAAATATAGAAATGTAGGCCAAAGAGAGGAGTTTCCAAAGCACTTTTCACAACACTAATAACTGAAAAGCATCTTCCATTGTCAACATCATGCTTTTCTTACTGCAAACATACAATTTCTGGTGAATGAAAATCCCTCCTCAAAGTTGAGTATGACAAAAAATTTTTCATACTTGATTTTAGGCTCAGAAATATATAACTTTTAAAATATTTTTAGACACTCCACATAGAGATACATATAAATTTTATGTTTCTGAAAAAAATGAGTTAATACCAAAAAAAATAATCCCATGATGGATTTTTCAAGCTCTGAGAAATGCACATTGAAATGTGCTACCTCAGGCAATCTTTCCTATTCTTGGGCTGTACAGACATTCTTCAAAACATGTGTACTAGAAAGACTCACACAGAAAAGTAATATATTCATTCTGCATTGAAGGAGTCTGACATAAAACTGCATCAAGATGAAAAAGTTTCAAACCTGCAAATTTTTACGCCTGTTTACAAAGTAAAGCAAAGTTAAAAAAAAATTTGAAAAATGTCTACTTCCTAATTTTCTTTAAAAAAAATCTTACCATCTTTTACTCTTAGATTTTCATAACAACTTTCAAAGTATGCATATTTATTTTTCAACCACTTTGGTCAGAACAAAGTACAGACACACAGACATACGATAGGAATTAAATTTTATTTCATGTTTCCATTAAATAAAAATTCAAAATTTTTATAAGACATTACCCATGAAAGAAAAAAACATCAAAATAAACCTTCTCCTCTAACAGCTGTGTAAATTTCCAACTCTCATTTATGGAGTCTGCATCTTTCTGGGAAAAAATAAGGGAAAATTGCTTACTATTTTAAATTCCCCTGGTAATAGTCATAATCCTTACAGTTTTCCAAGGTAAAATCCACAGCAGAATCCTCAGCAGTTTTGATCTAACTTTTTTCTCATGAGTATTACTGAAATATAGCAAAATTTTAAATTACAGCAGGACATAGGAAAAATGTCTTTTAAAAGAGAAAAAAAGAGAAAATCATAACCTAGAAAAAATGTACTTTGATATATGTTAAAATGACCATGAGATAGCAGAACACAAGAATTTAGTTAAGGTGATAAAAGACAACTTTAGTAAATTATATATGTAAACAGTACTACATTTAGAAATAGAGCTCATGATTCAGGAATGATATTCATCTGTTATCAGTGCTGAAAAAACACCAATGTCTAAGTATCAAACTGTGGGGGCCCAAATCCTGCTTCTCTCATTTCAGGCTGGAGGATAGCTTGTGGGGCTGTTCTGAAGGCAGGCTTGCAGCTGTGAGCATGGTCAGGTTCAAAGTTCTGACAGGCAGAAAATTTCTGTTTTCTCTAAAAATATCAGCATATTTCTTTTTAAAAGATTCGAGATAAATCTCAGAGTGCTGAAAAATCTTGTTTATGTCAAACAAAGCCCTTCCTACATAAAAAATTAAAGGTTAAAGGGTATAAGTGAAGTTTGAAAGTGATATGTATCTGAAAGGTCACTTCTTAGCAGACCTCCTATTTTTTAAATTCCTTGGCCACTGTGGCCTCCTAGCATCATAAATATATTGGGACCCAAATAATATTGGGAGATTGTGAAAATCACACAAATCAGTGTAAGAGCTCCTTACTTCAGTAAAGACCTGTGTAGACATTTGCCCTGTAAAAATGTCATAAATTGACCTCCTCGTTTAAGCCTTCTCCACTTTTTCTTCCAGCTTGCATTTCTGTTTCGTTGCTTTGTCTTTCTGGAATGAAAAAAACCTTTTGGAATGAAACTGGGCTATGAATAGTAGTTATATAGTATGAGACTCATTTCATGACTTTCATCTGAATAGGGAAAAAGAAGAAACTGGCAAATGAGAGGGTGAACAAGGAAGAGCCATTCATCTTCTCCTTCCACATTTTATATAAATCTAGAAACACATTTGGACACAAGAAGACATTTTAATTTTCACCAGAAGATATCTTTGCAAAGAAGAATATGTAAAATTATAAATTGTTGGGGCTTGTCTCTTCACTCAACAATTTTACCCTAAGATAATTACATCTATGAAAAAAACAGTCATGGACTAGATAATTTCTTTGAGCAAAAGCTTTTATAACAGAAGAATCACAAGCTTTTATTAATTCCATTAATAAAACAGAAGAGAAGCTCACATGCCTGAAAAATATTTAGGTCATTTTAACAGGACTTCACATTTAAGGAAGGGTACTTTAAAAGAAACTTTGGGGGAACTCATATAATACCTGACACATCTTGCAGGATTTTTTAAATTTGTTTTTTTCAATCTGATTCATTTATGCCTACTTACTTTCAATGTCCTAATAGTGTTTATTTACACATAAATGAATTTATCTTGTACAATGCAAAAATATCCAATGCAAACATAAGGAGGCACATGAATGCTTACACCTCTCTCACCCCTCAGAATCCTCTACTGTCCTGATTTATCAGGCCAATTCCTGATGATTTATTGTAATAGGTGAAAAGGGTTTCCACAGTATAAATTTTTATAATGCTCCAATTTTACAGTTCCCTAAAAAAAAAGATCCACATCTAATATTGAGATCAAGTTGCAGACATCCTCATCCTCAGCAGTTGGCTGCTGTAATCAGTAAGAGTCCCAGCAAGATACAAAAGGCTGTCTCATGTTTTGGTGATGTAATAACTAGCTTTTTAAAAACAGATTTAGATAATGAGGTTATGGAGGTGTCCAAAGCTACTATAGGACAAGCTTAATCATTTTCTCTGAAAAAGCGTATATTTCAGACTACAAATCAATTACAGTTGCACTTCAGCAGAAGTCTAGTTTGTTTTTGTGGTTCTACATTTCACATACTGAAGGAAGACAGACTTTCTTATGGGCCGACAAAAAAAATGGAAAATCCATACTTCAAAAAACTCTCAGGCTGAATGCAGCAGCGTAAACCAATCCATTTTTCCTTACAGGTTAACTGGTGTGTTAAAGAAACAGAATGGAAAGGTTGGTTCCATGCAAAGGTTTTCACAGAGGGACATTAGAGATCTTCCCAAGAAACCAGAGAGTGGAAAGACTCTATGAAAGGGGATTCCTATTGAAAAACAGGGAAGCCAGAGTTTTTTGTTGGGGGAAAAAAAATTTTAAAACAAAAACATCTTTAAATGAGTGAGAACAGTAGATGCAGAAATATCTTTGGGGCTGTGGAGGTGATAGGTGCTTTTCCTCTCCAGAGTGTGCACATAATCTCATATGCCCATGGATACTCATTCGCTGAATTTTTGTGTCAAATCTCAGTAAAATATCTTGGTTAACCAATAGTTTAAGGAAGAGAATTATTCCCAAGAACATTAGCAGAATAGTGTGTCCCCTTTATTCATGGTGGGATATGGAGATTTTCCAAGAAGCCAGAGGAGGAAAGAGATTTAATTGAATTGCCATTAATTTCAGATTGGAAAAATTTGAAAAATAATTGAAAAGCAAAAATGTAAATATTCCACTAGAAACTCTAAAAGCAAGACATTTATGAGCTTGAAAATTGTCTATTCATGACAAACATGGCCATTTATGTGCAGGAAATTTAACTTCTTTGACAAAATGGTGTGATAAACAGAAGACATGTAATAGCAATGCATGTTTAGGAAATTTCCAAAATTTTTTCACTGTACTTTTATTGAGAATGCTGGTCACTTCAGTTTTACTTCTCTACCTTTATCACCACACCTTGTAATGCAAATCAGAGTGCTACAAAACAATACAAGATTAGATTTTCAACACAGAAAATCTAATCACTGCGATGGTAAGGGGGAATATCTCAGAATTTAGGAATGATGTTCAGATATATAAAGCATTTTTCACTCTCTTTATTGCCTCTCATACTCTTATAAACATGAAACTGAACCTGTAACTTAAAAGCTCTCACATATATTTTTTTTCCTGCTGTTTTTCAGATATTTTGTATGCTTGAAGAAAGAGGAGTCTTTAAGTTGGAATATGTTATTTAGACATGACTATGTGGAAGAAATCAAAGTTTTCTAAAATAACAGCTCCTTCTGAACAGATTTTAATAAATTCATATCATTTCTTGGATTGCTGGTGGAGAAAGAAATGATATATCAATTAAAAGGTATCATGTTAACAGCACAAAGAACAGTTTTTCAGGATGCCACCCACCTATCACTCTCAAGCACAATGAAAATGTCAGTCATGTTGAAGTTTTGTCATGATAGCCTGCTGAAATAACCCACCATGTTCAATTCTTAATGTAAGTCATAATCACCTGCTTCTTCTCCGAAACAACATCAACCAGTCTTGTAAAGATCTCATTTTACCACACATCCTGGCAAACAAAACCAAGAGCAAACAAAGGCAGCTTTCTGAATGTTTAGCCTGTGGTTTCCCTGCCTGATCCTGTGTTTTATCCCTCAAACAACATTTGGAGGAAATATTTCTGAAGCCATCTGTAGAAAACTTAGGGAGAATACACCTATCAAATAGCAACAACTTTTGATATTCTTTTGTGCTTCAGTAGCTCTCCCCTCTCATTAACTTAAAAGTACAGCCAAATTCAAGTGTTGCATTCTCTCCATGTAATCTTCCAACCTTTTATTTTCTGTCTTCATTGTTATCCTAACAATGCTCACACATTTAAAATAACTGTTAGGGTTTTAGAGCAGTTTGTTGAGTTTTCAAGAAGGATGTTGAATGTTGAAAGAGTTGGCAAACTGCTTCAAACTGAGTAAAACTGTATTCTTCAAAGAGATGATAAATAATTTTAGGTCATACAACTATTCTTAAATTGGTTATACATGAGACATGGTGATAGCAATATATTTCAATGCACTCATGAGAATAAAAGAACTCCAATACCACCTAGTGTTAGCTAGGTACACTGTCCTTCACTGAGCAAAATGGTGGAAAAAAAGGCAACCACAATGTGGAGTCCTAAAGAGACATCCTGGGGCTGGAAGAGAGGCTTGTGCAAAAAGGAGTACCACAGAAGAAATTAATCAAAAATAGCTTCCTAGACTGAAGCTGGTTAAGAGAAATGGCTGCTGTGAAATGTAGCCTACAGAGGTAGCTTTTGGGGACCTTGCTAAGAAAATGAAACGCTTTCTAACCTTTCAATAGTGAGATAATGCTGAAGGACAAAATCTTATTGAAGGCTAAAACTGAGATAGAATTAACTCACTGTTTTGGGATTCAAAATCCCTAGGCTGAATTTTTCAGCTCCAGAAAATCCTAGTTTGCAACGGAACAAATGAATTCTTCTAATGCATCAATCCAGTTCATGCTAATCAAATGGAAATACTTTTTAAAAAACTGCTTAAAATTTTTATTTCTTCTTCCTTCTTTTCTGCTTTGAAACTGAAGTCTTGGTGGTAAAATAGATTTTTCTGTATTCTTTGAGATTACATAATATGCTATATTGGCAATCAGAAGTTTAGGATCTCCTGGAGTAAAACAAAAATACCTAGTTCTTTCCAAATACATTTTTCTGATATCAGTTATAATAATTTACCATTTCATGAAGAGGTACGCCGAGTTCTTGCTAATCAAAACTTCATATCCAAATACATTTTCTAATTCTTTATCTTCTATTATTCTCTACTTACTGTTTCTTCTTGCAAACAAATACATTACTCGTTTTGCTACTGCATACCTAATTTAATATTTTAAGAATTCCAGTCCTGTAGAAAGAAACACATCTAGGGACAGAAGATGTCACAAAACTTTCCTCACAGGCTGACTGGTGTCCAATACAAGACAATCTGTGATGATTGGTGATATTTTGTTGGTCAGATCTCTTGTTGTTAGTGTTTCTCTCCTGGCTTCTTCCACCTTTTTCTCTGTTTATCCTAATTTCCTTTAAACTGCAATCATGTCCTTGTAAGAATATCCCTAACTCAACCTAACTCAATGTTTAAAACTTCCTTAACTGAATTTTCTATGTTCTCTTTACTATAAAATAACAGTTGATAGCTTTTTTTTAACCCACATTTTCCTGCCATAAAAGTAACAAATAACATGAAAATCAAACTAACTTACAGCATATCATGAATATCTAGGAGTTTTCTGTACAGGACTGCAAGTCTCCCATCTCAAATATTTTCCTTTCCCTTTGTGTCTGCTTAGGCTAACACCTCTGTCCTACACTAATCCCAAAACATAAATGAGCACCTTGTAGGATGGGCTTGGATTCTAGATTCTGCGAGAAAGGCTGTGCTGGGAAAGGAACAATTTCAACATAGAGAACAGAGGACAGTCAAATCCAATTTGATTGTACTATTAAAAAAAAAAAAAAACAAAAACAAAAGCAACTAAAAATGGGACTGGAACAGTATGTTTTCCATATTGATTTTGCACACTATAAGAAGACAACAATTCAGTGTCACAGCTGAAATTTTAGAAATTTGGAAAACTTCAGTGCTCTCAGGGTTAGGCAAGCTTCAAGGTTGATTGCCTGAGGTCCTGGGGACATCATAGACTTGCCTGTGCTTGATATTTTTAAAAGCATTACTAAAAAGAGCCCTAGGCATAAATGTGGTATGGTCACAATTATTCTTTCCTTCAAGCGTATCTCAAGTTTATAAGAGTGATGAAAGAATAATTATGAATCTGATAATACCTCAACAACCTGGCAGCCATACAGGGAACATTAACATCTAGATGATTCAAGCTACATTAGAAACTAATCAAAATCAAGCCAGTTCAAAGTTATTTTAAGGTAAATTATCAAGGTTAATGACCTGCATTAAATATTCATATTTTAATGTATTAACAGTTCTTTGAACGATTTTAAGCAATCCATTGTGGCTCTTATTGTATTCCGGACCAATAAATTTGAAACAGTAATAGCCATTACTGTAACAGAGTAACATTCATTCTCTTTTCTTGTATTACTGGATCCTTTAAGTCAACAATTTTATTTAAACAGCTAATTTAAGGTAATAAAAATATTGCAGACAACACAGTCTTCTCCTTAAATCAACTAATGGAATCTCTTATTGACAGTAAGAGGCCTTTGTATTATTTGTACCAAGGAAAAAACCAAATTAAGATAACAAAAAGTCAACTTAACAGTCACCCACAGCAAACATGAAATTAAATCTGCCAGAGCAGTTTCTTTGTAGTGAGTGGAAAACTGAATAAGATTTTAAAATCATATTTGCAGGGGAAATAGAAAAGGAAATTCAGGTTGAGGAACTGACAGACCTCTAAACCCAATGTCCCTTTGTCACAACCTTTTGGTCTTCATCCCTAGTGTCTCCAGCTGCAGCAGGATCCATGGGCAGTCTTGTATAGATAAGAAGGGGAAGGGAAGGGAAGGGAAGGGAAGGGAAGGGAAGGGAAGGGAAGGGAAGGGAAGGGAAGGGAAGGGAAGGGAAGGGAAGGGAAGGGAAGGGAAGGGAAGGGAAGGGAAGGGAAGGGAAGGGAAGGGAAGGGAAGGGAAGGGAAGGGAAGGGAAGGGAAGGGAAGGGAAGGGAAGGGAAGGGAAGGGAAGGGAAGGGAAGGGAAGGGAAGGGAAGGGAAGGGAAGGGAAGGGAAGGGAAGGGAAGGGAAGGGAAGGGAAGGGAAGGGAAGGGAAGGGAAGGGAAGGGAAGGGAAGGGAAGGGAAGGGAAGGGAAGGGAAGGGAAGGGAAGGGAAGGGAAGGGAAGGGAAGGGAAGGGAAGGGAAGGGAAGGGAAGGGAAGGGAAGGGAAGGGAAGGGAAGGGAAGGGAAGGGAAGGGAAGGGAAGGGAAGGGAAGGGAAGGGAAGGGAAGGGAAGGGAAGGGAAGGGAAGGGAAGGGACTGTGGTAACAGGAAAAATGAACTGACTCCAGTGTCATCTCTAAGAAAGCCCTCCCGCTGCTGTGACTTGCATGCCACAAAGATACCCCTTTTTATCTCTCCTTGGTAATGAGAGACATTCAATGTAAAAGATTTTCCTGGAAAAGCTTGCTTCAAGTACTTTCCTTTTCTCTTACATCAAGAAATGTCAAATTTAAATGTCATCCCATTTGGCAGCAATGAAGTTGAAGAGCAAGCTTCTGTCAAGTAGAAGGAGGACATTCAGAGTGATATGGATCAGGCCAAAAGCAGCAGTTTAATTTCTATCTGTCAATGATAGACAGCCTTGATCTGAATGAACTTTCTTGTCTGGCCTTCTGTCTTTGCTGCTAGGTGGTACACTGGGATGCTGGCACCTGGGATAAGGGCTAATGTCCTTGAGTGTCTGAGCACATCACAGACATTCTCATGGTGTGCTGGCTTTGAGCAAAGCTCCTGTAAAATTAATATTACTTTATTTTCACCTTTTCCTTTGGTATTTCTATTGGTGATCTCAAGCGATTTCTGTCTAATTTCTTACAGAAGCATAAAAAAGTGGCCTTGGGATCTTTCTGAAGATTTTGTTTTTGCTTTGTTTTCTTAGTGGCAAAAGTGTATATTTTGCTGTTGTGCTGCTTCACTGTACTTTTGGTGCCTTAGCATTTGTGACCCTATGAGACCTCCCTTTGCTCCCTCCAGAGCAAATCCTTTTACTTTGCACTCTTTAATCCATCCACCCACCCACAGGACTCCTGGCAGTGCTCTCACCCTGTTGCTCAGCTGCTCTCTTCCCTGGGCATTGCTCCTCTGAACCTTCCTGACTCTCATGTCTTGTGGATAGTAATTGCCACTGATGTTTAAATAATTCTACTCTTTCCCTGCATTTTTATCTATTTTCTTTCAAGTTTTTAATTGATAATTGCACACTAAATTTCCTTTAACTCTTCCCTCATAGCTTTTAGTCTATAAGTTCATATTAGAAAATATAGTGACTAGTAGGTAGGAAATGGGTCACGTAAATTTCTAGTAAATATTATCTAATACTTAAATACTTATCTCCTTTTCCCTTCCCTTCCCTTCCCTTCTCTTCCCTTCCCTTCCCGGAACTTCCCGGAACTTCCCGGAACTTCCCTTCCCTTCCCTTCCCTTCCCCTTCTTACCTATACAAGACTGGTCATGGTTCATTCACTACTTTATTCTGGTATGAGCAGTTAAAGAAATTTTATACATAAATCTCAAAATAATGTAGACATCTCTGTGTTAAATCAAGTTAAATCAATAAGTACACTCAGAGCCTGTTTTCCATTGGTTTTGCTGTTTCTTGGCTTTACATTTTGTTTGGGTATTACCCGCAGAAAAGCAAGAGAAGTATCAAATAACCAGGAATAACCCCAACCCCTCACACACACAAAAAACTGAAAAAAAGACCAAAACCAAAATCTGTGCTATCACTGGCTTACTACTTTTCTTCTTTCTTAAAGTTGGTCTTCATTCTAAAGAGAAGATTAAGCAATCAAAACTGTTTGGAGCTGATCTATTGCCAGGTTATCTCAAAATGAATCAGGATGCTCCCTTGGCCTCCCTAAAGCCATCAACCTCATATCTAGTTGAGGGACTCAGCAGTGACCACTTATATGTGTTGAAGATCCTCATGTTCAATGTTTGTTGCAAATAAGTAAAAGACTAGGGAAATAACAGATGAACTATAAACAGATGAACTTTCTACGCTTTCAGTTTGCATTAAGATACATATTTTTCTTCAATAACACAGATGTAAAAATCACAGTTAATATGTTGCATTTAAAATTACGGAAATTTGTACAATTCCCAACAATTATAAATCAGTGGTACTATAACTATTTAAGAGTCTACACTCACAACAGCTATTTTTTCAATAAATTTGAATGAATTTTCTTCTGATAGTTCTGATATTATGATATTATAATTATACCATTAGCAAACAGTCTCTTTGCTGAGGAATAAACTTGGATTCCATTTCATCTTTACACCAGAGTTATGTAAATTCTGACAATGAGACATTACACAGTGATACTAGAAAAGACCTAATGCAACCATCATCAGAGCTATTACTGATGATTTAATCACATTCCGTACTAAATAGGAATATCAAAAAAACCCAGAGTCTGATTCTGCTACTTGTGGCCATAGTTATTCTTACACCAAAATATCCCAAAATATCAAGGAAGTGTTCACAAACTCTGAGTGACCATAAGATGCAGAGGTGCTCTCCTAATGATTAAACTGCTCAGGAGACTGGCAGAGCTAAGCTGGCATAATCAGACATTGATAAACTCAGTTCAGCAGAGCGTACTCTTCGCTTTGCACAAGTACTAGACATGAAATTTCCTGAGAATTAAATATGTCTTCTTTTGGATCTGGAAATGCATCAAGCCATTCAGTATTCATGTTTTAAAATTGTGAATAAAGACATGATAGAGCAGAAGAACCAAACATTCGCAAATAAATTATCTAACCATGCAATGGAGCTCTATTAAAAATGAGCTGAAACTCCAAGGAAGAAAAGTATCACAAAAACCTTATAAAAGTGTTCAATGTGTATTGCTTCAACAGATATAATTCTCTCACACCAATTCAATCACCAGATTTCAGAAATATCAAATTTGTCTGGAGACAACATCCCACCTTTACATTCTTGTGTCTACCTCCATGTGAGCCAGAATTATAGAGGGAAAATTTAGTAAGGACTGCTGGCCCCTAATCCAGGGTTATATTTCCTTTCCATACACATAATTAGCATCCCTGATATACTCAGCAAAACCAGAAAGCCATCAAAAAGAATTATAAACAGTCCTGAAACCGCCCTGGCCCAAAAGAGAGTTTATATGACTGTACGTCAGCCAAAGCTGATTCTTGTTGTATGATCAGTCAATGCTGTAAGTACAGTTGGATTTCCTGATCTTACAGGTATTTTCCAATCTAAACAATTCTACGTTTCTGTGATCACTGATTTATACCTAGGACTGATGCAGGCCCATTGCACTGATTTATGTACCTTTCTCTTTGCACACAGGCAAAGTGCAACAGCACGGACACCGACACAGAACACGAAGGAGGCTGCTTACAGACTTTGGTTTGGCATCTTGGTCCCAGAACACACAGGCTGTGAAAATTTAGATGAAAGGTCCAATATTTTTCCTCTTTGTGTGGGTCCAGTGATAAGACCAGGCATGCCTGGGGATGTAGAGAGCATTACTCTCAATTCCCAACCAGTCTCTTCCGATCTGCACAACTGAGGAAGTATTTAGAGTTTGCTCTGTGCAACACAATCCACTATAAATATGGAATCCAGTAAAGACAAGGAAAGAACTACATATTGCTACATGTTACAAATATTACTTATTTATTTGTATAGATATGTTGGCAAGTGACTGCTTGCTCTTTCAATATGCATAATCCATAAAATTAAATTGAAAATATTCTCCAGATTTTTTCGGCACAGATTCTCCAGAATAGAATTAATTTACCAAAGTTTGATGAGCTATGGATATTTTTTTTCTTTTTCCATGATAAAACTTACAAATATAATGGGATGCTTGGGTCTTATGATAAAGCACAGATGACAGAAGAGTGACTAATAGATGTCCTTTGTTGTACAGGTGCTTTTATAAACTTAGCAGGCAACAAAATTTTTAAATGAAGTCTGTCTTGTTGATTCAGAATCCCATTTAATCACTCATGGCTTGTTTTTGGAGTCCTTGCTCTAACTGTAAAGTAATGTATAGAGCTGTTGTCTCCCAGTCCTGTCCTGAATGTTAACCTCTTGTATTTTAAGACACAGCTATACATGAATCTTCCACCTTAAACTAATAAAGTGACCTAAATTGGTGGAATCAGATATTTCCCGTTCTCTGATAAATGTAATAGCACTTTGTGATATACAGGCTCAAATACAGATTATATCTCCTTTGCCAAATTTACCTGTATGTCTCAGCAAATCAGATGGATTGTTTTAATCATTCACACTTTAACACCATCTTGCATCCAGGTCAGTCAGATACAAGTAGTGACAATGAGCTCACCTTTGCAGCACATGAGCTACTCACTAATAAATCAATACCCATACATTACCAGAAGGGATGTGTAGGGAGAGCACCAACTTGATTTGTTCAACATTTTTTACTTTCTCCTTTGTAAGATATAAAGGAATCAGCTTTTTCCTGCACTGAAAATGTCAAAGTCATGTGTTTGAATGACCACTGAAAATGCAGTTTTGTATTCAGAGAGTCATAACTGGGAATAAGTTGATACAGAGTGAAATCTTGCAGTTGAATCAAGTAACTGGCTTTCAAAAAGACACATTTATCTTGTTCTCTTGCAAAGAATTGAGTAATCTTAACAAGAGTTTGGAGACCAAATTGACTTATACGGGAGTGGGGACGAGAAACATAAATGCTGCTTACCTGCAGGTCAAATCTGTACATTTGTCTCTTTGAATGAAGTCCTGGTGCCACTTATGGTGACAATGTTGGAATTGTCTGGAACTTTCCACATTTTTCTTTGGATGAACAATACCTAACATCTGGAGCAATCCATTTTGTAATCTCTGAATCATTCACTTCCGTGTGGTGGTTCTGGGCTAATTTTTGGTCTGCTCATCCTAGAGGTCTCTTCCAACATTAATGGCTCCATGATTCTACAGAAGGAATTTTTCTGGCAACAAGTATGAGTGGGAGAAAGGTAAAACAACAGTGAAAGATACTGGAAAAAAGGCATCTGATCAATGTCAGTATTTCCAAATTATCTAAAGTAACAGCCTGTACCATCCATTGGTGCACAGGAAGTTCATAGCAATAGTTTTATATGCATGAAATTATGATCTCTGAAACTACCTTCTCACTCACTGTGTTCAGCTCCGCTGAAATTAATTGGATTTTGTACATAATGATTTGTGGAAAGGGGAAAAACCAAGAACCCTGTGAAGCTCAACTGTACTCTTTTAGGTCCAAATTGAAAATCCAACAAAATATTCCATTAAAAGACATGAATGTCCTTGACATGTCACTTGACAGGCCTATATTACAGAATCAGAAACTTATCATCTCAATTTATGGCACACCTTTAGGAAAAAGTAGTTCAGAGAACATTCTGAGTAGCTTGTCTAGATTCCTGTACACAAAGCTGAGTAAGACATTATACACAAAAAGCAGAAATAAATTGTAAATAATACATGTTTTTTGAACAGTGAAAAACTGAAGAGATTTAGATTGGTAAAGAAATAGTACATCCATTGTTCTTGTGTGGATACAGAACATGTACTATGATTTTCCAAAGAACCAAAAGTAAGGGAGAAGATGCTTTAGATAAAAATACCTGCATGTATATAGAAGATATTTATAAACTTTTGTTTAAACAGTTTTGTCATATGACATTTTTTTCTTCCTTTTTTGTTTTTAACATTTATTAACTTCATTGTTTGTTTTGTTGGCCTATATGTTATTTTAGAAAGAGAATGAGATATTCTGATGGCAATACTTGGAATTTTGCTTCATGAAATAGGTCAGCTCCAAGATGCTCATTTGTTACAGGAACTAAAGTGCCAGTGATAAAATTTTGCAAGATGTGATGTATTTAGGTACCAAAGGTCATCCCTCCAGAGTATACAAATTGGTCCAGCTCCACTGAAATAGATAAATTTATGTCAATGTTTATCATTTGCCTTATAGTAACTTAGTTGTCATGTGAAGTGGTAGCAAATGAAGTGGAAAGACAGTAGCTTTACTGATAACAGAATACTAGAAGGGTCTTAAATGCAAGAGAACATCATAACCTTACTACAGTCCATAGACATTTACCCTTGACTCCAGTGAGGAGCATTAGATCCCCCCCCTACAGCCTGAGTTCTTACAGCACTTCTCTCACATTTTATAAAAAAAATTTTTATCTCATATAAATCACCCATCTTTCAGATTTGGATTCAGTAGTGGAAAAAAAGTCATTGCTCCTACTAGAAAGTTGTACTGTTTAAGTTTTTTCCTTGTGATGACACTGCAATAAACTAGTTGATTAAACTTTTGTGGTTCAAAGGAAAAAGTGAAAATTAACTGTTAATGTCTGGAAATAAACTGTGATGTGGACCAACCAATACCGGTATTCCATTTGCATGACAAGATGTTCCTCCACTTGGCTCAGAATGAAGAAGGTTAAGTCCCTGATCTTCAAGGAGAAGCCTCACCAGCCTTCTCCAAACCCTTCAGGTGATGATCTACCAGCGGTGACTATTTAAGGACAGATGAAACAGATTTTTTGCAGTACACCAGAAGAAGTGGACAAACTAGGCAGCCTTCTGCAATACTGTGAAATGAATGCTGGGGGAAAATAAATCTGTACTGGGATCTAACTCAGCTGTACATATATGAATACAGTTAATGATTTCTTTTATGAGAGAACAGAGTCAGATCAAGAAAGCAGACAGTATTTCAAGCAAGAAACGGTGGTTTCAGAAGGAAACTGCAAGCAGTCAAGCTGAGAAATTGCATCAGATCCCTTGTAAGATAAGAAATTTCTTCTTAACTCTGCAGAATTGTACTGAATCAATGAGTTTTACACTGTCAGGAAGCCTACTCTTCAAGCATCTTCGTTGAGCAATCTTCCTCGAGAGCTGCTCTAAGATTCTTGAATTTTTCTAAAAATGTGTCTTCAAGACAGTTGCTTCTCTAGGGCATATTCTCTACTCTTGCAAATGATCAGAACCATTCTCATGACTGGCTTTTGTCTGTGAAAAGAAAAAAAAAAAATAAAGAAAGAACCATTTTCTCATCAGTCATTCTCAGTTGTTCTCATCAGTCTCATCAGTTATTCTCCAGAAAGCTGAGAGTTCCAGTCCCATACTCTTGAAAAGTTCTATTCATAAGTAATAAAATCAAGATTTAAAAGTGTAGAACATCTAGGATACTCCTTCAACTATTTACACAAACCATTTACCACTGTATTCATTAAACATATACAGTGAAATCAGGCCAATTAGTCAAACAATGTTCTGCATCCATTACTATTTAAATAGGAACTAAACCAAATCAAGTGAACAGAAATGCAGTGCAGATGAAACAGAAATTATCTTTAAAAAGAGAGAAACAGATCTCCCCACTTCTAAGTAACCTCAAAGCATGATGTGCCAAGTACAAACCCATCATATTCTATATTTTTCCAACACCATGTGTTGGATTAACCCTTTTCTGCATTCATAATAGTTGGAATATTTAACAAAGAAGTCTCAGCAGACAAGATAGCAGGTGAAATTCTGTATAACTTTTGAATTATTCTTATGTTTCTTCCCACATCTGCTGCCTAAAATAATCACATTCAGCTATGGATTGCCACTAATATAGAACAATTTTTGTGTTAAACTCTTTTTTACAAAAGGTTTTCTACCTCTGGAAAACATGAAACTCTAGTTTCTGCCCTTTCATCATTTTTCAGTCAGTAGCAGCTTCACTGTCTTCAGCAGTATTTCACCCTTTCAAAATGGACTGAAGGCAGAGTGCCGTTTATAGAATACTAAATGGATGGTTTTAAATTTATTTCCTGCTGACATTTAGTATATATTTTGAACAGGAGTGCTGATAATTCTTACTTTCCTTCCTCATTAGACATATCACGTATTCCAATTATGTAAATGTATCTCTTTCCTCCAATGTAGGTGTCTGTGAGGAAAAAAATGTTGAAAAAGCATGCAGCAGCATTGTCTGTTTAGGAAAAGAGCAGGGATTTACTAACAAAGAGCTGCAGCCAGCCTGCTCTGCTGGCTGGGATGGTTTGCCAGGATGAGCTGTGACTTAGGCCAGTCTATCTTGTATGGCAGAAAAACGCATGCAGTATTCCAAAGCTGTGCTCCTGCGAAGCACAGCAACACTGTGCTGATGAAATGGTGGCCCAGCCCCTCTGAAGTACAATGCAGTGTCAGATCAGGGCTGTACCTTATCTTCCAAGCCCTGCCTTTCTAAAAGGTAAATGAGCTCCATAAGCAGCGCTTTTTACTTTTGAGCTGACTGCAGGTACATCTATGCTCCATACATTTGTATGGCATGAGGACACTCTGACAGTTCCAAGTACAGTCTCTCATATGATGGGAAGTTTAAGTATAAACTCCTCTGAAACAGGGTGAATTGCCTTAGGAATCATGAACACTAATACAAATGATCAGGAAGTTAATTAAAAGTTGTAAGGCTCAACTTTTTACCTTGGTGTTTTCTGCAAACCTTCCTTCCACTCCCTCCACCTTCAGTACTTACTCAGCAATTTGACAGATATGCATTTTTACATCATCCATAATGCACTCTGAGCTGAAATTTGTCAAGCACACCCAGAAGAGCAGACTGGTGTGGTGAGGGCAATACATTAAAGATTTTAGAGCAGAACCGTTATATTACACATTTGTAACATCTTGCTGGTAATGCTTATTCTGTTCTCTACGTGCACCGCATGCATCGTTATCTTGACATACAGTCACTAGCAGGCAAAAAGAAAGGACACTGCCAGTTGCAACATGCTATTTTTTGCTGGGACTGAATTGTTGCAGAAATAAAGTTTTATTATACACCAGAATATGTTCCAGACACAGCCTTAAACAATCCATTGAAATGTACACTTCTTCAGGATTTACCTTTGCGTATTGGACCCCACGCCATGGTAAGGGTTAAAAGTTTGGGGCAATTAATCTACTCACCAGCTCTAATACCATTTGAGAGAAATCTGTTGCTTCCATTGCTGCAAGGCAGGACAGGCTTCTTAGGCAAATCACAGAAGAGCTAGGCTACCCTGGAGCCAGGACAGAAAGCAGGCAAAACAAATATTTCACAATTGCTGTAACTAGTGGTTGTAGCTGGATTGCTCATCAAAAAAGTGTTTGTTTCTTCTGTGGCCCTCAGAGAAATGTGGAGATATTTAGCACCTCGTGGGGGAGGGCTGAGATATGGTTGTGGGTATAATCACAATAGAAAAGTATTATAAAAAAATTAAAATATTCAAGACACCAGTTTCCTATGCAGAGAAAGTCAGTGTGGAGTTTGACACTGGTAGTTTATGCCATCCTTCTTACGCCATCATCCTTGTCCTTGCAATAGGGTACTATGTCAGATTCTGATATCAGCTCGGTAACTCAAGAAAACAAATTTCTTTAACAATGTATTTTTTTTTAGAGAATTGAGACTATTTTTCAACTGAAGAAGATTTCTTCAAATTCTTAAAAAAGTCATGTGAATATACTGCTGTACACAGCATATTAAGCAAAATAAAAACTGTATTTATCCAACTTTTTTAACCAACACCTATGAATTTGTCTGACATTATTTTCATCCTCACTCATGGTTTTACTTCATTCTGAAAACTTGAAGAGCTGCATAGCTAAAAGAAATATTGCAATTATGGTATCTGACACCTGATAAAATTTAAAATATTTTTAGGTTTGGTACCAAATTTCAAAGTTACTTTTGCAGAGCTGGAAAAGAGCAGCTTCTTTAGAAAAATGCTCTGAGAAGCACATGACTGTTAGGAAACTCCCCAGAAGTGCCACTATTTACCTTCTAAATGTACCTGAACATGATTTGTCTGTCATTGGAAACCAAATATTAACACTCATGTTGCCAATATTAATTACTGCCAGTATAGGCCTGCCATCAAAAGATTATCAAAGACTGTTCATGAGATCCACCAACTCAAATTATTTCATTCACTGGTCACTAGATACAACTGAAAATATTAGACTGAAAGAAGGCATTATCACAGAAATCCTCGTGGACTCTCACCTAAATCCTTACCTTATTCAGTTTTGCATAGAGGCAGGTAATTTACTTTATTGCATTTTTACTGCATTTGCTGAATTGCAAAATTTGGGAGGAAACAGATGCTTTTCTGAAACATGCTTTTCTGAAACATAGATAATTTCTTAGAATACCATTTCCAAGGTGGGAAAAAAACCCACAAACACAAAAGGTGGAAGAGGGGAAGAGTAAACAATTAAAAACAAACATAAATGTTTCAATCATTTCTGCATGAATCATAAGTTTTGCTGCCACCAAGGTGAAATATTTTCTTGGGGAAAAAAAAGCAAAGACCTGCTGAAATAGTACACATTTGTTCATTTGTTGAGACAAAGATTTTAGCACATGATCTATAGCAAAGATTGAGAGATCTCTGAACTCTAGTCCAGCAGAAAATGCACACTTCAAGCTAAGCTATTTGAATGCACAATGTGATTTCCAGCAGAAGATGGAACGAAAATACATGCATTCCAATCATCACTAATTTGTTCCCATGACCTGTACTACATCTTCGAGCTTCTTAAACAATACCTGTCTTAACTTCAGATAAGAGAAACAGGTTAAAGCTATAAAACCCCTTACCATTTCTAAGGAATTACTGAGCATTTTACTTAATATTCTTTGATGTGGTAAAATCTATGAGATTATAAACATGTGAATGGAAATATAAAACAAAATATTAAACAAAACATGAAACATAATATTGTGCATTCATGTAAAACTACCAAACTTGCACTTAACAAATTCAATTCTAAATTATGGGTGGTTATAGTTATTTGTAACTTGATTAGATGCACAACAAAATAACAATTGTTAAGTAAAAAAAAGTCACACTTATTTTGAGGAAAAGCCTTCTAGACATAAAAAGAGTAGAGATTTTCTCATTATCTCTGTTACAAGGATTCCTGCACAGACTCTATTTCTCACTGCAGTTAGAGACTGATAAGATTCTTGCGAGTCTGAAAGGAAATCTAAGACTGCATAATTTTTTTTCATGGAGGAATATATTTTGTTGCTTTGATTGGCAGACTCTACCATAGAGATTTCAGGTCTGGGTTTTGTCTTCTGTAGTTTCATACCACCAGTCTTTGAGTTGAGTTTTGTGTTGACTGAAAGAGCTATAAAGTTTTTAAAGGAATTCCACAAATGTGGAAATATTCCACATATTAAATAAATAAAATTAATAGTTAAATTCTATTATGTCTAACTTATGTCAACCTCATGTCAACAACTATAAAAATGTCTTGCACTCAGATCACCAAAGTTAAATAAAATTTTGCACTAATGACTTTCTTTAAAGGAAGCAATACCCAAATGATACTAAAATTAAGAGTCTTAAAAGCATAAATAAAGTAACATATACAGTTATTTTATGAAGCTAGAATAAGCTACAATATTTTTATTTGGAAGAAAATGGCAGCAAAGTCTAGACTCCAGTCAGTAACTCAGATAAATGCTAATGACTTGGATTTAGACTGGATCAAAAGGACTCCAACAGAAAAAAAACAGGTTCATAAACTAATATGGAGTACAGCTATATGACATACAGCACAATCTATGGATAAATATTTTTTTCACATTTTACATTAAAGATTTGCAACTTTCCTCCCATAAGCTTTGTTTTCACAGCCACCATATTGATTGTTACTGACTGCAACTATCCTCAAAAGGTTTAAAATATCTTGTTCAAATATTTTAAGAAAATCTGATAGAAGCTGAAGTCTGAAAGGTATGAAATTTCTATAAATTCATACACTAAGAACACGCTTGCTACCACAGTCTGCTGGATAGTTTGTCTCCCATCCTCTGGGCAGAAGGAGTTTTGTTAAATTAGCTCCAGTAGAAAGGGCTAGAAATACACTGCAGAGTTACCAGAAGCAGTAAGATAGACAACTTACACTTGGTGTTACTATAGAAGTGCATCCCAGAAAGGGGAAAATGTTTTGCTCTATGTAGTGTGTTAAGGTATATAAAAGGTCAATTCAGTGAACTGCAGAAACAGTCTGATTTTTCAGCCTCTGATGAAACACAAAAATTATGAGAAAAGAACATGGTAATTTATGCATCATGTAGCACAATACTTGATTCAGCTTAAAGCTGAAAACACCGATGAAATATACCATTGCAATCACAATGAAGCCCTTACAGCATTTTATAGGAATTTAAAATTAAGATTTATCCCTGAAAGAGGGAATAGAACAAAACGAGTTTGTTTGCTAGATAAATACTCTAACAAGTTAGGCAACAGACAGAAAGAACTGAAATTCCAGTGTGTGCATTGGATAAAACAAATTGGACATGCTTCCTCCATTCTGAGGGTTTCCAAGCGACTGCGTCCTATCCTGTGCTCCAGGTAGGATCACAATCCTACAGGGTGCAGCTGTGCACATTGTATTGGCTGGTGCTTGCCTGATTCCTGGCTCCAGAGCTTAAGTTAGCAGAATGATAGAGCATATCCACCACTGACTGGATTCAGTATTCAATTTCTGGACTTTGCTATTCACACAGATACATGTTGGAAGCATAGTGTTTAGTTCTGGGCCTCCTCAACCTTTTTTTAACTTTGCTTCTTTCAGGAGATGTTTAGCAAGTATCCACAGGTAAGCATGGTGTTAAACAACATGTATTATCTTCAAATATCACTGTCCTTTAGTGAAAATATTTCTACCACAACCCCTCACTACTCCAGAAAAAAAAAATTAAACCTTTATTCTGAAACTTTTGCTAGCCTCCCCAGCTTCACTGAACAGATGGAAACACTTATAAATAAATTGTGTTTCCTAGTTCAGCAGCATTTTGGGGATGGAAGCTCCTATACTGCTGTCCCCATGCAGCATTCGGTCTAATTAAGTCCCAATAATTCAGTTTCCTCAGTGTAATAGAGGCAGGAGAGGAGAAAAGAAGGAGGTGGAGGAAGGGGAGGAGAGGGAAGGCAAAGGAAGGGAAGGCAAGGGAGTAGGATGTTATCAGTATGAATTGATGATTTTTTCATTTTCTTCTTACTCCATCCAGTTACTATTTAGTTGTTTCTTTTTGTTTGTTGCTTCTTTTTGTCAAGATGTTTTGAAGAAATGGGCATAAAGCAGCACAAAGTGTTTCTGTGTGTCATTTGGTCTCGTATTTTTTAAAGCCATTTACAGTATGTCTTTCAGCTTCATCCCCAAGACAAACCATTTCTGAAAGTCTGCCAGAGAAACACATTGATGTCAGAACCAGTTGTGCTTGATGCATTCTGAATAAGAACAGGTTTGTGCTTAATTCTCCTGTTTCTAACTTGCACTTCTTAAATGAATTTTCTGTGTCAGGAAATCAATATGTTATACAGTTTTTTGTGCATCAGTTATGATGTGCTTTAATCACCCTTATGCATCTATTTTGGGGTTTTAATGGAAATATCACTTTCCTCTTGAATTTCTTCTGCAAGCTGAAGCCACTATTCTTTTTGATCTCTTACAACAGGCTTTTTCCCCTGACTGGACAGGACTTGCCCACAAAAAGGTGGAAGAAGGGAGGTTGTGAGAATGTTGGGCTGTGAGCACTAAGCAAGATAACATCCTGCATCACCATGACTGAAGAAACAGCACAAAACAAGAGGAGGAAAATTGTTTCATCATGCTCAATGTTGTTGTCATCCTTCACCCACAAAATCAGAAGTATCTCTCACCACTGAAACCAAGGAGGGAATCTAGGTGCCAGGTCTCATTTTCCAAAAAAATGGTGCCACTCTTTCTGGACCCTTCAAAAATTTACAGGCACATAGATTATGGCAGTATCCAGGAATCTCAAACATGGGCACACTGCTATGTAGGAGATATACCCTGAGCAAAAACCTCAAAAAAAAGTCATGTCAAGTCTTGTTTGTTTTGTCTGGGATTTTAATGAGAGCGCTTCTGTCTCTCTATTGCTTTTTTTTTTCTCCTCTCAGAAAATCTGTCTCATTTTCCCATTCTGTGACAGATGATAGCTACCTAATACCAAAAAGCTGCAGCCTGCATAATATCCAGATGCTCATAACTGCTTCATTTCATTAATACCAGTCTTACATAGTTTCACAATATATATCCCCTTTATTGAAAGTGCTGTTGTATTCTAGAAATTCAGCAGAAAATCTCAGAAAAATTAACAAGGAGATGTGTTTAAAAGAGATCACTTTGGAAAAATGCCACACATAAAAATGTTTTATTATCCTCTTTGAGTTGTCAAACACTTCTGATTTTCCATGATCCTGAGAACTGACAATGGATGAATGTTTCAAATATGGAGAGTACAAAACAAGATCTGGCAATGCAGCAGGAATAGTTACAGAAACAGAAAAAGCTGCTTTGAAAAAGGGTCAAATTTGAAGAATGTTCTGCTGTCTAATATTCTGCAGGATTAAGGAGAATTTGAGTCTTCACAGAAACCAGTCAAAAGATTGCTGTCACATCCTGAAATGGAAGCAATCATTCATTCATGAATTTTCCTTCTAGACCTCCTCTCAATGAAATTCAGATAATTATTTCCCTGGAGCAATGCTGAGCTGCTGCCAAGAGATGCCTCCTCCAAAAGCAGAGTTAAACCCTATCAGATTAGGTTTTCTTTTTTATTTATTTATTTTATTTTCTCTTGCTGCTGCTACTGTTGATCTCACATGCTTACAGCTAGGAGACAGGCATAAAGTACAGAGGTTTTGCTTTCCTGCAGAAAGGGAAAATTTGATGCTGCTTCCACATGGGCTTATTCAAGCAAACCCTGATTTCCTAGAGGGCAGAGGGGTGCAGCAAGGAGCAAGAGATGAGAGGTGATGAATCACTGCTGCAATTTCTCCATATGAAAAGAGACAAAAAGCAGCCTTTCCAAGACATTGGATCATGCTAATCTTCCAATTAAAGTCAAACATACTCAAAGGGTCAAGGGTCAAGAAAACTCACTCTTCATACCTCTTGGGTTTCTTCATCTTCTAGGCATCACCGGGTCAAAAGATAGCAGGGATGGCTCTGAGCTAGCTGAGCTAGCTCCATCTGATGAGGAAGGTCCCACAACACTCCTTGAAGAATCAGAGCAAGTACCATACATAAACTGCTCCAGCTACATCTCTAAGAGAACCCAGAGGTGGATATTTATGTACTTATTAAAGGCCAGAAATAGTGTCTTGGAGACCAGCAAAGGCAGAGAAAAAATTGATTTTATTTTCAGTAGGTAATATATAGGTCACATTAGAGATAACAACAATCTTAGTGGTAGTGTTTAAAGCAAATAAATATTTCAGCTATATCAGGTTTCCGGCAAAAAAGAAAAAGAGAAAAAAAAAAAATCACTGTTTCATTTATGAAATTACTGGGAATCAGACAGACATTAAGACATTGCAAACTTTGACAGTTTTCTTCCACCTATTCATTTTTTTTTTAATAAATTAAGATTTGGATCAGAAAAATTGTTTTTCCTCATCTAAGATAGTGTGGGAAGGTGTGGTGTGTTGACCCTACATAGGTGCTAAGTACCCACCAAACTTGCTCTACCACCCTCTCCTCGCCAGCTGCACAGGGGAAAGAAAATAGAAGGAGAGGAACTAAAGATAAGGACAGGGAGAGATCCCTTGCCAATTACGCTTACACTCACGGTCATATGTAAAACAAACTTAACTCAGAGAAAAAAAAAATCAGGGTGGAATAACAGGAAATAAACCCAAATCTTAAAACATCCTCTCCCCATCTCCTCCCTTCTTTCTGAACAAAACTTCACTGTCAGATTCTCTCTCTCCTCTCTTCAGAGTGGTGCAGGAGCGCAAGGAATGGTGGCTGTAGTCAGTTCATCACATATTGTCTTTGATGATCCTTCCTCCTCAGAGGTGGAACCCCTCACATTCTCTTTCTCATGAAGTGCATGGTCCCTTCCATGGGAAACAGTCCTTCACAAGCTTTTCCCATGTTGGTCCTTACCAGGGGGTGCAGTTCTTTACGGTCTGATTCAGCATGGGTGCCTTAGACGTGGCTCATCCCCCAGCAGCAGCCTGCTCCAGCATGGGTTCCCCTTGGGGTCACAAATTCTGCTAGTAAAACTGCCCCAGCATGGGCTCGTCTCTCCACAGGGTGACAGGTTCTGCCAGGAGCCTGCTCCAGTGTGGGGTCTCCGCACAGTCACAGCCTCCTTCATGCAATCTCTTACTCCTCAAGGGCGTCCTCCATGGGCTGCGGGTGTTTATCTGCTCCACCTTGGATCTTCACGGGTTAAGGGGAAACATCCTGCCTCACCTTGGTCTCCTCCATGGCTCCAGGGGAACATCTGGTCCAGTGCCTGGAGTGCCTCCTTTCTCTCCTGCTTGACTGGCCTTAGCGTCTATGGGTCTGTTTGTCTCACAGGTTCTAACTTCTCTTCTGGCTATTTTCCACAGCAGCTTTTCCCCTTCTTCAATAGGTTATCCTTGAAGATGCTAGTGCTCTCAGAGATGTCTCTCTCACAGATGGGCTCTACCTTGGCAAGTGAAATATATCTGTCTTGGAACCATCTGGCACTGGCTCCATCTGATAAGAGTGCAGTTTCTAGAAGCTTGGCACAGAAGCCATCCCGGTAGCCCCCATCTCACAAGTAAAATCTTGCCATGAAAACCCACTGGGTAGTTCCCAAATAAGACTATCCTCTTTGTTAATACTGTTTGATTCAGAACTGCTCCTCCCGACTTGAACAGCCTTGCCCTTCTGAAAGGCTCTGCTCTTGAAGGGACAAAAGTTCCTTCAAACATTTTTAACAAGCGTTTTTCTTCCTGCCACTTTTTTGGACCTTCAATATAACCTAATCTGAAGAATCCCGAATCCTTACATGTAGAACCATATCTTCACAATCACAAAGCTTCTTGTGTGGGTTTCTCCATACAATGTAACAGAACAGAATACTCCTTTTTGCAAAAAGGACAAGGAGATTGACCTTTGCCAGCATTGCACTTAGAGCTGGGAAACAGAAAAAGCAGGTAGCAGGGAACAGTGGAAACACAAATGTGCACCGAGGATGTTTTCTTTAGGTTACTCAAAATTTTTCTATAGCAGAAAACCAAAATATTTCTTTTTACTGTACTCCAGCCAATATGAAACTGAAAAATATTGAAGTATGCAATTCAAATAAATCAAACTAAACTCACCAAACAAACTGCCTCCCACCAAGTCATGAGTTATGCTCTCTTTATTCCTCCTCCTTCTTTTCTATTTGGCTAACTGAGAAATCAATTTCAACCACAAAGACTTAACCTCCTGGCAAAAGTCTACACAAGACTTATTAAGACAAAGGAAATGTGGTGATATTTCTCTGTTTATGAGATAACATATCGCAATCAGGCAACATAATTGTGATACACACAAGTCTTTGGAACAAGGGAATATTCAGCCCTTGTTACTGAAAGATGTCTAGAAGTATTTCACCTCTTCATATGTATTCTTCATCTAAATACTGCACTGACAAGAGCACATTGTCATGGAGAGGAACCTGCTGTCACCACTGCTTGTCACTTCATCTCCTCTCCTACATTTTAATGAATGACCTTGGCTAAGTCTGCACAATACTTTGCAACAGCAAACCTAAACAAAGAATGAACAAACACACCCAGGAGAGCTGCACAGAGGGAAAGGAACAGAAAGGGTACGTATCCAAGTAGGTATTTCTAGTTATCTGAATTATTCTCATCCACATCTTTGGAGATTAACATTGTCTGGTTTTTTTTGACTTGCAGCCAACCTAAGCTGTCTCCAAAATTCCCAGCCAAAAGTATTTTGGTCAGGTTTGTCAAGGGTACCACAAAAGCCAGTGACCTGTTAACTGGTGATACACTGGAAGCAATTACTCAAAACTGAATGACTAATTGACTTGAATATGAAAAAAATCAATCAGACACTAGAGGCAGAATGAATGATAACAAGGAACAACTTAATTGTCCAGGAATAAAATGAAACAAAACCACCTTAAGATTTAGCTCTTGAAAACTACAACCATAAAGGTGCACTCTTTTTCTAGCTTTGATGCTGAACATTGTTTCACTTTTGTAAACTGTAATGTTTACAAAATAAAGAAAAAATCCATAATATGCTGAATTTTTCATAGGCCACAGACATTTAGAAGGGCTCAATCCAAAACTGTCAAACCATACAGAAATGCTGTCCCAGGAACAGCAGAATCCAACTGCTTTGGTGAAATCAACATTTTGTCCGCAGCTTGTTAAAGACCGTATTAACTGACTGAGTTAAAAAAAGGTATGTTCATGGGCTCTGTGTGGAATGGCAAAAATGGTAGATTTATTCTTGACTTACAGAAAAGCTGTCAAACCTCAGTCGATGCTCAGAGAACAGCAGCAAGGATCTAACAATAAAATATGCTTTTGATTTGTTTATTATCCTTCCTAATACTGATGGACGTCCCTTCCCATTGATATTTGGACTGCAATATTGCAGTGAAGAATGTAATTGTGTGATGATAGACTGCATATCTATTTGAATGATCAAGGTTCTTTGGTTTAATTATTATTCTTGAAGTAAGTTAAATAGTCAAACACCTATGGCTAACTTTAGCTTACTTGCACACCAGTTAGAATGAAAAAAAATGGCTATGCATTATTTGACTACAACTTTCCTTTGCAGAAATGAAGAGCTGAAGTTGCAGCCTAGGTTCCCCACAAAAAAAACAACACAATAGTGAAGGAATTCAAAGTACCGCAGTAACACAATATGAGGCTGCAAGGCTACTATCCTTAAAGATATGAGTAATTTAGAATTTTGAGAAATCATAAGAAAAAAAATTGCAGAAAGGCTATTTAAATTTAAATCACTACCTAAGTTCTCAAGAGTCAACAAATCAGAATTATTTCCCTACAAGTACATATTTTTAATTTCAAATCCAGAGTCAAAGTCAAAAAGCCATTTCTCTTTTGTGTACAAACATGAGATGCAGTATGCATGTAGCAGAGAATTAATAAAGGTATAAGGAGCCCATTTATAGATTCTTTTCCATATTTAATCAGACATTGCCACTGAAATGGTCAAAATAACCTTTTACAATCCTCCCTATTATTCAAGCATCTCTAGCACATTAAGAAAATGAAAAGCATTAGCTTCAAGCATCTTTTTTATATTTAGAAACAAAAAAGATGAGTTAAAGCATCTCACTTCATTTTAAAATTCCCATGTTTTAATTAATGCATTTATTTAAAAAATCTAGTTTAAAGTCATATTTTAAGGCACACTGGAACACATTTTTTGATTACCAGCTGCAATGCCTTCATCTGACACTCAGCACTGAAAGTGTGTTCTTATTTCATGCTATGAATGTTGTGTCTTAACTACCTCTCTCTGCAATATGATTTAGCTGTATAGTAAATACCATATATTAGCTAGTTCAGAAAGAACAGTCTCCCTGTACCTTCCACTGGCATCCGGAATACTGACTGGAAAAATGTTTCCTATCTTTTCCCAAACCATAACGAACCTTTTTTGACTAATGAGCCAAGTTAACATTCACAGAGCTATGGAATAGCTGGAATTGAACATCAGAACAAATTGCAGCAAAACAACAAACTCCATTGTGCCTAACCTCATATCACAATATTTCTGAGTTTATTCTATGTTTTGTGGGTTTTTGTTTGATTTTGGTTTTGGTTTTGTTTGTTTAGGGGTTTTTTTGTCACCTAAATACAAATTTTAAAAAGTTATTTCCTAACTACAGGATCACCACAGAATCTTACAATGGTTTGGGTTGAAAGAGGACACTGAAAACTATGAAGTTTCAACCACTGTCAAGGGCAAGTAAACTTTCAATCGAGCCAGGTTACCCAGAGCCCTATCCAATCTGGCCTTGAACACTTCCATGGATGGGACATCCACAGACTCTCAGGGCCCCGTGCCAGTGTCTCAGCACCCCTATAGCAAAGAATTTTTTTCTAATATCTAACTCAAATGTAGCCTCTTTCTATTTGAATGCATTACCCCTTGTCCTGTCGCTACATCCTCATGTAAATAATTTTGCCCCATCTTTCCTGTAAGTTCCCTTCAGGTACAGGAAGGCCACAACTGGGTCACCTTGTAACCTTCTTTTTTTCCAGGCTGAACAATCCCAATTCTCTCAGCTTTTCCCCATAGGAGAGATGCTCCATCCCTCTGATCATCTTGCTGTCCCTCCTCTGCACTCACTCCAGCAGTTCCATGTCCTCCCTGTGCTGGGAGCCCAGAGCTGGATGCAGGTTCCAGGTGGGCTCTCCCCAGAGCAGAGCAGAGCAGAGGGGCAGAATCCCCTTCCTCCCCTGCTGCCCCTCTTCTCTGGATGCAGCCCAGGACACGTTTGGCTCTCTGGGCTGGGAGTGCACAAGGCCAGCTTCTTATCTCAGCAGGACTGCTCTTAATCTGTTCATGCCTTAACCTGTGTTGATATCAGGGATTGTCCTGACCTAGGTGCAGAACCTGGAACTTGATCTTGTGTCTTGGTTTAAGACACTTTAAGAAGAAACATTCTGTAATGAGCTGCTTCCCCCTATAAGTTTAGCTGATTTATTGCCTTTCCACCAATAGGAAATTAATATGAGTAAAAATAAGTGAAAAAAGTGAGAGTATACAAGGTGAACAGCAACCAGCAAACAAAATCATCATAAATAACTGCTGGGTACAAAATTGATAAGTCTCAGGAACACCATAGGAAATGTGAAACACCCAGAATGGCAGCATACTGTGTGTGGCTCAAAGGACAAAGGGAAGATGGTTTCTGTCTTCCCATTACCCCCTCTGCTCTGTTATCTCCCCAGCAGCTGGAGCTCTCACTGGTATTTTGTGGGGCAAGAACCTAGAACACGCAGTGGAGCTTCACCTTCCTCATGTCAGGAGATTACAGGAGGACTGGGCTGGAACATCTTGAACTTGGTGCTTTTCACTCTTCAGTCCTTGTTGCAGGACTGGAGTGACTGTGGTGTGGCAGCACACAGTCATTTCCCAAGCTGCCTCAGCTCTTTAAAAACCAATAATCTATGAGGCAAGGGACATGAAAGCAAACCAAAAGGCAAGAGAGATAGAGACTTGCATGAGTCAAAAGTCCATGAGTCCATGCATGTTCTGCTTCCATATTCCAACTTCATAACCCAGGCAACACATGGCCCTGTTCCCAGCCACAGCACTCAGATCTAAGGCAGCAACAATTTGGGCACAGATAGATGTGAAGTACAATAACATTTTGGGTTACCCATGGCAATCTTGTTTAACTGTGTGAGATTCTCATAGGCCCACTTCTCAAGCCAGTCTAGATCCCTCTAGGTGGCATCCCATCCTCCAGGTGTGTCAAGTGGACCAAACTTTACATGTCTGTCAAAGACATTATTCCACTCCCTCACTTAGGAGTCAGATTTCCAGTCTGCAAAATGAGCTCTAGCACCTGTAAAAGTAATTCTTCATATACAAAAAGTACTTGTCCCATCTACTTTGCTTTTTCTCCACTAATAATGTGACATGGAATTTAAGCTAGCTTATTTTTCTTATAGATAGTTGATCTCAAACTTGCTGCTTCAGTTCTTTCTGCAGCTCAAGTTTTGGAAGTACTGGAAGCTCAAGTCAAATTACTCATTAACAGGATACACAAGACACAGTGAATTAGGTACTCCAGTCTGTAAGGTAGCTGAAAATAGGGACACTGTGTTTGTCAGGTACTAAAAAAGATACAAAACCTGTTCATGTCTGATGCAATATTTCCATTCTCTCTCCCTGATTTAATTAAGTATGGTTTCAGTGTCCTTGTTAACTCCTTGAGTCCTGATAACACACTTTCTCAATACTCAGCAAAGCCACAGGAGCCTGTAAAAAGTCCTGCTCCAAGAGCTCTTCATGTTCACTTAACATTAGCATTTCCAACTGCGTGTAAGGAAACTGAAGAATTAGATGTTATCCTCAAAACTGAGGTAAGGCTTACAGCCCTCTTTTCCTATGGGGCTATGAAAGTGTGCCTTAAAAATGAAGTACAATGTTGTTCAGCCACACTTCATCCTGCTAGCATTTTCCCAGTCCTTCGAGAATCCAAATTTTTGTAGAAGCAATTCCTGTGTTCTCAGCTATTCTTCACAGTTTAGGCTATTCAACTGCAGGTTGCTACCAACACTTATTCTAACAGATCTGCAGCTTTTCCCGTTCAACATATTTTTCCATCTGGAAGAAAAGAGATCCCAGTTTTTCAGCTCTGTCCTCATAATTGTTTTCCAAGAAACTCAGTCAGCAGTTCTGCTTTTTACAACTGCTCTCCATCTAACTGTTGAAACTGCATTTTTTTAATAATATGGAACATTTTCATTATAATATAATATCTTCTGATAATTATTTTTTTTTCTGAATACTTTAATAATCTGTAGTATTCTTTACTTTGCCCTTGTACATATTTTATTATTCTAATATGCCATCTGGGACATCCATTGCCTTTTTTTTTAACCACATCATGAAGCACCTCCTTTGGTCAATATAATCTCAACTGTTTTAATCTGATTTTACAAGTGATCTTAAGATTATTAAAGAACTTGGAAAACACCACTGTGCTCAGTGGAGCTGATTAAAGGATAAGCCATCCAACATATTAGCAGATCTGTTTCAATGTAATGGTTGTCATATTCTCTAAGATTAATTTAGAGATCCCAATCTGTAATTGAAATTTGGGGTTATAACATTCATTTAATTCAGAAACAAGATTTGAGGCAAAATTGGTGAATAGAAATGCTACTACCTGTGATGTATTTCAATCTTTTCCTCTTTAAAGGAAGACTCATGGTAAAAACCTCTTGAGGAGTTTCCTCAAAGGCCATTTGAGGCTCTCATCAATGCAAGTCAGGAGGAACCTGTTCTGCATTCAGGGAGAGAGAACACTGGCAATTTAACATGAAAAAATGAAAATTCTCCCTCTATGAAAGTCTTTTAAAAACACATTTAAAAAGTAAGATGTGGCATCAACCACTCATCCAAGGTAAAGCCAGAGAGGATTTCAGTCGTGAACTTGCTGAACTGAGGCTTCTTATGTACATGGGGAGGGATTTTGCACACAATTTCTAGTCATGTCCCCACAAGCCCTGAAACAACCATAAAATTCAATGTGCTAATTAAGAGCTATGAGATTAAATAATAAAGAAAATGATATATCACTGCAAATGGATATTACTGCAAGCACTGCATATGAGTAGAGTGAAATTCATCATGCAGAGCATGACTGCTTGCATATTGTCACTCTCTTTCTCATATATATTAAAATTAATATCCCTCATGAATTTTGATGGCTCGTCTCCATCTCCAGTTTGGAATGTGCAATGCTTTTCCACTGACCATTTCAGAAGTGGCTGTCAGGGCCCTGCAGATCACAGCCCTGCTACAGTCCTGCCCTGTTTTTCACAAGTACCCACCATGCCCCAGGCTTGCTGAGGGATGGTCCCGGTGCCCTAGGGCAACCCTGACCTCAGGGCTCCTTTGGCTGAGTTGTGCTCACAGCTCCTCTGACCAGCAAGCCGGGAGCTGAGCTGTCATTGCTGGGTCCCCTACACCATCTCCTCTCTTGCCTAAGTCTTCTCTGCCGATTGCTTGTAGCCTTCTGCCCTGCAGTGTGTCTTCGCAGCCTGTACTTGCTGGGTAAGAGCTGCTGGAAGTTGTCTCTGAGCAAATCTTGTACTTTTCCCCATTCAAACCTCATAGTAAATCTTATCCACATATCAAGCCAAGAAGGCTAACGAAGTTGTGGGACCACAGGGCTTTTTGTGAGCAGGACACAGGTTGCTCCAGTATAAGGCCACGTCCCAGGCTCCTTGTGCCTTCTAAAAGCACAAGACAACATGTTCTGACAGACAGGGGTCCCCCAGACCGTGCAACCTCCAAGCTCAGGGCGGTCACCTAAGGCTCCATCAGGAGCAGGGATGTAAGAGTTTTTAAAATGTGCCTGCATCATATTTTTAATTACCCTATAAAAAGCCTGAGCAGTAAGTGAATATCATGACACAAGTGATGCCACGTTTATAGTGGAGGCTTGGCTGGGTGTAGACAGTTGGAGCAAGATGGACAAGACGTAAAGGAGTTTGGGTTTTTTTGTCCTTCATTCTCTGACCAAAGGGAACCAGTACCAGTTCAGTAATCCTAAATGATGGAAATAGTCACTTTGAATGAATTAGGAGAACCAAAGAAAACTTAGAGAACCAGTTCACAGTAGAACTTGGACTTCTCAAAAGCTATTGAGATCTAGGTCAAGGGAACTGGCAGGTGAATCTGTGAAGACACTGTCTTTCATGTTTCAAAAGACAAGACAAACTGATGAAATTTCAGAGGAATCATAAACCCCAGTTATAGAAAGGGCATCCTCTGGAGCATCCCCTCTAAAATTCTATCAGTGGTCCTCTCTAAAAAAAGGATGCTAGCTTTTGAGAAGGCAAGCAGGGCAAATTAGAAGGAGTGAAAGAGTAAGCTTTTCAGTATTTCCCAGTGTTATGGAGTGACTGCTAGAGTATGGAGTTTCCCTGCAAATTGACAGCCTCCTCATTTATAAACCCTTGTTTCTAAGTTAGCTCTTGCAGCTGCATAGTTCAATTTGGAAGGAAGGTGGCATAGTAAAGCATTTTTCTGTTCAGAACACTTCTTTAAGGCCTTTAAGATAGCTTCATAAAATTACTTGTAAGAAGGGGAGCAAGGTTGCAATATCTTAATGAATGGAGTCATTCTGCTGTAGATCTGCCGTAGAAATGAGAAATACCATGTTTCAGAATTGAAAAGACAGAGACTTGAAAACTGTCTTAGAATACCTTGGAACCTGTGTAATAAAACCTCAAGCTTTCAAGTGCCTTAGGAAACCCTCCAGTGAAACATCATAGAATTTATTAATGTTGTTGATCTACTCACACATATAGCCCTCTGCAAAGCTGACCTGCTGGTCAGATCTTAAAATTAACTTCCTGCTGAGTTGCCTGTGGGGATTTTTGAATGGCATGTTCTGCTAGGCCACTGAGAAAAGCATGTGACTTTCTTTTTTGATAGTAGTATCATTTCTCTGAGTTAATGGAAATGCATTTCTATGAAAAAATAGCAGCCACTGAATTGATTGCACGGGAGACATATTACATTTGTATTTCCATAACATGGCTGACAATTGCCTAAAGCAAATCTTTTTCTCCTCAAGCCATTTCTTTCTCTGTTTCACCATACCAGACAAAACTTATTAACCAGCAGGAGGAATTCCAGCAATTTTACCATCTGCATTGGGCCAAATATGCTGAGTTCAGTCAAAGATAGCTCTCACTTGAAGTGCTGATGAAAACAAATGACAAGACACAATAAATTTGCAAATTGTCTACATCCTTACAGGTCAATCAGAGCATTCCTGTTGAGAGATGCCTTGTTGTCTCCTCTGTTGAACCTCTGTGGTGTAGTTTCATGTCATGTTCCAGTGTTTTAATAATGGAACCTTTTTACTCTCATTTCATCCTGGTTCGACGGAATTATCTACTCGTTTCTTTTGTTGGACTTCAATCTTGTCTTTCAAAGGTGTTTGGATCAAGCTTTTAAGTGTCTATTTGATGATTCTGTAACCTCTATTCAGAAATGATAGCTGAGTTTGCAGGACACTAGTAAATTATTCCTTTTCATTTAAGGAAGGATCAAATTTCTCTTGAAGATGTGTCTAAATTTGGGATCCATCTGGAGCTTCTTTTTTACAGTTTGCTTTTCTGATCTCTTTCAAGCTGGATTTTTTTCCAGACTCCTTCTTTCTTTTGGGCAATACTCAGAGCTCTCTCAAATTGTTCAAAAGCAACTCTTCTAGATTTTTCTTTCTGGTGTTTTGATTCCTCACCTTTTTCACTTGTGTGTTTGATCTGAGCACACAACTTGGCTATCTCCTGCTTTTTCTTTTCCATTGTTTCATGGACTTGCCAGTTTCCTTCTGCAATTGCAATTCCCTTGTCTTGCTCAATTAAATTCTTTGCATCACACAGATGCATAACCAGCAGTTTAGACTTCTCAGCCTCATGAGCCTCTGTACAATAGGTATCAAGGTTGGTGGAGGTTCATGGCCAGCAACAGATAACGATGATCTATCTACATCCGAGGTGTTACCAGGATCAAAAAATATCAGGGACATACCTGCCCCTGATATCACAGCCACCACCACAAGGAAGAAAGAATGAGTGATGGTTACAGATGGTTCCCTTCTAAAAGGTACAAAGGATTCAGTACAGACCCTCTTTTAAGAGAGGTTTTTTTTCCTTCCTGGGCCCTGTGTTATGGACATCACTAGGAAACTTCCTAGTCTGATATAGCCCATGGATTACTGTCATTGCTGCTCTTTCATGTGTGTGACATTGAAGTCACAGCATTTAGTCCAAGGATGATGAAAGAGTGTTTAGGACCTTGAGATAAGTGTGCTTGAATCACAGGTTATTGTTTCCTCTATCCTCCCAGTTCTGGGCAGTGACTTTGGAAGGAACAGATGCACCCAGTCTATTAATTGGAGGGGATTTTGGTAATAGAATGACCCACAGGCTTTCTGGCATCAGAGTGGATTCACTTTACTCAGAAAGGGAAGAGGTTCTTCATTCATGAGCTGGTGACTAGTTGACCTTTAAATGTACCTTCCAATTCAAGCTGCTCTAGGATTCTATGATTTTATAACTTTTCACTGTTAGAGTCAATGCTGTTGGTAGCACTGACTCTAACAGGTGCTCTAACCCATGGCTCTGTGATCAAGTGCAATGCTAGTGGCCAGGGAAAGTGAGGTGTGATGCAGTCTTGATGGAGAGAGAGTCCCCTTCACTATGCTCTCCACAACACAAAGGGTTACCACTTTTGCACCTTCTTCTTTGCTCCCACTTGTTCTCTGCTGAAAGGCTGTGAGAGTAAGGTCCAGTGCTGCCCCACTCTTTCTGGTTTGGTTTTCAAACTTGCTACTGCAATGAAATCAGGAGCAAATATTTCTAAAATATTACTAGAAATGGTCTCACTTCTTCAAAAATCTGTTTATATGCATATCATTCACATCATATCAGGTAGTACCAGGGCATCTTTCCTGTACATGGGTAATGCAAAGCAAAACTGACCTGCCTGCTTTGGATTCTTCTCTGATGGGGTTTTGGCTTTTCATTAGTCAAGGTTTCTGAATAAATGCAATGTTGGGTACTTATTGTTGCAGAGAAAGGTAGAAACTGTCATATAACTACTAATACATGACTACAGAAATTCAATATTTTCTAACAAAGTTATCCAGGAAATACATGATCACATAGAAAAGGAAAAATCCTCAAACATAAAACCTTCCAGATGACCACTTCTGTCTAGGATAATAAAATCAAACAAACAAAAACAAACAACCTCAAGTCAGCATTTGATTAGTGATACACAGTCACTGTCTTTCTTAGGTAAATCTTTTGTCAATACATTACCTAATTACCTTTTCACTCATAAGTAATCGTTCAAACTGACATAGCATAAATGTCCACTAAAGAATTTGAAACATTTGGAATTCTCACAAGTCATACCTCAGTTTCCTTTTAGTGATTTATTTTCACATAAACAAAATTAGACAAAGAATAGCGATTTGTCTAAAGTCATAGTGGGAATCACATGTAGCACTGAGCCCCAAAAGTATGCAAGGGAGTCATTCCCCTTTTTCCTTTTTCTGGTAAGTCTGCAGATTAATCATCTTGTAATTGATAAAGCTACCTCTCTGTGACCTTAGCACTTACTGATCTAGTGACCTTATAGGGATTTCAAATTAAGTTAGATGGTTAGCCTTGGACTAAGGTGGTGTTGGTCCAGCACTGTCCATAGGTTTCAGCACACTCAGTTTTCTATCCCATAACATTCAACAAGAGATTAAAAGAATTTGAAGAATCTGGAAGATAAAAGACTAATTCATACAATTAATGGGTACTTTGAATAAAATGCATCAAATATTTGGAAATTCTGAGAGGTATACAAGTATAACCGAAAATTCCTGTATTAAAAGACAGGAAAGTTCCTTTCTTGCTTTAGTGTACTGTAGGTATTCATTTAAGTGTTGCTCAAAACCAGCTTGGTTACCTGAAAGAGTTCTTTCGTGGCATCAGGTCAAAAAGGAAAATTTTGTCAGGTTTGTTCTCTTGACCAGGTGGCTGAATACCCAGAAGTAGTTCTGCCCTGTGATGGAGCATAGTGGCCTACTGCAGATTTCAGCATTGGGCTGCTCTGAGGGATGAAAATGATACACAACTTTCTCAGGTTAGTCAGACTATTTCAGGTCTTGCTCTCTAGTGCTGGAAATGCTTTTATCTTTTTCTGGGAAGCAATAAGAAAGGCCTATTTTGCTCTTTGGGACTCGTACCTCCTCCTCCTCCTTCCAATCACGTTGCCTCTCATGATTTTCCTTTGACTGCGCATCAGTAAATCTGCATGAGGCAGCTCCTCATCTGCCTGCAGCTGGGCCAGCTCTTCTGCTTCAGTGACTTCTAAAAGAGCTTCAGTGTTTGTGCAATCAACACCTCAAGCATCAGTTGTCTTCCACATTGAAATTCATTTGAGATTGGGAGCCAGGAAAGCAGTGGCAAAAGAATCTTCATCACGTTTTCTCTTACTATTAACTTTGAAAAGAACATAGTTAGAAAGTATTGAATTTCTGTAGTCATGTATGTTATATGACAGTTTCTACCTTTCTCTGCAACAATAAGTACCCAACATTGTATTTATTCAGAAACCTTGAATAATGAAAAGCCAAAACCCCATCAGAGAAGAATCCAAAGCAGGCAGGTCGGTTTTGCTTTGCATTACCCATGTACAGGAAAGATGCCCTGGTACTACCTGATATGATGTGAATGATATGCATATAAACAGATTTTTGAAGAAGTGAGACCATTTCTAGTAATATTTTAGAAATATTTGCTCCTGATTTCATTGCAGTAGCAAGTTTGAAAACCAAACCAGAAAGAGTGGGGCAGCACTGGACCTTACTCTCACAGCCTTTCAGCAGAGAACAAGTGGGAGCAAAGAAGAAGGTGCAAAAGTGGTAACCCTTTGTGCTGTGGAGAGCATAGTGAAGGGGACTCTCTCTCCATCAAGACTGCATCACACCTCACTTTCCCTGGCCACTAGCATTGCACTTGATCACAGAGCCATGGGTTAGAGCACCTGGTTCTGATAATTCCCTGAGGACGGCCATAAGCCGTGTCATAGGAACCAGAGGATGGTTTGGAGACAATTTGAAGCCCTTGCTCACGGATTTGGACTAATTCATCCCTCTCAGCCTATGGTTTCCCATGGTCTTGGGCTCTGAGCATGCACAGAGCCACAGCTGCAGGAGGGACTTTCCACTGCCCCAAGAAAGAATTCAGAAATCCAAGTACAGAAACATCAATAAAAATTCCTTCCAGGTCCCAATACATTCTGCATGGAAGACGTATCTTCCTTGACACTGTGCATGCACATCCCTGCAGGGGACAGAGCCAGGCATTCACCATCCCAGAGAAATCCATTTCAAGTAATCTTACTACCAATGACACCTGCAACACTCCAGCTCTTAAAAATGCACATTAAATAAAAATTGTCAGCTTGTGTTTCCAGCAATACAAAGGCAAGGCAGAGGAACCTCTAGGTGGTGATGAGCACCTCTGTCACAATCCTTTTCACACAGGCCATGGGGCTGCAGCATGGTAGTTTGTTTTTGCACCCAAGTTATCCCATAGTGATGATTTGGGGGGGAAGCGGAAGAGTAAGACACAACAGCCTTTTGAACTGCAGTTCATGTAGGAATCAGGCACAGTTCAGATCACCTCTATAGCCATGGCTCACTAAAGCATCCCTTTGGCAATGTTTTTCTGCTCCTCTCTTAAACACAGAGTCTTGGTGGATGATGAGGTGGGAATAACTCCAGAGTGCAGCTCTGTCACAAACTTCAGTCCTAGACATTCATGTGCAACACAGGACCTAGAGGGAATTGTGAGACTGGAGTGCAGGTCTCCCCTGATCTTTTCTTCCTAGCCTCAACATTTTCTACAGGAAGAGTGGCAGAGCACCCTCTGTTTCCCATGTGTGTGTGCCCCAGCTCTGCAAATTACGCAAAGAGCTACTGCTCTCGGAGCCTCTTGAGCATGGTTGCTCCAGCAGAGGTCTAAAGTCAAGGCAATTCTGCTGGGGGTGCTTGGGTACAAAAACACAGTAATTTCATCAGGGATATTAGTGAAATTTACAGTGTGGGATCACAGTTGTGTGCAAAGAGTGCTCTGGAGATGGAGAGGCATGTTTTCTCTCTGCAATCTGAAGAGGAGGGGCAGCATGCTGGTTAAGATTAAGCATCCTGGTGTATGACCTCCAGACCAGAGTAGTCCTTCAGGCCTAGTTATAGGAAAGAGTGTGTCCTGAGCATTGCAGAGAGCTCCAGTTTTCCCATTGAAAGCTCTAAAGCAGGCACTGCTGAGACTTATCTCCAGGATCCACTGCTTCTGAGTCAGATGCATTAGCTGACACAGCCTCTCCCTCTGGCATAGGGATCTCTCTCAGAGAGAATGAGTGGGGCAAGACAGTTCTGTAGAAGACAGACCAAGCTTTTCACTGCTTCCTCTAGGCTGCCTCCATAGCCCATTCTACTTTTCACAACTTACTCCTCAGGTGGAATCAAAGAAGGCATAGTGTTCCTGTGCAACCCTTCAAAGCTGGTGATTACAGCATAAGTTTAGGCTCAGGCTAACCGTACAAATTCTGAGGGTTTCATGTTTTGAGAGGAGTTTTATAGGTGCCTTTTGCTTTCCTGTGCAATTATTTTCCCTCCTCCCTTCTTGCCTTCTTGTCTTCCTCCCTCTCTCCCTCGCTCCATCCTGGGGCTGTATCTGACCCTGAGTCTCCCCACTATACTAATCTTAAAACCACTCGCAGGCTCATCTCAGTCAGAGCTCAGTCTCCCTTCTTTAAAAAGACACCAGTTTCCTGGGATGGGGATTGCTCCAGCTGCCCTTCTACTGCCCTGATACCTTGTGGAACAGTGGACAGTCCAGCCAAGTCCCCACCTGGGTGACACCCTACACTTCCAGTCCTCAGAAGACCCTGGCCCCTGACACACCCTGGTAAAGTACTAGGAAAAGTGTCTCTTTGTAAAAAACCATTTACATCTGTGCCTGAAAATTTGTACCAATTAGGTTAAGATTGAACTTTCTTTATTACACAGGCAAGCTTTCAACAACATGAGGTTATGAACCAAGACGTAAGCTTTTGTTTAGCACATAGTTCTGTCTGGCATTCCCCACTTCACACACTGGTCAGTTCTTCAACATGGAAACAATAGTCTCAAAGCCCAGTTAAGTGAACTAAAACAACTAAAAAGTAACAACCAAAATGCTAAGTCATATCAAAGTCACTAGTACCAAGTTTTTTCAAGAAGATGGCATTCTGAGCTCAAATTAGTGACTGGTTAACTTGATTTTTTTCACCAGAATAAGAATTCCATCAGGTATCTGAAGTGTGACATGGGACTGGGGAAATTCCTAGAAGTTCTTGAATGGTCTCTCTTCCATTTTCCTTGACCCATTCAAGGCCCATGCAAACACAGTCCCAAACAGAAGCCAGGCAGTGCAGCAGTGCTCATGGGCAAGCTACAGTCATGAGAAAGGAGAACTCATCAGGGACATGGTTTGATCGCTGAGGGGATGACTCATTTACCTCAATCTACTAGCACAGATGTTTTAGCATACCTGTCATCCCCTAGGTGATCCATCTACCTCAAGGCCTCAGCTGCCTGAAACTTCATTCTGTGATTTGTGGTTTTCTTGATAATATGCTTGGAAGGAAAACCACATTGAAAAGAAATATATAAAATGTCTGCATCCCAGAAGTCATTTCTCAAATATGGTGTTTTCATGGTCATTTATTATGAAGAACCATGATAAAATTACATGGAAACTGGACACTAGAATACTAACAAAGTGTAGGGACATGATAGCAATATATGTGTATTTTTATGAAAGTTTCCTTTCGAGTCAGTAATTATTTAAACAAGGCTAATTCTAGCTGATTTTCATTCCTGATTTATTATAGTGTACCTATAAATCTAACCACAAGTAGTGAAATGAAAGGTGCTATGGGTAAGAGGGGCTCTTAAATGAAAAGAAAACTGGAAATGCTACTGTTAATCTAGTTGGTTTTTTTCCTGACATAGGTGAGAATGATACACATTAATGGACATAATGAAGCCTTTATCAGACTGAAGATGAGGAAACCTGATGTAATTGCAGAACTTGCCAGAAACCTCTCAAAACTTGGAAACAAGAGACTCAGATATTCAATAAAATATTTTTCTAATATTTTTGAGAAATCATGTGTTTGGATGAACATGGACTTTCAAGTTTTATTCATGTTAAGCAGTCTGACTTGACCAAAATAATTTACATCTCAGTTAAAAATGGTGGTTAGGAATCCTGGGTATTTGATGAGATAGTTTGAAACCAAATGTAAAACTTCAGTTGTTGTCAGACTCAGTTAGAATTCAGAAAGAAGCAGAACAGGAAGGATTCATCCCCTGTAATACTCCTGGAGATTTCAGTATTCCTGTGGGAAATCTCAGTAAAGACTTCAAGATTATTTTTGTTTGCAGGATTTCTAACCCTATCTATTTTGATCTTCATTTCTCTGCAGAAGAACAAGGGCTTATGTGACTCCAAGGCCAAGGGCTGTGCTGCACACATACAAACGTTTGATATGCATACATATCAAACCTTTCATTTTAAAGCATATCAATTCCTGCTTTTGGAAGAAATGTGCACAAGTGTCAATTTGCCCAGATGAACATCTGTTTGTTGCCATCCACTTGAGTTTTTAGCAATGTAGAAATGCAACTTAAGTTTGTGAATCACTAATTTTTAATAATCTGTACAAACATCCTTCCATTCAAAGCCATCAAAAATTGCTTCATAGATATCAAAACTATTTTTGAAAGTATTTGAATTCATGTGCCTCCTTAGCAAAAACGGATTTCTGAGAAGTGGATATCTAGAAAGAATCTGGTCTTTTAGAAATTCTAAGCCACTTCTTTTAGGATGACTAATGAGTTTCTGGTTGCAGTCAGTCAATTTCTGCTCTCCTAAAGTTCCACTTAGCTTATTGAAGATCTTGATTCTGAGATATTAGAATTTCCAGTATAGGAGGTCTTGGAAAAAATCGATTAAGATTAGGATCTCTTGCACCAAGGTATTCTTCAAGAAATACACTGAGATATTTTAACAATCCTGCCAAGAAATTAAATTTATTCACTTGTTCATAGTGCAACTTATGTAGTTCAAGAAACAGAAACTTTCGTAGAAGTACATAAAGTACTGCCAGTTTAAGCAGTCCCAGTTGATGAAGCTTTGTATTTCAAAAATGTACATAAATTCCAGTTATCTTAAAAAAAGCCTACAATATTTTAAGCCATGGGGAATGCCAGAAAAATATGATGAAATATGTGTTCATTGAGAATAAAAAACCTTTGTCTGGTAGACCAAGTAGTTCCGAGTCATTCACACTTCCCTTGAGCTTCAGGTGTACAAGAAACTCAGAGATAAGAATTTTTTTTTCTATTTAAAAAAAGTAGAAAGCTAAATATAAATACCCATATGAAAACAGATGAGTCTTTCCAGGAAGGCAACATGGGCTATATTAGCATGAACAGACAAGTAATTGGAAGCTCTCCAGAAGGCTTGCCAAACATAATAAGCAAATCATGACAGCTTTCTCACTCTCAGTATTTCATTTGAAGGAGGTCATGTTTATATGACCTTTCACTTCAGTCCAACATAAAACTATTTTTCATAAAGCATCATGGAACAAAAGCTCCAATTTTCCCCCTCTGTTGGTTTTCATTACTTTTCCTATTTTTTTATTATTTATTTTTATTAGGTACTCTCTATGTTAAAATGACAGTTATTTACAGATGATATTTAACATATGCTCACATGGGATTTCTCAGTTGCAAAGTTATATTTTGCAATAACTATCTGCCTATGCATAATTTTTTCTTTTATCTATCTTAATTGACATTATGTTGACCAAACACATTTATATCAGGAAAGGAGAAAATAAATTTGAAACTATTCCCCAGTGTAGGGAATAACATTTTGTGTTCTTAAGGTTTGCAAAGTTCACAATGCAATTAACTATGATAAAATATTTCTCCTGACATTCTCAGATGTAAATTAAACACTAGTTAGTTTCCTACATGCAAATAAACTATGTTTTCTTCTATCCCTCTCTAAAGGATTAATTATAAACTTTTACAAAAGAATCTTTTATCCTCCACACTTAACATGTCTGACAGTCCTTCCAAAGTATGACAGTATTTAAAATACTCTGGCCTTCGAACGCCAAACACAAAATTTGAGGTGGCAGAGAGGAAGAGAGAAGGATTTGAAAGGAAATGTGGAAAATGTTCTCTCATAGTGCCCAGATAGAAGATGAAAAAAAACACAGCTAGTGAATCAGTTGTTCCAAACACAAACATACCAAGTGTCATATACCTGTCTAAATAAGGGAGTTAAAAGGGAAGGTCCTATTCTGCAGAGTGCAAAGAAAAAAATTAAGTTGAGGTTAAGAAGAAGAAAACTCGCTCCATCACTAAATTTAGTAATGATGAGTCTTCATCTTGTTGAGCCAAAGGCTTCACAGGGTTTCTAATGACTAGGATGTGTGTATAGAAGCAGGATTTAGGCATTTTAGACTTGATGTAAAAGCATTTATTTGGGTTCTCAAGGCAATTTAACATGGCAGTTTGGATCAGCACATAGTAAAAAATCCCTTACAGTGGTAACTTTTGCAAATCTAAACAAAGTATTCTATTTTCTACTTATAAGCTGAAAGAAAAATGTGCTTGGCACTCTTCTAAAAATAAAAAAAAAAGTAAAATCTTATATTAATTTTTTATGTGTTTGCAACCAGGAAGTTTGTTCAAAACTCGTTTGGGAATCTCCCCACTTCTTTGCAGTATAAGATACACTGCTGGAACACCGCTCATTTTTAATGAGCTCGTTGGCTTTGAAGCAATCTTCTCTGCTGCTGGAATTTCATTTATAACAAAGATCTCATCTGATAGAAGAAATATTTAACTGAAGCCAGATAGCATAGTGAGTCTACCTATAGGCAATGAAAAATGCAGACACACAAAAACACGCACAAGCCAACACACCCAAGCCTGTGTAGACATCATAGATTCCAGTCCTGATATACATACCATGAGCAGGTTTATGCTTGGTTAAAATTCGCAGTCTAGTGCCTTAGAGTATAGTGATATAAAATCTAAAGGGGGCTAGAATAATGCAGACATCACTTGCTTTTTTTGGTGGTTTGTTTTCTTAAAAAAAAAATATCACCAATGAAAATCAAAGCGCCAACCAATGTTTCAGTGCAGGAGAAACATTGGGATATTTGAAATAACATTGAGGAAGCCATTCACAATGAGCCTGAGAGAAGCAAACCGATACCTTTGGAAGTTCTGCAGTATGTACTTCCAGACCAAATCCTCTACAGATTCCCCAGGGCTCTGAGGCAGGATGTATGTACATACAGGAAAGGCAACAATTTGCCAGAAGGAGATAATAGATGGACAACATGGTCTAGGACACAGAAGGATTAAATAAAAAGGCTTAAATGGGATTTTACAACCATCTTTACAGCACTATTTAAAACTATATAAACAACTATCTTAGAAGAGGAAAAGAAGCAACATAGAGGGGTACCTGCAATATTGGATGTCTTTAACTCCAGTTAGTGAACTTTAATAATAATTTATGGCATTTTTTTCCCTCTCAGTATTCCTCTGTCTCAATTGCTGCACTGGAAATCTTCTACTATTTTTTTCAGTTTCATAGGACTCAGACCACAAAGGAAGAGAAGAAAGGATGTACCAAGGATCTGGAAAACTATTTCTGGAAAAAATAATGTGAAAGCTAGGGGCCTAGCACTTATTAGTATTTTGGATTAAGGCTGATGCAACAAACAACCCAAGCAAAACTGTTTCCTAAAGAAGATGTATCTGGGGGGGAAAGGGAACATAATTGCTGGTACCATCCTGTGATTGTTTTATATCCTGATGAAAGGCAAGGACTGGCTCATAAAAAAGTGATTGCAAATTAAGTGACTTTGCAGAAAGGACTGGTGTTATGGGCACTGGAGGATTCCTCACAAGGAAGGGCTGTTAGCTTTTGCAGGTCTTCTTAGAGATAGGAAAGAGTAGTTATACTCAGACATGTTCACTGAAAGAAGAGTCCTTATCTTACATTTATCAGCTCCGTGCAGCCTTCTTCAGAGAGAGCTTAAAGTCTGCTGACTTGAGCACCATGAATGATTGCTCAGTTCCAAAACACATGAATGCAGACATCCAAACAGAATCATCAGGAGAAGATGCTGTACCACCATCTGCAGGGAAATCTGAAAGGCAATCAGAACAGAACTAAAAGGAGATAAAGCTGGATTGGGAATAGCCATATACTGAGAAGTTTAAAAAAATGCAGCAGAGTGACACAAAATAGAATGATATAAAATAGAAGCTCAATATGGTGCTTCAACATTAAAGGATAATTTATTTTTGCTACAGGACAATATGAAATTTCCAGATTACTTATTTTATACATAGACATAAAACTGGAACAATTCTCCCTTTTTTCCTTTGTTTTTTGTTCCCCAGTTTGAATCACAGAACCAGAGATTAATTTGTGTGGAATGGGACCTCTGGGGTTCTAGTCTGACCCATTGTTGTGGTACATACAGTCATATCAGACGTTTCAGCGCCCTGCTGAGTTGATTTTTGTGTCACTAGGGTTGGAGACTCCACAGCTGCTCTAGACACCTATTTATCAGTTTGGCCAGTCTCACACTGAAAAAAAGGTTTTTTCCTTATATTTTACTGGAAATTCCCGTATCATGACTTGAGTCTATTGGTTTTTGCCCTGTCACTATGTTTCTCATTAAAGTGAAATGACCATGTGCCTTTTTAGGAAAGGAGACATCACAACTGAGTCTCTGCAGGGGTCAGAGGCTCTTGATCCTGTTTTACTACAGAAAGTAAAAGCTCTGCTGTTTTTTCTTAATCCCAAACACAGGAAATTAAAATGAGGGCATGAAATTTCTAGAATAGATGTATTTCTTCTTCTTTGAGTCCTATGTGACCTCCTGAAGATATCTTCAGAGGTTGTCTCTACTGATATACACCTATGAACTGGTTTGTAAGGAAACTGCTTATTACTAATCTTGATAATGGCACTGCAAGGATTTCACTAAGACTGTGGAGCTTTTGATTGAAAAATGATAACAGTTTAAAAATTCTGATTTGATTAAAACACAGGAAAATGCCATATGAAAGGGTGTGGGTACCTTTTTTCCTAACAGGTTCTTTACAGCAGACATGCTGACTGGCAATTTAATCCTGATAAATATGTTTACAGAGCAAACCACTACAGCTTAAATAGCTCATTTTACAGACCGTGTTTGGAATCATGTAGGATGCATATAAGTGGTTTTAATAAAATTACAAAACCACAAAATAAGCTGTCAACACAAATGCAATTTCAGAGGAGCAATTTATCTCTTGGATTTGTGTTTTTCCACATGCAAAGCAAAGGAGATAATGCTTGCTGATATTGATCTCAAGGTCTGATCATAAAAAATTAAAAGTAATCTGCCAGAAAAGAAAAAAAAATGCTTCCATTTTGCTTAGAGAGCTCTTGAGTGCTTGTGTGAATGCAATTTACAGCATTAATAAAATCCTCTTGTGAATATTATTTTATTTTTATTGTTTCTTTTCATTCTCTGATTAAATAAAATACTCTGTAGTGCATGGTTGACTTTTCTGCCCTTATTTGTGCTGGAATGTTTAAATTCAAGTTTGCATATGCATGTCACCAAGTCCAGGACACCAGTACCCCAACTGGTTTGGGGCTATAGGAAAGTGGACTCCATGGAATTTTCTCCTTTTCTTAATTGTCTTTTGAACCAGGAGGAGGGTGAATAACTCTCCATAAGTGTGGTGACTGGGACTTGGGCAAGTCTCTGAGGTAACAGGATTTACTTATCTGGGTCTTTTTTTTTAACATCTCAGTTTGAGAAATGTCTTTGTCTAAGACTTCTTTGCATATGGTGAAAAGAGCTGTCCAGAAGGTGATTTTTTTTCCAAGGAAAGCAGGCAGATATGCCTTGATCTTCAGGAGGTTAATTCCTGTACTTTATGTCATATGATCCGCAATAATCAACTCAGAAACCAGTGACAATGAAGTTGGATAAAAATTGTAACAAATTACTGATTGTAAAATAGTCTTTTTCAGGACTACTGGTGAGTTTCAAATACCTTCAGGGAAAGTTCACAAGAAGCCCTTAGAGTATGGATAAACACATCACTTACACAATTCATACAAAGAGACCAAGAAGGGAGACACACACTTTGTGAAAGAAAGTATTCTGATACAGCATTGACAGATATGTAAACACTGTTTTAATGGGGTGGTAGAAGTAAAATAGGAGATCCTTGGGAAACTCTCATCCCTTAAAAGCCTACTCTGACCTCAAATACCTTCCTTTTTTGGTGTCACTCAAGGGTGGTATACAGTCTATATCCTCTTTGAGGGTAATTTGAAAAGCAGAGCTTTTTAAATTGCTCTGCTTCTTCTTTGTTTCCTCTTCTGGACTTACATGATGACAGCTTTCTCTCCTGTGAATTTTGTTATTTCCTCCCTCTCCAGTAAAACATTTCCAAGGCAGCCTAAGAAGTCAATGTTCTGTCAGATGTCACATATGTTTAATAAGGATCAGTTGTCTTCCTGCCACAATAGTGTTGCCTCCAGAAATTTGGCTGTAATGGCAATACTACCCACCACCTCTCTGAATCTAGAAACTGTTTTGAACCCTTGTTTGTGATGTTTTATTTCAGAAAGATTATTTAAAATTTTATTTCTTCACCAGAGCACTGCAATTTATTGTTAATCCCTAGAAAAGCTGTGTAACTGTAGAGATTCACATTGCTGAAGGCATGATGGGCAGACCATGGAAAAGTAAAGTCACACCTACAACTGTAGCTGGAAGTTGAAAATTGGTTAATTTGATATAGGTAGAGATTGGAAGCCTTTGAGAGAAATAGAAAAGTGTCTGCAGTACAGAACTGATGGCTTGATGAGAATCTATATCAGATGTTGGTGTAAATGCATTTCTACTCCTGACACCTCACACAACTGAACAACTGCAGCACAGAGCTGTGCAAAGCACAGGTAATTTGCTTTAATGAGCATTAAAAATTGCCTGAGATTCTCTACCCTGACTCAGAGAGTGCTCATCCCACCAAGAGTATTAACAAATCATGTTGGCTGTGCTGAGTTTTTCAGACCAGTGTATTTTTGAGCCTGTTGCAGATGCAAAGCAACCTTGCTGCTATGCTCATGTAGACTTTGTGTCTCAGTGATCATGTTCTAACTCTTCCAGGCAGGATAATTTGTTCCTGCTAGCTTTGCCTTTCCAGATTTTCAAAATTATCTTATTCTTTTTAAATTCAATTAAGCATAACTTTGCTAAGAATGATGAATTTGCCAAATACTTCCTTTGGCTGCCAGTATATAGCAGACATAGTGTAGAAATCCAGCTGATTGAAGCTTTTTGGGGAGACACCTTATTAAAAGTAGGTTACAATGCCATTCTGATCTCCAGCACTAATTAAAATTTGTATGACAGATATGGTGTGATAGGGTCAAATAATCAGCTGATGTAAAACCTGTTGGGAAGTTCTTGATGTGCAATCTGATGAATGACAGGGGAATATTGTAGATCAAATAAGCAAACATGATGGCATAGCCTGGATATTATTGCATTGCATTTAAGGAAAGGCCATCTAGGCCTAAGAACCTTTTTACTTACTTTGCATGTATTTAATCACCTAAATTATGAATTTTGCTGTCTTTTCAATGGTTCACCATTATGGTTCACCTGTTATTTTTTATTAAACAATGTATTAAAGCAAAAAGCATAGCATATAAAACACTAGATATGTATTACTGCTTTAAAAATTTATCACCAAAGTCTTATTACAGAGTAAACTTACAAAGCACCACACAGTTCAAGATGAAGTTCCAAAAACCCACAAACTGGCATCTCAGTTGGTTGGCAATTCCAGCTAACCTGATCTGCTTCTGACTGTTTGTGACAGCATCATCCATATTATCCAGCATAGTTATTTGTACAAGATCTATTCTAATTTTTCAGACATACACAACTATTTGGCAAAGTCACAGAAAAGCTGTCAAAAGTGCTCTAAGTCAGCATTCAGATTCACTGACTATGGGCACAAAGAATTGCAATTGCAGAAGGTGTCAGGTCATTGTTGGATTTTTTTTTTTTTTTTTTTTTTTTTTTTTTTTTGCAAAGGACAATATATTGCACAGTGGCCACTATTTAGGATCAGTATTGATGATCCATGTTTGTATTTTTTGTATTTTATGTATACCTGTATTATACAGACATAGAATTTTATTGTTATGGTAAAATACTTTTAACACATTCATCACCACAAAAACTTGAAAGAAAGCATACACAATATAGTTAAAATCTGGTAGAACACCAACTTTCTAATGTCTTTAAAGTCATTACCCTGGACATCTGTATTATGTACATGAACATTGAGACAGCTTGCTTTGGGGAAGGAAGGGCTATTTAATTTTTCCATGGAAATTAAATGTAGCTCAGAGATTTCCTTTGAATGGAGAAGCTTTGGTGGCTGTTTATGACACTCTTATGAGAATTTTAGTGGCAGCCAGTGGAAGATATGTGCTTGCCTGGAAATAACTAGAGGCCCACAGAGTTTGTGACATGTCCCAAGAATAGCTGTGCTTAACCAGATGGAAGCCACCATCATGAAGTCTCTAGGTCTTTGTGACCATAACTTCCTGCAGTAACTTTTAGAATACTGGCAAACTTTTAACACTGGGGATCAGCCACAACACATCCCACTAACAAAATAAAATTTGTGTTGCTAACTTCTGCTTCCATGCAAGCACTGTAGTTAACCATCTTCCCCTGAAATTGTGCCAAGCTAGTGTCTTCAAAATGCTATAAAGATAGACCTCTAATATCCAATAGGCACCAAGCCAGACTAATTTGTATTTCAGATGGATTATTTCCTGAGAGCCACAGTAAATCAACGCTTATTTTTCTTCCACAGTACACTTGTTCTGAGTCCATACGACTTGATGCCATGTCTGTCTGGGTTTCCTGTGTTTTTTCTTGTACCCCATTGCTACCTGGCAAAAGTTGTCAGCTTGGACCAGTCTTAACATGATTTCAGCGGTAACCATGGACAAATAAGAAAGCCTTTCAGTGGCAAAGTAATTCACTCTTTTCCTTGCTGCTTCTTACAAAATTTAAGTGCTCAAGGGCACCCTTAGGCTATCTGTCTACTGGGGCTTGCTTAAGGACTAGCAAGTTCAGAGCTTTTTCCCTGATTGCTCAGCTCACACTCTCACTCAGTGTTTGCCTCAGATACACAAACACACACAATAATCTGCTTTCAGCCAGCATTCACTATTTAACATTTTTTAGTTGTTGTAATTGCTTTGCCTAGCACAGTTGGTTTTGCTTGCACTATGCAGTAAACTCTAGAAATCCAGAGTTGTGTAAGACAGCTCTTAATGGTGTCTTGTTCTTTCCCCTCAAGATCTTGGGATGTAAATAGACGTCTTGGAGGGCTGGGAGAAAGGAGTAACTGAGGCAGAGATTTAACTGAATTCACATACAAAGTGTGTGTTTAACAGGAAATCAAAACCATTTCCCATTTCAACAGCTAATTTACCTACAAGCAGCTAATCTGCTGTCTTTCCACATGCCAGTGAAGCTCACATTATACGTGAATGCATTTTTAATCATCATCTAAATTCCTGGGGGGCACAATTAGGATCATACACATAAAAATCATTACCATGATAGACAATGTGACATTTGCCTCTTAAATTATTTCTGCTATGTTTCCTATTGTCAGGTGAAGAAGCATCATAATTTCAACCATAGTTACAGTCAAAATTCACCAGTTCAGCACATTGTACTGGCCTCTCAGAAAAGTAATGTGGATTGAACAAGTTAGGATGTTCCCCAAATTTAGCTGTTCCCCATCATCAGCAACAGTCATTCCTGAAAGGTAGTAGTTTGCAAAAGACTGAGCAGAATGTGACTGTGTGGAGCATACAGGGATGTAGCATAGTTTTACAGTTAAAATTAATACAAAGAATTGTTCTTCCCGATATTGCAAGTTTCCTGAGTAACCTCAGGCAAGTTAAACAAAGTTTTAACATTTGACAACATAGTCCTCGACTTTTCAGTATATTCAACTGGGAAAAATACAAATATATGTATACAAACTTTTTCTCTAAAAACATCAACATACATACAAAATAATTATCCACAAATTTACTCATTAATATGACTCTGGTCTGGAAAAAACTGGTCATAGTTTTTGGTCTAGTGAGTCCCAAGGCCACTATATTTGAATAGAAGTATTTCTTTTTAGGAAAGCCCACAGTGTCTAAACGACATTTGCAAGTCTTTCCTCATCTCTTAAACTAACTGGTAGATCACAGTTCTCTTCTTCTCACATAGCTGAATAGGACCCAATGTCCCCAGATCAGTGTTGAACCCACAATGTGTCTTTTAGCACATGAAAAGCGATAATTTTCAGAGCCTCTTTTGAGATGCTCATTTTCTGACAATGGACAGCAAAGCCAAATAACAAAGATTGTGTAAAAAATAATCTCTCAAATGTCATGCCCACCCTTTACTATGGAGTAAAAATGAGAGTACACATGCAAAATGTGGGGGTTTTTCTTCTGCGTAATGTATTTTTTTCTGCCCTATTTATGAAGTCTCCTTCTAAGTGACAGATTACCTATGCAAAACAAATAGATTGCTTGAATTCTGGAGACCTCTGCCTTGACCTGAGAGATATTTGGGGAAAGCAAGCCAATTATACTGGAGTGACAAGAGTATTTCTCATCTGTCAGACCCCAGGGTGTGGAGAAAAATTACATCAGTACCTTGTACATGATTAATGTGTTTCCCCACAGACTCATGGTTAAAATAGTTTGGCCAAAGCCTGTCTGCTTACTTATGTCTACTAATTATCTTAATCTCTTAATCTTAATCTCTATTTATTTTACTTATCTCATCTAATTATGACATTTAGGTGCATCCCAGTATCCAAAATATCCCAACACTTTATAAAATTTAATGTAATTGTTTCAGAATTGCATTGATGTGGAGAATTAGAATCTTGAATGGAGAGGGTAAATTCAGTGTGAGGAGAGGGTTTGAGTATCAGGTGCCCAGTAAGTGTCCAGCATAGCAGCCGCTCTTTGCAAAAAGAGCTGCATTTTCCAAGCTTCTTTCACAGATCATCATAACCATTTTACAGAATAGACAGATGAGGAAAAAAGATCTTCCTTCAGAGAGGTCCTAGCAGTTCAGGTCTCTTAGTAACTTCTTTCACAAAGGCATATGTTGGCATCTTTTTTCATCCCATGGGTTGGAAATATGTCATTCTACTACATTTGCAAATTCTTGCTCTCTATTTCTGTGTCAATTTTTTTTAGGATACAATAGCAATAAAGAATAATTTAGTTTCTAAAAAAGCCCACATTTTCCATTGGATTGTAAATACCAATTACCCTTAGGGCCAAATTTTGCTGCAGCATTCCTGTAGCATTTGGATGAGAATCTGAATTTCCAAACCTATTCATCTGAAACTGTCATGGTCACTGCTCACGTATGAACTGTAGACATTTCACATGTGAACTGTCTACATTTCAAGTCTTTCCTGTTTTCTGTACAGGAACTAAATAAAATTATTTTTTTCTATACAGCAATCCCTGAATAACAAGCTACCAGTTAATAACCTTTGTAGAATTACAAGATATAAATTTAAAAAGAGATTAGGAAATTTTTTGTTGTAGCATATCTCTCCAGTTCTAGAAAAAATTATAGTTATGGAAGTGCACAGTGAATATTTTTCATGTTTTAACTTCTATTCTCCAGAATGTAATGGATTTATCCATCCTTTAGAATAGTTTTCTTCTCATAAATAACTTAGGAGTTTTCTCCCTCTGCTCCAGGTTACATATTGGTACTAATTCAAATTTCATAAAAAACAATTTTCCCCCATAAACCTCTACTGAATGACTCATGCAGAAATCAACATGTATTTCTTTTCCTGTAGACGCTAACTAGAGAAGGAATTACTGAACATCATTACTACATCATGGAGAGCTCAAAATTTGCCTACAGCTTCTCCCAGTAGAAGAAAACAGTAGTAAGATCTACAACTTGTCTAAATAGTGACAAGAAAAAAGGATAGAAACATAAAACCGAAACAAAATATAAACCAAAACAAAATAGAAAAAAAACCCTAAAATGTTTTCTAATTTTACATTATGTTCTATTGTATTAGATGAAATTATCTTTCAGTATAGTATGAAAATAAAAGCTAGCATATATATTTTGTCCAGATTTTGAAAGGATTCATTTTTAACACTGCATTTTTACATTGAGTCTTAAAACAGTCAGTTAAACACCTAAAACTACACTTACAAAAATGGTGTAAACTCTTACTTACATAAGAGAACACAAAATCTAGCTTCCTTGTGATGAACTATAAAATACATTTTTTGTCTGGACCCAGATGCTTTTATGCTGTCAATATGATTTGAATGACAGCAAGTGCAACACCAGAGGCTTCTATTATACAACATCACTTTAACACAGAAGCAAAATTAATCTGGGTTTGAAGAAATTACAGCTCTTCTTAATGTAACATGATACATCAAAACTAAGCAAGGAATGGTGGAGGAGCTGAGGATGATAATAAATGCTTGAAATCTGTGATGCTTCATTGATCAAGGAGTTCCTCCATGCATTTGAAAGAGCCAGACAGTAGTCTAGGCTTTCATACGTGTAGATACACAGTGTCTGTTGTGTGATGGTGCTCTTTATCACTACAGAATTGCTCTAGTAAGACTACGAGTCTTTGTAATAGAAGAGAAAAAAAAAAAAAAGAAATGTCTTCTTAATGTTCCTAGAATAGCATAATTTGACTATAAATAGTAATTTAAACTAGTAAATCTTAGTGATAAATGCAAAAAGGAAACCATAAGCACAAAGTGACATAGTGCCCAAGAAATCCCAGATGTAAAGACGTGAAAGAACAGACTTGAATGGAGAGCATTTTGGTGCAGTGGAAGAAACAAAAGGAAAAAATGGGAAAAATACCATGGGCAGGCCTGAAGCACAGTTTTGCATGAATTGCATCTGAAAAGCATTTATTTGAGACTTTTAAAGTGTGAAGTCCAAGTCTTCAGTTATAATAATGTCTGTCTAGGCCATTTCACTCTGTTTTGAATATGCTTGAGGTAAGAGATTGGGCTAGTGCAAGATAAAATGTGCCCTTTAGGACCTGGGGAGAAAAGGTCAGAATTTAAGAAAGCAAAAGTCTGCTAAAGGATCATTGTAGCCTCCAAGTGCTGTTCTCCACCTCATCACCCCACCAGTACATTGCCATAGTATTCTCTCAACAGAGAGAATGTAGTTCAGTGTAGAATTTGGACCAGTCTTCAGTGAACAAAGTCAATTCTTCTTCAAAACTATCTTCTTCAAAACTATCTTCTTCAAAACTATATCTTTGGGAAATTCAATTCACAAGGAATAAAAAAAAGGCAAAAAAAGTTTCAGGAGCTCTATGCTATATGAACCTTCTTTAAAATAGCAGGAACTTTAATTTGGAAATTGTCCTGGAGATAGCATAGAAAAGTTCATAGAGTCATATAATGGTTTGATTTCTAAGGGATCATAAACATAGAATCATAGAATCATAGAAAACTAAGGATTGGAAGGGATCTTATAGATCGTCTGACTCCAACCTTCCTGCCAAGGGCAGAGACACTTTCTACTACATCAAGTTCCTCAGAGCTCTATGCAACCTGGCCTCGAACACCTCCCGGGATGGGGGCATCCACAAGTTCTCCTGGCACTCAGTGCCAGGGCCTCAACACCCTCACAGTAAAGAAATTCTTCATAATATCTAATCTAAACCTACTGTCTTTCAGTTTGAAGTCATTCTTACTTGTCCAGTCACTACCTGCCCTTTTAAAAAATTTCTCTCCATCTTTCTTGCAGGCTCCCTTCAGGTACTGGAAGGCCTCAAAACAGATCACCCTCAAGCCTTCTTTAAGGCTTCCCAAACATGAGTGAATGCATCAGGAGCTGGACTCTGATGTTATGTCTACCCTAGATACCCCTTGTTCTCAGTCTTGATAGGCCTTAGGCCTGAATGATGGGGCTGAAACTGGTTGAGGCCCAGAAAATCTCCTCTTTGCTCTTGGTCCATATTTTGGGTGACTGGTAACTGTTATGCTCCACTGTAGGTGTGCAAAGAGTTTTTATCACAGAACCTAACTGGTGTGCCATATTCAAAATAATACCTCGTTTACATCTAAAATAAAAAACAGTTGGGTTTGCATTTGTTTCTTTTGTCTCCCCAGTAAAAAGCACAGGCAGCAGTTTCAGAGTGAAGCCACAGAAATTGCAGAGTTTATTTTCTGTTGTTGCTGAATTGCTTAGTTTTGATTAAACCTTTGGGTTTGCTTGCAAAATTAGCCATGGCCTATCTAGTGATTGGGAATGCATTTTTAAAGTGAATAAGGTGGTATGGATTGCAAAAGCTTAGTTGTCCAGAGAATGATTATAATCTTTTGTGCATCAAGGGCTGCTCCAAAGCTATTCCAGGATAATAACTGCTGATAGCAAGTCAATCAAAGCTGTCTGTGACAAAAAATGGAAGTCTCACTCTGTTTCTTGGCAGAAATCTACCTCAGCATTAGCAGAGCTTGCTGGCACCTGTGTGGTTCACAGACATGTGATCAGCCTCTTGTTTCTGCAGACGGAGGAGTCTCTGTGGGTGAACACAGCCTTGAAAAGAAGCAGCCTTGCAGTAAATGACTGGAGCTCTCCAGGCTGTCATTACTGTGCCCAGCACATTCACAGTCGTAAAAACAGAAAATGCAGCAGGGTAAAAGCAGCAGCACAAGTGTACCATTTGCTGAGCTCTGAAAGCATACTTATGGCTTGGTAGATGAAACAGCAAAAGGAGCTGAGTGTTCATGTGTTTTCAGAAAAGAGCAAGGATGAAATTCTATGAAAATGAATTTCTGGGAATGAAAGAGGAGTAATGTCACTCTACTGAGGGACTGAATAATGGAAATAATGAATTCTTTGATTGTTCAGATATCTGAATTGTCAGAAAATATTTCCTGAATTACAAGATTAGACTGCAAAAGCCACCTTTCATCATGGCACAACATGGATAGGGGTTGTTGCACTTTTTCAGGCTGGTGTTCCCTAACTCAAAACAGAGTGTGGTAGTCTTGAACATTCAAACTTTTGCATATGTCTCTTAACCAATAGTCCTGTAATTGTACTCAGTTACTAAAATGGCTGAGAAAAACCTGCCCTGTGCATTATTGTATGAAAGATCATTTAGGCAAATCTTTTCAGCTTGTTATAATTGTAAAACAGATGTCATTTAGCAGTAACTAATTCAAATAGATGGTAGCTACTGGAGGAATCATTCTTCGAATTAGGAATTTTCTTCATCAGCCACTTGTGCAGGTGAGTTTTCAGAAAAAATATTTGTATTGTCACTTCTTTACCTTGGGCTGGGGTACAGTTAGTAGCTAATTAGAGCCATGTTCGCATTTGGGCTGAGAAAGGTGTTGATAATATAGAGATGTTTCTGTTATTGATGAGCCTTACACACCCAGTATCAAGGCCTTTGCTGCTTCTTGTGCTGCCCTGCCAGTGGTTAGGCTGGAGCTACACTTGGAGCTGGGAGGCATCCAAGCTGGAGCTGACCCAAGGGCTATCCCACACTGCTGGGCATCACATTCAGCACATGAAGCTGGGAGGATAAGAAGGAATGCTGGACCTTTGGAGTGATGGCTTTTGTCTTCCTGCGTCTCCATTAGGTGTGATGGATCCCTGCTCTTCTGGGGATAGTTCAACACCTGCCGGCCCACTGGCAGCAGAGAATGAATTCTTTGTTTTGTTTTGCTTGTGTGTGAGGTGTTTACCTATTAAACTGTCTTTATTCTCAGCCCATGAGATTTTTCACTTTTACTTTTCAAGTCTACCCCTAGTCCTGCTGGTGGGAGCACAAGCAAGTGACTGTGTGGTGCTTCATTGCCAGCTCAGATTAAACCACATCATAGATAACAGCAGCTTTGAACTGCTTACCGCAGCTCCTTGTGCAACTAAAGCCACATTAATAAAAATATTTTGTTCCAAACAAGCAAGGGAATGACAAACAAATTTGTGTGGAGTTATGCAATTTCAAAAGAGGGAGAAATTATCGAGATACTTCTTTGGGGTGTTAGGATCTTGACTACCTGCTCCAGCTGCTTCAGCTGCTCCAACCTTGGAGTCCCCTGACCAGATGTTGGGAGTCAAGCCCTGTACCTCAGGGACAAGGGCTGCTACTTTCCTGGTTGTAGGCTGAAATCATAGCAAAGATGCATAGCAAATTGCCAGGTTGCTTTACAAGCGAGCACACGTCCCCTGTCTGTGTCTCTGTGTATTTTGTCTCCATCTCCCTTTGTCTTATTATCCCTTGTTGCATTCAAAAGGGGCTTGTCCAGATAACCTTTAAGGAGCAGAAATTCTCCTCCCAGGTACACCTCCAGCTTCCTCCTAAAAGAGGAAAAAGTACTGATGTACTCTATTCTTTTAAGAATTTGTTTCACTATGTGAAAATTTTATTTTAATTTATTTTGCTTCTGTAATTCTTCAAAGTATATCCTTAGCACTGATAGTCCCCCTTTTCTCTGTCAGCTCTGGACTTTACCTATTAAAAAACCCAAACTCATGTAGTAGAAATTCTCTTAAGCTAAATAACTGTGAAAGATATCAGTTACTACAGCCTACAATGTAAATGCATAATAGACATAAAAAGTCTACCTTTTGTTTGGAGACTGGGGATAAGGGGCAGTCTTCCAAAGCAGTCTTTGCAATTATATAAATGACCACTTTGCAAGTTGTAAGTGCAGATGGATATTTGGTTTTAACTAATTTTTTTTGTTGTTCAACTAAATCACATGTCCTTTCTTTCTGTTTTTTTTTTTTTCTTTTCTTATTAGCATAGAGTATTGTTTTGGTTTGTTTCCGTCAGTTGAATTCTCATGGAATTGGAAATATATAAGCAGTGTGCTCTGTGATACTTTCTTTAATTCAGAGGTACTTTATACTACAAAGCAAGTAGATGTATTTGAAAAATCAAATTTAAAAGAGCTTTAGATACAAGTTAGAAAATTCTTTATCACATCTGGCAAATAAAAGTCTTAAATCTTCATTTTTAAAACAAAATACATAAATAAGAAGCACAAAGCTGTCTCAGAAGTCAAAACCAACTTGCTATAATTCTGTCATAACATGGTAGCTGCACCTGAAATATTCTAGGCAATAATGAAATAAAGTTTTTCAGAGGATATAATACACCAATTTTAATAGCTGAGGAATTAATTAATTAATTAATTAATTAGTAACTTCTAAGAATAGGAACTTTTGAGGAGTAATTGACTGTATAGCTGCACAAAGCAGAGAGAAACAGTTCTGCTGGTAGATGAACCTTAACTACAGCAAGACACTTACATCCCAAAGTATCCCCTCTATGGGAACCAGCTGTGATACTTAAAAATTCATATCCTAGCTTATATCTCACAAACATACCCATGTAGACAAGCCCTGAGGTTACTTTAACAAAGCCAGAGTAAATTCTCTGTTTAGAAAAGGCCTAAAGCCTACAAATGAAAGACCAGATTTTCAAGCATCCAGCTGCTCCTGTTGTAAAAACAAATGCTGTTTATTTCCGAATCCAGTCAATGAGAATTTCAAACACTTACAATAACTTTGTGTTCTCTAAACAGCATCTGGTCTCATCTGATCGACATAAATCTTAACAAATACATCGTTTTCACTTGCCTATGCAGCATGAAGTTACAACAATTTTTGTAAAATGTCCACAGGTGATGTGTGTGTGAAAAAAATCCGAACAGTAATAATCATGTTAAGGAAAAAAAATTTAGGTTTTTTTTTTTTGTAGAAATAAAAATGTAGGAAGTACAAATAGTCTTGAACATTAAACAGCAAATACATCATTTTTAGTGTACTCTATTTAACCTAGCAGATTACAACTATGATTGTTATATTTGACATTAGAAGACAACTGCTTAGAGCAGATGGAAATGCTGGGAATGAAAATAGGAGATAAGAAAAACTTCCTGTGGTGGTTTTTTTCCAAAGTTTGTTCACATTTTTGCTATCAACAGAACTAAAGAAGAAATTATCAGAAGGCTTATAGAAAAGTTATTACAACTATTTGTGTTCCAACAGTAAATAGAAATGCAATACAAAAAGTTGAATAGAGAAAGCTTGGTGGAAAACTTTTAAGAAAAATCTCAGTAATGAAAGGAGTAAACACTTAGTTTCAAGAAATAAAGAGCAACCTTACACAATGAAAAATGGCTCTGATTTTCTCCAGAAAGAAGACTGACAAAGTCAGAGCAGATGTCATCAGCCTTTGCTGTTTGACACTGTCTAGCAAGTGCCTTATGACAGCAAATGTTTTACTGCTTTCAATGAAATTTTGATATAACCTTTTTGCCTCAGATACCAAGTTGCAGCCTATGTATCAAGTAGAACATTTGTTCAAGGCAATGTGCAGGTGCCAGAGGTCACTCTACAGCCCTTCCGTCACCGTAGCCCGGAGTAGTCGCAGTTTCACCTATTCATAAGCACTTCTCTCAGTCAGATCATCTCTGGCTTTCGAATGATAAAATGGTTTTTGTCTCCCACTGCTTCTTTAGTACTATTCTTACTGCTTTGTTAGAAGTGAACCCACAGATCTTGCTTTACCCTTCAGAACCATTAACCTTATTTTATAACTTGACTCATGATTCAATCCCATTCTACTTGACATTTTTGCTATATATATGATTGGACATTAATTATAAGAATCTAACCTCTGGAGACTAAAAAAGTCAAATTCCTAGAGAAAATTAAAGCTCTAATAGTAGGGCTACCAAGCAACTAAAAAGCAAGTATAGCACATAAATTAAAGGAGTCATTTGAATTGTGGACTGGGTGTCTAATTATCCACAGTGAAACTGAAGTGCAAGACAAGAGAATTCACCTATACCATAGCAAATGTAATTTCTAGTCCAACACTAATGTCACCCCAAGACACCATTGCTTCTTGAGCATATTCTGACAGCATTATATACTCACCACTTTGTGCTAATGACTCAGTGTTTATAGACAATATCCTATGGAAGCACTTTAAAATTAGGGGTTTTTTGAATAGAAGAGAATTTAACAAGAAGAGCTGTTTGTCCTGAAATACACACCAGAGAAAACTATTCCAATCTAATCTATTTTATTCTAGTCTAGGGTAAATTATAAACTATTCATATTCTAAATACTGTGGAGATTCTAACTTATCTTTTTCTCTTTTTCTTTTTTTTTTTTTTTATTTTTTTGAGGTTTTTGGAGGTTTTTTAAGAAATTAAGGAGTCTACAAATTCTGTTAACAGTGTGCTTTTCAGTACTTTACTTCTAAAATACAAACTAGTGAGCATTGATGGGATATTTCCATAAGAATTTTCTTCTTTCATAGTAAATGTCAGAAAAGGAATCCCAGAAGAAAGAATTTCAGAGCATCATATCACCAGTTCTTCAAATCTTTCTAGTGTTTGTAGCAGGTAAGTAACACTGCAATATAGTAAGACTGTTTGTATAAGTTGAAACGATAACATATATTAGATGGTTTTATCATTTTCTGGTTTAGGACTACAAATTATCACCATATAGATCAAAAATCAGGCCTTAAACTTTAATCTCTAACCAAATAACCTTGTGTTTCTAAATTGCAACAATCCACTACACCACTCTTTCCAAAAATTAATTAATTGTTTTGGGAAAATAGATTTTTCTCCATAATCACATAAACTGCCACTGCACAGGGAATATACTTTTCCCTGTTAAAAACATGATCCTTCTTTATGATATTTAATGCTGCCGAATGACAAGATTGAAGGCATAATTTAAAGCCTATCTCTTTGCATAAAGCAAACTCAGCAATATTGATTTGTTTCCTGACTGATGTTTGCCCAAGTTACAGTCAGAGAAACTCCACATCATCCTCAGACAATGCGTTTGAGTTCTCTGTTATCAGCCACTAGGAAAGCTGTCCTAATGCATAATTTAAAGCTGTCTCTGTTTTCTATGGCTGATTAATTTTACTTTGTCCCCAGTGTGTATAGAAGACAGACCATTTTTTTTCTACTTGCAGTGATTTTCCCGTCAGTCAAATATCTGCGTTTCCACAGTTCTTTAGATGCAAAGCAAAATGCTCAGATTCTCCTTCTAGGTCATATTTACTGTACTTCTGAAAATTATGTCTCTCATTTGGTTTTTTACTTTCTTGGAAAGCAATACCTAAAATTGAGTGCTTTTTATCATACAGCATTTTACTAATTCAGCTGCTTCTGCAGTATTTGACCCTAAGGAATGAAGACTCCAGAAAAAGAAAAATTTAGCGGCAGTCAAAAAATCTCACTGTGAATGAAAGTAATTGTATTCATAAAAATGATGTTACACAACAATACTGCACACTAGTTTAATGGAAAAATAGAGGAAATTTCACGTTATTTCAATGCCTTATAGTTTTCTGCCTGCAGTATTGCTTAGAGTATCCGTGGCTGGGGTAGAAGGAATGGGAATATGTAGAGGATTCCATTATTACACTGAAAATAACAGTTCCAGTGAAAATGCCAAATATTTCCAATAATCTGGTAACCTTCTCAACATCAAGCAGTAACTAATATGAGCATAATTTCTTTCATTATCTTTGCCTACAGGAAAAGTGTTCATTTTTAATATGTGTATCACAATCAGGACTATATCATTTTGACAACTAAAATGCATTATACTCAAATATGTTTTAAATAATTCAAGCTATGGAATAGGTATTCATTGACATTTTACCTTGTTCTTTAACTGTTTAAAGGAAAATTAGAAAATGGTAAAGTAAAACAAGACAAACAAGACAGAATAAAATTTCTACTCAAATCCCATAGTATCAGGAAGCTTAACTGAAATTAGAATAATAAGAAAATAATTCAGTGAGAGATCCTAGATATTGTTTTCTTGTCATTAATAGAGAGCTCAAGTGAAATATACTGACTGTTTTTAGCTGTTTAAAAAACTGGGAGGCTCACCTATATAAATCAAGAGTGAAGGCTAAAGGAAATAAAGTATTTATTTAAATTCTTCCAGTGTTGCAAGGTTCATACAGAAGTAATTGGAGTGATTGAAGATTCTCAGAGTTAGCATTAATAGAGATCATGCTCAACAGGTTTTTGGGGATTTTTTTACTTCAATCTGAACTGGGAAAAAATTAGAAAATTATGAAGCCTGGCAGAAAGTAGCTTCTATACTTACCTATTTATTTTGTATTATTTCTTAGACCGTGAAGACATTCAAGATCTTGCTTCAGGGATTTCTCAGTATTTATTTTTTGTGCGACATTACAGAGGAACAGATATCAGACTTAAGAATGCTTCAGAAAGTCAGTTCTGCACTTCATTTTACAAGAAATATCAATAGATTTTTTCACTTGTCTGAATACAAAAACACACACAAACACATATTTCAATAAAACATAGTAAGACTTCACATAGAGATTTTTGAGTCAGCTGTCTTGTAGCAGGTGATTTTGATGTAGAGAGGACTGTGGTAGATGCCTTCCTAGTAGCAGAAACATATAGGGATGAGTGCACAGTACAATTCTGTTTTGTCACTATTAAAAGAACATCCTCAAAATAGTCTCTAATCCTCACCATCACTCAGTAACTTGACCCTTAAGACTGCCTAATAGTTGCTCACAGCATGTTTAGTGTCTGCTATCACTGTATTTGTGCTTCTGCAGTGGTATTTGTAAGGCTTGGGAGAAGAAACAAAACCCTTTCAGCAGCAGTCAGGAAGTGATCATCATCAGCTGTCCACTGTGAACAGCAGAATGCATTCTTGCATGTGATGGCAGGAAAATGCCTATCAAGGACATAATGTGTCACAGATACACATTATCTAGTGCTAAAATGTATAATTCATGTGCACGAATCATATGTTTGTTGAAATTTAGATGTGAAAACCAACCCAAAAATGTATAAGTTTCTTCCACTTTGGTAGGATTTGTAACAGTTAAGCTCCCTGTGCCATTTTAAGCACTTGCCTGTACGGGATGTCAATAATGTATTTAAGACTGTTTAGCTTTTGCAGGCATCAGCTGCACATCCGGACATGAAAATGGGATAGCTTTATGCTTTCTGAATGGAAAGCACCATCTATGTTAACTTAATTAAATTTACTCTCTGATCTGCTTGCAAGGGAAAGAGAGAAAGATAGAAATAACACTAGCTGAGGCCACATTTAGCCATCCAAGTAGAAAATGAAGGAGACATTGAACTTATTTATGTTTAAGTTCACCTGTGGAGTGCTCAATTAATTTGCCTAAGCCAAAGAAAGAAGTGACAGTCCTTGGCATGATTGCAAAGGATTTTCAGCCCACAATTGTCTCCGGAACTCTTCTCCAACATTAGTTCCAGACATTTAGTTAAAAAAAAAAAAAAAAGAAAGAAAAAAGAAATATGCAATGTCTCAGACAAAAATCAAAGAAATAATTTCATTGCCAGGCATAATAATTTTGGTCAATATGACCTTCAAGAGTTAAAATATTCGGCATGTTTGGAACATGCACACAGACTAACTTTATATAACTTATGATTTTCTCTTCTCCACTCCCACTCTTTTCTGCTAATCACAGGAGCTGCTCTGCTAGGCAACAGTACAGAAAGGCATTACCTTTAGATGTCAAATGCATCTCTGAGAAATTATTCAACCCCACTGTTCATGTATTCTTCAGGAAATAGTTCAGTGAAAGTTCAGCAAAACAGTGAATTCATTAAACAAACTCTGCTACTGTGACACGGTGTAAATCAGCTTGTTCAAATTCTGCCATGCTCTCTCCCTGTTCTAAAACAGCTTCTTAGCTTCATTAGTAAAATCAAATGTATTTTAAAATCATGGTAATCATTTTATTAACTTTGGACTGAATATTATTTAAATAATATTTTCCCCTGTAATTTAAGATTTTAAAAAATCTGAAGTGTAAATATTACAAAACTAAGTTGACTTTCGTATCAGCTATAACCCCACCAATGTCATTAAAAGTCCAGTGACATCAAGACACTTTTATATTTCACCAGAATACCAGAATTAGAATGCATTAACATCTGAATTAGAGGGAAAAGTGACAAACGTTAGCAAAAGAGCAAAACAATAACAGGATAATGAACTGAAAGCAAGAACTTAGGTACAGAAGCCTTACAGCACTCTTGGTGTTTTTAGAAAGAGTTGAGCTTTTGCAAGCTGGTATTCTTCTGATAGCCAGCCTAGAATATGCCTGCAGAGGTAGTCTACAAAGTAAATGGAATTATAGCTAAGATCTCAAATGCTTACAGTTTTGTGCTTTACATGGATATTTCTTAATGGAATACAGCCAATTAAACTTTATTGTCTCATAAACCTCCAAGCCTATCTCCTTTTTATGAGTTTCTTATACTGCTTTCACTGCTATTGCAAGTAATTTATAGTGATCCATGACAAGGAAATTCAGACGGTGTATTGCCTTATGTAACTAAGCAATTACTCAATTATTGATTAATCAGCTAATTATACTATGAAGAATTCTTCTTTGTTTATAAGAGATTTAGCCCAATAGTGTCTGGATTCACTGCTTTGGGGAAATATGCAGGTTATATGTACATGTTTTAATTATTTCCTTCCAATCCTGATGCCACCTGAGAGTAAGTATCTAATTCTAGGAACATTTACCTGCACAAAACTGTCTTTATTTCCATTAGATTGTAAGAAAAACAAGTCTTGTTTATTTATGTTCTTCTAGATTATTTTTGCATTTCAGTTTCCAGTGTAGCTTTATCTTGAAAAGCTCACTCAACTGCTCTCTATTCAGCACTGATCTTCCTTTCAATTTTACACTACAACTTATTGCCAAATTGAGCAGCGTTATCTAAAAAGCAAAATCTGGTCCATCATTATTTATTTCCTGAGATTTTCCACAAGTTTATTTTATGTAGATATTTTGGGTTACTGCATTTTTAAGTACTTTTCCAAGAAAGGCTCTCAGGGAGTCCTACTCTAGAGTTAGTCTAGCTAGTGACATTTAGTGCAATTATCTGGTTTCTCCGTGGGCCACTGCTCTCCTTCCCACATGATCTCACCACCACACACCCATATTTCCACAACCTATGGTTTAATTTAGTTATTCCAGCCAACACAAATCTCAGTAAAAGATAGGATGTTCCACCTGATCTGCACACAGCTCCCAATGCCATCCAAAGCCTGTGACTGTCAGACACTTGGCTGCAAGGCCAAGGCAATTAACCATCTAAATAGAAGAACATGTAGCAAACCTTTTAACGAGTCTGAAATAAAGGTCAATTTGCAGCATGCTTTGTTTTCATTTTATTTCAGAAAAATAACTTAGGAGATGTAATTTCATCTCTTTAAAAATCTCATTTTATATTACATAAAATGTTGGGGGTTGAAATTTGCTTACTTTCTAGAGATTAGCAGAAGCATAATTTTCATGTGTTTTTTGTTATTCATGAGATTAACTATCAAATAGCCATGTAAAGAAAGCGCAGTGTAGTTCTTATAATTCTGAGAAAGTAATCACTGCAAGTCACAATTGCTAGACAGTACCACTGTTTTTTATGAGCGAGATAATTCAGATTCAGACCCAGCACGAAATATTCCTAACTCCTACTGCTGTCAAGGAACCAATGAACTCAAAGAACTCAATTGCTACAAAATTCTGGAGTTTTGCATACTGCACAGTGCTTTTCTCCTTCAAAAGTAACAAAATTCCAAATGCTACCAATAGAGAAAAAGCTATTGCAACTAGAAAGCTTTATAAATTCTCCTTAATATACACTAGTGAGACTATTTCCTCTTAAGGATACTGAAAGATTTATAAAGCAAAGCCCAGATACATGGCACATATGGATTTTACAAGACAGTCCTGAAAGTTCATTGTTTTGACAACAAACGATATGAAGTATACAAATATGGATTGATCTCAGAACTCAGAAAAATTCCAGCGATTGAAATATATTTTAAGAAATTATATGCCTTTGTTCACATGCCACTGTTAAAACATACTGTTCTGAAACTGCCAATAGCACTTATATCCTTCCTTTCCATACTGCTTCAAAAGGGAAGTGCTATATTATTATTATATTATATAAAGCAGTTCGGCATTTTGACATAAATACACAAAAACGGTGGTCTATCAAAGCAGACTGCATCTGAAGTACCCAGCAGAATATTATTTAAATTAAACAAGACAAATAGTCCCAAAGCTGGGTCAAATCTAATGATATGAGGTTGAACAAAAGCGAGTGCCAGGGCCTGCACTTTGACCACAGCAACCCTCTGCAGCACACAGGCTGGGGCAGAGTGGCAGGCCAGTGCCCAGGCAGAAAGGGACCTGGGGCTACTCATTGATGGCAGCTAAACATGAACCAGCAGCGTGGCCATGTGGCCAAGAAGGCCAAGGGCATCCTGGCCTGTATCAGGAATGTAACCAGGACCAGGGAGGTGTCGTCTTATGCTTGTATTTGGCACTGGTGAGGCAATAATTTGTCCAGTTCCGGGCCCCCCAGTACAGGAAGGACACTGAGATGCTCAAATGTGTCCAGAGGAGGGCAACAAGGCTGGTGAATGGTCTGGGTAATAGGTTCTATGAGGAGCAGCTGAGGGAGCTGGGATTGTTTAGCCTGGAGAAGGTTCAGGGGTGACCTTATCAACCTCTGTAACTCCCTAAAAGGAGGGTACAGCCACGTGGGGGTCGGTCTTTTCTCCCAGGCAACCAGCAAAAGAAGAAGACAAACTCTTAAACTGTACCAGGGGAGGTTGAGGCCAGACATTAGGAAAAATTATTCACAGAAAGGGTGATTTTGGGCATGGGAATGGGCTTCCCAGGGAGGTGGTGGAGTCACTGTCCCTGTAAGTGAATAAAGAAAGACTGGACATGGCTCTTTGTGCTGTGGTTTGGTTGACAAGGTGGTGCTTGGTCACAGATTGGACTCAATGACCTCAAAGGTATTTTCCAACCTAGTTGATTCTGTGATTCTGTGGAACTTCTTTTGTTATCTCATGATTTATAGCCTGTTTTGTAGGTTATAAGTGAATTGCACACATCTCATCAAAGTATGACTTGGCAAAAATTAGAACTTGTGTCCATATTTTAAGAATAAGTGTAAGTTTTGCCTTAGTCCCAGAGGTGACCAAAATAAAGACTATAAGTACTTACACATGGGGAGAAATTTCAGATCATATCAAGACAACATTTCAGAGCTGTTTCAATCTCAGGACAAGAAAACAATTAGTTTTAACTTCAGTAAAAACACAGAGCCAATAAGAAATTATTTCAAAACAGTATTATTAGAATATCAAATTTATTGTCACAGCAAACTACCACGGCAAAAAAAAAAAAAAATCACAAAAATGCAATGCTTTCCTACAGATATCTTTTTCAAGTGATTGAGCTCAGGTTATGTTCAACACAGCAATTCCAAAAGCATTGATGCCATTGAATTTCCAGTTCAGATTCTCACTGGTTGGATTCACTTTAACATCCTGTTATCTGTTTCTGTATTTATGAGCAATGTCCCAACCTATGTTTTTCTCAAAAGGTGTTCTTTCTCCAGTAGCACAAGGGCTAGTTACAGTTATAGAGTAGCTAATTATCTCTTCCTTTTTGGCCCTCTCTTCACAGGACCAAATTTGTTTCATTACATTTGATGGAAGAAAATTCATTTCCCAGCATTAGAAATTACATAGGAAAAAAAACTCGGTTTTTTTCCCAAATCTCTCTCTTTTGTGATCAACCTGTTTATAACCATTGTCCACGAAGTCTCACTATTGATTAACCTGCCTTGAATTCAGGTTTTATGTGAAGTTTAGGTGCAGATCACTTTGGTTGTGTGTCATTAAGACTGATCTGTAACATTCCAAGTATACTGTATATTTTCAGTAAGTTTGGTAGGCAAGCCAGACTGTTTTCATTTGACAAGGTGACAGATATGAAAACTTCTGCTATTTGTCAGCTCATATGTAAATTGTCTCAATTTATCTCAGAAGATACAGCTTTATTTGCGTTTGCATTTTGGTTTTCTTAGGTTCCTATAAAGAGAAGACTGATGCAACAAGGAACAGAAATCCAACAGTCCCAGGGTCTGTACAAAAAACACATTTAGATCAGGCAAGCAGTACAGTCCTGCCATCTGTATCAACACAGTGCTTGTCAATTGCCAAAGGATAAAACAGAATATGAAGACACTTAGTCATGCTGATGTAGTAGACATAAATTCTTCACAGTGCATTACAAATTCATATAATGTTGCTTTTTCATTTGGACTTCTGATTGACCTGAGAGGTATGTAAAGTCCATCCACATTTAACCAAAGATATCCTCAGCAAATACAGAGCTGACGATGTTGAAGAACACTAATAATTCCAGCTGAGACTGACATTAAGCTATATTCAATCACTTACTCCTCACCAACCCTTTTAACAAAGGAAAAATATGCCAGAACTTTGTATATTTATTAGATTACTTATGTCAGGTCTGAAAGCAGCTAAGAATCCTTGATTTTCTCTTATAATGCTTTCCTACAAAACCAGAAACTTGGCCCAAATATAGATGAGTAGATGGGTATCTAGACATTATCTTCAATCATCTATAAATCACACAAAATAGATTCTCTGAACATCAGGATAAAATAGAAACAAAGATCAAAACTACCAAAATAATTTTCAAAAGTAAAAAAAATCCAAAAACTAATTTATAATAAATTTAAAAAAAACAAAATACTTATGTATGCACATATCATCTATAGCAAGTGAAAGTCCTCAGCTACTGTTGTATTTTAATTTGAAAATTTTTAAGAATCAAAAGGATCTATTTTGGGGTTATATTTCTTTTTACTGTGCTGACATAAAATTAGGACATTTCCTGTCCACAGACATTCGATAACCTATTTCTGCATGGCTACTCCTGGAGTTTTGAGGTAGGTGTTAGCCTTTCTGACCAAAATAAATGATGATTTTAACATAAATGATGCTTAAGCCATGCATCAATTAGTGTGTTGTAAGACAAATCCATCATCTATTAAAATGTCTCTTTCATCTTCAATGTCTTACATGGCAATGTAGTGATCATTGATCTTACCATTCCTGTTTTAGGAGCTGCAGCTCTAGGTTTTGATTATTTTTATTTTTATTTTTATTCAAGTAATCTTTATTTTTATTCAAGTAATCAGAGAAATGTGCCTTTTTGTGAATGCCCTGACCAGCTTCCATTGAGGCAAACTGGAATCTGTTCAGTGAATTTGTTTAGATTTGAAGCACATCCTGAAAATTTTTTAAAACTTTCCACAAGACCTCTAAGTTAGTGTATAATGAGCACAGCAGTTGTGTTTCTCCGTAGAGTTTGCCAAGATTATAAAAAAAAAAAACAAATTCTTCTTCAATATAGCTCTGATGATTCTCCAGCCACAGATCCCTATTAAAATTGACAAGAAAACAAGTAAGTATGCATGGGGTAGAACTGACATTAAAAGATCATATATTATCTGCCTGTTTGTGTGCAGGTAATTTTTTCTGTTATTTTCACTGAAAAGCAAGATAAATAAGTAGACCCCCAGAGTATCATGAAAACAATTTAAATAATTAAGAACTGGCTTTGTATTTTAACATAAACCAGAACCTGATATCAAGTCGGTTATGGCTAAGTAAAAGAAGTGCCTTAAAAAATATCCACACACTTGCTACCCATGTCTCTAGCGCTAACCCATAACACTGATAAGGCAAGCTGGGGACAGTCCATGAGCAACAATAGGACTTCCATGCTAAGAAAAGAGGCCAAGATACTCCTACAGGAGTCTTAGATACATAGGTGCCTGCTAAACCAGATATCTGTCACAATCAGAAGCAAAAGACATCCCAAGAGGTCTACTTCTGCATCAACCATGCCTTCTTATGCTTTGGGAGTAATCTTAAATATTTATTTTAGAAATTAAGACCATTGCTTTTTTTTTTTTTTTTTTCATTTGGCCTAAATAGAGACTTTTCATTTTGCTTAGCAAACTGGAATATATTACTGAAAAATCTCATTTATTCTTTCACAACTGTGACAGTGTTCACAGGGGTTCTTGGATGAGGGGAGAGACGAGAATGTTGACTTCATGTTCAGAAGGCTTGATTTATTGTTTTATGATATATAGATATTACATTATAACTAACTAAAAAGAATAGAAGGAAAGGTTTCCTCTTAAGGCTAACTAAGAATAGAAAAGAATGAATAACAAAGATCTGTGGCTCGGACAGAGAGTCCAAACTATGTGGTCTGTGGTTGGCCATTAATTGTAAACATTCAAGATGGCCCAATCACAGACAAACCTGATGCATTCCACAGCAGCAGATAACCATTGTTTACATTTTGTTTCTGAGGCGTCAGCTTCTCAGAAGGGAAAAAATCCTAAAGAAAAGATTTTCACAAGAAGATGCGTGCGACACACACCCACTATGGCTTTTGATAAGAAAGTTCCAGGAATCCTGCAATTGTTTATGAATGAGAAAAATGTTTGAATCGTTGTTCAGAAGTTCTGGAACTTATGTCTTATTTCTATTTTCTCAGGAGCATCCCTGTGGTGAAAAGGATTCTCCATGCCAAAAAAAGGTTAACATTTACTGGTATGAAAGATAAATTTCACAAGTCAAGAAGAAAGAAAATCCAAGAGTTTTTTCACAGAAAAAGAAAAACAAACCAAACCCAACACCAAATATTCTAAGCAGAAGAAATGGAAATAATACACAAATTCTAATGCCACATTTTGGAGAGATGGCAAATTAGCAGATGAACTTCTATTCAAAGATTCATTTTCACTTGACAGAGCTGGAAATATGAAAACACACTCTGAAGCAGACTCAGCCTTTCAAAATTTTTTCAACGTGTTCCTTTTTATGTACTTCTAGTAAAAATGAAGGAGAGGAAAGTTTGAAAGTTCACTTATCACAGAGAAGCTACAGTAGTTTTTGAAAGGAATATTTATCGAAACCTGAACAGAGGTGGGAGCTGGTAGGCACTTCACCTCTCAGCAAGTTCTCTGGATATGAAGTTATCATTATATTCTGTGCAAAGCAACAGAACACTGAAACGAGAGATGAGAGGTGTGAAGGTCTGAATGTGGAGAAGACATCTTTTAGGGTGTGCAGCCAGGAGGTGAGGAGATGTCTGTGGGCTCCAGGGATCTCAGACCGAGGAAATGGAACTGCTTCTTTCTTGTCCTTGGGGAATACGGACAACTTCCATGATTCATTTTTACAACCTTAAAAATAAAAACATGTGGATTATATTTTTATTATTTCCAAGATAGTTAGTAATTTTTCTTTTTTATCCAAATATATTCAGATTTGCAAATCCCTTCAGATGCTTTACAGCTGTTGATTCCTTTGATAAATAGAAAATAATTTCATAGAAACAGGAGGAGTTTGATAAGACAAATTCTTGTGTATTGTCTTAGAGCTGTTGCCTATAAATGTTCCAGCACATATTTAATGTGTCTAATTCTGTTTTATCAACAGAATTATATGCTGTAGTAAGCACCAAGCACCAAGCAATAAATAAATATGGGACTAAACCTAAAAATGGCCAGAGAAACTCTTCTTTTGAAGTGGGAAACTTGGACCGCCTTCTAAAAAGCAGGAGGGAGCAAAAGAGCAGAGAGAATTCAATTCATTTACTAATGTTTGAAAATTTACCCTTTTTAGAGGATTTTCCTCAAAAGTGTTCCTACTCACTGCAGGGACACATCTGCATTAAAAACTTTCAAACGTTTTGAGGGGAAGGATGAAGAAATTTGTGGATGAATTACATTTCTCCTTAAAAGGTAAATCCACATAGGCACCTAACCAGCTTATTTGCCTCATGAATGTATAATTTTGAATTAATTGTGAATGCCAAAGTTTCTCTAGCTGCAGGAGATGTATTAATTTAGCATATAACTATAACTGAATTACATGCATGCTAGTTACACAGATACCTTTAACAGCATCCATTTTCTTCCTCTACCACTAGAAGCAGGTGGTACATTAGAAGGGGGTGTCCTGACGTCTGTAGTATCAGAAAACAGTATTCTGTCCTGTAGAAAGACAGAAAAGAAAGTATCTAAAAAACACAATGATCTCCTTTCAAGTCAACTCATACCAGATATGGAGGTGACTAGATTACTCATTACATCTAGGGCTATTGAGGAAGCAGACACAGCTATATGGTTTTCTGGATGTACGCAAATAGGATCATGAACAAATTTCATGAAATTAAAGAAAACAGCTGCAACAAAGAGATAAAGACCATTTTAATCTGCTATTACCTACCCACACGCACAGTGTGGCAAAATTTTATGAGACTTTAGAAAACAAGCAGTCATCAGCAATGGTTTCATATCTACGCTGGTACCTCAAGAGACACCCTTGCCAGATCAAGATTGTAAGGAGAAGGACAGGTCTTATTTTTTGTTGAAACACTGCGCAGATAAGCAGATTTAAAACAGAAACATAATTGGCAAAATATATGTGAGGCAGTTGAAATACGCCTCTGCACTGACACAGGGACTGAAGTATTTCTGTTTACTCTCTCACATCAGTGTGCACTAATTTTCTCCATTGTAAGTCAAAAATTTACTCAAATGCCCAGACCTTCGTGATCTCTGATATTTTGCCATTTCCAACAAAAGACAGTTGCAAAAAGCAAAGGGCATCCTCCAGACTATTGAAGGAAAATAAGTGCCTAGATTGCAGTGTAAACACTGTCTGTGACTCTGTAACTCCAAACATTCTCCAGAAACTTTAACAAGGAGCAATGGCAACATTCAATGAACAGTAGTTGAATTCACTTATTTAAGACACCTTTTACAGCCTAGACAAGGCAAAAAGCATACAGAGGCAGAATATTATGGACAACAAAATATAAAGACTCAGTTTGTGGGATTTGGCTTCACTGTTCCTACAGCAAAATCATTCAATCTAAAGAAAAAAGATCTTCACACTCCCCCAAGTATGTCCCAATGTACCACCCAGCATTACACTCCATATATTTTAAGTTACATTTTGTACAGGATTTGAATATTGGGCTTTTTACATATTGCTTAAAATGCATGGCAGTATGTGAGGAAGTACATTACAAGATTTTGCTCTTAAACTCCATCATTCAGAGGTAGTTATATAAATAGTTTTTATTAAGAGAGTCTGTCATGAACTGAAGACAGAAGCAAAACTTCAATGCAAGGTCCAGGAAGGAGAAAATTTCTTGGAAAATGACAGATTTGTCTGTAAAGTGTTAATAAGTTCAGGCTGTACCTGAATGTTAAACCTCTGGGGATGGCATCAAAGTCAGTGCAAGTTCATGTTGCCTCATATCCTCTCACAGCTGTTACACAATGGACAATAATGATCGCTGAGATTATTGTCCTCACTGCACTGATTTTTCCATGGTCTAACCTGGAATAAAACCAAAGCTCTGGGCTTTGTCACATCAGCTCTGATTCAACAAGCAGGTCCAATCCAAACCCAAGAATTTTCCAGGTAAGAGCTGAGCAATGAAGAAGCTGAATGATATTTCTGCCAAGAAAAATGTGAACTAAGGTATGAATCAAGATTTCTTGGTAGTCAGATGAAGTCTATCGAGGTTCTGAACAGTTGAGAGGGGAAATACTCTGCAATTTTCTGTGAAAGTATATTCACTTTAGGGCAAAATAGTACAAATAAGGAGCTCTATGACTACTTTTTTTTCCTGTGTCTTTTTAAGCCATTTTTGCTGCTGGCTGCATAGCAAGACTCACAGCTCCATGACAACCTGCAGTGTTCTACAATGGAATCATCCTCCCACTCCTCCCATGTATTTCTGGGTGCTTGGGGCAGTATACAGGGTTCATTAGTCTAAGAGGTCAGGTACAACGTCGCATAAGAATCTTTCATCTTGCAGCTTGACCTGACTCATCTTCAAGATAAGCTATTTTCTTTTCAGATCTTTCATCCTACTTTGCAGCTAGTGAAACAAACCTCAGAAGGTGGCACCTGAACAAAGCAAACCTGCATCTGCCTTCCTCAATTACTTTATGTGACCTCAACATACGCAAAGTCAGAAAAGCAAATCATTCAATTCCACTTTGTCTAAAATCTGACCTCTCCTATCCTCAGCAGCCAGGGTCCTGAAAACTCCTCCTGTAGAGTTCCACCATGTGTTCGTTACAGAGAAAAGAAGAGTGAAGGATATGGAGTTTCTGATGGAGAGCCTGGTGTTGGTTAGGTAGCACAGAAAAATAGCAAGGTCCCCACAAAGGATGAAACATTTCTGACTAACTTGACTGAGGTAGGCAAGACCTTGAGTTTCTGTCAGTTTATTCACACTGAGAACCTAAGCACTTACAAGGAAAACCACTTCCTTTTACCTCTATCAATAGGTTTATTACCACTGGAAGTCATCCAGTCATTGATTTTGACCAGTGGCCAGTTACAGTTTATGAAACATTGGAAACATGCTTTGCTTGCCTTCTCACTGCTGAAAAACTGACCTAGTGTTGAAGGGTCTCTCTCAACAAGTTATGTATGCCAGCTTCACTGAGGAGGAACTAAAAATTGCTGTCTGGTGGAAAGTGGAGTAAATTACTCAGGGCAAACATTTGCAAGCTATTTGCAGAACACTGGGCAGTTACAACCATGAAAGGCAAGCATATGCACAGAGACAGATGGCAACGAGGGTGGCTTGGAGGGGAGGCAGTTAGAGTTTAGGTGTAAGAAATTAAGAAACCATTGATAGAAAAGTTTAAAAGTGGGTAAGGGATTCATGGTTGCTTTTATGAGCCTTGTAAGGAAATCTTGAATAGAAGCATGCAGAAACTAACATGAGAAATACATGTATATGAAAAAAGTCAGAGAAGGAAAAACATTAGTGAATAAAAAGCTTTCTCCTAGCATTATAGAAAAATGGTCTGCATTATACAGAAAAAAAAAATATGTGTTAATATCACAGCAAACTGCAGAGAACCCTTGTTTAATCCTCCTCCATGCATTTCTTATCATTCTCTATACTCTTCACAGGTGATGGGTTTCTGTAATAAAATAGTTTCATGGGTAGCTTGTTTTGAAATAACTAAAAGAAGTATTTGAATGTGACAGTAAATTCTAAAAACTGAGGGGGAAGATATTCATCATTTGGTATGTAATATCATCTTTACTTTAGAGATGAAAACACAAAGGCATACAGAAATAAAATTGAGTTTCTGCAGTCCCATACTGAGTCCATGTATGACTAGAAAAAATACTATGTCTTAAATTTTTGAAGGCACTTGGGATGGCTGAATAAGATGACTACCAGAAGCAGATATTTTTTCAGATTTACTATTGCTTAAGACATACAGTGTTAAATAGTTTCCCCATTAATTAATTTTCACATCCATTTGGAGTCACTTTCTGGAAAAAAGGAACCTTAGCAACCAGAAGTGTCTCTCTGCTATGTAAAAGCCTTTTTCAATTTAAGAAACTAAAGCTTTGCATCTGGGTACTTACTTTAAAAGCTGACATTGAAAAGATAATGTAAGCCTGCCCAGTCCTCCCCTTTACAAAGTCCTATTATTTGATATACATCTAGTAGCATGTGCATTTGAGGTTACAATGTCCTTACCCATGGCTTCCTGCAGTTTACACTGGACCATTATTCTGTACACAATGAGACATAACATTAAAAATGCATAGCACACCTTGCCCAAATTATCTCATTGTTTTGCCAGGACAGAAAACATGAAGCATGCAATTGGAAAGAAACTGTCTTCCTTCTTCTGCTATTGGTATCCTTAATTTCTTTGTAAGTTAGTTTGTTTAAAATGAGGATTTCTCCAGAAACACAAAACAGGATTCTGGATGCACATAAAGATTCTTTGTTGAGACCTGAACTCATTTTTTCAGTTCCTAAAAGAAAATCCTTTGTTTTGCGTGCCCATATTCTAGTAGGGGTTTTAAAGACCCAAAATAAACCTGAATATACCACCATAAATTACTGCCAGATGATGAATTGCTTTTTGACTGGAGAGAGTGGAGCTAGTATCCCAATCCTATTGAAAGTCAATGAGCACTGAGAGTCAAATTCCAGTCTGAGGACTTTCTCCAAATCTCACACAATTACCACTTCCTAGGTTTTTCTTACTGTGCTGGAGTAAAGCATCAGCATAATTTTTTTTTCTCCCAAGATAGACTTGTTTGTATTTTCCAGCCTAGAATCTCATTTAATCTTCCATTCAGATATCTTATGTTATTAGGTTGTCTTCTTATTACTTCTCTATCCTTATTGACGCTCATACATTTTCCCCATTTATTATGTCCTGTGGGTTTCATTATCATGTAGTTTCCCCCAAGTGAAAAAAATAAGCTTGTGTAAATGAATGGTATTTCTCTCCTTATTTCAGCTCAGCTACGCTGATCCACACCAGTGGAGGCTCTATCTAACTGTCCCTAGAAGATTGTTAATTGAAACCAGAAGTAAGCAATTGACTGCATTATGCAGTGCACAGAATCCCTACAATTATACTCTGATGATAGTCTTTCAAATCCAGCTCTCAATCCCCATAAAATGCTCATGCACTGTCTCCTGAGAATTACAGTGAATTAATATTTTCTGCAAGAAGTTCTTTTGGGATAAATTGATACAATTGTAATACATTTCAGTGAAGCTGTACAGAAAACAGTTAAGCTTGATCAATCATATGCTATTCTAAACTGCATGTATCAGTGAATCATATCAAAGGGATCATTTGTTTTGAGACTATAAATCTTTTGATGTACAGGAAAATAGGATTTTAGGACAAAAATGAAGTTTATTTTACACATTAAATAAAAGCACAGCTGAATCTGGATTGAAAGAAATATGAATCTGGATGGAAAGCAATATATATATTCTTATAATATTTTCCATCTAGGTCTCAAGTTTTGTTCCATTAAAATGTTAAAAATTTCAAAATAAGGCAGGAAAAAAAAGTAAAACTTCTGGTCGTATTAGTGATTAAGGGAAATGTTCTTGTCTATGTATCACAAATAGTAAACAAGCTGTCATATGAACAATTTTAGATTCCACAGCTTTGAATTCACAAGATGAAACCCATTTACTCTATCAATTAGCCGCAGAAAAGCTACAACAAAACAAAAGCTTTTGAAAAAAAAAATTTAAAAACCACCACACCAATCTCAAAACTTCCAGCTGTTAAACTTCTTTAGAGTGACTAACATGCCATAAGTCAAGCCTGTATATTGTCTGTTTCAGATACTGGCATAAGCACTGCTAAAACTGCCCTCAGAATCACACCTTGTGAAGCATTCCACCTAATTCTCCAAGGCATATTTGATTTAATTTCCTCACAATCAATAAGATTCTCCCCAGGAGCAAAAAACACAATGCCAAGTTCAAGTACACATTTTACATACAAGAAGAAGACTGCTGGACATTAAAATTAATATTTATCAGAGGGCAATCACCTTCAGCAGTATTTCTAGGTAGGTTCTCAATTCTTTAAAAGCAAATTGAATAATATGCAATGAGATAATAATGATAATTTTCAGATAGACAAGAAATTGATGTGGTAGGTCTCAAACTGTTTCAAAACAGCCACTTTTGAGACTGTCATTTTCTCTCTGTCAAATATGAGGAATCAAGTGGGTAGCAAGACATATGGTGAGCATGCCCAACAAAAAACAATGAGAAGTGTTTGAAAAGAGAAGATAATCGCAGAGAAACGTATTTGTGAACTCTGGTTGCAGCCCTTTTATTTTTTCAGTCCTCAGAGAGTTTCCTTGTCCTCCTTGATCTCAGTGTATCAGTCAATCTTTAAAATACTTCCAAGGGGAAAAAGAAAAAAGGAATTTTCCTGACTTCTGGTGCTGGAGTCACTTACTCCTGTGAGCTCATCTTGGAGAGTGAAAGATCTGAGCACCAAAAATATGAATGCTCCCAGCCTCAAGGAGCAATGATCAGTAGGGACATTTCACTGTTGCTCTGCTGGCAGAGAACACTGGAAACAGAGGAAGAGCTCTGGAGATAAAGGGAAAAAGAAGGTGGAAAGGGAAAGCTATGCTAAGTAGTTGATTCTGGTACCATACAGACCAGAATTATGGTGCATGACATTCAGCACATCCCCTGACAGCTTTACTACAGTCTAAAGTAAAATAAGGACACACTAAGAGATCTCATTTACTAATACCAGAGGCAGGGCAAGCTTTAGGTCTCACTTCAACATATTTGCAAGTAAGAATCTCTCTATCTCAGACTTTATTTCTTTTTACTGCAAGTACAAGATTAAAGACTTTTTTGTTGTTGTTTTAGCAAGGCATCACATACACAGAGTTCATTCAGGATATTCTTTTTTGTAGTTCATCAAGTCTTATGTGACAGGGAACAAGAAAGTACTTGACAAAGCTTGGTAAATCCAATTGTCCAATTTCCACATGGGAATGTGGTCCTGGCCCATACCAGCACCTCCAGATGGTGATTCTGTGAATGTGAGCAAGTTGTATTAGATTCATAGGATCATAGAGTATCCTGGGTTAGAAGGGATTGACAAGGATCACCAAGTACAGCTACTGCTTTTGCACAGGACAGCCAAAAGAATCACACCAATGTGCCTAAGAGTATTTGTCAAACGCTTTTTGAATTCTGACACACTTGGTGCTGTGACCACTTCCCTGGGGAGCCTGTTACATGCCCAATCTCCCTCTGGGGGAAGAAACTTTTCCTGATGTCCAAACTAAACCTCCCCTGACACAACTTCCGGCCATGTCTTCAAGTCCTGTCACTGGTCACCAGAGTGAAGAGATCAGGGCCTGCCCCTTCTCTCCTCCTCACAAGTTGTTACAGCAGTGAGTTCTACCCTCAGCCTCCTCCAGGCTGAACAGACCAAGTGACCTCAGCCCCTCTTCATACGGATTCACCTCAAGGCCCTTTTCCACCTTCATTGCCTTCCTCTGGACACTCTCTAAGAGCTCGATGCCTTTTTTCCATTGTGTCACCCAGAACTGCCCCCAGCACTGGAGGTGAGGCTGTCCCAGAGCAGAGCAGAGCAGGACAATCCCCTCCCTTGCCTGGCTGTGATGCTGTGCCTGATGCATCCCAGCACACGGGTGGCTCTCCTGGCTGCCAGGGCACTGCTGGCTCACGTTCAGCTTGCCACTGACCAGGACCCCCAGGTCCGTTTCTGTGTCACTGCTCTCCATCATTTCATTCCTGTATGTATTTAGGGTTGCTCTGTTCCTGGTGCAGAATCTGGTACTTTTCCTTGTTAAACTTCATATGCCTAGTGTTTTCCCAGACCTCTACTTGGTTGAGATCTCTCTGCAGGGCCTCTCTGCCCTCACAGGAATCAACAGCTTCTCCCAGTTTTGTATCATCTCTGAACTTGCTTAGTATGCATTCCAATCCTCTGTCCAAATCATTTATGAAGATCTTGAAGAGCACAGAGCTAAGGATGGACCCCTGTGAAACATCACTGGGGTACCAGTCTGATGTCACCCATTCACTGTAACTCTTTGTGCCTAATCCATGAACCAGTGGCTTTAGCTCGGTCATCACATGATGCGTTTATCCAGATGTGGGCTGTAAATTTTTTCCAAAAAAAGATTCTCTCAGAGATGTAAGTAAATTCCTTCTGTCTTGCTTGCTAGACAGCTTTTAAGCCCTGAAAGAGTTATGCAAGCTCATAAGCATCCTCTTGGTTTCCTAAATTGTTCAATGCATTTTCTATTCAATCAGAATTTTCTTCTACACAATCTTCCCACACTTACTATTGTGATAGCATTTTTTGGAGCAAATCAAATGTATTTAAATCTGATATTTGAAGTAAGAGCCAGACAAGAATATCCTGCTTCACTTTGTCTGCACTTAGTCAACCCAAGTCCATACAACTATTGCTAAATTGACACTGGATCCCAGCTAAGCCTGTGAGTTACTTTGAGACTTTGCACCATGTAATTGCAAATAATCAAGCACATGAGAACCGTGAGTGTACATCTTTCTGAAAAAGTAAATATAGACGCACTCTCTGTCCAAAATATTGAAAACATAAAATTAAACTGCACTTTATCTCTCTTGGTGTAAAAAATCACTACCTCCGATGAGATGAATAGGTCCCAGTGCAAAGCTTTATTCCTAAAGGGAAGAAAGAGTGTAAAAAATGAAAGGTATTTTGTAGGAAGGACCTGTGATAAAAGGGAGAAAAAAGAATAAAATTACGCCACTTGAGGAACATGGTGTACTGAAAGCCTGGGAATCATTGAATGGAGAGCAAATAAGGAGCAAAGAGGGAAATTCTTTGCAGAGAACAATTCTACTAGGGGAAGACCAGAAGTGCTCAGAGGGAAGTCAGAGAGCTGATTAGATTTTATTGTTCTATTGTTTTTGCTGATAAATGATAATTGTGCCTATTAAATTGGTCAAGGAAAAAAAGCAGGGCAGATATTTGTCATTCTCAGCATGAATATTAGGCATATCACTGTCAGTTTCCAAGGTCATGTTTATGTCTTCCTCCTTCAGTCCTCAGGAAGAGTAGCTGTCTTCCCTTGTGCTTCTCCTCAGCATTTTGGGGACTTGGTTGAGTATACTAGGCTGCAGCAAGATGCAGACAGTAAAAGAGAAAAGGGTCATCCCCTGATGACACCAAGATTTATAGCAACAATGGGAAGAGGGATTGTGGCATTCACATTCTTTGAAAAAATTCCTTCACCCAGGGTTTTTCTCCTGGGAAGCTGAAAGGCAGTGAGAGAGGTGTCAGAGAAAAGGAAAACAATCCTTATCTCATTTTCTTCTCCTGTGCTGTGCTCATGTGGAATGTGTTTGGAGACCGTTTACCCAAAGGTGATTGCCTGATTGGACTCCGGTGTGAGTTGTTTTGACTCATGGGTTAATTGGGGGCAGGCTGTGTCAGGACTCTAGAAAGAGTCACAAGTTTTCATTATTATCTTTTTAGCATTGAGTAAGTATCTTTTCTGTATTCTTTAGTATAGTATGGTATTCTTTAATATAATATAGTATAATAAAGTCATAAACTAGCCTTATGAGAATATGGAGTCAGAGGCATAACTCTCTCCCCTCATCAGTGGACCTGCATTTAAAATAAGGGATCTGGAATTTTTGCTTGTCAAAGTGTTGTTTCTTTATTAATGTATTTTAAATTGTAACTTCTGCTGTGGCCTAACCAGATGCTGCTAGTTCTTACTTCAGATATAGATTTTTACTTCATCATCTATGCTTAATCCTATCTGCTCTTCTGGCCAAAGGGTGCATCTGGGGACAAGTACAAATCACCAAGTCCTGCCATTTGTGTAGGAATTACAGACATGTGCAGAGACTGTGAGTCTTTCTCCACATAAAATTCTTCAAATCCCTTTAAAGTAAATAACAGCACACATAAATGAATAAAGAAAAACATCTTGAGTACTGGTGCCTTGTTCACAGATTAAATCCTACATGTATACTAATTGTGGGATTTCTTCCCCTCATATGATTCCCTGGTTAAGGAGAGTTTTAACTTATATATACATATATGAGAACATACAACACTAATTTGGGTTACAAGAAAAAAAAGTTGAAGAACAGCAAAGACTTTTATTTAGGTAAATAAACTATCTAACTTCTATATAACTTGTGAGCATATATGTAGATATAGAGCTAGATATAGACATAGATGATATAGATACAGATGATATAGATATATAAACAATAGTATGAGGCTGCTTAGGATTCAGAGACTGTGGAAAAACACTATTACAGAGACTTATTTTCATCAATTGAGATTAGCCTCTAGGTGTATGTGGGTATAGAGAAAAAGTCCTTCCAAGAGAAAATTTTAGTAATAATCATATTTTGAAGCCATTAATATTTTCTTTAATGTTTTTTAATTAACACATTAGATTTTGATTGTAGCTGATCATAAATCTAAAATAGAGAAAAATGAAAAAAATATATATTTGTATTAGCTTATATTCCCACAAGGGTAAAATAGTTTATGTTAGAGATGTGATAGATATGAATGGAGAAACACTTGTTTTTATGAGTACTTTTGCTGTAAAAATTTACCAATATTATTGGTGACTGAAATAAGAATATTTTATGTTCATCCAGGACAAAACAACATAGAAAAAGAAAAAGTGAGTGAAGCCATTTTCCAGTAGTCTTTACTAAAATAAATATGGAAAACAATATATTTCTTTACAGCTCTGAACTATGGGCATGAATAAATATGTTGTTCGAAAACAAGTCACTTTTCCACAGCTGAATTTAGGTTTTATTTAGAAGAGATTTACTAGCTTTCAAATACAGAGGAGAAAATTCTTTTCATCAGGGATTTCCATAATGCACATAGGATGAGTATGCTTACAAATGGAATTTTGCAGTGCAGTGGGGAAACTGTGCCAAAGGGTTAGTCTGTGTAGGCCAAGGAACTGCCCCTTCCTCTTTCTCCACCTTCATTTCTTCTGATCAGAAACTTGTTTCCATTTTGCACATAATTCTGTTATGTCAGCATGGAGTGGGGAAACAGAAATTAAAACATCTGTTTTGCAAGTAGGAATGCATTTTTTGAGTTGCAAGCCCATCCACAAAACTTCTGTCTAGAGTAGTTTACCCTGCATCCACAATAAAGCCAACTAAATTTCTTAGCTACATGGTAGATACTGGTCCCACCAGGAAATTTATTTTGGAGTCTGGACATTGTTACAAAGAATAAGTACTTCTGTGTCCAAATATAGCATGTATGGCAATTTGTGGTACCGTGAAAGTAAAAGTTAAAATTGAAGAAAGCTGAGAGATTACAATCCACATATGACATGCGGTTAAACCCCACCTGTCAGAAAGATAAAATTGCCATTCATTTTAGGCAGAGTTGTGGTGGTTCATGGTCCTTGTTCCAAAAATTGCAAAGCTGAATCTGTTGGAGTTTCCAATTAAATGTAGGGCTCTGAATTAAGTCTTACTTATAGCCAGCTGCTGTTGTGAGATGATTTGAAGCGTCATGAAAGCATTGTCCAAATTAGCAAAGAGACCAAGTGAAAGCTTCCTAACTGAAATGGCAGAACTAAACAAATGAACTTAAACCAAACCTCTCCTAATGAAGTCAGTTCAGAAAAGATTTTCTGACTTGCTAAGTTATAGCACTAGGGTTGCCACTGTCAATAAGATATAATGGTAATGCTTTAGTAGGAAATGCAGAAAGCTGTATCAAAATTTCAGCACCATCTCTTTGTCAATATCCTGAACAAAAAGCTTTATAGCGGCTTGTCCACTGCAGCTGTGTCGTTGCAAATTACAACATGAGACTGCACTCAGTTACTGATAAACCAGCAAAAATACAAGTGTTTTACTGTCTGTCAGCAGGTTAAAAGGATTCTGTTACTTAGGCAGCTTTTAAAGCAATACAGCTGTCAAATAACTCATCTGGTTTTATTCCCTTGCAGTATTGTGCTGAATTAATTTGCCTACTGCTTTTTGCTCAACATGTTGTCTGCAGGATTACAGCATGCACATCACACAGTACTTGGGCCATTGCCCGTGAGGCAATGCTTTTGGATATAAAAGACAAAATTCAGAACAAAGTGAAGCAGAGCTTTTGCAGTAAAACTGGCACCAATCAGTAGCAATCATATTGTCTAACCATTTCCCTCATAGTGTAAGACAGAGAAATTCACTGTAAACAGCTACACAACTACTCCTGGGTCTGCATATGAAGATGTAAGGGATTGCAGAGAGTTCATAATAAGATGGAAAAATTAGGATATGGATACATAAAGAGAGAGATGAAAATATCTCTGTAGAGACAGATTGAAAATACAGATCACTGTGAAAGGCTGAGCTGTGCAGTGAAAGATTTTTTTTCAAATTATCATGGTTTTGTCGCTGTTTTTTATGCAAGGAAAAGCCATCCAACTGAAATCACCAATGGTTGCTGCTGTGCTTTGAGCAACCAAGAGGGGGAGAATTTGAACAGTAAAGAACATGATAAAAATAAAACAACAAAAATGCAGATAAAACAAAATAATTAAAAACAAAGCCCTAAATAAACAAAACCCCAAAAGCAAAAACAAACGAGCAAAAAATCCTAAAAGAACCCCTCAACCTGCCCCCTCTGAATGAACAACCATATCAATGAGGCAAACACCAGATTTCTACAGCTGCTTTCCATCTTTACCAAATACAAATAAGTAACTGTCATTGGAAGAAATTGCAAGGCTCCTAAATATACACAGGAGAAGCATTCAAGTACTGTAGAAATTAAGTCTGCATGTCCTTTTTTTTATAAAGTTCCTAAACTTAAAGGTCACTAATTTACTGAATTAGTATAGAATTCAAGGTTTTTGAGACTTTATCACTTTCTCTAAGGACAGTTGCATCACTCCTTTAGGTCTTGATTTTGAATGAAACTGAAACCTATGAAATAATTTGTCTGGGGATTAGTGAAAATACTTTCTACATAAGAGCCATCAAATTAATGTAATTTTTTTTAATAGAAAAGGACATAGGAAATCATTCCCATTGGACTATGTCACGTTGTGATTACTAACCTAATTCCCATTTATACAAGCCAGTCAAGTCATTTCTACAAGCATCCTAATCCCTTACAAACTAAAAGGTATTTTTATTTAGTAGACACAGCTCTCAATGTTCTTGAGACTATTTCATGTCTTCTTGCCAAATCTCTCCCCAGTCATCAACTCTTTTTTTCAGATTCCAAAAAATCAAGACTTGACTTGCTCTCTTGAAAACTCAGTAATGTTACCCTAAATCTCTAAGGAATCACTAAAATCACTTTCTAAATTTGGCCCATTGTTGTTATAGGCTAAAGTCCTTTATCTGAACTTCATAGTCCATCTTGCACATTGATTCTTCTTCTCCTGATCTGAAATACTGCAACATGAGAAGCTTAAGAAAAGGGATATCAGATCCAGTAGAGCATAGCAATTTGGAAAAAGCAGAATCTTATTTCCTACAGTCTTCAAAGTGTGACATTCTTAAAGTCAAATTTGACCATATATTGTTTATTTTTACTGCATCTTCATCTTTTAAAATGGAATATAATTCATAAGCTCATTTTTATAATAAAATGCATAATTAAAAATCGGAAAAATAAAAAAATAGAGAAATGAACCACAACTCCTAAATCCAAATTTTCAACCATGTGCTTAAGTAGTTACCTGGAGAACAGAACTACCTATGTCATTTAAATTATACCCTCATCAAAGGAATTTTCTGAATCAGATACCTAACCATACCAATATGTCATCTTGGAACTAAAAACAGAAATCAAAGTAACTTTTTTTTTTTTTGGTGAGGTCCTTTAAATATCTTTTACCTCAGCATTTTTTCACACTGTCTTAAGGTGCTGAAAAAATTATGTTGCAAAATTCTATAATTCTATCCTGCATGATGTCACAGAAATTCAGTGGCATTGACTTTTTTTGGTTTTTAACATTTTGAAATATTCAGAGAAAACTCTTGGTATTTTTATCCTAGTTGTAATCCTAAGTTTAATAATTAATATTTTCTCAAGTTAATTGGTAGCAATGATCATCAAAACACAGGGCAAGTACCTGAAGCATTATCTGACACTTAGACTCACCTGTTCCCTTATCCCAAAGTTATTCATTGTTTCCCCTTATCTGTCCTGTGTCAGAGAAGACTTAGCTTTTTTTGAAAGAAACAGTAAAAATTCTTTCCAGGGACATGGAAGTACATTTTGTTCTGTTTGATTGTAATAATTAACTAATGCATTTGCTTCACCTTTTAATAACCTTTGTCAATTTCAGATTTAAAAATTTAAATTGAGAGGTGTAGAAAAGCAAAATAACTTTTGTAACAGGATTCAAACCACTATTGGGTCTTGGATTCATGTCAAAGGGAGACTCAAGTGGGTATCATTCTTTCCTCCCATGTTACTCTCTGGTCAAAGGGAGGCTGTGATTGTCAGGCAAGAAAAGAGCTCAGAAGTTAATCCTAGGACAGAGCAAGGTCCACCTTTCTTGGGTAGCTTGTAATGTCCCAAAACTGCCTGATTCCTACAGTACTAGAGTCATGATGCAGTCAGTCTATGATGGGATCCTGAAAACAGGACACTGTTTAACCTCAAGATTTTTTTTAAGGGATATAGGCAGTTTTTTGGATAGATAGGTAAACTGAAGTACCATAAGGTTATGTCAATTATGCCTTTCACTTGTGCCATAGTTGGCTCAGAGCAAAATCAAGATTATCCCACCCTGTATATCCCACCATTCTTAGCTATGACTAACATAGGTGAAAAGAAATCTTCCTATTATAGTGAAATGATCAAGACAGTAGAGCTGGATTGTCTTTAGAGCAATTTGGATGCAGCAAGTTACAGAAAAATTGCAGCTCACAGTTGTCATGCCGTGCGATCTAGTTGGAAGAAAAGAGAATGATTATTACTAGAATCCCAAAGGCATCTCCGTTACTTTGGAAATACTTCAGAAAAACTTGACACAGAAATAGTAACTCCTCCCCACCAGCAACAGTTCTTTGCCATCATTAGTACTAACCAATTATCAAGAGAGAAATGGGTTCAATACAACAGAAAACAAAAAATTCAGGGCAGCATTTAGCCGGCTGCCAGGCCTGTGTTTCATCAGACACTGTAAATATATCTGAAAGTGGCACTGAAGTTCAAAAGGAATACTTAATCTGAAATAGCTTGTTTGTAATGAGCCCTCCCTTTCCAAAAGCTCTTAGATTTAGGCAGCCAAGTGATGAATCACCAGAAACTGAGTGCTTAAATTCCCCTGATTATGTTTTTTTCTTTTCTTTACTTGAAACTTTAAAATGTTATGAGTTACCACCAGCTTTCAGCACAGTATGGGTTTTTTTACCATCCTTTTTAATTGATTTAAGACTGTAATAGTTACATGTTCAGAAAGATGTTTTGGCAGTCAATTTTACTAAAAAATGAAGGAAAAAAGGAGAAAAAAGCCCTAAACAAATATAAAGTTAAGCAGATGTGAAGGGCACAAGTTCTGTTTATTAGCATAATAAAGTCATCATTATTTTAGCAACAAATGTTTTTTTCCTAATAAAAATATACCATCTCAGAATAATTAAACAAATAATGTTTAACATTCACATAGTTAAGGTGAAATAAACAAATGAGTGGGTTTACACAGAAAATGCAACTTCATTTATTGCTTAAGCAATGTTTTGTCATACATAATAATCCTAGCCTGGGTAGTATATTCAATTCTTTGTGATCTTTCTACTTTTGATTTGTATGTGTTAGTAAAATGTAAGATTATCACTTCTTCTGTTTGGTATTGGATCTAAGCAGAAGAGACTGACTAGCCAGAATATGTAAAAATTATCAACAAAAGTAGAAATAAATAATGATATGACTTTTAAAAGGGTGATCTGTTTGTTAATAAAGTAGCTCCATGTGTTCCATCACCAAAACAATACAAAATTAGTATGAAAAATATTATGAACTACCTTGATAATAAATACAAACTGCCTTCTACTCCACTGCATGTAACTTTACTGTGATAAAGCTCAAGAGTTTGCACACAAACTTCTCATCCACTTGACAAATTTCAGAAAAACAAAAAACAAAAAACAACGAGCAACCCAAATCTTTTGATAAAGGTCATTTTGGAATGTGACACCATGTCACCAAATGTTGAATCTGGAGAAGCAAAGATTATGCAAAAGTATTCTGGTTTACTATTTCAGGTAAACAGCCAAGACAAGAAGCTATAGTGTTCCTCCTTCCTTGTAGGAGGCTATAAAAATAAAAACTTCAGCTTATTTTTCTCTTCTGAAGAGAGTTGAAATATACGTGCATTTCTGGGTATTGGTGTGTCTGGGAGTTAGAACAGGAAAGGCAGACTATTTTGCAGTCCCTGTGTAAAAGTGATGAATTAATACCTTACTTTATTTTTGCTTAAAGCATTATTTTGACAGCTGCACTAATTATATCTCAATCCATTTTAAAAACAACTTAAAAAAATAAATAGGCTGTCTTTCTGATATACATTGATTCCAAACCTACTGCCACTGCATTGCTGGGTTTCAGCAAGGAAAAAATATTATGACAGATAAAAATGGTTTCAGCTGTACATGGCTAGAAGAAATAATTTTCTGTGATTTTTCTGTTGTAATGTAATTCCTATTTGAAAGAAAATATTTGTTTTGAGGAGGCAAGTTTCTTTCATTGTTAGCTTCACCTAGCTAACAAGTTTCATTGTTATCTTCAACCCTTATTTTCTTTGGGTCTACTTTTTTTCAATATATATACAGGATCCTATTCCATGTAGAAATTTTGTTGGCACACACTCTGTGCTATTTATCTGGCTTACAGAATGTGATTCAATTGAAGTTCATTCTGAATAACATTTGATGTATTCTTTACATCGGAGGATTTCAGTGACTCCAAGTACAGACTTTGCTTCATCTTTTCCAGAGATCTAGAATAATCTGCAAACTATTTCCATGTTAATAATCTTGTTTTGTTTTTTAGTCTGCCCATTTCAATTTATCAGACTGTATTGAAAAATATTATTTTCAAAAACCCAAATAGGGAAAGTTTTGTATTGGCAGTTTATTTTACACTTCATAATATCTTAATATTGTCCTTTCATTTAACCTCATCCCAGTGTCAGCATTGCTTAGTGGAATCAGCAGAGCAGTTCAGTAATTTTGTACAATGGAAACCTCAGTGTATTTCTGAACCAAAGTTCTCTGCATCAGTCCTCTAATGACAGAAGGGGAGAAATCTGAGTTTTACTTTAAACTGTTTCCAACATCACTTTGATCTTCCTTAGATTCACCAGAGCAAATCCTTCCTAGGCAGGTGCTTGAAGCTTCAATGGAATCTACTGTTGAAGTAAAGAAAATGTGTTGTCATAAAATAATATGAAAATTTATTGAATGCCATCAGTGTCCAACTGTCTTTGTAATACAGCCTTTCCAGTACATTCTATGGATCTCTTTGGTTTTCTAAACAAAATTTACCAGTTTCTGTTAAATTGTTTTATCTAGACAATGCTGTGTCATGGTTCCACATTCTAGGAACAGAAATAAGCCAGCCTGATGGATCTGGAAGGAAATAGTTTCTTAAACATAGACATCAAACACCAATCTTAAATCTTATAGGTAGATTTTGCAAAAAAATGTTGCATGTCAGAATAAGAGTGTGAGCTATTCATGAGTACTGAGTGCATGGGTAAGATTTGCATCACCTCTATCCACTTTCTGTTTTACTGCTTTAGGGTAAGTTATATTACATCATTTAGTTTTGCAGAAGGCTTTGTAAATGTTAAAGCCATTTCTAGAAGTGTGATTATGGTAACTCCAAAACAATAGCCGATTTTTTGACAATTAAAAATAAGATCAGGTTTTATTATCATGCCTGAGGGGAGTAGCAGTTCCTCTCAGCAATATAAGTTGCCCAGTCAAGCTTTTGTCACACTAAAAAGTTAATTTATCAACCCATGTAGAATTTTGAAACTACTGTTTCTATCAGAAACTAATTACCATGTGCATCACACTAAAAACAAGGAAAAAATTTATTTTCTTTTTATTTTAGATGTAATTCATAAGCTGTTAAAATGACAGGTCTGTGTTCCCTTGTTAAATCATCCACTAGGTAAAAAAATGCTAAATCCTGTACCTAGGGAGGAACAAACCCTGGCACCAGCATATGGACTGGGGGCCGCCCAGCAGGAAAGCAGCTTTGTAAAGGAGGTGGGGTTTCTGATGGACAGAGATTCAAATATGAAACAGCAATGTGTCCCTGTTGCAAAGACAGTCAACAATATTCTGGGATGCATCAGGAAGCATGCATCTTGTTATGCAGCCAGCAGCTTGAGGGAGGTGAACTTTCTCCTCTGGCAAGAACTGGTGAGGCCACACCTGGAGTGACACGTCCAGTTCTGATCTCCTGAGAACAGAGGCATGAACATACTGGTCCAGTGAAGCTCCACAAAGATGCTGAAGGGACTAGAGCACCTCTCACATGAAGAGAGGATAAGAGAGCTGGGACCGCTCACCCAGAGAATAGAAAGCTATGGGGTATCTAGCTCACTGGTATAAATACCTGATGAAAAAATGAAAAGAATATGAAATGAGATTTTTCTTCTCAATGATGCTCACAATGGAACAGAAGGCAATGGACATAAATGGGAAACTGGAAAATTCTTTTTAAAGGCAAGAAATAAGAGGTTTTTTACTTTGTTACTAAACTCTGGAGCAGTGAGCCCTGCTCAGTGAGGGCAGTGAGCACTGCTCAGTGAGCAGTGAGGTTGAGGGTTCTACAGCCTCTAAAACCTGACTGGACATGGTCCCAAGCACATGATTGGGGTGATAATATTTTTGAAAAGCACATGAATATACCTGGAAAGAGTGCAAGTTTCCATACTGGTCTGCCAAACACTGGGCAGCCTAAGAACCCAGGTTGTAGCCAAGAATCCTGTCCTAAAATAATACCCTTACAATCATGCAAAAACATGTAAGGAAAAAAATGCAAAGGCCTACAGGAAAAAAAAGAAAGCACAAGGTACATATCAATATACAATTTTGCTATGGTGACAATGTGCTTCTTAGCTTATACAGCAAGAACAAATGTATTTTCCAGGACACCCAGATACATTATAAGAGAGGAAGTATGCCCTCACAGTTTTCTTCCTGCCTGGTTTGCAGAGCTGTACAACTTTTGTGAGTTTCCTCTACTTTCGTAAAAGAAAACCTTTGGATTCCAGAGGAAACATGGTATACTTCCTTCTAATTTGACTTCATACCATCCAAAAACCTCATTTGATCTGTGTCTGCTACATGATCTATATAGCACTACTAATCCCTCTGGTCCCTGGGTAAAAAAAAGAAACTTTTAAGCATTACTTTATATAAATACATAAGAAGCTAAAATTCTTTTCTACATTCAAAAAATGCACTTCTTTTTCTGTAAAAATATACCGTTTATTCTATGTAAAGGCAGCAGGAAGACATTTTCTATGTTAGATTGCATTAGACTAACACATAGTGACAGAAAATATATAAAGTCCATTGATGTGATATACATGTTGAAGGCATTTTTGTCACTCAGTAATAAAAACATATAAAAGTTGGGAAAAGTTACATTGTGCTAAAAAAATTTCACATTTTATGAATAGTTTGTTATTAGCTTCCAAAACAAGACATCAGTTCTCATGAAAGTGACTATAACATCATTTGTTTCACTATGCCTCAGGTAAAAGTAGATGTAATCTTCCCCATGCCTCTCAGGCTTGTGTTACAAAGACATTTTGTTTTGTTGATTTTAGGGATAATTTTTCTGGTTTGGAGTTGCTCTGCTTTTTCTTCCCAGAGAAAAATGAAGCAAAACAGAGCTAATGGAAATTTTAAGCTATAGGTTTAGAAATTGATATAGCTAGAGTTTATAGACACCAAGTGAAAACTTGCATATCTTGGTCAGGTTTTCACAAAGCATAAAGGGACACATATTACTACAGTTTATAGGTGAGGATTTGCAGCCCAGCTGCCAAGGGCCAGCTCTTAGTTCAGTTCAAACTTCCAGAGGCTTCAAACAGCAGCTCTTGCTGTTTTCTGCATGGCCAATGCATTTTAAAAAGAGATTTTGTGTGTTATGCCTTGCATGAGTATTTTGCAATTTCATTTTAAGGGCTGAAGAAGGAGAAATTAGGATTTTTTTTTCCTTTGCCCCCACGAGGGGAAATAAAATTCCATACACATGAGGAAAAATTGGTCTGATGCGACAGGATTACTCTCTATTACTAATTTGGCCATGAACTTTTCGTGTGATTCTCTGAAGTTTTTGAAATGTAGCTGGAATATCTAGGCATGTTTTGATGTTCAAATTCACTTTAACTCCTTTGAGATTTCCAATCTAGCTGCTCCTAATTTTTCAAACTACAAATATTTGTAGAGGTGGAGTCACATAACCCTAGAATAGTTGGAAGTGACCCTAGAAGATCATTTTATCAAACACTGTGCTTAAAGAGGATTGTGTACTGTTAGTTGACTAGATATTCTTCCAATTGGCTTCTGAATATTTCCAAGGATGGACACTCCACAACCACTCTGGACAACTTGACACATTGAAAGTATTTTATAAAGAACTTGCAGATCAATGGTGTCTGAAAAGAGAAGAAATTCTAAATATCACACATAGAGCTTTCCATCTAAAAAAAAATGGATATTGGACTAAATTGTGGCTCAGTTATAAAGTCTGCATTAAGAAATACAGTCTTTCTGTTGTCATTAAACAAGGAAAGTTAACTGTTAATTATTAAAAATGCTCTCCCTGTACCCTCTGTGACACTCTGCCACCAGAAGCTGAAATTTCAGAAAAACCAGGTTTTGCAAGTATGGTTACCCTGGAGAAAATGCATAAAAACTGTTCCTCAAAGAATTTTTAAGCTGTTTTTCAGACACACTTGAACCATAGTATGTAAAATATATTTCACATACCTCAATTCCTTTAGATCTTTGAGAAGACCTCTAAATCCTTTTTTTTTGTCATAGAGAGAAAGATCCAAAATATCCTGTTATGGATTTATTAATATAATTTTCCAGTCTTCATTTCCACTGAATAAATAAATCATTAACTGTATAACCAAGATATCTCAAATTGAAAAGATTCAGTCATAGCTCCAGAGGGCAACCTTTGTGTACAATCTACAGACCAGTAAAGCAGTATGAAATCCTTTCAGTGAAGAATATGAGGACAAAATCAGGTTTGGTATTTTTGTGAGAAAAAAAAATTTAAATAAGCCAAAAAGCACTTGGTTTCTTTGAAAATTTTCTTCCCTTTCTTGCGAAAATGAAAAAAAGGTTTTGAGTTTTTACTTCATTTTTTTCTTCCAGTTGTGAGGCCAGAATTTTGCTTAGAAATATTTTCCACTGTTGTTCTAGAGGGGAGAGGCATAAATTTCACCAATGTAAAATATCTTGTCTTAGAAGGTAATGTGGGCTACATTTTCATATCTTTTCTCATTTTTCATGTTTTGTCCTTCCTGGGAGGGTGCATCATGTTAGAGAAACACTTTAATAAGAATGGCTTGTGATTTTATCATAAACAAATCTTCATTGAAGAGAAGGGTTTGCAAGTCCATCCTCTCTTTCTTGTTCAACTGGCTGATGCTTAACTCAAGTAGTTTTCTTCAAGGTAGGCAAAATTTATGATGCAGCAGACATAGAAGTCCAGTTTGCCTGCAAAGCTTTTATTTGTAGTAGGGAAGTACATGTCAAGAATATGTTTCTGGTCAGTCTCTCAAAATCAGAGGTTCATCTTAAATATCCTTAGACAAGAAATTAGCATCTCCACAGAAACTTTGGATACCACAAACCGTACAACCTCATATTTTGTGCAAAAGGTGAGGTTATCCTTAACTGTGATTTATACTTTAGAGGAAGTAAAAGTCCAGCTGAAAGCATATCTACTAATTTCATGTATTACCTCTCTAAAATGTGTGTTTCTTCAGGTTGAAGGACCACATCATTCTTTGCCTATGAAAATGAAACCTCTGAAATAACAAAATTTTTGTATATTTTGGATTCTGCCTTTAGGTGTCAACAGTAAAAGAAAACAATCATAAAATCAGTAAAGAATAAGCACATTTTCGCCTCATAGAACTTCACAGTCATCAAAGTCTACCAGGACAGCAAAGTAACTGCTGCAGTTTTCTACTTACTCCTCCTTTGACAGCAGTGAGGCCTTTAGCATCATTCAACTTTTACTGCACTATAAAGTATTTAGGTATTTTAGTGTCTGGTGGGATGGGTGTTTTTAAGCAAAAATTGGAGGTTAAGAAGAGGTTTTTACACTCTTTGGAACATTCAGGTTTAGATGGTTGCTCACAGGTTACCAATTCCAGTCACCCAGCAAAACTAGAGGCCTCAAGGGAAAGACCTGTTTAGGGTAGAAAGGGATCAGGTAATATCCCATGGTAGTAGATGAGAAATGATTACTGAAACTGTTGTAATATGATTTTAGTGCTGAGACCACTGGGAAAGCAGATGTCAATTTTTTTTCCACCTTTTACTTTGGTTTTTGGGTTTTGGGGTTGTTTTTTTTTTTTTTTTTTTTGGTTTTGTTTGGTTTAGGTCAGGTTTTTTGTGATTTTTTCTTGTTGTTGCTGTGGTTTTTTGTTTCTCTTTTAGGTTTTTTTTGCCTTGTCCAACAATTTCCATACCTATGTGAAATGCAAAGTGCAACCTGTGCCTTTTTGAAATGAGTGGTAGTTAGCAGAAATGCATAACCACAGAAGATTACAAAGTTCTAGTTATTGTACACTGTTTTGGATTCCAAGGGGTTCTTCACTGCCAGTCCAGGTAAGCCATTGTAAACTTAAAAATGCTGGAAACTCTGCCCACTGCAGCATAGCTTCACATATGAGTCTGAGTTTTGCACTGCAGAGCAAAACAGAAGCTACATACATTTTAGAATGCAAGATACTCTTGGCATGAACCTCAGTGGGAAGCAACTGAATCAGCTCTTTCCCAGTGCTTCACTGGATCTCCAGTCTCACACTAGATTAAGCTACATTATATAACATTTATAGCTTAATACATTTTTGCCACTTTCCATTTATGATCATGTAGTGAAATTTTATTGCTGCTGATTTTACTGTGGGAAGGTTGAACTGAGTTCAGATTAATGTTCCTATTTATCTGCAAAAAAAAAAAAAAGAGTGCCTTACAATTATAACCAGTAAAAAATACTGAAGTTACAAAATCAAATTCGAATGTCACCCTCCTATGTAAGAAGCCTCTCTTCCTCATACAAAACATCCAATAAAAATAGTGTTCTTTTGCTTTAAAATGTGACACGAAAGATAATCCATAATGGAACAGGAGATAATGAGATTTACTTCACCTTAAGAAGTGTCATAATGCTTCCTGTTTCATAATGCTTTGGCAGATATGAAGCACGTCTCCTTTATTGTGCATAAAGTAAAGGGAATATTGTACAATCTTTTCTAATGTTAAAATCTTAATGCATTCAGTATTCTCAGTGAACAGCTTCTGGGCAATTGATTTATTTTTATAGTAAATAGGATTTGTTTTGTCTGTTCTGTTGTCCAAACATAAGCTAGCTTGGCTTAAAAAGCCTGATCTTCTTCTCAATACAGCTTTCTTTAAAAAAAGAAAAAAGAAACCCATACAATCTTAAAATGCTTAGATTCCTAGTTTTCTTCTTATATTAATTTTATTTTATAGCCAGCCATCTGATTTAAAATACTCTCTTGAAAAATAAAAGGAAATTCACACTTGAATTAAATTTAAATCAGCTCTCCCTTTGCTCTTAAAAATTAAGGACTAGTATGGTTTTTTCAAGTGGAAAACCTCTTTAAAATAGGAGACAATTAATATTTATGAAGTTACTTGGTACATAGCACCCTCCCAACATAGCACCCTCCCTTTCCATTTCCAAAATATGGGGTCTATACAGCCTAGTACATGCACAACTCCATCAGCAGCTCCTGCAAATGGTACAAAGACAGAACAGCAGGCAAAAAGCGAGCCTTGCAAAATATTTTATAAAGAAATCCTTCACTGCCCATTCAAAGAATAGAATTATCATGATACTTTTAGTCACTAGGGGTAAAATGACAGGTGGAACTGAATTAGATTAGAGCTCAGTGGGACCCCAAATTCAAATTCTCTTGTCACCCTTTTTCTAAAAGTCTAACATTCAAGATTATTTCAGATCAATTTGGTGCAGAAGCATAATTTCTGTTAGCTCAATTGTAATTCCTTTGGTAAATGTAGATTTTTGCAAACATTTTGCCTTCCTCTCCCACCCATGTTTTTATATTATTGACCTTAACAGTTCATTGTGAAATTTCACTTATGGGTTATCTTTATAAGCCTCTTTCTTCTATTATAGTGCAGGTCAAAGCATTCAGTTCAGAGTCCCTTTTTGCATGCTGTATTTTTTCTGTATGACAAAGATATTGCTTTCTCTATGGAAAACAAAATGGATAGGTGGATTCTCTTTTGCTGGGGCTCTTTTTATTTGAAAATCATCTGTCTTTACTTAAGCGGTCCAGGTCAGAAATGTGTACCCAAATTTTTTTATTCTTTGTCTTTGCAGCTCAGTATCTGAAGATCAAGTGGAATCTGTGAGTAGGAGTTCTATTACCTGACAAAGCACTGATGCTACTGTATTTCTTCCTTTCTCTAAACAAACTACTGCTCCCAGAAAACAGGAAAAAAAGTAACAACTCAACAAAAGAGGGCAAATGTCCTTTTCGTGAAGTATTCCTACAAGCACAGGCACGGAGAGAAGCTGCCTTACCAAATTATTTGTCCAGAGTCATTGGTTGCTACATAAAGAATTTCACATGGCAGACTCGGTAATTTTTATTTTTTGAAAATATATCATAATAAGATGAAATATCCAAATGAAATTAAAGATAATTTGGGGGCAAAAAAAATAAAACTATTTTAAAAAAGGAAGGGTTTCATTTGGAAAACAAACAAATGTCTTTGACATTGCCTAATTTTTGAATTTATCTTCTTCTGAATCTGCCTTTCAGGGAAATGGACTCAAATTTGGACTCTGATTACAGTGCAGTAGAACATGGGAACCCTAAACTTTCTCTAAGTAATTATCCAAAATTACTAATGATATTCTCAGATCTGTGAAGCTTTGCACTCAGCATAACAGCAGGTGGTGAGGAATTTTCTCTTGAGCTAAACATGACAGATTTTCTCTCCTTTAAGCACAAATCAAAGACAGAAACCAAAGGAAGTACAATGATGCTAGTATGCTGGATAGGAAACATTATCTTTTCATAAGTCAGTCACTGTAAATAATGGCTTAGAGTGCAAAGTATAGCACACAATTTCCAAATTTGGCAACAAAATGTCAAGGAAGTCTCAGAGGAAATTTAATTAGCTGGACATCTCCCACAGCCGAGTAAGCTACAGCCCCATTAACCATCGACATGCACCTCATGACACTGTTTTTACATCTCCTGCCTCTTTTGTGTAAAACATTAGTGTAAAGCAGAAGAATGAAGGAAATACCCTTAAACCTTCTGGCATCCCATCTTAAATGTGGGATGCATTTTCATACTCAGTTTGGGAAGGGCTTGTGCAGGATATGACACTGAAATCCAGCAGCTCCATGCTTTGAAACTTCGCCAGATGTTCACTTTGTCTTTTGAATAGAGCTAACAAGACACACATTGTAAGAAAGAATGAAGACAAACTCAAAAGAATAACAAAACAGGCCATGTATGAGGGGAAACTGTGCTGTCTGTGAATATCTATAAGGCAAAAGGACTGCCCAATATTACAAATTATATCACAAAAGACAACTGATTCCTCATTTTACAACTGAAGATTTGCATTCCTGGTCTTCAGGTGAGCCCCTTAAACTACAAATACACTCAGATTTTCCTATTTTTTTTCATTCCTCTCCACAAAGTGGTCATACAAGCTTACAGAGCTAGGACAGGATTTCTAAGGGTGAAAAATATAGTGATTTGCCACACCATTAATTCTGCTGGTTATGAATCTCAGCTTTTCTTTCTTGCCATAGGATAAAATCACATGCAGTTTTGAGAGGCAATCAATTAAAAATGTATTATTTATTAGAAATCCAATAAAGGGGGCTGTAGGCTCTAGACCACTAAAAGGAATGTTGCAGAAAGACTTTGACAGAATATTTTACAAGTGTTTGGGCTTTTGGAGAAAAAAGCCTAGGGTCTGGGGAACAGATTTATTAGATGACTATAAAGATTTCACAACTCCTGCAAAGCCAAAATCCATTTTAAATCAGAATTACACATAAGAGCTCCTTTGTGCCCTCATACCCCTAATGTCATGTCAGGCACAGGTCACACTCATATGTATTTAATTAGCTTTTGAAATCCATGCTTTTTGTTTTCTTTTGCCTATACACAAGGCAGCAGGTTCGAAGCTGTAGACCTTTGGCTGCTTTTAAGCTGCACACCTTTGTGTCAGAGACCTCAGCTGCTGTGGCATGCTGATCACTGATCACTGCCTGCAGACTTCTGCTCCCTGAAACCTTCCTCCAGGCTGTACAATGTGGGATTGTGGCTTGGATGGGAAGAAGTGGTCATCTGGGTGGAAGCCTGAACCTCAACAGACTTAACTGAAACACTGAAAACCAGATTTAGAAGAAAAGCATGATACAAGCCCCCTCCTCTGATAGTCATTTAGTACAAAGACATATTATCATGCCTCAGGGCTGCTCCACCAGGAGCAGGAGTTTGACCACAAACTGAGCTAGTTGTCAGAAGACAATGAGCTGCTCAGATCAGGCGACACAGAGCTGGGGCTGATGTTTGGAGCAAAGTCTTTCCAAGCAACATGCAGGAGTGCACTAATTGGGAGATTTAACACTTGACGGCTTGGCTGTCCCCACTCTACCTTCAGCCTAGGGGCTGAGTGCTCAGAGCTGCAGCCCCCAAGGAAAGTTTGGGGGCACAAAAGCTGTCAGCACCCAGCTGTGAGTGCCTTGGTTATGACTGGGCCCAGACACTCAAATCATGCGTGATCCCCACTTACTTGGAGCCAGACAGCCTGCTTTTAATCCTGACAGTAACAGAGTTGGCCATATTCTCAGGAAAGAAATCTTTAAAATTTCAAAATATCCCTGGTGGAACATGGTCTTTATCTGCCTTTGGTTGAAAAAGACTCAATTTATTTTTACTGTCTCCAAAGTGGGAGGTCTGAGTCTTCTGCTAGTGAGATTGTAAGGTATGAAGGACTTTCATTTCCTGCTAACCCACTATAGTGCAGGCCTGTCACTGGCAATATTTTACTTTATACTGAGGTTGAGTTTATTATGCTCAGTGCTGAAGTGGTCCATATATACGTGTTACATCTGCACAGACAAATGTACTTGTTCATTCTGAAGGGAAAAGAATATTAAAATATATGTGAATACAGATCCACAGTGAGGCTATTTAATTCCAGAAATACATAGGTGTTAAGAAATATAAAATTTATATAAAGGAATAAAACTAAATATTCCAGACATTTATGCTGTTTAATTTTCCAGAGCTGTTTCAGAGTTTTTAGAAAATTAACTGTGATACTCTATAAAAGTTTTGGTAGCTTATTTTTGAACCTAGCAACAGCAAGAAAAATGCAATTGTATGTAAAGTCCATGGTGTTCTTCTCAGTCCATTTCTACATATCCAAGGAAAACATGAAAGAGAAAACATAAAAATGGATTTTAAACCTTCAAATTATGCAGTCATAACTAGTATAAAGAATATACTTACAACTATCACACGTTAGGATAATATGGAAAAAGTAAGTTTGGGTTCACAGGGCTTCATTTGAATGAGTTTTGCTGTTTGTTTTTTTCTTTTTCTTGCCTGTCTGCTTGACAAAGGATTACACATTCTCTATAAACACTGGCTTCAGTAGTGATTGGACTAACATTTTATTGGGCTGACACTCATGCAAACCTGATGCACCCACATGAATTTGACTATACCTCAATGAGAGAAATCCATTAAGAACAATAAGTTTGCAGCTGTCTTTGAGGTCCAGAGTTCAGCTATTTCAGCAGGTGTTAAGAACTTTTAGGAACTGACTGCTGTCTTTATTTATTATTTCAATAGGGGTACACGTGATTTGGTGCTAACCACATTTGTCAGTACAAAAATCTTCTGAATTACTAACTAGGAGGATAATGTAGAAAAATAGATACCCTGTTTCTAGCCTGGAAAATCTGTTTTAAAAATACTTCTGCTGTCTGTGTGTATGTGTGCATGTACAGCAATGAAGTTTTACATGTAAAATATACTTTGAAACATATTTATTATACTGCACCGAATAAACCCCTTTAGCATCAACTATTAGTTTGACAGAAAATGCCTTGTCCTGTGAGAGGAAAATGTTGTGAAGTCCCTCATCAGTTGGTGGATTCTGAGGTTCTAAATAGATAATTTTAAAAATTAATTTTTTTTTCTTCTCTGCGGGAATCAGGAGAGACTAATTTATAAAAACAGTGGGAGTGTCAATAAGGAACTATCCCTGTCCCAAAAAAGAGGTGTTTCCTCCTGAATTCTACAAATCATTTATCTCTCAAAGTGATTGATTCTGTTAATTAAATACTCTGCACAGTATGAGCAGGTTGTTCTACATTATCTTTTCTGCTTCTGTTTCAAAAGTGGTTTTTCCTCCTCCAAATTCTACATGATTGTGCTGTGTAGCAATGATGCAGTTGTGTTGGAAAGCTCAGGCGTGGGTAGTAATATCACAGCAACAAACACAAATAGCTTTGCAGCAATGGAAAATTATCAATAACAGAAATAGTTGGTGGTGTTCTATTTTATAAAGCAACATTAGAAATAATAAAGTGAACATCCAGCACAAACAGCAGGATGTATAAGCTTCAGAATGGGAGGTTTAGTAATGAGAGTAATTTGTTTAGCTATTCCTAAAATCTTAATCAGAGTTATATATCAGCACTGATAATGTAGATAATGTATTTACTTTCCCAGCATCTCTCCTTCTCAGAAGAGAAGCAAAGTTTCTTGGACACTAAGCACTGAGGCTCTAGAAGAAAGCAATTTTTGCTTCAAATCCTCGTTACTTCCGGACTTACCATTGAAAATAATGAAAGGACAATCAGGACAATCTCTTTTTTTTTTTTTTTTTCTTTTTTTCATGGTGTTTGAGTTTAGGAAGTCATAATTGGTGAATTCTTTCAGTAGATCTCCCTGGAGCAGGGGAGTTTCTCTCCTCCCTCCAGTTCTGGTTAACATCTGTGTGGAAGGAGCCTGTGGTTGCTGTTTCACCTGGCTCTTGCCATTTGTAAGAACCTCAACAGCAGATGTGAGCCCCCGAGAAGAATGTTAACTGAGCTTATACGCCAGGAGGATGTTTGCTACCCCTGCCTCAACACCCTACTGTAACAATAACAAATAACAACATTTATCTTCTCCTTTCTCTTGTCTTTCTGTAAAGCTGAAGTCAATAAACTTCTCAGGAACAGGCTGCCTCTTCATTGGCATGTGTTCTGTTCCACAAACACGGTCCCCTGGAGACTTCCTTAAAAGCAAATACACGTCATCTGGCTATTTACAAGCAGGTTGGACAGCCTAAAGATATTAATTCAATTCTGTGAGTTGTAACAGCTCATAATCCCTGGAGCCTGACAAGGGATAAGTTATTGCTATCCTTAAGTGTTTGCTAAGCAAACAGAAGTTTACAGCTATTTTCTCTTTCAAGTGGGTCATCTGTAATATCTATCCAAACAGACACATTTGAAAGGTTATGAAAAGTCTTTACAGAGTTTGGATACCTTAAAAAATATTTCTTGAATGTTAGTTTCCATATCAAAATGAATTTAAAAGTAAATAAATAAACATTAAGATTTATTATAAGAAATCTGTGGTAGTTACCAGCATCTCTCTAGGGAATTTGATAGCAGTTTCTCTCTTCAAACTGACACAAAGTAACAAAGGTATGATTAGGGGTTTTCAGGCTGGCCCTAAAAGAAAAACAAGATGAAAGCAGACCAGTATTCGCAGCTATAACAAAAAAAAATTAGAGTAAATAAAGACAATTGCCACTGATGAGAGAGACAGCAGGCACAGTCCTAACAGAAAAAATATAGAAAAAAAAAAAAAGAGGAAAAGCAAAAGGGGTGGGGGGGGGGGGGGGAAGGGGAAGGGGAAGGGGAAGGGGAAGGGGAAGGGGAAGGGGAAGGGGAAGGGGAAGGGGAAGGGGAAGGGGAAGGGGAAGGGGAAGGGGAAGGGGAAGGGGAAGGGGAAGGGGAAGGGGAAGGGGAAGGGGAAGGGGAAGGGGAAGGGGAAGGGATAAAAAAAATAAAATAATAGAAAGGTATTTTTTCTTTCTCCCTGAACAGCACATTGGCTCCTATTGTTTCTCAGGGGAGCTGGAAACACATGGAATCAATATTTTTTTGATCAGATGCCACTTTTACTTTACAACAAGGTAGAGTGAGGTAGAGGAGACCTGCATTTCCTTTGTGAGCATGTTGGCACTGACACACACTTTTCAGTGTTTGTAGCAGGAAACACCACCAGTAGCATTCAGAGATGGAAAGCAGACCTCAGAGACTAAATTGGCTAGTGTTGTCTTCTTGCAGGATTCTCACTACCTGTTCAACATGTTTTAATTAAACAAATTCTCAGTAAAATGTTGATAGTAAACATCCTGAAGTTCATTCTCTGAGAATCAGCAACACTTTCCAGCTATGAAGGAATTTTTTCAGCCCAACTACATCTACAGTGGATGGAAATGGATTTTAAAATCAAACAAAGCCCATGAACAATTTAAAAGCAGCCTTCACAGTGACCCCTGTCTGGTCTGTTTTCAATAGATGCACCTCATTAAAGACCAGGATAACAGGCTTAGGTAGTTAAGTCAATACCTTCACAGTTGCCATCAAAATCTTTTTAAGACTTTAAGCTACCACAATTAGCAAAGTGTCTGAGATTTTTCCCTAGAAAATCAATAACAAAATGACCATCAGAGTCCTATGGCTTACCATATTTTCTGGTTTCTTTGTCTGAAAATGTGTTTAATCCATTTGTTATGGGTGTGAAATTTTATCACAAGCAGAAGAGCAGCTTTCCTAATTACTGCTAATGATATCACTATTGTTGGTAATAGGTTCCTCAAATGAAACATGTATGTTGACACCTAGGTAATAAGCTCAAATCTCAATAGTACCAACACATCAAGTAAATTACTCAGAGGTGCCTGTTTTCCTGAAAGATGGGAAGTATCCTCAAGGTATCAAAGTATACCATGAAACATAAATCAAAATCATCAACCTCTCTGAAAAACAGCCACCTCACAAAAATTCTGCTCACTTCCTAAAACACAAACTGTGAGGAAAATAAATAAAACAAATAAAGGGGGGTTTTATTTTAATAAATAAAGAAAGAAATAAAATAAAATCCCTGACCATTTCCATGAGGTTGACATGTATGCACTGAACATGGGCAAGATTTACAAATCCTTCCATCTAATGTTTTCTCTGGAGGAATCATTCTAGTTTTAAAAAATTAAGTAAATCACTTTCTTTCAAGTTTTCACATGCCATTCTCAATTCTGTCTGTTTTTATCTATCAAGCATAAATTACTAATATCACCTCTGTTTTTTTTGTAAGTAAAGTTCTTGCTTAGCTCTGACCTACCAGGCTTTAGGCAACTCCAAAGTATTTTCTTCTTCTTCTTCTTCAATAACTTGTTTATGCCTGGAGAGGTTTGATCACATTTTCTCTTGAGCCTCAGACTCTTGGCTTGGCACAAGCCATAGTTTCAATAAGAAGTGTTGAAGTCCTTGTGTTTTGAACCTACACACTGTCCCACTAAAGCCTTTTACCTCAGAGCAGAGCAAAACACTGCTCCAAGTGACTCTGTCAATACTGCTGTGGCTATGCTTCTGAAGTGCCCAGGGTTAACAGGATGTAATGAAATCACTGGTGAAGTTGCAAAAACTGTGGCATCTTCTCCTCAACCAGACTGCATTTTTTTCCATACTGAACTATAGTACTCTCTTTTGTGATAATGAAATAGATTTTTTATTTTCCTGGTACAGAGGGCAGCAAAAGCATCATGGAAGAAACAGCAGTCTTCAGAAGTGAAGGATGGTTTTCTAAGCTGAACTTAGAACTACCAAATGTGTATGACTAGAACATCCTATTTCTTTATTTTTTTTTACAACCAACATATTCACCACTGACCTGAGTAGTTCCAGTCTCAGCTGGTGTCCTTCAAGACAGCTGTCAATGATCTCCAACATCTTCTGAAGTCCTGACCTCTGCAGCTGTGTAACGACTGTTCAGACTTCCCAGTGCTAAATACTGATAAGACACAAGCATGAAGAGTAACTGCTGAGTAATCCTGGGAGAAGTTCAAACACACAAAGAGCCTTCAAAACAGAGAAACACACAGTAAGAATCTGTATGGATAAGGTCCCCATACAGAAAAGTCTAGCTGATGTGCTGCACAGCTGGACTTTCAGTGTAGGTTTCAATTGCACAACTAATTTATTTTTTTCATGTAATATATTGGTGTTGGAGCTTTTTCCTTTCATCAGTTCTAGTCTTATTCCAGAACATTCAATTAGAGATCTGAAAAACTATAATGTTCTTAGAAAGCAAACCATTCTCTACTTGACTTCTAAATGAGCTCCTGCAGCCAGCATTCAATTGTCTCTCTTGTATTTATAAAATCTGATTTTCTTACCCGATTTACAGGTAGCTGCACTGATTTCCGGAGTCAAAATACATGTTTATTCACCTTGCTTATGCACTTCCTTACAGCGATCATGTTCTTCAGCACTGTATAGAAGACAGACTTCTAAATGAATAAACAATATCCTGTTGCTACTTTTGCCCCAACCATGAGGGAGCTGTAATCTCTTAAGGAGGGACAAAACTCTGTGGTGTGTTCTTGAATTCTCTCAGTAAAAGAAAAAGTATTTAAGGTAAAGGTAAAACCTTTACTCCATCTGAGTAAAGTTCTTCTGTAATATGTGACTGGAATATCTTCTAAAGGTATTCCACATCAGGATGCTGGTAATACTATCCATAAATTTCTTATGCTTTAGAAAAATGTTGACAGTAGTAAAGTTTTTAGTGAGAAGACTGAATGTTTGATATGTCCTCAAATACAATTATTTATAAAGACGTTGCTCCAGCCAAAGAAAATTTAGTTTGCAATCAAAGCAAATGAAAGAATCTGCTAGAAAATAAAGTACTTGGAAAAAAAGGTGATTTCTCTGACTGAATGAGAGAAATTAGGATGGCACATTACAAGTCCATCTAGAATGTATGAAAAATAGGAAATTGGTGCTGTAGAAAATGAAAGTTGGTCTTGAGCCCACTAAGGTTAAGAGTGAAGAGAGAACAAATCTTCACCATTCTTCTCCCTGTCTCTTGAATACTCCCCAAGTCTGCAGGGGACATGCTGTAGTGCAGTGATGAATCTAAGGCAAAGGATGAAGTGGCTAAACAAGATCAGCAAACTTAATAACACACAGGGTTTCCATCTGGGAAATCTCCAGCCTCTTCATAAATCACCATATGAAACTGCAAACTGGCACTGTGGTCCAGGGACCAGCAGAAGATTGGACATAAGAGTGGTACAGAAGCCCAAAAGATAAGGGGCTAATGTGTAAGTCTCAAACACCAATATCCAGCTGTCCAGCCAACAGAGGACAGTTGACAAAAACACCCAGAGATTGATGGTAATAACAAGCTGTGAGAAAGAATAGTATGTGGGAGAAGGGGGCTGTACATAGGTAGGGCAGCACCTTACTGGGACAAACACCTTTGTGCAGGCCAGACAGATCATCAGCTGAATCTACACTGGAATCAGGACTGTTGTTCTCTTTTTCTCTCTTTCGTATTTTTCTCTCTCCCCTTTTCTAATCCCTCTCTCTCTCTCTCTCTGCCTCTCTTCCTTCTCACCCTAGTCCTTGATCCAAAACCCACCAGCAAGTGATTATATTAGGATCAGGGACTAACGTGCCAATTTCCACACCGTGTTATTTACTAATAAAACTTTGCAAGATTTTTCAGACCCTCTGATTTTTGTCATTAATTTCAACCCTGAGCATCTGTGATTCTCGGGTTCTCGCTTGCCTGTAAGGGTGGGACACCACAGGTGTGGATGCAGCTTGTCATCTCATCTACATAAAAATGGCCTGTCAGGATTATTTCTTCCTCTCTTTTCATTTCAGTTGTTTAGCATCTAATCCTTATTACAGGATTATTTTTCTAATCCTCAGTAAATCACACATGGAAAAATAACAGCATGCTCTCCAACTGACAGCACCTTTGCAAACTTTGAAATCCCCTTGACATGCTTGTTTACTAACTGCTTTCTTCAAATTACATTTCTCTTTCCCACCTATTTTGTGCCCATATATGTGTGTTTATATGCATGTGCATGTACACATACATGGTTAAGCACACACCCATATCTTTATATATCCCCTCTAGGGGCCTATGTTATCCATTCCTGATATAAGGCGAGGCTATTCTGACTGCTAAAAAAAATCACCACTTCAGTTTAATGAGAAAGAAAATAAATAAGCCTTTTAAATACAACTGTCTGCCAGTTTCTTTCCACTGATGGAAAGTAAATGATATCACATAGAGAATGAATTATCTCGTGGGCATGACCATCAGAAAATTATGTTTGGTTTCTTAAGAAAGAAAGACCATTGTACTGTACTTGTAAATTCAGAAAGCACAAAGAAGCTCTTAGGCTTATTTGCTTGCATTGTGGTCTCAGACAAGTGCAACCAAAACAGGCTTTCTAGATGATGAAAAAAAAATTCAGGTAGCCAGGAAGCCAGGCTGATCTAACCAAACCAAAATACACACTGAAAAATTTAGCAAGAGAGCCATAGTAATGCTCTGATGTGCCCCTCTCTCTTATCGTCTCCTCCAAGGAAATACTAGAGTTAACTGTTGAGTTAGCTTTTGGGTCTTGAGGTTTTTCCACACTTTTTTGATGAGAGGGAAGGGGGTTAGTCAATGTATTAATGGATTTAAAAAATATATCAGATTTTAAGAATATTTAGCTCTCCAACAGAAAACTACACTTCTTATCACGACTAAAATAACCTTGAAAAAGTATCCTTGTTTGGTGAGAAATCACACAATGAATAGCATTTTCACTTGAATATTTGTACTTTGGAGTCCTTCCAAAAGGATTGTAGATTTCATATGTTGTAAGTAGTCCTTGCTGTCATTCGAATGACCTTAGCTACTCTGTGGTGACCTGAGGAGGCTTGTTGCCTCTCCTATTTCATCACAAGCCCTTTTTTACAATTAAAGAACATAAATGATGCGAAAGCTTCATCTGCATACTTACCTAAAACGAAAAGCAGTACATCAGCAGAACAAAGTGTCACTGTCACTTATGTCAGAGTAATGGAGTTGTTGAAAACCATCAAACTCAGATGAGAACAAAGTGTAACCTGGATTTCCACAGTAATGTGTGGAGAAAAAAATGTGCTTGATGAAGTGTATCAGTTTCCAGCATCTGCTGCTATGAACTTGTTGCATGTGGGGACTGTGGCATCACTGAACTACAGCTGCACAAGTTGTCAACTTACTGTTGGCAGCACAACGTCTGCCTTTGCAATTCAACACAAAGCTATTATTAAGAGATTTGATTTTAACCCCTTGGAAATATGTGCCTTACTTTCACACCATACTCTGCCAGAAACCATTATTCAGAACAGTAGTGTAGACTAAAAGTCACACACACCCAAGAGTAAAAGAAATGAAACAAAAAAACTATCTCAGAACTTCTTTACTTCTTTCTTCTTTTTGAACCTTTCAAGAAACTTGATTTCTTTTCTTCTATATTTGAAGTGTTTTATTTGTGCACAATAAAGGAATGAGCAAAATAACAGGCTTTATCTCTCTATTGTAGTGGTAAATAATTGAATGTTATTCTCCTGCTAGGACACAAGAATTTCTTAAAAAGCAAAGAATAAAAAAAAAATTTAAAAAAAAATTGCATCCCGAGGCCTTTTAATTTCCTCACAGTTTATAGGACTTGACAAAGAGAACCATAAGATCACCCAGCACCTCATTCAGTACACCTCTCTTTGTGAAAGACGCTGGGATGTGAGGCATATGGAGGGCAGCCTGCACTTGAGGATGGAAAAATGTTCAGCCCTCGTGACAATTCCACAGAATTCTCAGTTGTACACAGCACTACAGCAACTGTCTGGTAACACAGGCCAGACTTGCATATCAGCTCTCTTGATAGCAGGGCTTTGCCTCTACATATCTTGTCATTTCCCAGTAGCTTACAGATGTATCTGCAAAATATTTTACCACATGAAAAAGCAAGCAAGCAAGAAACTAAGTAAGTCTTTCTTTGATATAAATGGATTCTACAGTCTAACTTTTATATATTTTCTTGTATTTAGCCTAATTTTAACAACTAAAACAATCTTACACATTGTCTCCAGTCCAACAAAGCTGTCATTCCCTGATAGCTTTTTCCCTGGAAAAATTCTGCAAGAACTAAAAGGTAGAAAAAGTGGAAAAATATAGGATACTTCAATTTAATATTTTATATTTCATTTTATTTTTTATAGAACCTGTTGCTAGGAGAAGAGAGGACTAAAAGCTTAGCAGATCAAAGGATGCACAGTCTGGATATAGATTCTACATTAGTTCTTCCCAGTGCACTGAGAGGCACAGCCAGAGTAGCTGGAGAATGAGGCCACAAATTATGGTGAGTCTGCTCACCAAAAATTGCATGCAAAGAGTACAATTTTTTTTTTTTTAATTTAATGGTTTTGTCATCTGTAATAGCCAGTCCATTGCTGGGAAGCTGAAAGATATGTATGACAGATATATATGTTACAAGCCATATAACATTGTTCCACTAAAAATTTCTTATTTTAACTGGGATTGCTAAACCCTTCTAATGAGTATACGGTATTTTCTTAAGCAGTAATATGTGAATAATCTATATTTAATAAAGTGTCTGAATACAACATTTTGAAATTCCATGCAGAGTCCAATTGATACATCTGTAAAAGATATAGGCAATTATATCAAGATGCGTAAGTGTGGGAAATAAATGTGAAAAAGCTGTCATGAATTCCTAAAAAATCAGTGAAGCAAACCATCTGGGAAGTGTTTATATCCCAGAAATTCCAAGAATAAGTTTCTGAATATGTTCATCAATAGCTTCTTGCATTTCTTACACCTACCTTCATTCATTTGCAAAAATGCATACCTTCAGAAACAGTACTCCTGTTGAGTGATTTCAAAGAGAAAGAAACAAGAAACATGGAATTTAACTTCAAAAATGGATTTAGAAAACATAAGTTTTTGTTTAAACAAACAGTTGTCAGAGCAGCCACTGAAATCATGCCAATATTCTGATTAGGCAGAAACAAAATGTAGTCATGGTCATTAAAACTATGTCATTGATTAAATTATGGTTCAAATTGGTTAAATACATAAGCTACATATGAAAACGTGAAACAATAATTTTGTTCTGCTTTCTGAACTTTATATTTGTCTTCTGTATGGTTAGGTCAATGGAGGAGTTTGTCTGATCTGCTCTGCTCTGCACTGGGGCGGCCTCAGTTCAAGTGCTGGGGGCAGCTCTGGGTGACACAGTTTAAGGAAGTCACCAAGATCTTTGAGAGTGTCCCAAGGAGGGCTAAGAAGATGGTGAAGGGCCTCAAGGGGAAGCTGTCTGAAGAGTGGCTGAGGTCACTTGGTCTAATCAGCCTGGAGAGGAGGAGCCTGACAGGAGCCCTCATTGTAGTTACAGCTTCCTGGCAAGGGGAAGAGGAGCAGCAGACGCTGATCTCTCCTCTGTGGTGACAGTGACAGGACTTGAGGAAATGGCCTTGTCATGGTTTGATGCGGGTGCAATGCCAGTGCCCCCATGAAAATATATGCTCCCTGGTGTCTGCTGTGAGACGTGACCAGGAATAGAGCAAAACAGGCTCCAGCTTAGGAATAAAGAAGAAAAACTTTATTAATCTACAACTATCTATAAAAAGAAACACACACAGAGCTCAGAATGAAAACCTTCCAAAAACATTTCCTCCTCCCGCCACCAAATTTCCAATACCTCCACCCCTCAGATCATCAACTCTCGGTCCATCACAAGCCTTTAGATAATCAATTCTCAGTTCATCAAGGAGAGAGGAGTCCCTCTTGTACCATAGACTTCCCCAGGAAACATAATTGAGACATCTTGTGCTTCCATGTCACACGTGGCACTGCCCAGAGATCATTTGCTATCTTGACCTCTTCCTTCCATGTCCAGTGCTCTCACCAGAGCTGCTCCTAGGGTTCCCCTTTTAAGGATGCTTTGCCCAGTTCCAAAAAAAAGCACAGTCTCTCACTTTTGGGACACCTGTTCCCCCCAAATCCAAACCCTGGGGCTGAGGGGTCTCAAGTACAGAGATCATCTTCTTCTTCCCTGAAGACGGAGGACACCACCACCACTCTCCTCACCTGTTGTCTCTGTTCACGCACTCCTTCACATAACATCACTGCACTCTCTTGGCTCCAAGCCATTCCTCCCCCTGGATGCAGTCTCTGTGTCACAGGAAAAAAAAATGGTTCTGTCCATGGCTATACAAGAAAAGTCCAGCAAAAGGCCACTCCATCTCCCCCTCCCACCTAAGATTCTCTTCAACTACTCTCATGGCCCATTTCCTCCTATCTCATCTCTATCTCTCTTCTCATTCAACTCCAGGAGGATCAGCAATTGTAAGGCTTCCATCATCCAAGAAAAGGGTTAAAACTCTCAGGCTCTGCCTGTCCAGAACTCCCAAGGCTGCTTTGCTGGGCACCTTCCCAAATACCTTCTTCGCAGCACCACCCCCCTTCTCCTTCTCGGCCGATGGTGCTACCGAATTTCAAGGTGGCACAGGCTGGCTCTCCCTCTCTCTCTCTCTCTCTCTCTGGCGGGGGCGCTGCCTGATGCCTCCTGGTGCTCCTTCACCCTTCCATCCTGCAGGGGCCTTCACCTCCCCTCTCTGTCCAAGGCCTGGCCTACCTCACCTGGATGCATGGCTTCCCCTCCCCTGTGGCTTCCCCTCCCCTGCCCAGCCCACAGCCAGGCAGGGGAGGTCTGACCTCTTTCATGGACAGAACCCAAGAGAAAGTTTTCCTGGGAGTTCTCTGCTTTTAACCCCCGTGTTCTCAGAGTCATATCCATGGCCTCAGTGGCCACACCGGGTGCCAACATTCAAATCTGAGCGCCTATTGGTTTGCCCACAGCATCCCAAAAGAACTCAGTTCCTTTTCAAACCAGGACAGGCCTGAAGTTGTGTCAGGAGACATTTAGGCTGGATATCAGAAAAACGTTTTTCACCCAGAGGGTGGCTGGACACTGGAACAGGCCTGCCAGGGAAGTGGTCACAGCACCAACGCTGAGTTCAAAAAGATCTGGGACAACACTCTCAGGCACGTAATGTGACCCTTGGCAGCACAAGGGTCACCTTGGGGCTGTCCTGTGCAGGGCCAGGAATTTGTTTCATTGATCCTTGTGAGTCTCTTCCAACACTGCCTAATATTTGATGTATGGTGTTTGAGGGAAAATTTCATCACTATTCTGTTCTAACACTGCTTCCTGGTCCAACATAGTCCTTCCCCATATTCATACAGAGCCTTCTTTCAGGCAGAAACTGCTGTAAAACAGGAGAAACAGGACACTGAGCTCCAGAAAGGCTGTGAAAATGGTCATGACCAGTGCAGACAACAGAACATAAAAGCTGTTAATGAAAAAATAAGCATAGTGTCTGCTAACTATGTAAAGCATTGACAGCCTGACTTCCAGAGCTCATTCTTGCTCCTATATCAGCTAAGACAATGAATCATATAATCAGTAGATTTACGCTGTCAAAGAGAACAAAAAAGGGAGACTTAGATTCGCAGAAAGGACAAGCATAAATCAGGTCTTATAGACCACAATTTAGTGATAAAGTGAAAAACTGTTTTAACAAATTCTAGTATGTGTTTTAAAATATGACTGAAATGTAAACTCTGCTATGAAAAACTTCTATGTATGTGTAAGTGTGGACAATGAAACGCCTACGTGAAAAGTTTCCACTGAACTTAAATGAGAGTACATGTAATTATAGATTTTTTAAAAAAGGAAACACACAAATTTAAAAAAAAATTAACTAACACCTGAATTGCAAATAGTCCTTTTACTTTCTTTCAAATACCATAATTCTTCCTCTGTGTTTATGTAGCTGAGTTATGGATCTCTTTTGAACTTCTACTAAGTCTTTGAGGAAAGATAAAATTCAAATTTTGTGGACTATTCCACAATGCAAAAAGAAGAAAGGAAAAAGTGTCAGTTGAAGGTATAGTAGTGCAAAGAAAGCATATATAGAAAGAAACGAAAAAGGAGAAGAAAACTTGGAAGATTCTAGTGAAAATAAACCTAATACATAAAAACTTCAACTCTCCCAGCTTAGTTGCTGGCATGTAGGTTAGCAAGTTTTTCAATTAGATTTTTTTTTCTAATGAACACATTTAGATTTCATATATTTAAAGATGGATTAAAGAATGTATGAATTTAAGTTTAATAGTCTAAATGAGATAAGCAGTGGGCATTTGGGATTTGACCTTAAATGTCAAGAAATTTCAAGGGAATGCCAGGGGCTATTTTTATTATTACTGTTATTTAGTAGTTACAAAGAGAGCTGAGAAGAAAGGGAAGCACATTTGTAAAATACTAAAAGCTATTCTTGAAGACTTGGATTTTATTCTGTAGAGGGAAAGAAATTAAAATGGACCTTAATAGGAGGAATTCTGTTTTAGGAAGAAAAATATTGGCAACCATATTTAGCATAGCTGTGTAGAAAAAATTTAAACCTAAATTTAAACCATAATTGTCGCTCAGAAGTGGCTTGTGGGTAGATCTGTGGGTGCTTGGCACAAATTCGAATGTGTCACTTCCTATGAAAAGGGTGTACCTCTAGTGCTAGGAAAACAACAACCCAGTCAAAACAAGCATATACAATGGGACACTAAACATGCATAATTATTATGGAAAACCATGAACATTTTGTCTGTGTACCTTACATGCTGCTCTAAGCAAAAGCTGCAGGTTGCTTGGGGCTGATTTTTTTACAATTTGTCTGTACCAACTATCAATAGAAACAAAGCCATGGAATAATGTTTTCATGCAAATGAGGGACTTAAATTATCACAGGCCTTTTATAAAGAGAGAGGAAAAAATTAGTGTCCCTTAGACCTTGAGGAAGCTATTATAAATCAGTCATTTGCCTGCTACTGACCAAATAAGAGATTTGTCATGCTCAAAAAAAAGTGTACTTTAGGATTAGCGTGTCTTTAATTTTAAGTATTTTAGTCTTCAAAACCATATAAATGTTATTCATAACATTAAACAAGTTTATGAGGTTTTGGAACTCTTTTGCTTTTATAAGCTTATAGCAAACAGTTCTTTGACTGTTATTTAGCTATTAAGAACAATATCATAAGAAAGATTGTGTTTATACATACCAAAAATTTTTTTACAGTGCTTCTTCCCTTTTCATCTCAGGCATGTTCAGTACTTAAAGTATTTTGTTATCTTAACTGCTTTGTTTAAAAAAGTAGTATGAAATTATATGCCTTCCCATATTGCAGTTCAACACCATAGTAACATCAAAGAGATTTCCATACTGATTTTTTATTTATTTCCGACAAACATAGCTTATTTTTTTTAAAAGCTATAGCAGCATAAAAGGATTTTTAAGCATGCAGAGAGAATGGCACTTAACACCTCTCAGATGTTACAGTCAAGAAGGTTATAATAGGATGACTCTGCATTACTCTCATTTTTCCTGATTAGTATGCTAAAGTCATTTTTGTTTTGTAGTGTAGCAGTTTGCCACCCAGAAAATTTAACTAAAGCTATGTTTATTATGGTTACAGGGATAGTCTAGTGAAGTTTGCCATTACCAGCCTGCATAAGTGACTTCTCTGGCACCTGTGAAGCACTAAGAGTGAAATTCAGTGCCCTGAGAAAACTAACACAGGACCTGTCCTTCATTCAGTGTTCAACATAGCAGTTGAGGACACTTTAAACTTGGGTCAGTGATGTGGACAAGATTAAATTTTATCCCTTTGTGTGGAAAACTATGGATCAGAAAACTAATCATCTCAGTAATGAGAAAGGATAGTTTCTGTGATTGTGAGAACAAAAAGGTAGAGCAATTTCAGGAATATGTGGGAGGGGGAGAAATATAGCCTCAGATTAGGCCACATTTTGGGTGAAAAGCCTTTTTAAAAATATAATAAGAAGAATGCCCTCAATCTTTCAGCATGTAAGCATGTAAGCAGAGCAAATAACAAGCTACCTGCATTATGACTTGTGCAAGACCATGAGATATGCTAAATATACATCTTATTGCTAGTAGTAGCTAGAGCAAACAAATAAGATAGTACTATACTTAAGTATCTAGTGTCTATTGTTCTTGTTCTTACTACTATTATTGATTATTCATGATGTTTTGCAGTACCTGTTATGGGTAAGAATGAACAGAATTTTCTTCATTTGCATACTGAGTCGATAATTCCAGCATTTATTATGGTGCAAATTTGGTGTCCAGACATTGTTCAGTCCAGGGATAATTTACCGCATAATCTGGTGTAAACTCATAGAATTTTCTGAGAGTTGAAATTTAATTGACTCTCTGAGAAAAAATTAACATGAATGAGCAGTCTTCATGTTAATCAAAGCAGAATCATTCTCAGATGCCTCCTTTGCATCGTCTGAGTACAAACAAGTGAAGACAACTTTGGTACAGTAAGGTCTATAAAATAGACACGACCTGAGTGGGTGTATTCTTGTCACAAAATTTCATTTTCCTTGAAAACAGTGAGATTCACTGGAAAAAGAAGGGCCAAATTCCCCATCACAAGCTCACAGGAAAAACACCCAGGTGCAAATCACCAGCTTAGTCATCAGACCCAATGACTTAGCTGGGTCTGAAAGACCCATGGTGGTACACAAGGAAAATGTCAGGTATCTTGAAACATTATACCGCATTTTTTTTCTGTCCTTTTGCTGCCTTTTTTTTTTTCCCCTTTTTGTCAGTTCTGCCATCAAGAACTCAAAACCACAGAATTTTACTGAGGTGTGTGTTATTTACTCAGGCATTCTTGCTTGCAACAAGGATGAATCAATAGAAATGAATTTTTCTCCAGAAGCAATGACGCAAAAGAGGTACAGTGGGCAGATGAGTGAGATGTTTGTGCAAGAATATGTCCTGACATTTACAGCTACGCCCCTATTCAGAAGCTTGAAATTATGTTTTTCTATATAAGTGTAGTGCAGCAGGCAGATCCAGCTGACTAAGCTGCTCCAGAATTTCCAAGCATTGCAAAGACTTAAAACAGAACAATACTTGCCCAGAACATTCTTCTTTTTCTGTATTTATGAAGAGGTTTGTAGAAAAAGAAATAAAGAGGAAAAGGGTGTTTAGAAATTTAAGAAGCCACAGATGGATGAAATAACAACAGATCGTAGCAGGGTGCCAAAATCCTGTGCGTGAAGCGCAAGGCTCCATTGCTTTACAGATTTGGAAGAAGAGAGTAGTCACAGAATCACAGAATCACAGAATCACAGATTAATCTGAGTTGGAAGAAACCCACAAGGGTCACTTTCTAATGGCTTAATGCCTGTCTAATAATGTGGTGACCAAAACTGCACACAATATTTTTAATAGATCAGCTGCTTTCCTATTCAAGTGGAGCAATATTAGTTAGCACCCTCATTTTGATTAGAAGAAAATAAACCACCAAACAGCCTGTTTAGCTTACATTTTTAGCTAGATATGACATACTGAAAAGTAAGTCCTCTCCAGACTGTTGATTCCCAAGAAAAAGTATTGTAAGAAAAATGTTTGGGTGCAAAATCCCTTTAAATTCAAGCAATGCTGCAATAAATTCAGTTGAAAGAGTACACAAATGATAGGAAAGATTTTGCCACACATTACAGAATATGCAGCTTCTATTGAGATATGTGATATTTCACGCTGGAAAACAATACACCCATAGGAATAAACTGTGAGAGAACACCACTGCTAAGTGTTTGCATAATCCTAGAGGAGGAAAAAATTTCTGTGGATTTTGATAGAAGAATCCTATACTGACTAAAATGCATGAGGGATCACATGTGCCAAACGAGCATCTGAAAGCAAAATGAGAAAAATGGGCTACAATTAAATCAGAGCCACACAAATCTGGAATACCATGATGCCTCTAGCAAGTCTGGAGTACAATCTTGTTTACATAGGATGGAAGAAGCATAAACACCCACAAGGCTGTTTCAAAATAGCAGCTAAGTACTACTTCTAAATGATTCCTCATATGAAGTCAGGATGTGGCAGAGACACAGAAAGAGAAAATATTATGATTCTAATAAAAATATCATGTCTAGACATGAGGAATTTAAACTGGAAATGAGATACAGGTATGAAAAATCAAGCCTGACAATTAGTGATACGTGTGGTGCAGTTTGTGCACACGGTACACCCCAGTACACCTGAGTTAATTTGAAGGTGGCACAGGATGTCTGCAGGAAGTGATCAGTAGGGGTGGGAAAATTATCCGGATAAAGATAATGGATGCACCTGAAACAGAGTGACTCCCTGGACTGCTCGCCACCTTCACAATTCACAACCTGACCAGGTCATGCAGAAGTCCTACTGATGGAAATTTTAGACGATTCTGGAGACTACTGCTGAGTATATCACTCTGGAGAATGGCTTCCAGAGAATACCCTCAAGTGGTTCCTGCTACAAATACAGTAGTTTGAACAGTAATATTTTTCAAAAGTATTTTAGAAATGCTTGTTGGTACAGAAATGATCACATAGGAGTCTTTTGTACAGAGGCAGTTAATATGGGTTTTGCTTGTGGTTGAGATTCACTATATTGAGGGATATCAATAAGAAAGAAACATGCTTGTGTTGGGGTCCTTATACAGAATAACAATCCGCAAGAACATAAGAACTTAGCCAATAAATTTTTTGGGAAGTATCTCCTGGTCCAACAGAGGACAGCCCTGGAAGCTTATGGCAGAGGCTCCACCTGCCATCCAGGTAGTTGTTGGTGACATTGTTTGGGAGACTTCATTTCTCATATTAGCATTATGCTGCAGCATAAACTAATTTGCATATTATAAATCTCAATAAAGTAAGTTTAAAGTATAAAAATAACACTGTCCAGACTCTGTGTAACAAGACAGTTCCATACTTTGGACTGTGGATTTCAGAGTAAAATGGGCTTAATTTCTAACACATTAGCCACCTTGGTTTAGACTGACAACTGGAGATACTTGAAAGGAGGTTATTTTATAGGAATGGGCATTTCTCACTTGTGAAAAGAAAGTCTCTTAAGTATGACAAATAATACAGTAACTGCTGTGGAGTGTGTGGAGTCCCTTGGCATGCACAGGTAGAAAAACCTTAAAAACACATTGAGGTCAGCCTATCTACTGTCAGGAATCTAAAGTGGGAAATTTATAGCATTACCATGTAATAGCAAAAAATGTTATAATAATGCTTTTAGACAGGTATGCTGGAATAAGGTCTAAACAACAAGAATAACCAAGTTGCATCACATAAGACACATAAGACTTCACTGTAAATACACAATAAATTAAAGGTGACACAGGTTGAAGATAAACACAGAGCTGGTGAAGTTCTATTAGGAGAAAGTATACAGTAAAATTCTTTGTCCTTTTACAAAGCTGAACAGGCAAATGGAGGGCCAATATATCTCTTTCTTGCATAACTGATACATCTATCAGTAAAATACCCAAATACCTTTAACAAGAAATGCATCAAATAATGAGGAGAGAGAAACAGAAAAAAGAAAGAAACAGTGGACAAAAAGCACCATGAGGGTCTTACACATAAGAGCATATATGTACTAAATAGTCTGGTTCCTGGAGAAAAGGTTGAAATAAGTTTGGTTATCTCTCACACTTAGAAAAAAGCACAGTGCAGCAAAGATGGGATGCAGGAGCAAGAATTAAAATTCTGGCATCCCATTCTGTCACTGAGCTGCAATTTAAGCTCAGGTGATTTCATTTCAACTTGTATTTTTTTCTTCTCTTCTTTTCTCTGTCCCTTCTTTAGAAAACCACAGGTTAAGCTGAGTTGGAAGAGACCAACAAAGATCATTGAGACAGACTCCTGACCCTGCACAGGACAGCCCCAAAAGTCACACCATGTGCCTGAGAGCATTGCCCAAGCACTTTTCACTCTCTGACAGGCTGGTGCTCTGGCCTCTGCCATGGGGGCACTTGTTCTAAGCTTGTTTAAAACTCTGTCAATGAGCCCTGCTAGCTCCTGTGCTAGAATTCATTCTTCCCTCTGAGATAGGTTTGTCCCATCAGGTGTCAGTAGACCAGGGCCTGAGTAGATCATCCCATGGACAAAACATCAATATTTTTCTGATTACTCCAATCTCAGAGCCACATATTGACCTTATGGATGTGCCTATTTATATCAATATTACTTCTTGTTACCAGAAGCTTAGAAGAAATCACTACTTGTAATCCTGATCCTACTACCAATTATCTCCAAGTTCTGAAGACTCTTTTGATTGCTGTGACATTTCTCTTTGTTAGTTCCTCACTGCCAGCTTGAACGATAAATAGGGTAGTAGTCAAAGGGCCTTACTAGACTGGAGAGTTTTCCAGTAATGTCCTTTATCCAAGTCCCTGGGAAACAGCAGACTTCCCTGTGAGTTGGCTCTGGTCTGCATATCAGGCCCTCCATTCTCCTTAAAAGGAAGTCTCCTATTACAACTACCCTTCTTTTCCTCTTGATAGATGGGGGTGCAATGTGGGGTACAGGTGGTGCTGCTTTAGGATTCCACTCTATCCCAGAAGGACTCTCCCCACCTCATCAGTAGTCTGGCCTTCTAGGTCCAGAGCATCACACCTGTAGTAACAGGTGCCAGTCCTACTTGTCAAATTCTGAAGTGGAGGAGAAGGATTGCAAATCTTATTGATTTACAAGCCCGTGAGGCTGCTGGCTCCATATTCAGTACCCAACATGGTACATACCTGGGAACTGAGAAACGCCTCAACACATTTGTTATGTCTAATGAAGAATCCATTCTCATACAACATAAATGGTGTTCAGTGCAATATCTTCTCTGACATGCATAAAGAAACAGGTGTCTGCACTGAAATCTGCAATCTGTGCAGCAGAGGTGTCATCAGAAAGTTTGCAGGAGAACAGTTTCCCTCACAACCCCCTTGAAAGATGGCCATGAATCAGCTTGAAAGAAGCATCTGTTCTGAACAGACCAAAAAATGTTCTGTAGCATGTGGGGAATATGAAAGAAACAGAGTCACAGAAGAAACAGACAAATACAAGCAAGTTCCAGGGAATTCAGGGATAGAAAAACTTCTGAAAGAGCACATAACCCATATTTCGGCATTATTTTCTTTTTAAATTATCTAAGAAATGGAAGATTAAATTATTTGTTTAGCAATAAGCTTTTAAGTATTTTGCTTGAAGGGGATAAAAATAACCTAATTTAAAAAAAAAAAAAAAACCAAAACTACAAAGTCTTCTGACTAGATCTAAAGGTAGAATATTTGATGTAATTTATCTGGACTTCCAGCAGACGTATTCCAACATTGCTTCTTTGTGCAATAGAATTATTAAAGTGCTGCAATGGACTAGAAACAGGTGGTGAAATTTTATTGGTAGTGAGGTGAGAGGACCTCTGTCATTGAATTAATTGAAGATATGCATTTAGCCAGAAAATCTCTGTGGGAATGAATGGTCACTTTCCAATTTGGCAAAAATATCAGAATGCAGTAATCCATGCATCTCTGCTATGATTGGTTTGGTAGAATTTATATGAATATAAATTAAACTCTGAAAGCAGGGATAAGACTGAGATGCCAGAAACAGGCAACATGAAGCAAGTTAGTCAATATTTAACAAGATTTTGCAGAAGCTACCCAGGATAGCAGAACAAATTTCAGTAATAAATGCAAGGTCATGCCCTTTATGAGAACCACTCTGAACCATTGATCAATGCTGTTTGACTCTATATTTACTAGAACAATTTAGAAGAAAGCCCAAGGTCTGTCACATAACTAAATGTTTATGAAAATTTTTGCAAAAGAGAAACCACTCACTTTCTGTTTGAACAGATGTCTGGATTCATAAACATCTCTTTGCTCAGGTTCCTCCTCCAGTTTAGCAGAAATGACACATCTGCCATCTCTCTCCTCCCAAGCCCAATTTTAGATACTGAAATTACAAAGCCAGGAAGTCAAACCAAAGTAACAGAAACATATCTGTGAACAGACTTGCAGCACAGCTTGTAATGTTTACCTACTCAGAAAACATAAATTTTTCAGAGATTTGGTATTCAACCTCCTACATAGATGAAGGTCAGGATAAGGGGACAGAGCAATATGGATGGCATTGTTGTGGAAATGTGGTGTAGACCTCTTGACCAGCAATATGAGGTAGAAAAGGCCATCAGGCAATGCAAAGAAGTCCTATGGTCACATGTCCAGATCCTCATGGAAATATGACTACCCCAATACCTGCAAGAAGGGCAACATAGGAGAGCATGAACAATCCAGGAGGTTTCTGTAAGGCGTTGTTGAAGATTTCCTGTGCAGCTAATGTGAGGAAGAGCAATATTAGACCTCCTTTTGACAGCAGGGGAGGACTGGCTGGGAATGTTGGGGTGACCATGAGACAGTGAACTTCAGAAACACGAGAGAGTAGAACAGAGCAAAAAGCAGGACCTTAGCCCTGGGCTTCAGGATGGCAGATGTAAGCCTGTTCAGAGATCAATTTGGAAGAATCCTGGAATATGGTCATGAAGAGAAAAGAGGTCCACAAGACCTTGCTGATAGTGAAGGTCCAGAAAGATCCATACCAATATAAAGGAAGTCAAGAAAAGGTGGAAAAAGACCTACCTGCAGGGATGGCTGAGGACTGACTAAATTCAGACAAAACCCCAAAGTGTTGAAGAGATAAATACAAAGGTATGTAAGCTAGAAGGTTACATAGATATACCATGTAAGCTTAGAGAGATGAGATTAGGAAAGCTAAAGCCCACACGGAATTCAATCTCACAAGAGACATGAGGGACAACAAGAAAATCTCCTACAGGTAGGTGTGCCAGCAGCAAAAAGACGGCTAGGGAAAAGGGGGGCCTGCTGCTGAACAGGGCAGAGAACTTGGTGACAAAAATATAGTGTAGGCTGAGGTACTCAATGCCTTCTTTCCTTTGGTATTAGCTGCTAGGGTCAGTCTCTGAAATCCCAGGCCCCTGGCACCACAGAGAGAGTCTGTAAGCAGGAAGGCTTACTCTTAGCAGAGGAGGATACTCATATTAGAAAACATTTAAACAGAGCAGACTTACACAGGTCGTTGGTGGATCACACCCAGGAATGTTGAGGGAGATGTCTGATGTCACTGCATGGTCACTCTCAGCTATCTTTGGGAGGTGCTGTCTGGGAGAGGTCCTGGTTTGCATTATGAAGCATGTTGCCAGGCACACCTGGACTGCTGGTTCCCTTGCCGGGCTCCACAGAACAAGAAAGATGTGTACATGCTGAAGCAAGCCAGGTGCAGTACCACAAAAATGATAAAGGAACTGGAGCATCTATCTTGTGAAGTGAGGATGAGAGAACTGAGATTGTGCAATCTGGAGAAGAGAATGCTCAGGGAGGTTAGGGATACATGTTTAATATATAAATATGTTGGGTATTAAATTTAATATTAATAATGGGTATAAGTTTATTCCTACAATTTTTAAACATATAAAAATATCTGATGGGGGAGTAAAGCAGATTTGAAACAGACTGCTTAGTGGTTCCCTGTCACAGGACACACAGGAGGCACAAGGTATAAAGTGAAACACAGAAAATTCCATATAAATGTAACAAAGACAGGGTTTTCACTGTGAGAGGGATAAAACACTGTAACATATTCCCTAGAAATTTTCTGGACCCTTCAGCTGTGAAGACATTCAAACCCCTATGGGACTTCAAGGTCTTACCTTAAAGCAAGGAAGCCCTCAAAAATATTGCTTAAATAGATTTAACACCTTTTCATTCTCAAGCAAAACTACCTGATTTACCCTATTCTTAGAGAATACAGAAGTGTCTGATAGAGCTGATAGAGTTGAAGGCTGACAGAGTGACCCAATATGTGAATGTTCTAACCAACGCAGCAACTGAGAAATAGATCTCTTGAAGCGAATATTAAACAATCTTTAACTGAAAGTTCTATATTTTCTACTAACAATGTCCACCAGTGTGGAGAGCCTGGTTCAGGTATGGCTTAAGGAAAGAGGCCCTGAAGATATACAGCTGATGGGAAAGTAAAAGGCAGCTGTAAAGTAGCAGTTCCCAGGCTTGATTTTGTAAATAACTAGGTTCTCAGACAGTCTTCCCATAACAGGCAAAACATTCTATCCTTGGGCTCTCTGGGAACAGATAGATGCTCTGGGAACAGATATGAAGGTTTTGAGAACTTTTCATATCACAGTGAGAACACTAATTTTGGTCTCAATAAACAACCACAGGTATTGTAAACAAAAGGAGGGGTTAGAGTTTTCTCTGTAACCTATCATGAGCTCGAATTTTGCAATATGCATGAAGTTAATTAACACTTATATAAAGTGGCTGATTTGATCAATAAATCGGAGTCGATGCTGATCAACAACAAGATGGGTTGGCTCCCTTCGCTTTCAACACACCAGGAAGCTGTACTGGTTCATAGGGGCAGTCCAGTTGCATCCATCCACACAAATCATGGTGTTCTTTGGTGAATAAAGGTTTCTTGAAACATCTGGGTGTGACTATTTAATGCAGATGTTACTGTAAATACATGGAAAAGTTTGAGTCCCAAGAACTATCGCTCTAATATGCAACTACAGGAGGGTAAACACTTGCATTTGTCTATTTTTCAGCCATGGGGACATCCACAGTTAGCAAGGAAATTTCCAAGGATCAAACATCAAACACTCAGAAAATGTGAAGATGTGTTTTTGTGAACTCCATCAAATTTCTATATTATGGTTAAGAGGCACCTTCTTGGGAATTTACTCTGCTGATATTTGCACTCTAATGCTGGATCCCCCAAAAAAATAAAGTCAGAACTAAACCAGCACTTTATTACTAGAAAGCATGTCTGCCTCACACAACATGACCACTACAGCTAGAGAGAAGACCCTTGAAGGCCAAACTGAGTGATTCCTGTGGCTCTCAGTTAGGCATGTAATTACAAACAGGCTCCATATGGCTGTCTCCAGATTCAGAGGCTCAGTGTCACCACTTTCTGTATTACGGTGCAGGCTGCTGAGTATAAAATTGCCTGAACACATTAAATGACATTTTGCTTCCACTAAAATTATAAAATCATCCTTCAGCATGACTGCAAAAAATGGGGTTAATTAAACCATTTAGGGGAAAAAACCCAACACAGTCATTATTCCTTTTTATAGGTACACCTTTTTATTTTGTCTGGGGGAGTGTCAGATATGGTAGAAATGTAGGTATATTGGGAAAGGCTGTGTCAGTTGCAAAACTCTTTCTGATTTAAAGTAGTTCATTTGTAGAGTGTGAAGAAGCAGTTGTTCACCTGTCCTGATGGTTCAGGAGCTACCTCATGCATGACACATTCTTCTGGAAAAATTACTGTAGAGCAGAGAAAAGTGGTAACAGGGCACTTAGAGTTATTGTCCCTAAAGTGACTGAAAGGTTATAGCTGTGATGCAAAGGTTGTACCATGGCTCAGATATGCTAATGAAGGCAGAATGAATGTGCAGACAGTAAGTAGTTACATGAATCTTGTAAAAACTCTGAAAATCTACTTCCAGACGGTATCACATTTGGATTATGCACAGTATCCTTAATTAGCAGAGATGTAATTATAAATTGTATTATTAATACAGAAGCTAAGGGAATACCTTAACATATTAGTAAGGTTTCTTGGAAAATTTCAGTGCTGTGGTTACATGGCAGATACTGCTAAGTGTCTTACAAGACGTTGCATTTTTTAATAGACAAATTAAGGAAGAAATATTTTAAAGTATCTTCAAGGCACCTAATGCATTGATGTGTGGCCTGACAGTTGGAGAACTGAAAGGTGCCACAAAATCAAAACATTCTGGCAATTCATTTCTCAACTGAGGGTTGGTGTCATGGGGAACAGGGAAGACAGAAAATGTAAGTATTGCAGAGGTTCTTTCTTCTAATGGCTAATTTGGGAGTGTTGCAGGCAATTAACAGGCAGTCTGCTGATTCAAGAACATATGAAAAATTGTTATATGCAATATGTTCATTTGGGATTCTGAAAAAAGTAATTCTCCCAGTTATTAAATCAGAACATTTATATGAAGAAACAATAAGTACTGTGCTGTCAACTAGTCTCCTGACCAGAAAGTTTCATTGAGTGAAATTTCTGCATTAGTTTTAATGCTGTTAGAGAACAGAACTGTGGTGAGGAAAATATTCCAGCCCTATAAGAACTGCAACAGCAGGTGAGTCCAGAACAGATAGAAAGTTCATTACAATCACCTTCCTTTTTTACCAAGACTGACAACTCCTTAAAACATAAAGGAGTCCTCTACCCAGGTCTTTGCTGACAAAAAAAAAAAAAATCACAGCATAAAGGTTCTATTTACCTGTTCATTTTGATAAGTGGTTTTGCTTTATACTTAAAAATGACCAACCTTTATCTTTTTTTCCAACACAATGTTTATTTTGGAATGGGATTTATCTTAGCACACCAGATAGGAGACTTAGAGCATTCCAATGCTGATACATTTAGCTGCTTGATGATTACTCCCACTGTCTCATTTGTATGGAAGCATATGTTCTCACTGATTTTTTTATTCTGAAATTTATATCATCAATTATAGGCTCATCATTAATTCTCTCTTTTTTTTTTTAATTTCTCCCATTAAGGTAATATGCAATGCCAATCCATATATTTCTTTACATTATTTTGTTTTTAGACAATGTCTTAAATGTCCAGCTTCTGAAACAGTCTCATTCTTCTTCCATACAATCAATTACTCTGTGTTAATACACTAGAACTTTATCCTGGTTGCATTAGATATTCCTATTGTAATGCCTTTCATGAATAAGATACATTTTTTGTAAAATGTATCCTGGTTTTAGTCACCTTTATCTCACAGCCTTTAATGTCTTATTAAAACAATCCATTTAAGCATGGCAAAATCCTTTTCAAGTATTGAACTCTGTTGAAAAGACAAAATTAGGAACACATATTCCATTTCCCAAAATTTATATGCCAGTTAGCCAGTAGCAAAGTGGTTAGTTGCATTAGTCCTGCAACTCGCACAAGGGAATCCAAAAGCACTTAGTTTTACTAGGGAGCTTAAGTTAAAAACGAAAGACTTTACCCTTGAAAAACAATACACATGGAATAAAGAATGGAAGTTCAAAAGAATAAAGAAGGTTCAGAGTATTTTCTCTTCTGATCCAGGAATTTGTAACAACAAATTTATTTGTTTTTTAAATTGTTGTATCCACTTGTGCTGAATCTGACTTTATCTACCATCTACAGTACGAAGAAAATAATTTACTGAAGAGGCAAGGCTATATAAATTGTTTTATGCCGGTCAAGCTACACGTGGAGAGGAGCATACAGCCATGGAAACCAACTTGAACTGGAGCAATAAAACACTTGTGGTGTATTGAACTGCATTGTTTTACAAGGCAGTAAAACTGTATTGATATCTTGTCTTATAGTTATGTTTTTTATTTAAGTTTTCAACATGGTGAACCACAGTTGTTAGTAGATTTCCTCACTCCAAGAGGACTTCCTGAGCTGCAGGAATCTCATTCAATTTCAAGGCTGCATTTTACAGCATGTTGATCATCCACAGAGCAAAAGACTTGTTAATATAGCAAAAATTTGCTATTCTTCAGAGCTCAAAACCAAGTGGACAAAAAGTTATAATGAACATTTCATCTCCATTTCACAGATAAGAAACTGAAGCAGAGATTAAGTTTTCTCTCAGCCCCAAGAACCAAAGAACAGGCCTTATAGACTACTGAAATTGAGCTGTAAGACATCTCCAAGTCTGTATGTCACAGTTATAGCTATTTACAAAGAAAAGATAAAAAAACCCTCCCAAGCGTTCAAGAAATATGGCCCTCTAAAACTGTCATCAAAGTCTTCTTCTACATCCTGAATATACAATTAGGGTTTCATTTAATTATTTTATTTAAAGTTGTTGCATTTCTGAAGCCCATTGACCTGTGAAATGTAAATGAATTTCCCTGTAAACTGTCCTTGGGAAATTGTTACTCTCCAAATAAAAGCCAGTTATTTAATTTATGGCTGTCTTATTTCTGCATGGTAACCCACAAGTTAATGCAACAGTAGGAAATAAGAGATAGCATTTTATCTGTAGGAAGTGTGATGCCCTGTTCATGTTTTATCACTTTAAGTGATAGTTAGCAGGAGGATTCATTCCATGCCATTATTTTCTGTTTACAGTATGACAAGAGTGTATTTTGACTCACACAGGTGAGTACAGGTGAAAGTATCATGCTCTTTACAAGGCAAACAGCAAGTATTCCAGTTTTAATCAGAAGTTATTTATGCTGGAACTGAAAGGTCCTCTGTAACCTCAGCAGCACACATGCCAGCGGGAGCACATGCACTACTGTTTGCCACCACTCTCCCTTTCATCATAAATTCTGTCTAAATGTGTCGGTGCTACATCTCAGCAGAGTTCAGGTGTTCTGAGGGGCAGTTCAGCAGGCACATTATGAACATGTATAGTAAATGAGTAAGTGACAGGTCCCAGGTATATTTGCTGTACTGTGCTCCTGAGAGTTGCACCTGAAGGAGCACTCTGCTGGTTCCAGGGAAGTCTGAGGTGCAATTAAATAAATGGTAGCTAAACAGCAGAATGATAGCTCTGTACTGAATTGAGCCAGACCTCCTGCAGAGCTCACCAAACATTTCCAAAAGCACCTACTGTTATTTTGAACCAGAGAAATTAGGATAGTATTAATGATGAGACAGTTTTGCACAAGGCCTCGCAGTATACATTACCGTGTTTAAAACACAATACGTCACTGTAAGACACCTGTTTACAGTATGCTGTTAAAATTCTTTTTTTTCCAAAAACCTAACTGGGATAATGACTGAAAAAGGCCTGCTACCCACAGGGCTCTGCTGAAAGGACAATGGCATGCAAAAATGCAGCTGGTCTGCAGCTCAGGCATTTGCAGTGCTATCAGATCAGAGTGAGACATGACAGCTTTATCCACGTTATTGAATTAGGAATTTGTAAAGCAAGCTTTGATATCTGATTGCAAAGGCCAATTTGTGTTTCTTACAAAGATTTTTGAAGCTATATAATGCCTGAAGGGGTAGGCAATTTCCACCCAGAAATGTTTTGAGATGGAAATTTTAACTTAAAATCTCTTGGCCTTTCAATAAAAATAATAATTCTCATATTAATTTTCCTTAGATATATCATGTGGGGAGTTTTATATATTTGGAAATAGATCTGCAATTTTAAACTGTAGGAAAACAGATGCCAGCTATTTTATATCTGCACATTAAACATTCATAAAAAGAGTTTTAGCAGCTGAGTGTTAATTTCTTCTATGTTTTCTGTTAAATTTCACAGAAGATTTAGCAAAACTTCTATGAAACTCACTTTTTAGGCACTAAGATCTCATTTGATTTTGTCTTCAGCTCAGTATTCATAAAATAATGAGCAAATCTCCTTTCAGCACTAAATAGCATTCTGTTTTCCTCTCAGAGATTATCTTCTCCTAATTATAAATGTAATCCCTCTACATATCTTTTAAGTAAAATATCTGCCTTAATTGCTTTGATAAACGATGTGTTTTTAAAATAATCTACAAGCATTTGTTAAAACCATAAATATTTTAAAGAGGAAATGAGAAATATTTAGTATGATTAAGTGTTCTGTGACAAAATGAAAGTATAAAAGAGTGCAGCTTAAAGATTAGTAATTTATTTGCTGAAAAAATCAAGATGGTTTCTGTTTAAACTTATACACAAACAAAAAAATTAAATGGCACATTAGACACTTGCTTCCCAACTGTGACTCCCAGTAGCTGACCAAATGTTTCTTTTGACATCCAATAATCTGAATTTTCTGAATTTTATAGGCAAGTTTCCAAGAATGAAGTAGGTACATTTCAGATTGGCAAAATGAAGTTATTTATTGTAATACCCTCTTTCAATGGCAGATTCTGCTTTTCTGTCAGAACTATCCTCCCTTCAAATGAGATCAATTTCCAATCACTGTAAGATTCCATCACTCTTTTGCAATCTTCAGAACAAAAACATGTCTTTTCAGCACTAATACCACAGCATGACCTCCCTGCAATGGTCTCAGGTGCACCCAGTCCTTGCTCTGACCGTCCCACATCCTGGGAACAAAGGGAGTTTTTTCTCTATAGAGGCACAATTCTGCATCCCTCTGCATGTGGATGGTGCCCAAGAGATGGGCAGACACAGACAAAGTCTCACTGTCTTAAGTGTTACTTTTATCTGGTTTCACCCAATGACAAAAGCATTTTGGATAATTCCCATCTGCTATGCTAAAGTTCAGTTCACCAGCTGTTACATGGTAGTAAAATAGACATGATGCATTGAAAACAGGCTGCATCCTTCCACCCCCTCCTGACCCCCATCTCCCATGCCCAACCACTCCCTCCCCAAGCATCTTTGCATTCCAAGACTGAGAAGTTATCCTGTTATAGTTGCTGAATCTTTGTTCTGCAAGGGCAATTTTTTTCAATTGTGAGACAAACCTGCCCTTTAGGAACTCCAGCAGAAACACCATAATGAGACAGCAGCCTGTCAGACTAAACAAGCAGATTTCTTAGTGTTTGCCCAAATCTCTCAAACTCTAAAGTAAGCTGCATCCATGCATGAGTTGGTATACGAGGTACCCCAGCTTCTCTTTTTTCCTAAGCCATTTGATTTCATTCAACAGTTTACGAAGAGGGCTCACAGTTCCCCAAGGCTCTAAAAATATGTATATTTAAGCTCTTCCTGCCCTTCATGGAAAATACCTGCTGCCCCCTCACCCAATATAAAGGGAAAGGTTTATTAGAACCACTTTTTAATTGGTTTTTTTCTGGCCTTACTGACAAAATAATTTTGATGCTTTATTGAAACACTGTGTTTTTCCTTGACAGTGAAACACCATGAATCACAGATTGTTTTACAGTTGTCATGCAGACACAATGCTTTCTGCAGCACATCCATTTGGTGGAAAGGCTGTCACAAACATGCCAGGGTGTGTGCTGCATTCTCATATGCAGTGGCATTGGTACACAGAAAACCAACTGGCTGGGAAAAAGTCACATGGATACATTCATATGTTCACAGCACCAGTTCTCCACAGTATTGTTGTCCTTCCTCTGGGAGTTAATATACTTTCTGTTTTCTCTTCTTATTGTCTGAAAAGTCCATGATGACACTGATATATTACTATTTCTCCAACTCTAACAAATTTATAATCTAGACATAATGAATTCAAGGTCAATGGATTCTATAAATCCTTTCTTGCATCCACATTTTCACTGACCATATGTGGTAGCCCTGCTAGTTCAGTACCATCAGAGTGTTGTGAAAAGTCTCCTGTGTGTCACTGAGATGCTGATGTCTGCAAAGCATATAAAACTATCCCCTGTGAAGAGTATGCAAACCTTATTTCAGTCTCAGTTCACATAACAAAAATTAATTGAAACCTAGGTAATATTTGACATGAGTGTGTGCACACATGCATGAAAATGTGACAGTTTATATTATGAATATTTTAGTCTAAATGTTTAAGCAAGGAAAAAGGTGAGAAATATATTGGAGCAGACAAGTGAAAGGATTTTTTTTTGATCTGTGACAAATACCAGCATCCCACCCTTCACATCAAGTGAAGGAAGATTTTCTATAATGCTGCTTGCAGTCACTTGCAAGTCATCTGCATCCCAAGTGTCTCTGCAGTTAAAACCTCTAAATGCTTCTGCATCAACCTGATTTGGGAGACCCTGGAGCTTTTCCCAGTTTTAGAAATGCTGGTGCATGCAAACATTGGTCTTTCCTACCTTTTACTGTACCTTTTCTCTGGCACTGTCCATTTGAAAAACAACTCCACCTTGAATCCTAGGACTTCTTTCATAATTAATACTCACTCTCAGCATGAAAATTCATGCTGAAATCTCATCTGTGTTTTAGTTCCTTAATAACTCCATGACCTTGACATCTCTCTTACTTATATTTTTTCACAAAACAATGGCACATTCCTCTCGAGTCACCAATACTTATTAATTTGCATATATGTTTGGGATTGAAATTTTTCCCTTATTTGAAATATCCTCTTAAATGGCAATTCTTTCCCCAGCCTATATGGTGCAGTCAAGGTTTCAGTGATGGAAAGACTATTACTATGTCTTAATTCCTGCTCCTACCACTACAAACATCTTTATCATTTGGATTTGAGGTTTCTTCCTGGGTTTTTTGCGGTTTGTTTGTTTTGTACTTTTTTTAATAGATATCACATGACTGCTCTAATGTACCTCTTTCCAAATGTAAATATCTCAAGAGGGAATTAAAAGAACAAGGGACTATGAACATATGTGTTCTACTTTCTCCTTTTCATTTTTCTCTGTTGTTCAAGCATCAAATGTAGAAAACTTTTTGAGTAAATTAATTAACTATTTTAAGGTTGTAGAGGAAAACCACAGGAAGATCATCCAGTCTCCAAAGAGAATACAAACCTCTGCATGGAAAATGTCTAATATTTCTGTCTTTTTCTTACCATCTTTGACTTTATCTAGTGTTCTTTGACTTTTGGTAACAGAGAAAAAGTTAGATAAAATTACTTTCATTAGGTAATGTGGTATCACTTATCTTAAGTTACAGAAGGGATGAAGCAATCAGAACCCTCAAGGATGCATTAAAGTGGATTACTGTAATACTTGAAGGGTCAAGATAAACTTTAAATATCTTATCCTTCCACCTCAGGAACAAGCCTGAGGCATTATCTCTTTCTCATAAAACTTAACATGAATTAATGAGAGAAAGAGTGTATTTGTTTTGCACAGCCTGGTTTTTGATAGCAGGGGACACTTCCAGCAGCTTCCAACAGAAGCAGAGGTGGCTTCTGTGAGAAGCTGCTGGAAGCTTCCCCCATGTCAGGCAGAGCCAATCCCTGACAGCTCTGAGGATGGACAGGCTGCTGGCCAAGGCTGGGCCAGCTGGAGAGGTCGGTAACACTGCTGTGATAACAGATTTAAGAAAATCAAAACAAAGTGGCGCATAGTTTTTCTTCTAGCCAAAGAGGAGGAGGTGAGAACATGTGAAGGAAACAATCTGGAGACACCAGGGTCAGTAGAGAAGGGGGGGCAGGAGCTGCTCCAGGCACTGGAGCTGAGATTCCCCTGCAGGCCGTGGTGCAGGCTGTGGTGAAGCAGCTGTGCTCCTGCAGCCCATGGGGATTCACAGGGATGCAGAGATCACACACAGCCCATGGAGGTGCCCATGATGGAGCAGGTGGATGCCTGGAGGGGGCTGTGATCCTGTGGGAGACCCGTGGAGAGAGGGGCCCTGGCCCCAGGCTGGAGCAGCCTGTCCTTGGAGGGCTGCACCCCATGGGAAGAGAGCCACACCGCAGCAGTTTTGGGAGCACTGTCAGTCTGTGGGAGGGACTCACATTGCTGCAGTTTTAGGGGAATACTGTTCATGAGGCTGGAGCCATGCTGGAGGGGTTCATAGAGAACTGTCTCCCATAGAAGGCACCCCACAGTGTCATAGACGATCCTCTCACAGAGCAGCAGAAGAAAATCTCCGGTGAAAAACTGACCAAAACCCCCGTGAACTCTCTCTCACACTGTCAGTAATAAGGAGAGAGGGGCTGGGGACCAAAACAGTGGACCAATTGAAGGGCTTATTTTCCTTCTCATTATCCTCCTCTCACTCTGTTAATCATAAATTCACTTTGCAACTTTGAGCCTGTTTTGCCCTTGTAGTGTTTTCTCCTGGTCCTTATTTCAACTCATGACCCCTTTGTTAATTTTTTTCCCCTCTCCTCTGCCCAGCTGTACAGGGCAGAGTGAGCAAGAGACTTTTGTGGGTGCCTGGCACTGGACCAGTGTCAAACCATGACAAAGAGGCAGGCAGAAAACTCCAGTAATCATGGATAATTGGCAGAATAGTTCTTCACACTTTTGACTGAAGAGATACAAAATAGTGTAATCATGGAATTGAAGCTAAAACACTAGAACATATTTCCCATTATGTGAATATCAAGCATTTATATCCAGCTTCATCAAAACCTTCTTCCGAGCTACTCCTCAGGGCAAAAACTCCATTCTCCAGACACTGTCTTTGACCAAAGTACAAATTTCTCCATTTTTCAAAGGAGTCTGAAAGGATTTCCATCTATTATAGAGGTAAAATACCACCTATGCCTAGTGACACACCTTTATCTTTTCAGACCCTGTACAAGATTAAAATGCAGTTCCTTTACTCCTTTGAGTTTTATGTTATGTTTCAAATTTGCTGTGTCAGATCTGAATATTTAATTTAGATGGTCATGATTTCTATGAAAACTTGTGCTCCAAAAGCCTCTGGACACCTTAAATTGTCAAACCATTTTGGAAATTCTCCTTGTGATTTGATAACGTTCATCGTGGTCCACTTGCACATGTGTTGGGAGACACAGACACAAAGGCCTGTGTATATGACAGGGTTAACCTGTGAAATTGAAACTTGGCATTTGCAATGTATAATGGTACTGTTTGAAACTCTCACAAAGGCCTTCTGTAGCAGATAGATTGTAGAGAGAAAAGCTCAAGGCCTCCATCGCATTCAAATCTCATTGACCTTTTTTAAAAGGATCTGAATGTCAGCCCCCGGATTAATAATCTATTTTGGACAGATAAGATTTTAGTATATATTCATATATTGAAAATTGAAGTGGTTGAAACTTAAATGACAATTTTAGAGACTGTTTATCATGATACTGATAATGAAGAATTTTTGCCATGGGATTATTGATACAATTTTGAGAATAATTTCCTTTTACACATAACCTTTTTGGATTATTCATTTAGATATGTCCTAAAGAAAATCCAATAGTAAAATTAATTCAGTAAAGCTGTACTTTGTAAAATCACTGTTAGACACTTAAATTTTAAGTAAAGATATATTATTTAGGTACATGCAATACTGAGCGTCCATAAAAGCAACAACACCACTAGGAGTGAAAGATATTGACTGCTTTTCTTCAAGACAATTCTGTGTAATATTTGCTGGTTGATTTAAGATGGTAGTGTGACACTTACTATAGCAAAATGAAATTAATAGAAGAAATTTTGTGAAACATTTCTGACAGTGCAATTTTCTACCCTATCAATGATTGCACTCTGAAGCATTTTAGAATGAAATCTACAGCTCCATTGTCCAAATAATTTCTAAATTTTCTTTCATCAAATAATGTTTCTAAGAGTAAAATAAAACAAATGGGAAAGTGGTTGCTCATCAAGGCAAGATTCTATTGCCAGTGAAATCAATGGCAAAAGTCTCAGTAGTGTCAGAGAGGCCAGGCCTTGTCTTCAGGGGATTTTTGTACTGAATTGTTAGAGAAAAAACTCTCTCAGTACATTACAGGGATACTTTAAAAGGCAGAAAGTAAATTTGCTTATGTTTTCTTTAGCTCCTATTCTTCTTTCATGCTTCCTTCTGAGGGAAAACACAGCCAGTGCACCTGATGACACAGTGTTTTGTAGATGAGGTGAATTTTTAAGTGAATACTAAACCTGCAGTTCCATAGAACAGACAACTTCATCTGCTAATTTCAGAAAATCTCATTATTTCTCATTTGGGATAGGCCACTAGAAGACTTAACTGACTTCAGATTCAATTAACTTGTTTTTTAAGTAGTTGGAATTTTAACAAGGCTTCCAGAGAGCCAAGAGGCACTAGGCAGTCTCCAAAGCAAATTTGGAAGGGATTTCTGCATGAGAGAATTCCTTGCTGCTTCTTGCACAAGAGATGGGATGGCTGAGTTATTGCACATTTCTTCATGAAGATTAAATACTTTCACCTTTCAATAACAAATTCCTCCCTCATGTTTTCCTGACTGTCTGCACCCAAATAGAGACCATCAAATTATATGATTATATGGTGATAGTATGTGTCTTTATAGCTTTGCTAAGATCTGTTGCACATGCAGTCATTATGTTTTTTTTTTAAATAAGCCAATTTAAAAATCTAAATATTAGACTAAAGACTGAAAGAAAGAAAAAGACAGTTAATTAAGGAACTCAGTCTTTTTAACTGCTTACAAGACAAAATCATGGTGGTGTAGCTATGGAAAGATCCGCAATCCATTGAAAGTTGCACAATAACAAATCTTTAAGTATTAAATATGAAAAATTTTAATTTTAAAAAGTCACTAAGTTGTATCATTACAGCCATGTGAACTCAGCAAATATTTATCTTTATGTTTAACCTTTTTCTTTATTTCACAAAATTAAACAAGTTATAATTTTAAAGAAAGACTAAATAGAAATACAACTAATGTTTGGTTACATAAAATCCTATGCTAAATGATCCAATCATCTACACATGCTTAAGAGGCAAAATAATCCATGAATAATGTCAGCATTCATCAGCTATGAAATATCCTGCATGAAGAGGAATCTCTAGGTATTGCATATTAATGGTTTAATAATAATATTGACATGGACATAGAATGTTATTATTAAACATTCTAGAATGTTTAATACCTCTAGAATACCTGGGCAGCCAACTTGAGCTGTGCAATCAATCAAAAAAAAATAAAAGGAAGCAAGGAAAACCTTGCATATTTAGTATAATCAGGGGTGGATTTTGATGCATAGTTCTTTAGTTTCTGGAAGGCCAAATTAAAGTTTGGGGTAAGTTTCTTTTTAATAAAATAAGTTCTCAATTTCTGAAAATAATGGTTCACCAAGTTCTTGCCATCAACATAAGTGACTTCCCAATTTATTGAAATGGTCAACTAATTAAATATAATATGGTTAATGTACTAAATTTTTATTCCTTTTTCTTTTCTTTTAATTATTTTAGGTTATTAAAAATGGTAGCATTAGAAAATTTTCTTTTCACGGCTGTTTACACTCTTGTTTTCTTTAGTTTACTGTCATTTGCCTCATTTTGGCTATAAAATTCAGTTCTGTTGTTTCTAGGTATTTCTTAACGCGCAGACTTAATTATAAAGGTAACTAAAACCCATAGTCGGAAGAGTTGCGTTTACATTTCCTAATATTTGGGGTAGTTTTACCTGGAAAGGTAACAGAGTTTCTCCACCTTGGCTGGGTTTCTGATGCAGGTGGATATATCAGGTACTTATAGATTTGGCAAAAAATGCCCATACACTCAACTTGTCAGTTTGTCAACTTGTGTCAGTCAGTCTTAGCATCTTCTTCCTTGAGTCCAGATCTTGTTCAGGGAAAGGACTGAAAGATCACTCTAATGGGCTGAGAAGAGAGCATCAGGGCTTATTCTATTCTCTCTACTCTCTTCCAATTATTCTTGTTTCTGTAGCTTTCTTTTGAGACAGATCTTTGTTGTGTGACAATAAATAAAGTTATGAGGTTATGAAGTGGTTTTCTCCTGCATTGCAGCTGGACAGAGGCTGATTTTATACAGTGAAACTGAATCATAAACTGTGCTGAGACACATTAGCCCTTTTGTTCACTGTCTGTGAAGCTACCAAGTAATCTAAGAAACTGGCACTTGCAGAATTCATTAATACTTTGGGATGCCATTTTTAAAGAAAATTGGATTAAATATGTGACAAGAAAGTAGGTAAGGGTCTGACAAATGAGAGACAACAAAGGCAGAAATGATGCCAATGTATCATCTAGGGGGGTGGGAAATGGATACAAAGCCAAAGCAAACCAAACTAAACCAAAACGAATAAAAGCAAACCAAATCATTCAATAACAATCTGACATGGGTAAAGACTATGAGCAGACAGATATGCACCCTCAAGGAGTTCAACCATCAAGAAAGCCCTCTCAAAAATGTCCACATCATGGGCCAGCCTGTGTCTCATTCATGTAGGGCCAACTACCTTCATGTCCCCCAGGGGCAAAGCAGCACAGAGGGTGAGGGAAGGCTGGGGGTTCATCCTGAAACTCTGAGGAGTGACTGTAATTTCTAAAGGTACTTGGGAGGTACAACCAAGGCAGCACTCAGCCCACAGCAGAGCCTAAGAGCCTGCTGCTGCTTTGCAGGATGCTTTATGCATGTACAGGCAAAGCCCTCAGTTAAGATGATTGAAATGTCTCTGACCAATACAGGATAACATTTGTGGTAAACAAAGCTGTGGCACAGTAAGGAGGCTGGTGGTTAAACCAGGGCTACAGATCACAAGCACGTTGCTGAAGTGTCCACCACACTGGGTGTGTCTCCCCTGCTCTCTCCTCTCTTGTGACTGACTCACGGCATAAAAGTGACTTCAGAATTTTGTATTTCAGCTAAGGGTTCATTGTAAACTCCTTTTGTTTCATTTGCTGGGTCACATTGCTGAATTTTGTCCTTGCTGTTTCAACTCCAGTACCTCTTCTGAAGATCTGAAGAGTTTCACCATTGGCACACTTAATCACATTAGCATATGACAGTGAGCATGCTTATAATTTGTGGAAACTGATAAAGCTCTTTGGGCATTCCTTCTGCCTGGGATTTGTCCTTGCATGTTTTTGAATCTCCTTCTGAGAACTGAGGATTTTTATATCACAGAGCCTAGGGAAACACCAACTTTGAAGTCTTCTGAGTACCTCAGTCACATTTCAGCTGTAAATAATTGCCTTCCCATCAGTACTTATGTTTGTCTGGGGTTTTAGCCACAGAGGTCATATTTTGCGGTCAGCAAACAAATATTACTTGTTTTACACAGATATCCTTCTCTTTCTGGTAGGCAGAACCCTCCACAGAATCTCTAGCAGACAATCAGGTAGGGAAAAGGGTTGAAGGAATCAGATATACAAAACATCTATTGGAGAATGGGATTTTTTGTAGGAAATCTATACATAATAAAGGGTTGCACACATACAGTGCTTATGCAGATCTTTTCATACATAAATTCAGACAGTTCTTCTGTGCCAAACTAGAATTTCCCAACAGAATATGCAGAACCACCTCATTTTTTCCTGAAAACTTCTTTATTCACCAGAACTTTGATGATGGTGAACTTGTTAATAAGGAGAAAGCACTGCTGATTTCAGCATATGTTGTCACACCTTTTTTCTTTTTTCTTTTCTTTTCTTTTCTTTTCTTTTCTTTTCTTTTCTTTTCTTTTCTTTTCTTTTCTTTTCTTTTCTTTTCTTTTCTTTTCTTTTCTTTTCTTTTTTCTGTATTCTTGTCTGTGTGCTTTTTTGCAAGCTATCATCCATTGTCTTATACAGGGCTTATAAAAATTTGAGGGTTCAGCGATTAGTAAGGCTTTTTCAAATCCTGGATTACTCAAGTAGCCAGTAAAGCACAAATAACCAACATTAATGAAGGACGCATGTGAAACAATTACATGTTCTCTGAAATAGTTTTCTAGACTGACAAAATAATCAGTCTGTATTTAGTGTAACTATTCTCATTCTTTATTAAACCTTGGCAGTGTTTTACAGGTGCAAACTTACAGACATCTGATACTTAAATATACCAGGGCCTAGATTTTCAGCATATGTTCAATTTTCACCTGCTTTCATGCCACTTTCTAAGTCAAAATCTGATCCAGAGCGCATTTTTATTTCTGTAAAGTTCATTTATTTTGGCAGCTAGAGAATGTACTTTCTTTTAAAAATTATAGAGGGTCATGATTTGCCCCCTATTCCCCTCTGTTCCCATCTCCTATACACTAAAAATGTTTCAATTTTTTTCCTCACTTTCCTCTATAGGGAATGTTATGTTGGTACTCTTTTCCAGCAGTGTACTCAAAATATGCATTTAAATAGAGATAGTAAAGTGAAAGCACATAGGAAGTGGGAGTCATTGACTTTTTGAGGTTTTTTTCTTTTTAAATTACTTATTTTATGACTCAAAGAACTTATTGAAAATATACTTTAGCTAGGTAAAGTAGCAGTAGAATTCTTGGGGAACCAAAACACAACACTAAACTAATCTTTTCTATTCCTGTTTTCTTTCCAAATGGTAAATGTTGTTTTGTATTTGACATCAAGGTGACAGTCTTTTCCTTTGTAGTCACCCTTCATTTTTAATCCTAGAATCTTGAGGAGAGTTTCACTTTTGGCTGTCTGTAATTCAGAATCAGATGGGATCTCTCCAGAGGGAGTTTCAATCCAACTCCTGTGGGTGTTACAGGAGCTGGCAAACCTCACAACCCCCAGGACCTGTGTGTCTGTGTGTTTGTCAACCATTTAAATGGAATTAGTTGTTTGTTTTTTTTATATTTTCACCACGTTTTATTCCTTAGACAAATAACAATGAAACAGCTGCTTTCAGGACCTTATAGGCTTATATTAACGACTAGAAAAAGCAGACACTAGTAAAAGAAAAGTATTAAGTTTATTCAGTTCTCTTATTCTTTTACCAATACTTCATCTTTTGTTAAATTTCAAACTATTTTAAGGAAAAAAACCCAAGCAAAAACAGGCTACAAAAAGGGCAGAACACTTTGATTTTTAAACTGACACTAAATCTTTTGTGTCAGGTCAGCTCAATACTAAGATCCCTGTGGCTATTGTGTCACAGTGTCTGATGAGACCTGTGTTTTTGTTTGATTATGTTAATCACTGTGAGCCACAGTCTTCTGTGGCTTACAGACCCCAGAGGAGGCACAGTTCATACAAGAAATTTGGGACCTGCAAAATGTCAGCACATCAGACGGACTACATGACCACAACTTTCAAGGGGACAGTGCAGCACTGCAGTAAAACACAGCTTAGTGATGAGCTGCTTCAGAGTAGAATGTCTTGGGTAAGGAAAACTTGTAACCCTTTTCAAGCAACTCTCAATTAAGTAGTTAAATAGTTCATCAGTGTTTTCCTGTTGTAAAAATAATTTATTCTTGATAAAACAAAACCTTTAGATAACACAATAAGAAATTCTGTTATGAGGTAAAGATATTGAGGGCTAGGACAGAAAAATAAGCAAAACATCACATTTGTGGTGAGAGAGAAGATATGCTTTTTGGTAAATGTGACAGACTCCAACTTTTAAGTGAGGACACCATTAAGTTTACAAAATCTGGGATGCCGTCACAGCTAAACCTGCTGGCATTTCAGCTGGATGGAGGTGCCATGAAATCTCCTACTTCAAATCCTCCAGCAGTTTCCTGCACACACTCTGGACTGGGAACAGAGAAGGACAACTGGGAAGGGAGAAGGCAAACTTCCCCCATTTTCTTTTGGATAACAAGCACTGCCAGATATACCCAGCCAACGCAATATCTGCCTCCCATAATGACTCACTGGTGTCAATACACAAGATGTGGAATTTTACTTCTGGAGAGCGTGTTTCCCTTGTAAACAGCTTGGCAGAGCACAGTTTTGTTTTTTTCTTATGTATTTATTCTTACCTCTTTGGTGCCTTTCCTCTCCTTTATTGTGTCATGGCTCAGCCTGCCTGCATGAGGCAGAAGGGGTCAGGCTGAAGCAGCAGTGACCCCAGTAACCCAGACAGCAGCAAGGCAGTAACCCAGCTGCCTGCACAGGCAGAGGTGGCAGGGGAGCACATGGCAGGAAGGTGGGTGTGTGCACTCACTGAAACCCACGGTTTTCATCCATTCATCTGCCGTGCAGCTCTGGGTATGAAACTTAGAACCAGCAAACAAGTGGCAAATCTAAGGGAATCAAATTGGCACTGGCTGAATTCCCAGTGCGGTTTGAAAAAAACAATGAAAAAATAAAAACACTAAACAAAAGGAAAAGCATAATTCTTGCTATAGTATTAGACAATGAATTTTACACACTCTGTTGAGCTCTTCATCTAACGTAGATCAGGTACTACACTGACTTTAGCAGAACTCTGGTATTTTGTAGGTGAAGTTTACTTTAATGTACAACCTCCTAAATTGGTATATTTGTGGTAGTTGAACTTTATGACATTTTTACTTTATTTTTTATCATGGAATTATTTATTTTTTACAGTGTTTCCCTTTAAGCAACCCTTTTTTTTTACATTTAGAATCCATAGGCACTAAAATAATGTAATTAAACAGAATACAGAGAGCTCCCACCACTCAGTTCCTTATTCTCTGGGACAGCACAAACAAGTCTGGAAGATATTCCCAGAGTCTTTGCATCTTTTTCATATACCCTGCATTCAAACAACAACAAAATGAATTGCCCCACACATCCAAAATTGTGATGGTCTAGAAAAGGACCAGAAGGAGAGATGGAAAAATCAAGTGATTAGAAAAAGTAATGAAAATGCAATCAGAAGGTTTGAGTTTCAAAGCAGAATAAGGCTCATAGCTATTCCTCTTCCTGGGAATCCTGGATATTGAACATCTAATTATCTTTAAATGTACATACAGCAGTGTGGTATGCAATGTTCAATTTTCTGATTATCCCAAAATGGTTTCGTAAATTAAAAAAAAATTAAACTGATTGTTTTGCTTAATAACAAGACTGGCACACAGATGAGTTCTTTAATGAACTGTATTATTTCTTTGTTCAAGTTCAATTTCACAAAGTGCTTTTTAAAATAAGTTTCCCAGTGAGAATGATTTGAATTGTGTTCATGTGTCCAGTGAATAAAAAGGATCCAAAAATTTGTGAGGACTAAAAGATGGCAGAACTGGCCATAAGCATAAGATATGCTTTTTATCTTTATTAATTTTGCTGTTCATCAAGCTCTTCCATTATTTTCAAAATCTGATCATAAATATAAAACCTGAAGACATTCTAACACTTCTTTTTGGTAAAATAAAAATTTTTAATAATTTAAAAAAACCCAGCTAGCTGTTCCAGGTTTTGTAAAATTTTCACCATTTTTTTTGCTGTATTATAGTAGTACCAGCCAGTCAAATCTGAATTTTAGGATTTGCTAAAACATGTGCTCTGTGTTCATACCTTTCACGTCTGAACTGCAGTCCTTTGCAAGTATATTTTCTTGCTTGCTTTGTCTCATTTTTGTTTATTGAAGCCTAGAAATCAGTTGTCCATGATAGGGAAGTAACTCCCAAATATTATGTCCTCTAACCTTGACTAGGTACAAGAAAATGAGTAAGTTTTATTTTTAACCAAGGGGGAAAATTGCTAAAATTTAAAGAGATCATTCAAGAAAAAAAAAATGTTTGATTCTCTGTGAGACAATCCTCCTTCCTTTTGAGAAGTGCTGGTCTTGCTTTAGGTTTTAATGAGCTTTGGGTCAGGGTCTCAGATTACAAATTCATTACAGCAGGGAATAATCTATGCCTTCTCCTTTCACCTATAAGGACTCGTGATAATAATTTCATTATAAAATAGTTGTCTTACTGGAAAAGGTACCACCATAACTCATTGTTTGAACAAAAAAAGACTTCACTGAAAATCATTAAATTTAAGAAATTTCTCTCAGCTTCATTGCTGGATTTGGTCTGACAAGTGTAGAGTAAGCAATAATACAGATGCAGCTCTCAGAGGCTGATAACTTTCTTCATATTAAATTGTTTATGAGGAGAAAATATAAACAGAAAGACTTCTGCTGTCTTATGAGATGATCTCTGGTGTGAAAAAAAAAAAGAAAATTTAAAATAAATCTATTCTAAGTAAGTTGGGCCACTTGATCAATGTTATGAAAAAAAGGACTCACTTATGAAGTTGCTTCTGGGGCAGCACTGTGTCCCCAGAAGCAATTTGCAAAAATTACTCCAGCCTTAAACAGGATGAGTGGAGCGGCAAAGAGCTGTATGCTTTTTTCTGCATGTCCCTAAACACTAACATGCAAAACATTATTTGTTTAGTAATATTTTGCTCTGCTTTCTGCCATTTGTCTGTTCCAAGTTGGAATTAGCGCCTGATAGTCATTTTTCAAGCTATGTTGACTAAATGAGTGAAATTGATTTTAAAGCCTCTTGTGCACAGGGTAGGCTATTCAAGGCTGGTGGAGAAAGCTGACCTCACTTATGTCCCTATTTGAGAGCTCAGCGTATGCTTAGTCAAAAAAGAAAGACTTTGGGAAGAATGAGTGAACCGAGCTCGCAAAATTATGAAGAGGTATTTTTTTCCTACTCCTCTATGCTTACTGTGGAAAAAAAAACAAGGCAGCAAGATATTTCTGATAGGAACGGCAGACATAAAATATAAGATTGCTATCATTGAATGTCCACTGAGAGTTTTGTTGAACAAGAGGCTCACAGATGAACAGGGCAGAATCTTTATAATACAGCCTCAGAGCTCATGCTGCTAGGAGCTCCCTGGCTCAGAGGAGTAAGGGAGTGCATGTAATGAATATAGACTGACCTTCTGAAGCAAGATCCTGCACAGTTTTTCACTAACATTTCTGTCTAAGAGAAAAAGTCACTTAGTGCGGCTGCTTACTGCTTGATGTTATGTAAAGAAGATTCTGTTCTAAAACAAAACTTTTTCTCCATAGAATGTAGCCTGGCAGTGGAATAAATGACTTCTTATTAAGAGGAGTTCAAAGAGCTTCAGTTTCTGAGACCTGAAAAAAATTTTCAAGACCTGAAATCCTGTGCAATTTTACCCTCATTTTCTTTATGCTGCAATCTCAGATGCCAGGTATGGACATGCAGAGAAGTTTTTTATTCACACTATTCTCAGAATGCTATAATTCACAGTCTGCACAGCCTGAGAAATAGGCTTTGAAATGAAAGAAGGCTGCTGATGTCATGATGAAATAAGCAGGCTAGTGTCATTTATCTTCTGCATAGATAAGTTTCAGAGCCAATAAGTGACAAAGCTCCAGCTTCACTGATTTTCCCCATAACCCCTCAGAGAGTCATAGAAATGAAAGCAGAGCATTCAGTCTCTACAATTTAGATAGGTGGACCAGAGCATAAAAAAGCAAGGTAAGTGGCATTATATGCAGTACTACAATATTTTTCAGCAATGCCCTGAAATACTACCAAGCAACATATGTGCAGCCATGTTCAAGCATCCTACTACCAATTATTACCACAATTAAGAAAATCATCATAAAACCTACTTTCCCAAGTAAATGAGACATTTGATTGAGTAGCTCGCTCCAGTTTCACACTTTCTCTCAGCTTCCTCTGAACATTCCAAACACACTGGTGAATTTCAATCACATTTGCTAGAGAGGGTTAGACCTCAAAGAAAACATTGCAAATTTCTGGCCAATGAAGTAAAATATTCAGGTGAGTATTTTCAATAGAAGATTGACATTGGTATCATGTGTTCACATGTATTACCTAGCTGGAACCTATGTGAGATGGTAAATGATGCTCTGCAAATCTCTACTTACTGTAGAAAGAGGATTTTTTCGTGTTTTGGGTTGTGGTGGATTGTAGGTTTTCTCCCACTAATGAAGAGGTATCTTATTGGTAAAACCGATAGAATGAATTTTAGAATGGTTTCCTTTTCCTGGATGTCTTGAACTAGATTTTAATAATTATTATCACTGATACTTGTTGTTGCTTGCTAAAGGTCGCCTCCCAAAGTCGCTCTTGCCCCTTCAAAAGCTGTTATACACAGTTACCCTTCTCTTGGACTTCTCTCTGTATGCAGTTAGCAATTAATTAGGTTCTTATGTGAAGACAGATGGAAATGTAAACACAATACTACAAAGGAAAGGAGGTCTTTCAGAAAAAGTGCCAGGGAAATTCACTCACTTCATCCACTTGGCTGTATTCAGAGTACAGTGTGCAATTTTCCGTACAAAGGGCCTTTCTTTTTTATCAATCTGAAAATCATCTATTGTTTTCTGATGCTATAAAGCCACACAAGCAGGCATGATCAAATTGTTGATATCTTAGAAATAGGAGGAAAAAAACAGTTAAACTGTATATTAACATTCCATTTATGAATATCTAAATGAAAGCAAGTAAAGAGTTTAATCAATAGTTAAGTATATCTAACAGAGAAATAAACAGAAACAACAGGAAACATAAGTAAATATTTCATTCACAAAAAAAAAGGAAAAAGGAAATTTTCTCTTAAACTGCTGTCAACCTTTACTTCATTAAAAAAATAAAGCATGAAAATGTCAATATTTGCAATCACATGTATCTATATATATGATACATGTCTGACTGAAGCAAAGGTCAGCAAACATTTACAGTCTCCTGTAAGACAGTATGCTGTTTATGACTCTTCAGTTAATTCATCCATCATGCTTTATTTATGCCTATAGCAGTTAATAACAGCTGTGACTGCTATGTAGCAAGCAGGACTGCTACATAGCAATCATAAAAGCAAGCTGCTATGAGACAACATCAGCAAGAGAATCAAATCAAGCAACCACTGAAAGAAAGACACTTCAAGAGATGCAACTTCCAGAAGGCAGGACAAATACTCCCTTCTGTGAAATTTGGTCAGTGGCCAAATGAGTTTTAAACTGTGTATATACATGTATATGCAGAATCACTGCAACTTCTTTAATTTGTGTGCAGATTTTTTTAATTTTAATCCCCTTCAACATCCTCACTTATTTCTTGTCAACCTCTCTTCCCTACTGCCCTTTTCAAAATCCTTTTTTTCTTGGCTGTGTCGTTTCATTGTTCCCCCACTTACACAGGATGCTGCAGCAGCCTACAGCTGGATGCTTGGCTGGTCCCACCAGTAGTTCTCCAGGGAATCAACCAGCCTTGTGCTTATTACTCTGCAGCCAGTGGGGTGGGACCTTTGTGCTGGATTCAACACAGTGGCTTTGGTTTGCTGCTCCTCTTTATTCTGCTGTGACAAAGCAGAGGGCCACTTGAGAGAAATATCAGGACAGCACCACCTGCAACATTTTCCAATGCTATTATTTCTTTCTCTATTTCTTGATCTTACTTTTCGCCTTGTTGTACCTCTCTTTGATCTCCCAGATCCCTTTCAAATAAACACCCTGTCCAGAATTATTCTTTACCTTTTGGTTACAGTTCTGCTACGTCCATATCCAAATTTGTCACTTCTTATACCATTGCCTAGTTCACCTTGACATGAATTGCTACCCTGTAATCTTTCACTCCCTAGAGGGTTCCCTCAGTTACCTCTCTGAAATATGGCAGTCACACAATTCCCCTTAACCATCTGCAAAATCTAGCCATCTCATAGCACTCTGGGTAACTCTTGTCAGGTTCTGACTGTTATCATCACAACCAGCAATTTTTCATCTCGTGTCCTGTGGCATCTCATGCTCTGCTCAGTCATGTCGACCTCAGGTCAGCACCTATTCATTTTCTTGCAACACTAACAGCATACATAACCCTAAAGACAGATGTCTACCAATGCCTATCAGTACAGATACAAATCTCTCATCACATCAAGGAAGAGAAGCTAAAAGCATCCATCACTGAAGCCTGCACTTTGATGATCTGTTAATCTGACAGTACTGTGAACTGGCATGGTTGTGCAGCAGAATCTTTTCGACATCTAAGAACTGACCTTTTATTGCTCAGCAAAATGCAGAATCAAAATGCTCCCTCAAGGTTTTTCAGAGCCTTTATACTTCCACAGATATTTTATTTTATTTTTTTTACCTTGAAGAAACATAGACATTCCCGGCTACTTCTGTCAGAGAACATCAGTATGAATGTTCTCCCAGGTTACAGCACAAGGTTCACAAGTTTCTGTTTTGTACAAGCTCTGTGCTGGATTATGATATAGGCCCATGTGTGGGGCTATAACATGCAGGAAGCCTGGATGATTTCTTAGTGATTGATTACAAGCAGCATTAAGTAGCTCAAAGGCCTAGCACAAGGTAGATAAAAAAATTATCCCATACTTATATCAACTCAAATTATTTTATACCCTAACATACTTCCATTTTCCTCTTTATTCCTTCATCTTGTTCAAATTCAGTGCTAACAGCACTAGAAAACAATTTAACATTTTGAGCAGGCATTCAAGATAGTTAGGAAGGGGAAGATCCCTTCTCATATGGTCAAAAGTTTGCATGAAAGCTGAGACTTGCTGGATCTAGTTGGTGCTACTAGGCATCATGCCTGCTCCCTCACAGTAGGCTATGCTACATATTCTAAATAGAGCAACAAGAAGGAGGAATGGGAAAAACTTGATCTCACCCTGTGTCAGTTCCTTAGCTGGCATGAATCAACCTAAAGCTACCAACATATAAGGATCAAGCTTTCAGCCTTCCTGAACCTCAAAATAAGTTGTTTTCTGTAATTTTCAAGTACTCCCAAGCAGCATGGCCCACAGGGAGAAGCTTATCTGACTTGCATTAAGAAAATTATTGAGGAGAATATTTAACATCTGTTTTGACAGGATTCAATACTATGATGAGACTTGAGATCTTCTCAAGAGTTTTGGGTTTTTTTGGTGAGCACAAGGATATTAATTGTTGGGAGTCTTTGATGCTGTGTTAGGGATCAAAGTTTTCGCCTTGTCATGGTTCCAGCATAAAGACTTGGGAGATGAATCAGTTGTAGAAAAAACTAAGATGCAGTTAACACCAACCCTTTGACACCTGTTATCTCCACAGATGATAAGCCACTGCAGAAACACCATAAATTGTACTGAGATATCTGAAATCAGTGAGTTGAAGCACTACCTGAACTAAACCTGGAATTTCTTCTCAAGTAGAATAAGGTAATTTGTGCCTTCCTGAAGGCAAGGATCACTTCAGAAAAGTAGCTACTTTCTCTCCAAGGTGAGAGAAGAACCCTTGGGATATCTCTTGTGATTTATTCTGTCTTTCATACTCTCCCATCTCCATTAAAACAAGGATCTGCTGGTTTGTTTTCCTCTCAATATGCCAAAGAAAGTGAATGTATAGTCTAAGTGACCTTATAAGTTTCAAATTATACAGCTTCTTTCTCTACTTTGACTAATCAAAGTCACCTCTTTTGAGGTCGCAGTCTGGAGTTATTCTACTCCCTCCTATTTGTCTAATTGACTAGTATCTATCCTGGAACTGGAACAGAAATTATAATACTACGGCAGAAAAATGAACAAAGAAATTTTAAAATGGCTCAGATTTTAGACCAGTCAGAATTGGGAATCTGCCAGCAGAATCAAGAGTTTGAAATAGATTGGCTATGTTGGGCTATAAATTAATAATTTCAGAAACTGTGTCATAAACTATTACTATTTGGAAAGAATGTGGGACATATAGAGTTACAAGTAGGGCAGGTGTAAAATTTGTTTCCAGCTCCTATGGGGTGTTTCCCTGAGAGCCTCTCTCCCTTCTGTTTGAGAGGCAATCCTGTCAGGACTGTGCCTCTGGAATGTGTGCCATGTGGCAAAGTAGAACACACCCATTTTTTACATTGACAGTTTCCTCACCTTCTACAAGCAGCAAATTAATCATGAGGACTTAATTGGATTTGGCCATATGATTATGTGGAGATAGTTCTGGCCCCAGCAATAAGGAAATGGCACACCAATTCATTAGATACACTACTGATATTTCAGTCACAATTTAAGTCAATGTTGAGCTCCGTATCCTCCTTTTCTTATTATCCCAACAGCCATTTGTGTCAGCAGTATCCAAGGATACCTATATTTGCATGGAATTATGAGCTTCATTACTTTCCTTCATTCACCATCACACAGTGGGAAACTTATATTGAGCATAATCTACACTAAATTCTGCCACTCAGAAGCAGAACAGTTGTACGCACATTAATAATGTGATTATGTATGTATACATGAATTCACTTAGCCACAGTATTCCAGTGTAGTCTCCTAGAGTGTTGTGTGGAGGGCAGGCATTGGCAGAGTTATGTTTATGGGGCTTATATGGGGCTTATGGGGGTTTTTGTGAATTTAGTCAATTTAGAAAAAGTATCTTTTGAGCAGGAAGGCTAAAGAAAAGGAAGCAGGTGAGCCCCAGTGAGGTGTCAGCAGAGCACATCACCTGTTTACGTCAAGCAATTATTGCTAATTGTATGCACCTGTAATGCTAAATGTATGCACCTGACACCCAGGTGTCATTTAAGCCTGAGGAAGGAGCAGCATAGTTCATTGCATAGGAGCAGAGGACAGCCCTGTGATATATTGACTAGCATTAAATTATTTTCCCCTGCTATTGCCTCATTTCTCATGGCTGTAACGTGAGATCACAGCTATTTGTTGCTTCCTTGAACTCAAGGGGGCAGAATATCTTGGTTTGCACCACAAATAAAAAAAAAACAAACAAATTGAGGAATAAATTTACTGTAGGTTGAGAAGTGCAAAAATTTTAATACCATTTTTTTTTAGTTCATGGCACACCTTTTCCCTATGTTTAACTGCATTCTAGAACTGTTTCCAGGCTCACTGCATTTTTGTTTTGCAGCAGTGCATCCAGGGATTCTTTTCTTTGGACCTCAGTGTTTTTGCTCTCTACGTCAGACAGAGTCCAGGCACCTATGTCGGGTCTCCCAGAGGTGGTACAAGGTGCCTAAAGTCTCTGCATGGAGCTGCTCCCAACCCAAATCTCCTGTCCTTTCTTCCTTTCTTTTTTTCTCTCTGTACCTTGACAACTCTTTATTACTGACCTTTGGGAAAATATTCCCTGCAGTCTCAGTCCAGTTTCACAAGCTGTTCAGTGCAACCTGTGCCATGGTTAATGAACAGCCCAGTTAGGCAAGAGTTGGGGCATCTAGAGCCCCCAAGGTCTACTGCCTTATCTATTCCTTGAGTCATTTCTCTTTGTCTTTGTTGCCTGACCTCTGAAAGATGCTCTTCTGTGAGTTCTGCGAACTGAAGCAGAGTGCTAGCACTTGAGCTTTCTGGTAGCTATCAACATCAAGTGGAGTACATCACCAATGTCTTCTTCTCAGCAGCCTTCCTCAGCACCCACCAAACGTGTGAGCAGTGCTGCCATACCTTCCTGAGCTTCCTATCCCCACAGGGAAGTTGCCCAAGGGCAGCAGCTGCTGCACAGTCTCGTCTTTCAGGAAAGCAAGTCCACAAGGGCTTTCAAACACAAAAAAAGTCTCTAGAGAGACAAGGAGGAAGATTCTCTGAATCACAAATGCATCTGTTCCACTGAAGTTGTTTTAGTATTTTAGGAATATTCTAACTTTACTGTTTTTCTTAATCTGTTATGTGATTCACTTTTCTTTATTCAGGCTTGTTCCGCAAGTGTACTTTAGAGTCAAATAGATGTCTTCTGGGTTTTCTGTATGCAACAGCTTCATTATAAAAGCAACAGAGAGACATTGGGGCTAATTATTAAGATAGAAGCAACTCTGTGTGATATGCACTAGAGCACTGGATTCAGATACAGAAATTCAGGAGTTTCACCTTTTTATTATGAGCATGCTTTATTATGGTATTAGCTTGTAGAATTTGAAAGCTGAAGACAAATATTAGCAAGAGTTAAGTGACATTATTCTCTGGATTTACTTACTTCATAGCAGAGAATTCTGTACAAATATTTTACTTGAAGCCTCTGTATCCAATTTGATGGGAAAGAAGGAAAAAATGAAGAAAGAAACCAAAACATTTTAGTGCTTTAACTGCATGCTATTAAACTGTGGTGAGCCAGAGAGCAGGTATTAGAAAACTGGACTACACAACTATTTGATAGAAGAGAGAGGCCTGATTTTTCCAAACTGGAAAACTCAGATATTGTGAGATCACCAAAGACAAGTACATTTAATGTTTAAATGAGAAATATATTTTAAGTATCCTTAAACTCCCACTACTTTTTTACATATAAACTCAGCTAAGAAAGTAACTAGGCAACAGTGAGGAACTGCAATGAAGATATTCTCTTCATCTTTTACTTCAACTACAGACCAACAAATAGTCTCCCTATTATTTATCACTTTCAGTTAGATTTTTTTCCAAACTGGAAAATGTCATAGAAATATTTCCTAATAGTAATTCAATCCAACTTAATATTGTAGCATTTATATTGCATTCTCTTGTTTGTATTTTTATATACACTACATATCAGTATCAGAAAAATAAAATTAGCCACAAGGGATCTAAGAAGCAGCAAACTGCTGAACTTTCAATATATGCCTTTTATAGGACATATGGGTTTTGGTGATGATTCCTTTTTTTCTTCCTGATTGAAAGAAGTAGGATGAAAAATTATTTTTTGGCAGAAAAACAAGGCTAAACATTAGAACAGAAAGTAAAACCCACACAGATGTAGACCACCAAAATAAAGTTAAACTTCATAGATAGCTGCTTATTTTAAACCAGACTTACTAGTAATCAGAATGTAATTTGGAGATTCTAGTCAAATAGTGAAATACATACTAGTGCTTCAAAATTTTCTTATAGACATGTGGTTTTTATTTCATTTGAATATTTTTGTAAAAGTGTTTGCATTATTTTTAAACCATTTCCAAGGGCCTCATTTTTGATCCTAAGTGTTTATTTTTTTCCCTTTTTTCACTGTTCCTGTGAATCTAAAATCTTCTTTTCTTCCAATTTCCTTCTTTTCTTCCAACTACGATGGAAAAGTGAAACATCCTTGGAAGACATCACTTACTACTACATGAAAAACCCACATTTTTTTTAAACTGGACAAATAAAAGTATGCAGTGCACATATAGTTTTTATGATTTAGCGATTACTCATCTTGTTTTATTCAACTTTATCCTGTCACAAAAACACTACACTCCATTTTTAAGGTACATATTTTTATGGGGACATTGTGAAATTACATATCAGGAAAATAGTGTCTGCATGAACTCAAAGCAACTTAAATGTGTTTGAGTTTCACAGACCACATTAGAAGTGGTTGGGAAAGGCACAGAGACCTTTCAGAAGATTGTAGGCCTAAAGACACAGGTTCTAGAAATTTTTGCAAAAGTAGTTATAAGTCTTGTCAAGATCAGATATGCCTGCATTTCTGATAATGGTGGTGTCACTATTCATTTTATAAACACAAAACTGTGAAGGATGATCAAAATTCTGGTGTTGTGGAAGGCAGTTGTAACCCCACGATTTGTTCCACAGCCAATCAGTATTTTGTCCAGAGATGCTGCAGAGATGCTGGCTGTCCATAAGACAGATGGAAAATAAATGTTGTTAAAATGTTACCTTTGCCTAGAAGGTATCCTGTATTTCAGAAGTCATAAGAACACTACAAAAATTTTAAATGTCTATGAAAATCTCATTGCTTCAAAATTCTGAAGTCCTTTGATCTATAACTGTGAAGGAGGGACCATGAAGTCTCATCGCATTTCTTGCATCATTCTTGTCTAATTTATGTTTTACGAGGTTTAGAGAAAATTCTATTGCTTTTTGGTTTTCTTGATTTCACATTTCAGCCTGAAAAATACTGTTTAATGTTAAGGATGAGTGACATTTGCTTGGATTTTCAACATACTGTGGTCAGCAGGATGCTTATGTTTTCGTGAACAGCATCATGTTTTCTTCTTGAATTTATTCTCATCTGATATATATACTAATTTCATTAATTAACCAGTTTTATAACTTTCACAAAATATATTTATAAAAAGATGAATTGATTACCTAAGTGGTTTATCAATTTAGGGTAACAGATTCTTTCTTCTATCTGAATAAAATCTGACTTTCTCCCTCTTTTACCTTTACATTGAGCTAAACAGACAGTATATATATGCTTACAGAAAACCAAATTTACAGGCTAATCTTTAATTAACTGCCTACTGAAGCAGCTGTGAAGAACAAGTCAAGGCTAAAGTCTTAGTTGGTGTTTAAATCTGGCTTGAAACAAAAATATATTGATCTTTAAATTAGCCGAGGCAGCTTCCTAAATTCTGCTTTCTGTGTTAAGCTCTAAAATATTCGATACAAGGAATGTCTAGGTTTTAGGACATGATCCATGGAAGAAAGAAAACCTGTCAAAAAGCAACTTACTTCAAGCTCCCTACTCTGTCTGGAGCTCTTGATATCAATGAAATTGTAGAAGTCTATGGCAAGAAATGCCTGGCAGCTCCCAGACAACAAGTAGTTATGATGATTCACTTACTCCCCTGGGTAAATTTCAGTGATGCAGCTGTGATGTGCACTGTAAGAGTTCCTGATATTGAAATCCCCTATCACAGAAATGGACAGCAAATTATTACTTTTATCACTGGTGAGTGCAACAATATCTTTTCTTGATGAGCAACATTGCAATTAAAATTTTTTATGGAAGGTTGCTAATGAGCAACATAAACTATCACTTCACAGTTAATCAACAGGGATGCAACTCTATGAATTTAATTTCTGCATTTTATTTAGAGAAAAAAGAAAAAACACTTTTCTAAAATTGCTCTCAGATTTTCTTCTTGTGGTAGCCAAAAACACTGAATGCTGTTTAAAAAAGTGAAAGAAAATAGTGGTTTAATGTTTTATTGAGAGCTGTTTCTATATCTGATGGAGTTTTGCTCTGTATCCTACGAAACCTACCAGAGTCCAAGCAAAGAAAAACAACATGTATTAGATGTATCATGAAATTTATGTAATTCATGTAAAATTTATGTATATCAACAAGCAGTGAGCATACAGATTTTCACCCTGATTTTAGGAAAGAAGGGGTAAGTGTAAGGTTGTAGAGTGCAGCCTGAGACAAGAAAATAGAAAGAAATTGGTCTCCAAGGAAATCTAGAGAAAGAATGAAAAGGCTTGGAAATTGGAGATTAGTGAGTACAGAGATGTGAGAGCTTTTCCAAAAAACAGACCATTATCGCTAACAGGAGTTGAGGAAATGGAAAGGAATAAAGTTGGTACAAAACCATGGTGTTGGTCTTTTTTTTCTTCCTTTCTTAGGGAAACAGCATTATATTGGTCCCTTTCTGTTATTATTGATGGCTGCTCTGTGATGTGTCTGACCAACAAAAGCTGAAAGCACAGGACCAAAAGGTAAAGGCCACTTGGTGCTGAGGATGATAACAGTAAGATGGGAAGCCTGTTCACTGACAAGAAGAAGCTCTTCCATGCAGGACACATAGTTATTTCTCCTGTTGATCCTTATTATTGCAATTGAATAGCAGAAGAGCATGTTGCCCCCTGACCCTGAAGCACTGCATAAGCTATGAAGTCATGTAAGAGTGAAGCACCACAGAAATAATGGGGAAACTAGACTTTCTGTGTAAACAGGTATCTTAAGGCCTTTGTACCCTATCTCACCTACCATGGAAGAAGGCTCCAGAGGAGTTGGGCAAGACTGAGGTTCTCTACAAAATTTTGAGAAGTCTACAGAGAGTGAATAACCAGAACATTACAAAGAATCAAAGGGGACTGGAGGATGAATAGGACAGGATAGGATAGGATAGGATAGGATAGGATAGGATAGAATAGAATAGAATAGAATAGAATAGAATAGAATAGAATAGAATAGAATAGAATAGAATAGAATAGAATAGAATAGAATAGAATAGAATAGAATAGAATAAACTCCTTCAGCCATGAGAGACCTTCAGCAATCATCTAGTCCAGTTGCCTGATCAATTCAGGACTGAAAAAGTTAAAATATATTATTAAAGGCATTGTCCAAGTGTTTTAAATTCTGAAAAGACTGAAGTGTTGACCACCTCTCTACAAATTCTGTTCCAGTATTTGACCACCCCCTCTGTCAAGGAATGGTTCCTAATGTCCAGTTTTAACCACTGCTGGTGCAGTTTTGAATCTCAGAGCTCAGTACCTCCCTCTCCACCTCTTCTAGCCCTTTCACCAGCCACTCCTCTGAACACATTCAGGGCCCTTCATGTTTTCCTTAGTCTGTGGGGCCAGCACTGCACACTGCTCGCAAGGTGAGGTGGCATCAGTGCCTTTTACAGCCATTTACAGGACCATCACCTCTTTGACTGACTGGCAGTGCTGTGTTTGATGTCCCCAGGATGCTTCTTGCCCTCTTGGCTGCCTGGGCACACTGCTGGCTCACAGTGAGCCTGCTGCCAACCAGCAACCCCAGATCCTGCTCTGCAGGGCTCATCTCCAGCCACTCCTCTCCCAGTTTGTACCTGTGTGCTTAGTGACTCTGTCACAGGTGCAGAATAAGGCACTTGGACTTTTAAATCCATGTTTTGAAATTAATGTTAAATTTCACACCATTAATAATTGTCCAATGCTTCAAACTATCTACATCCCTGTGCAAAGCCTCTCAATCCCCAAGAGAGTCAAGAGCACCTCCGTTTGCTATCAACAGCAGCCTTGTTAATACGATTCCTTTACCTACATTGTTGGTAAATATATTGAGCAGAACTGGTCCTAGAATCAAGCAATGAGGATCAGTGCTGTTGGCTGGTCATCAGCCAGGTGTAGTCCCATCCACTACAATCCTTTGAGCACTGTCGTTCAGCCAGGTCCTCACCCAGCATCATGAACCTGCTCATTCCACCAGTGAACAGCCTGTTCAGGAGGATGTTGTGTATCAAAATGCTTACTAAAATCAGGAAAAACTATATCCACCAACATCCTTTCATGAGGGCCGTGAGGTGGGTCACCTTATCATAGAATATAGATTTATTTAAATAGGACTTTACCTTTCTGAGCATGAGTTGACTGTGCCTGATGATTGCATTGTTCTTTAAATACCTTTCAATAGTATCCAGTAAAACTTCTCCATAATGTTTCAGGAACTGAGGTTAGACATAGAGGTCTGTACTTCTTTGGGTGTTCCCTCACGATCATTTGTGGATTGCACTAACTTTGGTAGCTCACAGACAGCAGGGAACTCCTCAGACTCCCAAGAGCTTTGGTAGATGATCAAGACATGTGATAAAAATCCTAGAGTCATTAAAGCTGGAAAAGACCATTAAATTCAACTTCAAAAAATCTCCAGCATGTCAACTAAACCATAGCATTAAGTGCCACATCCAGACATCTTTTGAACATTTCCAGGGATGGTGATCCTACTACATCTACAGGCATCCTATTCCAATTCCTGACATCCCTTTCAGTGAAGAAATTCTTCCTGCTCTCCAACCTGAACACAGCTTGAGAAATTCTTCCTGCTCTCCTCCTGGGACAGCTTGAGACCCTCCTCATGTCCTCTCCCCCCATCACTGGTTCCCTGAGAGAAGGGACCGACCCTCACCTGGCTACAACCTCCTTCCAGGTGGTTGTAGAGAATGCTTAGCTCTCCCTTGACCCTCCTCTTCTCCAGGCTAAACAACCCAAACTCCCTCAGCTTCTCCTCATAGGATTTATTCTCTGGACCCTTCACCATCTCCATCACTCTGCTCTGGCCTTGCTCCAACACCTCAATGTCCTTCTGGTAGTGAAGGGCCCAGAATTGGACACAGCACTCAAGTTGTGACCTTATCAGTGCTGAGTAGCTGAGTACAGTGTCCCATTATAACATCCCCTAATTCCCTCAGTACTCTGGAATGAAAGTATTGGTTTGGTGTTTTTCTAACTGAACTTTGTTGGCTGAGTATATCAGCCATTTGTATCTGCTGAAAGAATCACTGGTTATTATCAGCTGAGTGTACACCAACCCAGTGTATAACTGCTTGTCTCTCAAGTTTGCCAAAAGAGCGGGAATGCTCTTCCTGTGAGATTATTATACAGACCAGTAAAGGAAATCATGTTTCATGTGAGACAACTGTATATCACAATTGTTACTCATTTCTAAGTGTGCTTTATGCTTTTACCCTGATTTAAATCCATTGCTGTATCACCCTCCTAAATAAATACACCACCTTATATGTTTAAGAGCCAATGTTATTCATGTCCCATTTAACTGAATCATTTTCTTTTGATGTCCTGGACATGTTACAAGACCAAAAGTTACCCTTTTTGAATGTACTAAATATGTATTTAGGAGACTGGAATTCAATTAGGTGTATAGAAATTCTGAATACATTCGTAAGTGACCTTTGTACGTTCTCAGTAGAGTCCAAAGGACTTTAAAGCACATGTTTTTTCCTATTCTAGTTTGTCACCAAGTACAAATAATGCATTCTTTTAATTTAGAGGCAAACTCCCTCCAGCCATTTCTTATTGTTATCTCTAATTGCTGCCAAAAATGTTACCATTTTCTAGAGGTATTACAAGATGTTTTAATTTGAGGCTAAAAAAATGCCTCTTATAATTTTGTTCTGGCATTCAAGGAATATCACAATATTAACATTTTTATATTTGCTAATTAGAATGGTTTAATATGGAAGGTTACAATTTCTAAGTCTTATTGAAAAAATTAGAAAGTAATCTAATGAGAAGAAATTCACAGTAGTGTCTAATTTTTAACTTATTACAATCTTGGGCAAGAAAAGAAGTCATTATAAAAATATTTAATGCTGTTTAATTCTATTGGTGCATCGCCACAAAAATATAAAAATTTATTAATTTGAATGAAAGGTTACTTCTACAGAGGAATGGAAAAATCAAAAAGGTATTTCCACTCACAGAAGACATCCTGTTTACCTGTCTTCATTTGGCTTTTTCCCATTTTCCCTTTCTTCACATTCCCCCATGTGGACGAGTCAGATATGTGGAAGCCCTTGGATGATCGCCTGCTGATGGAGGCGATGATTATAATAATTCCCCCTCCCATCACAGATGAAAGACTGGACATGTCATAGGATCAAGTAGAATAATTAAGCAACAAAAAAAAAAGGTAGATTTCTTTGTTTAGGCATGAGTGAAATGATTTTTTGCACAGTTGACCTGCTTTGCTCTGTGCAGCCTGCCAGAGGCTTAAGACACCTTCACTGTCACTTCTTCAACAAAGGACAGTGTAAAGTTTGGCTGAGAAGGGGGAATGAAAACTGCATAGTGCTGACTTTATCTCTGGGTACATGAATATGATGTGCTGACCCAGTCCCCAGCACATCAAAAAGGATTTTGTAAAATGAATAACATTCTGGAAAGTACTTCCAAAATTGATAGAACTTGACCAGTGTCCACAGATTTGAGAAAAACTTGATGAAGGCAACTGGTTTTATTTTTCTCATAATGATATAGGGACACTGCAATGAAAACCATCCCACTAGAGAAAATCTTGAAGTGGTAATGCAGCTCCAGGACCAAGATGAGCAGATCTGTGCAGAGATGACTCCTGGCTTGCTTCTCAGGCTGGTTGCTATGACTCCCATGAACTTAGCTCCTACAGAAGTGTGGAGGAGGCAAAGATGACAGGTGGTTTCATTGAATGACATACGCTATTTCTGCTTAAGCTTTTTGCTCAAGGGGTTTTAGGGCAGGCCATCTGCACAAAAAGAAAGCTTGCTCCTGGTAAACATATGTATCTAGCATATTTTTACCTAGTCTAGTTACTCCTGTACTGCCTAAACAATTGGCAGGACCAAGGTGACTGAGTGACTTCTGATAAAGGAAGAAAATAACAACTGTGTGGCATATGACAAGATTAAAGACCTAGGAAGAATAATTTACCTCACTAAAAACAAATGTAGTACTATGGATTTCTACATTTTAAGTGGAATGTCAGCTTAATAGTTTAGAACACAGAATTAGGTGTTTTGCTTATAAACAGCAGTGTAGAGGGATATAATGTAAATGATTGTCTCGTGCATTTTGATTGTATCATGTAATATGAATATGTAATAGTAAATGTACTATGATTTGTATCGTGTACAGATTCATGGTATGTGGAAGATGTTGGGATTAAGGGCCTGAAACTAAAGTCAGTTCCCACTGTGAAAAAAGAAATATACTTCTATCTGAATAAGTTGTAAATCTCCATCTTCAAGGAATGTTATTGCCATCCCTCTAAATTTAATGTTGATGCTTGATAAATTAAGTGAAGGATAATCTGAGAACAGTCTCCATCAGGTGGACTTGAAAGCCATTTTCTTCCTGTCAATTGCTTGTTTTTTTATGTAGATGTTCCTCCTGTCTGTCTCTTCTAAAAATATTTTCCTATTTTTCTTTCCCATGTCAGTTCCAGTGGCCACTGACCAAGCTTGCACAGGACTGCAAGCCTACTCACTTATCTTTTTCAAAACCCAGTACTTTTATTGCATGCAATATAAATGCCATCTTAGAATCATTGACTTGTGGATCAAGAGATTAAGATTGGAACAAGATTTAAGATTGGAAAATATTTAAGATTGAACAAGATTTAAGATTGGAAAAGACCTCTAGGACCATCACATCCCACATTGCCAAGTCCACTAAGTGCCACACTTCATTTATTCTGAATGCTTCCAGAGATGGCAATTCCAACAATTCCCAAGATATCCTGTTCCAATGACTAGCTACTCTTCCACTGAAGAAATTTTTTCTAATATCCAAACTAAAACTCCCCTAGTGCAGCTTGAGTCCATGTCCTCTCTCTCTGTCACTGGTTGCCTTGGAGAAGACACCAACCCTCACCTGATTACACCTTCCTTTCACAGGCACTTGTAGAAAGTGATAAGGTCACCCCTGAGCCTCCTTTTCTCCAGCCTAAACAACCCCAGCTGCTTCAGCTACTCTCCATATGACTTATTCTCTGGGCCCTTCACCAGCTCCTTTGCCTTTCTCTGGACTTTCTGCAGCCCCTCACTGTGCTTCGTATTGTGAGGGGCCCAGAACTGGACACAGAACTCAAGGTTCTGTCTCACCAGTGCCCAGTACAGGGGAAAAATCACTGCTCTGGTCCCTCTGGCCGCACCATTGCTGCTGCAGGCCCGGATGCCCTTGGCCTTCTTGGCCACCTGGGCACACACTGGCTCACATTCAGGTACTGTTGACCAGCACCCTCAGGGCCTTTTCCTTTTCCACTGGGCATTTTCCAGGAACTCTGTCCCAGCCTGTAGCACTGCGCGGGGTTGTTGTGACCCAAGTGGTCAGCACCAGCTGGATCTTGGAGAACCTCACAATATTGCCCATGGCCATCAATCCAGCCTATCCAGATCCCTGTGCAGAGCCTTTCTGCCCTCCAGCACAGCAACATTCTGACCAAACTTTCCCCTCTGCAAACTGACTTAGGGTGTATTCAATCCTCTTATCCAGATCATTGATAAAGCTATTAAACAGAACTGGCCCCAAATGGAAGGGCATCTTCATACATAATCCTGTGTTGCTATGAGCAGAAATGCAAATTTTCTTTGTTTTAAAATTACTATTTCACAGATCAATTCTGCTCTTCTTTCTCTTTTGACCTCTATTTTCTCTATTGTACTCAAAGCACTTCTTATTGTGGGTATTGCTTGCTTTCTTTCCCTGATGGTTTATTTCTTCCTTTCAATGTACAGGAGCAGACATTTGAAATAGTGGCACACTGTGGAAATCTTTCATAGTAAAGCTGAGAGGTCTTTCTGCATTCACTGAGATTAGACTGCAGCAATTTTAAGTACTAAATAATTGATTGTGGAGGCTGCTAAAGGCAGAAAAAGCAGCTTCTCAAATGTAGCATCTGCAAAAGAAATTACATTCACAAAGGTCATCAGTAATTCCATCATTACCTCACACTGATGACTATAACAGTATTGTTCCTATACTACTATTATATTAAAAATATTTTTAAAAAATCACATTCACCCGCCCCAAAAAAGAAAAAGAAAAAAGTTTGGGTTTCAAACCACAAATTAAAATTATTCATGGATTAATTGACTCCACTTTAAAACTGAACTGCTTTTTGAAAAAGAAAGCAATAAAAACTTCTTTGCTATTTAACTATTTATCTCATCATTTTATGAAAAGGAAAATATTTAATCTGTAAAAATAATTTTATTAATAATTCTTGAAATTTTATGAGTTTTACAAAGCAATTTGAAAATTCTCTTCCAGAGTTATAAGAAATATTATTGTGCTGATGGAAATGTGCAGACAGTTACGACAGAAATGTTCAGAAGGGATTTTGTGTGTGTTTTTAACAAAAATCCTGTCTAAACAGTGATACAGATATGTTCATGAGTTACCCAAAGTCCCTGTGACCTTATTTTATGTTGCTTAAAAACTGTGATTTTCACTTTTTTAATTACAATAATAACTTATTTTAAAAATCAGGTCCTTAGATAATGGGAAACTGCAAATGTTTAAAATATTTATTTGTTGCTAGTGTAGTTCAGGAGTGGTATGTACTTGTACAGCAAAGCTGAGCATGGTCATATTAAATGAATATATTTTTCAGTTTATTATTCTTCTGTGTTTGTCATATAAATTGGAAAGAGGAAAATAACTTTCTCTGTTGGAGCATAAAACAAATTAGACATAATGGCACATAAAAAGCAAACCATAATCACACTCTTGAAAACGAATGCATTTTAGAGGATATGTAGCCATTAAGGCAGTCACAACATTTTAAACCTACTCAGTTCAACACACCTGCAATCTATTCACTTTCCAATGGCAACATTTTGTGAAGCTGGCACTGATAATTAAATAAATTGTAGGTGGAAATCCTAAACGCATCTTACACGGCAATGTGCCAGATTTTTCTTCCTTTGTCTTCAGTATATCACTGAACATTTTTTTGTTCACTCTATACCCTTTAGATGGCATTTCCTTTAGAGATCGGGAGCATTTTTATTTTTTGTTCTGAACACAATATTATGAATTTAGGAATAGTCTATGGACGGGATAGACGTTGTACTGTAGTTTAGAATGACCAAAGGGACCAGGTGGCAAAGGTTAGAATGACCAATATAAACTGCTATGGTTGAATGCCAAGGAAAATATTGCTTCATGTCATTTTTCCAGAACTACTCATTTTGTTAGATCAATTCACAGAAAAAAATACTGGCAAGCCTTTCCCTGATAATTTCTTATAGCCTTCCAGCTTCATTTAAACAGTTTAAGGGAAAAATCTTGTTCCTTTCCACCTTTTACCTCACAATACCTAAGAGCACACTTTCACATCACCTCTAGACATACCAGGATAGCTCTTAACCACCATAAATGACTTCTCATTCAGCTGATGACAGTCTGGGAGCAAAGAGATTTGTATTAATGCTCATTCTGCAAAATCAAAGATAAAGCTTTGTTCCTGAAAGACCATGGCCATCTTTATGTCCTGGAACTCACAGATTCATTTTCACTTCTCAAGCCGATGCCCAAGTAATTTGCAAAATAAGCAATATTAGTAAATGTGCCCCCAAGAGTGAAAATAGAGCACCACAGGAATCTTTCTGCTTAAGTCAAGTCAGATTCCTGACTTGAATCTGAATCTTAAGAAGAGTCAGACTGCACTCCAGCTGAACAGATATAAAGTTTTAATATAAAACTCTTACATTTTGGAAACCCTGCTGAGCATGACTGTACTTATTGTTTTGGTGTCTGAAAATCCTGGGGCTTTTTAAGAGCTTTAACTACTGTACATGACTTCAGTGGAATCTGTATTTAGGTCTGGGGACTTTGGTCTCTCTACACATAATAATCCCAGTGACGGAAGAATTCCTCTAACAAAATGTTCACCTAAATTCAGGAGAGATGAAGGAGTACCACTAGATAGAAAGGTGGTTAATATCTAGTGGAATATGCGTGACATTGTGCACTAAAATTAAAAAAAAAATAAAAACAAAGAAAGAAAAGGAAACAAAGGAAAAAAGGGGGGAAAAAAAGGAGAAAGTGGCCCTGGGTCATAGAATACGCATCAACCATGCATAGTAAAGAACAGGGAAATCAAAATTGTACTCAAAATCATAGTCAAACCCTCTGGCCTCAGCACATTGGGAGTGGCATACTAACAAAGAAGAGCTCCAAAATCCTCCTGATGTTATGGTTAACAGGTATTTTTCATGTTATTTAGTTTAAAGGTGACCACCTCCAGATAAAGAGATGTTACAAAACCTCTGCTGGTGGTGCAAATGGCTCAGACTATATGGGATTTTGGTAATCTCTTTATCTGATAAGAGATATAGAGAAAATCCTTCAAGTCTGAATAAAAAGGAATTTCAGAAGTATGAAGATAAAGTGCTTTCTATCTTTCTCTATCTCAACTCAGGGAAACATTATTTGATAAAGAAGGGTTTTTTTTCTGAAAAGGGAGATGGAATTGCCCTTTATTTAATTTCTCATAAGTTTACCATGAAATGTCAGGACAAAATCAGCCTTTTTCAGGACATAAAATTCACAGGTCATTTTGAGGAGAAGATTAAAAATGATAAAGTATAACTCACTGACAACTTTGGCTCAAGCATCAGTAATGATTGATTGTGAAATTTTTGCTTGTCTGATGTTACTGAATCATCAAGTAGTTTTTTTTAAAAAAAAAAAAAAACATTTCTCTCAGTGATGGGTGCTCTGAGAATGAAATTTAAGACAAGTAATCTGCAGGCTACACATTGCCAATGGTTCTTCAGAGTTTTTAAGTGTGCCAGCCATTTTGAATAATCTACCATAAAATTTTCATTCTGACCTCTCTCGCAAAAACAGAGAGACAGATTACAAAAGGGCTAACCAGCAGGGCTGGAACCATGAGGTGTGGGACTGGCATTATTTCCCATTGCATATGGAGGTGTGTGCCTGAAATCCAGCTCACAAAGCCTGAAGGTTGGCTCAGCCAGCAGGACCTTGGTGTGATTCTGATGAACACTCCCAGACCACATGGATTGTCCAAAAAACTGCAGTCATCTCCTGCAGGGCGCCCTTGGGCTAGGTTCATTTTGCACCACTGAAGCCAGTGGACATTTGATCAAAAATATCAATGCAGACTGAGTATCAGACCCTAACATTTAAGTACTAGTGGTAGAAAAATGTCTTGTAAGCTCAGCAGTTGCTCATTCTTGAAGATATTTTGCAAGAATTTTTTTCTAAATCACTTGTCAGAAGGAACAAGATTGATAAACATGTAAGTCAGTCTATTATTGTAAAAAAAGAGATTATTTTTGCTGATATATTTTCTCACTAAGAATTATTCATCTGCCTTTGATAAATCATCACTTATCATTTCCTACAGTCATTTGGCCACAAATTTTTATTGTATTTTATTTCCCTATTTTGTACTTTCATTAGCCTAAAACTTCTTCAATGGTTATATTCGTTCAACTATTTTAATCAACCATTGCAGACAGTGCTCAGGTTACCACTCAGTGTTCTGCAAAGATAGTTCAGCTATAGCCCAGCTTCCCCACTGCACTTAAATACAGCAGGGACAATGGGATGTGTTACAATGGATTTTCTACTTAATACTCTATTGTATTTTCTGCTCTCTATTGATTCTCCTTTTCAGCCTGACAAAGGAGATATTCAAGTGTTCCAACAGCAACTCCCATTCCTGAGGGAAGCACATCTCACCTGCACCCTTGAACCATACACATGAACCTAGCTTTCCCAGGGCAGCAGCCAAATACCAAAACAACTACTTTGCTTTCAGAAATGACATTTTTTGACTGGTATTCTGTTACAGATGTATTAACTTTTAAATCCTTATACAGCTTGAAATAGCTAGTTTTCTTTATAACTAAACACACTTCCTTTGCTATTATCTTAGTTCCTTTATTATTAGCGTTACAATAGCATAAGTAACTGATGCTTCTTGGGAAAAAAGCTTCCATAAACTCAGAAAGAGATGGCCCTAAGCCCCCTGTGGGACCAGCAGAAGACAGTCACCTCCAGACCATACTTCAAAATCAGTCCTAAAATCCAGCTGAATATGACTAGAAAAGCATTATGAGACTGCTTTCCCAATTTGAGCGGTAAAAATTCAGGATAAAGTACCAAAATGTGATTTTAAAGCTGTGTTTTTTACCAAAAAGAAAGGCAAAACAAAAATCTACCCAGCTGACAACTGACAATGCTAGATAGAGGAAAACAAGTTCAGATTTCAGAATTTGCCAAAGGAAGATAAACACAGCACAATTTCTGCATCATAAGGATACTACAGAAGTTATTCTAACTGAAGTCCAGACAGCCTAGGAAAGTCAACATGGTAATGTTTTGAGCTCTCTTATCAAAGCCTATTGTTATTACTGGTCTGAGCTCCAGTGGAGCACCTTTCATTTCCAAAATGAAGAAGATGGGGGTGACCATATGACTGCATTTCTATTGACCTGACAGAGGACACTATTTAGGCTTCACACTTGGTGTTAGCTGCAGAAATGTAGGCAACACTTGATTCATTATAAACATCACCAGAACAAAGCCACACTTTAACAAATATCTAAAGGCAGCATATTAGAGTATTTTCACCTTTTAGAGTCTGCACAATACTATTTTTCATCCTGTACTTGAAGTACTAATGCCTTTGTGACCAAATCACATCTAGCAATTCTAAACCATGCCAGTTTATCTATCACGTGGTAGCACAGACCAACAGATTTCCATGAATTTAATTTACCAATAAAATTTCCTTTTCCAGACAAATATCAAAATGTCCACAGCATTTTCTCTAAGCCTGCAAGACACCTGAAAAAGAGTCTATAATATTAACTCTATTTTACTCTGTGTCGTATGGAGAAGAAAAGCACAACTTTATTGCAGAGGGGTGACAGCTCCTTCAAAGGTGGCTGGTGTTCAGTCTTGGCTCAGCAATAGGAGCCAGCCCCACAATGGGAACAGTCAGCCATTGCAACAACCTCTCCAGGGAAGTGGTAGATTTCTCAATCCTGTGAGCAGAGACATGGTCTCTGAGAGCCTGCATGCAGGGTTTATGTGTCTGCACACAGCTTCAGAGAAGGGCACAGGAAAAAGATGTAACACAGGCATATTTTTGAGCAGAGCTCTGGCTTTAGATGCTACAGCAGGTCAGATCAGAACCCCAAGACTCACTGAAAGAAAAAGAAACCGATTCAGATATATAGTAAAAGAAATATATAATAATATATGCCATATAATAAAAATATAATAAGAGGCAACTTCATTACTACCATTAGCTGAGTTACATTTCTCACAGACTTTTATTACATCTCTTGCCAAAGAAGCACGCATTCACAGTTGGAGATCATTTTCCAGCACTTCTGCTTATAATTTCCCTCACTTGCAAATTTTAGGTAAATAAGGGACCTAACAGAGCCCCCCCCCCCCCCACCTCTCCCTACTCACATAGAAATGCCTGGAGCAAAAATTCCTAGAATCTTTATTCTGTTTGCAAAAGACAGCTCAAATATTCCCCCCACGGCTGAACTCGTTTTACAGGTATCTCATCCTTTCGACAGCTAGATTGAAAGGACATGGGTAGGAAAACACAACACTCGTTTCAGAAGTCCAAGTGCAATTTTTGTGATGTCTCACTTCAGATATGCAGCTGCCCATACCTGCAGTCTGGCCCCACACAGATTGACCTTCAGCCAAATTGCTTCAGTATTTCTGATATGACTCTCCTGCTAGAAAAGCACCTGCAATCACAGTAGTGCTGTAGGACAATGTTCATCTAACTCAGGAAACAGCCAGACTCCCATTCTGCACACGTATTACTAGATTAGACAGAAAGATACACTCGGGATATGATATACTGAGATCTGACAACTCTGGTTTTTTCTTACAGCTGCAGCAAGAACACATAAAACTCCACTTTATAATAGAAAATTAAATAGGGGCACTGTCCTTTAAAGTAGCAAAATCCTAGTTTACTTGGGGTTTTTTAACAGACTCTTAGGAGAAACTGGCAAATTAATTTCTACAATGTTATTTGTTAAGAAATAAACACCTGAAAACGGAAGGATATTCTTTATCTGAACAGCTATGCAAGATGTTAAAAAAACCTCTTGAAATCTCAGAAATAAAAAAAAAAATCCTGGGGATTTTGGACTTTTTGTTTTATTCCATAATCCTCCCCAGCGCATTAAAGTTTTTGGTTAAATTCTTTATATATATTTGTATTTATCTTTATATACAGACATATATGCCTAGCAATATAAAACAAGCATTCAAATGTTTACCTTGCCTTCTGAGTTATAGATGCATGTCTATTCATTTGGTGTATTATTTTGACATGAGTATTTTATAAAATCTCTTCACAGGAGTCAGTTTACCTCTTCATTATTTTATTATTTGTATTTCAGGAAGTGAGAAAAAAAGAAATTTGTGGACGTGGCTTTTGGTTCGTTTTATTGTGAACGGTTCATGTTTCTTTGAGGGAGTGTCAAGTGCAAGAATATACTTTTCTGAATCACGAACCTTCACGTTTTGATTCTGTAACTGAATTCAGGTATTGTCTCCCTTGGAGCAGCTGGTGTCAGCCTTTTCCTACAATGGCAGGGTGGGAAGTAGGGATTCTTATTATGAATCACAGAAGCTTTGAAGGGAAGGTGAAGTAATTTTCTGTTGCAATCATTAATCTGGCTCTGGGATTCTTCCCTACAGTTTCTATCTTGTTGAATAGTTTCACTTTGCAGAAGCAATCCAGTTGAATAAGGGTGGCTGGATTTTCTTCCCTGTTTGCATTAAAAGTCTAATGTCATGATATATCATAAGAACAGAGGGGTTACGAGACATTTAGTGCTGCCCTTTAACTCTCTAGTTCCTTCAAAACCAGAAATATGTCAGCATCTTTATTGCTTTGGCACCTTCCCTTCAGTTCTTAGTCTTATAATTCATGGCTATTTCCTAAATCACCTGTTTTGACTTTTCATACAATTTCAAAGCTGAATGATTCAGGGGATTCAGAGGTAGGGGTTTTTGTTTGGGTTTTTTTTACCTGTGCTGCAGCAAATTATATTCAATTGATGTAAAAATCAAACACTCCTCTACATCTAATCGATCTCATTGTAAAATCTACATAGGGTGGCAGCTCCCATGTGGAGAAAACATACTCCCCAGTTGTTCCACTTTGCTATAGTTACTGTGTGATAATAGATTCCTCACATATCATAAGCATAAAAGTCTTTATGCATCAGTTAAATCGTTTTATATCAATGACACAACATGAATATAGCATTGCTCCACCTATTCAAGAAAAACTGAGCATTTCACATGCACTGAGAATTTTCACATTTATTTGTGCCTGTGCAACAACCCTCTTCAATTAAGTGCAACACTCAAAGAGCAGCAGAATGCAAAGGTAATAGGCACCAAAGCATTCAAAATGCAAAAGCAGCACATGTGGCAGGTGATATCTACATTCAGGCTTACAAAGGAGATTTTTAAGTCTGAATTTTCTTTGTACAAACTAAAGAATATTAAAGAACTTTTGGGCTCAGTGCTGATGTCAGAATTCAGCCAGCACACACTCTGGTGAGATTCAGGAAGTCTTGTATTCAAAGGAACTTTTTTCAACAAGACACTGATAGACTTTTATATACATTAAAAAGAAAGATTTAAAAGTCTTTCATGTTATGAACAGAATTTGAGGTCAACTTATCTTACAACTTCAGAAATATCTAATGAACTTACACCCTAAACAAAAATCTTGGAAACATGAAACTGGGGCACAATAAAATATGTAAATTTAACTGTATTTTGACTGTACATATCTTAATTCCAAAACTCAGAGACAGACTTTCTCATGCAAAAGAAGACAGATTTATCCTTGGAAACACAGATCAGTAAATAAAGAATGAACAGATCAAAGAAGTCAGGAGGTAACAACTAATGAGCCTCTCCTAGTATATTAATTATTTTTTTTTAAATAAGTGTTAGGCGACATGCTGTGGCAAAATAAAATCTTGCCATGGGTCCTGGATATGCTCAAGTTCTCAGGAGAAGTCTGTCCTCTTCACCAGTGGCTCAGTCCTGGTGTGCAGCTGAGAGCTCTGCAAGATGTGCCCGTATTTGGCCTGCAATAGCACAAGCACACAAGGAAACCCAATTGCTTTTAATTAATACATGTGCTCTCTGTAACTGTTTGCTCTTTCATGGCTGATGACAGTCGGGTAGGACAGGGTTTTCCCTTTCCTTGATATGGCATGGCCATTAGGAGAAACAAAACCTTCCTTCATGGTACTAGAACCAGTTATACCTGACCTTCCATGTCTTAAACCAGAAAAAAAATCAAGTACTGTGCAAGGTCTGCAGGTAATTCTTTCCCTAACATAGTAATAGGGGAAAAACTGAAGTGAGTGACAGACAGGAATGTCTTCTGCTGAATTCTGGGAATGTGGAGGGGATAGGGGCTCCACAACAGCTGGGGGCTGCAACCTGGGATGTACAAATAGAACTGAGGGAAATGGGCAGGTTCAGCTTGGGGAAGAAAGAGGGAAGGAGAGATCTTATCAGTGTTTCCAAAAAGCTGATGGCAGTTACAAAAAAGGTGCATGAAGGCAAAACAAAATGCTTTAGACATAAATTGAAATACAGTAATTTGCATTAGATGTAAAGAAAAATATTTTTGGAGTGAAGATTAATCAGGAAGAAGTGGCAGGATATGGGGAAAAGAATGTATTAAATAGTCTTCTCTGCTCTCTCAAATCTTCAGCAGAACACCAAGATGGATTTCTGCCCATCGTTCTTCACAGAGTTTCTGATTCATTGGTGGTGCTAGTGGTGAGCTCAGGTTGAAATGTTTTATTTATTTGTTTAAGTCTTCTACCATCTCTTGCTTTCATTATTTTCTAATGAAGTTAGATGAATAAATTACATTCTCCTAAAGTGGGCTTGAACTTCTTCCAGATTTTTTTAATCCAAGCAGTTCTTGCACTTTGTATCCTTTTGAGCAGAGCTTTTATGATGCTTGCTACTGCCAGGAAGATTTCACTTTCTATCAGCTCTAAATTGAGCAGTCTAAATTTTCCTTTTCACCAGTTTTGGTGTTCATCAGATCTCTTACTGAGGCATTTCAGCTCACTGATGTGGTAGTAAATGATTATCCATTGTATTGTTTTGGCCATGCATACAGATTAATGAGTGAACTCACAGAGGGACCAGCAGGCTCCATCAGGTGAGCTGTTAGGTCTGCTTCAGCCTTCTTTCATGCATGCCTATTGAAAAAAAGGACAGGCTAGGTGAATTCTTGTCATAATTACTTGTGGTTTCATGTCTTCTGCCACCTCCTGCACATTTGCTGTTTCTACTCACAGTTTGGTTTAGGACAGACACTTTGGCTTGCTTGTTTTCACTGTCCTGCTGAATCTGTTAGAAGGCTTTAGTGTTCACTGTCGTTCAACGTCGACAAGACAGTCAGAAAACATGAACTGCTTGGATTGAGAGGAGGCTGGCAGCAGCAGAGCTTGGCAGTGCTCTTTGGGTCTGTGTGAGCACTTCTCACCTCCTGGTGATCCTTTCATAAGATTTCCACGGCAGTAAGGAAGTTTCATGGTTGAAACAGAAATGTAGATAAAAGAAAGGGTACACATATAGGAGGAACTCAAGGCTGTGACTTCACAGCTATTAATACAGCAATCAGCAATGGAAGTTTAATCCTGGCCAGGTAAGAACACAAAACTGCATTTCTGACCAATATACTCAAAGATGCAGTATGAATTTCTTCTGGGGAGGAGGACAGATGAAAAGTATCTGGCAAAAATCCTGAGGGATACAACAAACTATATTTTTGTTGCTCTTGTTAGTTTTCCTCAGGTTCTGGGGCTTTGCTCTTTGCTTCAGAGGGGTTATGGATGTTGAAGCAAAGACAAGAAGGGGAAATTAACCTTTATGAGTTTGCACTGCACCATCCTTTTGTATTGTGCATTTCATGTGATTTTGGCATCTGAAAGTTGGATGAAAGGCTTTGCTGAAAGATTAACCCATGACTTCAGAGCACAAATACCACCTGTTGAAAAAGGGACTGTGCCTTTAGGTCATTAAAGAATGCCCCCCTAGGCAGCTTCAGCAGAGAGAACTACAGCAAGAACATCATAAAACTGCCTGTCTCTGTACCACTGGAATAGGCATTTGTTGTACCCTGATTTAAATTTTAAAACATACTATGCTGTTGTTGCCTCATTCTGTACCCTGTTAGCAGGTAAGTCTCATCAACTCCAAGTGGAAATAATTCTGATTTCCTGATTCTTTGTACAAGTAATTTCTCCTGATGATGAGATTTTAAAACTTTCTCACCAATGAACCTTTAAACTTTGTTCCTACATTGCACTGTAAATATTGAAAATGTGAAAATATGTAACAGAAGCCCCAACATTTGTGGTGTCACAATCCTCTTGCAAAAATGGAATAAAGTTCCTCACCAGGCTATCCCAATCAAAACCCACCCTAATATTAGCCAATGGGTATTGGCTAAGGAACATTAAGTTTGCCAGATGCCAAGAGCTTACTGCAATTTCAAGAACTTGTCAATGTTCTAAGAACAGGAGCAAGAATACTGTCCTTCACTGGCAGGAAAGCCCAGTATCTTGAAATTAAGCATGGGTTTTTTTGGCGTGTGAAAAATTGCAGTTAAAAAAATCTTAAATGCAGTCTTTTTCAAACAAGTGGAAGCACTAGGAAAAATATTTTAAATTCAGGTCTCCAAGGATTGTATAGTATCTAAAACAATAGCTGGGTACCCTTGTTAAAGGGTGGGAAGTGGGGGATTTGGAAGGTGTTTGAAGCAGAAAAATCAGTAGCAGATTACAGAAACTTGGATGTCAATGCAAAAAGAGGTGAAGAACAAAGAAAAGTCTTTGAAGCTTAACATATAATATATATATTTTGGAAAATCTGTTGGGGATAAGCACCAATATCCAGGGTCAAAGAAAAAAGATATAGCTCTTTATTTGGATTTTAGTTTTGTACCCTAATTAAGGTTTTGATTGGTGAAAAATTCCCTTTCCTCCTGTGATAGCTTTACATAAGTTAAATGGACTACTACAGCAATTCTGGAGTACTGACACTGAATGAAAGTGTCTCTTGCCCTTGTTAAGAAACACTTTTCTGAGTTTACCTACCAGCCCTGCAGCCACTGTGAATTTTTTGTGGGAGCCTTGAGGATTCAGCTGAAAAAAATAAATTTCTTCCTCTAGACAGACTTCCCCCACCTGTGTATATGCACATAGACTGACATATTTTCAAACAAAAAAAAATTATGATAGGACTGGGAATTACTTTCAGAAAGTATTTGGCCTTTGCATGCATTACTTCAAATAAAGTTCAGAAGAGTCACATACCATTACAGACATCCACCATTAAATGAAGAGAATAGCAGAGTATTTTTAAAGTGGGTGGTGAATCCTAGAGTGCCTACACATTATAATTTCATAAACTTCACATAAAATATTTAAATCCAGTCATTAACAGAGACAGACTATCAAACTAGAACAACTCTGCTAGAGCTATAAGGATACATGGAATTATCCAGGGATAAAAGAATTACAAAACCAGTGGTAACCACCTTTAGTCCTCCTTATAATTTGTTTCATTTCATCTACCACTGCATTTCCAAGGTTCTGCTGAAACTCTAAGCAGAGATATTTATATATTATCATCATTAAAAAGCAAAAGGAATAGGCCTTCAAAAGAGAAATACAAGTACTTTTCTTGAGAGGTTCTGTCAGGCTTCAGTAAGCAGATAAAACCATTGTTTTGAACTAGGTTTTCTTATTTGAACCAAAGGTTGAAAACACCCACAATAAAGACCCTTAGAAATTGGTAGTTTATTATCCATAAATGCAGAATTTTCAACTGGAAAGAGTGTGAATAAATGTCTTTAATAAATGGCTGCCTAAATTTAGATCTCTATGCATGTGCAGAATATTTAATTAATTGTTGTATTTTCAAAGTTGCTGAGCAATAATCATATGCTATTAACTTCTGCATAAACCATTTAGACAAGGAATAAAAATGTAATAATCTTTTTTGTTTCTCAGAAAGTCTTGGTGGTTTTACATGTTTCAAGTTTTTATAGAAACATTTAAAAATATAGCAATAAATACTGTTAACTGGTATGACTTGCTGTATTATCTAAAACTTGCTTGTTGTTTTTACACTGTGCAAGAGTGAGAGAAACAGATCAAACAGCAGCAGGAAGCTCAGCTGTATCTTGCTTGAGGCTCTTGCCTAATTTGCACCTGCTCACTGATGGTTTTTTTCAGAGCTTCACCAATTAATGTCCTCCAGATAGCCAAGTTCCAGGGTTTGGATTTTTTTTAAATTTATACAGACCAGAGGAATCCCACCTATTTAGACTTCATTGATTCAGATGAAGATGTCATGGTCACTCAGATGACTTACTGTTGTCGTCGCAAGGAGGTCTATGATTAAAATATTCCCTTAAAATTGTTTCTTTTGTCTTGCTTACATCAAGAATACTCAGTAGTGAAGGAAAAATCATATGCCTTACTGGTGACTTTTTTGTCTCAATGGGTATAGAATGCCCACTCGGTAAGTACTTTCACATACAACAGATGTATATCTGTTTAGACAAATTTGTTGGGCTCAGGACTTGACAACCCCCATTACCAGTTAGCAAGATTTACAAAGCAGAAAATGGAGCAGGACTGCTGTGTAAATTTGCAGCTAAATCTCTGGTGACAAGAACAACCCTGGGAGGAACTATATTGTGATTTAATACAGAGTATCATCATTCCTGGCTGCTTTATTTTCTAATTATTATTCATATATACATTATGTGACATTATTTTAAAAGGATACATCTATGGTCTAATACTCAAGAAATTTACACTTCACTATGCAGAAGGCAGTATCCTTCATAATGTCTGACTGCTGGCAAATACTGAGGGGAGCATGGAGCGCACACTGTGGAAGGAAAACAGCACCACAGCCTCTGGAGGACTAAGGCTGGCAGCATTAGAAAGGAAAATGCTATCAGTTAATGGCTACTGTGATTTCCTTCATGAATGATTCAACTGCATTTGTCCTTGATAGTATAAATTTTGTTGTGCATTCCCAGAAATCAATGCAAGGTAAATGCAAGTTATGTAAGTTATTAAAAAAAAAAATCCATTTTGAGACAGTTGGGAGTGGAAAGGAAATTCAGCAGAAAAATTCCAAAAATTAATTTCAAATTAACACACCTGATTTTCTTGCTTCTCCTTGTTTTTCCCATATCCCTTTCCCTTCTCGTCAGCCTCTCCCTTTTCCTTTTTCTTGCCCTTCTCCTTCACTTCTACCTTTTACTTCCCCCTTCCACCTTTTCCTTTTCTTGGAAGCACTTTCTACAGAATAAGTAAAATGTCAGTGAGTTCTCAGGAAAGTGCATTTCCAAAATGACTGTAGACACAAATAAGAAAAAAGGAAGGAAAAGGAAATGGAAAGGAGAGACCAGCAGCAAATGAGTGACATTAGGCATTAGAAACTTTGACATTTTCTTACTTTATCATAAGAAGAATTTGAGCACTTAAATTCACTTTTGGCATGCCTGTAGGTTCATGAATTTCTAAGCAGGTACTCTTTTCCCAGCTTTTCCTTTCTTCTCAGCATTTTTTACTCACAAGTGTTTAAACTAAGGGAGAAAAGAAACGCTGGTACATATTTAATGTCAACAAACTTACAGAAAAGGTTAATGTAATATTGAAAATATATTAGCAACCATGGTCACTAATAATCCGCAGAGAACAACAGGATAACTACAGGATAAGCATCATCTTTTCAAGGTTTCAATCCATATAATGATTCTTAGCACAAAAAAATTGTGCTTGTAGGTCAACCTCCCCTATCTTTTCACCTCCTTCTATCTAGATTTGTCAATTAAGTTTTAAGATGACATTTAGGAATAGTCAGTCATTTGGAGTAGCACATCTGCCGTATGCATACTCACAGGATGCTTGTACTTTTGCAGAAGAGAAAATTTCAATTAGGTGGATTTGGAATTGCAGGAAGAGCTGTGGCTTACAGACATATTTTATGACATGTTTGGGGTCCTTGTCCCCATATGCACCAGCAATTGAAAAAGCTGTGTAAATAGCAGTTAACTAGCAATTAAAAATTACAGAAGTTCAGTGTATTTTTCAATTATTTGATGAGTTCCCAAATCTCATGTATGGTAAAACAAGCAGTCATTCAGCACAGCTGTGCAAGCTGAAGCTGGTTATTAGCATCCAAATGGCTATGATGGATTCATTCTACTTCTGAAATTCTTTTATTCAGCACTGCTCCAATGAGTATTTTATTGATTTATTTATTTATAACCACATAAATAATTTAACTAATAATTGTAAGTCTCCATTTTCCTTTCTAAACCTCAAGTACAATAAGTTCCATGGCTAATCTTAGATAATTCTTCTGTCCTAGAGAATATAATTACTATTCCTAGCATTGTTCCTATTATTTAATCAGTTTCTAAACATTTTCAGAAAAGAGAAGAGTGAATGAAAATTCAAATTAATAAAATGCCATAAATCACAGCAAAATTATATTGATATAGAGGGAAAAGTATTTGTACAACCCTGGCTAAAATTGGTTTCTTACTGTTTGTTTAGAAATAGGGTAAGGATTACATGACAGGCAAACGAAGGACATTTAACTTTCATTACTTTCTTTTCTGTATGTTTTGAATCAGGCTATAAAGAGATATTACAAAATGGAACAGAAATGTAACATGCCGTTCTAGATGTCTCTAGATGCTAGGCAAACCATTTTCAAGATTACTTTGCTTAAAACAAGCTTTTGTGAGTAACCATCACAAAACATTTTCACTTACCATCACAAAACTCTTCATTTCAAATCTTGTTTCAGATGATTAGAGCTCTGCAATAAAACATTAACTTTACTTCAAGAATCCTCCCAGCATTGTCTTTCCCTAGAAAAAAATATCCTGTAACCTACATGTATGCTTTTAGTCTGACTCTAGTTTTCTAGTCCTCTGGAGGAGGACAACAGTAAATGAAGTAAATGGCAAGTACACTCATGTCATTACTATTAGTGTAAAAATGGGACCACTCATTACAATATCGAGCAAAGAGATAGTGAAATGTGAAATTCAGCTCTCAATCTGCCCCACCAGTTTACACAATCCAAACAGGCAAGACCACGACAAGACTAGGCAGCCTGGCTCACCCAGGGCACGTTCCTGCGACCGTGGTGCCAGGGCTGGAGAGAGCAAGGGAGCGGGTACCGCTCTCGCTGCCCCCCGCCAGCCTCACACCCTGCACCAATCATTTTGTTCAAGAAGAAGCAAGTGTCTTTCCACCACCCCTCGCACAGGCCAGCTCCAAAAATTCAGGACACAGAAAACATTTGTGCTGCTTGAAGAGAAACATGTACCCTGATAATTGCTGGTTGTGAAGGGAGGTTTCCAAAAAAAAAAAAAAAAAAAACAGCAATTGTCAGGGAAGTGGACAACGAGTGACCTGAAATGTGAGTTGGATCAGATGCAAGAGTGGAAATTCTGTACTTGCCCCGTCCCACACAGAACAAGAGCATAGAGCATAGGAGTTCTCATTATGACAGTGTGGAAAAAAATCACTCATCTAATGGAAAGCCCTGAATCCCTACGGCAAAGGTACGATTTCAAACAAGACTGTTAAAACTTATTCATTCTATGCAGATTTGTGTCCGGTGTGTGGACAAAGAGAAATTTTAAATCACTTCTGGCACTGCAATGCCAGAACCCCTCAAGCTTCTTGAGACCAGTAAATCTTATGGTAACACCCAGTATGTTATCTAAAGGCATAACATGCAGCTAACAGTGGCTAGGAATCACTAACTAAAGAACGTAAAAAACTGTTAATTTGTGTTTTATACCCAAAGGTAGAGTTTTAGAGCCAAAGGCAGAGAGAAAGTACACTTTTCTCTCATTGAAGAAAAAAAATTATCACAAAATTTAATTCATAACAAAATATGTGGTTTTTTCAACTAAGTTAAACTATCTTCCCAATCTGGTCATCTGTCAAAAGCAAAATACCATGAAAACCATGATCAGCTAAAACGAATTAAAAGCATTTTTTTAAAAATTCATAATTGAGAACAAGGACAAGTAGCAACACAAAATTTACCGTAAACAGACAACACAGGGATTTTTCCTTTTAGTAGAGGATCAGGTCCAAGACACCACCATAGCAGAGAATTGTAAACATTTGTGAAACTGAAGAAAGACAAAGAATGTTCAGAACCAGTACGACTCAAACCTCTGCAGGCACAGCTGGACACCAACAGACTCAGAACAAGAATCAGATAAGCCCAGAGACCTTGGGAAACAAAAGCTGTGACAGGACAAATCCCCAGACTGAGGCCAGGCAGGTAGTATCAGACAAAACAGAAGACACATATGAGAAAGCACTGAATTCAAGGAGTGACTGGAAGATGAGATAAATGGATCTACATTGGAAACAGAAATTGAAGCAAGCACTGCAGTGATAAGAAAGCACCGTATTTGGAAGACGTGAAACTCTGTGTGGAAATTTCAAAGGAAGAAATGGACTAGTCAAAAGCAGTGAGGGAAAAACTTTACAAATGTGTGCAACCGAAAAGCTTCAAACCTCACCCTGTCAATAAAGCAGATAAGGCACAGCATTCTTGAGAAGCTTTCAACAAACACCACTCAGCATCAGACTCTGAGAAAATAAGGAACAGACTGTAGTTAAATTAATGATAACATGAATCCAGGAAAAAAATCAGAAGCACAGACTGCAAATGAACCGCTGAAAACAGAAAAGCAATAGACAGAAATGCACCAACAGCAGGCATAGCAAAAGCATTTTCTGTACCTCACTCATGCTGAAAAAGCTGTTCAGAGATGGGAAAAGAAATCCCTCCAAATGGTACCAGCTTTGAATCATTATCAGAATATTCCAACAAGAACTTTGCAATTACTGCAGCAACTGCAAATGTGGCTCCATCTTATAAAGTCTTTTGTAAGGCAAAACTGCAAGGAAAAGCAGAAAAGGTAGATGCAAAGCTGAGAGAGGATACAGAGATCACAGGTAGGCCAGTTATTCACCCCAAGGTTACAGCAGAACTGTGGAACATGGCTGTCCCTTCACATCCTCAAGGATAATTACCTCAAAACGACTATTTACAGCCTTCCCCTAATCTCTTTTTGTAATATCAAATACCACAAAACCAGAAAATTCCTGAAGTTAAACATTTTCATTATCATGTGAATCAAATACATTTAATAAGCACAAGAAATAGAAAACAATTGTGGGAAATTTTAAATTTTAAGTTTGTACAGCATAACAAAGGCATGTGAGGAGAATCATCTCTCTTTCACCCAACTTAAATGCCTTTACTTCCATCCAAGATGGTGAACATGTAATATCAACTTTTTGCAAAAACTTTTCTTAAAAGTAGTGACAGGAAGGGTCTAATGAGACCCTGCTCCCAAGTTTCCTAAGTGATTTTGATAGTGTAGTTTGCATCCAGTTTGTCACAACAGACATTCTCAGCCTGCCAGCTGAGATGGGGTTTTTTAGTGTGTAGTTACCTGTTTTATCGCCAAAGGGAAAGAAAAACAAATCACATAAAATAGGAAAATGTTGGCCATTGTATGTGTCAAACTTCATGGCAAAGCTCTGACTGTTCAGCAGCTAACTGACTTTGATTCTTACAATATCAATCAGAGGCTGCTAGTATTAGGGTAGACTTTAAAGATGAGTACAGATCACACACTGAGACAACCACTGCGTGTACAATTTCACTATATCCAGATACATCTCATAGTGCACTTCTGCATTTTTGTAAAATAGAGAAAGAGACAAATGAACGGTGAATTATTTCGCTGAAATCTACTGATGACATTTGATGACCACTGAAAATTTCCCTCTGGTCTGCACACACAATATATTACCCTTTAATCATATTCATTATCAAGGGGAAGAGGAAAATAAAAATTAATGTAAAATAACCTGATCCCATCTTTTCAGGAACATAGGTACCTGTTTTGAGTTTGCCAAATTAATACTGTAGAAATATCTTCCCTGCCTTTTCTAAGTACAATAACCACACGTATCATTTCTCTCTGGAACTCTCATCTATACATTATAAGACACTCACAATGAGTACTGCAGTGCCTTGGAACAGGAAAAAAGTCAGTGAATCCTTTACAAGCAAAGAAGCACTAATATGGCCAAGCTGTAAGTCAGGAAATGAAACAAAGAAATATAAAATCACTGGTCCTCAGGCGGCTGAAGAAGTAACAACACACAAAGGATCTACATCCAGCTCCTTTAAGCATAAGACTATCGGTCTGGCTTCTAACTCCCCCAGCCTTCTCCTTTCTTTCAAGCGTCTGACAGAAAACTGCTGCTCCTTGTTAGGTGATTTGCTGCTCTCCTCAAGCCTGACATCTGCATAGAAAACTTAAATAAGGACAACTCAGCTCAAAGAGTCCACATAAATGGCCAGCAGCTGCCAGAGGTTCCCAGCAAGTACCAAGGAGGGACAGATTTGTAGCAATGCAGGACAATGACAAGTCTCTATATTGTGTTAGGAGTTTCCTAATCAGATTTCACCTGCACCAAAGTGCCATGTTCTGAAATACCACTGCATTTTATGTAGCTGCATTTTTCCTTCCTGCTAGCATATCTGGGAGCATCTTTGCCCAGTATTCAAAAATACTATAACACTTTGAGAGGCCATATATAAGAACATTTGTAATAAACATTATACTTATTACACATTAATAAAGGTGTAGCGAAAATCTAGGTGGATTAAAGATCAGGATAACTTTCCCCTCACTCCATATTTACTTGGTGCAGTAGGTATTCTGGTTAAATTATCCTTTCTGGATTTTGAGTCTGACAAGAATGTGAGCTTTTGCTTATGCGTGTGCATGAATTATGATTATAATAAGTGTTTCCTTTCCTCACAAAATTGGAAAGCTGAACTAATATTCATTAGAAGGTAATAGGAACAAACAGCACAAAATATTTTGGAATGCTGGTTTAATACATAGCTGCATATATGCTGCAAGTTTTTTCCCAGAGTGGTCCTTTGTTCTCAAATTCCAAATTCTTTGAAATAGGAAAGTATAGTTCTACAAAAGCAGTAATATTTATTTTGCCTATTGCAAGACCATAATTTGTGTGTGCCATCCTGTCCACATGGAGCCTGTTGAAAGAAATACAACACAGCAGACCTTGATAAAGTCCTAAAGAAAGGACTTTATCAAGGTAAAATGAGCAAATGTACCATAGTTTCTGACTACATTTTTTGTTATTATTACATTGTGATTAATAACCCATCTTTTTGAAGACAATGAATTTTCCTAATACTTTCTATGTTATATAAATTAAGGTTCATCAGGGAACCCCTAGGTAATGGAAAGATGAAAAAAAGGGCAACATAGATTTATTTTATAGTAGCGGACACACACACACACACACATACACACACACACCAGTTTCATGACCCATTTTTATTTTCCTGAACACTTGGTAAGAATCATAATACAAAGAAAGTAAAAATGATAGCAGCCCAAGGCTTTTGAGGAAAAAATCACACATCTATATTTTACAAAACAGGTGCTATTTATAGTCTTTTTTCCTTTATTATTTTATGAGATGCTTATGCTTGGGTTAAAATTTTTGCTGCAGAGCTGAAACAGGCACAAAGAGAACTTTGATTAGGCATAGCCATCAGTGTGGTTTTGGTGCATTATCAAGGAGAAGCAAGCTATGAATGCCATCTGCTGGAGAAGGGCTTGCCAGGCCAAGCATCGATGATGCCTCACAATAGCTTTGGGCTGGGTGACAAATATCTGAGACTGCATATCACAGCAATTTTTCCCATCAGCTCTGTCAGCAGAAGCAAGAGTCAATGATTATTTTGAGGGAAGAGGTCCATTGTATCAACAAATTCTTTTTCAGCACTTCTCTTCAAATTCAGTATTATGCAATGAAGTTTCAACATCTCTGCTTTTGTGCAGTGGGAGTGGACTGGGTAAGAAAGAAGGGAAAAGAAAATGCAACAAAATGTATTCTTTTGATTGTGGTTGGGATATGAAGATATGAGCAACGCCTCTGTTCAATTCTGTTGACATAGGTCTGTCATCACAGTGAGGTGAGAACCCTGAGGAGAACAAGCCTCTGCAGTAACTGTACTAGAGCTGCTCCAGGATGCAGTGAGTTCAGTACTCTGTGAAAGCCACTTTAGGACTTGCTGCTTTATTTAGGAGTTGAATAAAGGGCATCATGCTAAAAATTTCAAGGAGTTATGAATTAGTTTTATCTAGCCAACCAGAGTTCTTTCAAATTAGTAGTGAAATCAGCTTTTGCAGAGGAAAATAAATTCAAATATGTCATAGGATAGGACAAACAGCCCTGTAGGATATTGACTACAGTGAGAAAGTCTGTATTATGTAGGTTGCTTAACTGATTTCAGCTATCTAGTTATTACTTTAAAACAAATCCTCCTCTACCAATCATTCTCTCATTGAAATCAGCATGAATGTTGTGAGTCCTATAGCATTGTTTGACTAGCCTAAAAGGTATTTTAGTATTCTTACTGGATAAATGACTTTATTAATTTTATCTTTTTTAAGACACTCTGCTGTCTCAAAGAATGTGGACAAAGGACTCAGCAGCCAATGCTCCATGGGTGATCCCCGTTAATGTAGGAATTGAGGTCCCTGCTTACCTTTACTGCCTTGGTGCTAGAACAGTAGATTTGGACATGGTTCCATTCTCTAGCAGTAAATTCATATTCATTCAATGAGAGGAAAGAGACAAAATCCAGGCACTTTGCTGAATTAAGAAATATTCAGGCTGACATCTCATCTCTGAACTTGACAGATCTGGGCCTTATGCTTTTGACATTTACTACCCAGAGCAGCTCCCTCTTGCTTTTTTGCATTTCATATCTCCCCACCCAATTACCTGGGGCTCCCCCCACCCTAAGTCCAATCTGGATCATACAAATCTTTCTAACTAAGTAACATGATTCAGCAAAAAGACATTGAAACATTAATCTTTCCCTTCATATAACTACGGAATAAAGGCTAACTAGCCCAAAGCAGCTAAGCTTTGGGGATTTCAGCACTGGTCCTATACAGGGATTTGAAAACAGAAATATAAAGGACTCTCTCAAACTGAGCACACAGTGAGAGATGAGAGGAAGGAGTGATCAGTACATTTCAGCTGTTTTCCAAAGGGAGCAGAGTCCGAACCTCGTCCTGATTTGCTGTGGTGATTGCTTCCCCAGCAGGAGGTCTCAAGAGCTGTATAAGATACGATGAAGCCCCCAGACAGAGGTGAAAGTCAGCCTTCCTTGAATTAAAAGTGCCAAAATAGTGGGTTATAACAGCTCTACCAATAATGAAAAAAGGAAAAAAAAAAAAAAAAGAAAAGGAAAGAAGAAAACAAAGCTCCAAAGGACCAAGGAGATAGATGAAAAATGTGAGATTATCTGCCTTGGGGATATGAAGCAATATATTAACTTAGCTAAACTAAGCCAGCACAGACAACTTCTTCAGCCTACAAATTAGCCTCAGGTTTGGTCTGATGATTGATGCAGCTCTGCAGTTACCCCAATCTATCCCAATCAACTATCAACATCTGTCTCTCATCTCCCATTTAGGTTAGTTTTAGCTTTCTGGTACATTGTGATGCAGCAAGACTGTCCTAAAATTAATCTACCCAAGGATAAAAGTAGCTTATTGAAGGTTTCTGTAGACATACAGATTCACTGAAAGAAACCAGTTACATTTCTTTACATATTTAAGAGAGCTACCAACAGAGAAGCTGCCTAAGGCTGACAGCAGATCAGAGCGAGGTCATACAGAGGTAGATTTCATTTATTGCAAGAAGACACAGCAACCTTTGAATTTTATGACATATGTATTTTAGCTGAGAAAAAGTATGAAATAAGAGTTCCAAATCCAGTACTTGAAGGTATCATTTACTTCCTTTTGGACAACCATTTGGATTAAAGGGCAAAAGATGTTATTTGCTTACACTGTGACAAAAAAAAATCTTCATAGATGATTTAGTAATTACACAGAAATAAAAAGAAAATCTGTACACATTTTTTATATGATTTTCATTGTAGTAGAAACAAAGAGTTCTGTGAGGTATTCTCCTTTCATTATCAAAAATTGCATTAAAAATTTTAAAAATCATATGAGGTCAAGTGCACACTATGTAATAATACCATTCATTTAGAGCAGTTCTTGTTACAAGAGTCCACATTTTTATTACTTCTACAACTGAGTGAAAAACAGACATATCATTGAAGGATATTTTTATGTGAGCAAGTTTTTTCTTCTGCTTTAAAAAAATCCATCCTTTTTGACCTAAAAATACAGAAATTTCCAAAATTTTACAGAGCTTAGTGATAACGAATGTGAATAGACCCTTTAAATCTTCTTACTGCAGATTATGGTTAAGGGGTTAGCATTCTCCACCAGCCACTACTTCTTAACTGATCCATAGTTTGTAAAACAAGTCACAAAGCGTCCAATTAACTACCATGGCACTTTCAATCAATGCATATGTTTGTGCACACATACTCATGCTTCAATTTCTATGCTACCTGTTTATTTTGCTATTGCCTGTTTAATGATTGTGACTCTCAGTTTAGATCTTTTCATTCCCTCCCCTATAAAAGACATGCGTAAACTTAAAGTATAAATTTTTCTTTCTCTGTCATTCCCTTAACTAAGCCCATTCCTAGTGAGATGCTTCTGTCAGCATGTCATGAACTTTCATCAGAAGATTGGCACAAAGTTTGGCTGTAAAACCTTGCAATGAGATGTGGCTGGATTATAGCCTATGAGAAACCAAGGTATCTAAAAACCCCAAACAGCAGAGGCTAGAGCAGAACAGAAGTCTGAATTCACATGTGCTTACCTGAGAATGCTGCTGCTAATGATGCAGTTTTAGTGGATTTTTGGCCAGTCATGTATTTTTTCTGACTGCATACAAATCATTCAAGGTATCCAAAAGTAAGGCAAAAGCATGCCTTCAGATCATTTGAAGCATTTACTTATTCATTTCAATGTAAGTAATATTAAAAGAAGATTCTTCATGAAGCAAATTAGGTGTCCAAACACCGTAATCCAAAGGGCATCTAGTAGAAAGGAAATTAGGGGCAGCCAGACTATATTAAATACAGCTTCACTTCTTGTCCAAGTAATTCTCATTATTCCTTCATTCTTCCCTGTCATTTTAGCATCTTTTATTCTCTTTATAAAACTCTTACAAATTTAAAGTCTTTAAGAGTATATTAATGTCTTTAAAAGACTACAATGTTTTTTAACTATTTCAAATTAATCTTTGTTTGTAAAAGAAAAAATTGTCCTTAAAAGCAAAAAAAATATTACTGAAACATTTAACAGAGATAATAACACAATTTTTTATTTGAGGAATACTTTAAACACAGAAGCAGAATAATTAAGACTGTGAGGAAAGTGAGAAGGTAAGTAAAAACCATAATGGGTAATCTCTCCTGACTAACGCAAATGAGAAAAAAGCCCGATGAAGTCAGAGGAGCCACCTCCACCAAATCTCCCACACTGGCCACTGTTACAAAAGTCCGTGGGCTAATCATCATTGAAGTCGTTGATACAAGAATCCCTAGAATAAAGTAGCATCTGATCTTGAATAGAATGTTGCAAAATGTTGCCTGAGGAACAAGAAACAACTGGGGTTTTGTTTGTGTGTTGCCTTGCGTGACAGCTAACATCCACTCCCAAATGCATCATTAGCTGAAGTTTGCTAATGGCAAAAAGACATCTTCATTTTAAGAGCAGCACTAATTTTTAAAATGGTAAGATGAAGGCTTGGTCTTACTTGTATATATTAGGTTACACTTATCCCTGACTGTGGAAGACACGTGGGGGGTACCACAGAGAAGACCGATCTCATCAAATGATGATTGCTCTGAGACACTTAAAGCACTTAAAGTCTTCCAGAGTGATACACGTTTAGCCCTTGAAAGACTGCATCCTTTCCAACAGCACTTTGCAGGCACAGTACCACACTCCCACAGCTAAATCAGAGGCCAGCTGATGAAGATGTTCTATTGACTAATGAGAAAACCATTAGGAAATTGGTAGAGAAGTAAAAGAATAAATTATCTTGGCAATATAACAATTATATAATAATGCAGCCTATTATGCTTGACTATAAAGCTATTAATTACAGCTTTTAAGTCTAATGAATCACATACCTGAGCACTACTCAGTCCCAGTTCTGATAGTAGGGAAGCACAAATCTATTTCCCTCTTCAGCTCTGGACAGCATGTCTGTGGAGCAGGATGACCCTCCAGCATTGTGATGAGCCAAGGCATGCAAGCCAGCATTACTGCTGTCTGTTGGCATCCACAGCCCTGCTGAGCAAAGATCCATTTATTGCTTTTTTCCCATGTACCATTTTAAAACTTATTCCCTATTCTTTTTGAGTCCAGATTCACATTTTTGCCATACTTCCATATTTGGTCTTCCTCCAAGTTTTTCCCAACAGTATATTCCTATCTGTCCTTTCTTGATTTCTTCCAGATTGGCCACAGTACCAAAAGCTGTTATTTCTAGCATCTTTTCCCAGACAATGCTGGCCTCATGGACAGGATTACTTCAGTATGAATGGATTTGTGCTCAAAGTCCTCCCATCATTGTCCATCCCAGACTGACCAAATTTTGTTTGTCTTGTTGAGTTATTGAACAAATATTTTAGCTTTAGTTTTAGCCCTGTCTAGCTCCACTTAGAACAAGAAAGTTCTCACCATACACACCAAGCATTTACAAATCAGGGCAGCAGAGTTACTTGGTTTTCCCATTTCTGTCCTGGGAACACTTCTGCATTGGTCCTTGGGAGACCTTGACTGCTGTAACCCCCCAGCCTGTACAAGAAGCAAAAACCTTAGCATATTTCAGTCACTGCTAGCAAGAAAAAAGATCAGCATGGACAAAGCCATGCACCTAACTCACATCTTGATTGCCATCTTCTTTAAGGCAAACTCAGAGGCTTTCCAGGGTGTGAAAGACTGGCTTTCCAGTTTTTCAGTGGAAGACTGAAGACATTGTTTTCACTTTGAAGCCTGTTCTCATGACAGGATTTTTCTCTTTTTTCTCAAAAAAGGTCATTAAATCAGTCGTTCTTCCACCATGTATTTTAAATTTTACCTGGACCAGTAGCTCACCAATGAATTCTTTATAGGCTTCCTTTTCTGTAAAGTTGGATGTTCAAATTTTGCTTTGTTTGGTTGAGGCTTTTGATTTTCTGTTGAATTTATATTTAAGCATAGAGGCTTCTTTTTTTGAGATTTTAAAGTGCTCAGTTCCCTAAGCCATCAGTAGATAACACTGCATTTCTCCATGGTCTGGTTTGCACAGATTGAGTTTTGTAGTTTGAAACTCCCTTATGCCTAAACAATCCCTGAATTTCACTTAACAGGCTATTAAAATTATCGCATAATTGTATAGAAGGGAACAATTTATCTATTTTTTTTTTGAAGAAAACAAACATCATTTGGAACTGTTTTTCTTTAAATTCAAGAGAACCTCTTGGTGGACAGAACAAAACAGTATAATTAAAGCAGTCCCTTTTCTTATGCAAATTCAATTTAGGGCTGGAACAAATATTCATATTGGAAATATACATTATGTATTAGGTATTCTAACACACAGCACTTCTTTTGTCCTAAGTAATTGCATCACATGTGTAATCTCTGGCAAATTTCTGCTTTGTGTGTTTTTTCAACTCTGCTATAGAAGTAAGATATCCCACAGGTTTTGTATTGCAGAAATAAGTTTTCTGCCCTTCTCCCCAAAATCCTGAATAACACAGAAGGGATTCATCTTGTTCTTCCAGAGAAGACCTTTGTGGTCATACTGTGAAGTGCACCATATCTGCCTCCCACTGCCCATCTTTGCTCAGGCAGGAGATGCTGCTGGTGGCACTGGCTGTGTCTTAACAAGAGGATGCAGGTTTACCGGAGCCCAGATTTAGAAGCATATGTCATCTGTGTCCAAGATATGAGGTGGAAGCACTTCAGTTCTGTATACTATTGTTTCTATGGAACAGATACAGAGGCTGCATGGGAGTCTGTACATGCTTTAGCAAGTCTTCAGTCTGAATCACTGGCAAAACTAAACCTGAAGGTGCATACAGTAAAAGTTAGTAAAAATTCTGAGTTTCTTGTTCTTGTATATCAATTAGGATCGTGTTAGCATCCTCAGCCAGGGCTTTGAGATCAATTTAGCTAAATTACCTGTCACAGGCTACTTCCCCACCAGGTAAGGAAGGCTTTCCAGTTCAGCCAGATTCTGTTAAAAATTATTTAGGAAAATTCACCTTCTGAGGAAAATTAAAATCATTAGGTGAGACAGTAGAAATAAAAAAACGTTCACACAGAATTCTTCTGCCAGCATTATCTTTGTGAGGAGATTGTAGCTTCTTCAGTAGATTTATTGCAGGTTTGAACTGAATCTCAATGGCCACTTTAGTCTGATGCCTGGGATGTCCCTAGTTTTCCTGGCTGAGACCTCCATGGCCTTTAATCCTCTTCTAATCTCCAACAACCTCTGACCACCAGAAATTCCCCTTGTCTGGACAGGTTCAGTTTGTTTCCTCTTGGGGGCGAGAAAGGGAGCTCCTTGGTAGGAAGGGAATGACTGGCAAAAGAGTACCTCTTTATTCAATTGCATATGCTAACTAAGTCCAAAGCAGTCAAGAGGCAGACTTGACATAGCCCTGCCCAGACTAGAACCCATTTCAGGAACTTAACTCTGTAGGTATGCATTGCACTCTGTCATTTCCAAAAGGACTTTCCGTACGATCCAAAAATAAAAACTGTGAAGATTAGGTTCAGAGTGAAAAAAATACCCCAGCTAAATTAAATTATTTAGTTTATGGAGACTTCTACATTAACCCAGCAATTTCAGTGGTCTGCCCCTCATGAATATGTGTGTGTCCCACAAGGAATTCTTCCATCATCCAGGGACAGCGCTGTAACACAGCCTAATCTGCACTAACAATTCTATTTTCCTAGCCAGTTCAGAATCACAGGGTCACAGAATGACTAAGGAAACAGAAAGCTTGTTCCCTGGAGTCACAATTCCATGCAGCACAAGGAAAAGCCTTCATAAAGATTTGCCTTCTTTTAGGTACTCTGGAGGCATAATCCACTTCTAATTATCCCAAGATTTAAGCTTTCTCAAAGCCAGAGATTAGGAAAAATAAATATTTAGCTTCTGGCCCAATGCAATTAAGATATGAAAGGCACACAGGTGCAAAATCAATTAAAGAAAACCTATTTCACAGATTTATTAGAGCTGAGTCACCATCCCTGGAGGTATTTAAAAGACATGCAAATATGGCACTTAGGAACATGCTTCAGTGGTGGACTTGGTAGTGTTCCAGTAAGGATTTTTTGAGGAATACATCTGGAGCAGGTAGCTTGGTCTGCAAGCTGCAGCAGCCCCTGGGTGCAAGTCTGAGAGGAGAGGACATGATCCATCAGCCCTTTCCATAACAAGAGGCATGAAGACCAGTGTCACTGGCCAGGGATTGGACAGGTGAAGACATGGCAGGAGCTGAAGACCCAGGAAGAAGAGCAAGACTTGGGCATGCTTAGACTGTGAGGGTATAAAAGCCCAGAGGTTTCATTGATGGGGGTCCCTCCTTGGAGGACCCAGCTCGAGCAGTTTCTGTGTTACTGCGCCCTGAATGAACTGCTTTATGGAACAAGATATCCAAGACTCCTCAAAGGGAAACCTGGCGCCAAACCAGTAAGGAATCCTTGTCTTTCCACGTGAGTGTGGGGGGTGTAGGGAGTCAAGCAGGGATTCTTTGTCTCCTTTAAGCTGCCCACTGCAAAGGGGCTTTTGTCCCAGCAATTTTGACTGCCATGACTCTCCAGGATGGCCAGAATGCAATTTCTTTAACAAACTGAGCTCAATTACCTTAGTGGCCTTCTCCAACCTAAATTATTCCATTATTCTATTATTCTAGATACTGCAAAGGCTTCCAGATAAGGGGCAGGAAGAGCCTGACCCATGTCTTAAAAGTAAGAATAGAGAAGAGGGCTATCCCTCTTGCAAACATTGAAGCGAAAGGGAATTTGCTAAGCTTTTCTCAGACTTGCATCCAAAAAAATTAATTGTCTGAAAAGCAATACATTTAGAATTTTGGACTTTATGAGGTTTAGTTTTTGGGGGCTGGGGGGCATTTTTGTTTTGTTGTTTGGGGTTTTTTTCCACAGACATAAAAATACACGTATGACTGAGAAGACAAGGAGACAAATGGATAATACCAGGAATTGTGTACACAAGAAAAGCTCTATTTACTCTGTCTTTGAAGAAGCTACCTGAGTCCACAGCAGCTATGAAAAGCACATTTTCAACTTTCCTGTGCTCTTAGTTATGCTCTGAGTTTTATTCATTTATTGGTCCCCACTGTGGAAGCAAGGAACAGATATGAAGGGACAGTACAGCCTCAGGGCACCATGGAGAACTACAGACAGATGGAGACATAACTTCTCAAGTTTTACCCTAGCACCTGCTCAGCTTTCCAGCAGAGTTGAAATAATTGGCCAGTCAGGAATTCAAGAGAACTGACATTGCAATGAACAAAAAGCCAGCACTGTTCTTCCATCCCTAAAGCTGCCTACAAAATATCATTCTTATTAAAATATTTTCTATACCCATCCTAAAACATTGCAACTGACATGAAAAGAAAGTGATCTCAGATAACACAAAGACAAAATACCGCAATCACCAGCTGTAATAGCACCTGTAATGGCATCATTTTGAAGAAGAACAATTGTACAGAAAGACATTATATTTCCCTCTAATGTTGTCTTTCCTCTTCAGACAATATATACCTTCTGCATGTTAAGTATGAATAGAGGAGCAATTGAGAAACATAAAGGTAGGTGACATGAATTGTTAATATCCAGTTTTGTTCATCTGCCAGGAAAAAAACTAATCTCCAAAAGTCTGAGAGAAGACCCTGGGTGCTAGTAATGACTTTTCCAGCACATACTTTTGGGATTTATTCCTTGGCTTTTTTATGAAGTCTGTAAAAGAGAAAGAATAGGGTTCTTTACATATTTATTAAGGCTTTTCAACAACAGTGTAATTTCCAGAAGAGACTAAGCTGATTAAAGACAAATATATTTGGTTAATACCAGCCCAAGCTAGACAAACAAGGGGGCAGCTGGCAGAAACTGATGCACAGAAGTTCCTCCTGAATATGAGGAAGAATTTCTTTACTGCACAGGTGACCAGGAAGTGGGACAGGTTACCCAGAGAGATTGTGGAGTCTCCATCACTGAAAATACACTGTAGAAGCAGGGAGTTTGGACCAGATGACCTACTATGGTCCCTTCCAACCTGACCCATTCCATCATGCTGTGGCAGTGCTCCCCAATGTCACAGAAAGAACTTTATTGCGCTGTTTTAATACATCTAACACCCCAGTTTTAGAATGGCTTCTCAGTCAGAAAAAAAAATTCCAGTGTTTTCTAAGAGTTTTAAAGTGCACATTGTAAATAGAAATTTTGAAATAATAAAAAAGTCACAAAGGCAGATGATAATATAAAAGTTTGAAGAAAAGCATTTGTGTTCCTGTCACAGTTAATGATCAAAACAGAATTGAATTCACACGTGTGAATAATAAAAGAGAGTTCAGCTTCTGAAAGAGCAGATGGTGCACCAAAAATGTGGCCATACTATGATACAAAATAAAAAAGTAGCTAAGTGGATCTAGTCTAGTGGACCCATATATACTGATCTCTTTAGGCTTTTTACTTGCTTTTCTTCTGGGAAAAACACAAAGTCATGGACTGGATGATACTCAAATTTTCAGATCGTCTCTAGTACAATTGTTTTGGAAACTACAAAACTTTCCTTAGAAAAAAATGAAGTTTCTTTAAGCAGTACTTTAATATAAATACAAATTTTGACTAAAATGTCTGTGAGAACAAAAAGTGAGCCATTTCCTTTCTACATGAGATGAATCAAGAGAAAGCAAGAGAAGGGAATAGGACCTGCATGTCCTTTGCTAAAGGAGAGCACTCCAGTCTCTTAAACTTTAAATCTCCTTGGTAAAAATCAACAAAGCTTCTGTAAGGAAAAAAAAAAAAAAAAAAAAAGTATCTTAAAAAGTTTTGATGTTTTTCAGTGAAAATTGTGGGAAAGTCTCTGTGGAATGCAGATCTGATTTATGGAGTTCTACCTTCCTGAGATGGGTTTTGTCTTTCACTCTGAAAGGATAAAATTCCCAAGCATAAACGCAAAAATTACTCCTATTCCGTTCACTACATGCTTATCCTTCTATTCTGTGTTTCCTGATTCCCAGTGCCCCAATTTTCTGTCACTTCTACTCTATCCACTACTTTCCCTTGTAATTTCCAGAGGAGAAGGGAGAGTATAACTTTTTTTGTGACTCCCATGCTTTCTCCAGAAATAAAAAACTCACAATTTTACCATCTGATCTCTCAGTCCCCTCCTGGGCTAGATTCATCATTATGGGAGAGATTAGAGAGGGGAAATTTTAGCATTGGCTTTCAGTCTTTGCAGCTCTTTACACAATCCATAAATAATGGATAGATTAATTAATACTGGGGAAAGATTCAGATACTGCAGTGATAAATGCTTGCAGAAAATCTCATTCATTAGAATGCATTCAGAGTCATTAATCCAACTTTGGAGAGCAAAGTCTGCCCTGAAAGACAAACAGGAACCAGAACATATTTCCACTGGAGTCAGACAAGGAGACAAAAAAAAAATAGGTTAAGTTTTTTGTCCTTTAAGCTTGCCTCAAAAGAAATTAGGTCAAGCATTAACATCAATAATTATTATATTATTAATTTATTTTTAATATATTTGGCACAAAAATAGTTATCTTACCACCATCAGAATTGTGATGGTTAAAAAATATGGATTCAAGTGTGCTTCCAGTAGAATATTTTGAGCAATTTGCAGTTAGTTGATACTGTACCATTTTATTTATTGGATAGAATGCTAATCAGATTCATTGTACTTAAAGTCTAAAGGTAATATAATTCATTGTGGGGATGCATAAAATACATAAAATACAATTGAAATATTTATTATGAAATTTTCTCAGCTGATTTTACAGTGAAATTTCTGAAACATCTTAGGAATCTGGGGAGAAAGTTGTCACTTTTGAAATATATGGTCAAGATGCAACTACAAGGCAAAGATTAACCACCTATAGAAGCTATAAATCAGCACATGGATATATATTTCTGAAGAAAGAACAGTCTGGGCATAATTAATGATCAAGCTGGTAAAATGTCACAAATTATTACAGATCTAGATTTAGAATGTGTGAGCTTCTTATTCCTCTGTATTCCTCTATGCTTCTTCTAGATCCATTTTTTAAAGTATAAAAAATGTCTATTTAAACTGATATAATAGAAATTATTGTACAGTGATATAAACATATTCATTTGTGCTAGAGTGTTTGTATGACTGGTTAATTAAGTGCAGATTGTAAAAACAAATTATGATTAAGATACAACTTTAAAACATCTACAGACAAGGAAATTTCTGAATAAACTCAGCCTTACATTATAGAACTATAGCACACTCAGTTTTATCTTAGGTGGCAAAAGTTATCCGAGTTCAAAATCAGAGAAGGGTTATTTTGAGTGCTTTATCTAGACAAATGACTTTTGCCAATATCAACATGGAAAGAGACCTGCTTAAACAGGTATACAACTGGATAATGAACATTCTCCTTTCTCATGGCCAGCCTCACAGTGATACATGAAAAGTTAGAGAAATAAAAATGTAATAACTCTACCTGACTATGTATGACTTAGTGAAACAGAAAGGCATTGTGATATGAGTTGTTACAGAAGGATGGGTTTTCCTCACAAATCATAATTTACGATCAATACAGAGTAGCTCACAGAGTACAGCCAGGTAATTGTAAAATCTTTCTTAAAAAGGTAAGGATTTGGGAGTGTTAGTGGAAACAAGCTAATCTTTAAGTTTTTTCCAAGATAAAACCACAAAAGCATTCTTAGAGAAAAACTGCTTTCCAATTCTATGTAGTGTCATTGATCTCCTTCAAAATAAACTGTGAGACAGTTTGCTGGCAAAAGTTTCTCTCTTTTCCTAAAAAGTAGATTTCTAACCACTGAAACACAAAAACCTGGGAGTGAGAAAAAGGCCCAGCTGACTACAGGATAAACATTTTGGGAACCATAGAAATACAATAATGCAAATACAGGAGAAGGTCCCAACGAGTATCTGTCTGCACCCTATGCAAGGAAACTGAGGTTTTAGCTCTTCTGCTGATTCATAGAGACACATATTGGGTGTGTGCATCCTGCCAGCAGATTGGCAAGAAACGCTTTTTCCTCCTCATGCCTTCCCAGTTCTCTCTCCAAATGAGCACTTGAGCAAGTGCTGAGGGTGGGGGGCCAAGGTGAAGAGTTAGAGCTGCATGGGAAAGCTGCGCTGTGGAAAGGTCCTACTGCACAGGCTAATAGGGATGAACGCCCTGCATCTGTAATTGTGCCTAGCGTTTCACTCTGGTTCACATTTGCCATTCACAACTGAAACATATTAGATGATAGAAAGCAAAATTTCCCCACAAAGACAACCATTTTTCTTCTAAAAAAGAGATCACATTGAAGGACAAGGTTTAAAAAACCCTTTCTAAGAATCATGACTTCTGCTTTCTTGTTGCTTATTTTCTGTGTCGTGCCTCTCTCAAGCCTTCATGGTTCACACTTTCCCTACCTCTGAGGATGTACCAGGAAAATGTGAATATTTAAATATCATCATCCCCACATCTGCCTTCCAAACTGAGTACTACCCTTGTTGGAGACAACTTGGTGCCATCTCTTACAATCACTGAAACCCCTGTGTTTAATGTTTTTCATCTGCTTGAATTTGTCTTTTGTTATTAGAACTCTAAGTTTCAATTTTTTGGTTGAGGGAATTTTTGTTCTTATTAGCAATGCTACTATTTTGCTTCAATGTAAGCATGAAATGAACCTTCCTGCCAGCTTCCATGCTTTCACTGAGAAGATTTTGCAACACTTGGGGGCTCAAAGGGAGATACTACTGCTGGCTGCGAGAAATTGGGGCAAAAAGTTGTGATGCAGGAGCTTATTCCTTCATTGTCCTCCCTGTTCACAAATAACCCTTTCTGTAACAATGTGCAGTAATACTCTTACTGACTGGTTCAAGCTCCCAGAGTGCTCATGTTTCTGCCAAATCTGACAAAATGTCCCCTTTCTTACTCAGCATTTTTATCCACATTGTAACAATAGGAAATCTTTTTTCTCTGTGACTCCTTATTTTTGACTCCTTTCTTCCCTCATTGCCCAAGGCCATGGGCCCATCCAAGCACCAGGAGAAGAGAACAGCCCTTTGCATGATGCTGTTCTGGTCTTTGCCTCAAAGGGTTTCAGGTTCTGTGGATCAGGAACTGCATGGTTTTTGTGGTGTCACAAAAATACCTCCTGGACATTGCTGCAAAACAAATGCCCTCAAGTAATAGAACAAATTTTGCTTCCTCATGCCTCTACCTGCATTCTTCTTAGTCAGGACAACACAGGTTTTGTTCCACTTAGAGAGCATTGTCTGGTTTCATGATTTGTACAACATTTCTAGGGCCTGAAGATAGTGTTAATTTATTTAATATATAAAATTTCCAATAAAACATAAATTCACTAAGTTTGCGTAAAAAAAAATCTTTATATATGAAATAAATTAATTCATTAAAACAAAACAAAACAAAAAACCTGACTAGTGTTTCTTTAACCATGGAAACAGTGATTAATAATATTAGTAATTTTTTTAGATATTTCAAAATGGAGACTGCTTTCTGAAGGATGAGGCCTAGTATAAATATAAAACTAAAAATAATATATAAGTAATTTGTTCCCTTACATAGACAGTACAAAGATTAAAGACTCTTAAGAATTAATTGATGGCGTGGATTTTCAAAAGGGCTCTGGCAAATATACTTTACGACATAGAAAATTAATATCTTATGTGTGATGCACTGCCTTTAATAGTGCCCAAGGTCTCAAAACAGCCAAACACCTGTAGTAAAGCAGAGTTTTAGCTCAGATTTACCTCAGACTTAAGGTAAAGCTTAAAATTTTATTTAAAGGCTTCAAGAACTTACACTCCATTCTTTGCAAAACCTGCTCAGCTTTTGGCATTTTGTGTGTCACTGCCCACACTTACAAAATGGTCAGGCATGTATATTTGAAGCAGTGCTGCTCCTGACCCTGACCCAGACTCAGACCACATCCCTCTTCTACACCAGCATGTGACCCAGCCAAGGACCACCAAGTACTGCCTGACACAATTTCATGGAAGAGCAAACTAGAATGCACAAGGAAGGCAAAAGACATAATATTTGCCATCAAGTTCCAGGCCCACACAGCTGAAAACAGGAATTAATGACATATCATAAAATATGATATGTCATTAAACAAATCCAAAAGCATCTGTGGGTAGTCTCCTCAGTGGCAAGAGTCTAGACTATAAAATTCATTTAAATATTTAAAACCATTTGACAATGTTATTCTAATTTAATTTTGAAAATAGTACTTTGCTATCCAACAATGGGCAGACACCAAAAACCAACTCACAGTCAAAGTCCTTTTCTTCTTGCACACTTTTGATACAATCTTGGAAAAAAGCTGGAAACCACTGTTATCTCCCCTTCCTGCTAACTGATCCCCATTTCTACTCCAGCTGTTTATTCTCAGAGCGTGTTTTGGGGAATTAATAATTCCACTTCCTTAGTAATTTTTTTAATTTATTTAGAATTGACCAATGAATTTCAAAGTTCTGTCAGCACGAGGTTTATATGTGTATGCATGCTTTTGTGAATGTGTATGTTAAGGGACCACATGAGCTTAATTAATTTAGGAAAAAAGTCTAACTTTTTTTTTAATAAACTGAAGACTTCAGGAACAGGCAGTTGGCTGTTCACTGTGAGGTTTTTTCCATATGATATTTAATCACAAAATTTAATTAACTTTAAATTTAAGTGATTTTGAAGTATTTGTGAAATATTGATTTAAAAGGAGATAAATGGCCAGTTATCATCTATAAGTTGCATCCCTCCCCACCTTTAGTCTGCAAGTTCACTTTAAAGTGGGAGGTTAGATAGATCCCATTCCTTATACTAGTTCTTATTCCTCTTATGTTCGTGGCAAAGGAATAGAAATCAGCATATTTGGAGGAGCAGCTGCAAGATGCTGCTCTGGGAAATATCTGCTTAATTTGTTGCTGCAAGCAGATTTCATTATTTGATTAAAAAAAAAGTGGTTATTCTTCATCCCCATGATTGACTGTTCTCTGTAGACATCCTTTTGGCCCAGCTTGGTAAAACAGAGAGGAAGCTGAAAGTACTCTCATAGTGGAAACAAGTGTGGGAAACATTTACAAGCACTGCCCCTGTTTTTGGGGGGAGTTGGGGGTGTTTGTTTGTATAGATTATCTTAGCTTTTCCTATGGCACAGTTAGGTCACTGAATCTGCTTAAACTCACACTGTTGAATCATAAAGCCTTATGGAAAAGGCTGCAGGGGATGGAGCAGAAGCTGGGTTGGGGTGGAGCTGGTGCTTTAATCTGGGAATTTCTCAGACATAATATCTTAGCTGGTGTAGGGATGATACCTTCATTTCTTAGTGATCAATCACACTCCAGGCAGCTAGCACCGAGTCAGAACTAATGATATCCCTTCATAGCATATTGTTCTCTGCAGCAAAATAGAACTCAGTTTTAAATTCTCCTCTTCTTTTCATCCATCAGAAGACAAAAACAGGAGCTCAGGATGAAGCAGAGCTCAAGTAATTTTTACAGCGGAGCAGACATCAATACTTATAGACCTACTCATGGTTTACAAACACTGCACAGTAGGGCATCTCAAACAGGATTGGCTAAGGATCAAAACAGGTTATAAGACATAATTAGCCAGGAAAACCAATGTGTCTGGCAATATGGAATTACTCATAACATTAATCATTTTGAACACCAAGGGGGTACATAGGCCAGCTTTGGAAATAGAGACAGAAAAAAAGTCTCAGGAAGCAGCATGTGTAAACAGCCTCCTCTTACCAAATCCCCTGTGCTTGCTGGACAGTAATTCTGGCTACCAGTGCATGTCCATACATATGGCATTTTGTTGTGTTTGCTTTCCTGCATCAGCTCTCCCTCATCCTGGTAAAACCCAGGCAGCCTCCACAAAAGCCAGTACAGGCACTGATGCCCAGCCACACACAAAGGCAGGATGAAGAGCACAGACAAGAATGCGCAACATCAGCATTCATGCCACAGACCTACCACTTTGAGAAAATCTCCCTTTGCAGTTCTGTTTATACAGTAGCTAATGACAATAAATATACAGTCTGATACCACAATAGTATACTACTAAACCCACATGAGTGAGCAAAAGTGTGCACAGCTCACCTTCTCAAGACTTGTGATTAACCAGAGGTGGAACACTAAACTGCACATACTCCTGTCTCTCCCATTTCTCCTACTCATTTTGAGCTTTTAGACTGCATTTTATCCTTGAATAGCAGCATAAGCCCACAGATATTTTATTGTAGGACCCCTACAATGCAGTGCCTTCTTTGGACCCACAGGTCACATACTATCAGTCTTCCCGTGCTTGACGGTGTCTTCAGATAGTGAGATCTGAAGACTGACACCGAAAATCATGGTAAGACTAGACTTATTTTAAATGCCAGTAATCACTGAATGGATTGTAGTTTTATGTCTTTATGTCTCTTTTCTTTAAGGGTTGTAGCACTGATTGACTAATAGAAGATAGTCTATAATGGTAAAAGTAGCTATTGTAACTGAAGCAACAGCATATTTTATTGGAGCAGATGTTCTGCGAATGAGCAGGGAATAAGGAGAGCAGTCTTTTTTGATGTTGTTTAAAGGGCAAGAGTGCTGCCAATCATAATTACCATCTGCTATAGTACATAAAGTATCCATATGGTCTTTAGATGGCCCCAAAATTGATTTGAACTGCCACTCTGAGATTTCTCATTTGAGGACACGATAGCTCTATATACCCTTATTAGCTCCTGACTGACAAGAGTCTTCTGAGCAGTTAAGAAAAATGTTTCAAAATCCTGGCTCAAGTAGTCACAGATTAAATTTAGAGCAGACCAACCTTTGTCATTCTTTCTTGGATCTTCTGCCATGATAACATTTACCATCTGAAGCCTAAGCATGCCAGGCAGCCATTTAAAAACATAAACCAAATCTACAAATCCTCACTGCTGTACTCTGCAGGGCTTGCAACGTTTCTCATTGTTCTAAAAATGTCATGTTAGAGCCCACACTCTTCTGGGCATTGGCTCAGAAACCAACTCTGTAGTTAACCTTCTGTCCCTCAGCTTCCAACTGAAAAATGTGTTCTTTCAGCTGAGTGCATTTCCAGCAATATTTCACATAGTTAAAAGAAAGACCTCTCACATTTATCTAACATGCAGAGGAAAAAGTATTTTTAACCTTGCAAATCCATTGACTTCTTCATACTTTGCAAATAGCTTGTACATGAGCTTTCCAGCAAAATTTTATGTCAACTGAATTAACAAATGTTATCACAAATCCAAGAAAGAAGTTTAAATTCATCTATAACAGGATACTAAAATGCTGTCTTAACTCAGACTTCATCTTAAATTTAGAATTATTTTCATTTGCACAGAAAATAACAAAACATATCAGCTATGGAGATACAGTGATCATCCATTCGTTCACACATTTTTCCTACAGCAGTCCAAATAACAGATGTCTGAAAAAGTGGTGCCATACCCTATATAAAATAACTAGCTCAAATGACGTTTTGTTGCAAAGCCAAGTCCGTTAGCAACAGGCTTGTTCTGCAAAGGAATTTAGTTTACATTTACCCCCTCTTCTCTTTTTTTACCAGACATGTTTTCTTTGTCATGTGATTGTCTAGTTTTGGAAACCACCTGTGATTTAGTTGGCAGAAAAACTTACAGAATGAGGTTAAGACATTTCACATCACTGGATTTAAACACACAATCACAGATCAGGGTATATCCTTGCTGCTATGTACATGATAATGTGTGAAAAGGAAAATTTTTAGAGTGGTAGGGGGTTTCTGTCATTGTTTTGGGATTTTTGTTGTTGTTGTTGTTTTTAATTTCTTCTTTTGAGGCTGAAAGCAACTTATGGTCTTTAGTTGTTTTTTGAGATATGTTAACTCAGACTCAGGGTTTTAAGTGATCAGTTCAATGGCCAGCATGCAAGAATCTGGGTAGTGTTCCTTCAATTTTTAATGACATCTGAGAGACTCCATTAAGGTTTTCCTGGCACAGACACATCCCCGTGTTCTTCAGGGACAATTATTGAAATGCCCTGGGGGGAAATAAACCAGTTCCCTGGGTTTCTTCCTTTTCCCTTAATCCTTTATAAGGTTTTATCACAATTCCCCTTTCGTATTTTTATTTTAGTTATTTCCATCTTAGGCATAAGGATGGACATTTCAAAGGGAAACGACTCTCTTTAAATTAGGGATAAAAGACATGTCAACATCTTCTACAAATAGCAGCAGAGTTACCATGCAACCTTCCACATTCCGCTCCAGTAGCAAAATGGCATAACTTTTAACACGAACATGCAGAAAAAATGTGTACACTAATAGAGATTGTGAGAGAGGAAATCTTACAAATATAACAGTAATATAAATACTATTACTCTCCTTCAGGAAAGGATGAGACAGAAAATTGTTCTCAGGTTATTCGTCACATTACATAATGCTAGAGGGCATTCAGCAACAATAGTGATCCAGTGATGAAGCTGGAAAAGAACTATTGCAGAGAGTGTGCTGGTGTTGTATGCATGCTTTTTGTTGAAAGTAGTAAAATCCTAAACAGAAAATGTCAAGATAACTGCTACTATAACTCTTGCAATGTGCAGCTCCTTTGTATGATCATTATACTTTGAAGGCACTCTATTTACTTTAGTTTATTTTGCTTTACTAATCTGTGAGTAACAAGCTATAAATTTATGTGTGAGAAGTTTTACAGAATCCATTTCATTTTATGTTAACATGTATGCCTGTTATTAGGATATTGCTCATTGCTAATTTTTATCTGCAATATGGTTACCAAAAGCTTAACTAATATTTTTTGCTGGGCTGGAATATTACATTATATTGTTCTTTATGCTAAATGCACAGAATTTTATTTATAGCATAACTGTGACATAGAAGTTGTCTGTAAGACCTAAAAAGTAGTGAGAATACATTGATGATTTACATTAACATTCATTATCATTCTAAAAAGCAGCATAAAGGTAGTTATGGGGTTCATATAACTTCACTGTAATAATTTTAATTTACTGTAATTAAGATACTAAAAAAAAATCACAGACAGAAAGTCAGAACATCCTTTCTATACCAGTAAAAGAACCACACTCTTGCATTTATAAGCTGTTATTTACCCTGTCCTGAGTGAGCAGGACAAAGGCACAAAAGACACTCTGATATTAAGAAAATAATTTCCATATTTGCATAGGTGTTCAGAGGAATAATATTTAAAATATATTTGTGTCCCTGCATTTTGTCCTACTTCAAAGGTCATCACCAACATTAAAAGCGATGGTGTCAGAGATTGAATTGTTATGATGAATGGTTTAAACATTGCTATGAAGGACCTTTTCCCCATTATGGCAAACCTCTATAAAGAAGCTGCAACCACCAAGGCCCACCCCACCCGGAATGTGCCTCCTGAGGGAGCTTTGGTGAGTTAAGCCACCTAAGGGAACTCGAGGTAAGACAAAGCTGACACTATTGTCCAATAATCTCAGGTCTAGAAAGAAGTGAGCAAGACTGAGGGAAAAGAATATATCCGCAAGAAAGACAAACCCAGCAGCTGTCCTGTGAATCATCTCTGGCTGGGCTCAGGGTGGGGAGGCCGCAGCCCACAGCCCATCTGCTGGGGCCAGGGCTGCACACACTCCCACAAACAAGACAGGGAAGGAGGGGGCTTTGCGTATGTGCCGTCACATCAGGTCAGAGGCAGTGACACCCATCATCTCTTACACAGATTGGCTCAGTGGTAAGCACCCCCACACCTTAGGAAGGCCACATCCATGGGACAGTCACATGAGAGTGAGCTGAGAAAGTGCCATAGTCCATAAAGACACCCCAGACTCATTCCTGAGGCTTTGCACCAGGCAACTGCATATGATGCAAAGTGATGCAACAGAGAGAGTTCTTGCAAGAGACAGTGTCAAACTTCCTCTACCCAGGGAAAGTACCTGGGCATTCCCACCTGGCCCAAATGTATATTAATCCATTGAACTCTCTGTTTGGTGGAACCCTTAGCACCAAGAAGACTAGATGGAGAGGATCAACAGGATGCCGTCAGGATCCACTGAGTGGTGATATTTTCTGCTTAATCTGTCTTTGTCACTCTTCCTCTCCCTCCCTCATCTCTTTTTCTAGTTCTTTCTCTTTCTGTCTCCCTCCCTCTCTCTCTCTCTGTGCCTCTCTCTCTGTCTCTCCCTCTCTCTCTCTTGCTCACATTTATGTTAAGCAAAATGCATACTGTTGACTTTGGCATAGTCTCGTTTGCACCTTAATTCAGGCTGAGGCATCTCTCTAAAAATTTTAACAGCTGAATCCTAAAACAGAGGCAAAACCCTGGATGAGATCTCAATGGCCCTAGCTGCATTTACAGTCACAAGCAAGTGACTGTAACCAAGTTGATTCCCCATTACGTTCAACTGTGTAATTAGGCGACTGTCCTGATCTCTTCTTTGGACTCTTAAGATCCATGAATACACCTGAACATTCATCAACCAGCCAACACCTGGGGGGTATAGCCATTTTCTGTTGCATGTTTTTCTATAGGAAAAAACATGGCATTGAGCCATCTTTTACACACATGATGCAGCTCAATACCAGAATGTTTAATTTTAAACTAATCACTTAAAACAGTGCTAACAGGCTCACAAAGCTACTGTTGATGAGTATTTAAAAGTTTAACTGTCAAATGTAGAAAGAGGAAGAAAAAGCTTTTCTTTTTTTTTTTTTAATGCACGAAGGACAATGAAATACAGGGCTCTCATAGAATCATTTCACATTGACTGACACCATTGTTCAAAGTGCAGGATGGGTGCTTGCCCTCTTGCCTTATGTAAACAGCCCAGGACTTAGAGTCGAGGTTGGAAAGGTCAGGAATCATCGGTTTCTTATTTTGAGAGGTGAAGATGCACATGAGGAACTCAAAGAAGAGGACAGGAAGGGATGGTGCCAGGATAACACCTTCATTACTCAAACCTGGATGCTTCAAACCAGCTGTCTGAATCCTTTTGTCAAAAATAGCTCATTTCTGAATACCCTTCGATCCAGTCCCTTCTGCTACTGTACAAAATCCTTGGCAATTTGCCCCTGCTCTCGGCTGAAATTATTTCCAGCCCATTTGTCTCAGATGTTACACAACAGGTATTATGAATTTCTTATGCTTCCAAAGGGCTATATGATCTTCAGTTGAAAACCACTAAATGCAAACTATCATTCAATATAGTAAAGAAAGTAATATGTAAAATAGGACTGAAAAAGCTTTCATAATATAAAACAGGATAAGGAAAAGAGAATGTCATTTTCTTGACATGTCATGATTCCTTTTTAAAGTATAATCACTAGTTTAGACATAGAGTTCCCTTTTTATGAATGTCAAAGAATGATAGGACAAGAGGAAAATATCTAAAAGAGCAGGTCAGAGAGAGCCAGTAATTCAGGGTCTAAGCAGCTGAGTGGCAGGGAAAAAAATCCACTGAATTTAGAAAGTTTCTCAGTACTTAAAAGTCCTTCTAAATGTATCAAGTCTGGCATGTCCAAGACTTAAGATAAATTTTGTCACATTATGTGACCTGGACATTTTAGGTTTCTAAATATTCGCTGTAATCAATGTATGTATCTATACCTAATACTGCACTTATAGATGCCTAAGTAAATGTTTTACAATATTTTTTACAATTTTATACAGTATTTCATACATTTTTATACAGTATTTTATACAATGGCAATTTTTATACAAATTTTATACAGTGTAGTGCAGTGAAGTTGATTATGTATCGGTAGGAAAGAAATCCAGATTTAGCTGATTGAGTAACGAGATCAACTGGTTCTCTAGGAATCAGAACATGTCCACCACAAGCAAAAGCCTTCAGGCTGAAAGCAGTATCAGGGACAGGTTTGTGCTTTGGACAAGTGGATAAATCTCTCTAAATCAAAACTTTTCATGTGTACAGATATTTTCTCCCCTTTTACTTGTCTGTCCTATTGACAGTGTAAAACAACCCATATTAAGCACAGTGGGATTCCTTATTTTAAGGGGATCATGAAGCACCGATACAACACAAATGAGGGAAAATGATAAAACAGGTTAGCTATGTTTTACAGAAGTTTCCAGCTTGCTAAGAATGTGCATGTGCATCGCAGCCTGGCATGCTTCCTGCTGTCATCATGCGCCAAGATGCAACATGCATGCCAGGAAAAGGCACCCACGGAGCTGTAAGATGGCCTGGGAACTGCCAGCCCTGCACGGGTGGCTGGCACAGATCTTCAGCACACAGCACAGCCTCCCAGCAGCGAGGCAGGTACCTCATTCAATGCCTTTGGGGCTCAGACCCCCAGTAATTATCATATCCAATGGAAACCTGTTTGACAGCACTGAGGCTTGCAAATCTCAGGGCCTGGATCTCTGGTAAATCTACTTTCCTGTCATCTTCAGGGAAGACAAAACAATTGACAAGAAGATAAGTAGAGATTACTAATAAAATAAGCATGTTAAGAGTATTTAAATGGGTTCATACCTCAATGTAAGGCATATGCATATGTGGACAGAAGTACCTTTCCTGAAGCAACAAGTAAATAGTCACTTAAGCCTAGGCAAAATTGCAGAAAATCTTCCTACAGACTCCTGCTGCAGACCACTGCAAGCTTATGTGAATTACATAAGACAGACTGGACAAAATGTCTGAAAAATCACAATTTGATCTTTACAATTTAAATTTCTATTTCCAGAATTTCTAATTCCCATTAAAAACAGATTTCAGAAAGCCAAAAAAAATTGCCTGCAGGTTTTCATTCTCCTTGAAGAAAAATCTGTTTCATGTGTACACTCTGCTATTCATCAAAAAAGTTATTAAACAGTGTAATGCAAAGGATGGCATATCTGGTTTCTTACTCAAGTGGAATATGTCTACTCCCAGTCTTTCTACCCACATGCATAAGTTTTGTCAGCAACTACTTCAAGAGCATTGAACATGCACATTCCCACCCAAATTAGCCTGAAATAAAGGCCATTGAGTTTTAAAAGTCCCTCACATTCCTATTGAAAGAAAAGTCTTGGAGGCTGAGCGGGATGAATTTAAAATAAAAGGATGTTCATATGAGGATGTCTTTGATAGCTACATCCCAAATCCGGGCTCAAAGTCACTTAACATGTACTTTGTTCCCAACTGCCAGCACACAGTAGGTTTGGCATCAGTTGTTGTGTTTACCTCTCCGGCAAGACCAATACTTTGGCTTTATTTTACATACATTGACAAACTTATCCCACTTACGATCCCTTGCTCAACATGATGTCCCCCCTGAATTATTTAAACCTGTCTTCTGGGACACAGATTTTACTTGGGTACAATGCAGGTAGAAAAAATATATCCACAATGATTGATAGCTATCAGCAATACAGAAAAAGATTGTAGAAAAGAAAGAAAAAGTGATATAATGAGGGGTCTGTGTCTTTTCTCTGACAGGGTTTATGCCCTGTAATTACAGGAAAATGCTTTCTCTCTCTCTGCTATCTCCCCTTTTTAATAACAGGAAGCTAATATTTCACATGTGAAAGAAATGAAAAAGATTTAATTAAATAGCAACATATCTTGGGAGTAAATATACCCTGAGATACTGATATCTTATCTTTAGTCAGGCCAAATGGATTTTTGGTGGGGGAAATTGTTTGCAAACTGTAATCCATCAGACAGTGCTTATAGGGTTTAGCACCATAGACCTGCATATAACAGCTCATCACAAAATAGCAAACACCACAAAGCATGCCTTGAAGAGTGAATGAGACATAAAAATAAGATGCAGCCTGCTGAGACTGTGGCAATGCATTTTAATAAGCTGAAGTCAATCTCCATGTGATTGTTGAAATGCTTGGGAAAAGAACTCTTTTTTTTTATTATTCATTCCAAATTATTTTTCTTCTTGTTTCTTGGGTCTGCTGAACTTAAGGTGTGAGATCTTGGGAAGAGAGGGAGAGACCATGTTTCACTTCATGTTTCACTTAGTTTGAAACTGAAAAGTTGGCTATTACTATTCTTAAAGAAGCTAGAATGGATTCACCTTTTATACTATAATTAAAAGTCCCAAATACAGACTTTTTTTCCTTCTTTGGGACAGATTCTAAGTAAGTTGTAAGGAATACTTCATGAGGCACTACTACAAAGCAACTACTGCAAACTTTTATTAATCTCACATACAAACAAGGTGATGAATGGATGTGTTTACAAACAGACAAGGAAGGAAGACAAGGAAACGGATTGTCTGGCACCCTAATAGAAAGTAATTTGTGGTAAAAACTAGTAATCAAAAAAACACCTCTGACCCAGGTGAGACCACAGTCAGAATTTCCACCTGCCCCAGGAGTTGTGATGGCAAACACTTATGAAACTCTATTCAAACTAGCTGAAATATTTGACAAACTCCTTTTAAATTTATAAGATTGCTTTGGAGTATTTTTAATTTACATTAGTTTTTTATGCTATTCTTGGGTTTCTTTGAGGTGAGAGCTTTGTTTGCCACTATCAAATATGTTTTATTTGTAGTAGAATTTTTTAAAAATAAAATAAAATAAAATATATTGTTTCAATTTACTTAAAAGTCAATGAAAAAATCATTCATTGAAAGTTATTTTTAAACACGTCTTTATTAAGAATGGAATATAGAAATATCTGCACATTTCTAAATCTTAAAACAAAAATATACTTTTTTGATACTAAAGGCTTAACAATGCATTTTCCAATATACATGCTAAATATATTCTAATTTATATTGAATTATGTTATAATTCGAAGGAATTTAAGCTTTGATTATGGTACAATTATAAAAATACATAACATTTGAAAAGTTGTGGCTGTCAGGTGAAATCCCAGGTGACTGGAAAAGGGAAAACATTGTACCCATCTTTTAAAAGGGTAGAAAGGAGGACCCCTGGAACAGCTGACCTGTGAGCATCACCTCTGTGCCTGGGAAGATCATGGAACAGATCCTGCTGGAAGCTGTGCTAAGGCACATGGAGGACAGGGAGGTGATTTGGGACAGCCAGCATGGCTTTACCAAGGGCAAGTCCTGCCTGGCCAGCCTGCAGGCCCTCTGTGATGGAGTGACTCCACTTGTGGACAAGGGAAAGGCAGCAGATGTCATTTATCAGGACTTTGACATGGCTCCCCACAACATCCTTCTGTCTAAATTTATGTCTTGGTTTACAACAAAACCAGGTTAGAAACTCAAAAATTTGTTACTTTCCTGTAGTTTTAACCACTTCCCTTTCATCAATAAAAAGAGATGAGTTCATTCCTCATAGGCTCAGTACTTGATGCCTCTGATTGACTTGATGTCCCTCCTCTGGACTCCCTCCAGCAGTTCCATGTCCTCCCTGTGCTGGGAGCCCAGAGCTGGATGCAGGTTCCAGGTGGGCTCTCCCCAGAGCAGAGCAGAAGGGCAGAATCCCCTCCCTCCCCTGCTGCCCACACTGTGCTGAAAAATTTGTAGAGGGAGGGTCAAACTTTGGGGATTGATGTAGAGGAAGTATGGAATATACAATTTTTTTTCTTTTAGGGGTTCCCTTGTTTACCTAGTACAATTGAATAGGAATTGATTTGCCAAGAGTTCTGTCAGATGAATACTGTCAGGAACTGGCTGCACTGTCACATCCAGAAGATAGTGGCCAATAGACTGATAGTTGTGTCCTCACCTGCATCCAAAGCAGCGTGGGAGGGAGAGGAGGGAGGGGATTCTGCCCCTCTGCTCTGCTCTGATGAGAGCACACCTGGAACCTGCATCCAGCTCTGGGGTCCCAGAGCAGGGTGGTCATGGACCTGTTGGAGTGAATCCACTAGGGAGGCTACCAAGACAATCAGAAGCACCCCTCCTATGAGGAACAACTGAGACAATTGGGATTGCTAAGTTTGGAGAAAGGAAGGCTTCAGAGTGACCCTACCGTGGTCTTCCAGTACCCAAAGGGAGTGATCAAGAAAGGCAGCGAGGGACTTTTTACAAGGGCATGCAGTGATATGACAAGAAGGAATGGTTTCACACAAAGAGAGTAGGTGTAGATTAGGTATGAGGAAGGAGTTATTTTCTGTGAGGGAGGTAAGGCACAGGAACACATTGTTCAGGGAAGTTGTTAAATCAGCAGTTATATACCAAGGGCTAGATTTGCCAGTTATACAGATATCCTTTTTACAATATCCTGCATACTCTAAGGTTTTTAATTGGGCATAAATTACATTTGTAGTCCCTTCAGGATACCTTTAGCTTTCTGGAATGATGACAGTTGGTTTTGCAAAAATGAAAACCCAGCCGCCAAACTCATTATTGTACTTGGATTGAAGCCTTCTCAGCAAATCCAGTTTGCTATAGAATATACCAGTTCACAGCCTGTTACTCCTGCTCTCTGCATCTCCTTTCCTCTGTATTTCCACAAAATTTCAGCCCAGCCTCTGACAACTTGACCCTCCACACATCAACACTGTATGGCAGCAAATGAAATCCTGTCATGGAAGAGGAAGTTGCACAGGATCAAAATGTAAAACAGAAAAATATTTATTTAAAAAGAGTTCCTTCCTCTTGAGTAAATTTCAAACTAGGGAAAGGCAATATTAAGCGTTCTAAAATTTACATGACTAGAAATTGGAAATAAGTTAATAAGCTGAACTTTTACATTGACTATTTGTGTGCCTCTTTTTTCAACTGTGCTGTTTGTCTCCCTGCCATGCAACTGACACTACAGCGGCCTGAGATAACCTTCTCTTCCCACATGCATATATATATATATGCATATCACTGATTTGTGTGTATACATCCAGAATGTGACCCCTTGTGAGCAATTTTTCAGTTTGAATTAGAAACCCCAGGCTAAAATCTTCTGGATATTCAGAAGAATTTCATGCATGAGATCCACTAACCAATGTCTACATGAAATTCCTGCAAAATTCTATTATTTAAACTGAAAATATTCAATATGCAAGCCTCTTTCTTTTCCCCTCTTTTACTTTATGTATCAAAATAATTGCTGAGCCTCAACACAGTATGCATTGTCACTATTCCACCTTCATTTGCATTCTTTCTACATTTTGCGGCATGAAAATTAGAGTTAAAAGGAAGTGAAACATTTATTAGTAATGGCAAACATTACATATGTGGTTATTTTGCCTATGATTATATAAGCCAGGCTGTTTAACTTGTGAAATGGCCTAAATTTACATTTATATAGTAATGATCTTGTTTCTGTCCGTATACCTCACATTCTAAGCCGCTTGATTTGAATTACTGTGCTTACACTGGAATAAAGAAGGAATGTACGGTTTTTTTGTTTAAATTGAATAAAATTAATAGTTTTATGCTATCTCTTTTTAAAACACAGATACACACTCCTGTGTGTTATGAAGATCCCTTCTCTAAAGTTCTCCTTTCCAACTTGCAAAAGGTAGAATTTGCACAAGAATAGGTCTGAAGTAATGCTCCACAGAGTGTTGGTGGGAAGGTGATTGTGTTTTGGTAATACCTTGGCTGAACCATAACTGTTGAACAGGAGCATATATGTCAAAAATGGATTTAAATTGCCTTTTGCGCCTTTCAGCAAAATTGGCTTCATTGCATCATTTTAGATGGATTTTTAACAAAACTAGGTTTAAAGTGGTGCATAGTTTTTGCTGGCTACAATATGGGATTTAGAAAAATCCTGTATTAAAGAAACTTTTCACTAAAAGTGGTAGTTTGAATTGTTATAAGAGTAGAATATATATCTTCCTTTTCACTGTGGAAAAAAAAAAACCTACACACATTTTTGGTTGGCTAATCATATATATCATTTGAGACAGTCCAAAAACTTTCCAATAATTCCATCATTTATTTCTAATTTGAACTTCTAGTCACAAGACTTCATTTTGCCTTTGTCTGAGAGATTAGATTCCTCAAGTACTATTAATCTTCTCCCTGCAGATATATTTCTCTATTGATGATACTTATCCAGCCCCCATTATCCAAGAAAGAGAAGAATGTGCTCAAGATCACAAAGATAACTTTGATAATGAAGGCAACTGCCAATTGCTTCTGAGTAAAACCTTAACTTCAGGACCACTCTTCATGTGTGGAGATCACCATTTTGCAACCAAATAAAACTATCTTAAGAGGTAAAATAGAAAAAAATATCAAAACATTCTTACTGTATCATGTTTTATGCTGATTTTCCCAAAGGTGCAGAGTTAGGCTGGGCCTTACTGTCTCTCCTGTCCTAGACAGACACACACAGACAGAACCTTTATATAAATTATTAATTTCTCAAGGTGTTTTGAATAGTGTTGTATTTACATGGTAAACTGAAGCTCTCATATACATGGGGCATTTGCTGTCCAGATGTTGATGGGAGGTTCCATTGCAAGCGTCTGTGTGGCATCTTCAGCAGAATTAAACAGAATTTACCAAACCACAGTTCTGGATCATTGTTACAACCCAGCTCACCTATGGCCCTATGCCCTCAAACACACACACACGACCATTTACTATTGATCATCTCCAGCTGCTTGTAGAAACCTGTCTCACGGGACCCTGTCTGCATGAGCAGGGACAGTTTCTTCTGAGTATTTAAAATCTGCGTATGACTTGTTCACAGCCTCGTTCCTCATCAGGAACAGCCTGGGGGTACCCCTGCTGCAGACTGCCACAGATATCCCCACTGAGGTGACTAATGAAGGCATACGAACAGCGCCTAACAGGGAGCCTGAGCACAGTGGGGCTCCCCCAGGGCAGGGAGTGATTCAGGACTGTCCACAAGCTCCTTTAGCATGTTTCCTGTTCCTCTGCTGTGAAGGTCCCCGTGAGAAACTCCTTTGCCTCTTGTTGGCCTATCTGTCTTGAACCAGCCTGGTGTGCAAAATACACAGAGAGGAAACGAGGACTGACACGGCAGGGATACAGGTAGAGCCCTGGAACACAGATACACCACAGCTTTCACTGTGTCCATCAAACTTGAATTTCAGTCTTATATCACAGTTGTAGCTTCAGTAGTACAGACAGTGCCTCACTTGTCAAAATCACAATAAATTCTTGTGATTTATTGCAAAAGAGATTTTTTACCCCTTACGCCAATAGTCACCACAGATTAGCAAATATGTTCTATTTTCACCTTAAGGAAATATGAACAGTTGACAGAATTCATAAGACAAATATTGCAATTGGAACAATATTAATTATATGAATGTAAAATGAGACATCATCTGCCTGGTTTCCTTCACTCTGATATCCATCTACCTAAAGTATAATGTTCTCCTCTTTTCTGCTCATCATCCTCAGAGTCTGACTTCAAGGAAAGCCAGCACCAAGAAACTAAGTAAGGATATTAAGGGAAACAATATGATGTAAAGCAGGAGTTGAACAACAGAAGCAAAGCAAATGTTTTCTCTATCTCTGCATGAATTGACAAGACAAAAAAAAGGACTTCCCAAGACTGCTGCAGAGTGGCAGGGTTATGGGAGAACAACCAGTCAGCCAGGGAAAGTGAAAAATAAGAAGTAAAAATGAGACTATTTCAGCTGAGTGATCAAATAAATATTGGAAGGAATTGTATAGTCAATGTAAGTCTGTGACAAACAGTTCAAAAGTGATATATCTCCTCTTACTTTAGGAATCTAAAATACTGTCCAATTCATCTTCCTTTACATGTAACAAAAAGAATTGTGCAGTTCCATGGTGCGATGTATTTTGCCTATTGCAGGTATTTTTTAGCATGTGATGAATTATCACTGTATATGTCATCCCCCATCAGCAAGACACGTAGCACAGCAAGCAACACTGTTGTAGAGGACTACAGGCAGCTATCCCAATTTAGCAAGGTGAACTCAATCCTCTGGAGCCAAGGATGTTTCTTCTGAAGGAGACATTATGGGGGAAAAACACTTAGCCCTTTTTGTAAAAATTTGATTTTTTGGCCGATTGTTCTGATTACAGCAGACTGATCTAATTCCTAATCTGCAGAAGTAGAAATTCAAGCATAAGGGCTTTAATCTTCACTCACCATAGTACTGTTATAGTCACTGATTAAAAATGTGCAGCTCTACCTGTAGGTAATTAAACCATATCTTCTCTTCTGCTGGGTTTCCTTCATACAAGTGAAATCTGCTGATTTACTGGGACTGACTTACAGCAGTCAGACTTTCCTATTCACAACAAGAGCTTTAGCCAACATCATTGGCAAGCTGTTCTTTAAAACAGACAGCTGCTTCTTCCAGTATAACACTTTCATACTAGAATGAAATAGCCTTCCAAGGGAAAACCCATTCTCCTAATTCTAGCAGACTGAATATTTTCACTTTCCCACTCATATTGTTGGTCATCACATCTTTTATAGCACAATAATTCTTCAAAAGGTCAATTGTGATTCTTACAAGTCCTTTGAACTGTATTCCATGATTTATTCATGCTGAGAATTGCTTCTTTTCTTATGAACTTCAAACTGATGAGCTAAACAAATTCATGCAACTTTACTTTGCACAAGGTATTGCCTTTCTAATATCTGTATCCAAGAAAGTGTAGTAGTCTGGGAAGACATGCAATGGCAGCCATTGGTTTGAAGCTGGTAATTCTGCTAGAGATAAGATCTATAATAAAACTTTTTAAGCACTTGTAAGCCTAACACATGAGGTAATAAAGGGTCTCTTTGATGTTATTTTCATATGAAAGCTTGTACTGTCATGCTTAATTTGAGTCCTGCAGAGCTTTCTGCCTATTGTTGGTAATATTCATCTTCTTTGTTGGTTGAAAGTCTCTCTCACATTGCACTCTGCAGCTGACAGCTATACTCAGCAGGCTGTTGTGCAATCTGCTTTACCTGCCGCAGTACAGGTGTGTTGAGGAGGCTTGTCATGAAAATGTTGTGCCATCAAACAGGATAGCAGTTGTCTGTCTGCCCTCATTTTCCAGAGCACAACACAGCATAGCTTCAGCCTGCCAAAGAGTTTCCTAGGCATGGCAACCAACTGCAACAGTCAGATCTTCCTATTCTTCACAGGACTTCAGCCTTCAGTTGACAAGTCATAACGTTGCTCAAAATTTCAGGCTTGCAGACAACAGAATAGGCTGGTTTTTTTTAATTGGGTCACAACAAGAATGCTGGCACATTCTAGCCTTTCTGGTAGGAAGGCAAAAAAGGTTGTTCTGAGAGAAAAGGGTAAGACTATATCCATCAACCTGCTACCAGCAGTCCCACTTTTAAATTGCATTCATCAAGGAGCAATGGTACAACTCTTTTACATCTTTCTTTTGTCATCTTACCTGTGAAATATTCAAGTGGTCCATTCTGTTATTTTTTAGGCAAGAAGGTCACTAGAAGAAAGATAAACATCTATGCAACTTACATGAAGCTATCCTATTGCGCTGCATCTTGCTGAACTTGACTTCCATCTCTTAAAAGCTGTTGTGCAAAAAATCCCCACACAAATACAAATAAAAATGCTGAAATAAGGGAAGACAGAAAATTATAACCTGTTAAATTGAGAGCAGCTTTTTACTAGGTTGGAGGCTGTTATGAACATTAAGTCTTTCAGTCTACCAATAAAAAGAAATCCCTCCTCTCAACTAAGCTATTTGGTTCGCAAAGCATGGAAGAGTGTAAAAAAAAAAAGAAAAAAAAAACACTCAGTATGAGCAGTAATTCTTCAGCACCCCTGCTGGAAACTATGCAGTACCCTAGTTAATTTCAGATGGGTCTGGCAAAAAGTAGCTGAAGGACTATCTTTCACCCCACAAATTCTGACACTTTTTACACTATATTCTCTATTTTTAAGCGTTTTTAAAGCAACCAGTCTATCTGTGGATTTAGGTATTGATCTAGGCTCAGTGGTGCTGAGACATCAATTTACTAATCAGTGTCTGCTATGCTTTATATTATTTTTCATTGCTCCCTCTATGCAGCAAAAATAGCTCAATTATTTCAGAAGCAGTACAGAAGGTGATGTTATTCTGTATGGTGGCAGAATGAATTTCTGCCTCCAAGGTGTTTAACAGCAATCATTTTCCAGGCATTTTATTAAATGCAAGTTTTTCCTTTTCAGCAAGATTTTCAAAATGGGAATATGTTGAGTACAGAGGAAGGAGGGTCTAGTCAGAACTGCTTGCCAGACCTCTGGGGACAGGAAGGGCTGAGAGATAAAGCTCGGAAAATTCAGATGCGTCTCTAAATTAGCAAAACATTTTTGGATGGCTGCCCCTCTCTGCTTACCTGGCCTTCATTTGGCACTCCTCCAGCAGCACTGCAGCACTTCTCTGCAGAGCTGCAACTGAGGGTTATTGCTCTGAGCTTCTACAATAGGGCTGTAGCAGGAACAAAAAGAGAAAAATCAGAGACAATATAGAGAGAAGGAGAAGGAAAGGTTTTGCAGTGGTGGGATTTGTCTGTGATTTTGCCGATCTAAGTAGCAGGACAAGATCTCTGAAGAGCCTGCTGTGATGTTAAGTAAGTCACCAGCCCCAAGGTTTCCCTCTGTCTTATGCAGACCAAGCTGTGAGAGTAACTCACATTGAAATTTACTGAATCCCCTCATAAACTTCTCTGAAAAGCGAAGCTATTTTGAACTTACTCTAAAACCCTCTTATTCTTCTCCCTCTTCCTCCCTTTCTACATCTTAATTTGAGGCATATACTAACCAAAATTAGATACAGATAGAAAAAGCTGAAGATTTTAGGATAATTTTTTTTCTCAATATTTTATGAAAGTAGAATTAACATGTTCATTTCAAAAATGTAAAAATCAAACAGAGCTTTTCGTTCTCATTTTTCTCTTACCTACTATCATTGAAACCATTCAAAGATTAAAAACTGTTTCAGAAGCTCAAGAGAAATTCAGTCCTATGCATAAGTTAAGCACCTCAGCCTGTCACCTGGCTTAAACTAACTGGTTTCTATCTCTCCTGAGGGATGTGAATGAGAAGGAGAGAGAGAAAAGTGTGGTTAAGGCACTCATTATTTCAGAGGGAGAAGTACTTCTATTGAACAAAAAAAAGTGATGCTGTCTCTCTTGGTATATGAGAACTTGAGGAATAAAAGTAAAGTCAAACTGTAAATTACCACAGGTAGAAGTTTAGTAGATGCAGGGTGAATTTGTTTTCCCCTCTAGTAATTCTAGTTTCACCATGTGCTGAAAAAGCATGTCAAAACCTAATATGTACCTGTTAAGGGTTGTCTGCATCTTGCTCTAAACTAGCATAGATTTCCTATGAGAATACAATGTTTCAAATAATTGCCTTTGCCAGCTGTAACTTGGAACATCAGCATAGCAATGCCCCAGATACAGGCTATGCTCTGCCAACTGAAATGAGAACAAAAAGCTGGGAATGGCAAAATGAAGAACCTATTGATGACAGGGTACGATACTCTGCGGATGGAGGATAACAAAATTTTCTTCATTCTGAGCACTCAGGGAACAGACAAGAAAAGGGGACCTCCACCCAACCCAATTCAGATTCAGCAGCTTCATAAAAACAGCTCAGCTTGTTAAGGAATTTGTTTCTTACTTTTATATGCTAATGTTGAAAATTAACAGCAAAAGATCATATTCTGAGGAATCACAACCCACCTCCAAATATGCACTCACTCACTAGAATACCTGGAAGAGAAGTCAAACAGACCTCTGTGAGCCTAATATAGACCTAAATGACAAATTCTTAAAAACAAAAATGTGGAGATTTATTAACAAATGCAAAAAAAAGTAAGTAGTATCCATTTGAAGATATATAGAAAAGGCAAAACACTGTCCCAACTCAAGTTGTACTCAACAAAACCAGTACAACTCACTGCTACAGTTAATATTGAGGAACAATTCAGTACAGGCAGCTCAGGTGCAGCTTTGCTGGGAGTTGCAGGTTCAGTTCTGGGTGGGAGCCCAAGGCAAGATTCCAGGAACTGCCAACCCTTGGCCCAACAAAGTGCCCTGGGACCTGCAGCATCAGCCAGGGGACCAGACACTGCGGCACAGCACGAGCTGATGGCTCACGAGGAGCAGAGATAGTTTTGCCCTTGGACTGTGAGAGTATAAAAGCCCACGGGTTCCTTTGTTGGGGGTCTCTCCTTGGAGGAACCAGCTCAAGCTCTTTCTGTGTTACTGCACCCTGAATAAACTGCTTTATGGAACAAGACATCTGAGGCTCTCCTAAGAGAAACCTGGTGTCAAGCTGGTAAGGAAACCTTGTCTGACCATGTGAGAGTGGGGTGTGTGGGGTGTCTTTTTCAAAGGGACTTCAGTCTCAGCAGTTGAAGTCTGTGGTAGTGGAAGTGTGACTGTCAGAGTCCTCCTGAATGGTCAGATGGGGAAGTTTCCTTAACACTGGCTCCTGGTAAATGTCCCTTGTATTTGATGAGATCCATGAAATTCTACATTACGTTTGACTTACATGTCATTTACCAGGTTGGATACTCCATGCTTCCAATTTTAATCCAAATTCAACAGATTTATAGCTACTGTACCAACAGGTTGGTCCTTAAATCAGAGGGGAAACAGCACTTCAGATTGCTGAGGACCTTGAAAAATAATTTTCTTATTTGTTTTGGGCTTCAGTAAGACTCTTCCAGCTGATTTGTTTCCCAGCTCTCATGACAGGTTAAGCAAAAAAAAACAGATATTTAAACTGGACCAGGTAATAAGGACGGATGATTTGCACACTGGAGAGTAATATTGATCTTTCTAACATTTACCTACCAGCTACCTGAAGTATTATTTAGCTGAATTAGATCTTTAAAGGTCAGAAGTAACAGAAATACAGCAAAAGACAGTAAGAATCTGTAGAGAAGATTTCTGACAAAAGCCATAAATCACACCAGATGCTTGAACACCTGTGGGGGAAGGGGACGGAGAAGAAGGGATTGGGACACCCTGGGACGAAGCCGTCAATCATATGTAACTCACACCCATTGTTCCAGAAAGTTCCCTGTTCCCCACCTTTCCATTGGGTCTCTTCCCTAAGAACACCCTCTCCCCATTTCCTTATTGGAGTACCCTTGTCACCCCACCTCTGTACCCCCTTCCTATTGTCTCAAGTGTACCCCAGCCCCACCTACCCCTGCCCCTTACAAACCCCGTTCCCCCCGGGTTCAGGGCTCGGCGCCCCAGCTCCGGTACCCTTCAATACAGCTGTACCCCGCTTTCCTCCCTGTGAAAAATGCACGTATTTTATGATTGGCTTTTTGCAAACATTAAAATGAATATTATATGTGTTGTGTTAGAAAGAAATGCTGTATTAATTCTCTTAAGTACTGTGTTAAATATAGATTTAGGTTATAAAAATTGTTAAAATAGAAACTATGCTATGTAATATGCTTTGTTTAACAGAAGACTTGCAGCGAGATAGCAGCCACAAGACATCTAAATCTTTCAGAGAAAGGGAATTTATTGCCTTCTTATCAGAAGAAACTAACTTCTTCCTGCCTTGGAGGCGCTGTTAGGATTAGAAGAAAGAAGCTGACACTGACCAGGCGGAATCCTGTGTTTGAATGGAATTTATGCATAATGTATGAAGTGTATGAATATGCAATGGGCTATTGTTCTTAAGGGTTAATCCTTTGTTAACGTGGGTCCTTTTTCGGGCTTGTGATGCCCAGAAAAAGGTACCCGGACATCCGTAACTCTTTGCATTTATTGTCTCATATCGTCCTAATTCAATTTGTCCAAATCATTATTACTCTAATTGTGTCACTATTCTTTTTAACCATTTTATTACTATTAAACTTTTAAAAATTTTAAAAACAAGTGACTGGCGTTTTTCACACTCCCCGCCTGTGCCCTCGGACTTCCCGAAAATGAAGCCTGTTGGAGTTACACGCAAGTCTCCGTGCCCTCCCTTACCTGGCCACGCCAGCATGTCACCATCCAGGACGGTGTGCGAATGTGTGAATTGGCGGCAGGGACACGCCGAGGAGGGGTCCGCCCGCACCCACCCAGGTTCGGGCTCCCAGCAGCAGCCAGGACCCCGAAAACCCACACACAACCTTGTACTTTTCACTGCTATAACACACACACACACAAAAGAAGACTCAGTTGTCATTGTTGAACCCAAGAATAATGAAGTTCAGGAGAGGTCTCCTGTGTTTAGCATGCTGTTCTATGTCTGTGAAGCACTCAGAAGCAACAAGAGTTGCTGCTGAATTTTTCAAGAAGCATCGAAGTGAGCTTTCTTCCCCCTGTCCTTTTATTCTAAGTCTGAAACTATTGGAAAAATATGAAAATGCTTTCTCCAAAACATGCTCTCTCTCAATCCATGCTCTCTGGGATTTTTCCATCACGTGTCTCTCATTTCTGCCTTAATAAAGTGTACAAGAGGTCATCAAGAGCTGTGAATCTTTGTAATACACCAACTGATCATCTACAATGTTAAGATACCTCTTTTGTACCTCAACCATTTAAACACAAATCTTCTGGAAGGTTGAAGCGTACTATTTCTTATAATAAGTGTAAGAAGTGGCATGACATAACTATAAGTACCATGACATGCAAGTTTGTGAGGCCATCCATAAGTTTTTTTCTAGAATGTCTGTTGTCAGCTCTATTTAATAACTATTACTGATCGGAACAAGAGAATCCAACGCATCCTCAGTCCATCTGTGGAGGACACCAAGTTGGGCAGGAGTCACTGATGTGATGCAGGCTCTGGATGGGGACCTGAACAAACTAGATTGATCCACTGAGGTCAGTTCTGTGATGTTCAACAAGGCAAAGTGCCAAATCTGTCCTCTGGTCACAGCAACCCCATGCAGCGCTACAGGCTTGGGGAAAAGTGTCTGGAAAGGAAAAGTCAGCAGGAAAGGACCTTGGAGTGCTGGTGGACAGCACCTGAACATGAGCCATGAGTGTGCCCAGGAAGGCCAATGGCATCCTCAGCAATGACGTGGTCAGTAGGACCAGGGGGGGTGATTGTCCCCCTGTACTCATCACTGTGGAGGTCACATCTTGCATCCTTTTTTTAGTTCTGGACTCCTCAGTACAAGAAGGACGTTGAGGGCCTTGGAGCATATCCAGAGAAGGGCAACAGAGCTGGGAAGGGTCTGAAGCACAAGACTAATGAGAAGAGGCTGAGGGAGCTTGGGGTGTTCAGCCTGGGAAATACGAGGCTGAGGGATGACTTATCACTCTCTACAGCCTAATGAAGGGAGGGTGTAGCCAGGTGGGGATTGGTTGGTGCACCCAGGTTACACATAACAACACAAGGGGAAATGGCATCAAGTTGAGCTAGGGGAGTTGTACATAGCATATAAGGAAATATTTCTTCACAAAAAAGGTTTGCCAAGTTCTGGAATGAGCTGTCAAGGAAAGTGGATGAGTCATGATTCCTGAAAGTATCTAAAAGACATGTAGATATGGTGCTTAGGGATATGCTTTGGTGGGGCATTTGACAGAGGCAGGTCAACAGTAGAGTATGATGATCCTAAGGTCTTTTCTAACCTAACTGATGCTATTATTTTATCAGTTAATAAGAAAATTAGATATTACCAGGACTTCCCAATGGCAAAGGTGAAATAAACCCAGATGGGTGATAAGTAGCCAATAAACCACATTAATTTTTATTTACTACATTGCAGTCTTCAACATCCTCACAAGGGAGGCGGAGGAGCAGGTACCAATCTCTTCAGTCTTGTGACCATTTACAGCACTCAAGGAAACAGCATGAAACTGATTCAGAGAAGGTTTAGGTCAGATGTTAGAAATTGTTTTTCTTCAACAGGGTGGCTGGGCACCAGAACAGGATCTCCAGGAAAGTGATCGTAACACCAAACCTGACAGAGCTGAAGAAGGCATTCAGACAATGCTCTCAAGGCACACAGAGCGCATCGTAGGGTTGTCCTGCGCAGGGCAAGGAGCTGACTCTATAATCCTGAAGGGTCCCTTCCAACTCAGCATTTTCTATGATTCTATATAGTGAGAAGTAAGATCATATGAAGATTTCCAGTTAACACATATGATTTTGTTACAGGGATTATATAATCTGTGTTATCCATTTGGTCACATTGAATGTGCTATTGAATCTATTCTGTTACATAATCTGCTGTTATTTTCTACACAAACATAACAAAAGAAGCACCCCATCCCACAATTTTGTTGTTTTGCACATGAAACCATGTGTATCCATTAATTCCTGTCAGGAAGAACTTGAAACCTTCTTCATAGTCATGGACATTGTAATAGTTACCAAAGTATCCTATCACAGTGCATGGCTTTGGTAAGAGAGAACCACTCTTTCCTTTGGAAAGAAACAGTCTTAATTTCACAAATCTATTTGCCTGTGTTTTTCACATTTGTTTCCTGTTTTCATTCCGTGACTAATCATCAAATATTTGAATGTTTCCTGCATATGCTTCATTGTAGCACAGAATTTCGCTATATTCTGTCAAAATTCTGTGGAATTCTGGGAATTCTGTGAAAATTGTTTCACTTTTTACGTACTCAGTGTGTTGAATGATTAAACTGATGGTTAAATTATTTAGATTCTGGTGGGTTTTTTAAACTCTTGTAATTTTCCTAGTAATTTCTGTGAAGTATCAAATGCATTTATTCTCCCCTTAGTTGAAATTAAAGCTCACAGGGAGGCTTATGTGTGAAAAAATGTATTCTGACTTCCTATTTGGTGAGTTATTGTTATACTCATGTGGAATCATATACAAGAATAACTCAGATGAGATCATTTGAAGTTGCTGTCTTCAAATCCAACTAAAAGTAGTGGGCCTTTTGCCTCAAAATGCTACTGGTACATTCAGTTCGGATTATACTTCATGAGAATGAGGTTTCCAAGTACTTTCTAGTGTGGGAGAAAATGGTGGCATTATCCACAAAATCAAGATCAAATGTTTGAAAAATAGCGATGTAATAATCAAGAATACCATATACTAAGTGAAGTAGAGCAAGATACTAGTTATTAATTTAGATCATAATATATTTTATATATGCAGAACATTCAGTTTAAAACTAGAATGTACTGGTTAAATATAGTTTCAACTAAATTTCAAACAAGGAAATTAAGGGGCAAAATAGAAGTTCCATGCAACAGAAGAAAGGACATACTCTTGTTTTGTCCAGCACAGGTGTGATTCCACCCAAACTGTCATGTCTTCACAGTCTGTATCCACCCAAACATAAAAGTCTTCTGAACTATACACACAGGCATGGAGCTTACAAATCTGATTGTCTGACAAATATATCCTGCTCAGAATCAGACTACTGCAAAGAATACAAGAAGTATTATAGTTTCATTTTAAGATCTTGGGAAAGGGTAAAGGAAAGGTCACGGTGGAAGGAAGATTTTACTTATCTTTTACTGTAGGATATTTTTACTTTACTTACCTTTTACTGTAGGATATTTTTTCTCTTTTCTTGCTTATGCCCACTTAGATCTACATATTAGTGACAAAAAACAAGGCTACTTCTTTTCATCCTTGACAAGCCATTAAAACAGACTGGTTTGAAATAACAAGAGTATATAGCCTTAAATGCTTCCCGAACCTCCTAGACAAAATCACTTATTGTTGTAATTAAGGCCAAGAATAAAAGGTACAACCCTGCTTATAGTTTTCTTAGACTGTGGAACTGACTGAAATTTTAAAAGACACTTAATGAACTACAGTTCAGGCAGTGACTGTGAGGAGCATTTTTTAGCCACCCGCATTCCTGCACTTCATTTCCTATGTTTGGCAACACTTCTTCCACATTTGGAGTTTTGGCTGTCATGGCTGCAGCTTTGTTCTGACAGCTACCTTTGTTACAGCAAACCCACCCCCACCCCACACACACCTTCTGAACTGCTTCAATTTAAAATGTGGAAGTAAAATAGAAAGTTATGTCTTCCCACTCAGGGTGCTACTTACATGATGACAAAATATTTCTTACACCAAAGCAGTCAGAATTTTCAATACACTGTTGAGCACAATTTCTTGAGAGGAATGCCATCATCTTTAAAACCTCTGGAATGAATGCAGACTGTGAAAAGAAAAAATGTTGTTTCATTGTGCCTTTTTAAAAATAGGCATTATTCACTATTTTGATGCACATCACAAAATATCTGAACAAATAAAGTTCAGAAAATAGGATCATTTGCTTTGATTAGTTTGTATTGACTCTTTTGAATTATATTAAGCCTATCCAGTCACTATGAATATCTAAGGTTCCTTCTCTCAGTCCCCAAGAACACATATATCACAACCTAGAAGATATTGCCCAAAATGGAGTTTTTCCATGAAAGCCTTGGGTAAGTGGCGCTTCTTCTTATTTGCAATCCATAAAACAAGAATTACATATTCATCAAGTTCGGACACCAGCAAAGCTTTATCTCAACACTCTTTGTCAAAGAGCTCTGCCATGGGACTTGGCCTTGTCTGAAAACCTAATTCAAGCAGTAGCGACTTTTGTTTTCGTCACTCTATCTTCTCAGACACAAATCAGATTATCATGCATCTGTCTTCTAGCTCTGAGACACATCATTAGCCAAATTCTTTTTCCAGAAAGTTTTATAATATCCCGACTGAACCATTCATAAAGCTACTCATTGCACCAGGGACTTCTTCATTAACAGTAATTATGCAAACCAGCATGCCACATAAGAGACTGAGACTACCAGGTGGGTAGCCTGCTATGCAGGGATGATTCTCCTAATTTCTGGAAACTGATTAACATTCTGCTTCTGGCTTAGAAAGAATAATAGATGTACAGTTATCCTTGCCTTAATTATTATTTTGCTATTTTCATAATCAAATAATCACATTAGGCTTACAGCAGATATTTTTAGGTTCAGATCTCCTTACATTTCTATAAATTATTCCAGCGCACACTATAGCTCAGTTTCCCTTTTTTAATTACTTGTGTCCAATTGCATTATATGATATTATTAATTGTATATAAGAACTAATCAAGCTAGATTCCTGAGACAGACAATCATGCTGGCCCTTTCATTGTAACAGGCAGGAATTCATAAATACCTATATGTGGAAACAGACTCTTCATTAAAATCTGACACACTTCTGAAAGCCTGCATCAGAGCCCCGCACTTACACAAGTAAACCACTGCTGGTGGCTGGGTTCTTTGGTGTTCCTGAATCACATTCCTGGGGCTGTGGTGCAACATCTCCAGGTCAGCTTCCAAGCATATTTGTCAACAGCATGACCTCTGGGTCTGTGCTGCTTTTGGACCAAGAGTTCAGCACCACTGTGGGTAGCTCTGCACTCTGCCCAGTGGAAAGCCAAGGCTCCCTCACAAATGGTTCTGATCTGGATTTAGAAAGTATTTGGTCCACCTCTCCACGGAAATTGCCCCTTCTCAGGGAAGGGGGAAAAGAAACTACTCCTGTGAGAAATTTAGAAAATAAATGCATGCATATAGCTTATAAAAATTAGCTTTACTTAAGTCATCAGGAATCAGTTTAGCAAATGAGCAAAGATTCAAATAGTCTCCTAGAGACCTCAAGTTGGTGGTAGTCTTTGTTGAAAACAGAGTTTAATTTTATAAAATGTTACCTGGCACAGCTACTCCACTTGTCTGCAGAGCAACATGTGGTGCAAAGGCATCTCAGCTTGATCAAAATTAATTTTCGAAAAGAAAAAATACATATCTTTTCATTCTCTTTCAAGACACATCAGTCAAAAAGAGATATGTAGAAAAGGGAGATATGTAAAAAAGATCATAGGCATATTGTCCAGATGTATTTTTGAGCTTTGCTTCTACCTGAGGAAAACAGGAGCAAGAGTGACAAGAAGGATGGAAACAGTGCTATCAGTGATATAAACTAATAAGAAGTACCTGTAGGCAGAAGTTGAATAAAATGTTAATAGCTATTTTTTTGGCTCCCTCAGGCAAACGTGTTACTACACTGAAGTAATGATTCTGCCACTGACTTACTGAAAACTGAATTTTATTTTTTACATTGGTTGTTTCAGAAACTGGATCTTGGGTTCAGACCTCAAGCTGTATAATCTGCTCAAGAATATCACATTACAAAAGTTACAGTGAATGTACCATTTCTGAAGTCAACAGGGAATGTAAATAAATCATAAAGATCACTTTTAAGAAAATCTTGAAGAGGTAACAAAGTAAATGCAATCACGACAGCTTGTGGGAGAGGATTTCAGTGTTTCTGCAGCAGTCGGTGCCATAGATCTTCCACCATGAATGGTTTTGACCAAAACCACACTTCAGCCAGGTGCCCTTCTGCCTTTTTATAATGTGAAACACTTGCTAGATGGAACAGCTTGCTGAGATAAACAGAATTTTCCATTTTTTCCCCCCTTAGGACATTAAGAATTTGTGTTAACTATTTTAAAAGTGAGATTCATTTTAATTCAATGTTCCAATCAAGGTCATGGATGTAATGCTGCATTCTGGACAAACCTTGCTGGAAAGGCTGTGCTTTATTCTGTGCTGTCATTGAATATAATCTCATTGTTCAGAAGCCCAGTGTCAACACAACCACAAGAAAAGGCTTTTTTGTAATCTGGTAAAACAAGAGAGTACAATTGCTTCTGTAAATGTTTACAGATTGTTTACAAGCTATTAATACATAATTTCTAATTTCATTACCTCCAGACAGATTAAATAGATAATCCCAACCAAATGGATAAAAAGCTCCCAGGTCTAACATACATTGAGAAATAACTAAGAAAAAAGTGGATTTCAGCACCTGCTGCCTTATCTTTTTCTCTGATTTATCTGCCTTTTTATACACCACAGTGGATTACAGCTGGGAACTTTTCACCTCTATCAATCCTACATTCCCAAGGCCTTCCAGATGGGTAGATAGGTAGATAGACTGAAAAAATTATTGTCAATTTTTAAGAGAGAAGGATTCCTAATGCATTTTTCCAAGCCATTCTTGAAATACAAAGTCACACCAATGCTTCCAGAAATGTTGCATAAGGTTATAACAGAATTATTAATAAATTTTATTTAGCATCTGGTATTACATATCCAGATTTCAAAGAATTATGTTTAACTAAAAAATGAAATATGAAGACTTTTTTTGATAGCACAATGAAGGTGAAAAGCAAACAATGCTGTTATTAGCTTTCTCTGCTATGACAAGGTAGCTATGCTGAAAGTATCACCAATGAAACAACCTGCACTATGTAATTATCATTGTTTATGCCAGTGTAACATTGTGGTGCATCAGATTCATAAAAACACAGCCTTTTTTCTGTAGCTTTGTACAGAATTCCCAGAAACCAAATACTGAAAACAAACCAGCTGGTGATGGATGATGGTCTCGTACTCACTCAAGTAGCTGAATTCAATAAATGTCTCTTAAATAGGTGGTCCCATACAGCCATGTTAACTCTCCCCATCACAAAACACTAAAAAAACCACAAACCAGAAAATAACCTCCACCTCTAAGTCTCTTACTTAGTCTAGTTGTTGATGCTGTTTCAAAGTCCAGGACCTATAATAAGAAAATTTTGTTCCCACATAGCTTGATATCATGATATCTCTCCCAGACAGCCTGTCTGGTTGTGTTAGCTGAACTCAAGGGCTGTAAAACCACATCTGGAGGCATTCAGCGCCATAAAAAGCAGCTCTAAAATGCTTAGAGTCTTCTGTGCAGACCTCATGCCTTAGCAGATCTTTAATGATGGCAAACAGCACACAGCAAGATGAAAATACAAAACCAAAGAAAACAGCAGTAAAAGTGACTGCTGAAAATAGGAGGCAAGGGAAGTGAACAGGGGGAAAGTGAACACAACTGGAAAAAAAAACCACTGAGAACTTCACTGGGAGGTTTTCAAATCACGTATTAGTCCACTGAGTAGCATTAGAAGGGTAGCATGGTTGGTATCTCCATGGGTACAAGTCTGTTCTCATTCTTCACCAACAAGTAATCCTCCACTGGTCTCCAGTATGTTGAACTCTCCCTGTTCGCCCTGAGACATTGAGCTATAAAAAAATCCTTAAATTCCCCTTTTATTTTCTGCATATTTAAGTCCTTTTCCATTTCATTTACATAAAAATGCCACAGGTTAGTGGTGGTGTGGCTAATTTTCCACTTCTTTTCCCTCAGAACTAGCTACTGCTTCATTGTCTCTGTTCTTTCTGTTTAATTAAATCATTTTGTTGTCTTGTCTCTTTTTATTTTCAAATAGATCTACTTCAAATGTTTTGTAAACAAATTCTACAATTAAACAGTTGGGATTTTTTCATGTAGATAGAATTCATATAATATTCATAATGCATTACCTATTGCTCATGTGTAACACAGCACTGTAATTAAATTATTTTCCAAAATTAACTTTGGCTATGTAGTAGCTGGAATGCAAGATCAAATTTAATATTAGATTAGTGAAACATCTCCTCCAGGGATAGATTTTAGAGAGCTAACAGAACTCCTCCACTGTACTTACTAACGCTGTGAGGATTGGCATGCTCCACTGACTGCAGCAGGCAGCAGTCAAACTACTTGGTTCCTTGTTCACAGCCCTAGAAATTGAAAAGAAACAAGGAAAAGAGATATCCTCTGGAGCAAGCAGTGTAAAAAAATATCCTTTTGTACCAAATAAAACAGGAAAAAAGCCACATGTCATGGCTTTTTTGCGCAGGTGCAAATCCAGGCTCTGTGGTGAGTGCTCAAATATTTTTACAGCCAATGCATTTGAAGCAGTTCCCCCTGTTCTCCTCACCCTCATATCCGTCACATTTGGGTCAGATTATAAAACCCAAAAGATGCTGGGAGCATCACAAGAGTGAATCAAGCTGGAAAAAGTACCAGTGCCTGCCTGGAAGGGAATGAGGACAAGGGAGTTGGACAGCGCCCAGCTGCTGTTAAGGTGGTGACTGGGGTGAAGGCAAACCTGCCATGGAGCACGGGTGGGCATCCACAGAGAGAGAGAAATGCTGAGAAACAGTGGATGTCTTCCACTAGGACAGACAACACCAAAGATTTTAAAAGCCTCGCAAATACATCTCCACAGTAATAAAAGTTGCCACTTAATGTTCTGCATATTTGTATCCAGCCAATGAAAATACTAACGCAATACTGAAGTAATAAGGACTTCCATGAGCCACTTTTATACTGAGGTAAAATTGCAAGAAGAAGTTCATGTCTAAGCAGTTGATATTGCAAACCAAAATGACCTGCCAATTTCCAAGTGCTGTGCAGGTATTTTAACATCAGAACACAAACACTCATACTGAAAAGAAAATAAATTATGTTTAAAGAAAGTTAAACTTTAAACTTTAAACTTTACAGATGACAAAATCTAGTTAGGAGATAATGTCTAATGGAGATAGGTGCTTCCCCTGTGCTTAAAGCATGAATGACAAATATGATTCATACTGAAGTATACAAAAAATGAAGACTCAGGACAAAAGGGGAAAGGTATGCTGCATCCCTTTTAAACTTTCAACATTATTCCTGGAAACCCCTCCTGCCAAAGTTTCATTCCCTCTTATACATTTTTGTGTTATTAAGCATGGAAAGCTGTCTCTAAACTTCTGTCCCATGGCGTGTCATTTCTGCGCTCCACATCACTGCATTATGTCTCATTAAAGGACTCTTACAATATATTATTATCATAGCTTTTGTGCTTTTCTTTCAGGGTAAATTTTAAGGTGTCACATGTTCATATTTCTGTTTACTCTTATGATGAGAATACTTTATCAACACCCATACAGGACTGAAATACTCACAGGGTATGAGAATAATTTTGTCTGCTGTGCTAAAGTAAATTAAACAGGAGTCAGTGTGTTTTTTGAATAGCAGCTGAACATCCAGTATCTGCATTTGCAATGCTTTTTCAACTTATTCTGGTTCATTCTCACAAAAAATAAATAACAATTTTTGAAGTAATTGTTTTAGTTGCATAACTCGTCAAGTGTCTTCATTTGGTGCCAGATGATTGTTGCAGGTGGCAGAGTGCATTGTCTCCATGGTGCTAGTCATCCCTCCAGGAAAGAGATGCACTGTCCTTTATGGAATCATGCTTTTGAATTCATGTGCATACAGATTTGCACACGATCTACTGTTGCAGTCTGCAGAAATGCTCCCTTTAGGCTGCACAAAAGCAGAAATCTTGCAAAAGGATGCAAATTGGCTTTCTGCTAAATAAAGGTTCGATGTAATCTTCTGACTTGGAGTGTTTCATATTCCTTGATGCATGGAAAATTTCTTCTGTGAGCTATCAACTGAACAGCTGAGCAAAATTCCCTCTGGTTGCACAAATAGCTGATAATACTACAGCTCCATTCTGGGGCAACAAACATGTCGGGTGGACCCCGCTGGATTATTAGGATTGCTATTGGGTATGACAAAATAGAGGCAAGGATATGTTCCGAAATTTAGGTCCAGAAGGCACCCATGTAATGTCTTGAGTCAGACCTTTCAGTTAATACAGTTGCTCTCCTGCATTTTGAGGTGTGCCAACATTTAGAACAATCCCTAGATGATTTACAGGTATAGATGTACTTCCAGGATGTACAGGCATGTTGATTTGATAGGCATCACCACTCTGAGCTGTCTATCTAATGTTCAGAGTAGAAATAAAAGTAGAGCTGCTGGCATTACTTGGAATATAATGAGGCAGAAGTTCATTTTTACCTCCATCTCCAGCTATGGGAAGAAAATAGATCTTTACAGAGCAGTCCATTCTTATAAATTGAATGATAATATAACTCAGAAAATCCAGTTTCAGCATTCTCTGCTTTTTAATAGCTGGCTCCCTAATTTTCTCTTTTGACATCTGGAGAAAAGGATGACACTCTATATATAGTGAATTAAAAGTAATAAGAAAATCTTTGCTGAAGGACACAACTGCACTGACAACTTGCTGTTCAGGGTGTCATTTGAACAGCAGAAAAAATTCTGGATGCTCTAAAACCATGCAAAGGGATACTGTAAGCAAAAACTCCCCATTTTTTATCCTCTGGGAAGACTTCTGGTCCTACTATTGAGAAAGACCCAAACAGATTGTGTCCAATGGTTATTGCAAAGTGATGAAATGCCAATAGCTAAAAGCTCAGTGCCTTGCAATTGTTCTGACCCACAAAGCCAGAGAAGCATTACTTGCGATTTATCACCTAAGGTACACCATGAAGGCACAAAGAACTATCCTGTCTGTATAAAGCTACCACTACCCTTTTAAAAAGGAGTCAGTCTTCAAATAAGATGAAAAATAAACAATTTCAAGAAACATGCATTAATTCTTCTCTCCGGTGCCTATTACTTTATTTTGCACTACTTCTAACAGACACAAAATGGTGAAATTGCGGAATACTGGGACATTTTATTGCCTAGAACACCATACCAATACATGCATAGTAGCAAACCTCAATTCTAATTTCTCACATGCATTTAGTTTCATTCCTTGGTGCTGCTTGTGTGTAGGGAGTTTATTTTGCAGTTAAACTGTGCAATCTATTGCTTAAGGTGCATCAGATCCTTTAAAATCTCTGAATCCATGACAGTCTAACAGCCTCACTCACATCTCCATTTCTGTAGCTATAGATAGGGAATCTGAATTTACATACAGGTTTCTTTTGCTTTCTGCTGTAGGTACTCAAGATTTCTTTTAAAACATTATCACTCTTGCTCTTGTTTTTTATTAATCAGCCATGTTGCCTCAGATTTACAGAGCTTTTATGCTACAAAACAGTTTTCACTTCAGAGACCTAAAGACATTTCAGAAGCTCCAGAGTTTTATGTCTACCTCTGTAAAAGGAGTTATTGTCATTCTTCCAGTGTGTGCTGTTCTAAGTTTCTTATTTGAGCTTTTCAATTAAAACATGCCTTCTTAGTGTCTGACATAGATACGTGGAAACAGACGAGGTTCTCAGTTACCAGTAAAATAAGTAAAAGTAGGAGATATAAAGATAGATAGATGATAGATAGATAGATAGATAGATAGATAGATAGATAGATTGATAGAAATAGATAGATATATGTCCAGTACAATTCACTTAATGCACCACTGGCCATGTTGCTTATATGTGGAACCTAAGACAGCCAAAGTATTGTGCCAAAATGCAAGGTCCCAAACTTGCATTAAGAGAACTAACAATAATTCTTGAAAGGAGAAAAAAGTAGTGTGGTAGCCATGTAAGACAGAGACAGAGCCATGTAAGAAAAGGATTGAGCTGGAATTATTCTAGTGCCACTTTAAAGATTCTTGCCTCTTCTAGAGCCTTTTGTCAACAGCACACATCAGATCAACAGAGCTGTACAACCTGAGAAATGGAAGCCATCCCAGATCATCAGCAACAAACTCTCCATTTTCCCAGGTTACAGTTCCTACTTAATTTCCTAACTATGAGAAGAGACAAAAGTGAGTAAACTCAGAGCAACACATGGAAACAAAGACACATTTTTAATTTCTTGAAAACACACCCAAAAAAATCATTTGCATAATCAGAAGCAGGAAATTTCTAACGCATACAGATCCCTCAGGAGTATGTTGCTTTGCCAATGACTGTTGAAGATCCTTGGAGTGGTTCACACTGACAGAAAATACAGTTGGTAGAAGACCACAGGTACTTACAGTTGACTGCTCAGGGTGCAACAAAACTTTGTCCAGTCTCAGGAATCATTTCTTCACAGTGGCCTTCAGCAATCTTTAAACACGGTGCTTACCAACACCAAAAACTCTTCCAAAAGAACTTAAAGTTCAAGGATTTCCAGAGCCAGATGTAATTTTGTAGTGGTACATAGTAGACCTAGCAGAGTTTTCTTGCATGAACTTGTCCTGTCTCCCTCTATACTATGAAAGCCCAGGAAATCCCATAACAAGATATACACAGCTCCACATCCACAGCAAGAAATCCACGAAAGTCATCTCCTTTTCTTTCTTTTGTACATATCTCCTACTGACTTCACGTGATGCCGGCCATAATGTGAAAGTGATGGACCAAGGAACCATGTGCAGGCAACATGCCACTGGGAAGTAGTTCTGTGACTACCTTCTTTTTATTTTCTGAGTATTTTCTCCACAATTCTTATCTCTGATCATTACCACTGATTCAAATACAGTAGAAAAGACTTTCATAAAAGCAGTTTGACTTAAAAAGCCAGGAGATAAATTGATAAGTGCATAAAGTTCTTCCAAAAATAATATCAGAAATGTATCCATCTTAGCATTGCCAAAGGTAATTTTCCAAAACAACAAATTCATGGCTAAAATGCATTCCTCTTCTGTAAGGTGCCACTAATACCACTCATCCCTTAACCAAGCTCAAGACCAAAGCTTAACTGGGGCTTAAGCTGAAATGAGTGTTGAGTTTCCTTCTGTATTAGATATTAATTTGCATTAGTTTATGCAATTGCCCAAAAAGAAGTAAAACTATTTAGTATGTAAATATAAGTACATCAGATTCCTGACTGGGTAGTGGCAGGGTAAAGCACAGTCTCAAGTAGATTAAAGTTATACAAGACAACAACACTAAACTGGGTACTCTAGTGTTCCCAATGTTTTGAGGTTGTCCTCCTTTCAGCCCAGAAAATGTAGGCATTGCTCACCTAAACAGTTAATCATTTTACTGGAGAATAATTATGTGGCTCATAATTAAACCATTAACATTCTGTGCCAGTTTGAGTTGAAGTAGAATTAGCTAGTTAGCTACTTACTAGTGGCTAGTATGGGGCTGATTTGAATTTGTGCAGAACCCAGAGCTGATAATATAATGATGTTTTAATTATTGCTGAGCATGGCTTAGAAAGAGCCAAGACCTTTTCCTGCTTTTCATATGCCAAGCGGGCAAGGATGTTGGGGGTGCCTGGAAAGCTGGGAGGAGATACAGCCGGGACAGGTGATCTAAACAGGCCAAAGGGGTTTTCCAGATTATTTAATATCATGCTCAGTATTTAAAGTAGAGGGAAGAGGAAGGAAGGGCAGGACAGTGGAGTGGTGGTGCTGATCTTCCCAAATAACTGTTACACATGATGGAGCCCTGCTTTCTTGAGGATGGACACGTGCCTGCGCACGGGAAGTGGTGAGACATTTGTGAGACATTTCCTTGCTTTGTTTTGCTGTGGGCATGGTGTTTTGCTTTTCTCATTAAACTGTATCTCAACCCACCAGTTTCCTCTATTTTACTCTTCCAATTCTCTCCCCCATCCTGCTGGTGCAGAAGTGAGGGAGTGACTGTGTGGTACTTGGTTGCTGGCTGGGGCTAAACCATGACACATATAACAGAAAGGGTGGCCTTACTGACACCCCAAAGCAAAAGGCAATAAAAGATATATATTAGGACATTAACCAAGGCAATACCAGCTTTTTACCTTTAAAGATTGCTGGAGGCTATTCACTTTCTTCCTAGATTTATTTAAGATTCATGTCTGGACCTTGTATAGTGCTGCTGTGAGGATCTGCACATTCAGTTGAATTTAATTATATCTAAATTTCAAATAGGCTGTTATTATGCCATGTTGTCCTACTGTTAATTTTGTTTGTTTGCCTGCACATGCATTGTGTAAATTTATAAATACATTACATTTTCCAATTCTTCTGCCATATTACAGAACAGGTAAAATCTAGAGAAAAAACACCAGACTTCAAACATATTCATATCTGAGTCTCCTGGGATACTTATGTACTTTTGCTGAGTGCTACATGCTCAGAGCTTCAGAAATTATATTACTTTTGTGCATATATATATATATATATATATATATATATATATTAGTACGTATTTATTTTTAGTCTTATTTGCAAAAAGAAAACAAAGATGCAAGTTTAAAAAATCATTAGATAGAAAGGTCAGCTGAAAACAAGAGTGTCATGTTGAAACACCCATGATTACAAAATATCACCATCCTTTTCCAGTTCTATCAGATACTCTTGTAGGAAAAATATATTGATAGAAGATTATGAGTAATTTTGTAATTTTTTAATATTAATGCCATACAATGGTAATGTAGCGGTTTTAAATCTCCCCAGTGAGAAACAAAACCCAGTTTTTTTATCAAGTAACAGAAGCATGAAGACAAAATGGTGATAGATAAGTGCAGCCCAATATGAACTAGGAACATTCCAAAAGCTCCAGTTTTTGTATGTATGGTAAGTAACATCCATTTTAAAATGTTTAAATAAATTTAAAAACTAGCTAAGAATACTTCCTTTTCACTCAACACACACACCCATTACTATGACAAAGTCTGAAAAACAGTTAAAATAAAATAAAAAACCATAGAAGATGTCCCTCAGAGACAATATTTCAAACTTATTGTCCAGAGTCCACCAATCCAATTAGATTATTTGAAGTGATAGCTCATAAATTGTTAATATATTGCTCTGAAAGTGAAGAAAAATACTTATTTTTGCAGCCTGCTGGCTCAGTTTCTGCACTTTGCAATAATTTGTTACAAAATTTTCATTTTTCCATTACTTTTTATTGTTAGTTCAGAAATAAAATCCTATTAACAGAGGATTTATGATGACAAGATAACTATAGTGTGGATAACTACAGGAGTAGAGAGGGTGTGAGTTTAATGACACACAAATAAAGTTTAATGAAATATTATGAAATGGAAATAACACAGAGTCTGAATAAGTCTCACTGGTAACTATGTATTATAACTGTAGGAAAAGAAAATTCATAAAAGAAAAAGGCTGTAAATACAAAGAAAAACAGTACCCTAAGCAAAGAGCAGAACTATCCAGTATGGTAGCACTATTCAGACTTTAATTCTTAAATATTTCCTCAAAAAATTCTTGAATGTGGTATTTCTATACCAGGCTCCATTTTTTTCTCTCAGTTTGAAGAAGGGCATCTGCCAATTAAAATGAAATTAATTAATAAAATATCAAAACACCTAAATGATACAGATTACATATTCAAACCTATTCAGAATGGAAACTGTCAAGGAGATGGGATATTGCAATGAACCATGTAATAAAGGAATGTGGATCAAATGCTCTTTTCAAGGAGCTGATTTACTTTAAACCATCACTAAAATTGTCATCACTAAAATGTGTGAAAAAAATCCCACATATTTTTAAAGTACTGAACATAAAAACATGCACTGGAAGGAGGGAATTTTCAGCACATCTAACATAAATCTAACATAAACAATGTATATCATCTATCATCTGACATAAACAAGGTATATGGTAATTTATACTTCAGGAGGACAGGACATGAAACCCAAACATTGGGAAAGCTAAAGGTAAGTTAAAAAGCAGCATAAAATATTGATAGTGAAGAATTTCCAATTTAAAGTTAGTTAATAACCTTCATTTTCTATTTTTTTCCCTTTACACAGTCCTTGAAAAGAATATTTCTAGCAAAGCTGTGCTGTCCCGTAACGTGCATATCTTCTGTCTCTTTCTATGACTGTCTCTGCAAGATCAATTGTTCCAAGTCATCCAAAGACAGGGATGCAAGAAGTACCAGCCTATTGCCAAATTTGTCTCCATTTGGGGCTTGGAGGGAGCTGCAGCTGTTATTCATATATTCATATCTCTGTCCTACCATTGCAGTCTCATTTGTTACATTGTGTTGCTGCAAATCATCTTCTACTCTGCAGAGAAATTACCTCTAAGATGTCTCTCCTGGCCATATTAAAACTCAGACATTGCTTAAGGATTAAATCAGATACAGTGTCTGAGTCATAGAAAATTGTATACAAGCTCTGCTAATTATAAATTCCTAGATGGCCAGAATTATTTGCAAATTCTTCAGCTAGATAATTTATAGAGAAGAGACAATTCACATAATAATTAGTTCAGTTATTCATTATAAACTTTTAACAATGTACTATATAACCACATGTCACATATACATCTCACTTTGGAGACAGTAAGTTTTCTTTGAATTTGACAAAACAAAATAATATTTCTAGATTAAAAATAAGGTAATTGTACTTCAATTCACTGAGAAGGCTTGAGACAAAGAACATTACCAAGTGTAACTATAGATCAGTGCGCCCATTTTTGTAGAAATTATTTGTTGCATAGAATTCCCTGTTCCTTAGGGAAATTATAAGTTTACTTATAATAAATATAACATATCTATCAATAAAATTTTCAAAACTGATCTATTATTTCTGTTTGCCAAAGATGGAATATCTTTCTTCCTTTGGAAGCATGGTAGTACTCCTAAATATTGCTGTTGATCAATATTGGTTAATAAGATTGACCCAGTATGGTTTGAGCATGCTATTCTAGTAGTAATATTATCATGTCTCTTAATAGAAGATAATTTTAAAATACTTATACCATTTAGCAAAAACATTTCTGAAGATAACAAGCTCATAAGTTTTGGAAGAATGACATTTAGGTTTCTCCTAGGTCTTTTGCAGCTACCCTTATTATTTTTGAAACACAATGAAAGATTCACTGGAGTCTTACATCAGGAAAACTGTGGTTTCCTGCTGTCCTTCCACTTCCCCTAATGCTTTCCAATTTTCTAACCTAAAAAGGCCTCCAGTCTAAAGCCTTGATATAGTCTCTGTAATTTTAAAAACGATTTCTTATTTATTTAACTTTTGGGTTGCAGTCCCAAGGGAGTCCTACAACAGAAACAAACTGCACTTGGACAACACCAGGACCTTTTTTTTATTATTTTGTCTTAAACTCGCACAAAAGGTGAAAAATTTGCATCAATCAATTAAATTCAATATACTGGAGGTGTGCAAACACCAGGGAAGATTTTTGAAAGAGTCTGTTGTCAAGTTCGTAAGGCTGATGCTATTGATAACATGTATTTTACTGTCCTGTAAGCTTTGGACAAGACTATGCATTGAAAGGCAGTCTAGGAAGAGAAGGATTTATATCTAGAAAAATAAAGGAAAAAGCGTTAAAAATTACCAAAGAGACAAAACAGAGTGAAAAAATGTTTCTCTTTCTACTATATGGAATCAGAGTATGAAACTACAGCACCAGATAGAATGGGTGCCAAAAGTAAATATGTTCAAAAAAGCAAGCAGAAGAGTTTGCAGAAGAAAATCCCTTCCAGAGTTCAAGTCACAAAGGTGTCCCCCAATTTTGAAAGGAATTTTTTTGTTACATATTAAAGGTAAGATTTAGAAGGGAAGTTAATTCTATCATATCCTTTCTATCTTTTCTATCTTTTCCCCTCCTCTTTTTCTACCAAGAATAATTTGCACATCCTTCCCTTTAAAAGTCACTCATATTTTTTAAATTTTCCCTGGTATATTTTGGCATTATGTTGAGGTTTAGGAATGGTATTCCCCAATTTAGTAATTCCACTAAAAAAGAAACTACAAACAGCTCCCCTCCCCACTCCAGCAAGAGACACAAGAGGTAGAGATTAAAGATTGAGATAAAAGCAATTTACTGGAAACAGCAATAAAATAAGAAAACAAACCGCAACAGCAACAATGTTGGTACCAACAGTGTACAAAAGAGAGGACGATTTACATGCAAAATGCTCAGGAAGTCCTGGAAAATGAAAAACAATGGCAGACAGACTCTGTACGCTGCCATGGATTTTTTTTCAGGTTGCAAGCCACACGCGCCTTTTTCTCAGGAGTGGGAATCCCGTGCTCTTGCCACTGGTGGTGACCTAAATGGTATAGAATAACAACCTTGGCAAGCTTGCATAGCTCCAGGCTCCATTTTCTCATAGCTGCTGTGAAAAAAATAATTCTGTCCTGGACAAAATCAGAAAAATTGCCTACGTTCTTGCACTGAAATATCTTTATTTTTCTGGTTTGGTTTTATGGGAGCAGTTGGAAATATTTTCTGTCAATACTTTTGCTTGATAAAATGTTTTAATTGCTGATTAAGTGCTTTTTCTTTTTCTTCCACGGTACCTGATGTTTTTCGCCTCTAAATCAGTGAGAAAATGCCTGTCTCTGCAACCCATTGAGAAGCCCCTGTTATTCAAGAGATACTTTTTGTAAGTTTCTTCCCCACCCAACATTCGTTATGGTACCAGCCTATTTATGAAAGCTTCGCCTAAATTCCTGCTACTTCTGAGTCTCAATTGTCCACTGAAAAGTTTACCCCTGGAGAGCCGGAATGCCAAAGCTTAGGAGTTCACAGAGAAGACTCATTTCAAACAGTTTTTAATTCACTCAGACCCTTGAGCATCTGCCAATGTGTGCAGTGAGTTAATCCTCTTTGGCAGGCAGCTGGGCTATGAAGCAATCCCTTTTTGCCATGGAGTGCTGCTCATTTTGTGGTACTGTAAGGGTTTCCCTTAAGCTGAAGGATCTGTCATCATGCAAAAATAAAATTTAATAAAAACAAGTGCAAATTCTTCCACTGTTATAAAATGTTTCTACATTTCTGCATATCTTTTATGTTAAAATGAATGCAAAATTTTATGGAGCCTGTGGTCATCCCCACTCCAGTTACTATAGGATTACCTGCCACGTAAGAAATTGAGAACTAGGAAATCTAGCTCCTGTTTGAATCAGCAGATTCCAAACCTCAGCTGAAATCTGTAATTCTTATAGTACCTCTACAGAGCTGATTTGGGGTAAGAAGAAGATGGATAGGGGAACTGGGTCTTATTTTGACATGCACAAATATAGTACTCCAGTATAAATTATTATGACGCCTAGAAGAAAAAAGAGAGAAGCTTTTTTTCAGATGGAGTCTTGCATCCATTTCTTACTTTGTTTAAGTTGCCTTTTGATGGTGAGTACAAAGAAGAAAGGATAAAAAGGAAAAGAGGAGTTAGGAAAGAGTGACATAGTTAATTACAAATCTGCATGTGTAGATCTTAACTTCAGCGTGTACCTGTTTTAAAAAGTGCCCATATTTTATTTGGCTTTTTCTATTGTAATTAAAAGTGAATCTTATTGTTATGAGTAGAACAGCTGCCCATTTTTTTAAAAGGTTGCAGAGTTCACAGGTTGGGCCAGTTCCTGCCAGTGGAGCTGGTGGAGTTCTAACTGTTTGTTACTGTAATCACCTGTCGCTAGCTGTTAGCTACCTGTTGTTAATGGTTAAGAATTCCCCTTTTTTCGAGTGGCACCCTGCTGCTTCCTGGAGGATGGGACCCAGGTGGTGAAGAGGAGGGGACATTGGAGTTAGCATGCAAATGACCTCAGAACCAGCATGCAATGGGAGGGACCCTTCACCAAACCTACCCAAAAATCACTAAAAACAATGAGCCAACACAAAATTGACAAATCAAAGTGATGACTAGACATGAGGAACAGAATCTAGTATCTGTAAGACCCTTTTTTCCTCTCACCCTAACGTCAAAAGATGTCGGCTAGACAGAGGACTGCAAATGTTGGCCCACCTAGCTTATTTCATTATCACCCTCAAAAGTTCTATTGCCATGATAAAAGTACCTTGAATACAAAGAAACTTTACTCAAATTTGAATGAACCTATTCATAACTTTTTAAAACCTGTTGAAAGAAGAAGAGCGGAGTGTGCAGGGAGATTTGTATAGTTTTGTGTAACTTCTAGCATTTTCTTCTGTTACACTTTTCAGGAATATCTTCCTTTCCTATTAAAAATGTTTGGGATGAGAAATACCAATTCAGTGGCAGTCATAGGTTTTATACAGCTAATGAATATGAAGTTCACATTGTAGTATATGGTAGAGATAATTCATGCTATTAATGTACAAAATAAAATCCAAGCTGTCTTTTGACCACCCCAGCCAGGAGATGAGTCCTATTTTTATTCAATTAGTTCCTGGACAACGTTAAGATAATATCGAGTTTATTAACGATGAATGGAACCTTCCTGAGCGATGATCACCGACTTCCCTGGAATGCAGGAGTGATCTGGCACCTCGAAGGTTGCATCTACTGCACTGAGTACCGGCGCCACCCTGTCACATGTGAATGCCGACTTCTCCGGAGCGCTCTGACATCATCTGGACACCTGGCACTGGACTTTTGTCTAACTCTGCACATGTATGGCCCCGGTTCTGCATGTGAAGGGACACAAAGGAGCATTCGGTCATCTCTGCCTCAGGCAGAATGAACTGTACAAAAGCTCGCTGGGTGAAGCAGCCGGGGTGAACCGAGGGGGAGACTCTGACATTTTGGCGGTCAGATCCAGGTTCACCCAGCACCGATCCCGGAGCTGACGCTGCCCTTGGCTGTGGTGGTTTTTTTTCTGATCGAAATTCTGTTTTGCTGACAATCTAATACATCATTGCTAAATTTCCTTATAAATTTGGCCCCTGATTTTATCATTTATAACAATATTAATCTGTATTCTATGATACTCAGTTTAGCCTCCTCTATATTCTCATGTTCTTAGTCACCTGTTTTCAGCAACAATGTAAGTGAAAACTAATTAATATACAAATTCTTTTAAATGCAATAGAAGCTATGAAATTAGGCACTATTCATGTTACATACCAAACATGAGAATACTTCCTTACCAGTGTACAATAAGAAAACAAAAGGGCTTTGCAGAAATACCTTTCTGCTCCTTGAGGGCAGATATCTTTAAGTTCTCTGATTTCAGTGTCTTTGTGGCTAGTCAAACATTTCCCTTGGACTGACACAATCAATCTTTTATCAAGAACATTTAGAAAGTGACTTGAGATATTTCTAGGATCATAAATCACCTACTGTTCATTTATCACAGTCTCTACAAGTTTGAAGCTCTAATTTCAGATTTCAGCTGTTATGTTGAAGCTGTCCTGTTTGAGATTATGTCCTTACCCACATTTTCAGAAAGAAATTGCAATCATTATATTCTTGCTGCATGCAAAGTTGTCAGTTTCAGCTTTCTGAGGCATCCTTTGGTCTTCAAGAAAAAATTTTGCTTTATATCTTCATCTTGCTCTGCTGCAAATTTTCTGTGTGAGCTTCACACTCTCCTTGCAAAAGGTCAAGTCAGAACAGCTCAAACAAGCAAATCTGCCACTTTACAGAATTTCAGAACCAAACACTAACCAACATTTTGCCACCGAGGCTTCAATTTTTTTATTCTTCTTTTTCACTAATATATTTCTTTCTTAGACCACTTATGACACTAGTCCTTCTAAGATGTCTCTAGGAGCTCTCTCCATTGGAAGAGCAAGCCAGTCAAAAAATGCAAAGTAGATATATTAGAAAAGGAGTGCATGTATAATGTGTTCCTGTTTCATAGGATCCCCTGCTATTCCTACATTTCCAAGGCCAAATTTTTTAGCCATTGCCTTTGCCCTTGCCAGCTGGCATCTGCTGTGTGTCTGTTACTCCCCACTGTCAAACACATACTCACTTCTGACTGACAGTAGGCCACTCAGACAGACGCATAAGTGTGCTTCTGCTACATATGTACTGTAAGTATACTATTTAAGTATATTCAAGTATAATAACCATCATTTAAAGTGCGGATTAAGTGTAATCACAATAAATTGTCTTTTCACAGTTCTGTGTTTACTTTCTATTGCATTAAACAGATGTTTGGCAAGAAAACACACTTCAAAACAAATTTTTTAAAGAATCCATACTGAAAGGCTGAGACTTTTCAAATACAAAAAATACATAATCCAGAATTTGAAAACTATGGGCTTCTTTGAACATGTTATACATCAATACCTACTGCCTTTGCACTTCTAGAAATGTCCAAGAGAAACATACTGTAACTCAGACACAGGATTTACTGAGATACATCCAAGACCAATCTGGCTCATAGGAAGGAATGATCCATGACACCCAGATTAAGATTCATAATTTTTTCAAATAATGTTCTGTAGTCCCTGCTTTAAAAGCATTGTTAAGCATTTCAGCAGGAAACATTTCATCCCTGTAGCATTCCACAGGGTTTTGATTTTGATACAGCTGTTCTCAAGCTCATTGACTGTGTGAGACATTAATTTTCCTTAAATTTGGCTATAAACATATATTTAAAAACTGGGGGGTTTTAGTTATATGTAAGCCTCCACAATTTACAGCACCCAAAGTGAGGACTAATTATGTTAAATATCTGGGGATATCCTCTTACAAAAATGTCCTACTTACAAGTTTTCTGGTAGGAAATCACACTTCCCAAAGGTAAGCCTTCAAGGCTTCACCCTTAAGTGATTCAATGATCAGAAATTACATACAGCTGCCTTCATTCAAGTTTTGTGCATAGCTGCTATAAAACCAATATATCTTGTTATTTGTGCTGTAGCAGCAACTGGATAACCCAGAAATTTCATTAACAAGTTATGAATCTTTAGGAAGTTTAGGACTTAGCTTGATTCAGCAGGAGATTTAAAAATACCTATCTCTACAGTGAGAGGGCATACAGAGATGCTGGAGGGTTGCTCGGGTTTTTGCTATTTTGACACAGGATTTACAGTTCTGTACTGAGAGTGGCCATTGACTGTAATCAGTCACCATAAACCCCAGGAAAGGACAGCACATAACACTTAGCCTTACAGGTCTGATACCTGCTGTACAGGTCACTGGTTTTCTGACCTGCTGGTGCTAAGGCTCAGCTTAGAAGGTATTTGATGCTGCCATGGCCATGCCTCCCAGAAAGATATATTCCACATGGCAGAGGCAGACCCAGACTCAGTCACCCTTCATGTCCTTCCTGCCCCACCACGGTGTTTGGGCCTCTCTGGGGTCCCTGATAGCTCATGGCCTCTTCTTAGGATATCAGGTTCCTCCTGCTCTCTACCTCATGGTTTTTCTCTCCGACAGCTCGCTCCCTTCCCCTTTCCCCAGTCCAATAACCCTGTTACCCCAGCCACAGGGAAGAGATTCCACTCATCCCACTCCCAGCTCAGGCTTCCCTCTTTCACTTTTTCTCATGGGTCTGACCATGAGGAAATTATGGTCATTAATCATAAAACACGCATGAGATTGCTGATTCATGTAACACATAAAATCTTAGCTAACATAAAAACATTTCCAGCTGATTTTTTTTTATAAAAACTTGTCATTTTCCAGCAATGCAAAGAACAGCAAATTTTGATCAAATGTTCTTTAGCTATAAAATGAATTAACTTCAGCAGCACAGTCATTGGTCAGGTTTGTTTCACTCCTGACTCATTCAGTCTTTGGTTACAGCATTTTAACACACGCTCTATCACATTTATTGATCTGAGAATTAAATTAATATGTTGCTAGTGCAACTGCCCTCTTTTCTGATTACAGCCCATGCATACAGTCCAATAAATACACTGCCTATTGATCTGCCACACAAACAAGTATAAAATCTCATTCCTCTGAATTGCATAGAAATGGCTTTCTCTAATGTTTTTACAAATAATTTGATTACACATTCGTGAAAGGAGGAGTGTAAACAAGCCTCTGTGGTACCAGAAATAAGGAAAATACATCCTTATGATAAGTCAAATGAGTCAAGAAGCAGGGTTTAAGTGAAACAACATCTCAAAATCAACTGAAGATTAAAAAAAGAAAATAAAAAGTAATGGAAAAACCATGTGGAAAAGGGCAAACTTTGAGTTTAGAGACAAAGCAGAGAAATACAATGGCACAAACCATCTGGAAAAAAAAAGAAATTTAAAATACCATTTTTTTTAAAAGACTTAGAAATTGAGGAGTCAAGTCATCCCTTAAACCTTATGAAGTGTCATACTCAGGAACACAACTATTCAGGGACAAGAGAAAACAGGCACAGCTGCAAGTTCTACACATACCTAAACAAATGTCTCAAAAGTAATACTCTCTGAAAGCTTTCTGAAGAGAATGAATGGCTTAATACATTCTTGTAAGTATAGTTTTTGAAAAAGAGAAGCTTCATTTATATTCCTAACACAAATACTTAAGAACTGATGGGAACACTCTAGCTGGCTTTGGTGAGTTTGGAGTCAGCTTTCACAAAGGAAAGGTGCTTGAAGATCAATTGCACCCAGTAAAGTATGCAAAGTTCAGTGTTTTGTACATGTGTAGTTTCACACACAGGGGACTATGGCATGCAAGTGTAGGTCACAGTACTTGGTTTGGTTAGCTCTATAAATCTTTAATCCTCACCTGTGTTCAAAGGAAGGCCCTGCGATATATAAGGGAGCACCATTAGATCTTGCTGTAAAAGGTGTGAATTCTTTATTCTCTTTAAAGTAAAACTGCTCTCCAAACCTTAACATGAATGAAGTGTATATGTCTGTATCACTGGAACAAGAGGATATTATCAAGTTATATATTTTAAAGAGTGATAAGTCACTCTGATAAATCACTGAATTTATCAGTGTAATGTGATAAATCACATTACACTGATAAATTCAATGTGTACAACTGTCTCAATGTTATGATTACAGTTAACATCATCTGCTCTATTTGATCACTTAGGTGTAATTCCTGTCAAGGTGATCTTCTGCCATGTGCAACTTAGAATCATGGAATGGATTGCAGAGATCATCTGCTTTCAAACCCCTGACATGGGCAGGGAACCTTCCATCAGAACTGGTTGTTCATTGGATCACTGACAAGACGCTTCACTTTATCAAAAACTAAACAAACCAAACTTATTCTCCGGATTAAAAAGTCCTCTTTTTTTTTCCTGACTATTTCTAATTATTGGACATGTGTAGCTCCATCTCATGAACTCCAACTGACGGGTGACTGTTGAAAGCGAAGGGAGACGACCCATCTTGTTGTTGATCAGCATCGACTCCAATTTATTGATCAAATCAGTCATCTTTTATAATAGTGTTAATTGACTTCATGCATATTGCAAAATCCGAGCTCACGATAGGTTACAGAGAAAACTCTAACCCCTTCTTTTGTTTACACTACCCGTGGTTGTTTATTGAAACCAAAATTAGTGTTCTCACTGTGATATGAAAAGTTCTCAAAACCTTCATATCTGTTCCCAGAGCAGCCAAGGACTGTTATGAGAAGACTGTCTGAGAATCCTGCTGTTTATAGAAAAGGTGCCTGAGAACCTAGTTATTCACAAAATCAAGCCTGGGAACTGCTGCTTTACAGCTGCCTTTTACTTTCCCATCAGCTGTATACCTTCAGGGCCTCTTTCTTTAAGCCATGCCTGAACCAGGCTCTCCACAGGTGACCTGACCAGTCTTACTTCCATGTCATTGAAAATAATACAGGTAATTCTAAATAAATCACAAACATTTAAAATTGTTAATGAACTATTTTAATGCATTAGTTATGCTGATATCTTAGTATGAAAGTATTATTATTTTCATAATTTTTCCTCAGAAAAATATTTCAGATTCAGCACAAAGAAAAAAAAATGTAATCTTATTAATAGGCACTGTATCTTGTGTTGATAATGCAGAAGCTAAAAGTACTCAGGAGAGCTGGCAGATTATAAAGTGAACTATAAGAAAGCATGACACAAAAGTTTCCCTCAAAAAAGTGAAAAAGACAAAAAATTACAAGGTACAGTTATGACCAAATTTTAAGACATCTTTGAAAATCAAAACATAACTCAGAAAAATACCAGGAGAACAAAAAAGAGTAGTGCAGAAGCCATAAGGATGGAGGTACAAATTAGAACTGCCCAAAGATACTCAGCACATGAACCAAAACACTATACTGCATTTTCAGAATTGAAAAAGAGTAAATTAAAAGTATAGGCTCATTGATTATAGAGCAAGAGAGAAAATAGCCATTGAAAGAAGAGGTTATGAAGTATTAAAATACCTCATTAGTAGTGTTTTGAAAACAAAACTAATTACACAATTAACTAAGAACAAGTCAATTAATTATCTTACTATAAGAATATTCAAATGTTTTGAGAATAATGGAATTAACTGAGAACAAGCTCACAAAAATATATGGAAAAGAGGCAGTTGTTAATCATTGTGGACTTGTTTTATGCTGGTCAATCCATATTTGAATAAGGTCAATTCCATCAGGGAGAATTGAGAAAATTGAGATAATTTCATAACCAATTAAACTCTTTAAGCGTGGGTATCAGTAGTTTTCTATCACTTTTAAAGGACACACAAGTGGCTTTCTTCGACATAATCAATCTTTTTGCTTATCATCTTTTTGCTAACTTTTGAGTGATACAACACTTTAAGCAGTAATATTAGGAAGCTTTATATGTTTCAGAGCTAATGCAGAAAACAGTCATAAAAATCCTCATATGTCGAGAAGAAAGTGTCAAACGGGAAAAAAGAAATTTAAAATAAGTAGATAGGAAAAGGATAACTCTTGGCAATAAAAATGCTGTGAAAGAAAACCTTCCCATTTACACTAGCCAGCAAACTCATTTTAAGTTAATGATGCTGTTCCATGAAAAGCGGATCTCAGTCAAGACAATCTTAGTCAAGAAAGTCTTACTGTCAGCTGTAATTTCTGGAAGGCATGGAAGATAACCATTCAGCCATACAGAGCAGTGTCAAAGCACTGGATGAGGTGTTGCCTCAGGTTTTGTCTTTGTACTTAAAAGGGGGAGAAAATCCAGCAAAGAAATTGCAACAAAGGTCTTGAACTGTGGGAAAATACTAAAAGATCAGTTTTATTTTGCCTGGAAAAAGAACTATTATATTGGAAATGCTAACTGTGTTATAGTTCTGGTGTAATAAAGGGATAATAAATCATTATTTTACCATTTGGAGTGGATAGCTGAACAGTTTTCTCCAACTGCAAAAACAACAGGTTGGGTAAGGGAAAAAGGAAACTAAAAATAGCACCATATATATAGTGATCAGAAGATCAATTAATTTAGCAGTTTGTTTTCATATTTTCATTGAATATTATGTTTAGAAAGCAAACAGCAGCTCCAAAATTACCCTGCTACTTCTATAAGCTCCAAAGTTTTGATAAAAATCTGCACATATAAGGGGGAAAGTATTCTTAATTCACAACTGCTTTAGCAATATAACTTTCTATTTGCAATGATTAAAATAAACAATTATAACCTGCCTTTTGCAAGGTAAAAATGACCTCCTGTACACAGTGTATAATCCTTAATCTGAAATTAAAATACTAACACTTGTTTTGTGTCGATTTTACCAACACACTTTAATATCACCTGTTTATGTAAAAGTATGCATTTTTAGTTTCTAGATGACTCACTTCTGAGAAACACTTTAGCAACAACCACTGTACAACTTCATTGTATGCCTAATTGAGTAAAATATTGCACACACCTCCAACAAGTGGGAAACATTTATGTCAAGGGCAGCAACTCTCTTAAGACAAACCAACAGCAAGAGCAGAATAAATTAGGAACAATTATCATTCCAAAGACAAATACTTATATATTAAATATTTCTATAATTAAACTAACTCTGTTCTATTTTCTACAAAACTCTACTGCCTTCCCACCAAAAGTGATAAATTTACCCATAATGAGGTAATACATGAAAGTAATCTCCTGATGCAAAATTTTTATTAATATAGTAATTCTTTCTAAAGTCAGTAGAGCTGGTGTTTACTCTGCACAATTAAGGAACAGCTTCTTGTATATTTAATACACTCATACAATTTTCTGCTTAGCCCAGCTAAGCAAAAGTGTTGCTCAAGCAAACTTCAAGTTCATTGATCATTATGAAGAAAATAACAGAGTCCCCTCCCAACTGCATTTCTTACCATAGACAACATTTTGCTTGAAAGCAGAGTTCTGTTACAGCACAAAATGCATTAGAGTAGCAATGGATGCCTGTTAAAAGAATAACAATAACAGAAAAGAAAAGATGATCTGGGATAACTCTAAAAAACAATACAAACTCCACTCACTGAGCATATTAATTGTTTCAAAGATCCAGCAAAGGGCAGATAAAATCTGCTAAGGTGGCTGTGTCTTTGGCAGATATGCTTTAGTGAGTTACAAAATAGCAAATATCAAAGCAGGCTCTGAATTAGCTAAGTATTGGGGGTTTTTGTTATGTCAGAGCTTTCTAAATTAATTATTTGAGAGTTCTTTATAGAAATTCACACAATTTGGGAAAGAAAAGGAAGAAATTAGGTCATTTAGGTTGCAAAGGATAGAGTGTTAAGTGGAGGTGGAGTATAAGAAGTGAGAAAAGAAGGCAAACGGGAGAAGGAAACCCCATCCCCAAACCTTTCTTTGGCTTACCCAAAGGAGACTACAGTCATACCAGACCTGTTCTGATGTAAGTGAAGAAGTTTTAAGGTTCTCTAAGTGATTGAGGATAACATAAAATCCCTAGCTATATTTAGATTTCAGACTAGTCTGAGGAGTAAATTAGACAAATCAAGAGACAAAATTCCTGTAAGTTTCCTGCTTTTGCTCAGAAAAAACAACCAAGAAAATAAGGTTGTCCACCAACAGTTTTGGTGACATGATGAGTCTTTGAATAACAAAAAAAGTTACTATGTGTGATGTATATTAGAGTTAAAATGCCTTCATTCCGTTCTGTTGAAGGAGCAGAAAATGTAGAATTTTCTGCTTTCAAACGCTATTTTCTTAATCAAAACAAGGCTTCAGTCAGCAATATGGGCCATCTCTACAGGACTAAACGAACAAAATTTGGATAGAGGAATATATATATATGTGTGTGTGTCAGAGATTTATATTTATATATATATATATACATATATATAATTTTATATATATATTTGTGTGTGTATGTGTGGGTGTGTGCGCGCACGTGTGTGTGTGTGTATGTGTGTGGTGTGCATATATATGTGTGTATATATATAAAGATAACAAAGGAATTAATTTTGCAGATTGGCATAATTATAAAATCTCAAGTCTTTGAAAACATCTGTATTAACTACAAAAACAACTATCATTTTCTTCTGAAGCATACTTCACATAGCATCTTCTCAGCTCTGGAAGACATAATGTGTTTGGCTAGATTTTGGTTCAGGTATTCTGACATTCTAAACAAAGGAACAAATAATGTCCTAGCATATATCAATATATTTTGGGTTTCAGCTTACTTCAAAGACAGCTTTCTGTCAAACCAATAGTACTAAAGAGGGACAAATAACAATCCAAGCTTGCGAAAATATCTCTGTAGATTAGGATCTCATTCCACTTCAACAAGAAATGGCACATAAAGTTGGCTTAAGTAGTAAGTGTGGCAGGCTTTCTAAGATATCATTAAAAAAATAAACCATTGGATGAAAAAAGAACAATATGCACAATGTTGAGAAGCTATCTGGATTACAACTTAAAATAATGTTTCATGATTAGGGCTTGATATCCTTTCAACAGGAAAAAATATTAATGGAGCATATGATGCACATGATAAGATTAATTTACTCAGTAGAAGATGATAATGGTTAAGAGAACAGTGGGAGGCTTGGTGAAATTCACTTTTACAGAGCTTTTACAAGCTCTGTAAAAGTACTTGATGGGATTAAAAACTGAGATCTGTTGCTGAAGTTGCAGACCCTGTAAAAAGACCACTTAAGCATTTGGTGGTTAAATAGATGAGGGATTTTGCATTCAAATCCTAAAGAGATTTTGTGTTGTCATAGTATCATAGGATTAGTTAGGTTGGAAAAGACCTTTAAAATCATCAAGTCCAACCATTAACCCAGAATTCCCAAGTGGACCACTAAAGCATCTGCTACTCGTTTAAATACCTCTAGGGATGGTGACTCAACCACTTCCCAGGACAGCCATTCTAATGCTGAATAACATTTTTGGTGAAGAAATTTCCTAAAATCTGATCTAAACCTCCTCTGGGTGTTCCTTGAAGCCATTTTGTCTTGTTGTATCACCTGTTACCTGGAGGGCGTTGACATCCACCTCAACAGTAGAGGTAGCAGTAGAGAGCATGAGATCTGCTCTCCAGGATAAACAACCCCAGTTCCTTCAGCTTCTCCTTATAAAACTTGCATCATTGTTCTTCTTTTAACATGTTCCATCACCTCAGTACCCCAGGCTCCTTTTTAACTGAGTTTGCAGCCACTGTGCCCCAAGCTATGCATGGGGTGACTGTTGAACTTCATACCGTTGGCCTTGGCCCATCAATCCAGCCGGCCCAGGTCTCTGTAGAGCCTTCCTACTATCCAGCAGATCAACACTTCTGACCAATTTAGTGTCCCTGCAAAGTGCCTGAGGATGCATTCAATCCTCTAATCCAGATCACTGATAAAGATATTAAACAGGATGGCTCCAATATTGAGCCCTGGGGAACCCCCTAAATGACCAGTCAAAAACTGGTCATGGCAAGATTCACCAGCTCTTTCTGGCCCACCCATCCTGCCAAGTTTTAACCCAGAGCGTAACTGCCCAAGCCATGAGCAGCTATTTGTAATACAGTAGCTACTGCAGCACTCAACAAAGGCCACTGTTCTCTGACCTTTCTACTGGACAAGATTTATTGCCTCCTCCAGGATATTGGCGACTTGGAGTAAAACCTGTTTTGTGACTAGATAATTCGTACAGATCATCAGAGCCATCCACACATCCATTCTCCTATGTCTCCTATAGCTACTTCTGTATTCTTCAGCTTTCTCGTATCCATACTTCCTGAACAATAAGACCTTTCATTTTATAGAAATTCTTGCTGCACTATAATTATTTCTTGCTTTCCTCAATCAGTTCACTGATGTAGGAATAAATTAAGCAGGTGTTTATTAAAACATATATGAACCAGCAACATATTAACCACTGTAGAACCACATTTATAGAATTGCTATATGCTGTTCTAGAGAGTGGCAGGACATCATACCAATTCCTCTGCTCCTGCTATGCCAGTGCAAAATGTTACATAGTGATGTAATCAATAGTCCTCTGTGCACTTCAGTGTGTCCTGGCAGCCAGAAGAGCCACCCATGTGCTGGGGTGCATCAGGCACAGCATCACAGCCAGGCAAGGGAGGGGATTGTCCTGCTCTGCTCTGCTCTGGGGCAGCCTCACCTCCAGTGCTGGGGGCAGTTCTGGGTGACACAGATGAAGAAGGACATTGAGCTGTCAAGAGAGTGTGCAAAGGAGGGCAACAAACATGGTGAAGGCTTTGAAGTGAAGCCATGTGAGGAGTGGCTGAGGTCACTTGGTCTGTTCAGCCTGGTAAAAACTGAGGGGAGAGCTCACTGCAGTTGCACCTTCCTTGCAAGGGAAGAGGAGGGACAGGCACTGATCTCTTCTCTGTGGTGAGCATCGACAGGACTGAAGCAAATGGCCTGACGATGATTTAGGGGCGATTTAGGCTGGATATCAAGAAAAGGTTTGTCACCTAGAGGGTGGCTGGGCACTGAAATGGGCTCCTCACAGAAGGAAGTGCACCACCCCTGGCCACAGCACCGCCCCTGACAGAGCTCAAGAAGCATTTGGACAAAGCTTTCAGGTACATGTGTGATATTGGAGGATGTCCTGTGCTGGGTGAAGAGTGGACTTTGATGATCGTCCTGGGTCCCTTCCAACCCAGCATAATATTCTCTGATTCTGTGAAAACAATAATTTCTGCCAAATTATCCCTGTTTCTAATTCATGAACTGCCAGTTTCTCCTTAATGGATAACATTTATATATAGTGGCCAATGATCCATACTCAAATAAAGAGAAATTATATGTTCTTCCAGAACAATTTCTTCATTCTGTCCACTAAATGTTTTAAAGCACATAAACATTACCTAAATGAACAGTTCATTCCTGAAACATTAAATTCTCAATTACAGTGGAACAAAAATTACTCTGTCTTCCCTTTTCAAGTCAGGCATTTAGGTATCTTTGTTTAAACTGAGCCACTACTATCTCAATTTTATGGCATCCTTTCAGTAAGGGTAGCAATGATGTATATTAACAAAAGATGTAAGTGTAAAGAAAAATATAAGGTCAGTTAAAGGATGACAGAAATAAAATTCCACTCATTTTTTTTATTTCTCAGCAGATCCTTCCAAACCTAAAGAAAGGCATATAATATAATAAATAAGTCATCCTAAGACTTTACTCATTTAAATCTAATGACAAATAATTAGTTATGCATGAACCTTCCAGTCTGAGCATGCTATAAGGTCATGGGCTAAGAATTACAATGCTGTTGTACTCCTGCACCGGGTACATTAGCTACTCAAGTGTCCCAGACTACTTTAAGAGGTAGAAGGGCAAAAATCTAGTGAAAAACTGTGCTAAGAGAAACTGCACTCACTCTAGGAATACTGGCTTTAATGTTGTAGATATCCAACTATTTTATACTTGTATGTAGCAGTTTAGAACAACTCTGAAACAACCAAATGGCTTCAAACTCTGCTGCTTCACAACTACTGCAAAAAAAAATTAACTCTGTCCTGACCAAAAACACTGGACACTCTACTGTTATGATTTTAATTACAATGGGTCAAGATACTTATTTTCAGCATATTAGTAGCTGCTTTCAGCATATCAGTATCTGTACATCCATAGAGATTACAAATATAAGTTTGCAGATGAGACCAGCAGCACCACTTGCTTGAAGGAAAATACAACTGCTGGGTTGTGTACTTGCTCTAAAATAACACCTCAGAGTTTAGATAATAGACCTTCACAGCTTTCTGAGTTGGGCTTTACAACTGGTTTATAATACCCAATATCTACCAATGCATCTATTTTCCAGTATCTCTTCCACTGACCTTTTGAAGAACAACTAGAAATTAAATTTGTAAGGATGACATGATGTAAAATAATATTAATTTTCTTATTTTAAACTAGCTATTCAATGAGTTTATTGGCTATTTCATGAAGGTGCAGTATCACAAGGGATAACTGCCCCTTTTATTGAGAGACTTAAAGCCTTTAAAATTTTTAACTAAATAAAAGAAAGGTATTCTGTGTTTAAATAAACAAATAAGGAAAAAGTTTGTGAGAGGAGAAGTGCAACCCCAATATATTACGCCGTATCTCAGAATAGATTTTAAACTTATTTTTGGACATTTTTTCACAATCCTAGATCTAATGTCCAGTGGCAGCTCACAAAAAAAAAATTGGCTTCAAGAAAGCAGATACTGAGAACAAGACAAGGGTTATAATATTTCTGTTATACTCACATATTTATAATAGTCATATGTTGTGCTTGCATATTGTCAACAGAAAGAAACAGCTGTCCTAAGATTAACGCCAGGAAAGGATGACATCATTGGCTTTAGCAATAAGTCTGACTCTGTTGATAAATTTTCTAAAAAACAAAAGTGAGAAAAAATTGAGGAATCATAATTGACTGTATTCTCTTTTCCTCAAATAGACAAAAATACAAGAAAACAGCAAGGTATTCACTGAAAATAGCAGAAGATCCTCTCTAAATGCACAAAAATGTTCCTTTCTACAGAGGATTGCAAAATTTTAGAATGCAGCATCCAAGATCTCTGTAGAGAAAGTCAGTATTGGAAGGTTCAGATAGGGGTCAAGGCAGTTTTATTAATTGTCCCTTAAATGGATACTTAAAAGAAGGACAGATAGAGATCTGTTACATAACATATGTGTCTACAACATCCTTTATGCAACAACTGTGAACACAGAATGGCATATGTACAGACAAGGGAAATTGACTGTTTTGTGCCTTTTCTTGAAGCTACATTGTTGGTCTACACAAACTACTGCTCTTATTCAGCAGATATCCTTGGGCAATGGTCTGTTTAAGTGAATGAAGAACATCTCTTTCATCTCTCTTTTAGTGTGACCTGTCATCAGATAATTGTAAAATGAAGAGGTGTCCATAAGTGGACAAAAGCCAGGGGGAAAAAAATGTAGGAGACAGAAGATTATTTAATCACCAGTCATGCAGAGGTAAGTTGGAAATTTTTTTTTAAATAGAAAAAATATTTAAAAGAGACACAGAAAAGAGAAGGAATTAGTGGAAAGATTTGCTGTTTTCAAAGTTGAAGCATTCTAGTCATAATCAGCAGGGCTTTGGGGTTTGGAGTTTTTTGGTCGGGGGAAATGGGTAATGTGAAAAAAGAAGCATCAAAATTACTCAAATTAGTCACAATTATTCTAGAAAAATATGCACTTTGGACGTAAAAACTGTCATCATTGTCAAAAGTATCTCATCTGCGGAATTGCTACTTTCAGCTAGGTCTACAAAAGTAAAACTGTCAAAACATGACACATCTAACTTTTGCTTGTCAGCTTTTATTTCCAGTTACAGGGCTATTGTGAGTTTAAATGCCAGGAGAGAAGTAAATGTTATTGATAGAACACCTATTGGCTTTGAGATGTATTGTATAATTTGATTATTACACAATATATTCTCCACTCCTCAGTTTTGTAATAATTTTTTTTTCAAAAAATAAAAGTTTTCAACCAAATTTATTTGCTTCCACAAAGTTCTAGCCTCATCCCTTTAAGCTGACCAAGTTCATTCATTGAATGTTAAATGAGAGACAGTCAAAGTAAACAGTTTGTGAATTGACTATAAAATAACCTCTGCTAGTCAGCAAATACATAGCAATGGTAAAACACATTTCCAGAAATTAATGCCCTTCCCTCATGGATTTAATGGGGCTTGACGTTGTTCATGCGGGCAAAGCTTGTGAATCACTAGGAGCAGAGAACAAGGGGCTGACTCCTTCATGGGTACTGTCTGCAATGAATTAGTCAGTCAACTATATTTATGACCACCTGTGATGAAAATGTGCTACTAACTCCAGTCAGCATTAAATTGCCTTCCCTCCCTATCCACACTCATGGTCAGAGAATATTGATGAAAACATCTACTGCAGCATTTAATGTTTATTTAATTAACAAGTGCTCCACTTGCTAATTGCAGGGTTCCCTTCATGAATCAAGGTAAGAACACTCACTGTTTAAATCCCATGAAGGTTATGTGATTTCTCAGGTTCATATCCAATGCATATTCACCAAAATGAGCCAACTCCATTCCAACAGTGCAACTATTCTCTCAAAAAACTCAGCTAAATGAAGAATGTGGTAAGTAATGGAAAGAGTCCATTGAGCCTTTGAGTGTATTTATGAACAAATGTCACATATGGAAAGAGGATTCAGTAAACTGGCAGGATTTTTGCCTTAAACGTATAACTCATGTACTCAGTGAGCATAGACATACTCAAAAAGAGGAAAGATTACTGTGGTAGCTATCAGTAAGAAAATATTATTTTGACAAGCCCACGAGTAGGATTTTATACACATATAGTGATAGTAACATGTAATGTACATGTATACACATATACTAATAGTGCAAAAGTAGAAGGTGGAGAAGCAGGAAAAAAATTCAAAGATCCTAAGGTTTGTAGTCTAGACATCTAAAGAAACCTCCGGGGAGTCACAAATCAAAATGTGAAATGCTTAATTAGAAAAACATTTGGGGGAAACCTTTACACTTTTTTGTTTCTTTTTATATGAGTTTTTTTTCTTGTTATTAGCTTTTTGAAGACTGTAAGACATATTTGCTTAGATTTGCTATTAGAAACTTCAGCTTTTCTGAGTTTTCCAGTGGAAAGGATGTTGCGCAATTGCAGATATCTCAGAAGGCTTAGTCAGCCAGCCACTCACCCAGCATGTGCTTTGTTCTCTGATCAGAAAAGCATAAAGAAAGTAACAGTGGTTGAGAAGAGGGAAGGAAATCAGGTGAAACCGAAGTCCTCAGCTCAGTCTTTTGTCAGAGGCTCTTTCCACAGAGATGGTATTTTGTCAAAGTGAAATGCAGGGGCTGTAATAAGGGCACAAAACCGATTGGACAGCAAAGCATAAACAGAAAATCACAACCTGGAAACCACCAGCTGGAGACCACTTCAGCTGATGGCTTAAAGATGGCAAGTTTCAGAGTTAATTAAATCCCTTATATTTCAATTGCACTGCAGGGTCACAAGAACTGTCACCAACTGTCATAGCCACCGCATAAGACCAATTCTCTACTGAGTATGGTTCAGACAAATAGATATTTTGGAGTTATAAACTGAGGGTTAGGGTCTGACCAGGTGAACACAGAATGTAATAAAAAGGCTCATTAGATTTCCCTGGGGTGTATAAACAGCAGGATGGACAGGGTCCAAGCCTGTTGCCCCTCTGCAACAGGCAACCTTCTCTTCAGAGTACAGGAGGTAATAAAGCAACTCAGAATCAAAACAGCTCCACATTACTGTCAAACTACCCTAATTGTTGTCTGGAGAGCTAAGTTGCGGACTAATGGGTCCTTCTATTTAATTTTTCTGTCAACACACAGTAGAAATCTGTATTGCAGTTAGAAGAACCAGGATAGCAACCTCCATGTGCAAGACTGCATACATAAAGGCAGCAAAGAATTATATGGTACATCAAAGTATTTCAAACCCATGAAGACAAAAGCTGTTTGCCTGGGAGGAAAATATGTGATGTTGTAAACTTTCTTCTAATGTGCAAAAAGGCTGTGAGGTGCCGCTAAAGGCCAGGATGTCTTATAAATAGCATGCCACAGACTCATACACTGGAATTTTTTAATGCAGGCTGCAAGGTTTGTTTCAAGAGTTTTAAATTTGTTTTGACTAATGAGGCATATAGGTTCAGATTGGCTGGATTGCCTGAGAATCTAAAACAAACTCCCAGTGCATTTGCTGTGAAGATTTCAGTAATTTCTTTCATGCACAATCAAATCTAGGGGCTCACTTCAACTAGCCACTCAAAACAGAAAGAAAAGAAGCAGGCAAGTGAAGCAATGTTGCAGTTAAATGCACCACAGGCTGTCCACAGTGACACCCAGGTCAGCTGCAAACAAGTATATCATTTCAGCGTTTGAATCTGTTCCACTAATTACTTCAGCTTTGGATAAGGCAGAAAGAAAACTGATGCTGTGTAACTCCGCAAGTCAAGGAAAGCCATTGTTTCTGCTCTTTGCTGTTGCTAAATATCTGCAGTAAACAAACCAGAAAAACAACAAATAGGACTATTGTCTTTTTTTTCCAGGCAGAAGAAACAGACAGCTTCCATTTATCGAGACATCTCACCAATATTAGGTGAATTGAAAAGAAACAAATTTTAAATAACAAAGTGCATTCTATGTGCCTTATGCATGAATTTGGCTGCAAAGCATTTCTTGGTCTCTTTTCTCCCATGTGGCAAGTACCCATCTCCCAAAACAGAAAGGCAGTAGTTGCATGCATATGGACTTCCCAAGAGAAGAGCTTAAATTACATCACACTTGCAGTAAATGTTTGTCCAGAGGGATTCAAATTGCAATCACCATGGAGTCCTCATGCAACACAATGGCCCTGCACATGCAAACAGGAGAAGGTCAATAGCTGTCTGATCTCCTTTGGCTGCAGAACTGCACAAGGAGTCAGACTTGAGACTAACACACCGACATCTGCATCTCTTCTGTACCTCCTTCCATGGAGGTACCCTTTTCAAATTGACAGGACGAACTAGGCAAGAAGGCACCTACAGAGGCTAACAGAAAATTGTATTTAATGCAGAAAAAATTAAGATACTGAATAAATAAATTGTCTCTCTAAACAGTACTCTTTGGAGAGTTTTGCATGTTTACTTCCAGCCATCCATCTATAAGAAGGAAATAGATAAACAGGGGTGTTGATGTTTGGAGAAATAAACAGAACACTGGTAATTCCTTTAGAAGAGTAATCTTTACATAAGAGGCACCAGACTTGCGAAGTCAGGAAATAACTGCAGACTTTATGTGATTAAGAAGTATAAGTCACAAATAAAATCAGAAATTATACTCACATATATATTACAAGGGTGAACTGCTCAGCTCACAAAGCTTGAACTACATTAACATACTTCAATCAGAATGCACCTATTTTTTAGCAGCACACAAATAGCCAGACCAGTGAAATATACCTTCAGGACCAATACTAGCAATCCTAGACATTTTTAAAATGTTGTGAAACACCTACAAACCAGCAGACTCCCCTCTGCACTTTCTCACAGGTGCTCTCATGGAGATGTGGATCCCTTTTCAATGTTCCCCCCAAAGATGCAACTGGTAGTTTTACCCCATACTATTCAGTATCCTATCTTTATGCACTGAAAATCTATATCTGTCATTCAGGTAAAGCAATTTTTGTTCCATCATAAAAATGTCTGGGCATCCCAAAATAATGCAAACTGCCAAGCTGCTCCATAGATGTGACAATTCTCATGCTTGAGACGTGCATTTGGATAGCCACACAATCTGTGCAAGATTAGCTCTGGCACGCCAGCTCCTCTCGTGTTACTAGAAACCTAAGTTGCAAAATAACTGATTTAGTGTTAAAGATTTAAATTAGATTACTATTTCTACCTTCCTAATGACTCTATATTTAAGCTCTAATTTTCTGTAAAATGTTTTGATGTCAAAACCAACAAGCCAGCAAAAAGCCATATGCTATATACCCTACACTGGATTCTGCTGAAGCTCTCTGCAATTTGCTGATATTGTGACAGTTCTGGTCTCCACAGTACTGAGCAGATCTAGGATTTGGTGATTTGGTCAAGAGTTAGTGCAACCTTACAATGTTGTTTGGTCTTTCATGAGGGAAATGTATTAAAATAAAATTATAAATTAGAAAGAAAAGGAATTTTCCCTCAGGGCACCTTTTTTTCCACTACCACACTGCTTCTTTGCAGCTGAGTGCTGTAGCTCATAACTCTTCTCCCAAGACCACCAAACTTTAAGTGTCTTGAAAACTGTTTGCCAAAAGTACATAGATATATTGGCCAAGTCTATCATGCAGTATTATTGCTCTCAATTTATCAGATGCAAGAAGTAATTCTTAAGTGAATAAATACCCCGATTTCTGTAGAAATGTTTACAGTTCATGATAGCATCTGTTATTAACAGGATTCCTATAATTACCAAAAATGAAATAGTCATTAATCAGATCAAAAAACTTCAGCACTCATAAATCACTGGAAAGTGCTATTCAACTTAAGGTAGTTCCTCTATTCACACTTAACCCAATGTGGGATTTAAACAAACTGCTTTGTAAGAAAATACTGTAATACTAAATACTTCCATTTCTTTTTGGAATAGCTCTTCTTCACAAAGAATGAGATTATGAATATGATGAACAGATATTCCACTTTGTGGCTTCAGATAAAATATTGGAGTGCATCGCATTTCATCTCATACCTGTCAATACAACAATATTTACTTGGGGAAATCTGGCTGGCAGGTAAAAAATCATCCTTAGCAAACCCTACAGATGTTTGTGAAGAAATAGTGGGTAGCACAGAGGAGGGAGCAGGGGAATGTGCAAAGGCTTTTAGTCCAACTTCTTTACTTTTTATACCTGTCAAGCTATCCCCTCTCTCCAGCCTTGCCAATGTTAAACCACGAGCACTTCATATTTGTATGCTTCCACTGTACACAGACTAGCTCAGTCATAACCAAAATCTACCACATTTTAATGCTCTCTTCTGAAATGTTTCCACTATTTTTCTTCCAGATGAAAGAACATTTATTTATTAGTGCTTGTTCAAAGAAACAAGCAATTTCAGATGAGAAGGGCATCAACTGGAAATAAATGGAGGCAAATTATTGCTATTTGATTTGCGGACCAGAAAGATTAAAATGGAAAGAGAGGGGTTCACTGAACAAGTGATTTTTATTTCAGTTGCAATGATGTCTAATCCTGATTAAATATGGCTCGAGGTAGGAATGGGAAAAGTAACTTAACTGTGATAGTCTGGAAGAAGGTTAAACAGTACAAAGGAAAACTCCTTTCTTGGCTTTCCTTAAAAACTGTTCTGCTTTAACAGATGCAATTTTGGAATACAACTTTATGTCAAAAAAAGCTATTACTGGCTTACATACTTGTAATATTTGCTCAGAAAAGTGGACTGTACTTTTAAAGGACAGAAACTAAAGTATAGAAAGAAAATCCTTCCCTTAAAGCAAAGCACCTTTCAGAAGGACAAATTAACTAAAAATTTCACTCCTGCCTATGCATTGTCTCCAGTTAAAGCAGTATCCAAGACCAAAGCAAAGTGAGGGAATCTATTTTGCTCATTATTATTCATTCTTTTGGAAGGACAGGATGAAATACCTTCTTATATGTGCAGTGCTACCACACTACAGCATAGCTCCATAAGTCTCCATCCTGCAATCCAAACCACAAGTTTATGCACCCCAATATAGGCTCAGGAATTACAATGAAACTTTGAGAGAGTCAAATCAGACACACTGAGAGAACATTTGGATAACTGGGACTGCTCATTCTTCTACATCTTGTATGAAATTTTTATCTTTCAGTGGCAATGAGAAAATATTTTTCAAAGAAGGAACAAACTGATTGTATACTCACATGAACATGAACACAAAACAAAACACTGAATGAGGAAGCTAAGGCCAGTTGTAGTAGCTGAAATGTCTTCTTTTTTTTTTTTTTTCCCTCAATAGGCCAGATGTCAGTTTTGGAAACATTTCAACTGTAAAGAAAGCATATTTAAAAGGGAGAAAAAACCCAAACAAAAACAGCTGCAGTTGCATGAATTCTTAAAGACTGTGCAAAGAATTATCTGACAAGTAACTGCAGTGCTCAAGAGAAGAAAAGCTGGCATGGACTGCTCACAGAGGCTGAACTCTCTGTTTCCTTACAATGCACTTGAGTCATTTTCTGCAGTTTAGCACGGGCCTTCAGGTAGAGTGCAAAACATCACCTATCATTGTGACAACCAAAGATTTTAATGAATTTTTACAGTATCCAAACACTCTAGAAATTGAAGAAAGTTTGGTCATCCCCTAAGACACCTCCCAGATCTCTCCCTAAATGCTGCTGCCAATAAAATATTTGCATATAAAAGGGTATGAGTGGAGAAGGGGGTGATACTGTCTCCTTTTGTACCATCCAGTGATGATACTTTCATTGTTAATTTTGTATTTCCTTAACATTAACACTATTCCTTATCTCCTGCACTGCCTGTTTAAAAAATAAGACACTTGATGCATATCTATCTGAGATAATATAAAACCAACTACCAAGTTAGAGCTCTGGACATTTGTAGATATCAGTCTTTCACAACAAGCTCTCTGTCGTCCTCCACACAGATCATGTTCCTTTGCTTTCCAGTAAAATCTCATCATAATTACCTTTATTACCTTTTGATAAACCAAATGGCATCATTAGCAAAATGTAATAAGTAGCTAAATATCTCATAATGCTCTTGTTGGTAGTTATATAGATTAAGGAACAGAAATGACAAAAACTTTGACATTTAGACCAGTTTAAAGGTCTAGTGCCCATGGAAGTAAAATACAACTGAAGGTACAAGTATTCTATATATATATTCTCTCTCTCTCTCCCCTCCTCTCCCTTCAAACATATATATATATCTTATGTATATATTATATATTATTTTAAAGTTATACATACATATATTTTATAAATATTTGTTTATTTATGCATTATACGTACATGTATGTGTATGTAGGTATGTACATATGTGTTTACGTATGTGTCCATGTATATATATATATATAAGCTTTCTTTAGCAATTCCTTTCTCAGGGATCTATATAGCTAGGCAATCACTGTATGTTGACATGACACTTAATTTTTTAGAGGTTACCTAGAACATGAAGTGTCCTTGGATGTTTCACTGGGTCGTTGTGTGAAGTTTTCTGTAGGTTTTCAGCTTATATGGCAACTCTAGGCATTTATCCGTTCCAAGGATGTTGACAAGGGGCACAAAAGAGAGGTCTCACCACAATCCAACCCGGGCCTGCACAGTCTGACAGTGCAGAGAGCATGTGATGTGATTCAGCATTGGGGGCACATTGCCCCAAGGTCACTCCTGTGAACGGGCTGAGTGACTGATTTGGGCATCCACATTTGCCATTTCTTTGGTCGAATCCCCAGCCTGCAGACGCTCCCAGTAATGCAGCACTTCCACTGTTCTCTTTAAGAGGAACATTCCTTTTTAGCAGAGTGCCTCAGGCATTTTTCTCTGGGCTGCTCCATGGGGTCCCTGTGCTCAGTGCAGGTCCATAGCAGTGCAAGGCACACACTCCACTGGCTCACCCCAGGCTTGGCCACGACTAACTTTTGCCCAGAGAGCTGAGGCAAAAGCAAGGATCTTATGAGGTCTGAAGCAAATACGTGTCCAGTGACACACTTTCCCTGACAAGAAGAAAGAAAATTGTCACTTAAATTTTCTCTCCTTTGGCTTCTAAATCAGCATCCATCCTGTTCAGTGAAACTGCTTTCAGTGTCACCACATAGGGACAGTTATCATAGTCTCTGACTAGCACATGGCCCAAAATATTTGAGAGATTGTTTACTTTTTCTGCAGATCAGTTTCTTAACACTGCTGTCGTGACATTAATTTCTCATGATAACTTCAGGGAAAAGAAGTGACCACTAGCTGTGGGGCATCCTGAGCAACCTGCTGTAAATAAAAGTGAAAATAGCTTCCTGTCCACACATAAAACCTGGAGATTCCTTTCCAAAGATAGCATTTGACCCAGATTGTACTAGAGGCATTTTCACAAAATGTCAGCTGTCAGGAAGCCATCAGCTGGAAATCCCAGAGTGAAATCCATCATGCCCCAGCCCATTTGGAGGAGAGCTGTGAGTCCTCAGGCCTGACCCCATGTCCATTGCAGTGGCCTCTGCACAGATGCCTCCTGTCCACAGAAAATGCCCAACACAACAGAGCTGGAAATCTAAAGCAGCTAAATGCCATCACTCACAAGAATAATTAATCTCATAATCACCAGCTCAGCTGGCTGTAATTGTCAATATATTGTTTTATGAGCTTCCATTGGCAGGAAATGAATGATTTCTACCGCGCAAAAATGAAACAACTCCCCGGGTATGATACAGGGATTATTTATATAGAAAAGAATAAATCATAATGAAAGTGGCAGGAAATAAATAAAAGGGCAATTCTGTTGGCTGAGTGTCTAGAGTTGAAATTTCTATCTGAGGCAGGTTCCAGGGATTTTCTATATTACTTTAGTTATTTAACCCTAGCTCCAATTTTAATGGATAGTGATTTCTGTTTTGTTCAGATATATTAAGTGTCTGGCCATTTGTGCCTTCAGAATATAACTATATATCTAATTTGGAGGGGGAAAAAAATAAAAGAATCTGGGAATTGCTGTATTCTTCCAGTAAAATTTATAGTTAGGAAGAAAACATCTACTCATTCTGCACTGTCAAAGTGGCCCATTAGCTGCACCCCTCTGCCAGGGAGGTAGATACAAAGTCAGAAGTAAAGCTAAATATGTTCAGGAAACAATATTTATCTGCCACTGAGCGTGGTATTCACTTGTCTTAGGCTACAGTGTAAGATGTAACCGAAAATATGCATTCTATCACCACGTGTTAAAACTGGGTGGGGCAGTTTTCTTTATCTCTTCCACAACCAATCCTCTCTCCAGGAGATATCTTCTGTTAATGGGCCTTTGGTCTCGCTGAATGACTGATAAAAATTACACCATCCCACTGTGAGATACTCCGCTCAGGGGGAGGAGCCAAGCAATCCTACGTGGATATAATCTGATGTTTGGAACACCACAAGAAGCCTTATCCACTGAATTCCCAGGGGACAAGAGCTCCATAACAACCACTGGACCTTCAGAGGAAGGCCAAACCCTCTACAGGATCACTGCTTCAACAGAACTACAACCATCATTTCAACAGGACTGCTGCCACCACCCTGACCAACAGGGTGTCAGTTGTATCCTGACTCTGTCAGTGTTTTTGTATTATTGCATTTATTTGCATTTTCCTATTATATTGTAGCTATGACTTGGGATCTCCCACTGGTTTGCTTTCAAACTAGCACCTCACTTTGAAAAAATTAAATAATCACGTGAAGTGGCATGATGAAACAAGCTTCACCATAGGAGAAAAGATAAGTTTTGAAGCTGAAACCTTCAAGAGTGCTGAATGAGGAAGCATCTCTGGAAGAGCAAAAATTTTACCATTTACTTTGCCTCCTTTTACATCTCACAGATAAAAGTAACTGCACCATCACTTTCCATACAAGTTTTTTTATTTTGATACAGTGTCCATTTTAGCAGACATAGTGAAAATAGAACACAATATGACTGGGGCACCAACTTGGCATGCCAGCTTTCCCCTAACCAACAGAACTGGCATTTGGTTTTCTCTAACTTTCTCACATACAAATAGATTTATTCAATATTTTGACAGGAAACCGTGAGTATATTTAAGTCCTTTTTTCCTTTAATTTTTTTGCCTACCAAGCTCATTCCACAACTTTTTTAGTGTTGCATTAAGATGTCAATTTCATATTAGCTCAGAGCAACTAGAGTTTATTCTGTGATTTTGAGTCACAACGGCCATTCTGTCAACACAATGACAGTAGTTGGAAATCAAATGTCAAAATAGCTTCAAGGTTTGTCTCATAAAGGAGCAGCCTTCAGAAAATCAACTTACATGGGCCGATATACCTGTAGATGGGTCATGTACAGCTACTAGATGACTATAGATCAACTTAGGAAGTTCTGCAGGCTTCTTCCTCTGTGTACCTACTCTTGCACTGACTCCAAGAGTCCACATGGATTTCACCAGAGGAAAGCAGGCTAAACCAAGAATTCGATCAGCAAAAGTGTTGTTGCATACACAAAAAATAATTTTCATTGATTTTACTTTAAACTAGTGAAAAAAAAGTTTTACTACTAGGTAAAAAATACTATCAACAGCAAGGCAGAGACAACAGCCAGAAACCCAAAAAACTGTTTCCTGCCCTAGTAGAGCAACTGAAGACTAAGTTTCCTTTTGGCCTGTTTCTATGCAAATGTTGAAACTCATCTCCAGAAATACACAGTCCTAACCTACTACATGTTCTTGAGGAGCAGCCATATGGTCTGGAAGGGAAAAAGCAGTCTGCATGGTGTGTACTGCATAACTATCCAGAGATGTATGTGGTGGTTTGATGACTGGTACAGCCTGCCTGCTCTCCTCTGTTTTTATAATTAAAGCATTATTTTAAACTGTATAACATGAATTCATTCTCTTGTGTCCTCAGTTCCTCCTTATAGCCTTTCCCTCTTTTAAATTTAATATATTTTCCCTTTTCTTTTTCCGTCTACAAAGAAGAACTGCACCAATTCATTTCACAGCAATCCCTTCTTGCTGCTTTCCTAATACCCATGTGCATTAAAACCTCATCCATCATTGTTTTCAAAGAGTCAGCTTTTTAATCAGATCTGTATGTATATTGGTTTGAGCATGTGGCAGTTTAATTACCCTCTTGAATATGTGAAACACATCTTTGTCATATCTACTTATATCTGAAGAGAGCCATCCTATAACACTAATTAAAGAGGGATGATGACAATTTATTCCATACTCAAATTATGTCCCATCTGTCTAGTCATCCTCCTGTTCACTCTCTGGATTAATTAAGGGTGGGGAAAGGTTGTTTCCCTGGAGTTTTGCCTAATGCAGGATGAAAAGTCTGTTTTAATGAAGAAACATATCAAATTCCTTTCTTTTTATCCCAGAGTAAAACATATAGCAGCGTAGAACAGAGTCCTTTGTTTTGCTGGACTGCTTAGCTAGTTATGTATTACATGGCATCATGAGCCCAGTTTGTGCAAGTTTACTGAATCTAGTAGCTGGTCTGAAAGGAGATGCAGCAAGGCCAACAAGTCACAGCTAGATACTCTCCTCTGATACCTGGACCCACAGCTGAAACCAATTTCATGTTGGTGTGATTGAAGGAGACCATAGTACCAAAGGGGTGCAGTGTGAAGGCACAGCAGCTTTTCAGCATTGTCTGTAATCAGTGTGAGAGTATTTTGCCCATACCATTTTCTTTAGGTATTTGAGACATCTAAGTAAACTGCAAAATCTTCTCAACTTCCTCAATCAGAAAAGTTTCAAAGAATTAATTTTTATTAACAAGACTGGGTTTGCTTCTTCCTGAGCGTACCTGCACAGATCCTGTTGTACATTTCAATCAGACCTCCCAGATGCCTAAGCCATTAATCTTCATGTAAACAGCAGCCAGAAAAGCTTTTAATGCAGGGAAGGATGAAAAGCCCTGAGGAGTCAGGACTGTGTATCAGGAAGGAAGGGATGCTACTTGTAGTAGATGCTGTCATACTCCAACACTACCTTCAGAGGGTATGTGCCAGCTGATATCACATGCCAAAAACGTGAAAAATGAGGCAGAAGAAGAGGTGTCAGCAAGGCCTGGGCTTCCGAAGCCCTCATTACATTGGCAAGTAGAGTAGAATAATTTTGATCCACTCCTGCTTTAAAAGCTTTTCTACCACTTTTTCTTATTGCTGCTGGTGATGGTGGTTTGGGGGTTTTTGGGTTTTGGCTTTTGGTCTGTTTGTTTTGCATTTTGGTTGTGTTTTTCTTCTTCCTTTAGCTGAGACTGATGCCAATGTCCTCCACTGATAAGAACGCACTGTCACCAGAGATTTTATTAGCTCAGAGAGTGACGGTGCTTTTACTACTGTGATTCTCCTCTTTATACAAGGCATTGCAAATATACTGTATGAAATTAATTTATAGAAATTACTACATGGTATTAATTTAGGGTCATCAATTGCATAGTCTATTCCGAACCTTTAGTTAGGCCAGGAGATAATAATGGCCATAAATTTGCATAAGACATGGCTGCTAAATATTAAAACTGCTAAAAGAAATTTCTTCAATAGCCATCATATTTCATTGTCATTTTTCATATTCACTATATAAACCTAGTTTGAATTTCAATATTTCTTTATGCCTACTGTACATTTTTTCCTTTCTTCCCCCCGGCCTAATGCAAAGCTAAATGAGGTACTTATGAATACTTCACTTTGTAGATTATCTGTCCCATGCTAATCCATTTTCCAAACTACATGGTAAAAAAATACAGCTCACCATACATAAAAGATTATTTACATGTATTTTTTTCTTGTAGAATGTTGAAGCTCTTCATTTTATAACTTGAAAATAAAATTTTGGGTTTGAATTTAGATAAATTCAAACCATGTTAAATAAGACAGGTATCCTGTGGCAAGGTATTTCAGCAGTTGTTATGATATGAGATTAAAGAACGTGTTTTACAATCTCAAAATTTCATTGTGGGGAGTTTTTTGACCTCAAATTATTAACAGCACTGGACAACTATGATTACTGAGACATAGAAATAAAAAACTTCTGGTTTCCATTTTTTTCTTTGTATAGCTGTCATTATTGCATTCACAGTATTGCGGTACTTTCTCTCAGCATTTTTTCCTCATTAAAGCCCAACAGTCACTGCTTCTTCTCCCTATTTAATTTCTTATTTTATCTTTTTCTGGTCTTTCACACAATCTTTTACAAATCCTTACACTCTTTTCCACTTAGACCAAACTGTCCTGGTAAGAAAATGAACTCTTCTTTTAGTGAAATTATAGAGGTTCTCTCAAGCAGACACTCCACCTTCCTCCTGCATGAAAATCCTATGCAGAGCCAGAGAGAACCACAAAAAACAAAACAAAAACATCAGGAGTTGTTTTTTTTTTTGTTTCTGTCAGCCAAGGGAAATTCTCCACATATTTAAAATAACACTTCCAGATGTCCTAAAATACTACTTTTTCTGCTTGCACATGGTTTTGAGCCACTTGCACAGTAACTCTTGCTTAAAATCTGGAATGCTATTTTCTCCCATGCAGCTCTGCAAGTAATCAGCATAAAGTTGCACACTTAGATTCATTTTAGAATTCTATAGGCTTGTAGGGATTTTGCACCTGCCTCATACAGTAAGCACACATTCCTTAAGACATTAAAAATTTCTGGCTACAAGAATATCTGAATTTAAGCAATAAATTGGTATTTGAGCCCTTAGACAAATATTCTTTCACTAAGTATAGTGGGGGAAAAAGACCATTTATAATGCATCCTATTTCTAATATTTTTTATACCTCCAACTCAGCTCTACAACATGAATGGTTGGGTAGCAAAAGAAGATGCCTTAAGAGATATGATGACGGGGTTTCTTCACCTTAGTCAAGTATAATCACAGGAGAATGTGCTAACATAATAGTATGAAAAAATGTGACTCTCTTCTCAGCACACAGAGGTTGAAATCTCATTCTCCCACTCCAGAAAAGTCTCAATAAAATCTTCCAATCTTGTTATTTCATCCTCTTTGTCTGCAAACTAGAAAATCTAGTCTTGTAGAAAGATACTAAGACATTTTATTTCCATACTATGTTAGTATGTTTCCTATAAGATTGCAATTTTAGCTCTCAGTTTTTCCCCTTGCCTCCTCTCTGCTAAGATAGTTAATTGGTGATCCTTTTCCCCATTTTGGATATCTTACTAATTAGCTTTACAAGGGCTGTTTCCAAGATGTTACTTATAAGAACAATGTCATAGTAAAATCTGAGCCTTTGCTTTGAAAGCAATAGCAGCACATTCAGTACTAAAAAAGGAATACAAGGAGGAGTGGTTTCACTTGCAAACTCTTTTAACCAGTCCATCATAAGCATTTCCATGAATTTAATAAAAGTACCAATATTCAATATTCTGAACCTAATGTAATAAATGGTTATCATATTACCCAGCCTTAAAAATTGCTTTACATAATGTAATCACTTACTTGCTCTAATTGAATTTCACTTTACATCATTTAATAAATGAATGCTGATCATTTGACATAATTGAGTAAGTAGTTCAGCTCATTCTCTGTACTTCTTAGGTCAAAAATTATTTGCATCATCTTCCAGGATGATACCGTGATATTTTAGAGTTAGGCTTCCTTTCTTCTCTCAGCTTCTTTATTACCCTGCGTAATTCCACCTTCTAGGAAGGAGGCTAACCTAGATGTACAAGCCAAATTTTTCAAGAAAATACAAAGTGTAACTCTACAACCTCCTGCTACTCTGCACAGTGCAACTCTACAAGAGACTACAAAAGCCATAATTTCAATTAAAGAGTCTTTTTAACTGATTTAACAATATCCATATAAGATAGGCAGGGATTGAGTCTTCAATCACTTTCTAGCAAAGCCTAGATTTTCTACTTTGTGTTTGTGAGACAGAATTTAATTTTGAACTGAAAAGACAAGAGATTTGATGAAGAACAACTCATAATTCAGAAGCTGAATTATGTTCTACTCAGAGTTAAATCAAGCCATCATTCACAATAAAGGAAAAAGGGAAAAAATATAGAGTTCTTGGAAAAAAAGTTAGAAAGAGGGAAAGACAGAAAGACAGTTGAGAAAAAGCTGCAATAATGTCTTATATTTCAGAAACAATTCTACTTTTCTGACTGTTGCCTTCTACAAAAGATATCACAGTATAATCACCAGCTTCTGCATGGAATATATGGGATTTATATCTATATCTATATAAAAGCTCTGTAAAATAGTAATCACAGAATATATTTCCAGCTTTGTGCTGGATATCAGTTTTTCCCCTTCAAATCTAAAGCAACGTACTTCTCAGAAAAGTTAACTGTAAGTCATCTGCTGCCTTTCTTTACAGCTGCTAATTTTTTTAGATTATGAAAAACAGCTGGTGATCCTTTCAGAATGAAGGCTACAAAATGCATAGAATGCAATAGCACCCAAGGATTTATGCATCTTACAGTATAGAAACCAAGTGCACTTGCTTAGAAATAGTACCATTTTTATTTCAAAAGAAGTTATTCCTGTCCAGAAGTAAGTATTCAGAATCAAACTGCCAAATATCAAATGGACAATAAACCTATTGTTTTGTCTTCTACTCTCTTAAGAATCCTTTATAGCTAGATTATGTCTATCTCATGCATCCTCACACATATTACCAGGTTTAAGATGTGCTCTTCTACAGGAAAGAATATGCAAGGGAAAAAATAACTAATAAAAGCTATTTCATATATTTAATGTCCAGTTAATTAATTTAATATTTATATTTTCATTCTCTTAGTACAGTAAGAATAAAGGGACTCATGAATGACCTTAACTTTTAGCAGACAGGAGAATAGATGAAGATATCCACATCAGTAACTCTCTTTAATCACCTTGAAATTATTACTTTCTTCTTAGTGATGAAAAATATGGGCATTCCCCTCTAAGAGACTCTGGCTCAGAAAGTGTAAAGTAAGTTGTAAGGTAAAAGATTTAAGAATAATAACCTCCTTAATGAAGGCAAATGGTAAAAAGGTTCTTTATCTACTCCACTCTTCCACTTTCCTTTATACAATAAATTCTTTCTCCCTGGGCCTATTGCTGTCGCTTCATTGCATCTTTTTAATGTCATAACAGTAATTTGCATTACAAAGCATTTATGTGCCAGGGTACCACAAAGTCCCTATTGTGGCGCTTAACTAGACAAACTTCATTCATTGCCACACCCATCCCATGTCATTCCCTCTTTATTTAAGAACTACTCTGTCTAATGACTTAAATATTTTCCTTTTTCTAAAGCAATACCTTAATTGTTTGAGGTAGGTTTGGAAGGAGGTGTATGGATTTTGGTGGGATTTTTGCTTGCTTTGGGTTTGTTGTTTTGGTTTTTTTATACTGGAGGAGATTTGCAGTATATCTCATGTTTGTTGTTTCACATGGCTAATAATTAGCATTCAAGAACAGACCTAATGTTCTCTGTTTTTTTTCTCTTTTCTGCTTGTAAAAATCAGCATCTGGTGATTTAGGGCCTGAAATTTGCACTAAGTTACCTGAAGTTTGGTAAAAGACATAGAGCAATAATGATTGAATTGATTATTACTTCAAGCACTAAAGGAATTGCCAGGTCCAGCACTTTTGGTGACCCAGGCCTTGTCCTTGTTTCCAGCCCAGTAAAACCATGTGGTGCAGTTGTAGGCCCTGGAGATCTCCTACACACACTCACCAAAGGCTAGAGTTGCTGGAGTGCCCATTCCCAGGCCAGCAGAAGGGCTCAGGACACTTTCCAAAGAGATACATACATACAAGCACAGTCCAGCGCAGGTGGAGCAGAGCCTTTGCCAGCACCTCTCTAAACACCAACAGCACTGACATAAACAAGCATATGTCTAACCTCCACATGCTAGGTTAGTCCCTTTCAGCACATGCAGGCTGGAGGGAGACTGACAGAAAACTAATAAGTGGTAATAAGTGGATTTAATAAGAAGGGCAGACATATCTTAAGAAAAAGCAGTGTATTTCTAGCATAATTCAAGCACACACTACTTTTTTTGCAAAAAATAATTGACTCCTTCCTTGCTCTGTCATGAAATAAATGAATGAATACAGACAGACTTCCTTGCTCTATTATTTGGGAATTCTTCCTGTGCAACTCTCAAGACTGCTTTACCTCCTGCTGCTCATCATGGTATTACTTACTCTGTTGCTGTCAAATCTACTTAGATTGTACCTTCATGCCACTTCAAAAACTGAAGAATAAGTTACTTAAACCAGCATTTTAGCAAGAAAAAATAAATATTAAACTTTATCCAAAGGACATCTTATAGAAAAACCAAAGCTTCCAACACAAGTTTGCACATTAATTGCTCTGCAAGATTCTAGTACAGTTAAGATGCCGTCCAAAAGCTCACAACCTCACAACAAGTTGCCCTGAGCCAGATACACCTTTTCTTACTGCTTCCTTCCCCTGCACTCACATACAGTGGTTTTGTGTCTGCACAAGCTGAAGACTTGTCCCCAGAAGATTTTCACATAAAGAATGCTTACTGAAAAATAACCTGTGGGAAAACTGATCTAAGATCATGACACTAAAGAAAAAAAAATCCAACAGTTATCAATTAGTTTGATTCATGATTATTATTATTTATGCAATTTTTCAAAATTTTGTTCCAATGCAACAAGAAAGTAGTAAAAAGCCAAGGAAACATGTAGCAAAAGGTCCAGAAAAGCAGCTAGTACCTATAGTCCTGTGAGAAGACATATGAGTCCAGAATAGAAAGTTCACAGAATGGCTGACGTCTCATGAGGATGCAATTGCTGACAGCAGCCAAGAGCTCCAGGATGCTTAGCACAATACAAGACCAAAAAATGTACAGCATGGAGAAACACAACTGGTCTTCCAGCTTCTTTAGACAGCCTTCCTCAGAAAGCTGCTCCACATGGCCTAAGTCTCCCCTGCAGAGGGAATGCTTCTCCTTACAGCAGCTTTCAGGGACACAAGTTGGATCATGCAAAGATGATGCCTTTAGCCAGTCTGTGTAGTTGTGGACCCCACAACAGTGCAGCTTCCTCTGTATCACATCCACAGCACTGCTTCCAGGATCCTGAGAGCATGTCCAGTTGTGCTGGTGAACAAGGTAACTGATAGCACTTTCCAGCTGAGAAGCTGTCCTAACACAGTAGGAACATGCCAGAGCTACTGAAGACATTTCTAAGCAAAGAAGGAGCAGCAGCAAGTACATGAAAGTCCCTTGCTGATTGCGGGAACTCTTCACAGAAATAGAGAGAGCCAAAACTCCAATAGGTAGCAATGTAAGTGCAGTTACAAGAGCCAACCAACCAGGGAGAGACAAGTAAGCCTCCTGAAATAAATATCTGTAGTTCTTGAACATCAGGATTGCTGAAACTCCACCATACATGTGAGCCACAGCAGTACCCCAGAAGATGAAGCCTAAGAACCTCAGCACAGATCGAGCAAAGGACCTACGGTAAGCATCCTCATAGCACCACAAGGAAGGCAGACCCATCACAGCCCTAACTCTCCTCATTGTGCTCACTCCAGCTAATCCTCCTCATCAGCATTTAAGAGGCTTCAACCCCACTTATCCAGGTGCAGCAGATGATATCTCCACCTAAAAACAATTTGCAAGAGAGCAACTCAGATAAGGCTCCTTAGGACAAAGACTGAGCCCTGAATCAGCTTGATCACATGCTGCTGCTGCTGCAGCTTGTTCAGCACAGCCTGCAGGAACCAAGAAGGTATGTCCCCAGCTTGCTGTGGAGGGTCCCTTACTCAGCTGTCACTGGAGACATTTGCACTTGAAGGAGGACAGCTGGAAGAAGGCTGCATTCCTTTCATGTGTGGAAGACCTAAATGCGGAGGAATAGTCAAAGTGGTAGCGAGCACTGCTTTCTCAGATTACTTGGACTACCCAATTCTCCAGCAGTAGCCAGGATGGCAACACATGGGCAAGTCAGAGCCATTGACAAATGGCTCTGATTGGAGCAGAGCTTAATGGCTCTGGTTTAAGCAAAGCTATTCAATAAGGAATCTCCACAGGTGATATTCACCTAGACTTATTATCCTCCTTTATCATTCATTCAGTGTTTTAAGGGCCATAATGATGTTAATAATATTCTGCCCTTTTTTACTCAGCAAGACTTCTCTATAGACAGCTTCAATTACTCAAGACACCTGGATGAGAAATCCCAGCTATTTCACACTTTTACCCCTCAGCTTGTCTTGCCAGTGATCTGACTGACTGCTGTTATGACTGAATACAAGAGGCAGTAAGTGCTATATTAATTTTTCCTTGTGTGTAAAGAAACTGAACTACATACCAGCTAAATCACTTCACAATAATAACAAAGGGAATTGATGCCACTTTATCAGCATTATCAGAAGAATATTATTGCTCAAATTTGTGGTATGCATGAGCCATGCAGGATTGGAAACTCAAATAAATCTTGCCACAGGTGCCAGGAAGGCAGACCCCAAGCCCAGCAGTGATTCTGTAATTGTCCTGATGAAGTCCCTTAAGGTCTCTTTGGTTTCCCAAGACATAGAGCGTGACTAATGCAACATACATACATAAGGGAGAATAGAGAGAGATGATCCTCATTTTCAGAAACATGAGCACCTGCACACCTGACAGAAAATCAGAATAATTTGGTGCTAAGATCCCTGGAACCCTGTTAAAGTCTCAGCAAAACTGATGATCCCACATCTGTCAGACATTTTACAAGAACCTATTGCTGATATATACAGTATGCATACACAGATGTTGGGCGGATTCCCATCAAAATCTCTTTCTATATGCTGTACAAACAAGTTATTAAGGCTAATTATTTTGGAATGAGATAAATTGCTTTTATTATTTTTAATCTTTTCATTAACAGTAATTAGCATGCAGTGATTAACTTGTTAAATCTTAACAAAATCCTTCTTTCAAAGATGCTCTTGAATGTTGTCTTCCTTCTCTGATGTCTGTGTCTGTCCTCTCTCCTGTTCCACCTGCTGCTACCCCCCAGCCCTCCTGCTGTGTTGGTTTTGCTGCCATTCATTTAGTCTCTTGAATGCTTTTTTCCCTGATTTCTGTCTTCTGCATCAGGAGATGGGGAAGGGTGGCAACAGAATTCCCCCTCACATCTGTACACACATGGATGCCACACTGATTTGTTTCCACAGTGCAGGAAAAAAATATCAGAAAAGTGTGAGGAAACATATCAGAAACACATCAGAAAATACTGTGAGGTGTACTACTGTTTTTTAGCTTGCAAGCTTTGTGAACAAAAGCATGTCAGCCTGCCTCTTTTCCTTTCTGCCCTTTCCTGTGCCCATAAAGCTAAATGAGATATTAAGAAATGAGTTACAACATAACTTCCATTTAGCTTATTCTACATCTCTGTGTTCGTGGCAGAACAAATGGGCCAGAGATCATAGCAGACCACCAGTTCAATACGGAAATCAGAAGCACCAACACTAAACATTGACTCGGAGCCAGTACCCAGGTGAGAGGTCTCAGTGTCCTTGGGGGAAACAGAGCACACTCAGCAGCATGGAAGAGGGAATTGCAGCAGTGGCAACAAATATTGGCAGAGCTATCTAAAACCCCTCACCCTCTATTTGCTATGCAATGCATAGGCACTCAAAAAAGAAAGCCTCTGCTCAAAATGTAAGATGATGGACAAGAAAAACAGAATTGGTCTCTGAAGTAACCAAAAGACAAACTGGCACCCTCAGTAACACTGCCTTTGTGATAAGTCATTTTACCTGTGTGTGTGGACAAAAGCTTGAAAAAGCAGTGTGCAAAGCTATCCATCAGGAGACTGTAATGTGACAAAGAGAATATAGGTATGACAGAATAGGAATACTCCTCTGTTTTCTTTACAGTGGTAAACAGCACAACATGATAAATGCTGTCCCTATTTTCTCTGAAGTTGTTCCTGCTTATGAACTGATGAGTATTGAAATTCAAATGTGGGTGTAACAGATAAGACACCATAGATAAACTATTTTCTGGAATGTTGCTGAAAGTATAATCCTTCAAGTTACTAAAATGTCAACAGTATACTTTTTTTTTTGCATTCACTGCTCTAGAAAGCTATAACTTTGAACAGCTCTGATGTGCCCAGAAGGTCAGAGGAGCTCATTCCATCTGGCCCCAGGAGCAGAACCAGAGAGCCACACAAGCCAAAGTTGTGTTTGTGCAGTGTAGGCAGCTGACTAAACTCATTTTGGATGACACAGGCTGTCATACAGATTGATCAGGGAGCATAGCTGAGCTGTAAGGGGCAACAATTCACATCAAGATGGCCAGCTAGTCTGTTCAGACTCGTGTGAACAAGACAAAGTCTAGAGGTGACCATGGCATTAGGCTATAGCTACACAAGCCCATCTTAGAATCACAGTCACATAATGGTTTGAGTTGGAAGAAACCTTACAGATTATCTCATTCTTGTACCCCTGCCACAGGCAAGAAACGTTTCACTAGACCAGACCAGACAATCTTCTAAGCTTCTTACAGGCCTCCTATAAAAAGATACAGGATCTCAAAGCCATAACCTCAGGAACTGCTCAAAGTGTCCCAGTGCCACAGACAAACCCCAAAACTGCCTCTGTAAAACAGCTGCTACTTCTCCTGTAGCCCATGTACAGATGAAGATGTAGATGGTGAAATCTACTTAAAGCACTCAGAAGGAGATTTGTTTTGAGAGTTTGAACTTCTAAAGGCCTTGTTAGATTAAGGCACACGTAGCATAAAATAAAAAACCATTCTTTAAACCTTTAAGACCATTCTAAAAAACAGTGGTTTTTATCAATTTCATCAACTCCACTTTTACAATAAGCTTCCCCACTACTACATACCTTCTTGACACCTCCACTGGGTGGCAGCTGATGTGTCACCCAATTGGGCTGACAAATCCAGAAAAAGTGAAAATGGGTATCCGTGGTATTGGTCCTCCTTTCACTGGTCCAAATCCTTTCTGCTGGTGTTGGCAGTACATCTTTCCCAAGTCAAAGAGAATTCACACTGATTTTTTCCACTTTCCAAGAAAAGCCCTGACTGGATGTGACTGCATGTAAAGTGGCAAAAATTAAATAGTAATATGTGGGGGGAGGGGAGAAGGAAACCAAAACCAACCTTTGTTTCTTCTGGATCAAGCTATAACAGGCACTCAAAACTCCACACAGCAGAAGGACTGGGTACCAACTGGAAAGCCATCTCTAAAACACTGAAATCTGCAACGTGCATTGCCTCTTTGAGAATAAAGAACACTGTTTTATGCAACATGTCGTATATTACAAGATCATTAAGGCAGCCCAAATGGAGGAAGATAAAAAGCCCTGGTTGGACCCAGTGCCTACAGCTGCAGCCATGCACAGCCAGTTTCCATAGTAACCAAAGCGAGGTGATACTGCCTTGCGTGAGACTGATGCCTCCCATGGAAAGCTTGAAGCAAACAGAGGTATGACTACCAGCTCCTGTTCATGGAGAAAATGTACTCCGCTCAAGAGCTGATTTACCATTACTGACATGTTTGAATGCAAGTCTGTCAGTTCTCTACCCTGGCTCCATTTGCCACACCAAAAGTACCCTTTTTGTGATTGAGGAAACACAACAAATGTTTTCAGGCTTTTATTTGGTTTTGCTTTTAAGATTCCACACATTCATTGGTGTTGAAAATATTCAAAATCAAATGTCAAGAGTTTGGTGTTTTCAAGTATTTCCCTCTTTCTTTCCTTTTATTAATTGAACATTTTAAAATGCAGACTAAAAGCTTTTTCCTTTTTTATTGTTAAATCTTATTTTCCCCTTCCTTTTTTTTTTTTTTGGCTTGCCAGTCTGTAATTTCTCTGAAATACCTTGTGACTGGATGAATACAGAATATCAAACTGTGAAAAAAGGAGGGGAAAAAACTCACTTTCCATATTTCTGTCAATTCCAAAATTGGAGAACATTTTAAAAGACACAGAATGGCAAAAGAAAAAAATAAATTACAGTTAAAAGGGAACTTCTGTTCTTTTGATTGTCTTTATTGCAGTTAGTAATAAAAACAGATTTGAAGAAATGGTACTTTGTAAAACCTTCAAAAAATTAGGAAAGGGCTGAATACCATGAAATTCAAGTCACCTTGACTTTTAAAGTATTTTGTGACTTGGTTTTCATCGTTTTCAACCATCACTAGCTACAATACTACTTATGTGAATGCAGTACTTTCATTTGTAGTTGAAAACATATGCAAGGTTTCTGGGCATTGTCTGAAAAAGACTCTTAATTTGAAATATAGGGCCTTTAATTGTTCAGCTGACAGATTTCTCTTTGGGGAGGAAGTGAGGAGCGCCTGCATACATTATCTGGAAGTTATGAAGACCTGACAAGACACTAAAACTTGTCAGAACTTCTCAGGAGTGAAGTTTGTTCTTTGTGTCTCCTCAGAAAATGGAATCCTTGTACAATGCTTTTTCCTCAAGAGAAGTCTTTCATGCAACACTGGGCTGGAGCCCTTCTGGCCAGTTTTCTCCATTGTATTGCATGTGAAAACTCAGATCTTAGCAAAATGTAGCATTTTACTTGTGAACTTTTGCCCAACTAGTGAATGAATCCAACTGTGCAGCCGTAAAGCAGTAAGAAGTGAATAAAAATTTGGAAATATTTTTTTAATATTGATACTTTAAAATATTGATACTTTAAATGTATACATCACCTGATACAGGTCTTTCAAATTAATTTTCTGATAAATCTTAAGATCAGTCAGTCTCAGCATCCTAAATTACAGAGGTACTTTTACAAATTACTAGACTCATTTCCGGACGCAATATCAGTTTTTTCTTGAGAGCACTGCAGCAGTGATGTACTTGTTTGAGTGTTATTGGACCCTGTACTCAAACTTGGCTATAGAGGAGAGATTCAGCATGATCACATGCAAAAAATTCTTGATTGCATTTTCACTTGAGCAGCAATTTAGGATTAAAAAAAACCCCATTGTAGCAGCAACGATGTTATGAGCCTAAGACTACTTCTGAAGTACTTGTCCTGTCCAAAGATACATACAGCAACTTCTTTAAGTTGAGAGCATTGGATTATCTTGGTGTGAGCAGCTTGCAGACCTCTCTAGACCTGTAATGGGAGCTTACACAAAATAATGGAATTTGTGCAGACTGTGCTTCATTAACTCATTGGAGATATTTTGCAGGGTGCAGGTTCTTCTTCAGCTGATTGACTGGGGGAAACCTATCAATTAGAATATTAATTTTGGTTTAATCTAAATAATTGTTTACAGGTCACATTTTTCCACCAAGAAAGATATTAGTAAAGAATGTTTTCAGCCTACAAGATAGCTGAAAATTTAGCCAAGTGAAATTAAAAGGTGTATTTGATAGAGTCCTTGTCTGTTTTTACTGGCATAGCAGTAAGAATATCTGTATCAGACCTAATGTTCATCTCATACCAGGTTTTATAGTGACTGTACAAAAGAATTTATTTTTATTACCTTTTGTAAGTCATGATATGAGCATATAAAATGTCAACTTTGTCAGAATTAGTCTTATAGCACATTTCAAAGAAGTGGAACCAATTTTAATAGGATTTTTATGCATCTCCATTCAGATGAAATGCAGTTTTTAGAGGGAAAAAAAATCAAAACCAAAGAAATATGCAATTTATTTCTGTGCTCTACTTCTAGCTCCAATCTCTCCACCAAACAATTGTCTTCAAGAGGTATTCTGCATTTAAATGGAGATGCTGTCATTGACAGAGAAAGGATCTATTATGTTTAAAATCATACAAGCATCTAAATACAAAAAAAAAAAAAAGACAAATAAATGAAAATATATTTGAACATGGAATGTAAAAACACATTTAAGGGAGAGAAAATGTGAATGCATTCCAGTACCAGGAATTATGTCTCTGCTATCTTCCAGACCAATGACAAGTAGAACAACTTGGCATTGTCTTAGTAGGAGTAATTTTATTTTATTTCAGAATTTAGGTACTCATCAAAACTTTATTTTTGAGCTTCAAGCCCCACTGCTGGGGACCAGAGGCCTTTTCAGAAGTTCCCATAATGCTGAAATCCAGCTAGGTCTACCAAAAATATTCCAGTACTCTAGAAACACATTACCCTTTCCCACAGCATCTTGATGTGTGTGGTTATTGTTACCCAAGCATCTTCTTCAGCACCTTCCAGCAGACCTGGGCTCTGGGATACGTTCTGTGTGAGAAAGCCCAGACAGCTCTCTTGCCTACAGCTCAGTCTGAGGCAATTTTCCGCAGTACCGATTATAGTCCTGAGTGAGTACTTGCTCCAGCATGAATATCCATGCCAGTATAAACCAAGACGTGCAAGTATTCCCATTGTCAACAGTCAGATAAAAGTCAGAGACCCAGTGTGAAGCTGAGGGGTGACAAAGGAAAAAAAGATTTGTAGTAAAAACTGTGGGTAGGTTTAGACAAATTCCATTCATTGTTGCTGCCAATGAAACAGACAATGATGAAGAGCATAGTTGCTGAATCAAGATAAAAGCTACCGAAAATACTAAAAAAAAAAAAAAAGCATTAACTGGATTTTTCTCCTTCAATCCCCTTCCAAAACTTGTTTGGGTGGTCTCTCTAACAAAATAAGATAATTTCCATTTCTCTGATTGGCATTGTGAGAGCAATCACTCAGGACTGAATAGAAAATTGCTCCATAATCCTGGTAGTAACTGTGGTCTTCCTTTTGCAGAGAACAAAGTGCCAGATTACTCAGGGCTACCCTGAGCTTTCATCCAAAATAAAGAAATCAGGTATTACCTAAGCTTTCATTCCTACCACCACCCACTCAACAAGCACAAGGTGATGCAGTGCCCATGATATTCAGGGAAACTCTTGTTTCATGCTGATGGAAGGGTAACCTTGCGACTCCTTGTACACATTTCCCTCCCTCAATATTCATTTGCAGGTGGACATTGGAGACATATCAGAGTGGTACAGGCATAGGAAGCATCAGAGGTAGATATCCATTACTTTAGGGAATTGAACAGCCATTTTTGACAAATGATCAGGCACCAGTAGACAGCTAGACAAAATCGGTAGTTAGGCAAAAATGTTTATTATGAACCCCAGTTGTGGAGAATTTTCACAAAGTGTGAAATTTTAGGCAGAGAATCTTTCAGAAGTATCTGCTCTGATCTAAAATCCTCAATGTGTGGGCCACAGCATTCAAAGGGAAGTGAACACTGCAATTTCACTTCACTGGCAACCATGTGGGCCTCCAAATGCCAATGGGCCGGAAGTCCATTTAACAGCAGTCCCCAGAGTCATGGAGGGGGCCAGAACCTCAGGAGCAAGACAAAGGTTCTACCTGTGCCCCGAGGGTTACAGCAATGGTGGAGGTGACCAGAACAGCATCATTTTCTCCACATGCCATGCTGACATATTTCACCATCAATATGTTCACTTAGGAAACAAAGTGGTATTTACAGACCTGTCAGCAAGTGGAATGCATAAATTTATTGCAGGCACCTAATAAGAGCTCCAGTTTCCAGAAAACATGGGATTCAAAGGGAGTGGAGCTGACAGAAGCTTCTGCAAAGACATTTTGCAGAGGAGGGAAGGGGCAACAGCTGAGGCCATGGACCTTCCTAGATTTGCTGTGGCACAGATTGGCTCTCAGTGTCTTTCCTATTCCCACAGTACAGAGACTGTGCAAAATGCTTTCCTCCTGTGCAAAGTGCTCAAAGGAAGATAAGACATTGTGCGGGGAAAAGTGGAAAAAAATTCTTCTGTGTTCATTGCATTCCTACTAAGAACAAGCTGCTCTTACTCAAATATTCAAGACTTTATCCATCCTGGATGTTTGCCATGTGGCAGCCCCATTCATTTTAACACAAAAATGTAGTGGTGCTCAACCTGTCTTTAACAAGTGTCACTTTGACAAATGCTTTTGGTAAGCCTTAAAAATACTGAAATAGCACATGGAATCATGACAGAGTCCATATCCCTGACTAACATGGTAACAACCACCGCTGAAAACCAGTGTTTCTTTAGATTTAAAAGCACTGAAATAATGGTAAAACCTGCTAAATACACACACATTCTAGGTTTGTATAGGTTCAGTCTGGATATTTAACTGCTTTATTTGTAAAAAATGGTTATGCAATTTACCAGACAGGTATATCTTCTGTTTAATTTAAAATATCTTCAATATTGCACAGGTGAGATACCAGAAGAATGGCAACTGTGGTTTTGGGTTCACCATGCTTCAATATTATTCTTTCAATAAGTAATGGTGAAATGTTTGCTAGTGGCTAGTAGTAAAACCTATTATAAAAATACATTGTCCTTCCCAACAAGTAGATCTCAGACACCATGATCCATGCCTCAGTTTCACACTACCCCTCTGGACAAATTTGCAGGTAGCAGTAAAAAGTAGAACTCAATTGAACAAAGCATTCAGGTGCCACAGATTTGAAAGCAGCAGGAATAGAAGGCAATAAAATGAGCTTTGATAAATGAAAAAGCCTGTGCTCAGAGAGAAATACGAACAAGCACCTGATGACACAGAGATTACCCGGCAGCCAAAACTGGCACATTAAAACAGACCTACTGTTTTTTTCAGTCATATTCTCATGCTTGCAAGTGACTCTGAGAAGGCAGATTGCAGAAAAAGATACAGGTGAAAAGTCAAAGTAAACTCGAACACTGCCAAAGATTTCAGAGTTAGCAAAAAGGGTCCAGGCTAGGATTCTTTGCCCTATAGAAGAAGTTCTTTATAAAAAATGAAATTTGAATACATAAATATAATAAATATTAAGAATTTTTCTTGCCTAGAAAGTGAATATTTTCATGAATTTAAGTAGAACTTGAAATTGTAGCCTAGGATTTCAGATTTCAAGGGGGAAAAAATCAAATATTTTGCAAGAATATTTTAAACATTTCAGGGAAACTCCAGGGATATTTTACTTAATTTATTTTCATTTTAAAATTATCTTTAATTTCAAGGGTTTTTTAAAAGTACTTTAGGTATTATGATATAATTCAGAACAATATGTTTAACGGACTGGAACAGTATTCTGCAACTGTCTCCCTAGGGAATTTCAGGGTATCTTGCTTTTTTTTTTTTTTTTTCCTGAACCAAAATTGAAAAAAGATTTTCCAAAAATACAGAGAAGAGAGTACACTGGCAGTGAAAAAAAGACATTAAAATCTCCATCATTTTAAAAGGGAGAAAGGAGATTTCTATGCACATTTCCCTTTTCTGACTTAGATCTCACCCTGCCTCACTTCTGCAAAACCTCCTACACCCTTTAAGAATGGAGAAACCAGTTCCACAACTAGGCTCAATTGCTCTTATTTTCAAGGTAAATGCAGATGAAAATTTTTGAACTCTTTCTGATCTCTTTGTAGGCAGAAACATGTATCTTAAACAGATGTGTACAAACAAGTCCAGAAACCTTCCCTAGAGAATATGTGCATGAAAGAACTAGAGGTTATCCATACTAATGAGTTTTAATACTTTTCATTCTTAGTAATGCTGCCATATACACCTGTACAAATGACAGTCTCTTCCCAGTGGTCTTTTGTGTAAGGAAGAAAAAATCCTAAAATCCTTTCATTATCAACTCCACAATAAAGTCTGAAGTGGAAAGACAGCTTTCCAAGCCTCTCCTACGTAATTAAATATAAGTTTGGTTATACAGCAAGTATTCTGAAATGACACAAAATCCTGTGAAATCAAAATGAGAGCTAGCCTGCACATGTTTATTTAAATCACCTCACATCAGGTAAATTTAAAGTGCTTAATCTAAATATATAGGTACTGCCATTTTAGATATTGAACTGCTGAATTGTCCACACTGACAAAGCTGGAAAAAGTATAAATGGGACTAAAAGCCTGAATAATATTAAACCATTCGTTTATCAGCAAGGATGTAAGAAATGAATATTCATGCAATAGATAATATTTTTATGAATAGATTAACAGGTAGAGATAGGTGCTTGCTTTTGCATTTAATTTTCACTCTTTCTTAAATGAAAGAATAAATCATATCAATGCAGACTGCTTAGAATGGATTTTACTTGAATTTGAATAGCTGCAAAAATTGACATATTAAGTAAAGTTCACTTTGTAAAATGGGTGTTGAATGGGTAGTTGAATAAAGGAACCTTTAATTTGAAATTTAACCTTTTAAAAAATATATGTATAATAAAAGTAATTTAGGGCAATACCTTAGCTTAGGCTGTGTGCTGTTTGTCTAGGAATCTTTTTTTGGAGGATTTTTCTTTTTATTTTCCGTCTGTTATTTGTAGAATGTGAATTAAACCAGTGTAATATCAGTAATACCAATTAAAGAAACAATATACAATCAAATAACAAAAGGTAATCTAGGGTCCAGCCTTGGAAGTTTTCCTAAATTTGCATTTACCTTTTCTGTATTTTTTTAATAATTTTTGGGTAACAGAAAAAGGAAAAGTTGCATTTAAAGGAGACAGGAAATGTTACCACATAGTCTATCCCAAGCATATTGTCATCATAGTGATAAAGAGAATAAGAAATGAAGGGTTTTTTTCCTGACTTCTTAAATTTATAGTTAATACATCAAAATAAACCAAATACTTTTAAACTGAGGATGACAGGATTTAATTAATAGATTTTTTTAACATGTATCTATTTCTTTCAATAAATAATCTCAGGGAAGTACTGCAGAAGGTGACCTGCTAATCACAAAGAATATAAATAAGAGTTAAAACTTCATAAGTAAGAGTTAAATATCTCACTCCTTGTAATGACTTCAGGGTAGGGAAAAGGGGAAGGAACTCAGTAAGTCAAATGGATCCTGAAGTTGTGTGGGAGAGATTAAGAGAAGATTATCTGCAAAACTCGAGTACAAGCATAAGCTTTGGGAAGGATAAACTACAAGAAAAACCCCTTTCTGCCTTTTGAACTACTCTGAGCTTTCCATAAATAGTAATGATAAGAACTAAGTTATTCTGTTGATGACACCCTGTACATTAAGGCAGGCAAGGAGAAGAAGGCTGATCTCTCACTGTCGTTGACATTATTCCACTTCCAATCTTTCTTTGCCTTTAAGAGTGTATATTTTCATGCCAGATATTCCTTTTCAAATTTCATGGCCCTGTGTTCAGTGGGCTTTAATGTCACTTGACTTCTCAGGTGAGCATAACAGTCCTGGTCATCAAGTATTTTTCTGCACCAATGTTCTGATTTGCATTCACAAGAAACCTAAATATGGGAAAAACAAAGGCTCTACTAAGCCCCTCCAGTAACCTGTTTGCTTTGGGTAGCCAGGATTATGGCTGGAAAGAGCATCACCAATGACACAATCGCTTGGGATTTTGGTCCTGCTGTGATTCTATTGACCAAATATTGCTATGCAACTAAAATAAAAATAACCAAAGCATTTTTCAAGGACCTTACTTTCTTTACATGTCAACCTCATACTAAAACATTTGTTATTGTGTGCAAGATTTAGACTGAGTCACATCCTCTTTATGCATGGGTTGACATTTACCTCACTGACATTTATCCAGGCAATGGCTGCCCCACTCATAAAAGAAGTACTTAGTTATTGAATATTTGTGGCTATTTACTGTTGTACGAACAGGTAACTCTCAGAAAAAGCCCTGTTCCAGAGTGCATCTTCACTTCCAAGACATCAATTTTCTTACTTCATGAGCTAGATTTTATTTAAAATATGCCATGTTAGTTTTTCCTGATCTAATTTGTATCTTTTAGATACCACCTCCACTAGTGGCCTTTTTTTTTCATAGAAAAGTCACTCATATGTGTAACATGAAAGACAACTACCTATATCTTCATATCTTCTGTTAGTTATATACCCTACACCAACACAGAGGTAGGGGTCCTTGTCCACATGCTCTTTTATATGTTACCTGCATAGTTTTTTGACACTCTCAATTCATTCTCACTTGGAATGCTTCATTGCCTTCAGCAGCCACCCCTGGCTTTTTAAGGCAGATGAGAGAAGGGCTATTTTTCTGTTGAGTTTAAACTTTGCTCTTCTAACTGCATCATGAGAAGGAGCTTTGAAATCATTATCAGTAGTCATAACTGCTGTAGGAAAGCACTGGAACCCTGCAAGCAAGAGACAAATTTTACTGCAGGAGTCTGACCCTAAATCTTTCTGAATTACCAGCACTGCATTTACCCTGCCCACAGTTCCCATAGACACCATTCAGTTCCTTTTGGGAGAATTGAGCCAGCCACACACCTCCCACTGAGCTCCTCGACAAGGAGGAACAACCAATATTCTTCTATCAGAGAGATCATGTACTGAAACTAAATCCTAGATGAAGGACAAAAAGGGGCACTAGGGTTTGAGAAAGTTGTAAATTTAGGTCACTTTGAGAAGTGAAATTAAAGGCCATGCTCAACTACCTGTAAATCTGGGAGTATTTTTACTTTTCAGGTTTGAATCTTTAAGAAGAAGCAACTGAGAAAGCACAAGGATAATACATGATGAAAAATTATGTTTACCACTGAGACCAGCAGAGACACTTCAGAGAAGAGAACAGAAACCACAGTGCTGCAACAGAATCATTTAACTCTCCTCTTCTGTGCTTGCTTATTGTTCCTAAGTCCTGCACCTTGTCTTCAAACAGAATTTTGCCTTCATTGTCTCTTACCAGCCTCCTGCACAATTGACAGGCTGATCAGTTAGGGCACCAGAGCACAGATCTTGAAGCAATACCTCAGGACCTGCATTCCCCTCAGGCCACCTACCTGTTTCCCCCCCATGCAGATCCAAATTAATCCACCAGTGCTTACAACCCCACACTTGGTAAACTTAGCTTTATTTAGTTATGCAAGTGAAGTTAAGTTTCCCACTGGAGAGGGGAGAGATATCTACAATCTTATCTTGTGAAGAGAGGAACTAAGACAGACCCAGGCAGTGTATCTGGGATTACTTCTGACTTCATGTCTCCAGTTTTCATCCACAACCACCCTTCAGCGCTACAGGTCAAGCATGGGGGCACCACCAGAGATATTCTGAACTATTAGCTGTGCAGTGCACCACATCATTCTAATGATAATCGACCAACCAGAGCCAATATATTATACAACTTCAGAACAAAAAAAAAAAACCTGTAGGAGCTGCTGTAGCAAAACCAATTAATTTATTGATTTGTCTGTGGTCTGAAGACATACACTAAGAAGATAGCTGGGTTTTGCTATTATTCTTAGATTTACAGTTAACAAATGGCAATATTACAGTAAAACAGTAAAATTAATGGCAATTTCACATAACATAATGCAGAATAGTGTTTTGTATGAAGTAACTGCCATGTAACTAGTCTGTACTAGTCATTAAGTCTGATGAGATACAAGCCTCTATTGCTACTGCTCAGTCCTCACAGCTAATCTGAGATACAGCATGCAAATATTAATTAAGGGACATAGATTTGCCCAGGAGCTGCAGCAGGGACTGCTGAAGCTGCAGCATTTGCAAGTGGACCTGGAAGAATCCTTCAAAGACAGCACAAAATATGGACCAGCTTTATTTACAACCATTTTTATTCATTCATTACCTCCTCAAGGAAATACTAGAGAATAGATCTTTAATGCAAACAAGGCCACAAATTCTTACTGCAAGCAAAACAGAGAACAGCTATACATAGCTGAGCGAACCTGCAGGCCAAGAGAGGCGGTGGCCATTACTGGAGGAACTTGGAAAAGACAAGCAAGTTTAACTCCTTTTTCCTTATATCAGTGTCATGGTTTGACTGGCTCAATGCCAGTGCCCCCATGAAAATACACCCTTCCCTGGTGTCTGCTGTGAGATGTGACCAGGAATAAGCAAAGCAGGCTCCCACTTAGAAATAAAGAAAACTTTATTAGCTAAACTACAACTACATGTGAAAAGAAACACACAGGAAAATGAAAACCTTCCAAAAACATTTCCTCCTCCCCCACACCACATTTCCAATACATCCACCCCTCAGATCACCAGCTCTCAGTCTAGCACCACCCTTCAGATAATCAATTCTCAGTTCATCAAGAGGAGAGAAATCCTTCTTATGCCATAGGCTTCTCCAGTGTTTCCATGTCACTCGTGGCACTGCCCGGAGATCATTTGGCATTGTGACATCTTCCTTCCATGTCCAGCGCTCTCACCACTGCACATGGACCAGAGCTGCTTCTAGGGTTTTTCCTTTTAAGGGTGCTTTGTCCCGTTCCAAAAAGAGCATAGTCTCTCACCTTCGGGATACCTGTCCCCCCCGTTTTCACCCCCTGGGGCTGAGGGGTACCAACACTGAACCCTCTTGGCTCTGAGCCATTGCTTCCCCCTGGATGCAGTCTGTGTGTCACAGAAAACATGGTTCTGTCCATGGCTATACAAGAAAAGTCCAGCCAAGGCCACTCCATCATCTCTTCCCACCTGAGATTCTTCTCCATTCTTCCGACATCTTTCAATTGCACAAACTTTTGTCACACTTGCCCATTTCCTCCTCCATTTCATATCTATTTCTCTTCTCATTCAGATCCAGGAGGATCAGTATTTGTAAGGTTCCCATTATTCAAGAAAGGGGTTAAAATCTCACGGGCCAGGCCTACCTCACTCGGCCGCATGGCCTCCCTCCGGAAGAGCTTCCCCCTGCATGTTCTCTGCTTTTAACCCCCGGGTTCTCAGAGGCGTATCCATGTCCCCAGTGGCCACACCGGGTGCCAGTATTCAAATCTGAACACCTATTGGTTTGTCCACCGCATCCCAGAAAACTTACTTCCTCTCAAACCACGACAATCAGTCAAGACCACTGTCTGACAGTGTCCCATACCGGAAAGATCTCATAACACAAGTGAGACATGCCAGTGCATTTCATGTACAACCAATGCAGAAGGAGAATTGTTACTGTCACCTGCTTCACACATTTCTGGCAAAATACAGTCATAATTTCTATAAAGCACAAGATTACTTTGAGTGCTACAAAGAGTTTAATTATCTCTTTAAAATCTGATCTACTACTTCCAAAATTTAACCATAGTCACTAGACCTCAGCAAAGTGGATCAATTTATGTAGAAGTGCTGAAATTTTTCCTCTTTAAGTGATGTTAGTTAGAATCCCAGATAGAACTGTCTTTAATCAAAGTACTTTTATGTCTTTGCAAGTCTTTTGGAGGCTTTTTCTTAAATTATGAGCTGTAACTCAAATTGCTTGGGGAAAACATAAAACTCAAGATGAATTTGACCTGAAATTAATCTAGGCCTTGTTAGGTCTGCTTATATGCTCTGTGACAGACAAATCATAGTATGAAGTTCTCTGATTTCATCTGCCTACAAGCTTCAGTGGACACATAACTTCTTATAGTCACAAAATAAGAAAAAAAAAAAACCTTTACAAACACAAACCTTAAGCGATTTCAGCCTAGTCGTCACTTAATGTGGCTGATACCTAGAAAACATTGATTGGAGTATCTCTTATTTCTGTCAAAAAATAATAGTTGGTCCTTGAAACTGTCTGAATTTTTTCATTTGAAAGCTTTTGTGAAACTTTATATTTTATATTAAAAACACCCTAGATTTTCTCTCTGCAGAAAACCTGGAGGAGAAGTGTTCACCACACTGTTCACTGATGCCAGAATCAAATGATGAATAAAGCTTGTACCACAAATGACAGAGCCATTCAGATTCATTTGTCTTATGCTGGGAATGTCTGCCTGAATTTGCATTTTCAAATTAATGTGCTATTGTTTGTACATCATTTGTTATTGATGTCATCTTGTAAAACATAACAGTGATTCTCAGATAGGACTAAAGCAGATGTACTGTATTTCATTTTTAATTCTACTTACACACTCGAAAATTCAGTGTCAGCGCAGGTTAACCTTATATATTTTATAATGAAATTGACACTAAACCAAGAAATACATCCTCACAGCTGAAAAAAGTAGTGGGTTAGAGGTGTACTTTAAATCAAGACTCGGTTCACATTAGCAGTGCAGAAGGGTGCCTGAGAAATATGACATGGCCACTGAAGTTACTTGCACAGTTTGTTAAAAGACAGTCTCAAGCACACATTTAGAGCTGCTATGCTGAAATCCAAGCCAACACTTAAGGGTTTCTTGGCAGTTAATCAAACCAGGGAGAGAAGTGGAATAGGTAAAGGACTGGACACCAAGGAAAGAGCAGACTGGAAGACAAAGAGGTTAAAGAGGGCTTGGCTACTATTAACCCAGGTTACAGTCTCATTTGTCTCTCCAATCACACTGCCATTCTGCCTTCCTAAATAATGAGAAAAATTAAGATGGCTTTGCTTCAATAATTCTTTGATGAAGGAATTGCAGTTCTGAAATAAAAAAAAAAAAGCAATTAGTAAAACCAAGAAAAATAAATTCATTGGGTTGGGGTTTTTTTTGTTTCTCACACTTCTTCATTCCTGCAAAGTTCAATAAAAGCATAGAGCATGGATTCATAGCTTGTAAAACCTGAAGGGAGCATTGAAATTATGTAATCCCACAGAGACTTTGCAGTGGGAGATGTATAAAAAAGGAGTTAGTAAACAAAATCAAATACCTCCCATCCTCACTGGGTACCAAACTGACCTGCTTTGAGAATTTAAACTAAAATCAAACTAGCTATAGGATCAAACTAGGCATAGGATCATTAAATAATGGAACACTTTGGGCTGGAAGGGACCCCTCCAACATCATCTAGTTCCAAGCCATGGATGTGGAACCTTCCACTTTGACCAGGTTGCTCAAAGACCCATCCAGCCTGGCCTTGAATCATCCATGGGATGGGCATCCACAATGTCTCTGAGCAACCTGTTCCTGTGCCTCACCACCCTCACAGAAAAGAATTTCTTCCCAATACCTCATCTAAACCTTCTCTCTTTCAGTTTAAAGCCATTGCCCCTTGTCCTCTCACTACATTCCCTTGGCAAAACTCCCTCTCTGGCCCTCCCCACATACACTACTCTGTGCAGGAGCATGGGAAGGGGCAATCCCCAAGTAGAGGAAGAGCTGGGGTAATCTGGTTTTCAGAAGCAGAGTCTCATGAGTGCAGTATTGCATGCAATGGGAGTGGTAGCTCCTTAACTATTGTTTTCATCCTATAAGCCTGTAATCCGTCCCTTCAAAAAGTATTCTTGGAATTGTCATGGCCCGCCTTTGGTCAGTACCTCAAGGGACCCACACAACTCATAAAAAGAGCCATGTGCTGCCCAGAGCCGTGGAGGGCAGGGGTGTGTGTGCAGCTGTGTGTGCATACCTGTGATTGCACCACTGGGGCTAGATTAGACCTTCTTGGCATTTACCAGAGAAAGGTCTTTGCAAATTTGTATGTGTTTCCATTGGTTTTTTAAGTGTTTGTTATTGTAGTTCATCTGTTGTGTTTCTGATGTAGATCCTCAATGTACAGTTCACTAAGTTGCTGATTAATTATGTCCCACTAATACATCAATAAATCACAGCAACTTTGAGTTAGTGTTTTCTACTCAGAATTTCTTTCCATGTGATACTTCAGTGCCACTATGTTAATTGATCACAATGGAAGGTTTTACTCTTTGCCAGTATAAAGAATGAGAAATTCTAATAGCTACTTCTTTGCCACCTTCAGTATATTAAACAAAACAGAAATAAGACCCAAAATGTTTATATGCTAATTTACAAATAGCTTTTCTAGACATCACTCATTCAAATAAACCCTCATAACTAACAGACAGATGTTAATCTGAACAGAATAAAGACTGCAGATCTGGTCTCGTTAGTTCTCAAGCCATATTCAGAGATGACAGGTCTAGGATTTTCTTGGGTATTGCTCTCCAACAAATATTTTTAAGTATTCATAATATAAAAATAAGAAAAATAATTCTGTATTATTCTTATGATTTATAGTTACTTTTTCTGGAGAAAAACCTTCTCCTCCTCCAAATCAGGCAATGTTAGAAATGCTGTAATTCTCTTCCCTTGACTATTCCACAGAATAAGTGGTGGTTTATGTGTTGATGAGGTTTCACAAGCAGGAAACAGCTTTGTGACCTATCCCAAACAAAATTTGTGAAAGGGCAATGCTCCACAGGCACTGTCAAAGAGTAACATCTGCTTCCACATGTGACTTCAATATCTATGTCATTACAGTTTTTCTTTTTAACAGTGCTTGTAATAATTCTGAAACCAGCATTTTTAAGCTCCATTTCTAGGCATACACTATTGCCATTTATCTAGCAAACTTCTTTTCTTATCACTATTTCCAGTCCTTCTGCATTGCTGGTGCTTACACAGCTGGATTCAGACTGCATCTTTCTACATAGCATAAAAACTCTCAAAAGACCATGAAGGAAAGGTTTTAAAGCAGTGAAATAATAACTGGAAGGAGTATCAGAAGGTCCAGAAGGACAAGAAAGTAAAAAGATAGCCCTACCAACTGAATTCCAAGACCATGTGCAGTGGGAGGATTTCAACTGGTATACCAGACTGTGTTTACTGCAGTTGGTTCAAAAGTAAAATTCAAACAAGCAAATCTGAAAATAATACAAAGACATATAAAGAGAGAAGCTATGAAAATTCAGTGAACATTCTCCAAGTCTACTTTTTCCCAGAATTTGCCAACAGTAAGAAAATCCTTTTTTGAAGCTGTTGCAAGATAGAAAGTCATTGAGGAAGATGTTAAAACCTGCTAATTGACAAGATTATCCCCCTGACTGCTGATTTCTAAACCTACTGGCATTTTGCAATACATGGAGCAACCAGCAGAAAAAGCAGACTGATAGCTGTGCTATCATTCTTGCTGATATTTTTGTCTTCCTTTTGTGAAGATTCCAGGTAGTACATACAATTCACATCTTCCATGACAAAGAATATCGTATTCTTCTGAGTGCTGCAATGCTCACTATTAAAAAGGTAAGAAAATTAACTTAACTAAAGAGTTAAGGCTGGTTCTTGAACTCTTCTTCATCACTTTTATACTACCCTGGCCTTCACTGGGCCTTCACTGGTTTCAGTGTGATCACAGTTGAGTAACAAAAAAGGAATGCAATGCGGGGAGGCTGACAGGAGCTGGAGGCACAAAATGCAAAGATCACAGGGTTGAGATACTAACAATTTTCTCAAAACAGAAATTATGTAAGAAAACGTCTGACCCATCTCACAGCCAGTGGCTTCCCACTCCAACCAGTCCTAGCACTGCATTTGCTCCACGGCAAGGAGGGAAGAGAAAACTGAAGATCTACAAGCTCCCACCACACACCAGCAATCCTTGATGGTAAAAGTGGCTGTGATTGCATTCAGGTGAACACCCCTGACACAAAAAAGAAATTGCATTCTTGCACAGTGAACCCCTGATTGCTTGAAACATGACCAAACAAGTCCTCTTTTCCATCAAACCTAGGCATGAGGATATACTCCAGATGAAGAGACAAGCCAGGCTCCTATCCAGCGGGGAAGGAAATTTACCCAGCTCTCACTTTCCTCCCTTGAGAGGCCAGGGAGGAAAGTCATGTCTTATGCTGCCATCACCAGACTTCATGGCTGGGAGGATGGTTGTTATTCTTGCCTTTTGATCGCAGCTCCAAGGGTCAAGCCCAGCTGCATTTTCAGAGCCCACTGCAGGTGCTTTCATTGCACAGCATAGCACAGCACAGCACTCTAATCCCCAGATGTGCTCTCCTTTAAAGGCCAAAGATTTGCAGCAATGTATTTCACATCCTCTAGAGATCTTCTTTTTAACTGAGTGGCAAAAGCAGTTGTCAGCACTACCTTCCCCTGGGATAGCCGTCCAGGTTCCAGCCCTGTCTCTTTCCTTGTTCCTACATATCATACAAAAGTCAGCATTTTACATTGGTCCCCGGCCTAACATGTCACTTCTTCCTGCAGATAGAGCAGCAATTTTTGATTTTTGCATAATGATCAGCTAATTCAGGTGTTTCAGCTTTACATTATATTTGCTGCTATCTGCCCCCTATCCTGTCTGCTGTTATTTCTTTGAATTTCTGAAGTACTAGAAGCCCTTTCATTTGTTCTTACAATAATGTCCTTTTCTTTTTATTCACTATCTTTTTCTCTGTTGCTGCAGCTCCAAAATTTCTTTCTGGGCTGCTTAGTGACCTAGCTTTTCTAATGAATAGCCAATTTTAAGGACTTTGATCCATTCTGATTCCAGCCACTGATTTTTCTGATGTTCAGCACAAACAAGCACAAAATATTTCAGCAGCCTCCCACAGTAATCCTAATAATAACAGGCATTCATCCTTAAGTTTCACTTCATAACACCTACAATATTCTGAGAACTTCTATTATGTAGTATCCATTGTTCTGTGAAATGAATGGACACTCTTCTTTCACAGGGAAGTGCTTAAAAACCTGTTTGTTTTCTACAGCATAACTGTACCTTTTTAATATTCCCATTTTCTCTCTTCCCTGCATAGAGCCTGTTTCTCTTTTGTTCTACTCTTAAACTCTGCATATAATAATAATATTCACAACCAGTCACATAAACTGCAGAGTATTTCTGCAAATCCAATAGGAGTATTCTGAATGATTGATACATGAAAGAAAAAAGACCCAAAAAGTCTGGTCTATACCCCCTGTCCTCTCCAGTACAATTCTATAAAAATTAAAATTAAAATTAAAATTAAAATTATGAGGTACATTTTAGAGAGATATGGGGTAAGAAAAGTGTTAAAAAAGACTTCTATTTGGCCTATAAATTCATTAAAAGGAACCATAAAATAACTCTTCCCTATTTTGGTCTGCTAATTGTTTCTCCATTCATACCTGGATAATCCATTCATTTCTTTTAAGGTTTAAATGACAAAAAAAAAAATAAAAATCCAAAAACCTTTTTTTTGCTAGCAAGATACTTAATTATCTAGCTGTTGATAATAGCTCATTCTCATAAGTCATTCACAGCTAGCAAACTAGTGCCATAACAAGGAGGCCAGCCATGTAGTGGAACACCACTAGCCCTGGGACTGCTCTTTCATGCTCCCCAGTGACTTTCTCTACACAGTTCTTGCCTTCTCATAGCTCTCCAGACCCATATTCCCGCATTTAACTCCTTTCCCTTTGGACCTTTTTTCTCCGGCAAATTATTTCATATTTATAATGATTGGGTTTGAGGTGGGTGGTCATTTCCTTTAAAACTTTATCAGTCAAGATGGTTAGAAGAACACTTTTGTGCATCCCAACAGAGACACTGCATGAATTTTTTACATAACCAGCACACCAAGACATTGTCAGAAAAATTAATTTAAATTCTGGGGGAATTTACCAGAAAAATTTAGGACCTCAGGCAGCAGAAGAATAAGGTATTTATATCCTAAACTTTGAGCTATATGCCCTCAAGGTATCATTTGAGTTGTGAGTTTTGTCCCACTCCTTTTGTATAACTGGCCATTAAAGCCTCAGGAGCTCAAGGTGTTAAGTTCTCTCATGTTCATATGACATTGACACACGGTAGAAACTTGGTTGCCTGAAACTGAGCAGAAATTTGCAAGAAACCTTGTTTTTCCCTTCATTAACACTGTTTTAGAAAGACAAGTCAAGGCAAGAAGGAAGAAAATTCAGACTATTTTTCTTGAGGGTATTGCAAATTATCTCTTATCTCCATTTCTGCTACCTGAGAGACCTGGCAGGGTCCTAATGCATCTAGAAAAGAAAATAAAAGAATATCAAAGCATCTGTGTAATTAAGAGTGATGGTCTTATATTGCAGGAGGGCTACTATCCCAGCCAGTTTGCTAAAGACAGGACTGGGAGTGCAGCTCTGTGTTTGTTTAACCGAAGAACATCTGCACAGAAATCTGGTAACATGGGTTGCCAGGAATTCTTACTGGAAGGGAGCTGAAATATTTAGCAGTTTGATCAGTCTGTTTCTCTGCCCCAAGGAATATATGGAAGGGTGTCAGTTCCTGTTATTTCAGCCACAGTACTTTAATATCCTTATCTAGGTGCTGATTTGGCTCTTGAGATAAACTTATACATGCTTTAAATGGGACCCTGAGAATCTTCTTGTTTACTGATGTTAGAGAGTAAAGGCAAGTAGTTTAGGCAAAAATGCTCTTCCACAAGACTCACTGGCAATGTTGTCACAGAACTTAATCAAAAGAAAAATCAAAACTCTTTGGACATCTATATTTCTGTGTGCCCTTACATTATCTAGATAGGTGATTATTTCTGATTAAGGTCAAGTGCCTGTGTATTTTTTGTAGATTAATCGAGAAAAAAAACACCACTTTTAGCTTCTTTGTTTTATTCAGAACCAAATAGGAATAATTTGGACCTTCTCAGACAAATTTCATGCATGTATCTGCATGTATCAGTGTGTGCATCTGCACTGAAAGCTTGACTAGCCACTGTACCTAAATATATCTCAGAAATAAAAATGTAAGGTTATAGGTAGGATTCAGTGCCCTACCACAGGAGTCAGGCAAGAAAGTAGATTATATTACCAGAAGTGCTGGGTCTGGGCCTGGATCTACTCCTGGTATCAGCACATGGGTCCTGGGCCACTCAAAATTACACAAGACTGTGGGAAAAGATAAACTTGGACTGAGAAAACACCAAGGTAGCAATCTTAGGAATCAAGTAATGCAGAATGAGCCTTCTTTTACATAATATTGATGTGGCATCCCTACAATGTCCTGGCTGTGGCTATTACTCGGCTGGCAATTTCCTTGTTCCGGAAATCTGAAACTTTTCCTTCCTTCCTTCCTTCCTTCCTTCCTTCCTTCCTTCCTTCCTTCCTTCCTTCCTTCCTTCCTTCCTTCCGACACTTCCTTCCGACACTTCCTTCCGACACTTCCTTCCGACACTTCCTTCCTTCCTTCCGACACTTCCTTCCTTCCTTCCTTCCTTCCTTCCTTCCTTCCTTCCTTCCTTCCTTCCTTCCTTCCTTCCTTCCGACACTTCCTTCCTTCCGACACTTCCTTCCTTCCGACACTTCCTTCCTTCCGACACTTCCTTCCTTCCTTCCGACACTTCCTTCCTTCCTTCCTTCCTTCCTTCCTTCCTTCCTTCCTTCCTTCCTTCCGACACTTCCTTCCTTCCTTCCTTCCTTCCTTCCTTCCTTCCTTCCTTCCTTCCTTCCTTCCTTCCTTCCGACACTTCCTTCCTTCCTTCCTTCCTTCCTTCCTTCCTTCCTTCCTTCCTTCCTTCCGACACTTCCTTCCTTCCTTCCTTCCGACACTTCCTTCCGACACTTCCTTCCTTCCGACACTTCCTTCCTTCCTTCCTTCCTTCCTTCCTTCCTTCCTTCCTTCCGACACTTCCTTCCGACACTTCCTTCCAACACTTCCTTCCGACACTTCCTTCCTTCCTTCCGTCCTTCCGACACTTCCTTCCTTCCTTCCGACACTTCCTTCTGACACTTCCTTCCTTTCAACACTTCCTTCCGACACTTCCTTCCGACACTTCCTTCCTTCCGACACTTCCTTCTGTCACTTCCTTCCGACACTTCCTTCCTTCCGACACTTCCTTCTGACACTTCCTTCCTTTCAACACTTCCTTCCGACACTTCCTTCCGACACTTCCTTCCTTCCGACACTTCCTTCTGTCACTTCCTTCCGACACTTCCGCCACTTCCGACACTTCCTTCCTTCCACCACTTCCTTCCTTCCGACACTTCCTTCCTTCCTTCCGACACTTCCTTCCTTCCGCCACTTCCTTCCATTACTTCCTTCCGCCACTTCCTTCCTTCCTTCCTTCTACCACTTCCTTCCACCACTTCCTTCCGACACTTCCTTCCTTCCTTCCTTCTACCACTTCCTTCCACCACTTCCTTCCGCCACTTCCTTCCTTCCTTCCACCACTTCCTTCCTTCCTTCTGCCACTTCCGCCACTTCCTCCCCTCCCTCAAAATGTGCATCTCTGACCCGAAAAACTGCATAGTTTGAAACTTTTAATTCAAATTTAGGCATTTCAATGAGTAGGAACAATGCCTGCTGAAGCAGCATCAGGGTTAAAAGTGATCATGTGTTCACCAAACATCATCTTGCTCAAGACCAGTGCCAAAACCTTAAAATACTTTCTATTTCTGAGCAGAATAAGATTTATGCCTTCTTAAGAGGTTATGTTAAAGATGGTGAAATTGTTTTAGATGTATATCTTGGTACAGATATAGCTCCGCTCTTCATTTTTCCAAGTTTGTACAAGTCTGTGTCATGGCTGTTCATTTGTTCTGATGTAGGAAGAACCTTCTTTTGTTCAAAATAATTCATATTGTTAAATAAACCACTTTATAAGGTGCTACAGGAGGTGATCTCACAGAGCAGAGATAACAAGATGGTTTAGTGTGGAAAGCAATCCCTTTCCTTTCAGTGCTACAGAAAAACATGCACATACACAGAGGCAAAGATCTGCAGCTTACTTAAGACTTCCATCTACAGGCTTTTATGAGGTTGGAATGTTATTCTTCTCTTTACCAAAAACCCCTCACCTGGGATTGTGACCATTTCCCATCTCTGCTGTAGAAGCAGATCCTTCCTTGGCTCCCCAGTACCAATTACAGTCTTTCAGTTTTGTGGACAGATCATCCACTACAAGCCTCTTCACTGCCTGCAACAGCAGTCTCCAGACTCTCTTTTCTCTTTAAATGCACAAACATGAAAGCTAATGGAGAGATGGTGGTGAAATTGCTGTGTTGTTTGCAGCTTACTATTGTATCTGAAAATGTCTTTTGCCCTTTATGTACGTTTTTATAAATCAGTGTAAATACTCTCTAGTGAGGAATGTATGTGTACTATCACAAAATACAGATATTGTCAGAGGAAAGAGCAATGGGGGTAAAATAGTTGCATTTTTCTCTTTTATGGATCTTTTCCTTGCCTATCTTGAGGTCATTTCTTTCCAATCTGGAACAACTAAGTATAAATAAAAAGAAAAAAAAGAAAAAAAAAAAAAAGTAAGAAGAAACCTGTAAAATTGTTTCTTAGAAATCATCACCCAAATTCAGATGACTTGCAGAAAAACTCCTCTCTTTTGTCTTTCAAGAAAAGGAAGGTAGTAAGTACACCATGCCTTTCTGCTTCCTTATACTATGGAAAAATCTATAACCAGTCAAAAACCTGGTTAAACTGTGGAGAAAATCTGGCCGGGAATGGGTTACTATATTTACAAAGATTGCTTGAAGACCTTTCTTACCCTCCATCCTCCTAAACAAAATAGAGAAAGGCACCTACTTAAAATCCTGCACCATAGGTATCTGAATACTCAAGATCTCAGCTGAAACCCATTCTGCACTCTGTATTTGTATATTTTTACTGAATCATGGCAAGAGTTTCCCATATTTGAAAAAGAATATGACTTCTCAGAACATTTCTGTGAACATATCTGCTACTTTTGAAATATAAACTATTGTGAATGCCAAAGAATTTGTATCAATTTATTTTTATTTATCGCAGATACAATATGAGGATAACAGACATGTCACATTTCTAGACAGCTTTAGAAATTGGGTACCTCAAACTCTGAGATCAGAGTTTTCTAGCAAGAGAGGCAAGCAAGTCCTTGCGTTGTTCCTCACTGGCTTCAGCACATGAAATCAGCAGGAGTGGATGTGTCTCCATCTCTGGATGAATGGTGCAAAAACCACCATCACACCACAGCACTGAGCTGTAAGTATTCCTGATGATCCCTTCCACTGTTTCACGTCTCCCCAGTCCTCTCCCCATGATGTAAGTCTGTGTAGATCCTCTGTTCTGTTTTTGCACCAGCTCTGGTTCCAGCCCAGGGTTTAGTGTTAGGACTTGATGAGGTAAGTAGGAGTAAAAAAGCATCACGCAAATTTATCTCCAGAAAGCACAAAAATCTTCACCTGTTCAGAGAGATACCAGGAAAATACAAGTAATTGTGCAGGATTTCAGCACAGACTAAGTATTTCCTCTGTCCCTCATGTGCAACATCTGCCAAACAAGTCTCATTGTCTCTTTTCTAATGAATCAAATCTGTTAGGAGAGTGAGAAGGATCATGCTGAGAACTGTAAATGTTCACAACTCCTACATGCTTTGAACAGACAGGGAAACATTCCAGGTTCCACACTGGCTGCAAAATTCACTGTCCCAAAATCTCATAAAACCATGCAAGAACAATTAGATCCATGGTACACACAAGTTATGTGAAATTTCTAAAATAGATGGAGCCCAGTTGCCCCCAGTAATAATGAATATAATGATATTGACTTCAAAGATACTTACACTAGCCGAGCATTTTGCTCTACATAATCTTGGTGACTAATTTTTAAGGTCAAGTAAAGTAATGCAATAAAAAATTCAATAAATTTTGAAAAAAACTCATCACAAACTTTCTAATTTTAAAACAAAATGTTCATGATCACGGAAAAACTAATCCTGAGGACAGTGTGTATGTTACCAGGGTTCCTCATCAGCCCAACAAATCTGTTTCGAACACAATTTGAATAGGGACCACTGAAATTTCTATAGTTGCAAAATTTACCAAAATATTTTCATTAATTATAGATTCCAGCTAATTGATTCTACTCAAGTCAGATACTTTCCCTCTTTCAGATTATCCATCTTCTTTGGAGTAGTGGCATAGTGACATTAGATGGGAATGACTGGAGAGGAGCTGGTGCCACCTAGAAGAGAAAATATTGATTAGTGAACCCTGCCTTTCTCTGGGAGGTAGGTGCTGACCTATCTGTGTCAGAAACACCACTGAGACCCACAGAGCCATTAGGATGTTAGTGCATTATTAGAAATTAAAATATTCCATTATGTTATTTCATCTTGATTCTGACTTTCATTTTAAATTACTTTCTCTCTTGTGCCCTGTTAAATTGATTTGTTATGCTAAATTTGTGCCAAATAAATAATGAGCTTCCTAATTAGCTTATGTTGAAACAAGGCAAGGATGAAATTATATCCAACTGTCTTAGTGTCTGGGGCCCTATGAAAAAAACACACTGAAGATATTAGAAACTGTGCAACTCCTCAAGACATTAGTTGCTAGCATGTTGATTCCCAGTGCTTTGATGCTGCAGGGAAGTAGCTGCTTTGAATGCTTCTAAGAACACAGAGCTTAGCTCTAATGACAGCAGTCTCACAGATAGCTACAACCTACAGACAAAAATCCCAGTAAGTAATAGAAGAAAAATATGCATTCACACAAGTCACCTGAACAAATACCTGACACAACCTTCTGAATTAACAATTATTACTTTATTTTATTTTACCCTAAATCATCTAAAACCTAAGCAAACAGGCATAAATAACCTTAGAACCTGGGCACATTTTCAAGACTTTAAAGGGATCTGAGCTCCTATCCCATTTTTGAAATAAGGTCTCAGCCTTGTACAGCAGATACATGCAATGGAAAATTTTTACTAAAAATACCAAGAGAGAATCTCTGCCTCTGCTTAAGACAATGGCAAAATCTTTGTTAGCTACTGGTTTCTCGGCTGTTTAAATGACCTGGAAAGGCCCAGGGTGGCCTTGGACAGCCCGCGCTTCAAAGGAGGAGAAGAGGCTTCAAGTCTTTTCTCGGTCTCGGTGTTTATTAATTGTTTATCTAAAAGATTTTCTCTCAGCCCAGCAGAGGTCTGCACAGCAGCCAGCCATGGGCACACTGCGAGCCCCCGGGGCGGTCACCTATCTTTATACTCAAAGTTACGTATACAATATTTATCAATTTTCCCCAATGCCTTTTACCCTTATTAACCAGTGCACTTTTAGTAATAACCAATCCCAAAGTGCCAACATCACCACAGAAGATGGAGGCCAAGAAGAAGAAGAAGAAGAAGAACAGGACACGCCCCAGTTCCTCCATCTTACTTCTTTAGACCCCCCTGTACAGAAATCCTAAACCCTGTGTCTTACACTCTAATTAACTTATCCCTTCACCATTTACCCCAGTGAAATCCTCCCAGTCCTCATACAGGTGTCGTCTCCCGTGTAGGATCAAAGTCCAGCCACCAGACACTTCTGGCAACATTCCAGGACTCCCGAGCCCCCCAAGGGTGGTCTCGGTCACTCTGCACCTCCGTCCTGAGGTGCTGAGATCCCACAGTTAGCCACATTCCAACATGGATCTACAATCAACAATCAACAATCTGTGGATCTTCTAAGATGCAGATCCACATATCCCCTAAGACAGGAAAGAACCAAAACTAAGTCTCTGGTATGTCTGTCTGCTGTCTTACTCAAAACCGTGTCTGGGACACTGCAAGTTAATACTGCTATCACAAGGATTACTAGAATTACAATCTTTTACTATTACTATTTCTTTCAAAATTGCTAATATTACTGTTGTTCCTGACTTTCTGAAAAATTACTACTTTGTCCAGACAATTTTTGGTATTTTTACATAGCAATATTTCTGACCAGATGTACACACATCTTCTGATGCTCTTTTAATGCATTTTATTTAATGAGATATCCAAGAACAACATAAATTTTTGTTGCGATTCACATTCCAAAAATAGTGCAGATGAAGCAGAATAAGCAACTTTAATAGCTAACCAGGGAACACACCTAATCTATCAGCCATGACAAGTATTTTCTTTGTGCATGGGAGAAGCCTCATGAAAATACATTATGAAATGTAATTAGACACATGCATTAACTCTTTTGTCAAGGAAGAGAAATACTTTTTTAGCTGCTGGAGTTCACCATTAGGTGGATAACCATATGGCATGGTTGGCTGAAGACTAAATCATGGAAAGAGAAGCTGTTCACCAGATTTAGCTAGAAGCTAGTAATGTCTAACCAGCAGAAAGAGGAATTAATATTTAAACAGAAAACTGAGGAATCAATATTTAAATCTCTGTTTGCACTAGATGAAAATAGAAGCATAAGTTTTTTACCTAGATAGCAAATATTTTAGAATAAGCTTATAAACCTAGGATGCGAGATTTGCCTTAAAAGCCCAGAACAGAAGTCCGCCTAGTTCAGTGGAACTAGACTACAACGCTAGCTAGAAAGAGGCACTGAAACAAAGAGTGAAATGAAGGCATGAGGTTTATACCGAATATAGGAAAAACTCCTTCATTGAAAGGTATACTAAGAATTGGAGTAAGCTGCTCAAGAAAGTCGACTTACCTGTGGCATCAATTTTCCTAATGGTTGCTGCCAATTACTGTTGTTGTCATTATTAGTATTAACATTCCTGACAACAATATGTCTAGATCATCAAATTAGTGTTCTCAAAAAAGAAAAGAAAAGAATAAAAGCAGTGGGAGAAAACAGGTATTCTCATAAAAATATACATCACATCACAACAAATATTCAACCTGTCATCTTGAGAGATTAAATTGTTCCATGAATAATAACACTGAGACCTCGAGTTTAGTTAAGAAAGATGAACTACAAAGCTAAATAAAATAATTTATTTTAACTCAACACATGTCCATATATTTGCTGCAATGCTAATATATAATATGAAATAAAATTGCTGTCATTTACAAGTGGGTATGATCTAGGCTGTTTTGCCATTACCAAACTAATGTAGGAGGAGCCCACTTCTTTTAAGGAATTTGGTCACAGTAAAGTCATATTTTTTATTTTAATTGGTTAGGGTTTTTTTCTTTCAGGACACAATTTGGAGAATATTTGGACAATTTGGGGAACGGCCAAAATAGAGGGATACAGGAACAGTAATTGAGATTGAAGAACTGGGTGTACAGAAATCAGAGCTGTAATAAGATCAGCTGCAAAGATTCAGTTGGGTCCCTTAGCAGGCTGAGCTGTTTGGCTGATAGACGAGTTCTGTGAAATGAGATGCATGATTGTCAGTGTAACAGGGAGGTTTCTTCATTTACACTCTTAAACACTGCCCTGAAGGGTTGCATTTCACCTCTGGTATCTACTTCAGAGTTCCTGTGTAACACAAGACAAGTTGCCTCAATACTTTACAAATCTCTATGTCTATGACACCTTTTTTCAAGTGCTACTGAGCATGGGGGAATGTAGAACAGCAGAGCTCTCAGGGCTGCAACTGAAGGCAATGAGAACAGGTCTTTGACATCTTCCTGTGGCATATGACAGTGAACCACTTTGTAGCAACAAAAATTGTACTATAAGTGTTTTTCTAGTTGCTGCTAAAATCATTCTCCCATCAATGAAACAGATTCAAATACTCCTTTTAATTCACAGAAATATATGAAGATTTATGTTTAAAGCACCTAAAAAGAATGACACATTGACAGACACTTTTAAAAAGCCTGTGAAGAAATTAATTATTCTGTCTTCACAGTAGAGTTTGAAGTGTGTACAATAAAGAAGATAAAATAAGTGTTAAATAACTGCTCATGTAACCAAGCACCAACTGTTCATGGGTCACTTTGAAGAAAAACAAGTGTACATGTAATTACAGTATCAGAAGATATAAAGTGACAGCTGAAATGAGATTGGAGACATAATTCTGACACTGTAATGTTTAAGTGTTTGGCCTTGGAACCCCCTAATCATGTTCTTTTATCACCAAGGGTGAAGTGAATTCATTTTTTAAATCAACAGAAAGCCACTATTTAAAATAAAGCTACTGCTTGTCATTGATTAGACATAAAAGTACTTTACTCTTAGGACATATTCATGAAGCTCTTCAGCTACCACAGATATAACTGAAAACACTTCATAATAACACCAGGGTGATTAAACACCTCACCCAAGCTCAGAGGCCAGACTGGCTAAGAAATTTTGTAAATGTTCCTGTTGGTCTGTGGAGCTGCTTGTGTGAATTTTGCAAATAAATGGAGACTTCTGCCTGTACCAGGCTACTCTCAGAACCACTATGTCTCATGTGCAGGGCTATATTTTTAAATAAAATATTAGCAAGCTGGCAAGCAACTGGCTACACTGTGTAAAAAGTTTAATTGTCTGTTTCTGGGATACAGTTTAGGTTAAGATGCATTAGCAGGTATGAAAACTATTTGGCTCTCTTTTTAAAGCTCTGTGCTCCTTTGTCTCCCTCTTCCAACTATTTTGGAAGCACCAAGAAATGTTTTCAGAAGTGAAATGCACCATTTGAATATGCTATGCACAAGGCAAGACTGTTGATATTTCACTCGACCCCAGGTCCACCCCCATCTCCAGGCAGGAACAGATAAACTTTTTTAGAAACTTTCAGAGTTGGTACTGAGAGAGCTGACACCAGTGCATCCCCAGATACCACCTGTCACAGTCCTTGCTGCACGACCAGACTTTGCACAGGCTGTTCTTCAGCCAGCTCAGTGTCACCATTGTTCCCATTCTCAGCTGACAAAAGCTGGTACCCACCTCAGCTGGGAGGGCTCAGACCCTCTGGAGAGGAGGACGCTGGTTTGGAGAGACTGTGGATGGGTGAGGGCTCTGTTTTCTGGCTGTTTGTATCAACAGCAGGGGTCCTTGTAAATACTGAGGCCCAAGAGAGGGTGTCTAACAGTAACAGCAGAATGGCTGCAGAATTTAACCCAATTCTTCCACTCCTCCTCATTTCTTATTAAATTACTTCCATTCATTGAGAAAATGTTTGGCTTTTCCTCCAACACAAAATCTACAGAAATTATCAGTTAAAAAGGCTGCGGCAGGGGGCAGACAGAGAAGCCAGTCCTTGAGAACAGGGTCCTTGTAATTTTTTCATGAACGATGTCAGTTTTGTGCCTGCTGTCACACTGTTGTGTCAGGAGAGCCATGATGTCTGAAGAGATCAGTATCAGCTTAAGGTGAAAAAAATGAAGACCCAGACCTAAGGGCTGTTGCACAATCCATCACATAGAGCCAGTTGCAGCAGAAAGCAAATTTACTGAGATTTTGGCAAGAGAAAATGTTTGCTCAGGAAATCAAATCTTCCAAATAAGGTAGTAGCTTGTTTTCCATATGATGAGAACTATCTCTGCAGCGAGAGCCCTTGCAGTAGCATCTTGAGCTCAGTCAAGAGAGATCATTCAAAACTCTGCCTTTCTCAGTCCCTATAGCCCAGCTGGCTACACTCCTATGAGACAACTCAAGCACAAATATAATCCATCACTACCTATTTTATAAACCAAACACAAAATGTCTTAAATAGCTTAACCATGTACAAAAGGCTGCAGTGCATTACTTCTTCTGCATGAATAGCTTTAAATGCTGCTTACAAGGGATTTAGCTATGTACTTATTCAATCAGCTCTGCAACCAGGACCACCTTTGGAAGGGAAGGTCAGATTGACCCACCACGATATTGAGTGGTACCTTTAAGCATACAAACTGGACAAGAAGAAGGTTATACCAAGAGGGTTCCTGCATCTTATAGCTGAATACCAAATTGTGAAGGTGGCCAGGAGTTCTGGTGGATGGATGGATGGAAGGATTGATTTGTTTTATCCTCAGAAAATGCAAGGTGTGGATGTCAGCCCCACTTAGAAAATATCCATACCCCATATTCAAGGCAGAGCTCTTGAGAAGCTTCTGATTATCCCCAACATGATACTTTTAGTGGGCTACTTACATTTTACCCGCTTTTTCATGTGGACCTTCAGGTTTTAAAACAAACTCTATTACTGCCCATAGCAGAGTACTGAGCACTGTGGGCAGACATAGACACAGACTGTGGGAATTAATTAGTTTAGACAAGGGCTAAATGCATTTTATTTTGAAAATGCAGCAGCAGGCTTAACTGAAGTCTGCTGCTCCACTGTCTCACAACACCTGTCCTCTTAGTAGAAAGCAGCAGGAATGGGGCTTTGCACAAGGAAAAAATCACATTGGGGTTTGTGAAAGTATACTCTACTGCCAAGACAAGACTACTCTAAATTATTTGCACCAGAAGACAGATCAACAATTCCTAAGAGAAATTTTACCCTGACATGAAAAATTAAATTTCAAAACATGCTCTTCCTGAAGACTAAATTCAGCTTTTGTAAACCAAAAGACATCACACAGTAACAATCCACATACAGTGCATGCAACGAAAGAAAGCAGATGGTTTTCACCCAGTCTCTAGGTAATTTGTAATACAGAGCTTTCAAGCAAAAGTTGAGTATTAAGCACAATTGCTGGCTAGTGGTGAGAAACCAAAGGCAGGACTCTTAGTCAAGAGTCATAATTGCTCATTAGTCAAGAAACATAATTGCTCATTTGTTCTGGACCAGCAGTACTACTGAGCAAAAGTCTGTCAGTCGTGTTCTGCCTGCCACTGGACAATGAATTAGGACTCTGCAAAACTTTGCTTGCATTGGTAAATTTTCTTCAAACAAGTTCTGATGGTTTGTCATTTGCTGTCATTTGCAAGGCTTCAGGAAATGAAAGCCTACTAGGCCATAGATTTGAGTAAAGCAGAAGCTTAAAAGAAGGCAGAAAGCATAATGTGTTTGCTTACTACAGGGGCAGGCTATGTTCCTTCTTTTGGATGAAGGTGATCAAATGGATCTGAAAGGCACCAAGAAAATAATGAACACGGGTGCAGTGGATATTATCAAAGGAGAGGAAGCAATAGCTACACAAGGGGAGAAAAAAGCAAAAGTATGTTGGCATACATGTTCAACTCATTTGGCTTCAACGGATGACTTTTCAAGCAGGCTATGATCTCCCCATCACAGGAAGAACAATCCTCATGAGCACTGCTGGTGAGAAGTGTGGTGACACAGTCTGCAGGCATAACATGAGAGAGGCTGTGAGGACCCTCCATACTAACCCCACCATGCGTTTCTGCTCCCTGCAGAGCCTCACGCAGATGCTGCACCAATGGGGACCCTTTCCTCACTGGTCTTTGAACAACATTTTGTGAAATCAAATCTGAAGGCATCAGAGGGATGAGGATTTCTGCAAGGAAAGTGAAAGGTGCCATGTCCTTTCCCAAAGTAGTGGCAAACTGAATAGCCCAGAGTGACCAGCACTAGAGGAGAAATCAGTGTGACACATGTTTGGTAAGTGAAATACCTGACAGACTAAAAAGTTTCTTTAAGATACTGAAAGACATAGTATCTGCAAAGCATAAGAATTTCATGCATATCTGAGTTCCAGCCCAGCTCTTCACTCCCAAGATCTCCTTAAAATGATAAAATTTGGCATGCTGAGAGAAAATCTGTTTAAAAAACACACTTTGTAAATCCCTATTCCTTCTCCCTGCACTATGAGAGAAACTCTTTCCAGATGAACACCTGGAATTTCCATTATTAGAGTCCACATGCAATGACAGTCATTAAAATGGTCTAATAATTATGCTGACTGTATTCAATAAGTTGTGAGAGTTATCTGCTCCTGGAGTGTTTCCTCTCCAGTGATTACTTTTTCCCTTTCATCAAGTGCCGCTATTATTTTATTTTCTTGGTCCCAGGGAAAAGGTGTACAGAATTAAAGTGTTAGATGAAAAGCTTTCATTCTGGTAAGTGCTTAAGGGGAAACTTGCATAAACACCAGGAGAAAATAGAAATAACTCATTTCCATTCCTTTTTTTCTGAGGAGTGACTGATTTCTCTGTCAAACAACTTAACAAGACTGGAAAAGAAGTTGTTTCTCAAGTGAATAATAATGAGAAAAGAATGTGGTTTGAGGTGGCTATTTAATTCTGACTTATGTAGTGCCCTGACTTATGTATTACCTTAGATCAAGTATCTTTTACACTAAAATAAAACAGACACTTTTCCCAAACAAGTAATTGGAAAAGTCCTAGCTTTGAGTCAGGTCTGAAAAAGACCAACATCTTACTGGGTATGGTGAAAGAAGGCTACTGGTATTTTTTCTGTTCAGTAAATTTTCTTAAAATTATTATTTTCACTTTTAAGTTTTCTTCTGTCTTTCTATAATGACTTCAAAGACCTCCAATGTAGTTTTTGCAGCATACAAATAAATACACAACTTCACAGTATAGCTATGAGGTTTTATTTTCTGATTTCATATTACCAGCATTTCACCTCAAAGACACCTCCCAGACCTACAGTCTGTAAGTAAAGAACAATGTCTCTGATCATAAATCTGTGCAGAAATATACAACAGTTTGTAGAATTAGAGTTGTTATGAATCCTGTTTCTGGCAGATGAGCCCACAGGCCAGACAGTCCATCAGCAGAAGACCTGCCATCCTCACACCAGCAGAATTGCTAAAAGGCTGTTATGTATCCCATATACCTGTTTTTTGCCTGTAGGACCAACAGGACAGGGCTATAGACATGTCATATATATAACATGAGGGAGAAGAGTCAACAGACAGCAACCTGACACAGGATTTAAGAAAAGTGAAGAAAACACGAACTGAGACAAAGCATTAGACCATTATAGCTGATGTTTCCTATTGGATGTAAAACATCTGTCCAAAACACCTTTTGTTGTTACCAGCCGAGCAGTAGCCAAAAGATGCAGACAGAAGCCCCTAATCTTGTTTTTCAACCACGTACCACAACCAGACCACAGACATCTTGGCACTTGTGAGTCTGAGAGCCTGAAATACCAGAAATCAAACCACAAGAAAATTCAGTATAAGGAAAAGCTTCCTTTTCCTTAAGAATGTGCAATAAATTTTGTGACAATTATCTTGCACTGAAGTCCTGGTCATGGAAAGGAAGAATCCACAATGTGTTTTAGAGGTGAAAGCATCTAAGGAGTTATAGTCATAAGGATAACCTTACAGTGATTACTATAAATTACAGAAGTTTGACACTCAAAATCACAGGCACAGGTAATTAGGGGAGAAAAGTATGGCCCTGGCCTCAAAATAAAAGCTAAAGTTTTATCCATCCAACCGTATGAACCTGCAGGAGGCAAAGCAAGATAGAAAAAAAACCCTCACGATCACCCAAGCTGATGAAAATGTGTGTAGTTTGCCTCAAACAAGAAAAGCTATTTGGCTTCAAACATGATGGGTGTCTGGAGGGCTCCCCCAGGTCAATGGCACCTCCTCTAAGTTTCAGCAAGGAGCTGCATCTCCTCCTTCTTCTGGATTTAACTGCCCAGATCTAGAGGCCAGATTGCAACCAGAGGACAAGGGGGAGCAAATCATGGAAGCACAGAAAATCTTCCCCCTGATGCTAGAGCTAAATTTTAAAAAAAATCATGACAGTTCATCTGAAAGACAAATAACAGCTGGTTTTTAATTATCTAAGGAACACTTTTTTGTATCATGCAAGGAAAAATACCCAGCAAAAAGGACGTTAAACAACCATTAAGGATGCCAAAGAGCAGACAGAAGTGACAGCTAATCTGGACCTACGAAGTGACAATGCTGACCCTTTTCTGCTTTTGCTTAAAATGTCTTCAAATACTTCTTGTGAGATGGGGGATTTTGGCAGTTTTCTTTTGTTTTCCTTCAGTTATTTATTTTGCTATTAAATACATCATATATCTATTTGTTTGTGGGTTTATGTTTGTTTGTTTTTACAACCCATTAGGTTTATAAACTCTCTTCTATATGTCTGCTTCATTTATTTGAACTACAATAGATCAGACAGGATTAGTTGCTTAGCAACTTTTCAGTGACAGAATGTATTTTGGAGAATTTGCAATGCTCATGCTAGAGGTCAGAAAATTTTATAACATCATAAGCCAACCAGAAAATATGTTTCAACAACAAAGATTTCTTCCAAGGCTTCTATTTCAATAAGAGAGGATTTCAGAATACCACCAGAATGTTCTTCTGGAAAAGGGATAACAGATATTTAAAATGCAGAAAGTAATAGGAAGGCAGGAAAATATGAGTAGGTTTGGATGAAGTAGCATTACACCTTTCATAAGTGCATTTCATATCTTCCTGCAGTGCAGCTGTACTCTTTCCTCCTACACAGGCTGGATTCTTGCATTTGGAAGGATAAACAGAATAAAAAATTTAGCTTTATGAAAGTCTAATCAATTTTGATTTCTACCTGCCAATAAGTACAAAAGAGGCAAACAAATAATGTCACAATTAAACAAATAGAATGTACTAAGGGAACAGAAGATATTTAATGTAGTGCTGAGGATGCTGTAGGCTGGTTGAAAACAAATTCCCTCCAATGGCAGATTAGATGGTGTCTCTTTTGTGATATTTCCTGATTTAAAAAACATTCTTGAATTAGTTTTGCATGACACTTAGATACTGTACCTTGGCACACAAAACCCACATCATCTGCTGGTCTTTCCCAGAGACATTTCTAACTTTCATGCTTGGATTACAGTGTGCAGTACATCACACCTGTATTCCCCAAACCTGGAGATGAAAGGCATCAATTCTGTGTTGGTTTGGGTTGCTTTATTGTTGGTTTGTTGGATTTTTTTAATGCTTGCCTTAATGTTCTTGGGATCCTTGTGCGTAACAGTATGAGTTAATACTTAAGTTGGTCTCTGCAGCACCCAAGATGCAAAGGTATAACATAAACCCAAAATGCCTTTTGCAATGGCATTCAGCTGATAAAAGAGACCTTTTAGGAATGTGCTATTCCATCCTACTCCAAGAGTCCTTATGGAAATCATGTGTGGTTCTTCATTTTTAAGACTCTAGAAAGGAACTGAATACCGAAATTGAAGTAACACAAGTTTTGTTTTGACAGAAAATTTTCCCAAGTATAAGGTAGGAATCCTTCCCTAAAATTCTTCAGGGGTGCTTTCTCCTGGATATATCAAGAGTACTCTGCATTCTTGGTTTGCCAAAGTCCTTTGCCTTTTTCTGGCAAAAAGTGGTTATGCTGGGCCAGGAGAGGATACACACTAACTGAAAAACTGAAAACCCCAGGAAAAATTTAGGAAAATTGTTGTTAGTGAAATCAGATATGCTCAGCAAGCTTTCAAAGATAACAAGCTCCCAGCCAACTTTACAAATACTATTTTTGGCTGCTTCCTGCCTTATATAATCATTTCCCTAAGGTCAGACAGTTTAATGCATTTTTTGGACTATATGGATGACTACACAACACCTCAAGTAAGGGAAAAGACAATCAGCTCTCTTTCCTCCTGTTATTTCCAGCATTATCTGAGAAATTTGTTTCAAAGAAAGGGAGAAAACCACTGCATTATTACAGTGGTCAGAAGTAGCCACCAGGTGTTGTTTGTCTGCTGACAGGATATTGAGTAGTAATAGAGAAAAATGAGGTTTAGAGATAATTAATTTCCAGAGACAGAACACTGTTTATGAATAATATAATTTACTCTATCTCTTTTAGGCAGCATCTTAGACTGAGATTTACATTATTCAAGGGTTTTTTGAAGAAGAGTCCACAGTCATTTTTCAACAAGAAAACTAGCAATTTCTTCTAAGTAATCACTCATATGAATAAAACTGCACTTTGATGTTTCACCATTTTAAGTTTAACTAAGTTTTTGATGACTATTTTAACAGAGTAAAATAATACGACTGTTGCATGGTATTAGTGCATTGGCTAGACAGCAAAAGCTCTAGTTAATGTTCCAGTACAGATTCACGTCCTTAAAAATTAATGAAACATTCATCTTTGAGAGTGGAACTTTCCATGCAGAATGTCACAGTTACAGTTCTTGAAAAACTGAGCCAGTTTTCATCTACTGCTTTCAAGTCAGCTAAAGGTGACTCTTTCCTTTCATTACCTTTCATTACCTTGCATTTCCTTTCCTTTCATTTCCTTCATTCCAGAGGAAAGATTCAAATACACTGCAGAGTCCTTAACGGTGGGCCAATACCTCTGATAGGTCTGACTGCAGAGCTGCACTGCAGCTTCAGGCTTTATTTGCTGGTGGCACAGGGCCTGCAGGAGCCTGGAGGGGCATGGCAGGGAAATGGGAGGCTTTGCAGCCTTCCTATCAGGTACTATAAGACAAAGATCTGCACTGTCACCTCAAAAACAGTTTGTCATGCCAATTCCACCTGCTGCAGCTGATGGAGGGCTCACTCTGCAGAGACTCAGGTCTGGCAGAAGATGAGCCAGTTGTCTTCCAAGAGCTGCATTAAACCAATGGGCTTAAGTCATACCTGAGTGGAAAAGCTGCACAGTAAAAAGCACTGATACCCCGCTTGAAATTATCTGCACAGGAGAAAATGATCCTTTTTCCACTGAGAGAAGCGGAGCTTCAGCATGCTGCATCACAAAACATATGTTACGTCCTCAGGAACAGACAGGTCCATAAACTGGGAGCTGGAAATGGATCACCTGACAGCTCCTTATTTTTACTCTAACAGTATGATTTACTTCAATCTCTTCAGTTCCTGTCCAATGCAATGAGTGTAAGTTGATAATGACAAAAATGCTTAGGAGGTGCCTTATGTGATTTCACAGGCAAACAGCTGGGATATTTAATGCCTGATGGTGAACACTCCCTTTGTGCTCAAACTGCACTGACTGAACAAATCTCACTTGCATGCCGTCTGCTAAACATCCTTGCTCAAAATGAGTATGCAAATTGTTATTTCCCTGCATCTATTTTCCAGAACCATCCAAAATGACCAGCTTAAAAAATAAATAAAAGAAATCAAAAATTTTCAGTCTGACACTTGTTTGTCACATGCCTAAATCAAAACAAAAACTTCAAAGACAGGAAAAGTCTTCTTATATACAACAAGCTTGGTGTTTGCTGCGTTCTTTGACTGTGATCTGAAGCAGCCCATTCAGACTTCCAGAACAGTGCCACATTGGAGCTACACAGATATTTCTCCAGCTGGAGGCAGTTTACTAAACGCTGATTGCTCTGGGATAGAAACAACCATATACGCCCACACTGAGAAAGCACCTTCTTCAGTAATATTCTCTGTTCAGTCCACTGCCTCATTGCATTTCCAAAAGTATGGGCACTCCAGAAATCTATCTCCCAAAACCTTTTCCAAGCACTGCTTTAATTGTTTGGTTCATGTTTTGGCAGCATCCAGTGAATTCAGCTCAGCTTGGCAAGGAGTTTTTCTCCCATACGTGTATTTTCCCCATATGGTGATTTACCAAAAATAATGGGCAGAAACATTAGCCAACCAAATTAATAACAGCATGATTTTAAACACATAAATTAAGAAGATTAAAAGATTTTGAGACTGCCAGTAAAGTGTTATATAGGTGTACCAAGAGACTTTTTTTCATTTTTCACAGCCATTCCTGTCTAACTCCAGAGAAGCAAAAGCCTGTACCTTAGCTGATATATTATAAGTGCATGGAAGCAAATGTCATAACGTGTAGAGACTCGGGAGTCACTCACTGGCTTCCGTCTATAACTGCAGAGATTTTCAATTCCAAAATATGATGATGATGATGACAGTTCTCCTTAGTTACTAAAACTTCACATTCATGGAAGGCTTTTAAAATTGGACCACAATGAATTAGAGGCACTTTAGGACAATATTAAGTCAATAAAAAGAAGGTTTTGAACTGACATCAATTGCACTTGTCACAAATTATAAAAACCTGAAAAAAAGAAGACACTGCAGAAAATTGTTATGGCAATAGTTCTTTCATTGGGAAAATCTGATCACATCTCAGTCCTACTCCACACATGTACAGGTGTCCTGGTTTTAGTCAGGGTAGCATTTCTTTCCCCTCAGTAGCTGTTCCAGTGCTGTGTTTTGTATTCTGAATGAGATTGGTGTTGATAACACACTGATATTTTGGGTTTTGCTGAGTCATGTTAATCCTAAATCAAGGACTTCTTTTTTCCCTACGTCAAACAAAACCAGGAAGGAGCATAGCTGGAACAGGTAACCTAAACTGATTGAAGGGATATACCACACCATGGGACATCATGTCCACTATATAAATTGAGGGAGGTACCCAGAGGGTGGCCATTCTGGATTTGGGAATATGGTATAAGAGGGTCCGTCTGGCATCAGTCGGAGCAGGGAGAGAAATTGTCTTGTGCATCACTTGTTTGGATCTTTTCCTTTCCCAATATTATTATTATTATTACTTCACCTATTGTTTACCACTTTTATTGTATTTTATTTTGATTTTAAATATTAAACTGTCCTTATCTCAAATTACAAGTTTTACTTTTGATTCTCCTCCCCATTCACTGTGGTGTGGAAGTGATACGGAGGGCTGGGCAAAATACTGCATGGTGCTTAGATTTCCATCTGGGTTTAAAGCACAACAGGGTCAAAGCATATTACTCAATCCTCAGTACATGCCTTTTTGGATTGTTCAGGAAATGCATTAAACCCAGAGCCACACACATGCCCAAAGGCACACAGATGATCTTTACCAAGTGAGGTCAGATCCAGGGTTGCTTCTGGCATGATTAAACTCTGTTTTGTGTTGTCTGCACAACATACAGCACCAGTCTATGCCTCATTGCTGAGGTTGCAGGATTAATGCACAGGTCCCAGAAGCAGCATAGTCTGGGTTATTTTTCATCTTGTCTTGAGGGAGACCAGGCTGACAGCTTTTAATCTCACTTGGCATTAGCTGATCTCTTAATAGATGTGAAGTCAGAATCTGTCCCACAGATATTTAACTAAAATTAAGCTTTCACAGCAAATTTTGGATTTTACTTAGAGCTACAGTAACATCTAGATAATTCTTGACTATACTGAAGACCAGTTTAACAGCATTTTCATCCAAGTAGTTGTACTGTTTTGTTTAACTTCTTCAACAGAACTGCAGCGAGGAAAAGGATAATTCCCAACAGTGAGATGCTGGCTTATGAAGTGGTAAAAGGTCTTGGCCTTAGCCTCATCCTTCATCAAAGCTATTGGTGATAGAAGGTCCCCATTTCCCTTTAGCAGAAATGTAATTAAGAAAGTGAGGCAGAAAAATAAATAAAAGACATCATTTTTAACATGGGGAGAGATGATGTCAGGAAGAGTGTAGGCTGAAGGATGTGATCAAGACTGGCACTGCAAAGGAAAACAGAACTCCATGGAATGGGGCCCTATGTCCTGCCTCCTGGATAACTTGGTGCTATCCACAAAACTTTGTAAACCATAGACTGCTTGGGGATTTTTTTTTGTCTGGGAATTATTGAAGGTGGAGGTAGATACTCAAGAATCTTGCATTGCCTGTGAGTAGCACTGCTGTATCCGTGAGGGTTATGGTGGGACGGACCATGCACACCTGGAGCCATGGGACTGCATCAACCAAATGAGGAGAATCACAGTAGAATGTGATTCCTTACTGAGAGCAGAGCATGGGTTAAGATGAGAGTGTTAAACCAGAATCTAAAACTGGGTCATAGTTCAGCCATCTATGGCTTTTAATTTAACATATATTTATTTTTAAGGTCTATTATGATATTTGTGTCTAAAAGATTAGACTGTTATTACTAATATATCTCCATTTCCATAAGTCTGCAGATCCCACTCAGACAAAATTTCCCATGTAATAAATTTGAAGGGCATGAAATATTTGACCCAGTATAAATAAGTAAAAATAAACTTTCAAGTGTTTTTTTTTTATTCAGAGGTAGAAATTATTTCTTTTTCAAAGAGGATTACTGTGATGCAAAATAGCTTGAAGCCAATCACACTGTCACTAGAAAACTGTCTTTGCTATGTTTTTAAGGAGATGGAACCAGTACACTAATTACCAGCCATCTGTGATGGGAGCTAGGGATTCACTCTCTCTCTTCCCTTCCTGCTTTTATATGTAGACAGATTCAGATCAGAATCCCTGGAGCATCAGCCAAGGGATAAAAGCACATGAAGAAGGTCCCTGTTGTGAGCTGATATGTGTCCCACAAGAGAACATCAAAAAAAGGATTGGCTAATCATCAGGTTTCTTTTGAATATTAAGGACATTGAAAGAGCATGTGTCTTCCTGGCTGATCCTGTGATGCAACTATTCAACCACAGGCCAAATCCACAGAGCAGCACTGAAACCCAGCTGGCATCTGCAGGAGCCAGGGAGGCTTGTACCCAGAAGCTGAGCCCCTGACAGCTGCAGCCCCTGGTGGGACAGTGGGATACACTCAGGCTGTGCACAGAGGTTTCCAGAGCTTGCAGGCCCTGTGGAGGGCAGAGAGGCGCAGAGCTGGGCCTTGCTGCTCAGACAGCCCCCGTCACCACAGCAGGGACTGTCATTCCTGGGAGATGAACAGGATTCAGGAGAACACAGGTCAGCTGAATTTTCCTAGAAGCGAGAGCATTCCTTTGCGAGGCACAGCTCTACTTAGGACCTCTTAATTTTTACAGATTCACGTAAAATAAAAATAATCCTGGAGTCATAAGTCAGACAACTGCATGTTAAAGCACTACCCGACAGAAAACTTTAAAATAAATTCTCCTCTGGAAAATGTCAGACTATGAGGCTGTAGGAGCCATGTAATGATATTTCAGCACCTGTAATCTTTGGGAGAGAATGCCTCATCTACAAACTATTTCTCTGTCTTTAGAAAGAACTTGAGCTGAATTTTTGAGATTGTTGCTCAAACACATATGGTTTTAGCACTAAGCTATCTGTGACATACATTACAAATTTCTCCCTTTTCCAGACCAAATGAGCTGAAAAGAGTTTTTTTCCTACATGAAAAAGATAGAAATTACACTGGCTGTTTCATAAAAATATTTCCAAACTAGAATATCATTAAAGACTAAATGTCCCAAAAGTTTTAAGCATTCACATTTTGCTGGATGAAAAAAGGTGCAAGTGATGGGCAATTTTGGGAAAGTATGATAACAGCTGAAATGGGAGAAAGGTTTGAGCTTGTTTCCAGCAAAAAGAAATCTCAAGGAAATCATCAAAATAGCAGTAAAAGCTTTTTTTTTATACCCACAATAACATTGTGGTTTGAAATTTGGGGAAGTCAGCATATTTTCAGGTTCTCTGCGAACCCTTTCCAAAGCAGATTTATCAGGTGACGCAAGGAAAGTTGGGGTACCCTGTTTACCTGCCCCTCTACCTGCGGGTTTTCCCAGGGTCCCCAAACTAGGTGGGTGCCTGCAAGCGTATGGTCCTGGGCGTGTGCAGGCGCGGGGGGATCCAGCCGGGTCACAAGCACGCACATCCGCAGACGGATCAAGCCAACACAGCCAACAGAGAGGGCTCGGGAGGCTCCGGTGAAATTCCAACAGGGCTTGATTTTCAGGGAAGTTCGAGGGCGCCGAGGGGAAAGAAAGCGGGGTACAGCTCTGATGAAGGGTGCCGGAGCCGGGGTGCTGAGCCCCGAGCCCAGGCGGGACATAGGTTTAAGAAGGGGAACAGAGGGCAGGCTCAGCGGTGCTCTCTGACCACTGGGACAGGGGTACGGGGGTACCAGGGGTGGTGTTTTGTGAGGTGGTCCAATAGAAAAGTTTAGAGCAAAGAACTTTCTAGCACAAAGGTTATAGTTTGCATTTCACTGACTGCTCCACCCCAGGGTATCTCAGCTTCATAATCATTGCCCCCTCCCTCCACATCTGCCAGCATCAGCTGTCACAGAAAAATCCTGTGTGATGGCGAATACACAAACGTATACACACACCACACACACCAGCTCACACTTCCTTCTGTTCCACCTGCTTCTACTCTAATCCTGAATTCCACTGGAGATCATGGGGATTTTATCTGATAAGATTAGGTCCACAGCATTCTGCAAGGCACGTAGAATATCTCGCTCCAGGACACCATGTTTCAGAATTGGGATGCAGAACAAAAGTGAGGGGTTTTCTTACGTGAAGAGAGAAAGAAAAATCAAGTTCTTAGCATTGCTGGAACCTGAAAAATTGTCTCTGGGAGTTGTGAGGATGAAAAGAGATACAGATCTTCTCTATCTTTTTTCCAAGCTGATTCACTCCTCAGTGGTATAAATTTTCTTTATGTGCAACTGCTATCTCTTAAATGGATCTTGCTGTGGATATAATAGGAAACTTTAACTTGCTTCTAAAAACATAATTATGGGTGCAAATTCAGGGAGCAGCCTGATATTGCAAACTGATAATGCCATTCCCTGTGCCTACACTGCTGCTATAAATCAGAATTAATGACATTAAAATCAGTAAAGATTCAGTGATATAAAAGAAGTTGGAAGAATACCAGGATCATTGCAGAGAGCCTTGACTTTAGCAAGTGCTTTATTTTGGCATGGGGTTTATTGTTTGTATTCATTTTTCTCTTGACATTCTTCAGTCCACAATGAAATTGCTTCTCTTAAGAAGGGGAATCCATGTAAAGTTGCAAGCTGCCCCATTTCATGCTTTCCTTAGGCACACCATCATACCCAGCCCTGGCCAAAGTCCCAGGGAGGCAAGCTTACAATTTACTATGATGAAGTGGCTCATGCGGAGACTGTGCCTGGTTGTGCAAGAAATTAAAAGCAAACACTTCAACACACACCAAAAAAACTGACCGAAATTCACTGAACTCTTCTTTGTGCAACAACCATTCAACTTTCATAAATTAATGAGCAGGACAAAGAATTCCTCAAGAAATGCCTCAAGATCATCCTTCACCAATAACCAGTTCACAATTACTTACATTCTTGATTTTCTTTTGCTTATGTTTCTTGGAACTGCTTCTCATCTGTTCACTTACTGAGATTTTGTCATCCATACTATTTTCCAAAGAACAACTCTGTCCAACCAAGAAGAGGCCAAGATTTGGTAAACGGGCCATGATTTCATCAGCTATCCTAATGGAATTCTGGATCAAAATATGAGGGGCAACATGGGAGAGATGAGTCCCAAACCTGTCTCTGTCTACCAGATAGTTCTAGTTCACCTGTCTGGTCTGTCTCAACTCTCTGCCTGTAAAATAAGAATGATGACAAAATGGAAACCAGTGAAGAGAGGTTTTCAGAGACCTCTAGAGGCTTTACTTGGTGGAAAATAATGTCATATAGTAAACCTCAAAAAAGAGCTGGTTAAAACTGTATTCGTTCAGACCTTTTCCCCTGATGTCAATACCAGCTCTATCATAGTTTTAATGCTAGCATTTCCTGAGCTTGTGACTGTAGTAGTTGAATCTGCAGAGTTCTCAATAGGATCTTTGAAAGGCTGCTAAATAAATATTTAAATTATTTATACCAGTTTATATTTGGGCTAACCTTCCTATACCACATCTGAGAAAATTCAGACAGAAGATTTATTTCGGAAATTATCTTTTCCACAAATATGAATTCAAAAATGCTAGGAAAGAAGGTATTCTACCATGTTGAGCAAAATGACAAATGTCCTCTTAAATGTTTCAAGGACCTCCCTCATATTAAGTTCTGAAAGACATGGTTTCAAACAAGGTAATTTTGAAACCTACTAAGAAGTTTGTCTCTGGTCATCTTTTCTGCATTTTACACATTTCATTCTCAGTCCTCCCAAAAAGAAGTCAATATCAAGCTGTTATCAGTTGCAGTGGATGCAATGCTGTCCTCTTCCAATTAGCTGAATCCATGAAACTGCAATCTCAGTACCTTATCAGGGCAAATTTTGCCAGGCAGTAAAACACAGCAAAGTGCCCTGGGCCAGACTGCAGATTGCAGAGGAGGCACACACAGACAAGGCTGGCACGGTCTCTTCCATAGGGAACTGGGGCACAGCCACTCCAGACAGTATGGGAAGGATAGACCAACACAACAAAGTACAGCAATGATATACCAGCAGGGGCTTCCTGGGCAGGGGACAGATCTCATTGCAGTGAGATGCCCTGCAGTCTCCTCCTCCCTGAGAGCAGAACTTGTCAGATCTACCCAGTGCCTTTCTTCGCCAGGAGGTACAACCACAGCTGACTTCTGAGGCAAAAAAGTTATAAAAATATAATGGGGAAGCTGGAGAAAAGGAGAGGTGACAGAAATGTTAGCACATCTTAATTGCAGAGAATTTTGCCCTCGAGCCTTCACATGCCTTTGCACATCACTGTCACTCTGAAGTGGGAATGATCTTGAGAGCAGAAGCAAAGCTTTAAATGCATGTTTATATATATATATATATATATATACACATATATATGTGTGTATAGTTGTGTAAAATTATTAAAAATGCAACTGTGTCCCCTAGTCTTAGAGTTTCAGAATATCTAATTTATCTTCAGTGAAAACACAGAGGCACAGAGCAATGAACATCCCCTGCTGTTAGCTGTTTTTGAAAAGAACCCCGCTTAGCTTTTCAGACGTCTCCTCCTCACAGCAGTATTGCCCTGTAATTTCAAGTCATAAAACTAATACTGAGAGCAAACTAGAGTAAATACAGCTGCCACACTTTACTCCCACCCCTAGACATTCCTCGTCTGTCTTTCTGGAGGGAGGCCCTTTAGAGGTTCACCCATGCACACTTCATCTGTCTCCACAGTGCCTGACACAGCTGAGGGATTATTTTCCTCAGGCAGGGCTGTGCAGAGTTCAGAAGAGCTGGTGTATTACCTGCTTTGCTGGTTTCCCCCTCATGTCAATCACCTGCTTTTGTACATTAAAAAGGCCATGGTGGTGTCCCAGTTAAAAAATGCTGTCACTGCAGAGGCCTTTGGAGGATCATTAAGAAACATTGCAATTGAGGAGGTGGGAGTAAAAAATCCAGCAGATTGGCTAGATGGGCTGTATAAGCACTTTCATTAGAGGTCTATTGTGAAATCTAGGGAAGGAAAATCTAAAAGGGGAAGATGATCAGGCCACTGTATCACTGCCCAGATGCATCTTCCCAGGAGCAGGGAAGAAGAGGCAGGATTTCAGCTCTGTATCTGCCTCTTCCGTCTGTCTCATGCTGCTAACACAGCAGCAATGCTGGAAAGATCACCTGGATGTCTCTATACCAAAAGTCAAGGAAGGGCCCAAAGAGGAGAAAATAAGAGGGATGGTGCTTTTATGCAGGGACAGAGCGAGACGCTAAATCAGAGAGGAGGAAGCACCGTCCCCATCTGTCCCAAGCAAGTGGCAAGCAGTGAAGGTGGATGCACCAACAGAGCATGCACCTGCATGGTCCCTGTACCACAGCATCTGCTGCAGGTTTGTGCCACCAGCATCTCTGCAGCAAGGGCATACATACCAGTGGCCCTGACTTCCAGCACATCCTTAAACATTAGGGGACCCACAAGGTGCCGGAATGCAGCTTCCTTTGAAACAGACAAACCATGTCCAACAAGAACACCTCAGGAGAGCACTACTTGAGATTTACCAGTAATCACCAAGTACCACAGTAATTTGCATGGCCTCATCCCATTCTCAGTGCAATTCAAAGCACAGAGGTAAATCTTTGTCACCTGTTCAAGAGAAGCCCAAAATTTATTGAATGGAAAAGGCACATTTATTGCAGGTCTTTCTGCATGCTAAGTATGAGTCAGCATCACTATAGATCTTTATAAGGGGCAGGGCTTTTATATTTCTTATTTCTCCATTTTATACAAAATATGGATATGTAAGGGTAATGATCCAGATGCTGCCTGTACTAGGTGCTCAATTTCTGCATTATTCATGAACAAAAACCCCTGCTTAAAGGTAATAGAGCCTTGTGTGAGAAATAAAAGAAGCTCAAGCAACATGATTTGTACCTAAAAGGAATTAACTGAACAAATCAATATGCCTGCCTAGAAAATTAATCTATATATCCAAAACAAGCAAAAAAGGAGTTAAATTGCAGACATAGTCCCCTCTTTTTGAATGAGTCCTATTGATTTTGTCCAATCCTTCCAAAGAAAAATGATAGTAGAAAGCAGCTCGACTAGGCAGAGACACAGACACGCTGACAGAAATCCCAATTGGAGCAGAAAGCTACACTGTGGACCTTCAGAGATTACTTTCCACAACTCTATGTTTTTATGAAAAGCATTGAAAGATTCTCCCTAAAGAGGGTTGAATGAGCATCCTGAAGCCCCATGGATTTGAGAGCATTCAGCCTTCTTGATATCAGTCACGAAATTCAATTCTTATTTAACATAACCTCAAAATATGTCTGATAGCAAAGCTGCCATTCTACCCAATTACTGTTCACTAAAAATCCATAAAAACGAACTATCCTATTACATCACTAATCTTCTATATGCAAAAATGTAACTCATATGCTGGTGCCCTTAAATGACCACTTCCAGGAGGCTGATCAGTTCAGCACAAAACAGAGAAGCACCCTTAAAAATGAACAATTATTTCTGAAAGCAATACCTGTCAGTAATAAGCTGAGCACTCTCTAGATGCATAATTTAATCTCACAGTCCATTAACTTTCCCTCTTTTTAGACTGCCACTGGACTGTCATCATCTTGTAATCTTTAATACATTGTGGGAATACTTCAACCTTTAATCTTTAGGATCTCATAATTTCTTCTCTGATACCTTATGTTCTCTGTGTTTAAATAAAATAAAGCTGAAAAAACCCCAATTCATCTATGGATTTTGGTTGACAGCCAAAAAACAAGGTTTTTTGAAAGAACATTGAGAGCAGGAAAAAAACATCCCGTATGAAAGCTCATCAGTTTCCCAGAGAGACTGTAATTAAGTTGCAGTACATAGAAACATAAGAATTGTCAAAATGTCTCCCACTAGAGAGAACCAAAGAACACTGCTTCAGGGGAAGAGAAACATTATGCTACAACAAAATATGCACTTATATTATGACAGCGAATGCACCTCATCTAACCGATGGTCAGCACTCTTTACCATACAATAACAATAAAACTAAGAGATTCAAACATATAAAAGGAAACAATTTAAGAATCATTTTAGAAAAAGGTAATAATAAAGGCTTTCATTAAATAATAAAAAAGAAAAGAAATTTTAGTCAGTTTTTTGTTTCTGATATTATGGCTCAAACCAAGTATGTTTCTCATAACTGAAAATGTAGAGTTGTGCAGGGGTGTTTACCCCAGCCATGAGTCTGATTGTCACAAGGCAAATCACAACAATCCAAAGCTGACTACAATCTGAAGATATGCAGCTCCTTCCTCGACTTTTTGGGAAAAAATGGCCCCTGCACAACTATCCTTTGAATAGCAATTAACAATTTTGCCCAGTATTGTGCTTGTCCAGGCATGTCTCCTTGATTTCCTCTCAGGAGTTTTACTTTTTCTGTTTTTTAAGAGGGCAGTGAGAGGAGTCTAAAATATACATGTACACAAAGCAGAAAATATGTAGTGCAGAACATTGCTGCTGTGCTGTTCCCTAGCCTCTGTTTAAAGGTGTTCAACAGCTTATTAATTTCTGACTGATGCTGAAAATTGAGCAGATATCTTCATTGAACTTCCCACAATGCAAACCATAGCTTATTTTTTTTCCCTGGGAGGTGACAACTAATTCAGAAGCCATCGATGTATATAAGGAGATTAATTTGTTCCATCTGATTTGTATTCCCTTGCAGCCAGCAACAATGAATGTAATTTACCATCATGTTGCCCAACTGTCTCAAGCTACTTGCAGTAGTCTTTTCATCAACAACTTTGGCCTCTTTGCTATTCAAATCCCTTCATTTGGTGATAGCTTAAACCACAGCATGTTTAGGAAGGGTGTTCTCCGCTAGGTAAATTAACACAGAGCTCCTGGTAGCAGTCAATACATGAAATGGGGCATAGGAGATAAATTATTATGTGGGTTGTATATGGCATTCTTAAACATCTGTGAAAGTGAAATTGACTGTTTTTTCCTCATCAACACAGCAACACATTTCTAAGGTGTGATACTGTTATTGTCCTTTTCTCAGCTGTGGGGAGAGCAAACAGTTCAGGCCTTCAAGGCCCAAACATGCTACTGCTATTCTGTGGTACTAACTAGTCAAGTGCTTGCTGAGAGCATGTGGAAGCCAGGAAGCCTTCCAGGCTCAAATTAGTCGAAAAGGATCAGCTTCATTCCAACTGATTCATGTTCATGGCCAGGAAGTTATTGTGGACAGGCATACATCCCACAATTTGACTGTGATCTCTGACAAGCCCAGGGTCAAGAAAGAAATGAACAATGGAGCTCATAGCATGATTCAGACCTACAACAGCTCTTCGAGTATTCTTCAGCTCAAAAAGGGAGTGACAAGGGCCACTAGTGGATGAAGTGAGTGGTATGAAGTACTCCTTTTGTAATCTATGTATTGTGTGGACACTCTGTAAGTGTGTACATTGTGTAACCTTCTGTAAGAAGGTTAACCCCATCTTTCCAAATCAGGTCTGTAATAGATAAATCCTACAATGGGGCATTGCTCAAGACTGTGCTAGTGCCACTCTCCATTGCAATGGCTGCACTGTCCAAAGGCATACAGAGCATGATATCTTGGACTGTTAGAATGTGGAACAACTGAAAGCCTCAGAAGTCTGTTATGAGTGTTATTTGTAAATTTGGTATTGCAATTATGTCAAAAAACATACCAATCTGCCAATTTCATTTCAGAAAGTAAGTGAATTTCATAATCCTCTTAGCTCCAACTTTCCTGTGTTTGTCCAGATTTCTTTCAGCTTTTAACACACTGTGGCCCAAGTCCTTTCACAAGGAAATAGAGTAAATCAGGCAGAGAATGTCATTTTTAATTGACACTAGCAAGCTTCTTCCCATAGATGCTGGGAGACCCCCAAAACGAGTCAATAAGGGCAAGGGACAGGCTGGATGCTATTGTGGGGAGACTTACTTACTGCTGTGGGAGGGAGAAGAACAAAGAAAACAGGAGAAGTGCTTTGAAACCACTCTACATCAATAGTGTCCCAAAGCTTGAAAGGAGAATTTTGTATTCACGGAGGCTGTCATTCAATTCACAGGCTGGAGACACATGTCCAAATGCCTGTAGCCACAGGTGACAGCTGCAAGACCAGACTCCCTTTACTACAGGACTTGCCAGTGTCTGTCTCAGTCCTGACTTAAAATTGTTACCTTTAGGTTTGTCAAGGTTACCTGCTCTGTGGCAGTAAGACATTATCTGCAATGTCTGCTTCACTTGATTTAAAGTGATGATGTCAGCTGACAGCAGAGATGTCTAGCACCTCCCAAGAATTTTTTCTGGGTAGAGAAGGACAGTCACTCATTATTTTCTGAAGAACCATCTCTGCATCTTTTCTACTCCCATGTAATGATTCCAAGAGAAGAGATTCCGACAATGAGAATTTATCCGACTCAAAGAGACCAGAAGAAACACAAGGGTGACTGGGTGCAAAATATGTTTAAATTTACAGGGGCTGAAAGAAGTCCTACTGAAATCTTGTCCATGCATGAAAGGGAGCAGGCATATGTGAATTTATGGTAAAGCTCATCATAATATTTATCAGACTTGGTCTACATTCAAAGTATCAACTGTCCTAATATGCACCAAAAAAAAAAAAAAACATCCCCCCCAAAGAAAAAACAGCACCACCTTCCCCAGGTGCAGTGCTCTTCTGTGAAACTCAGCACCAGGTGTGCAAAAAACATTCGAGAAAAAATGGAGAAGGGGATTTCATGCTCTGTGGGATCTCTGGCTTTTATAGTCAGTGTGGGCTTTATTTACCCAGAAAAAGTACACATCAACTCTCTCAGAGCATCAGCAAGTTATGTAGCAATAGGGATCAAAAAAAAAAAAAGCAATTTCCCCAATCTTAAGAGGAACAGAGTCACTGTTGGAAGGAGGTCAGAGTGGTGAGGAACAGAGCGAGAGACACAACCAGGTATGCTGCTGTTGCACACTGCCACACCTTCAGGAAAAAACATCACAAACAGATTTTCTGAACAACCTCACACTTCAAGAAGCCCAAACAATAATCACAAAAAGATAAATCACCAGGGCCAAATAAAATTCAACAGAGAAAATAAGAACAGACTGAAATAGAAACCTGCAGACTGAAACATAGTGAATCTCAAGGAGTTCTTTGAGTTTTTTTCACATTAATATTCTAAAGACATAACTTTGAGGCTTCTAGCCTTGTGAAATGATGAATATCTGCAGGCAAGACAGAGAAAGCACTGCAGTGACAAACAGCATATACCTCTAAAGTACATATTTTCACCTCCTTTTAGCAGGGAGTTAAGACTAGAGAGCCAGTCAACAGCTATCAATCTGCCACGACTGCAGAAAGTTGCACTATGAATAGGTTTTGCTCCCTGATGGAACCCAAAGTGCACTAAAAATTATATTAAAAAACTATGGTTACTTTGGGGCAGAAGGGTTTCATGGAGGTAGGAATTCATTGATCACAGCCATGGTCTTATCAAACTGTTTGGAATGCAGCCACAGGAGAAAAACACCCCATGAATGCCCTGTGCAATACTAGACGGAGCCTGTGTGACCAGGCTTGCTTGACCCAGGGTCAAGCAAGGAGTCTGCAAGGGAGTTCGTATTATGGCCCAAATCTGCCATAATTCTTTGGCTGTCTTTGTGCTCCAGAAAAGACTAAGCAGGGCCACTTGGCTATCAAGTGGCTGACATGAAATACTCCAGGTACCTGGTAGTGAGCCATGCTCCTCTTCCAGGAGACAGGGAGATCAAACTGAGCTCAATGCACAGTTCTATCCTCTTCCTCAAGAGTACCAAGAATGTGGTTCCTTTTTTTTGTGTACCAAATGGTTTCACAGCCTGACAACCAAAAGCATATTGGTCTCAGTATGCTTTCCCACTCTTATTTAAGATATTCTGCACAGTAATGAAATAAATCCCCTCACACATCCACATTCTGAAATGTTTTATGCATCAAAGGAAGTAAGTATAATGTCATTATTGAGGAAAATGACATATAACATTCTCCATTAATCATTTCAAAACCAATTGCCACAGTTTTGAATCTGTCTTAATTCTGTGGATTAATCTTGATCTTGTAATACAAGATCCATTCTTCAGCCTACAATACAATCTATCAGCAGTTATGTGACCTGAGCAGTGCATTTAGCGTTGCAAAGTACAATGTATAATTAATTGGCTATATGCACATGCAATAGACCAGTGTTGACCAAATTACATACTGTGGCTTGCCCTTTAGTGCCTCATAAATATAATAAGTGAAAATAATCAACACCCCATTTTGACTTGAAATTGATTTTCAAGGTGTGCCATTTTCACACATAAAGTTGCATTCTGCATTACACTGAAATGTCTCCTCTCAATAGCTACACAGCTTGAGATTGATTTATTTTGTACCTGGAAAAGACAAACTTAGAATGAGCAATTAAGATTCTATCCCTTTAGAAAGACTCCACATCAGCAGTTGCTATTCTTGCTAACAACAAAGATCCCTCCTCATAACCACACAGTTAAAGAAATGCACTGCTGGGGAGGGAAGGGGGCAGGTGAAAACACACATATGAAAGGTGAGGTGGTTTTTTAAAACAGGTGAGGTTGAAAACTTTTCATGTAGTGCAAGCAGATGTCAGAGTAACATGATTTTCCCAAGAAGTTCCCAGTCACCCCTGAAAGAATTAATTGTCACAGCCTGGTGCACTGAATATGGCACAGCTGGTCTAGGTAAAGCAGTTTTTCCTTATCTGCTTGTCCTTCCTACACATCACAGGCTACTGCCATCTCAGAGCTCCAGCATAATGTCACACATGATCTTTCCTCATCTCAGTTCACAAACAGGTTTGAGCATTAGAAGAAGTACTTAGAAGCAGCTCCCTTCCAAACTGGTTTCACCGGCCAGATCATAAATTATATTGGAATAACAAATCATTGCCACAGCAAAGCAGCCAGGCTTGCTCACTCTGATATCACACAGCATGCATCAGTGTTGTTTGCAGCCACCTCCTGGAGTCTGAATTTTTGTGAAAATTATTTCCAGTGCTTGAGGGAACATTAGGCCTGTGTCCAACACAGGAATCCTGCCATGTCACAGAGGGGTCCTTGAGTGAAAGTACAAGCAAAGATTCAGAGACGCAATTGAAAGCATCTTTGCTATACTATACTATACTCAAAGCAGAGGGAGGGGAAAATAAACACTATGGAATCTGTGGATTTTTTTCCCTCAAAGACAATAGGTTAAGGACTTTAGAGTTTATACCTCCCCATTGCTACTCTTTTCTTCCTCCCTTCCAGCTGAGGATCACAGGTCTGAGCAAGTGTAAGTTCATCGACTTGTAGAGAGCGCTCTGCGGTCTCAAAGGTGAGCAAACAAAACTGCTCACAACTACAGTGCCAAGAGTTTGCTGCAGAATAAACATGCAGAGTGACTAGGTGTTTGAGGTTTTTTCAACTAAGTTGTAGGATTTTTTTCCTCTTTTCCATTTTCCCACTAACATATAAGCATAAATTGAAGGCTGCTTCATGGAAAAACATGAAAGGAAGACATTGACACCTATCAAGTAGCACCTCTCTGGTTTAGTACAGGAAAACCTCGGGTTTGCACATGAATTTTGGGTTCCCAGCCTTCACAGCCCAGTCTCAGGACAAACCAGTGTCCTCGGGACAGAGTCAAGGAGATGCAGAAGAGCTGGTGAGACCATTGGCTTCAGGAAAATGCCAGCTAGTGGTGATTAATCTGGTGACTAATCCAGTGTATGTTACGCAATGTATCCCTCTTTTGTATGACCTTCTGCCCATTTACTCAGGGCCTGTTCATACACCAGAATACAGAAGTGATGTATCTATTTGCCCTCTAGACATGGTTACACACCCTGCAAAGGCTTTGATGAGGTTACTAACAGATCAGAGAAATTAAATCCTGTTTCTCAGCCCTTTACAAATGTGGAAATTTTGTCTGTGATGCTCTGAACCATAACCATGAAATTTCATAAAGCATAACCATTTCTTAAGATCTATCAATGGAATTTTCTATTATTGCTTTTGAAATAAAAGTCTTGTTGGTGCAAATCTTTCTATATCTATAAATTACATCAGTAAGAAAGTATTAGCATTCTGTGCAGTAGCAATTTCCATTGAATAAGTCACTGGGTGGGAAAATCATTGTGCTAGGAAGCAGGGAATTTTAAACAAATGCCAGCATTGTTCCAACTGAAATATTCCATAGATATTCTCTGAAATGAATGTAGTCCACAATTAAAGATTAATATGTTACTAATGACAAGATGAACATGAAATAGAAGGAAAGTGGTTTCTGTATTTTTCCCACACATAAAGTTGCTGTAGTGAAAGGTAGCATTCACTATGAATATGTAACTAGCAGTCCTTTTCCATGTCAGGGACTTTCTTGTGATAGTTTTGCAATTCATTGCTAAGGACATTGCTAGGGTCTCCATGCAATATGGATTTCAGCCCATGTTTCAGTGTTAGTAAGGTTAAAATAACTAAAGTTGGTATTATAGGATCCTCAAGGTCGCTATGACAAGTTTCCAGTAACATGAAAGAAGATGTCCATTTCTGTATGACTGTGCCCGCATTCCCATCATTTCATATGACACATCAGAGGTGATATCTCTCAACACTGCTCTCTTGTTCTCAGTCACATTAACCCCTAGTCGCTTTTATATGAAAAATGAAGCCATCCTGCTCTTTGCAAAGTGAGAAGTCTGCTCTGCTACTTCCACGTGGAGGTCAGTGATATTTCCAGCCCAGGGCATGGGAGAATGCACCAGTCTCTCTCTCTAGGAGAGAATTTACCAGTATCTGATTCACGGCATGGTGGCCATTCCAGCCAGCCCCCTCAATCTGTTGAGTGCTCCCAGCACACACATGAGTTTAACCACCATAAGGCTCATGTTTTAAGTCTCTCACAATTCCCTGAATATCTCTACCAAAAAAAAAAAAAAAAAAAAAAGGCACTATAATTTCACACAGGAAATTCCTTTTCCATCACTCCCTGGAAACTGGCTTCAACAATGCCTAAATGAAAAGCTTTCACTACTCCCACTGCTACAAACACATGAAAGTATTTAGAAAGTAATTTCTGGTGCTCAGTAGCCATCTCCATCTTCCCCCATCTTCCCCAGGTTTCTTCCCAGTGTGCCCAGCCACTCTGATCTCAGAACCACACAGACACTGCATAACAAAGCCATCACACTGGCTGGATAGCTGGATAGGAAGGGATCTCTGGAGGGCATCTTGTCTAGCTCACTCAAAGCAACATCAGCTTTGGAGAAAGATCCTGAATAGTGGGAAAGGAGATGGAGGAAGGAGAAAAGCTATGAGGAAAAAAAGGGTAAGGAGAGACAGGTTCAATGAATACAGAGAAAAAGCTCACTTCCATTCCTATTCCTCTAAGAAACGAAAGGTTTAAGCAGAAGAGCAAGAAAAATTTAAATATCACTAGACATTTTGTTATCTCAAATTTTCTGACAGTTACATAGAACCTCTGGCCTGACAACCAGTCAGGCGGAACCCTTTCAGCAGATGCTCTCCTTCTCTAACACACATTTAAGATTCTCAGTACCACCTCTGCTTATACATGGACAGCTTGTAGAAAGCGCCACTGACTTTCCCTGGCATTCCATTTTAGTTTTTTCCCTCTGGCAAGGTGTACCTTCATGGCTGGCTCTTGTGTACTCCTTAACACGTTCACTTACAAAGGCAGCTGTGAAGCTCAAGATTTCTGTTTGCATGCTGAACTCATCACACAAAGCAGAAGAGAGCACCATATGCTCTTATTCACGCAGCAGAATGGGAAATCTAAGGTGAGAAAACCACTTAAAGTAGTGATGCCTTTTTCAACCTAGGAATGAAACGATACACACTTCTGAGATAATATTGGTATGGCAGGAAATATAAAAGTAGATCTTCACTGAAGGCCTCCAGGGGCAGTTATGAAAAAATGTCCGCAAAACCCACTCCTCCATGAGGTGTGCATACAATTTCATAAGTTGGGTAAATTAACATAATTGAAAGAAAAGCAAAAATTTAGGAGCAAAAATGGTGATGAAATTCCCCCCTCCTCCCCCACTCTAAGCCCCTTCTAAATTCTGCCCCCTTAGATGGCACTGTATTTTGTTGATGAAAAATATGTGTCTCAAAGAGGTGTTTTTTGGCCTTGCTGGCCAGGAAGAACCAGGATAGAATAGGAGCTTTGGAATATGTTTTGTCTTTCTGCCTAGGGAAAGGGCATGGAAAACAACTGGGAAAAGTAGACGTTAACACAAAAGGTCACAAATATATATGTAAAGAATAAGGAGAAGATATACTAAATAAAAAAGGTAAAAAACAAAACAGCATCATTAAACACATACAGATAGCTCAGCCTTGCAGGGATGACTGCCATCCATACAGAGGGCCAATGCATGGCCTCTTGTGAGTATGTTAGTATTTTATGATCTTTTATGAACATACTAATAGCCTAATGAATTCAGAATTACGTTAAATCTTGTGTTAATATGGGTTGCTATACTGCATTTGCACTTTTAGGTGCAATCGCCATCTAAAAGTTTGTTTTCTTATTTTCTGTTTCTTAAGAAAGACATTTTCTTTGGTACCATCATGTACCTGTCAATTCAATTCAATGAGTCTAAGGTTTCTGGGGAAAGGATGGACAAAAAGCTCATTTTACCTATTTGCAGAATAAAAAACAAACCACCTCAACTGAATTTATTTTGTAGTGTAAGTATAAATAAAAAAACTGCCTGAGATTAAATTGCTGCAACACAATGACTATGCAGACTGAAGAGTTTCTCATCAATCCATTATCTATGTCAGTCTTTTATTGGAGTAATTCTGAGGAAGGTGCCTTCATGCACAGCGTGGCTCACACCTAGTCAGCCATAAATTCATTAAGACAACACTTTCCAATAGGCCACAAAATCCTCAGGCCTAGATAGGATCAGTAACTTACATTACCATCTTTTGATAAAACCCTTCATTCATTCATCAATAAAGTTAAAAATGATAATTCTGTGGACAACAACATCTTTAGAAATGTATTATAAATGTGGTAAGAATTTACTCTATTTGGACATGCTATGGAAAACAGTTCTCTTCCTTACTCTGTTGTTCTTCATATGATCTAAGTTCATCTGGACATTTCTGTCAATGTGAAAAGTTTTTAAAAGGTTTGTAAATGTGAGGTGATCATATTTTGCACGCAGAACCACAAGAAAATTCATTCATCTTTTGTTAAGGTTTCTAAGAAGCATTTAAGTTAATAAAAATACAAGCTGGAGCAAAAACATAAACAAAAACAAAAGCGAAAACCAACAAAAAACCCAACCAAAATTAAAAACCAAAAGCAAAACAAAGCAAAACAAAAGCAAACAAAAAACCATAAAACACCAGACCACAAGTCTTTGTAATATCATTACCTCTTCATATTATTTTTACTAGTTTCTAACTTCTATTACTAACTTCTAAAAGAAAAAAGAAAAAGGAAAGGGAAGGGAAGGGAAGGGAAGGGAAGGGAAGGGAAGGGAAGGGAAGGGAAGGGAAGGGAAGGGAAGGGAAGGGAAGGGAAGGGAAGGGAAGGGAAGGGAAGGGAAGGGAAGGGAAGGGAAGGGAAGGGAAGGGAAGGGAAGGGAAGGGAAGGGAAGGGAAGGGAAGGGAAGGGAAGGGAAGGGAAGGGAAGGGAAGGGAAGGGAAGGGAAGGGAAGGGAAGGGAAGGGAAGGGAAGGGAAGGGAAGGGAAGGGAAGGGAAGGGAAGGGAAGGGAAGGGAAGGGAAGGGAAGGGAAGGGAAGGGAAGGGAAGGGAAGGGAAGGGAAGGGAAGGGAAGGGAAGGGAAGGGAAGGGAAGGGAAGGGAAGGGAAGGGAAGGGAAGGGAAGGGAAGGGAAGGGAAGGGAAGGGAAGGGAAGGGAAGGGAAGGGAAGGGAAGGGAAGGGAAGGGAAGGGAAGGGAAGGGAAGGGAAGGGAAGGGAAGGGAAGGAAGAGAGTAAAGTTTAAAGATTTGGATATCCAAAGCTATTCTTTTTTTAAAGGTTAATTTCTTTATACTTATATAAAGAAATGCAAGAAACTGTGAGATAATAGGGATGCCAGACAAAGGCTGGGGATTAAGTTATTTTCCTTTCCCCTCTTACATGAATAAATATTAGCCCTCTAGTATATTCCTTGATGTCAGCACATTGCACTGTCAGTTGTTAATAACATCATACCAATTAAAATACAAAGTCAATGGGAGACAAGAATCACCCCATGACTAGACTGTGAGGGGTTGCAGGATCAGCCAGGTTAATCTGGGTCTGGGTCTGGAGCTTTCATAGAGCTCAGTGCTGGGCAAGTTCAGATGACACATGAGATAATTAAAAAGCATTAGAAGGACAGCTTCACATTTTGGCATTTTGCAAGAAGCCTTAATGACACCCAGGGCATCAGAACATAGCGTGTATCTTGTTGAGAGAATACAAACTCAGTGTTAGAACAAAATTGTTTGATTAGACTGTGGAGATGGGTGAAGAGAGAGAAGGGGGATTAGTATTCGTTTTGCATTTTCTGAATAGCCTGAGGGAAATATAATTAAGTTAGGTCTATTTATATTTTTGAGACAGCATGTCCGTAGCTAAAGAAAATGTCTGCATTCTCAGGCAGTTAGGCAGGAAGAGTGCTGATCCTCACTGTGCTTTCACAAAAATAAATAAATTTTAAAAAACCATAGAACTGATTTCCTAAAGGAAGCTGAGAACAGCCTGAATGAATTGTGTGGTGAATAGCAGTTATAAATGCAAAATAATGAGAAGATAGCATCCTGGACTTAAATAACTTACAGGCAATGAGTGTAGGAAATTTATCACACTGGCTGAAATGCATTGAGGTAAAACTGAGAAGCGGGACTTCTACTAGAAAATTTTACAAAGTGCTTTGGAAATTTATTGGTATGCATTTGTATGTAGATAATTACCTTCAAATTGGCACTGAGCCCCTGCTATAGGACTTGTTCATGCCTGTGCTATTTTCTTCTCATCAGAGTAAAACACCTTGATGGGCTTGGCATGAGAATAATGCTGAGCATACAGAAGAGTCCTCATAACATCACAGCCTTGTGGAAAAACAGCCAAAAGACAAAGGTGTGAAGGCACAGGTTAGAAATCCCCTGCAGATAGGGTAAACCAAAGCTGCAGCTGCCTTCAGGTGCCTCCCCAGGAGCCAACAGGGACAACTGCCTGGGCTTTCTAGGCAAGCCACAGAGACTGGACGTCCTGCAAAGGATTTTGCTCATTTTTGCTGGAAGAAAACTTCTCTGAGACAGAGAGACCTTCCAATGAAAAAGTGGTGAAAACCTAGAGAAAACCTGTTCATTATCTGAGAGGAAGTCATGGAAAGATGCTTAGGAAAGGAGAAAGGGTGGATGCTGAGGAAAAGTGGTTTTTATTTAAAAGCATATATACACATGTAGGTATGTATGCATGATAAAAATAAGATGATTGAGCTAAGAGGAGAATGAGACAATGGTAATTATGTATTTGTGCACAGAAGTCACAAATGAGAGAAGGCAAATGGGAGAAAGATGTAAGATCATATGTTTGATCAGTATGTTTTGCCATTAATATTTTGAAAGGCATAAAATTAAAGTCTAGACCCATTTTACTGGTTTTGATGGACAAATGTTACAAATAATGTGTTGGAAACTAGAATAAGTTCTTTTTCTGAATTTCTTCACTATTTGAAACAAATAATTGGTTTCTTTTTGCCATAATACTCTAAATACTAAATATAGGTGTGAAGGCACAGGGAACTGAGCAGCTTGCTTTGTTCATTCTGCAAAAATAAATAGTCACTCATTGGTGAACACGATGATCACAACTAAAATTCATGTCCCTGTAGTGCTTGATCTATGGTTCTCTACATTTTGCCAAGGTCCCCACCTCGACCAACACCTTAGTTGCTGTGGCAGCTTCTGGGATATCCAGAGAATCCACTGAATGATGTCAACTACCAATGGACAAAAATTTCAGCTACTTTTACATCACTTGTTGTTAATTCTTTACAGATTACTCTCACACTCACAAGTAAATAGAAACAAACAAACTTCTGCTGTCTCAAGAAAATTGCATTTGAAAGTGTTGTGAGGCAAAGAGTCCTGGTCCAGACTTATAGGCAGGGAAGCCAGTTAATGGAATCAAAAAAGGGCACTATTTATCTGGGCTAAAAAAGAAATGAATGATTCCCACATCATACAGCACTAATCCACAGACCTTCCATGTGCATGTAGGCTATTTGTTTTTCTCATAGCAGCTCCAAAACTCATCTCCTCCTCAGTTTCACCACTAGATTTCTGATCTGTATTTCAAGGTTCTGTCTTTATTCCTGTTCTCATCTTCAGGCTTCTCCAACATGGTATCCACCAGTGTCCCCTCTACCCAGGCCTTGTACTGCATAGATCTGCTCGGATGCCACCACTGTTGTGTCCTGAGGTGTTTCCCACCTACTGCATCTGTGAATAGGCTGATATTCCTGAATGAAACAGAAAAAATATTAATTGTGTCTGGTTTCTGTCTTTGTCCAGCTGCATTTTAATAGCTGGAGAATCAGAATCAGAAAGGCACATTTGTGGCTTCTTCTTGGTTTTGCTGCCACTGCTCTCCCAGCTCATGGTATTTTGCTTCACAAACAGAACCAGTTATTTTTTACTTATTAAAACCCTGTATAAACATTGCAGTTGCTTATCCTCATGTTTATGAAAAGAAAGAAGCCATTTAAATCTCAGAAGTTAAGCCTAACCCTTCCTGAACTTTTGCAGCTTGTGGGAGGCACCATGGGGCATGCTTATCCCAATCCCACTTGTAGGCAGCTGGATGCATGGTCATTAAGTGTTTGGCCTCAACAACTTCCATTGCAAAGTTCTGCCTTGTACTAGTGCTCTGAAATGTTTCATGTTAGCTGATCAGAAAGCAAACTCCATTTCTAAATGCTTTGCAGTTCCCTGGAGATGACACTTGCCTTATTTTTGTCAGTCTTTCTTGTATTGCCACAGAGTGAGAAGAGAACAGCTTTATGGATAGCTGCGTCTTGGTGGGACTAACTCAGAGCAGACATGGTTTGTCCAAAAGAACTTGTGACGTTTCCATGCCTTAACAGCAATTTGAATTACAGATTCAGACAACACAGCCCATTGTCTCTGGTCTAGATTTTTATTTGCAAGGAAGAGTCAACTTTTTTGAATTAAGTATGTGCAAAAATCTGGGAAGTAAATGGAATAAAACGTGGGTTTGACCAAGATGCAAATTAATTTATACATCAATTCCAAATTTCATAGCCTAAATATATGTTTGCCATGGCACATCAGGCCTCTGAAACACTCTGACAGGCTGCAACGACCAGCTCACCAATCTGCTTCAAGTGTGTAGGAGGTGCATGTGCTCCCCTATGGCCACTGCCTGCCCTTCAGCCTGTCCTGAGATCTCCTTGAAATGAGCAGTCCAGGAGGTGCAGCACATGCACTGCAGACAGCAGGTAAGTCTGGCAATCATTTCACAAACAAAAATGTTGTTATTCCCACTTCTGTCAAATTTAGGAGAAAATTTTGTGGTTTTGTTTTTTTCCTAATGTCTGTGAAATCCTCTTTCCATGAAGGCAGAAATGTACAGTAGCAGGAGAGCCAGACCAGATTTTTTGGCTCTGGTTACAGCTTCTTTTTCCCTGCAGGCAGCATAAAAATGCTAAGAGCCTTCCACGTGGGGAGAGCAAAACCTGTCATTTTGATTTCTCCTGGATGGGAAGCTCAAAATGCGCAGCAAAACACAGAGCTTCCCTGCAGCTAATCCCTCCCTCCACTCTCCACCATTGAATAAAGGCTGCTGACATGCTTCCTGATGATTACAGATTTCTGGCCAAAGGAGAGATTGATCACAGCATCCTGACTAGCAGGAGAATTAAGATAGGGGCATCATGGAGCCAGAGATGATCTTTTCAGGGTGGCAAAAGACAAGTAACTCCATCAACACATCCACTCTTATTTCGGGCTCTCCATATTCAGTAAAGAACATCAGCACAACCCTGTGAGGAGACACAAACTCCTTAGAAGAGCACTTTGGAGGAAGACTCCTTGAAAGATTACTTGATTTTTGTTTCTTCCTCTGCTATCACCCTGTCTGCTTCAGCATGGCTGGCTCTTGCATCATGGTGCAGAGATTTAAATCTGATATCATAGGAACCCAAGATTGTCCAGCCCCCCTAGCTCAACACATGGAGGACCAAACACATACCAGGTTCAGGGCCCACTCCCTGCTTCCTGCAACTGCCGAGGAAGATGTCTCTCACAGTCACTCATTTTCTAACTCATGGGTGCACAAGAGGACCTCCCTTGAAAGACACACTGTCCTCACCACTGATAGGTATTAACAGTGTTAAAAAGGCAGGTAGAAGAGCAGAATGAACCTCTCAGTCTGTGTGGTATTGGCTCACATTGGAAGAGACTCAACGCATGTGCATTCACCTTCATCCACAAAACAGGCTACAGTATGAAGTATTTGTGTTCAGATTTCACTTGAAACAATCAGTTTCAAAACAAATTGGATTCTGCATTACATCTATTTTCAGCTGAGGAGGAGGGGAAGACAATAAATTTAGAAATAAACCAAGAGTGACCCAGAGCAGAAAAGAAAATTAAATCAGAGGGAGACCAGGGAAGGCTTATAATAAAAGCATATCCCTTTGAAGCCACCTTCACATACATACTTTTCCCTCTAGGTGCAGCCATTTTGCAGAGCTTTGTTAAAATTGCATCTCTGCAGAAAGGTTACTTAAAAGAGAGAAGTAATAGATTTTTCAGGACTAATGAAAGCAAACCTCCTATAAACGAGTGGTTTTCCTGGCCATGCAGGAGTTCTTTAATTTCTTTCTAATCTGCATTCATCGCAGGGCTGAGAGGGATCAAACTACAACAGAGTTCTGTGATGATGGTGCTGCCAGCTGCCTTGGGAGTGTTCTGCCCGGCCAACAAACCAGTTAAACAACCAGAGATACTGCTGCTGATGTCCTGCAATCCACAACCAGGTGGCAACAAACGCCCTTTTTGAAGTGAGTAATGGGGCCACACTGAAAAAGTGCTTCAGTCAAATTTTGTATTGCTGGTTTTGGGCAGCATTTCAGCAACTTAAACAGGAGAAGTAGTGGGAGGATGTGTGGTCTCTGTGGGCAGCTTGCTGTCTGTGGGAATGAAGCAGAGCAGATGCAACCCTTGTATGCAGCTGATCACATTTCTGGCGTGCTGAGATATTTGAATTGCAGATTTGTGGCTCTTCCTAATTTCTTGGGCTTTGTTGTTTGGTTGTTTTGTTGTTGTTGTTGTTTTTTACTGAAGCATCAATTTTAAGGAGGTTTTTTCACTCTTTTTGTATAAACAATTCAACAGTCATGAATGAGATGCAATTATACTGGAGAAAAATAAGAATACTTCCTCTGCTTCCAAACATCAGTGAAAACCACAATTAGCTGGTTAAAGGGTAACCTGTTTCAATTTCCTTACTCTAGAAGGTTGTGTATGAATGAATTTTACCTTGTTTCCAATGATTAAGTGTTCCACCAGGTGTTGACAGCTATGGCCTTGGCTGTCCATGAGCTAAATGTCTCCAAGACTCCTAGGAGCAATGAGGGAATCTCAGAATAGATAAAAGGGGATGTAATTAATTATGTCCTTATGTTCATGGGCTTTCTCTCAAAGTAGTTTTATTTGGCAATCAGCAGTTTCTCTCAGCTTAATATCTGGTTGCCAGACATCAGGGCTGGCTGCCCCAAAATGGAGTCCTGACTCCCTACAATGAGTGTATCAATAAGCCTTTATCCTTAGAAACTGGGCCCAGTCATGCATACCACCTGATCCCTGAGAGAAATCTCAGGCAGCCAGTTATAAAATCCTGGGTGTTTTCCTTCACAGTTAAAACCCTCAAAGACCACTTCAAGTCCATTAGGGCCCATTAGTGCTCCCCTGGGAACAGGATGGGCTGAGCCCATAGACACATGGTTTGGCAGGTTTGCAGGAACACTTGGGAGACCCTTCTGCACTTCTTCTTGGAGGTGTGAAGAGAGCGACTCTGAGTGAGACACCTTGACATCCTTGTGCCGCATGTACACATCCAGGCTTGGGAATGAACTTGTGAATGGATGACATCAAGAAGATGAAAGGAATGTGGTGAGGTAATTCAGCATTTCATTTAGTGCTGTCTAGGATTGTTTGACTGCAGCTGGGGTCACCAGCCTTAACTTGCCCTGGAGATGGAAAGGGATTCTTTTTGCTCAGAAGCCTGGGGTCAGAAAGGACCCCTGGATTTGTTGTTGACAAAGAGCATTCCTATCTGAAAAACAGATGAAAAAACTTCTGACAAGACTGACAATTTATTTTAAAACATAAAGAAAAGAGTAAAGAAAGAAGGAGAAAAAAAAAACACCACCTACAGAGCATCCGTTATGGATAGAGCTGAATAACAGAAGCATCAAAACTAAACTCTAAATCTGACATTAATGTTCAAGACAGCACCCATTATTGAAAATATATTTGTTGTTCTGCTAACTGGACACTGCATCTTTGAAAGGAAATCTCTCTTTGTTGGAATATTCTGCATTCTGCAAGAAATCTTTCTAGAATCTACTTCATTCCAACATCCTTTGGTAAAAGATGAAGGGATCAGAGAGCAAAACCATCACAACATCTGTAATGTTATAACTAAATCCCTTTACCCTAAATAACAAGCTTTCTCACTAAGCCTGGCTTTTTTGACTTCTGCTTCTGCAAGCTAAGATCTCGAGCTATTTTAAATCTTGTAAGCAGAAGAAAGCATATTATTCTTTTATTTCCCCTCTATTTAATGCCTCCACACAATGTCTGGGGATTGCACTTTACTGGCTTCAGAAACAGTTTAACCTGATTCCAGGCAGTTTAACCAGGCAATCACCGATTTACCCACAGTTCCCTGGATGAGAAGCACTCACTGCAGGCAGAAAACAAACTGGGATGAACAGAG